>NC_090929.1:476062331-477278998 GCF_040938575.1 Ambystoma mexicanum
GCCATAAAGGTGGAGCTCTGGCCAGTCAGGAATTCCCTCCAGATTCCCACCTGGACTAAGTAAAATACAAGATGTTTGAGAATATTCTACCTACTTTTATTTTGCATAGGGAAAGCAGCAGGATCATTGTAGCATAGACTAACAGAGGTAGAATATACTTATTCACATTTTTCAAGATGCTGATGGATGCCATGCTGGCAGTTTTCACCTGAGAAAAGGGGGCATCAATATTAGTGAGGGGTTTTAATGCGGCACGGTCCACATCACAGGGCAGTCTTCTGACAGATTGGACATGTTTCACAGTAACATATCATTTCTTGCAAGAAAAATTGGCTTAACTCGTGGTCTTGGGTGTAAGATATTCCTTGATGTCCTATTGCTAAGTGGAAAGGGGCAAAGTCTAACACCACTTGCCTTAATGTTGGAGCGACTCGCAATTGTTTGCACCATTTTCCATTCCCAGTCGAGTTATTCTCTACCATGTACAGTAACCACCTGTGCTCCATAAAATGTGAGCTGTTTGACTCCCTTCATCCTCTTCAGAGATACCATGGTCAGATGTTAACCAAAGGGACTGTTCTTATCTTTGAGTTTCTGCAAAGTCGGGGCACTTGTTCTGTGTTCCCTGCCTATTCTCTGGGGGCCTTCAGATATTCTGTAATGTCGGGAAAAGATTGGCCCTGTTTTGGTCTTTTTGAAGCAGGTAGTTAGTCCCAAAACACTGATTCCCTGTGTCTGTACCTGACATTGTTAGTTTCTTCCAGAACGCTTAGGAGGTATTTCTCACATATAATTTGGATTACAAATTCCCGCCTTGCACTGCAAATGTCTCAGCACATTGATTGAATAACAGCTTCTGGTGTTACTTGGAAAGGTAGCTGTGCATTTGTCTATCTTAGCCGCTATGAGAGTTTCATCTGGAGCTAGAAGGTGGGCCTCCAGTCGGCCTGTGTGGATCCCACCTCTGACACCATCTGTTACAGAGCCAAATGAACTCCATGGTAGACTCAACTCAAGGGTTCAATTTGCATTACTTTATTAGGGCTGCGTACAATTAAGAGGCAACTATAAGGCCAGACATGACACAAACTATTAGTCTATGATTCCAGACAAAAACTGTCTTATTTCAAGGCAGACTCTCCCTTCTGTCACCCACAGCCTCCTTGTGAAGTTCACCTTTGAGGACAAAGTAGTTTCAGGTCTGTGTAGCATCGCTAATGTATTTCAGCAAGTCATTTGGTAGTTCTAAATTCCGACCATCAGGTTCCACAGCTTCATCCAGAAGGGATGTTAGCTATGTGGACCTAAGAGCTATCTATTGGGTGCCCAGGTCACCTCCCTGCCCCATGGTCCTGATTAGACTGCCTCCTAACCCACTCTTACTCTCCTCTTCCATACACTGATCGTTTCTCATGCCTATGGAAGCATAGCTTATCCCCACGTTTGGCCTTTGTGCTATGATTATTCCAGCCTCCTTGACCTTCCAAAACCTTCTCATTCATCTTCATACCTGTCCTACACAATTTGGGGATGTGATTTTTGTTTTGTCCTCATTAGCACTCTCCCTATGTCTCCAGGAGATTCACAAACACTCCTCTCCTGACCTCTTCTTCATTTCGGCTTCTCCACATCCTTTCCCTTTATTTTCTACTGATGTTACTCCTCGAATCCTGCCTCCTTCCTCCTGCTTCTGTCTGTAACGTCCACCCCCTGAATTGGCACGTTTATTTCCCTAACTCCATTTTTTCTCTCTCTCTCTACCCTCCTGCTGTTCACTTCCCTCCAGTACCTCGACTCCTCCAACCTCTCGTGCTTCGCCACCTTTTCCTATACCTTTAACCTCTGACCGCATCTATTATTTCCACCTATTCTGCATCTCCCTCCATCCTCTCATTCATCTCTGTCCTGTCCTGCAACCTTTGTTGCTTCACATCGTCCTCCTGATCTTGGTTTCTCCCCTGCTATCCTGCTTGGTGCCATGCTGCATTAAGTTGTTTTTTCCACCCCTGAGGACAGGCTAGAATAAGTTTCTGAACCTGTTTTCTGTTATTATTATGAGCGCGCGATTGGTTACAAGCTAACTGCACATGTCTTGATTGAAATCAGTTGAGGGAATGCGTAGGCTGCATGATGGGTTTACCGAGCCAGCAAGAGGCTGGTCCACCATCTTGGATTTCCTCTTGCCACGCACTCACGGTGATGTGAATGCCGGTAGCTCACGAACAGGGCTAGCTATGTTCTTCCAGAGGTTGACTGGCTGCTCTCTGTTTTTTGCTTGTTTAGGAATGTGCTTGTGCTAAGGAACTTTGGGTGAGAATTACAAAAGCATTCTTTGATGTAGGGCAGGGGACTGCATCCTGCGGCGCTCCAGAAGTTTTGGATTGTGACTCCCTTGATCACTCACCATTCACTATGCTGGGTGTGGCCAAGTGGAGTTGTTCAAAACAGCTGTAGAGCCAAAGTCTTCAGACCCCTGATGCAACGTTTACAAAAGTGTTTTAGAGCCTATATGGTACGGTTCCCTCTGTGAATTGCATGCATAATACTAGTCTCACTTTAAAGGGAGCACCAGCTATGCGGCACGTGTGCTGAGCCCATGCCCCTTGGCCACTGTGTTGTGGGGAGACCAGGGGATCCTTTACTTACCACCCCATACCCTACAGCACAAGGTGATGGGTGATTACCAGCCCTGTAGGTTGTCCCCATGCACACCCACCAATGGACAGGCCGGGAGCATCATCACATAAGCCAATCCACATAGTCTACTGTTTAAACCCAGGAAGAAGCCATCCTATTTGTTGTTTTTGCCCCAAGAGGGACCAGCTTGTGGATTCCCTGTCAGTTATTCTAGGAAAGTCCTGAGGTATTTTGGGAAGTACTTGAAATGTATTTTTGCCCCATTTGTAACTGATACTAATACATCTTTATTTGACATGTAACTGTGTTGTTCTTGTGTTGTCCGTACTTTGCTTTGTGATAGAGTAACGTTGATTCTGCTTGGAAGTTCTCAATCCACGTTACCTTTGAAGCACGGATGTAGCACAATTCTATAGTAAGGTACTTTATACACAGGGGCGAGCACGTTACATATATGTGGACAGGCATTGCCTACACGGCTGTGATCACGTACAGGAGGCAGTCATCTCTTCCCCCAGTATGGCCCTCTGTCTCCTGCCACTATGCTCCACTTGATGACGAAGAACCACCTGCATCTCCAAAGAAGATGACAGATGCTTCCTCCGCATCACTGAAGTCACTGTGGCAGCAGATGACACATAAATGTCGGTCCATGCCACTGGCAATTATGCCTACGTATTGCAGTTGTGCCGAATACATAATGCCCACACTTATTGCAGAGCTTGCCAACAGCTGTGCACGATCTGCCTTTACCTTCCCTGCAGGCAGGGTGAACTATTGCCGTTGCCAGGAGGGGCTCAGACTAGAAAGTGTTCGAGCAGTACCCCTTTGTGTGTTCCCATTTTACCCCCTTCAAAGGACAGGAGTCCCCAGCATCAGCTCCATGGGTCTTCTCTTCCTCCTTCTCTGCATTCTTCTCCTGTCCTGCATCTGCTTCATTTTCCACCTCCTTCTCATCCTCTTCCTGCCCCTTCCTGTTCCGCTATTCATGTACCACAAACTGCCCTTCATCCAATCTCTTCATGTTGCCTCTCCTGTTGTCCCCTTCATCTCTGTCCCCCTGTGTTCCACCTCCTGCTGTCCCTCCTCTTCACCCGAGGACGAGCTGCCCCCAAAGAGATCCGCTTGTACCATAGCACTTGTGTTGGGGATTTGGAGGGCAGCAAAGAGGGCAATATTTCATAAGAGTTTTATAATACTAATGGTTTCAAAGTAGTGTCTTAAATATATTTTTTGAGGTGGTGTAAGGGAAAGGGATTTTAAAAAAATGACAGTGTTTTCAAAAAAAACATTTTTCTCTTGTTTTCTTCTTTTTGGGGTGTAAGGGAGAGTGTTAAAGAAAAGGTGATCCAAAACGTAAACAATTGAAAAGGGCTTGCCACAAAGAAAGAGACACACGAACAGTAGGATGTCAGCTAGCATTTTCACTAGTTAAATCAATAAACATTGGGGGGTGTTTCACACAAAAGCAATGGGTATCCTCTGGGGAATGTGGTTTGAGCAACAGCAAAAATAGAGGCTCGATATTCCCCACAGCCTTCCTGCTGGGGAACTATATGTAGCATGTCATAGGGCCCATGGCTAACAGAACTGTAGGGAAGTCCATTTGTTTCAGCTCCACGGCTCCCCTTTTTACGCCTGCCACAGACCTTGTGCCTCATGATTACCCCTCACAGGCTTCTGGTACAGGAAAGGTGAACTAAACTCCTACATAACCTTGGGGTTTTGTTGTGCAACAAAATAAAAATAAATCTTATCGTGATCAAAACATGTCAGGATGGGAAACCAATGCATGGAGTTCCCCTTTCTATAGTGGCCTGTGCCCTAATCTAGAAAGCTCCTGGGTGATCAGGACCTAGAAAGTGTCCTACAGAGTCACTCAGCCCAGAACTATTCTTTATCCTTGGTGGGGGCAGGTTTTCCATGACTTCGTGTCTGCTTAGGCCACGTGGCTTTCTAGGACTGCAGGAGGTCATGGTTGGACCCCTTGTCCACTGGAGTCATGCAGTCTGTTGGTTGGGCTATGCGTCTAATTCTCCTTCCTGTCCTAGGGGTCTCCCATGCATTGTTGACATTATTTGGGCAGTGCAGGTAGGTTCCCCGCCCACTAGGTGTTTGTTTCCAGGTAGGATTCCCACACGTCCTTACTCCAGCGATTGTGGGCTTTTGAGGTGGTGTTGATGGTCTAACCACTGCCAGTCTTGTCGGGGTCCCACTGATCGCTGTATTCCTGTCTCGCTTTTTACTCCTGGGGGTGTACAGCCTGACTTCCTCTCCCCACTCACCTCAGGGGATATAGTGCCCCTCATTCGCCTCAGGAACTTCAGGGTATGTGGTGCTCCTGACTTGTTTCTGCAACTTTTGGGGTATACCAACCCTATGACTCACATCGCCACATGATCAAGTAATCGTCTGGCCCCTGTCACCCTCGATATCCAGCTCACCAGCAGGCTTTCTGGTGCAGCCTGGAGTCTTAACTGCACCGGCCATCTGGTAGTGGCCAACTCACCACGGCGCTTTTGTTGCATTTATATGGGGTGAGCGCGAGGCTAGGATATATTGCTTTTAAAAATGTAAGATTTGGGGACGAGTATGGGGTATAGAGCGGGCCATGGGGGGCTTGCCCCCATAAAAATGCAGCAAAAAAAAATGCGGCCAAAAGGCTAGGGTGAGTTGGCACACTGAGTTGTACTGCTGCGGAACCACTGCTGCGGCTTCTGGTCTAACTACCACATCCCCTGCCCTCCTCCTGCTACAGTGCTACTCACGTGCAGAAGCTCTGCGAGGCGTTCAGTGCTTCGGCTCTGCCCGCTGAATCTCTATTGTGGGTCCGTGTGCGATTTTTCAGAGTGGTCCAGTATTAGTGAATATAATTAGGTATACAATAGTTGTTGAAATACCTCACTGCAGGTACTGTGCCCACTGCGGAGATCTGCTTGTAACCTGCACGTCATGTAGTTGAACCACTGCAGTGTCGGCTCAGTCTTTATCTGTCTGAGACTGATTACAATTCCATGCAATTATATTTAAAGCCAAAGGAACAAGATTCTAAAAAGCCAATGAAAGGTGCCAATTTTTGAGTCATAAAACAGCTGAGTTGAGATCTTTCCGCAACCAGCAGTTCATTGGTTGGCATGGCCAAACAAAGCGGCTCAACGTATTATTTACAACAGAAACAGTGTGAGCAAATTCTTTCCTCTCTAGCTTTGTATATATGTGTATATCTATATACAGATAACATTTTTACAAGGCACTAAGGCTTATCTATCTATATTTATAAAAGTGAAAATGTGTGGGTTTGTGGCGAAGCTTTGTTCCTTATACAATTCTACACTGTTTCACCAATCTGCACCAAATTCTACATAGTTACCTGTTAGGACCCTCCGGACGATACTGGCCACATGCCATTAGGACACATGTAAAAATGTGTGGGTTTGTGGCTTGGCGAAGCGTTGTTCCTTATACAATTCCACACCGTTCACCAATCTGCACCAAAGTTTGCATGGTTACCTGTTAGGGCCCTCCAGACATTACTTGCTATGTGACATGCTATGTGACATTTGGACACCCCACCCCTCTCCCTGGATTCCATCACCTTCACACAGGAGACGGTTGCCTGAAATCGGCGAAACATCAATGTGGTTGTTGAAGGACTGGTCCTCAACCCTAGAATGCATGGTTTCTGGGGCATTTGCACTGCAATGCACCACAACGAACTGCACCATGCCAGGGTGAGGCAACAGGTGGGGGGAGAGCACAGTAGGTCCCAGTATGCAGCAGCACACCAACTCTCGCCTCCCCCCAGCGTCTGCTCCTGGCTATGTCAGCCAGCCACACACACCCATTCTCAGTGCAGTTTACTTCAGAGTGCAAGGCACATCAAGCGATAAGCGAATCGGAACAGCGACCTACAGGATCATGGATTTTCAACAAGTGATGAGTGTTGTCATGTCTGTCCAAAGAACCCCTTTGGAGAACAGGTACTTGTTGCTAGTTATCTATAAAAAGATAAGGCTGCCAACATTGGAACTGCCAATGTTAATGTTCAAGCACTCAATCCAAGTCAACTACAGCAACTTTCCTAATAAAAAATAAAACAAAAATCCACATACAAATAAAACATTAACCACACACTGCTAGGATTAACCTCCTAAAAATGAGAAAAATCTGCCCGCCTCATCGTCAAGCAACCAAAATTCGAATCTCTACCATTCCACTTAATAAACTTAATTTCGAAGGGATTGTGTCCTCTGACGTATTCCTTATCTTTGATATACGTTTCCAGCCTGCTGGCCTCGGAAATTCTTTCTCTGTAGAGGGCGCTGCGCGTCGACGTCTGCCGAGTCGATGTCCCTCGACGGTCACCGTATCGGCCCCGACGTCACCATGCCCATAAATAGACAATAGCTGCAACCGTTGCTCAGTTCCGTTTTTCCGCGCTTCGTGGGGCCTCGGAACGTCGTTGCTCAGTTCAGTCAGGTTTATCTAAATCTAATTCGACGAATATTCCTTATCGTTCTCGATGGCTTCTTCATCAGAACCGACGACGCCGCGATCCGGCTTCAAGAAATGTCGAGACTGCGGTAAAAAAATGTCAATAACGGATCCACACAGGGTCTGTTTATGGTGCTTGGGGTCCGAGCACCATTGTTCAGAGTGTGAGGACTGCATGTCCATGACGGCGAAAGCCCTGAAGGAGCGAAAGGGGAAGCTCGAGAGAGGTAAGTCAGCCAAAACCTCCTCGAAGGTTTCGTCGGCCGAGTCGAGGCATTCGTCTCCTCGCCGTCGAAAACACTCACATTCTAGATCTCGAAGCAGCTCCCACCATTCGTCGAGATCTAGACACTCAAAAAAGAGACGTCGAAGGTCCCATTCCTCGTCGTCTTCGGTGTCCCCAGAAAGAGTTTCCTGTCCCACCAAACACAGTTCTCAAACTGAGTGGGAGGAATTCAGAAAGAAAATGTTAAGCGTCTTCGAAAATGCGGCCTCGACCCCCTCGAAGACAGCTGAGGGTGATACCCCGGGTGAAAAACCCAAAAAATCAAACCGCCGCGAGTCGCAGCACCCGGCGAAACATTCCACCCGAGAGCGCCATGAGCCATCGGGTAAGAAGGCACCGTCTTCGACGCCGTCGTCGAAGATTCCCTCGACGCACGGGTCGGCGCCATCGACGCCGTTGTCGAAGGGTTCCTCGACGCATCGGTCGATAGTCTCGACGCCGACGTCGACGCCGATGAAAGAGAGGACCAAGGCTCCACAGCCAACGGTGTTTTCAAGGGCCTCCGGCACGACGCCGAGACCATCATCGATGCCCTCGAGTAGGATCCTGATCCTCTCGAATTCTTCGAGGCCCCTTCCAGTTTTTTCGACGCCATTTTCGGCTCCTTCGAGGCCGGTTACATCGGCGTCGACGACTTCGACATTTTCTCGTCCAATAACGACGAGTTTGGCTCCTTCAGCCCTAGAGATGGGCTTTACTCCATTTCAGAAAGAATACCCTGGTCTTTCTTCAATTTATGAAGAAAGAGAAGACTCTGACCAAGAAACTTTTGGTTTACAGAGATCCTCACTGCCTGCTGCAGAGGATTTCACCTCTGAAGAAAGGAGGCTGAAGGAACTACAGGACTCACTTCATGAGGCCAGTGGACTCGACACTTCCCCAGAAGTGGAATTTGTAAAGCCAGACCCAGGGGAACATGCAGAAACACCATATAGAACCCTGATGGCAAGAATAATTGAGTTTATGGGTTGGTCTGCGCCTTCACCTGTTTTCCAACAGGATGATCTAACGGATATAGTGGACAAAGGCCCACAGGAGGACCTGGTGGTCCCCTTCCATGCAGAAAGAAAAATTGGATCCAATTGGGAGACTCCCGAAGTCATCCCAGCAGTCAATAAAAGACTGTCGACAAAGTATAGGGTAGTGGCTGCTGAACCTGAATACCTGTCAAAACACCCGACCCCAGAGAGCCTGGTGGTTCAAGCGGCAACTTCATCCAGCAGTAGGACTCCTTACCCTACTGTCCCACAGGACAGGGATGACAAGAGGTACGACTCTATGGCAAAGAAAGTCTTCTCTGCCTGTAGTATGGCGTTGAAGTCCATCAACGCCACCTGTACGCTCGCCAGGTTCAGTCACACATTATGGGAGTGTGCTTCATCAGCGGCTGACTGCATACCCGATGGAGAGGAGAAGGAAGCCTTCCTTAACATCATTCAAGATGGCAAAGATGCCATGGGCGAGTCTCTTCAAGCTGGCATCGATTCCGCTGACAGTATCAGCAGGGCCATGGCGGCTAGTACAACAATCCGCAGGCATGCGTGGTTGCGAAAGTCTGGCTTTGCTCCAGATGTACAGGCCAGACTTTTGAATATGCCCTTTGACGGCTCTTCGTTATTCGGAAAAAAGGCTGATGACAGTCTGGAAAAGTTACAGACTTCTAAAGCAGCAGCAAAATCATTAGGAGCTGCTATCCGCCAAACTCCTTTTCGCCCCTCAGGAACCTCTGGGAGAGGAAAGTCCTTTCGCTATTATTCCGTATTCGGAAAAGGCAGAGGACAGCCGGCTCAAAGAGGTCAAAGAAGGTCCACCCGAGGTGGACGGGTCAAAGGTACTAAAACCGCAGCAGGTGCCTCTTTACCCTCGGCATCTGCATCAGCCGCCCCCAAACCACTCTGAGGCCTTTGCACACAAGACACCTGTAGGGGGCAGGTTAACTCACCATCTGACGAAATGGCAGGCTATAACGTCAGATGCTTGGGCATTGGAGACAGTTGCCCAAGGTTACTGCCTACCCTTTCTACACATCCCTCAGAGTCATCCACCGGGGAACAGCTCCCGAAAAGTTCCAGATTCGCTCCTCTTGCAGGAAATTATGGACCTGCTAGAGAAAGGTGCCATAGAACCGGTACCTGTAGCGGACAGGAACAAGGGCTGGTACTCCCCCCTACTTTCTCATACCAAAGAAGGACGGAGGACTGAGACCCATCCTGGATTTAAGAGAATTGAACAAGTTCCTCAGGAAGGACAAGTTCAAGATGGTAACTCTCTCTCAGATCCTTCAGGCCCTCCAGCTCCAGGACTGGCTGGTATCTCTGGACCTTCAGGATGCTTATTTCCATGTGCCAATCGATCTCAAGCACAGGAAATACCTGAGGTTCGCAATTGGCAACTATCATTATCAATTTCGAGTTATGCCATTTGGGCTGACCTCCGCCCCGAGGGTCTTCACCAAGCTGATGTCGGTAGTGGCGGCGAGTCTAAGGAGGGAAGGGATCCACGTCTATCCCTACCTGGACGATTGGCTGATCAGGGCCGTATCTTCAGAACAGGGCCGGACCTAGCTAGATTATTTCTGCCTCTTCCTTCACAGACTGAGCTTCTCCCTCAATTTAAAGAAGTCACAGATGATACCATCTCAGAGACTCCAGTTCATTGGAGCGGTTCTGGACACTTCCCTGGGAAAAGCCTCGCCACCAGAGGTGAGTGCTCAAGATATTCTAAAGATGGTCACCAAGTTTCAAAATGCCCAACGTCTCCCAGCCTTTGACTTTTTGAGGTTGCTAGGCCTCATGGCTTCCTGCATCTTCCTTGTGCCAGAGGCTCGCCTGAGAATGAGGTCTCTTCAGTGGGCACTGAGAAGTCAGTGGTTACAATTCTCAGGGAGAATGTCAGACCTCCTCCGGATTCCGGACAAGGTAGCCCACAACCTTCAGTGGTGGGCCTATTCAGAGAACATCTTGAAAGGAGAACTGTTTTGGCAACCATGGCCGGAGATAACAGTAGTCACAGACGCCTCGCTCACAGGGTGGGGAGCCCATGCCAACGGCTTGACCATCAGCGGTCGTTGGTCTCCATCGGAGTCCAGACTACATATCAACCTATTAGAGCTGAGAGCGATCAGACTAGCGCTGAAAGCTTTCCTGCCATCAGTACAGGGGAGAAATGTCCTGATAATGACGGACAACACGGTGGCCATGCACTACCTCAACAAAAGAGGAGGCATAGGTTCACTACCACTGTGCAGAGAGGCAATGCAGCTCTGGTTTTGGGCAATTCGGGAAGGAATCTCTCTATCGGCAGTCCATCTAGCCAGAGAGAAGAATTTGACAGCGGACGCTCTGAGCAGGCAGAGCACAGTCTCCCACGAATGGGAGCTAGCTCAGGAAGTCCTTCAAGAGATCTTCGCCCTTTGGGGAACCCCTCAGATGGATCTGTTCGCCACAAGCACCAACAGGAAGTGCAATCTGTTCTGTTCAAGGGAATTTCCCCCGAGAGGAGCTCTGGGAGACGCGTTCGTAGTGGACTGGGAGTTTCCACTCCTCTACGCGTTTCCACCAGTCCCTGTTATTCCTCAAATGATCAGGAGGTTGAGAAGATTCCGGAAAACCATGATCCTAATTGCCCCAGACTGGGCCAGGAGAACGTGGTACCCGGACCTTCTAGATATGTCCATCTGTCCTCCAATCCGTCTTCCACTCAAAGAGAATCTTCTCTCGCAGAAGGAGGTCAGGGTCTCCATCCAGACATCAGAACCCTCAACCTTCACGCTTGGCTTCTGAAAGGTTGAGGTACAAGGATTGGGATCTCCCTGATGACGTCATGGAGGTGTTGCTTTCGGCCAGAAGACCAGCAACAAAGTCTTTATACCGCTGCCGTTGGAACAAGTTTTGCAGCTGGTGTAGGGAAGAGAATATCGACCCTTTTTCATGCGGTACACCAACGGTGCTATCGTTTCTACTCTACTTGGCAAACTCAGGCCTTCAAGTTGGCACTGTAAAAGGCTATCTCGCAGCGCTTTCTATCTTCAAGCGCACTGCGGAGGAACCATCGTATTTCAAAATTCCACTAGTGGTACAATTTCTCAAGGGTCTGACTAATGTTTACCCTCCAAAACCATTCCAGGTTCCATTATGGGACTTAAATTTAGTCTTAAACTTCTTAATGGGCACTCCATTCGAGCCACTTCACTCTTGCGCATTAAGATTTCTCACACTTAAAACTGTCCTACTTGTAGCACTAACATCGGCTAGGAGGGTGAGTGAGCTTCAAGCTCTCTCCTGTAAACCCCCACATACAATCTTCCACAAGGACAAGGTTGTCCTCCAGGTGAAGCCTAATTTTCTCCCAAAGGTACTTTCTGAATTCCATATTACTCAGAAAATTACCTTGCCTTCATTCTACCCTCCTCCCCATCCGGGGAAAGAGGAGGAAAGGCTACACAGGCTGGACCCTATGCGAGCTCTCAGCTTTTACATCAGCAGAATGGCTAAAATCAGGCAAGCAGACCAGCTGTTTGTAGGATACTCAGGTCACAAGTTGGGACTACCCATAACAAAACAAACCATCTCCAGGTGGATTATCTTGGCCTTCCTGGAATGTTATAGACTAGCAGGGAAAGAGCCACCCCAAAACCTCAGGGCTCATTAAACCAGGGGTATTGCAGCTTCTTCGGCTCTCCAGAGAGGGGTACCGGTCCGGGACATATGTGCGGCTGCCACATGGTCGTCCGCACATACATTCACAAAATTTTACAATCTGGATTCCTCCACTGCTCAAGAGACCAGATTTGGGAAAGCCGTATTACACTCGGTCCATCCCTAAAGGGATATTTAACACTATCACTCCCTCCTCCAATTACATACCACTGCTATGGGAGTCTATCAAAGATAAGGAATACGTCGGAGGACACAATCCCTTCGAAGAACTAGTTACTTTCTTACCTGGTAACGTTCTTTCGACGGGATGTTCCTCCGACGTATTCCTTATCGCCCCTCCTGTCCATCCCTGCAGTGATAACTTCCCTTGTGGTTGCAGCTTTCGCTCCTTCAAGGTTACTAACCAATTCAGGCATGTCTTTCTTATACTACAAAACAGAACTGAGCAACGGACGTAGCGCGTGTCTATATATGGGCATGGTGACGTTGGCGCCGATACGGTGGCCGTCGAGGGACATCGACTCGGCGTACATCGACGCGCAGCGCCCTCTGCAGAGAAAAAATTTCCGAGGCCAGCAAGCTGGAAATGTATGTCAAAGATAAGGAATACATCGGAGGAACATCCCGTCGAAAGAACGTTACCAGGTAAGAAAGTAACTAGTTCTACTATTCGAGCCTACTCCTTGTCTTCCCTCTACTCCTACTCTCTCCTAAACAAAGTTCTCAGCTTTGCTACATGAAGCCTCTACAACCCATCAAGATACACTCCCCACCCCATCACCACGCCAGGTCGCTCTCCATGCAAAATTGCTCATTTTTTAAATCCTACTCTTTGTCTAACAAATCCTATCCATGGTCTTGCTCCCACTACCTAGCTGACTGCATCAATCCTTACTCTTCCTCTAGGACTCTGCAAATGCCTCTCTCCTCCACCGCTCCATCCCCTGCTTCCATGTGTCTCCTCCTGTTTTTTCTTCTTCTCTCTTATCATCCCCACCTGCTGGAATGCCCTAACCCCAGACATTAAAGCCTGTACATCATTAGAACTGTTTATAATGAAATTCAAGATTCACTAAGTGAAGTGGCTCGCCCCTCCTCATGCCCTCACACATTGACCCAAGCCTATCCCCATTGTGAATGTCCCACATACATGTACAACTTTTATATATGTTTATTGATCTATGTAATGGCAAAAACGGATCCTATGTCACAGTGGGAAAACACACAGAATGGGTTCCTGCTTGAGGGTTCTGACAGCCGGGAAACACACCGACTTGCAGATGAGTGAGCAATAACACAGGTTCAGTGAACCTCCATGATACTAACACCTGATCCCAATATGGTGGAAAGATCTTTTATAAACTTGTGCTGAGGTGCCCGGGCTGATCCCATCTAGTGAACCTGGATTCAAAAATGAATGCAATTGGAAGTGAAGGCAAGACCCCTGCTGAGGAGTGTGAAGGCATCACAAAGTAAGACACAGACAACAGACTTAAAGTTGAAACAAAAGATATTTATCAATTTAAATGTCAGGATGATTGAAGGCCTAACTTCAAAGGAAGGATAGCTCAGGGGCAACACGTTTGTCTTGGAAGCAAGTCAACACAGTGCAACACAGGTTCCAATCCCGATCCTGTGCTTAGAAACCACTTGCTGGTAGTATGCGTGCTATAAAAGAACAATTATAATTCATTAATTACTAAGGTGGGATTTCCCTACCTGAATAAAACTAAGGAAAGTCTGAATCAAAGAGTTCAACTTAAAAGTCGGTTTGTGTCCAAAACCTATCCTTGCCCTCACAACTTCAGCTAAACAATGTGTAGGCATATCAAAGTCAAAATAAATAATGTTCAACTGAAAGTTCTGAGCTCCCTCGAGCTCACAGCTTTCTTTCAGCTCCCCCTTCTCCAAGCACAAGAAAGTTCCATGAAAAAGTCTCACGATTACCTTTCTCCAGTTCAAGATGTTAAAGTTGAAAGTCACTCCTTAGGGCTTCCTTCCCCAAGTTTCAAGAAACACAGTTCAAAACAAAAGGGAACTTCAGACTATGTTCTAAAGACAACAAGTGTGGCCCCTTTAAGTCTCAGAGTTCCCTTCACTAAGACTTCAATGCAGCGACGTACACTTGTTTTAATCTTTTCCAAAAAAAGTCTTAACAAAATTCCAGGTCAACCTGACCCTCCTTCTGGCTTACCCCGCCAGTTCATCTGTGTTGGTTTCATTGGTCTATTTCACAGTGTCCTTATTTTTCACCATACATGGCTCACTGGTCTAGGAACAGTTGTTAGACCGCACAGTGCGCCAATCACAGGTCGCGCAACTAGGATCCCTGGACTCCTCAGCCCACACAGGTTCCTTGGCACTTGCTCCTATGCACCAAGTCACCCTCACTTAGTTCCTTTTGTCAGCCTCTTGGCTCTATGTGTAGAATTGCACTCTGTTGGCTTCTCTTTGTAAGCCTTGTGGCACTGCCACCATGTATCACAAACCTCTTCCCAATCCGTGGCCTTGCCGCACTGCAGTCCCTCATCAAAGTTCACTGTGTGGCTCCCTTTAACCTTTAATGTACTTAACTTCATGGTTTCCCTTAAATTGTGGTGCAACATACATTTAATATTGTTTCCTTTCAGTTCGGTGTCTCATATGCACTTATGTTGCTTAATTGTAAGATCTCATTCATTTCGGTATTTAATATACACTTATTTGCTTCAAAGCTAGGTTTCCAAGTAGGTCGGTATTCAATATGCATGTATTGGCTTCAAAGTAAAGTTTCCATTTATTTCGATATTCAATATGCACATATTGGCTTATATGCAAGGACTGTTGTTCAATTACGGCCCCACAGGAGCGCCCCAGTGCTTACATGTCCTCCCGACGCTCACTAGCCTTTTATACGTCTTCCCAGCGACTCCCACGACTTCCTCTTGATTCCCGAAGTCGGGAAACCCACCGGCCTCGAGCCCCGCTCGCGTGCCATGTGTTTCTCTCTGCAGGTCGGCTCCAAGGCTTCTTCCCAGACACAGGCACATCCTCTCTGCACCGGGCTTCTCCTCAGCAGCTCCTGCTGCTCGCACTTAGAGATGGAGGCTTCCAGACCTGGGGAAAACACACAACCCACTTGGGATAAGTGCTGGCGTCCTGGCTCTGTCTCCGGACCCATCATGGCTGCCTCATCATAAGCATCTCCTGTTGCTCATCCATACACAGGTCTGCATGTTGCCCTCTTCCCTGCTGGGCTGGCCTCCCTTTATACACCTACAGCCCCTTGACAGGCTGCAGGTGTGGATTAAGGGGACGTGCCTGACCCTCACAGTTCTCAGCAGGCATCTTCGTTGTCCCAGTATTAGAATGTTGAAAGAGTGTAGTCTGCATTGCTCTCGGTTGCCTCTTCTTCGTCCCAGCACTAGAGTGGTGAGAGTGTCTGGTGTTCATTACTCTGACTCCTCTTTCTCGTCTCAGTACTGTCAATGTTGTATGTGGGGAAAATGAGGGGAGCTGGCTTATAATACCCCATAAAGGTTGGGGGATGGTCAGGTTGGTTTTCAATAGGAAAGAAGGGTACCATGTCTCACCCGCGGGCACCCCACCCCCAATCCTCAAGGACCTCCACCCAGGTGATCCTCCCCCGCTTCTCCACACCCTGGGTCAGGATCCAAGAACGATGGCCTTTCCCTGGCCACCTGCGCAGAGAATCCAAGGGGAGTATGAGTGAGAATACCCACAGGAGGTGGAACAATTAGGAAAGACCTATCAGGAAAAGTGCCACAAATGGGAAAATGGACCTGCCAACCAGAACACTCACTGGGACAAATACTCTATCTGTAGTGATAACAAGAGAAACCAAACTCCTAACAATAAGGTTGTTAGAACGGTGTTCCAGAGAGAGAGTTGTGTTACAGTGAGTGAAGAAAGACAAGGAGTAGCAGAGAGTCAGAACCTGTTTTGGCCAAGATAAATAGGCCAACAAGATAGAGGAAAACACAGAACAGGAGATGACTACCAATTTCAAGAGAAAGACAGACTGGAGTGCCAGCTGGCAACTTGGGCCCAAAGGCTGGCAAGAGGCAGGCCTTGAGCACAGGAGTCACCAGTGGGCTTTAGCCCACATCTTGGTGGCAGTTGTAAGGTCACCAGCTTAACTGAAAAATCCTGTAATCTTTACGAACTCTGGTTGGGTGACAGAAAATCGCACTTGTATGTACCCTGGTAGGGTTTGAATTCCTACCTGCAAATGCAAAGAAGAACCCATAGGGCAAGAGGGGAAGTGACAGGTTTGTCCCATAACCGACTGAAGAATTCAGGCTTGCCACTAGCACAGTCTTGAGGCCATCGCACACTACAGAGGGCAGATATAAAGACCAAGGCAAAGACGAAAGCAACAACAAAAGACCAACGCAAAGACAGTTAATTGTGACTGTGAGTAACTTGAACACCCACACCCTCAGCTGGCACTCAGCGGATTGAGAGTTATATTAGGAATTTGGACTCTGGACATTAGGACTTCTTAGAATAGCCCTACATGGGACTTGCTTATAACCCATTCTTTTCACTGTTTGCTTAGAATGTCCCTGTTTGAGTTGAATCCCTGCCCAATAGGTCTTTGCCCAACCCTTCCGGTTAAGAAGCAAATACATTTACTGAAATCTATATGCCGAAGTGACCTCGCAGTCATTCCAACATGGACATGCGAGTGTCATCTCTAGATCCTCAATGACAACTGTACTCCCTAAAATCTACGGCTAGGTCACCCAGGCAATTTCAGAAATCAGTATACAAACTACGGCTCCCAGAATTCCAATTTCGTCACAGGGAAGACCGAATCTGGGAGAGGCAACTATGGATTCAGCAGGTGGAAGACAATGGGGAGTCCCTCACTGGGTAACCAAAGCCAGGATGAATGTTGGAAAACACGTAGCTAATCCAGGTCACAAGGACTCCTACTACTACTACATCTACCATCATTCCTCTCTTTCGTGGAAGGAAAGCCCTGAACAAATCCAGGAAATGCAGTTACATTTTTGGAGAATGAGCTCCCTGCAGCCACTCCCGTCACTAAAATCAATGAAAAAACAATAACACTAGAGAAAATGCAAGGGAACCATGTTTTCAAACTTCCTACATTCCTAAGGGAGTTCAAGACATATGCACCAACCTGCTGGCCACATAGAAGAGACAAAAATTAGGAGTCCTCCACAAGCAGGTAGTGACACATAGCAGCTGCTGCAGCCCATCCACCAGGGAAAACATTCTGAAATTACCGGGGGTTCTTCCTTGGTACACCAGTCTGGAGACCTCAGGTAAGTAACTTGTGTGTTTATTCTGTCAAGTTGTACACCAGTAGTATAAATTTAGGCATAGTGACACACCAACACCACCAAGCAAGCTTCCACCAACTGCCCTTGACAGTACACTCACTCAACCAGCCACCAGCATTCCAAAACACATTCCATGCACAAGCTTCCAATGACGGAATGTGCATGTGCAGTCCAGCACATTACTACACATTCCATAGAGTTCAATATGGTGGCTGGCCAATTTAAAGGCTTCCTCCCAAGAGGCAGAACTACAAGGCATCACAGTGATTTACAGAGCTTTGATGGCTCGCATGACCCTTCCAGCCAATCAGGAAAGTGCCATTCAACCAAAGCCATATACAAGAGCCAGCTCCCAGGACAGAAGTGAAAAGAAGTTCTGGAGTGCAAAGCTGGCGAACTGCAGTGTGGGCGTTTGGAGTTGGCGAATGAGAGACAGAGGTTACAGTCGAAGAGAGTAGTTTGAGAGGAACAGTTGAGATGTGGAGTAACAGAGGAAGATGGAAGGAGCACTGAGCAGAGCAGGCAGGGCAAAATTACTAAGGAGGGGGAGAGAAAGAACTTCAAGGGGGAAGGGAGGACGTGTGGAGATAGCAGAAGAGATGGCGTGGCAAAAGCATTAAGGAGGAGGTTGGCATTAATTATAAGGAGGAGATTGGTGTTAATTATAAGAAGGAGGTTGCAGTGACTTACAAGGAGGATGCTGTAGTAAATTTGAAGGAGCTAATTATAAGTAGGAGGTTTGAGTCATTGGCTTTGCTGGTGGGGTTGGGGGCTGAGGGAGTTATAGCCCCAGGTCTTTTGGTTGTAGACAGTCCCAAAATTAGCATTGCCCCGGATCTTTTCCAGACCTAGCAACACCCCTGGTTGGAGTTAATAAAAATGAGGGTGGAGTGAATAACAAGGTGGAAGGGAAGGTTAACAACTGGAAGAAAGAGAGGAACTGGGAAGTGACGGGGGCAGATGCAACCCCTAGGTTTATGCAGGGTGGGCCAGGGCTGGGTGGAGGGGCGAGCATGAGGCAAAGTGTCATGGAGGTGGCGAATGTCAGAGAAGAGGAAAGGGAGGTCAGGAGAGAGACGAAAGAGATGTCCATATGCATGAGATCGCTGCAACTTGTCAGGGGGCAGATGGGGGAGCCGCTACATCCTTGGTAGAGGCTTTGAAGGCTACAGGCATTTTTCTCAGCCCGAGCCTGCCTTGGTCGAAGCCCTGGGAGTTCAAAGACTGAGATTCACAGATGTTGAACCCAAGGTGGGGCCATCCTGTTCTATTGAAGCTTTTACGTTGTGTTTTGGAACAAACTGTAATTCTCCCAATGAACCTTTTTTTATATAGCTTCTCTGTTTTTCACAATACACACAGCCACAGAGGGCTTCTTCTGTGGAAGGGGGCGTGTGTGTGTGTGGGTGTGTATGTGTGTGTGTGTGCTGGGTTTAGAGTATGTGTGTGAGTGGTGTTTCAGTAGGATGTGTCTGCTATGTCGTTGCACATATTGTGTTGCGTATTCTCTCTGTTCCTTCTGTGCTCTGGTATGTTCTGTGTGAATGATGGGTGCATAGGTGTATTCTACACACGGCCTATTATACACAGATTGTTACAGACGTTAATTCTACACATATTTTGTGGGTGATGCTGTCAGTTTGTATGCGCAAGTGTGTGTTTTATTTGTTTGGGCGGACATAAAGGTTTGGGATTTTAAAAAGCTAATATGTCCTGTTTCGGTGAATGGAATTTCAGAATTGTTGCATTTTGCATCAGTGTCAGCCAAGGGCAAAGAAACGCCCATTTCGCAACTTTTTTTTTTATAGAAGCATCCATGATACGTCACCAAATTTGGCATTACTGTTCTGATCTGGCCAGATCAGCTGCTTTGCCAAATTGGGTAAACCTTCACAGATGCGGTCAAATGTTACAGAGTGAAAAAGGAGTTCCCTTTCCTATGTAAAGTGTAATGCAGTAGGTTGTGGCAGTATTTATATTTATGATCAAATTGTTCCGTTTCCTATGGAAAGTGTGGTGTAACCTTACATAGAGTCGCTACTAGTATGCGCGTGTGCGTGTGTGTATTATCACATACAATACAGTTAAGGTTACATAGAATTGGATGTCATATACATCTACTCCTTTCACTCCAAAAATCATCAGATTCACCACGTCAGAATTTCCTCTACAGCTGAATCCAACAAAATCCCCGTAGAGTCCTATGGACTCTAACAATGAGTATTAACACTCATAAGCCAGCGGCACTGAATGACGGCAATGGTTAGTGAGTTAGGTGGTAAACCGTAATACCATCAAACACGTAATGAGGCAGAGTATCTATTCCCCAAGGGTTTACAGGATGCTCACAGAGCACTAGAAGCTGTACAGGGTTCTCAGCACATAGCCAGACACTGGTGATGGGGGGGGCTGCAAGGGCCGGAGAGCAACGCAGTTCGCAGTTTACAGACCCTCTGTTCTGCTCTTTGTCTCCACCGCCGCCGCCATTCTTCTACTTCCTCTTAACATGTGTTATATTTTGGAAATCTTTATTTAACACAGCGTGTTTGCAGTGACCCTAGCACTGACATTTCCAACGTTTGTAGAGTTCAAGTTAGTATAGGTTATATTTGTAGCTGTTTTAAATATATATTGTTTGTCAACATTATATAACGCTGCTGCCAAAGCTGGGAACCTGGATAATAATTGTACAGATCCAGAGCCTTTGTTGGAATTCTGTGACACCACTTCATAGATCCTTGCATAAAATGTGCACTTTTGTTCGTCAGCCTAAGACATTTTATGCAGTGTGGCCTGGATACAACGCAGGTGCATCTTTTTTTGTGTGTTTGAAAGCCATAATTGGAGCATTGCTGGAAATGGACAGGAACTTGACAGAACAGTGTTGAGGCAGTGATTTTGGGTTTGGATTGTGTTTCTAAAGGAGCTTCTCAGTCAGCACATGTAAATGGGAAGTTCATGCCAGCCAAAAGAGGTGCATCGCCAAAGCAAATGCTTCCAAGCACAGTGGCAAAACTTTGAAAACTATCTGTTGCCTTGTGTTACATGAGGAGTCAGTGCAACAGTTCTTGTACTACCTCCTAAAATGGGGAGAGCGACAGAGAAATCAGGGTAGTGTAAGCTGCACACAACCCTGCCTACGTGCACGCCTTTTGCTAAACTAACTGATTTATGTCTATCTTTTGTGTGGAAGTGAAACAGAAGGTAGAGAATGCACAAGTGATTGTTGGTATAGGCCCTGGTTCGTCTAAACTTGATGTTCTTTTGCTCGCTGTGTTCACAGTGATAGCCCTTTGAACTGCGCTTTCTGAACAGAGAGAAAAGTAAGAGTGGAAAATGTGTTATCATAATTGTTAAATATTGTATTATTAGTAATAATTATTACTGCTTAGGGTATCACCCATTTTTTTACGATAGGCAATTCGACCAAGTTATTTTTTGCCTAATTTCTAGCTGTATTTTTATCCCAAAAATATAGATGTATGTTTGGGTGAGGTATATAAAAAAAAGGGTGGGGGGGTATGTGGGGAATCTCCCCCTTTTTGTGGTAAAAAATAGCTGTAAAATCAGCCCCAAGGAAATTGACATTTGGCAAAAAAATGCAGAGTATGTTTATAGATCCCTAATTAGCATATGGGGAGCATTGGCAGGCCTATCAGCTGCTATGGAACATGGAATTAATCTACAAATCAAAGCCTGCATTCCATGCTGTTAGCACAGTCTGTGTCCCCTGGGATTTGCCATCTCAGCCTTGACTGATTAACTTGGGACACGAGGTATTACCACCCGGTAACTGCGCAGAGAATGCTGCATTAGTGCTTCAATCTCAGCTCTGTCTGATGGGTGGGATTGGGGCAGAGCCCAGCCTAGCCTCCTGGATTGGTTTGTCCTCAGAAGTTCAGGGCGCCTGAATGAGCAACTGGAATAGGGGCATTGATAGAGGCAGATCGTTTGTCATGGAGAACTATAGGATGTCCACCATTAACAGATTATCTCTCTGTATCCACCAAGAATGTCTACTTCCCGGCCCTATATGCAGGCTTTTTCCTCTTTTCCTCCAGAGGTTAATCTGCGTCCAGTGATGCACAACTGTCAGTGTGAATGCAGAGTAGAAGCACAGAGCACCCCAGCCAAGATTCTCTATAAGGTAGCTATGGACGAGCAATCAAGGCTCAGGCTCTCAGGAGGTGATGCGGGCTTGTTCTTAAGTACAGTGTAGTCCCCAAGCACCCACAAAGGAATGTCCACACACTATGTTAGTGAAAACAAAGCTCTTTATATGAATAAGGCTTTGATTATGTACACATAAAATAACACACTTTGTGCTCAGGCAATTCGATAATGATAATATAAACAGTCTCCATGTGGTACCATGATTACTTCTTAGATTGCATTAAAATGCATCAACTGTAGACAGTTTCAAATGACATACAAATCAATTAATAATTTGAGCCAACAATAGACTTGAGGAGGAAAACAAGTTGGTTAGACAATTGGCAGAAAACTGGCCCCCTTTATCTAGACACACTTCTGTGTGAAGACCCCCCCACCTGCGCAACCTGTAAATAAAAGATGTATTGACAAGCCCAGTCCATATATTGCTTAGCAGAGTCGTATTTCCTTCTACAAATGTTCTGAAAACCCCAATGTACCTGGTTTAGTAGAGTTCGACGACGGGTCGTCGACGGATTCTTCTTGAGTGAACTCCCTTTAAGGCAGGAGTAGCGGATTGTTGAGATTCCACGAAGAAAAGAGTGAACAAAGGCATCGAGGCAGCAGCTTCGGTCCTGGCGCTGCTCTTCGATTATCGGTCGTGGACGTCCTGCAAAGATGAGGCGTGTAATGCACCTCGACGACGATAGTTTGTTGCCGCAAATATTCAATGAAGAACGTAGGCCCAGCAAGGGCGTCGCATCATTAGCATTTGGCATCGGTGATCGGGACTCGACCATGGCTGACTTTTGGATCTTCGTCGGCGTCTTTGAGGACTTCGGGTGGCGGGAAACCCACCGACGGATTCTCCTCGGTTCGTCGGCGACCTTGACTTTCTCCGGTGGGACAAAGCTGACAACGGTGATGAGCAAGGGAGTCTCTGATTCAAATGTCTTAGGCAACAGAGCATTGCGGCTCCGGTCGGCGATGATGGTCGGCGATGGCGATGGACTTCAATGTCTGGGCGCTTTGCTTCAGATTCCTCGGCGGTCCCCGTCTCCGGTTGGCAGCCTTTCGATGACTGACTTCCAGGGAGTCTTGGTGAAGGTTAACTGGTGCGTGATGGTCCCTCGTAGCTCGGGGAGAGGCCTCCTAGACAGGTCCTCTCTTGGATCAGTTCTTGGACACACAACAGCTTTTGGATTGCGACGAAGGAAAGCAGCAGCAAAGCCTTCTTCTTCCAGATGGGCATCAAATTTCGACTTCAGCTTCTGAACAATTTCCATCAGTGAGAGGTCCCCAGATATAATGTTTGGCCTCTCATTTACTCTGCTGGGTCACACTTAGGCAACCAATCATTTAAAAGGGCATTCAGGCAGACAGGCAGCCAATCAGACTCACAGGGCATTCAGGCCATTCTTCTACATCCAGACACTCACAACAGGGAATGTGGCTTGGGACAAGCACTCAGCCATTCAGCACTCCACACTGCATTCATACCAGTTTCTGGCAAAGCAGTCTCAGTCTATGTCACATTCCAGAAACCAGACACCCATAACAGGAAATGGATATTGGTCACAGACTCCATTCACCCAGGTCCCACCCCAAGGGTGTACCTACAACATACAGTCACTGGGAAGGCTCCAGCCAGTCTGGCCTTGCCGCACAATACCATATATGGAGCTTCCACCCAACAGCCAATTAGGGGAAGGGACAGAGTCAGGGCTTCCCAGGACTTTGGGAAAACAAGGTAACAGGCAAAAGAAAACAAGAGGCCATAGGGGGCATCTGATCTCCTATCAGGAATCAACTGATGCCAATGGCAGGGTCTGGGTATCCTAAAATGGAGGATACTCAGAGCACTTGTCAAATTCAGCATGGAGCTGCCAACAACCCATACCCTGCTCTGTGGGCCACACACAGGTGCCCAACAACATAAACTAGGTGTACAGGGTTGTACCCCCACCCATGGGTTACATAAGGGTATCCCAAGGTTCTGTTCACCACAACCAAAAAGAGGAAGAGCTGCACTGCAGAAAATAACACAGAACACACACTATAAAAGGACTACAAGACAAGGACATGGAGGCCCTGGCCCTCCAATGCCTTTCCAGCATCACAGTGGCCTTGGCCCTTATGTGTCCTCCTGGGCCATGGCCTTCCTCCCAATCACCTTCAGCCTCTCCCACTCCCAGCACTTGCCATTGGGCGCCCACTGGCCCGCGATTCCTCACAGGACTGCAATTTGCATTGGCAGATGACCATTCCTTACAATGCGACCTCTGCCATGCACTTTACCGGTTCCCGGCAACTTACTCCCTGGCTCTTCCTCCTCCAGGGAATCTCGTTAGCATTTACCCCCTTTCCCCTTCTCTCTCTCTGCAATTGCAAGATCCGAATGCTCATAAGGCCTAGTAGGACCGCCTCTTTCCTGTTCATTATTGTATTCTACTGCCTTTGTCCCACGTTCCCTCCCTTTGCCCTGTGGGCACTTTGAAACACAATTTCTTTCTGTATAAGCACCTTACAAATGCACAATAAATAAATAAATAAATAAAGACATATATTAATATTGATGGAATCTTTGTGTGCCAGTCTGATTCCTGCTCTTCTCTTAACTTTTCTGTTAATTGGTTTAATTATGTTTCCTCAAGGCATGGCCAAGTGTATAATGCTGAGTAAGGTTTCAACTGTAAATATGGGGTCCATGTTGCCATGGGTAAGCGGGTCATGCACGTGTGTAGTATGTTTTGCTATGGAGTGGGCAGTGATGAGGTAGACTCCGGTCTTGTTATTTTCCTCACTGCTCTCAGTGTAGCATGTTCCCAGTTTGCGTGCTTGCCTCAGCTGGAATGTTCCGGATTACTGAGAGTGCTGCATTTGAAAGGAATTGCTAGAATTGGGGTTTTCTTCTTGGTTCAAGTGGGAGCTGGTAGTCGGGTGGTATTTTTGAAAGGAGAGATTTTTGGTGAATACAGTGTTGAAAAGTAGATATTCCTATCCCAGGTCTTCCAGCAGACCACATCCATGTGGTGAATTGTGTAAGGATTGGTTTCTCTGCCTCTTTGACCCCACCCTGGACATCCCGGCTGCCTTGCCTCAACCAATCACAGACGCAGAGGATGGAGATAAACAGCGTTATCGGGGCCCACGCTCCCTAGGAAATGATGTGAGAAATGAAGGGCTACTCAGTTCTGCCTTATATATCCCAGCAGCACCTAGTAGACCGGGGAACGGTAGGCTGGCCCAATCCATCCTGTTCTCAGCCACTAGTCATGCAAAAACAAGAGACGCCAACAGCAGGACCAGCATAGCAGACTATGGGGGACTTATGCCTATGTACTGACCAACAGGCTGTGCTCATGTGCAGTCTCACCCCAAGCTTCCCGGCCATGCTCCCAAGATTAGTCAGGGAATGTTGCCTACACAAGGTGCCGAGGAAGCACATCGCACGCCAGTCCCAGAGAGGGGCCGGGTGGAGTGCCTAGCAGACGATCAGGGTGGCGGGTGTACTGCACCTCGGAGTATGGAAAGAAGAACAATAAGACATGAGTGTCCTCTGTGAACACAAGCATTGCCAAAGACATGTCCCAAACCTAACATAGCACCTATTCATCATGTCTACGATACACTATTGATAAGTGCAGGTATAAACCACTACCCAAATATTCTTTCCTTAACCCAGACTGCATATGTATACTCCTCCTAACATTCCCCCATGAATCTCAATCCCAAAAGGACCGAAGCCATGTAAAAACTGCAGCTCCCTAACTTTTCTATCAATCATTGCACATAATATAATCATCTAGCAATGCACAGCAAAGAATACAGTATTTACAACCTTGAAAATGCTAATAGCATAGGTTACCCTAAGAAGTGTGGTGAACCACGACCACCAAGGTCTGCATGCTCCATCCGAAGCTGCTGGCCATGAAACATGGGACCCCTTCAAAACTTCAGGCGGTTGCAGCATGAGTTTTCTTCCCCTTCATTTTTATTTTATTTATTGTAATTGTTTTTTATAACATGCTTAATACCTGAGCTTGGTTTCTAAACGCAGATCCGGAATTTAAACCTCTTTTGTTCTGCGTGTTCTTGCTTCCGAGAACAGCACGTTGCACCTGTGCTATCCCCCGTTCGCTTCTGCTATGACTGCCTTGCGTATGCCTCAAATATGTTTTCCTTGAAAATATTCAAAAATTGCTGGGGCTGTTCACTGGACGACCCTGGGTGTTCATATCAAAAGATAAAATCTTACGATTCTTTTTTCTCATTACTAATGGATGCTGTAATGTAATCACCCATTCTTGCAAAGTAGTATTTATTTTATTGTTGATAATGATGGCACTGTGTTCTTTCGTGTGTATTTAGTGTTATTTATATGTACCACCAAAAGTGGCAGGCTTGGGTGTTGGAATATGTTCGATCATCCCATTATTTTCCTTCAAAAGAGCTTAGCCATAGCTTAGCACTCTTTTTACAGCAGGCGTCTTCCAGCATTCTAGCCACTGCCATCACCATGTAATGAGCGCGTGGGTGAAATCTGAAAATGTTCTTGCGGTGCCATTCCATGCATTCAAACGCCTACTGGCAGTTACTGCTACCCAGTTGCCTCAAGCATGCTCCAACTTGTAAGACTATTTGAACCACATTAGAGGCAAACTCAGGGGTTGCTAGTAATTCGATATCCACACGAATCAGCTGGTCCATGGACCACCATAATCATTCCCCAAGCCTGAGAAAGGACACCCTGCAATCTTCTGAGCCTCGTTCTCCTTATTGGAGATGCCTTTTTGTATGTTACCAGGTCGTTCACTGTTTTTAACTCAAAGAGATCTACTATACCAATAGATATTTAGATTCACAGGGTCTCTGTGTTAAGCAATCACAATCATATCCATATGTTAAAGCAGCCAAGGAGCAGTCAGACTCTTCTCTTTCATGAAGATACCCTTTCTGTGTCTAATTCGTCTGGCAGGATACCCTCCTTCTTGGCCAACACCCTCACCGCCCCCATGTGCTCTGTAGCCTGTCCTAACATTTCTCCACTTTCTCATGTACCTAAGAACCACAAGCCCAATGAAGAATATCTCTCCCGATCACCTATAATTCACCTGTTCCCATGAACGCGCTCGCTTTACCACCACTTCATTGCAAGATGCAATGGTGCTCTCTGCCTGCTGCACTGTTTTCATTCTCAGTGATCTGTGTGCATTATGCTCCCACCTCTACAGTACCAACTTTAAAGGGTAGTTCTCGTTATAATCTGCACTGCATTCATCCAACTGTGTATTTGGGGGCAGAATCAATTATTCCCCAGGCCACACATGTCAAATATAACATGCGTAATGTACTACGTTGCATGATAGCAAGGTCCTTTGCATCAGCTAAATCATCGCTTCCTTTCAGATTCTGCATCTGGAATGCACTTTCACTTGCACAATGGATACTCTGCTTGTGACCTTTATCACATTTTCAATTTGTTACTACAAAAAAATGTAATTTAAATGCTGACCCATCTGAACCGCTCCATTGTTGATTCTGTACCCCTCCATTGTTGATTTTGCCACTGCTGTAAAGAAATTGGCAAAATCCTAATCTACCATTGAAGCTAATGGCACATATTCGATTGTGTGTGCAAGCACTGTGTAAACTGATCGTACTTCTGCAAATGGAGCACTTCGTCCATTATTTCTCAAATGTGGGCCAAGACTCCAAACGGTCATGTGTTTTAAACGCTACTCCCACCATAGCCTCTCTTTTCCCTCCTGCCCTGTGGGAACTGTCGTCACCAAAATAACTAAAGCCAAATCAGGTACCCTAACCTGGGGCAAGCACAAATTCCAGGATGTGATGTTTCTGCAACATTTATACCGCGCACTGTCACCAACGGAATTGGTCCCAAGGCGCTCAGGCGGATCTGTAAAACAATAAGGGGGCGGGATAGGTTAGTCAGGTGAAGAGGGAGTAGGAAAGTGTGAGAAGTGGTGTGCTGTTGGGTGCTTCAGTTCGGTTTCCACCATGCACTGAGCTTTGGAGTGAGTATCGGACCGGTGCGAGACCTCATGTGCTGTTGGTGCGGTTTATTTGTTGTTTGTCTGTTGTGTACCTAATAGCATCACTGTGGTATAGTTGAATCTAGAAAGTGTGCCTAATTAGCGTCGCTATACTAAAGTTTAAATCTAGAAAGTGTGCCTAATAGCATCACTGTGCCAAAAGCTCAAACTCAGAAAGTGTGCCTAATAGCTTAACTGCAGTATAGTTGAATTCAGATAGTGTACCTGATTAGTGTCACTGTGCTAGGGTTGGATCTAGAAAGTGTGCCTAATAGCGTCACTGTAGTATAGCTGAATTTAGAAAGTGTGCCTAATATCATCACTGTGGTAAAGCTTAGTGGATGGAGTAGATATATCTCTGTATCTCCTATTTATGCAATATATATGCTATGTACCTGTATCCCCATGTTATCTGTATCACATGTTTAACCCTATCCATCCTTTCACTTTATATACGTATGCTGCTATGTACGCCCCATGTCCTGCTCATGTGCTTGGTCGCAGGCGATTTACTGATAACCACCATATCACACTACTACGCTTACTTTCCCCTACGCTTACTTTCCCCTATACACCATCATTCAACTAGAACACAGCTATGCTATGACACATTCGGCATAGCTGTTCTCATACTAACATGACCCTACGAACACCTCATCATCCTATTAAGAGCACATAACAGCTATCTTAGGCGTCTCCTCAGGCCTAACACAGCCAGAACTTAGTCTGGGTGTCCACCCTCCAGACTGAACACATCCAACTGGTTTCCTCAGCACCACACCTACTGCTAAGAAGCGGCTATCATGCAACAACCAGACCTGCTGCACACATATCCGCGTGCCCACGCACCATACGACACTCTCTCTCTCTCTCTACTGACTTGAACTGCGGTTCCCGAGGGCGTTCAACCTACCAGCGCTTTGAGGTCATACCAATGATACTTATGGCGCTATATAAATGCCAAATAACATAACAACATATAAAGTACAGTATAACAGGATAGCCATATAAGACCTGCAGTGATAGAAGGAAGGGCTGGTGGTGGCCAATGAAACATAAAGCAAACCTGATGGATAATATTGGTACTTATTATGTTGTGTAGTGCCATCGGAGGCACGCGGACTGCTTGCGTTCCCTTATCCTTCCGTTCCCATCTCCCGTCTCCCCCTTTTCTCTGGCCTTACCTGGCTGTTCTAGAACGGTGTGAGGCGATATGTTATAGCCACAGCTGTGTTTCCTCTAATTGGCAAATATGGTGCTGTTCTCGCCTAATACTGCATTGCTCATCATTACAACAGTACTATTATATTAGTAGAATAGCCAACCTGCTAAAACAGCGTCGGTACTTTTGTATTAAGTGTATAGGAGCCCTGCTATACCGGACATGATGGATTCATGAAACACATTTCACTAAGCTAAGTCAGCCTATCGACGACTGTCACCATGACCCATTGGCTTACTGCTAAACTACTCCCCCACCCCCACTTTCCCTGAGCTACGGGTTGAGAGTAAATTGCTTGCCTTTCCATCACTGGATTGGAGGGATAAGAAGTGTATCATTCAAGAATCTTTGGTGGGCGCAGGGGAAGTGGCCCATGGAGGATCAGGTAAGATGTGAATGAGTAATCTGAAGCAACAGTCTGACTAGAGTGCATGAGAGTCCAGAAAAGTTGCTTTGTAAACCAGGGAGCTACAAAATTGGACAATCTCAAACAGACTGTTGTCTTTAGTCAGCTTCTAGGTCACATACCAGGTTCTCACCCTGTCCTGGCCGCTCATCAACCTTGGAGGTGACAGTGATAGATAGGAAACCCCCTAAGGCAATACATATGGGAGCTACTGGCGAGTGGCGAAAACCATCAGCAGTGGAATCAGCAGGCCAGGGTTATAATCTTGTATGACCCACTTCAGCACATTGTGTTATCTTGGGTGAATTACTGCATCTGCATGTGCTTTTATTCCCTTATCTCCTAAAATAGGGATCACATAGAAACAGCCCCACGCAGCCCGAGAGATGTGAATGCCAGAAAAGAACAGGGTCACCAGTGCCACCACAGATTTTCCCTTGCTAACCCCAGATAAGTGCAGCCTACATACACCACTGTGTTAGAAGGTTGGGGTATCCTGTACTCATAGTAGGTACCAAACAAACACTCAACAAATTAGACGGCAAATACTCCTCCTTCAACATAGACAACATTCCCATCACTACATCGGAAACAGCCAAAACACCAGGAGTCCACATAGACTCCACCCTATCCATGTCAAGACAAGTTAGCGCCATCGCTTCCTCAGCAGCTCTAACCACCAAAATCATAAATGCTGTCAAACCTTACCTCTCACCTCAAAACTGCCTGTCCATAGCCAGAGCCACAGTAGGGGATAGATTGGACTACTGCAATGTCATCCTCTTAGGCACTTCAGCCAAGAACTTAAATAAACTCCAAACCACTCAAAACAAGGCCCTTAGGGCAGCCCTCAGCATACCCAAAAGGGAGCACATCTCCCAAGGCCAGAAAGATGCCCATTGGCTCCCAGTCAAAGAGCGCATCCTATTACACAGGCTTGCCTAGCAAACACAGCACCTCCCTACCTCTCAGAAACCATTCACCGCGCCACTTCAGAATGACCTAAACACACCCAACACTGCAACCTGCTCACCATCCCTACCTTTAAAAGAGCTAAAGCTGGAGGCGCTAGTTTTGCAGTCCAAGAAATTGGAACGCACTACCACCTACCCTCAGGAAACAGACATCACGCTCAGTCTTCCGCAAGATGTTGAAAACTCAACTATTCCACTAATAGCCAACTCAGACACACCTTACAAAAAAAGTGTCACCCCTCCCATCTGCACCTGTGGTTATGTATGCAAAATGCCTATACCATAACTGAAATGTATGCTTACACTGCTGTATGATTATGTAATTTTTACAAGTTATGATGTTTATCTAAGCAAGTATCCTTAACAGTGCCACAGTGACCAAGGGCCGCTGTGCGCTATACAAATGCAAATAAATAAAATAAATGTGCAAGGTCTCTGATGGTACAGAGTGCCAAGTGATGGAGTGCTAGTGTCCACATATTGTTGAGTGTCCGTGGTTCGAGTCACAGTAAAGAGACATTAAAAAAGATACCCCCGGTTGGGGCGTGGCAGTGGCGAGCCATGCAAACTCGGCTTCCATGAGCTTCTGTACCAAAGGGACCGATGGGAGCCTCCGGATGCGGGTGCCCCCCCAACATGGGCCCATAGTTAACAGGTCGACCTCTGAGGTGCCCCTGGGCAATTTGGTGGCCAGCTCACAGAGATCTGGCCCTTCGAGAGTGGGCTGGAGAACAACATGAGATCCTTAGATGGTGGCTGGGCCATTGAGGCGGGAGGGGGAAGGGAGATGCAGTTCCCTCCCTCCCTTATGGTCTCCGGCAGTGGTGGAAAGAAGCATACCCACCTAAGGGTGGAGACCAGATGGAGCAACAACGTACCACTACAAAGTGAAGATTCAGACATGAGAGAGGGGGGCAGGTGCAGCGGTTCAGCAGGGGAGCCCATTCGGCTGGCCTGGAGGCGTGGGGTGAGTCAGAGCCTCTGCACGGAGACTGGGGGCTAGGAGAGGCATACAAGGAGGGGTGTCCTCTGCAGTGTTGACAACTCCTCAGTAAGGAAAGTAGCTATTGGCTGTCCTAAACATAGCTAGAAGTAGCTAAATGACATCATGACCTAATTTGCATAATTGGCCATGTGCATGATGGATGATTGCCGAGGGCATGGTTGGTATTGCTGATGTTCAACCTTGCTTGGGAAGCCAGCGCCTTTGTTTCTTTGTGCAGTTGCTGACCCTTTCTACAGCCATGGAGGAATCGTCTTCCGTGAGTACTTACTGAGCCACCATCTCACCTGCCAACCCCAGAGATCCCACACATCAGAGCCCAGTGCCATCTTTCCTCACACTCTGGAATCATAGCACCAAAACCTATTGCCCCCCTGTTGCCACCCAGGGAATCTTAGTGATGTCAATGGCAGACTGGCGTAGCCATACCTGCCTTTCAAAGGTCTGACATGTGAGTGACTGGACATCAGCATGCTGGCCTTTCAGAGGACACGGCCCGATAGGTGGTTGGCTGTGCCAGCATGAAATGCCTTTCACAGGCCCAGAACTGCCCCAATTTGCAAGCCCCAGGCTATTTTCCTGGTTGTGGTGTGGTGAGAGGATCACATACATACATTGGCTGGCGGGGGCGGGGGCGTCAGTGGAGTGCTCACTTTCACCTGAGCAAAAGAGACCTAGAGAATGAATTTCCCTTCGTGTTTTGTTTTTTTAAATTTAATTTGGCTCTGCTTTTAAATCCTGAGTCATTTACAGAGAAGAGTTTCCATCCCTGAAACCTGCTGGGGCCCGTTAGTGTTCCACCTCACGCGACGGTTCGTGCACCACATATGATGCACCACATGATGTTATGTGAGGGAGGCTGCCTCAGGCCATTATGCATAACTTTCTTCTATCTCGAGCTATGGCAGCGGCCTAGCCCTCTGTGCCACCTGTTAGTGACAGCTTGAGACGGGGGCAGGGGCCAGGCTGGGCCACACAGTAGCTTGGATGATTAAGCAACAAGGAAGGCAAGCTGCGCATTCATGAGGCGGAGACGAATCAGACGAAACGTTACGTCACTGACTTGTTTATGGTACACTTTGAACACCCATTTTAGAGTCGGGCACAACACGCAGCAAAGTACACATTGTAACAGGGGTTCGCAAGAAGCCAATTTAGCGACTTATTGGAGGCTTTTGGAGACTCTATATAGAGTCTCCAAAAGCCTCCAATAACATAAGGAAAAGTCGCTAGATATGTCACCAGTCGCTTTTTAAAAAAGAGTCGCTAGAGGGGTCTGAATTGTTAGTTCAGCCATACACACAGAAAAGAAGAGCACAGACACCCTAACACTGGGACACCTATGCTCTCACACACAACAGTTTCGTGCACAAGGAGCTGGGCCTTGAATGTTGGACTCATAGAGGAGGCCATCATTAGTGTGGGCCTTCGAGAGGAGGATTTCCCACTAGGCCACGGAGTGGCTAAATGTGGATTGGTTTCACTGAGTGGGAATGGTAGCGGGTCTCCAGAAGAGATCCCAGTTCCCAATAATACTCAACTCTATTTAGAACATATGTATATCAATGGGCACATAACTCCTGCGGTCCGAGACACCGCGGCTAGCCTCACTGCTGTCACCCGGCAGTGGGTACAGCCAGACCAGTATATCGATGGGCCTGATTGTATAATCAGTGGGTCTGACTGAAAAAATGCCCCTTGGCGATAGTAGAGTTCAGCTGGTGAAGTGAAATGACCCAGCGCCATGCAAGGGGCGAAAGACTCCATCCCTGTCCCATGTTTGCTGAGTAATGATTTCCTGATCGTAAGATCGTCATGGTGGCTATCCGATCGAAGCCCAAATAGATGGCCAGATTGAGCACTCGCGGAGCCTTAGGACCTGGAGTGCTTCCGGAGGGCTTGTTGGAGGGACCGACGTGGCTGGTAGCCCCTGGTCCATTCTACATACTGCTGAGTCGCATACTCCTGTGGGAAAGGGGTAAGTAGCGACAACGGAACCTACTTTGGTGGCAGGGGTCTCAGTGACTTCAGAGTTGCCTGATGCAGCACAGGAACGTGAGGTTGAGGACCAGGTGAGCTCAGATCTGAAAGCCTGCCCTATCTGGATGAGTTTGCATCTGCTGGGGGCCCAGATCAGACTGACTTCTTTAAAGACCAGAAAGATTGTCCCACTCTGGCGAGTCTGCGGAAGCAGGCTAAGGACGAGGCCCCTGCACTGTTCAAAGTGTACTGGGAGGATGGACTCCTGTACAGTGAGCCAAAAGACTCTGAGCGTGAGGGCACCAGAAGATTAGTGATTCCCCAATGCCACAGAAAGTTCCTTTTGGATTTGGCGCACCAAATTCCTCTAGCGGGCCACTTGGAAGTGACTAAGACATCGGGACATCGGACCAGTTGTCTGCGCACTTTTACTGGCAGCAGTTTGGCATAAAAGTTAAGGAATTCATCCGGCCCTGCCCAATATGTTACACCTCTGGCAAGTCAGGTGGGCCGCAAAGGCCCCCTTAATTCCACTTATCGTGATTGGGTGGCCTTTCGAGAGAATAGGCCTGGACATTGTGGGTCCTTTGGATCCTCAAACCAGCTCAGGGAGCAGATACATCTTTGTGGTGGTAGACCATGCCACAGGGTACCCTGAGGCTGCCCCTCTGAGGAGCATCAAAGCCCCTGTGGTTGCAATGTCTATGATTGGGATATTCCCCCATGTTGGATTCCCCAAGGAAGTTGTTTCTGACAGGGGATCAAAGTTCATATCAGCATATATGAAGGCTATGTGTGGAAGAGTGTGGAGTCACCTACTAGTTCTCTACATCCTTCCATCCACAAACAGGCTTGTTAAGCGGTTCAACAAGACCCTGAAAGCATGATAGGTGTCTTGAAAGAGCAGCAGAGGAGAAAATTGGATATTCTCATGCCGTTCCGTCTGTTTGCCTACATGGAGGTTACACTGAACGGAGTAGGGTTTAGCTCCTTTGAGCTTCTGTTTGGACACCCTGTATAAGGTCCCCTCAATTTAGTGAAAGAGGGATGAGAAGGCCTCATCCCCTGCAAGATGTGTTGCACTATATACTTGGCCTTCGGTCTAGAGTGGCAAAGTACATGGAACAGTCGACGAAAAACCTAAAGGCCAGCAAGGAGCTGATGGCGCACTGGCACAACCAGAAGGCCACAGTGACAGTCTATTCTCCAGGCCAGTGGGTGTGTATTACGGAGCCTGATGAAGCCAGTGCCCTTCAGGACAAGTGGGCTGGGCCTTATTGTGTGCTGGAAAAAATCATTGAGGTGAATTATCTCATTGACGTGAAAGGACCTAAACAGATGTGCAAGGTCTTTCATGTCAACCGGCTAAAACCCCATTATAGCTGGGATGACTTGGTCATGGCATTAGGGACAGATGGAGAGTCTGAGGAGGAGACCGATCCTCTCCCTTGACCTCCTGCACACTGGAGCCACAGATGGGTCAGTTGAAGGTGTCCACCTTGCAACAGACCTGTCAGAACAGCAACTGACAGACTTTCACTGTTTACTGGGACAATTTGCCAATCTGTTTTCGCTGACTCCAGGACTTGCAGATTGGTGCACCCATGATGTGGACACTGGAGACAGTAAACTGGTGAAGAGTAGGATTCACCGGATGTCCGATAAGGTCAAGGAAATGCATTGGAGGGACAGGGCCTCCATGTCCTTGTCCTGTACTTCTTTTATCATGTGTGTTCTGTGTTATTTTCTGCACAGGAGTCCATGTGGGACTCCTGGCAGTGCAGCTCTTCCTCTTTTTGGTTTAGTGAACAGACCCTTGGGATACCCTTTTGGCACCCATGGGTGGGGGTACAACCCTGTACTCCTAGTGTATGTTTTTGGGCACCTGTGTATGGCCCACAGAGCAGGTTATGGGCTGGTGGCAGCTCCATGCTGAATTTGGCAGGTGCTCTGAGTATCCTCCATTTTGGTATACCCAGACCCTGCCATTTGAATCAGTTGATTCCTGATAGGAGACAAGATGACCCCTGTGGCCTCTTGCTTTCTATTGTCTGTTGCCTTGCTTTCCCAAAGTTCTGGGATGCCCTGTCTCTGTCCCTTCCTCTGACTGGCTATTGGGTGGAAGTTCCATATATGGTATTGTGGGGAAGTCCAGGCTCGACTGGCTAGAGCCTTCCCAGGGACTGTATGTTGTGTGTACACCCTTGGGGTGGGACCTGGGGGAATGGAGTGTGTGACCAATATACACTGCATGTAATGAGTGTCTGGTTTCTGGTATGTGACACAAAGACTGAGACAGCCCTGCCCGAAACTGGTATGAATGCAGTGTTGAGTGCTGAATGGCCGGGTGCTTGCGTGAGTATCTGGAGGGAGGAGAATGGCCCGAATGCACTGTGAGCCTGATGGGCTGCCTGCCTGCATGAATGCCCTTCTGGATGATTTATTGCCTGAGTGTGACCCAGCAGAGTAAATGAGAGACCAAACAGTATATCAGGGGACCTCTCACTGATGGAAATCGTTCTGATGCGGAAGTCGAAACTGATGCTTAATCTCGAAGCCAAGCCCAAGGAAGAAGGTTGATTGCTGTTACCTTCACCACAATATGAAAGCTGCCGTGCCGTTGAAACTGATCCAAGAGAGGACCTGGCTACGAGACCTCTTCCCGAGCTACAAGGGACCATCGTGCACCGCTAACCTTCGCCGAAGTGCCCTGGAAGCCAGCCTTTGAAAGACTGTCGACCAGAGACGGGGACCGCTGAGGAATCCGAAGAGAAGCACCCGGACAGCCGTCCACTGTCGTAGACCAGGGTTCGCAGGTTTGCTATAACTGCCGGAGGCCCGTCGAAGCCATGTTGGCCAGAAGCGGGGACAGCTTGTCGCCGTGCTGCCGATGAACGGAGCAGCAATGCTCCATTGATTAAGACAATTGGAATTCAAGGACTCTCTCGCCAGCACCGCAGACCGCTTTGTCCCACCGGACGAAGTCGGGGCCGCCGATGTGGCGAGGAGCATCCGCCTGTGGGTTTCCTGCCACCGAAGACCACAGAGACGCCGACGACCCGACACCCTTGCTTGGTCAAAGTTCTTCAGTGATTCTTTGCAGCAACAAACTATCGTCGTCGAGGTGAACCGCACGCCTCATCTTCTCAGGACATCCACCACGACTGATCATCGACTAGCACCGCCAGGACCGAAGCTGTTGCCTTGACGTCTTTGTTCATCATTTCTTCGCAGGATCTCGACGATCTGTGGCTCCTGGCTTAAAGGGAGCCGCTCAGGAAGAATCCGCCGATGACCCGACGTCGAACTCTGCTACATCGAACTCTGCTATTCCAGATACATTGGTGTGGTAGAACCTTTTTAGAGGGGAATAAGGCTCATATAAACAATTTATGGACTGGGCTTGTATTATATTTTTATTTTACAGGTTGCCCATGTGGGGGGATCCTCATACAGAGGGTAGGGGCCCAGTATTCTGCCAATCGTTTATCCAACTTGTCTTCCTCCTATGTCTATTTTATTTTCACTCTATTAACTGATTTGTATGACATTTGAACTGAGTACAGGTGATGCATTTTAATGGAATCAGAGTAATAGTGGTACCACATAGAAACTGTATATATTTTCCATGTTAGTATTGCCAGAGTACAAAGTGTGTTTTTGTGATTGTGTATATAACTTGAACCTTATTTATATAAAGAACTGTGGTTTCACTAACATAGTGTGTGGACATTCCTTTGTGGGTGCTTGGGTATTACACTGTACTTAACAACTAGTCTGCATCACCTCCTGAGAGCTTAAGCCTTGATTGCTTGTCCATAGCTACCTTACAGAAAATCTTGGCTGGAGTGCTCTGTGTCTCTACTCTGCCATATAGAGGGCAGGAGTACAGATACCCCTCTCCAATCTTTACACACCATCAAGGAGGAAGTTTCGAAGATGCTGTTCCTAAGAGAGATAGAGTCATCCCACAGCACCTGTGCTAGCCCAGTGTTACTGGTCCCTATATAGTTTCCATTTTAGTATTGCCAGAGTACATAGTGTGTTATTGTGATTGTGTATATAACTTGAACCTTATTTATATAATGAACTGTGGTTTCACTAACATAGTGTGTGGACATTCCTTTGTGGGTGCTTGGGTATTACACTGTACTTAACAACCAGTCTTCATCACCCCCTGAGAGCTTAAGCCTTGATTGCTCATCCATGGCTACCTTTTTGAGAATCGTGGCCTGGGTGCTCTGTGCCTCTACTCTGCCATGTAGAGGGCAGGAGTACAGATACCCCCTCCAATCTTTACACACCATCAAGGAGCAAGTTTCGAAGATGCTGTTCCTAAGAGTAATAGTCATCCCACAGCACCTGGGCTAGCCCAGTGGTACTGGTCCCTATAAAGACCATTGGTGGGAAGACTGAAGTCTGCTTTTGTGTGGACTACAGGGGGCTCAATTCTGTCACAAAGACAGATGCTCACCCCATTCCTTGGGCAGATGACCTCATTGACCAGCTTGACGCTGCCAAGTACATGAGTACCTTTGACCTCATGGCAGGATACTGGCAGGTCGCTTTGACAGATGGAGCGAGATAGAGTTCAGCATTTTGAACCCCAGAAGGACATTATCAGTTCACTATGATGCCCTTCAGATTGAAGAATGCCCCTGACACTTTGCAGGGGATAGTTGACCAGGTTTTGCCTGGTCTGGAAAATGCCAGTGTTGCCTATTAAGATGACATTGCCGTGTTCAGCCACACCTGGGAAGAACACCTATCCCACCTGAAGCAAGTGCTTCAGGATCTGCAGAACGCAGGTCTGACTAGAAAGGCCATGAAGTGCCAGATAGTGCAGGGCACAGTGACTTACCTAGGCCACCTGGTCGGTGAAGGTAAGAAACAACCTCTCTAAGCAAAGGTACAGGCTGTGAAAGATTGGGACATCCCCACCACACAGGCGCAAGTGAGATCCTTTCCAGGTCTCACTTGATATTACTGGTTATTCATCAAGGGGTATTGTATCATTGCCATGCCCCTGAATGATGTAACTTCCAAGGAAATGCTGAATAAAGTAACTTGGACACCCACCTGTCAAACCTCCTTTTAGAATTTAAAGCATAAATTGTGCAGGGTCCCAGTTCCGAAAGTGCCAGGCAATGGTCAGGAGTTCATTATCCAGACAGACGCCTGTGATTTGGGGATTTGAGCAGTGTTATTGCAACTGATCTCTGAAGGGGTAGAGCAACCTGTTGCCAACATTAGCAAGCGATTGACAAAAAGGGAAAGGAACTGGGCTGTCGTTGAAAAAGAGGCTCATGCGGTCGTGTGGGCCGTAAATAAGCTGAAACCTACATATTTGGGTCACACTTTACGATCCAGACAGACCACCGGCCTCTTCGATGGTTAATGACCATGCAAGGGGAGAACCCTGAGCTTTTGCGGTGAGCCATATCCCTACATGGATTAGATATGGACATCCAGCCCAAGAAGACAATCCTCCTATCACTTGACGCAAACAAAGCATTCTATAGCGGAAATGCTGATAGCATAGGGGTTTGGCCCAAATGTTATGAGGTGGGTCCTATCCATTTTCCAATCACCATGCACAAGAATTAAGGTCAATCAAAACTTTACTTAACTAATTAGGATTGGGAGAGTTACTCGTTACGGTTGCCTGCCATCTCCACTTAATTTGCTTTAGCATTGGAACCTCTGGCACACAAGATCAGGAATGATGACACAATCACGGGCCTATCAGTTTGGAAAACACAGCATAAGTTTGCTCTGTATGTGGATGACATTATCCTGTTCTTGGGTAATGTTAAAGAATCCATACCAAGAGCCATCACAGTTATAGAAAGTTTCAGGAAGCTCTCAGAACTCTCAATTACCTATGATAAATCGGTAGGGATGAACAGCAGTTAATCTGAACATATGCTGAGGACAATACAGCCTGCCTCACTAATCAGATGCACTAATGATAAATTAGAAAATGTAGGTGTGCCCTAATACCCACATATGATACCCTAAAGGCCATTTTTCCTCCTCTCTCTAAGGAATGCAAAGAAGAGTAAGAGAGGTGGGACTGGAAATGTATCTCATGGCTGGGTAGAATCACAACAGTGAAAATGTCACTAATCCCCAAATTACTCTATTCCTTCAACGCCCTCCCAGTGAGGTTTTCTAGGAAGGGGCTAGAGCAGCTTCAAGGGAAACTTTCGGCATATATTTGACGCAAGAATCACCCAAGGGGAAAACGCTTTTGCGGTCACTTTGGCAGGGGGGTCTGGGACTACCCTCAATCAGAATATTTCTGACCACAGCCCAAATTGGCATGATATTTCATTGGTGTCAGCCCGATCGGAAGAAGTGGGTAGAAGTAGAACTGGGAGCTACGGCACTACCGCTCAGCAATCTTCTCCTCATATAGCACTCCGCACGGGGGGGGGGGGAATCACTCCTTCACTCCACCGCAGATTCTCTTTTATTCGGAGATAGGGGATGTGGTGTGCTAAAGATTAGCAAAGGTATGGGCCCACTTTCACCAATCATGGGGAACCCTGAATTCACACCAGGGAGAGAAGAGCAGGCAAATAAGGGATGGGAAGCAGGTGGTACACTTAGACTGGGGCAACTGTACGAGGGCACTGTCCCGCTCACATACAAGCAGTGCACAACTAAGTTCTCGCTAGCGTAGAATGAGAGATATAGGTGCATACAGATCTGTCAATGGATTACTAATCCTGAAGTCAGGAAAAGGGGTGCAAGGGCGCCTAAAGGGCTAGAGTAATCTTTAGCAGAGGGGATCTTGGAGGGGCGGCTGGAAAAGTGTTTACATTATAACATCCTACAGATAATGCTGATAAACATCCATATATACAGAAATGGGAAGATGGCTTAGGGATTGAAATCCAGGCAGCATCATAGGAACATATCAGTGAACAGGTGCATAAATCATTGCTCTGTACCAGCATAAGGAGTGTGCTTATAAAATCGTCCTCAGATGGTTTATGTACCCAAGCAGGCTAAATGGAATGAACAAGAATATCTTGGCAGGTTGCTGAAGAGAATGTGGGGAAAGGTTTACAATTGGTCACCCGTGGTGGTCATGCAAGGTGTCGCAAATCTATTGGAAAGCAGTGTTATCACACATAAAAGAGCTCACAAACATATTGTTTTAAAAAAAAATTATTTTACATTTGTATAGCGTGCAAACAGCCCTTAGGCATCGGGGCGCTGTTACTGGTGCAGAGCTTATTTACATAGGTAATAGAAATACAAGTTATATATAGACCTTTGAAATGAAATGAAACTTATATACCCGATCACCTACATTATACTCTTTCACCGATGTATTTTTATCATAATATGACTTTGCAATATCAGCAGCTCTTTCCAAATTTCACTGCACAAATGCAAATGCATGTTTAAATGCTTCCTCAGTTCTTCCACATATTTGTGAACTGTAGATGCACTCACAAGTGTCTGCTCATGTGTTCTGTATAATAAATGTTGTGGCAGTACCATTTTTCTTCCTGTTAACCCCTCATGAGGACCGAGTCGATCTAATGGCCATCAAAACCAGAGGTAATCGTAAATCCCAACTAGAACCTGCCTCCGCTACAAACTTCTTTAATATCTCCACGACAGACCTGTTGCAACATTCAACTTTTCTAGAAGAGGCGGGCCGATGTGTGATATGCAGTTTCCTTCTTACCCCTAATATCTGCCACACCTTGCTCATTAAGGTGCTCATGATATGACTTCCTCTGTCTGACTCTATTCTCTGTGGTAATCCAAATCTTGAAAATATATGATTTACTAGCAATGTAGCTCCTGTTTGCGCACTACAATCTGGTGCAGGGTTACATTCTACCCATTTTGACATCAAACAAACCACTGTCAAAAGATACCGGTTTCCCCTACTCGATCTCTTTACAGGCCCTACATAGTCAATTTGCAAATCTGACCATGTAAGAGTTAAACCTCTTTTCATCAATGGAGCTCTATGCATTGGTGAAGCAGGTTTAAATTGTGCACATGCCAGACACCCCATGGTATATAATTCCACATCTTGGGACATGTGTGGCCAGTAAGCATAATCTTTCAGTATCTTTAAGGTCTTTTGTGAACCTCTGTGTCCTGCAGTTTTTGCATCATGTGCATGGTGTAACATTAGCCCTCTGAATGAAAGAGGTACCACCCACTGTATCTGTCCTGTTATGGATTCCCTGATCATCAGTCCATCCTGTAATCTAATCCGTGTTGTATTCTTTAATAACACTCTCAACTCTTCTTTTCCTGTACAATCATTTTCAGTTAAAGGATTTTTTTCAGGGTCCATCAAATAATTATAATAGATCCCCAATATTGGATCATCTTTTTGCACCCTAATCAGATCTTGATCTGGTGTATCATGACTCCATTGCACTACGGGTTGTTCAACTTCTTTTGGAGCTTTAGAGCGTGTAATTGCATCTATTTGTATTTCACCAATTAAGTGTTCAATGGGCAACAACTCTCCCATAACAGCCCCAATCTTGGCTAATTGATCTGTTTTATCATTTCCCTCCCTATCCTCTCCTGGTGTTTTCAAATGTCCAAGAATGTTCCTCCAGTATACTGTTAAATCATTCTCTGACACTAATTTGTCTATAGCTTGTATCATTTTCCCATGTTTGAGGGGCTTTTTATTATATGTGAGCATGCCTCTTGTTTTCCAGCCAGGAAGATATTCTACAAAGCTATTTCGTGCATAATCAGAGTCAGTCACTAGAACAATTTCACTGAATTTGTTCTCAACTGCAGTAGTGATTGCTTTATAAATGGCTGCTAACTCTGCTACCTGGCTACTTCTAGCCCCAATTCTCATTCCTATACTAGGAATATCCTCACATCTCAACCAGACATTTCCTATCCCTGACACCAACTGTTCATTACTGTCATTTTCAATGTGAAAAGCACATCCATCGACATATACAGTTGGCAATTCTTTGCATGTATTTTCATCAAAAGCTTTGTGTGGTGATTGTTCAAACTCCTGCAAACTGGAGTCCACCTCTACTTCATCTGATACACATTGAGCTGCACAGTCGTGTAAATCTGCTAACCCTTGAGCAATTGGGCTCTTTTTATTCTGGCCATATCTCACTTCTACAGGGAAGCCTTGCAATGCCAATGTCCATGAAGTATTTCTGGATTGAGCTAGATTGCCTGACCTAATTATTTTACTCTGTATAAACTGCAATGGTTGATGATTTGTCTCAATGATTACCTTTTCCCCTTGGACAATGGGACGAAAATGTTGCAATGCCCACACATTGGTCAGAAGAGCCTTTTCCCATTCACTGAATTTAATTTCAACGTGAGAAAATGCCTTACTCGCATTAGCAATAGTTTTGTGGTTCAAATCATGTTTTTGAGATAACACTGCTGAGATACACTGCTCAGTGAATCCTATTTCTATAAAGAAATCTCTGTTCTTTATGGGATACGCCAAGCATGGTGCCTTTATGAGGCATTCTTTCAATTTAGCAACTGCCTCAGATTGCTCCTTTTCCCATTTCCAGGGCGTATTCAGCTTCAATAGTTTAGTCAATGGTTGAGTGATTTCAGCATAATTTTCAATACATTTCCTATTATATCCCATCATTCCTAATAAGCTTTTTAAACCTTTCATGTTTCTACGATCTTTCAATTTTTGTATGGCCTCCACCTTTTTCTTTTGTGAATTTAACTCATGGTCAGTTACTTCATGGCCTAGGAAATTCACTTTTTTCTTGCACCATTGGGCTTTCTGCAAAGATACTTTGGCCCCCGCCTTTTGTAATTGGTCAAGTACATGTCTAATTTCATCAAAATGATTTTTTAAGTTTTCATTTTTTATCAGGGCATCATCTACATAAACTATGGTCCCTCTTTCCGCTGCATCTGGCATAGCCTTTCTCAAAAATATGCCAAATTTCCTCCCACTATTGACATACCCAAATGGTGTTCTAGACCAAGCGTATTGCGTTTTATCAAATGAACATGCAAATAAATTCTGAATGCCCTCTGCCAATGGCACACACCAGTACCCATATGTAAGATCTAATGTGATAAATACCTTTGACCCATGCACTGAGCAAGGCCTTCATCAATGAATGGCAGCGGTCATCCAGGCACTGGCACTCTTTTATTTAATCCCTTCAGGTCTGCACACAGACGTCATTGTTCATTTGGCTTTAATACACCTAAAATAGGAGGGTTGGATGTACTATGAATGGGTCTGATAATTCCTCCAGACTCCTGTCATGATGCCCGCTCCCGGGGAGCCGGTTTAAGCCCTGTGTCCCCGAAAGCGGACATCCAGTCCCCAAAGAAGGACCCAGCAACCCCATATAGGGCCCCTTTGGACAGTGTCCTGGCGCCTATGGCACCAGGCTCATAAAGGACATCAGTCCTGGCGCCATAGGCGCCAGGCTCTCTATGGGAGTGCTTGGGTGCACTTACCTGATGCAGACCTTGCTGCAGGATCCCGGCCTCCTTGAGGCCTGAAAGGAACTACTTTACCTGTGGGACTAATTCACCATCTGGGCGTGGTCGGGGAAGGATACATACCTGATTGGAGGAAGGATACATACCTGGAACTTCTTCCAAGGCTATTTAAACCCCACCCGAACAGCCACACATGCTTCGCGTTGTTCTGCATCTAGCAGCTGGACGCTCACCGTGTCTGCTCCTGCATCCTGACTTCTGCCACGCCTGCCAGCATCCTGGATCACCTGCAAAGGAAGAGAACAGAAGGAGGAAAAGTCCTTACCTGCTAAATCCGCATCCCGGAGACATCTCGCCGACAATCCTGAAAAGGAAGACTTTTATTTAAAAGCTCATCGCATCGATCGCTGCAGCGCCGCATTCCACTCACCTTTACAGGGCGCCTCCATGTTCAGCAGCGATCATCTGGATTCGCAGTCACGCCCCAGCGCCTAGGGAGAAAAAGACCAGAACAAAAGGTGAGAGAGAGAAGGGAATAAGGAAAGCTAAATCTCCATGTTAAGACTTACCTGTTGATTCATTCCCTCTTCATTTCGGGTCCGCGCCGCATCCTGGCATTTCCGGACCCCAAGCCCCTAAGGGGAAAAAGAGACATCAGCGTTAATGAGCGAATGAAAAGACATTACCAAAAAACGCTCATTAAAGACTTACCTGATTTCTACAAGGATTTCACCTCTCATCTCGGGTCGGTGCCTGTTCCCCGGCATTCCGTACCCCGGCCCCTATGGGGAAAAAGACACTAGCATTAGTACATTAATGCATGGACACAAGGGGAACCTCTTATCAAAAAACTTACCTGGAAGCCAAGCAAGTTTGGTTCTCACCAATCCGAAAATCCAGTGAAGTAACTGGATACCAACGCGCCCCTGCATCAGAAGCAGGATGGAGAGCGCGTCCTTCCAGACCCTAAGGTGAGACGCTACGAGAAATCACAGAAGGGTTTCGAGGAGGGTGAGAGGGGAAAGTGGGAGGCCGATTGCATTACCCCGCAGACAGTTAATCCCCTATTTTCGCCTACAGAAGGATACTTCTGCGAGCCAGACAAGCCAGATTTTGGGGCCCGGTCCAGTCCGTCTTCCGAACCCTGCGCATCACCTTAGAAGAGGTCACAACAGCGCGAACCAGGCCAGCGCCTCTGTGGGAGTCAGGTGAGCGTAACAGAATGCGAAGCCTTCCTACAAATTCCCACCTAGGCGCTATGGAAAGTTCTGAGACTGATCAGTTGGCCCAATTACTGGGGGAATTACGGGCCGAAGTACATGCCGCTCGTCAAGAGACTAATGCCCTCAGGAGGGAATTAATAATATCAAAGGAAAGAACTGATGACCTGGCCAAACAGCTTTTGCAAGGTCAAGCTGGGCAAACTCCTCTACCCGGTTCCGGAGGGAACCCCGCTCCTGTGGTTTCCAGTAACCCTGTGCAGATTAATCTACCTGGAAACATGCCGCTGGCCCCACCCGAACGCTTTGCTGGGGACCCCAAACGATTCGCCGTATTCATGAATCAGTGTCGTTTGCACTTCCTATGCAGACCTGGGGCCTTCCCTAATGATCAGACCAAGGTAGCCTTTGTATTGTCATATCTCAGCGGCAGCGCTGCCAATTGGTCAATTCCACTGGTTACTCAAGATGACCCGATTCTCCGTGATTTTCAAAGGTTTCAAGCAAGCATGGAAAGGTTATTTGCTCGACACTCTCAGAGGCAGGCTCTGGATGACAAACTTCTATCCCTGCGACAGGGCAATCAGGACCTCCTATCCTATATTGCAACCTTTAATAGACTAATTGTGGAAACGGGATGGCCAGAGGATAAAAGAGTCACGTTGTTTTATCGAGGCCTTCGCGGAGAACTTAAAGATGTCTTGGCCCAAGTTGTAAATCCGCCCCAAGAATGCGCAGAGTATATAGACTTAGTGGTCCAATTGGATCACAGACTTCAAAACAGAAAAGCAGATCAGTCCAGGTTTGAGACCCGGGTGTTGGTCAAGACCCATGCTAATCCCAATCGAGTTGATGTCTCTGAGCCTATGCAAATTGGAGGGGTTAAAGGACCCTTAACTCAAAAGGAACGTGAAAGGAGGCGGCAGTTAAAATGATGTCTTTATTGCGGGAATTCTGGATACTTTCTACGAGATTGCCCGGCAAAACCGCCCCGAAAGGCGGTAAGAGCCGCTGATAAAAACCATGAAGACTCTGTTTCGGGAAACGACTCCGCCCGACAAGTGTAGGGGTCCGCTTGCCGAGCTTGAAAACTAACTCTCAGACCTCGCATTTCATTGTGCCAATGGTTCTCGTAGATGCAGAACAGCCTAAGCTGTTGCATGCAATAAAGGCATACATCGATAGTGGGGCTATTGGAAACTATGTGGATCGTGAATTGGTCTCTAGGATTAACCTCCCTCTCCGTCCTAAAACCAGCAAAGATGTCATCACCACAGTCGATGGAACTGAAATTGCCTCTGGACCGGTAACACATTCCACTACTGAGGTGACTCTTATTGGTCCCGACGGTCATCAGGAGGGTGTTGTGTTTGATGTAATCAAGGCTCCACAGTTTCAGGTTATTCTTGGAATCCCTTGGTTAGAGACACATAATCCTCGAATTGATTGGTGAGCTAAGAGAATAACCTTCCCGGATTGTACACAAACCTGCTACCCAGAAAACCTGAAGATTAATCTAGCATCTGTAACCTCTGCCTCCATGCAACTACCTCCGGAATACCAAGACTTTCAGGACGTCTTCCAAAAGGAACAGGCCAACACGTTAACTCCTCACAGATCGTACGATTGCCAAATCGATCTGGTGCCCGGTGCACAACCCCCTTGTAGCAGGATTTATGCCCTTACCGAATCTGAGAATCTGCATTTGAGACAATATTTGGATCAATACCTAGCTAATGGTTTTATTCGCCCGTCAAAGTTCCCGGCATCCTCGGCTTTGTTCTTCGTGCCCAAAAAAGAAGGCGACCTTAGAACTTGTATCGATTACCGCGCATTGAACCAGATCATGGTTAAAAACCATTATCCTCTGCCTCTGATCCCTGAACTCCTTGACCAGGTGAAGGACGCTTGCATATACACCAAGTTAGATCTCCGGGGGGCTTATCATCTGGTACGAGTTAAAGAAGGCGACGAATGGAAAACTGCCTTCCGTACTAAATACGGATTATTCGAGTACCAGGTGATGCCTTTCGGATTGTGTAACGCGCCGGCTGCCTTCCAATACTTCATGAATGATGTCCTTCGGGAACTCATCGATGTTTGTGTTGTCGTATATATCGATGACATTCTGGTGTACTCCTCTTCGGAATCTGATCACAGAAAACACGTCAGGGCAGTACTTGAAAAACTGCGCCAACACAAACTATTTGCTAAATTGGAGAAATGTGTATTCCATACCACAGAAGTCGAGTTTCTAGGTTTCATCCTGACACCCAAAGGAGTCCGAATGGACTCAAGAAAAGTGGATGCCATCCTCAAATGGCCATCACCTAGCTCTGTAAAAGGGGTTCAAAGCATGCTCGGCTTTGCCAATTTCTATCGCAGGTTTATCCCGGAATTTTCACTTGTGGTACAACCCATTACTGCACTCTTGAGGAAAAATAAACGTTTTGAATGGTCTGAAGAAGCCGAGCAGGCCTTTCAGGATTTAAAAGCTAAGTTTACCTCCGCACCTATATTGAAACACCCGCGTCCAGATCTCCCTTATGTCGTCAAGACTGACGCATCCAGCCTAGCCAGGGGAGCTGTCCTGTCCCAAAGGGATCCCCAAACCAACCAACTGCATCCCGTAGCATTTTGGTCCAGAAAATTCTCGGCACCCGAGGTTAATTATCCAATCACGGACAAAGAACTGTTAGCCATTACGTCCGCTTTTAAAGCCTGGCGGCATTATCTGCTTGGCGCTCGACATACCATCACAGTGATCACTGATCACCGGAATTTACAGTATTTGAAAACCGCCAAGGCTCAGTCATCACGGCAGCTCCGATGGGCTTTGTTTTTCGCTGAATTTGATTTTGTGATTACCTATCGACCTGGCTGCAAGAATGGCAAAGCAGATGCCTTATCCCAAATTGGAATGGGAGAATCTGATACAAACTCAGAACCAGTACCAATAATTCCCGAACAGAGGATTCTAGGCATGACTTCGTTACAGACGCTTGAAGACATTCAAGCCAGAGTGAAACAACTCCTGGACCCTTCAACCTTACAGGAATGGATACAAAAGGGATCAGACTTTACCATAGATAATGGTTTACCTTATTTTCAAGGACGCTTATTCCTGCCACATAAGGAATTACACGAACTAGTTATTTCCGGTTATCATGATACATTAATAGAGGGACACCCCGGTATTGCCAAGACAGAGGAAAAGGTGAAACGACAATTTTGGTGGCCCTCTTGGCGAAAAGATGTTAAATCTTTTGTGATGTCCTGTGGTGTTTGCGCCCAAAATAAAAGTCAAAAGAAAAGACCAGCCGGTCTCCTTCAACCTCTAGACATACCACCAACACCCTGGCACACCCTATCAATGGATTTTATTACGGACCTGCCTCCTTGTTCGGGGTACAATACTATTCTGGTAATTGTGGATTTGTTTTCCAAAATGGCCCACTTTATTCCTTTGAAAGGTTTACCTTCAGCTTCTGTCCTAGCCAAAGAATTCCTCGAAAATATTGTTCGGCTACATGGATTCCCATCTATACTAATCTCTGACCGGGGAAGCCAATTCAATGGTTCTCGTAGATGCAGAACAGCCTAAGCGGTTGCATGCAATAAAGGCATACATCGATAGTGGGGCTATTGGAAACTATGTGGATCGTGAATTGGTCTCTAGGATTAACCTCCCTCTCCGTCCTAAAACCAGCAAAGATGTCATCACCACAGTCGATGGAACTGAAATTGCCTCTGGACCGGTAACACATTCCACTACTGAGGTGACTCTTATTGGTCCCGACGGTCATCAGGAGGGTGTTGTGTTTGATGTAATCAAGGATCCACAGTTTCAGGTTATTCTTGGAATCCCTTGGTTAGAGACACATAATCCTCGAATTGATTGGTGAGCTAAGAGAATAACCTTCCCGGATTGTACACAAACCTGCTACCCAGAAAACCTGAAGATTAATCTAGCATCTGTAACCTCTGCCTCCATGCAACTACCTCCGGAATACCAAGACTTTCAGGACGTCTTCCAAAAGGAACAGGCCAACACGTTAACTCCTCACAGATCGTACGATTGCCAAATCGATCTGGTGCCCGGTGCACAACCCCCTTGTAGCAGGATTTATGCCCTTACCGAATCTGAGAATCTGCATTTGAGACAATATTTGGATCAATACCTAGCTAATGGTTTTATTCGCCCGTCAAAGTTCCCGGCATCCTCGGCTTTGTTCTTCGTGCCCAAAAAAGAAGGCGACCTTAGAACTTGTATCGATTACCGCGCATTGAACCAGATAATGGTTAAAAACCGTTATCCTCTGCCTCTGATCCCTGAACTCCTTGACCAGGTGAAGGACGCTTGCATATACACCAAGTTAGATCTCCGGGGGGCTTATCATCTGGTACGAGTTAAAGAAGGCGACGAATGGAAAACTGCCTTCCGTACTAAATACGGATTATTCGAGTACCAGGTGATGCCTTTCGGATTGTGTAACGCGCCGGCTGCCTTCCAATACTTCATGAATGATGTCCTTCGGGAACTCATCGATGTTTGTGTTGTCGTATATATCGATGACATTCTGGTGTACTCCTCTTCGGAATCTGATCACAGAAAACACGTCAGGGCAGTACTTGAAAAACTGCGCCAACACAAACTATTTGCTAAATTGGAGAAATGTGTATTCCATACCACAGAAGTCGAGTTTCTAGGTTTCATCCTGACACCCAAAGGAGTCCGAATGGACTCAAGAAAAGTGGATGCCATCCTCAAATGGCCATCACCTAGCTCTGTAAATGGGGTTCAAAGCATGCTCGGCTTTGCCAATTTCTATCGCAGGTTTATCCCGGAATTTTCACTCGTGGTACAACCCATTACTGCACTCTTGAGGAAAAATAAACGTTTTGAATGGTCTGAAGAAGCCGAGCAGGCCTTTCAGGATTTAAAAGCTAAGTTTACCTCCGCACCTATATTGAAACACCCGCGTCCAGATCTCCCTTATGTCGTCAAGACTGACGCATCCAGCCTAGCCAGGGGAGCTGTCCTGTCCCAAAGGGATCCCCAAACCAACCAACTGCATCCCGTAGCATTTTGGTCCAGAAAATTCTCGGCACCCGAGGTTAATTATGCAATCACGGACAAAGAACTGTTAGCCATTACGTCCGCTTTTAAAGCCTGGCGGCATTATCTGCTTGGCGCTCGACATACCATCACAGTGATCACTGATCACCGGAATTTACAGTATTTGAAAACCGCCAAGGCTCAGTCATCACGGCAGCTCCGATGGGCTTTGTTTTTCGCTGAATTTGATTTTGTGATTACCTATCGACCTGGCTGCAAGAATGGCAAAGCAGATGCCTTATCCCAAATTGGAATGGGAGAATCTGATACAAACTCAGAACCAGTACCAATAATTCCCGAACAGAGGATTCTAGGCATGACTTCGTTACAGACGCTTGAAGACATTCAAGCCAGAGTGAAACAACTCCTGGACCCTTCAACCTTACAGGAATGGATACAAAAGGGATCAGACTTTACCATAGATAATGGTTTACCTTATTTTCAAGGACGCTTATTCCTGCCACATAAGGAATTACACGAACTAGTTATTTCCGGTTATCATGATACATTAATAGAGGGACACCCCGGTATTGCCAAGACAGAGGAAAAGGTGAAACGACAATTTTGGTGGCCCTCTTGGCGAAAAGATCTTAAATCTTTTGTGATGTCCTGTGGTGTTTGCGCCCAAAATAAAAGTCAAAAGAAAAGACCAGCCGGTCTCCTTCAACCTCTAGACATACCACCAACACCCTGGCACACCCTATCAATGGATTTTATTACGGACCTGCCTCCTTGTTCGGGGTACAATACTATTCTGGTAATTGTGGATTTGTTTTCCAAAATGGCCCACTTTATTCCTTTGAAAGGTTTACCTTCAGCTTCTGTCCTAGCCAAAGAATTCCTCGAAAATATTGTTCGGCTACATGGATTCCCATCTATACTAATCTCTGACCGGGGAAGCCAATTCATTTCCCACTTCTGGCGCAAATGTTGTCAAATGGCGCAGATCGACGTAAGATTATCGACCAGTCACCACCCTCAGACCGATGGTCAGACCGAGAGGACAAATCAGACCCTTGAGCAGTACTTACGGTGTATGTTACAGCAATCTGAAAGCAACTGGAAAGACATTCTTTGGATAGCCGAATACGCATATAATAATTCGGTACACTCTGGAACTGGCCACAGTCCTTTTTATACTTTGTTTGGCCATCACCCTCGAACCTCAAACCTTGACTCACCTCAGAACCTCGGAATGCCTGCAGTAGAACATCTGCATTCTACAATTACCCAAGCCTTCAAAGAGGCAACTACGCATTTACAACAAGCCAAGAGAAAATACAAGGAGAATGCTGATCTACATCGGAGTGAAGCACCTCCGTATCAGATTGGGGATCAAGTGTGGTTAGCTACCAGACATTTACCACTCAAAGGGCCTCGAACTTTTAACCCAAAATATCTGGGACCTTATTCTATTACGGGAATAATTAACCCAGTGGCTGTTAAACTTGATTTACCAGCTAGCATGGGAATTCACCCTGTTTTTCATGTGTCACTTCTGAAACCTGTGGTACCCGGAACCCGACTACTCAAACCTCCAGAACCTATTCTAATAGATGGGGAGCCCGAATTCGAAGTGAAGAACATTTTAGACTCAAAAATGTTTAGGTCAAAACTGTTCTACCTAATTGATTGGAAGGGGTACGGACCTCAGGAGAGGTCGTGGGAACCCAGCGACCATGAGCATGCACCTCGATTAGTCAGGAAATTCCACCGACTCTTCCCAGACAAACCAAAACCACCGGAGGGAACAACCTTGGGAGGGGCCTTGGGGGGGAGTGCTGTCATGATGCCCGCTCCCGGGAAGCCGGTTCAAGCCCTGCGTCCCCGAAAGCAGACATCCAGTCCCCAAGGAAGGACCCAGCAACCCCATATAGGAGCCCTTTGGACAGTGTCCTGGCGCCTATGGCACCAGGCTCATAAAGGACATCAGTCCTGGCGCCATAGGCGCCAGGCTCATTATGGGAGTGCTTGGGTGCACTTACCTGATGCAGACCATGCTGCAGGATCCCGGCCTCCTTGAGGCCTGAAAGGAACTACTTTACCTGTGGGACTAATTCACCATCCGGGCGTGGTCGGGGAAGGATACATACCTGATTGGAGGAAGGATACATACCTGGAACTTCTTCCAAGGCTATTTAAACCCCACCCGAACAGCCACACGTGCTTTGCGTTGTTCTGCATCTAGCAGCTGGACGCTCACCGTGTCTGCTCCTGCATCCTGACTTCTGCCACGCCTGCCAGCATCCTGGATCACCTGCAAAGGAAGAGAAGAAGAGAACAGAAGAAGGAAAAGTCCTTACCTGCTAAATCCGCATCCCGGAGACATCTCGCCGACAATCCTGAAAAGGAAGACTTTTATTTAAAAGCTCATCGCGTCGATCGCTGCAGCGCCGCATTCCACTCACCTTTACAGGGCGCCTCCATGTTCAGCAGCGATCATCCAGATTCGCAGTCACGCCCCAGCGCCTAGGGAGAAAAAGACCAGAACAAAAGGTGAGAGAGAGAAGGGAATAAGGAAAGCTAAATCTCCATGTTAAGACTTACCTGTTGATTCATTCCCTCTTCATTTCGGGTCCGCGCCGCATCCTGGCATTTCCGGACCCCGGCCCCTAAGGGGAAAAAGAGAATTCAGCGTTAATGAGCGAATGAAAAGACATTACCAAAAAACGCTCATTAAAGACTTACCTGATTTCTACAAGGATTTCACCTCTCATCTCGGGTCGGTGCCTGTTCCCCGGCATTCCGTACCCCGGCCCCTATGGGGAAAAAGACACTAGCATTAGTACATTAATGCATGGACACAAGGGGAACCTCTTATCAAAAAACTTACCTGGAAGCCAAGCAAGTTTGGTTCTCACCAATCCGAAAATCCAGTGAAGTAACTGGATACCAACGCGCCCCTGCATCAGAAGCAGGATGGAGAGCTCGTCCTTCCAGACCCTAAGGTGAGACGCTACGAGAAATCACAGAAGGGTTTCGAGGAGGGTGAGAGGGGAAAGTGGGAGGCCGATTGCATTACCCCGCAGACAGTTAATCCCCTATTTTCGCCTACAGAAGGATACTTCTGCGAGCCAGACAAGCCAGATTTGGGGGCCCGGTCCAGTCCGTCCTCCGAACCCTGCGCATCACCTTAGAAGAGGTCACAGCAGCGCGAACCAGGCCAGCGCCTCCGTGGGAGTCAGGTGAGCGTAACACTCCAAGTTATTAATTATCTCTGCCAATGACTCTAAGCATGCCAGTGGCAATTGATATTGGTGCACAAATACTGGATTTCTATCACACCCCTCTGGTAATGTGGCAACATGTAGATCAGTTAGGCCGCAATCATATCCGTCTTTGGCAAAAACTTCCTTAAATTCCATAAATATTTTTCTCAATTAATTCTTATCCTCTTCACTAACACATGCATCTGCTAACGGAATCTGCTCCTCTACCATTTTTGAAAATTCTGGGATATCCTCCAGTGGAGGAACCTCTGTGCTTTCTACCAATTGTGTGGCTGTATCTCTCTACAAAGCTGCCACTTTTAAATATTGTGGCATATCAGCCGCCATTTCAATGTGCTGATTTCCTGTTTCATTTTCATTTAAATCAAATACTATACAATTCTCCTGGTGACAGCACACTGTTTCATTGGAATCATAAGGGTACACAGATTGAATCTTGAAGATCCCTTTGTGTTTAGAATCCAGATACTCTGGCAACACACCCTGTGCATCTACATATCTCTCAGGGATATTTCCAATCACCATGTTATTGAAATCTGCAGTATAATGTGATTTTTGTATGGCCATTCCTAGTAAGTAATTCTCTTCTAAATGACTATCTTGACATCCTTTATTATCCACCATAATTTTGACAGACCCCTCCACAACATCTTTCAATGGAGCATATTCATAATCCACCCCTTGCTGTTTCATGGATTCATTCAAGCACACAAATGCATCAGAATCCTTAATTTGCTGTCCATTCTTGCGCTTTAATGTCATAGCAATCTGCTTGGTGAATGCAGGAATAGTAATATCCTTCTTCACCTGTAATTCAATTGCATATGGTACCAATTGTGCACACCTAGGCGGGACCATATTTTTTGGTTAAAGAAATCTAACACCATGTACATTCTGTGCATGATATCATTACCCAAATAAAAATCATTTTGTGTGCCGCTGACTATCCACACTTTGTGGTAGATGGTTTTTTGTTCAACATTAATCTTTAGCATGCACCTTCCTGCAATTCGATTTTCAAAATCTGGATTGTCTATACCAGAGATGTATTGGTTTTTAATTGTAAATTCCGGGATCTCCTCCCTTTCCATTGTTCTCTGCAGTAGTTTCTCATTAATAAAACTCCTTTCCTGTTCAAGCGCCAAAGTGGCTTTTATCATTTTAGAATGGCCATTTATACTAATGTGAATCCATGGCTGCTCATCCTCCATATGTATTTCGACAAGGGTGGTGATGTGTTTTTCTGTGTCGGCTTTAGGAATGGTGTTCTGTTTGTACTTCTTTTTTAAATAGAAGCGCAATGTGTGTTCATCTGTTTCAGTTTGACATTTCTTCCTAGGGTCCAAATAAATCTGCACAGATTGTTTTTCCCTTTCATTTCGCGTTTTGTCCTGACACATCAAAATAACGGTGACAGTAGGCACACAGCTATTCTGTAGGTACACCTCCACTGCATCATTCGATTTGGCAACAGTAAGGCATTCATTTACGCTGCTGTTTTGTGACTTTTTTTTCTTGGACCTTAATGGTTTTTTGGTTAAAGACCATAGAACCCCTTTACTCCATCAATGAGAGGAAACAATCTTTTCAGGCAATCTGTTCCCATCAAGAATGGAATTTCACAAATAGATGTGATCAATACTTCCTGTTTCATTCTGTTTTTTCCTATATTTATGTCAACCTCAGTGACGCCCTCGATAGGCACCTCCTCACCGTTAAAGTTATGTACTGGGCCTTCACTCTGTCTCACTTTGATCTGATTCTGTGGAGACCTCCCTTCATTGATACTTTTTACCAATTCTTTGGACATAATTGTGGCCTGTGCGCCTGTGTCAATCATTGCACACAGACTTCTCTTCCACAGTAATGGGAGCATAATATCTGTCTTCAACTTCCTCTAATACACACAAAAAGTGCGAGTTCTTACTGATTTCAGGATTCACCTTTCTCAGACCCTTCCCACTCTTGGCTAAGCACATCGGTAAATGAAAGGACATCTTTCCCTCCTTTCTGTCCATTTCCGTTTGAGAAACCTTACTCATCTCACCATATTCAGAGGTCATTTGGCGTGTGGCCACTGTTCGCCCTTCCATCCGGGGATCATCAGAGTTCACACTACAATCCTCCAACTGTATATGTGTATAAACATCACCTGATAAGTTGTCATTTTCTAATTTTGGACATTTGTGGGTATTTGGCATGATACCAGTCTTTTTAATTTCCTCAAAAATCTGTGGCTTAAGGAACTCTTCAGGTGATTGATCTGTACCCTCCTTTTTAGTACTTATTCTTCCTGCCTGCATTTTATTAGCATCTTGATTTTCCAGGGAGGGCGTTTTAACATCCACACTTACTCCCTTATCAATTATTTTATCCATGCATGAGTTGTCTTTCTTAAATCTGTCTCTTTGTTCTTTTGGAATTTTATGTTTTTCTCGTTTTCCTTTTTCATTTGTGCAAATTTCCAACGTTTGTTTTAACTCCAGGTTAAACCAAACCTCTTTTTCGATGTATTTGCAATTTCTGCCTCATGTTCATTTGCAGGTATTGTCGTTTTTAAATCATTAAGCAGCTCAGAGTCATTATGCAAAACCACAGCAGGGAAATCTGTCTTTTTATCATTGCAGGTGTCATGAATATTTAGTCACTTATTATCAGAAGCCACCAGGTCGCTTCTATGACCTTCTGCCCCCTCCTTTGATGACTGTTTTTGAGCCGTACAGAGTTTTCCTATTTGTTCAGCCAACATTTCTATTTGGGCCTCGAGACACTGGAATATTTCCATCTCTCTAGAATCTTCTCTTTGCGGCCTATGCCCATATTGTTTGTTTTCCCCCTGATTAAATCTATTCTGGTATCTCTGAGGAGGGAGAGTGATTACTATTGAAGTGGTTTCTGAACTCTTGATTCATGTGGGGCAGGGAGCGGGGTGTACCTATTCTTTGGTTGTAATCCCCTGGTGGTAGTGATTGATTGTATTGACGTGGAGCATAATTCATATTCTGCCTCCTGTCCTGTCTCTCATTTTGTGAGTATTGTCCCCTATGCTGATTCTCATTTTCAGTAAATCAATCCACATACCGGGGTCTGTCCTGGTTACCATACATCATGGTGTTGGGGTTAAATATGCTCTGCGTCCCCAATGTCTTTTAGGGACCATTACTTCTTTGATCTTGATTTTGTCTCTGATTATTGTTCATACCTGACATATCAGGCAAATATCCTGCCTGGGGCCTGTCTCCTAAATACCTAGGGCTAATGTAACCCTCCCTATTATTAGGATCATGTGACTGAAACATCGGTGCAGAGGTCGGCAACCTCTATGGAGTACCCCTCTGTTCGGGTGTCACATTATTTTTGCCTAGACTTTGAGTGGACTCAAGTGACATTTTAGCTGACCTGATCTCCATTACTGTTGCTGAGGAGTCTTTAGATTTTGATATTGTATCTTGCATTTTATCACTCTCTCTACCATGACAGTAGTGCACTTCATATAGTTTTGTACTTTGGTGCACAATCCATTCAAAGGACTGTCATGATGCCTACCCCCGGGCATCAGGACCAAGGCCCTCAGCTCTGGGAGCAGGCATCCAGACATTTGTTTAAACCTCAGCAGCCCCGGCTAGGGGCTGTCTGGGTTCAGTCCTGGCGCCCTAGGTGCCAGGCTCATCATAGAAATCAGTCCTGGCGCCATAGGCGCCAGGCTCATAGACTTTACTTACCTGATGCAGACCATGATGAGTCCAAGCCTACATGAGGCCTGGATGGGACTATTTTGTTACAGGGACTATTTTTTACTCGGGCGTGGCTCTAGGGAACTTCTTACCTGGAACTACTTTGGAGGCTATTGAAACCACACCCGAACAGCAGCACATGCTTCGCGTTATTCTGCATCCAGCAGCGTGAGACTCACCGTCTTCTGCCACGCCCGCGTGCCTGCATCCAGCATCCAGTCTTCTGCCACGCCGCCTCGAATCCGGAGCTCCTAGAATAAAGAAGAAGAAAAGGACAAGGTTAGAAAACTAACTTATTTCAAATTCCTCACCTAATTCCGGAACAATTTCATCTCCGGACCTGGAAAGTATATCAGTCCTGCACGTGTCACTTCGCCAGCTCCAGCACGGCGCCATACTCACCAGTTCTCACAGCATCTTTCGATCCGGCACTGTCTCCATTATTTCTTCGCCGTAATCCGGGACCTATGGGACATAAGAAAAAACAAGGTGAGCCAAGGGAATCAACAAATACAACCTTTTACCACCATAGACTTACCACCGGCTGTATTATTCCATAACTCTCCACATTTTCATATGCCGCATCTGTAAAGAGGGAGAAAAACAACACGTTAACGCCTGCAATAGTTACCGGACAGCGTTGGGTAACACAGACTCTTACCTGAACACCAGCAGCAGCTACGAGACCTTCTTCTCACAAACTCAGTTAGAGTGAACATCGGGCACATTGAACTCTTTGAACTTGATACTTACCAATCTCGCCAGGGACTTCAGAGTCAATACTTACCGGAACTCTCCCAACGCCTTCAAACTAGTGAAGTAACTGGTATCTACGCACCCCTGCAAGACACGCAGGATGGAGAGCTCATCTTTTACGAACATAAGGTGAGGTTACTAAGGGGATATCGGAGGTGATTACTGGGGGAGAGCGAGAACAGTTGGGAGGCCATCACTAAAACCCACAGGTGGTTAATCCCTGTCTCCACTTGCAGGAAAATACTTCTTCGGGTCCAGCAGACAAGACTAGGTGGGCCAGTCCAGACAGTCATCTCTGCACTACGCATCACGTTGAAGGAGACCGCAGCTGTCCAGGTCCGATCGACACCCTGTGGGGTCCAGGTGAGCGTAACAGAACGCAAAGCCTCTCTACAAATACCCACCCGGGTGTTATGGAAACCTCTGAAACCGACCAACTGGCCCAATTATTGGGGGAACTTAGGGTGGAAGTACATGCCACTCGCCAAGAGACTAATGCCCTCAGGAGAGAACTGATTGTCTCAAAGGAGCACACGGATGATATGGCTAGACAACTACTGCAAAACCAAGCTGGGCAAACGCCCCTACCTGGATATGGGGGGAAACCCAACCCCCGTTTCATCAAGCAATCCAGTGCAAGTGGTTTTACCAGGAAATATTCCGTTAGCTCCACCCGAACGCTTTGCTGGGGACCCCAAAAGGTAAGCCGTGTCTATGAACCAATGCTGCTTGCACTTTTTATGCAGACCGGGAGCGTTTCCAAATGACCAAGCCAAAGTAGCCTTTGTATTGTCATATCTTAGTGGCAGCGCAGCGGATTGGTCCATTCCATTAGTCAACCTGGATGATCCTCTTCTCCGGGATTTTCAGGGTTTTCAAAGGAGTATGGAAAAGCTATTCGCCAGCCACTCACAGGGTCAAGCCCTGGACAACAAACTTTTATCCTTACGACAAGGTAACCAGGATCTGCTAACCTATATTGCAACCTTCAATAGGTTGGTGGTGGAAACCGGGTGGCCGGAGGAAAAACAAATTACATTGTTTCATCGTGGACTTCGGGGAGAACTCAAAGATGTCTTGGCTCAAGTTGTTAACCCACCTCAGGATTGCACAGAATTTATAGACTTAGTGGTCCAGCTAAACCACCGACTTCAGAACCGAAAGACTGATCGAGCTGAGTTCTAGAACCGGGTATTGGTTAAACCCAACGTTGCCCCCAAAGAAACAGATGCATCTGAACTTATGCAGATCGGGGGGGGGTTAAAGGACCCTTAACTCAAAAGGAAAGAGAAAGAAGACGACAGATGCAGTTGTCTGTACTGTGGAAACTCAGGACATTTTCTACGGGATTGCCCTACAAAACCACCCAAGAAGGTGGTAGGAGTTGCTGATAAAAGCCACATAGAGCCTGATTCGGGAAACGACCACGCCTGACAAGCGTAGAGGTCCGCTTGCCGAGCTTAAAGAAGTACACTCAGATCTCGCATCTGATCATCCCAATGGTCCTACTTGATCCCAGGCAGCCATCACGTATGCACGCAGTAAGGGCTTACATAGATAGCGGGGCCGTAGGAAACTATATGGACTACGAATTGGTGTCAAGAATGAATCTACCTCTTTGCAAAAAGACCACTTCGGATGTCATCACCACAGTTGATGGAACTGAGATTGCCTCGGGGCCTGTAACTCATTCCACTACAGAGATGACACTGTTGAGTCAAGATGGGCATCGAGAGTCTATTGTGTTTGATCTAATCAAAGCCCCACAGTTCCAGACAATACTGGCGATGCCATGGTTGGAAACACATAATCCTTGTATAGATTGGCGAGAGAAGAGAGTAACCTTCCCGGATTGTGCACACACCTGTTACCCGGAGAAAACTTTGAACAAAGGCCTGGCTACAGTCATTAACCCAATCGTGCAGTTACCTCATGAATACCAAGAATTTCAGGATGTTTTTCAAAAAGAACAGGCCAATACATTACCTCCTCACAGAGCATGCGATTGTCAAATCGACCTCCTACCCGGTGCACAACCCCATGTAGTAGAATCTACGCCCTCACGGAACCTGAAAATCGTCACCTACGGCAATACTTGGACCAATACCTTGCTAATGGCTTTATTCGTCCTTCCAAGTCTCCTGCATCCTCAGCTTTATTCTTCGTGCCAAAAAAGGAAGGTGACCTTAGAACGTGCATAGATTACCGCGCATTAAATCAGATTACAGTAAACAAATGATACCCATTGCCTCTGATCCCCGAATTACTAGACCAAGTAAAGGATGCTTGTATCTACACTAAGTTAGATCTCCGAGGGGCATATCATCTGGTACATGTCAAGATAGGCGACGAATGGAAGACTGCCTTTCGCACCAAGTACGGATTGTTCGAATATCAGGTGATGCCCTTCGGGTTGTGCAATGCACCAGCAGCCTTCCAGTATTTTATTAACGATGTCCTTCGTGAACTCATTGACGTCTGTGTCGTCGTATTCATAGATGATATTCTAGTGTACTCCTCCTCAGAATCAGACCATGTTAAGCAGATGTGTGCAGTCCTTGAGAAACGACACCAGCACAAGTTATATGCAAAATTGGAAAAATGTGTTTTTCATGCTACGGAAGTTGAATTTCTTGGATTTATCTTGACTCCAAAAGGAGTCCGAATGGACTCTCGAAAGGTGGACGCAATTCTCAAGTGGCCATCACCCAGTTCAGTCAAAGGGGTACAAAGCATGCTCAGATTTGCTAATTTCTACCGCAGATTCATTCCGTACTTCTCCCATGTTGTACACCCCATCACAGCACTTTTGCGAAAAAACAAACGCTTCTTGTGGACCGAAGAGACTGAAAAGGCCTTCCAAGAGCTGAAAGCGAAATTCACATCAGCACCTGTCTTAAAGCATCCACGCCCTGAGCTTCCATACATAGTAGAAACTGATGCATCCAGTTTAGCCATGGGAGCTGTCCTGTCCCAGAAGGATCAGGATCCTGAAACCGGTCAACTTCACCCAGTAGCGCTTTGGTCCATAAAGTTCTCCGCACCTGAGTTAAACTATGCGGTTACCGATAAAGAGTTATTAGCCATCAAATCCGCCTTTAAGGCTTGGCGGCACTATCTTCTTGGTGCCAGGCATACTATTACCGTAATCACTGATCACTGTAACCTGCAGTATTTAAAAACAGCCAAAGCCCAATCAACGCGACAACTTCGATGGGCATTGTTCTTTGCCAAATTCGATTTCGTGATCACTTATCGACCTGGCTGCAAAAAGGGCAAAGCAGATGCCTTATCCCGAATAGGGATGGGAGAAGCATATGCAAACCCGGAACCGGTGCCAATAATTCCCGAGCAAAGAATTCTTGGCATAACTACTCTACAGACACTAGAAGATATTCATTCAAAAATCCAACAACTCTTCGATCCAGCAACCCTGCAGGACTGGGTAAAGAAAGGCTCGGACTACTCAGTCGTCAATTACCTACTTTACTATCAAGGATGACTATTTCTACCACACAAGGAAATACAAGAACTAGTCATCTCCAATTACCATGACACCCTGATGGAAGGGCACCCAGGTATCGCAAAAACTGAAGCGAAAATTAAGAGACAGTTCTGGTGGCCCACTTGGTGAAAAGATGTAAAGTCATTTGTGATGTCTTGTGGCATTTGCGCACAAAACAAAATCCAGAAGAAAAAACCTGCTGGCCTTTTACAACCTTTGGATATTCCACCTACACCATGGCACACCTTGTCTTTAGACTTTATTACAGATCTACCTATATGTAATGGATTTAACACCATCCTAGGTATTGTGGATCTTTTTTCCAAGATGGCCCACTTTATTCCTTTAAAGGCGTTACCTTCTGCTTCGATTCTGGCCAAGGAGTTCCTCGAAAACATTGTTCGATTACACGGATTCCCTTCCGTATTGGTTTCTGACCGAGTTAGTCAATTTATCTCGCATTTTTGGAAGAAATGTTGTCAACTGGCACAAATCGACGTGAGGCTATCAACAAGTCACCATCCCCAGACCGATGGTCAGATGGAAAGGACCAACCAGACCCTTGAACAGTACCTATGCTGCATGCTACACCAGAGCGAAAGCAATTGGAAAGATATTTTATGGATTTCCGAGTACGCATACAATAACTCTGTACATTCAGGAACCGGACAAAGCCCTTTTTATACCATATATGGACATCACCCTCGAACCTCAGAACTCGATTCGCCTCAGCACTTAGAAATGCCTGCAGTTAGTCATTTTCACTCTACTATTACACAAGCCTTTAGGAAGCCACAGAACATTTGAAACAAGCAAAAGAGAAATACAAGAAAAATGCTGATCAACATAGAAGTGACACTCCACAATACCAGATTGGGGATCAAGTTTGGCTGGCTACAAAACATATACCTCTGAAGGGAACTCGGACTTTTAATCCTAGATATTTGGGACCTTACACCATTAAGGCCATTATCAACCCGGTGGCCCTCAAATTGGAATTACCCTCTAATATAAAAATTCATCCTGTCTTTCATGTTTCACTTCTAAAACCAGTTCAACCAGGGACAAGATTAACCAAACCACCTGACCCCATCTTGATAGATGGAGAACCTGAATTCGAGGGAAACAATATCCTGGACTCCAAGATGATTAAATCAAAACTTTTTTATTTGATCGATTGGAAGGGCTACGGACCACAAGAAAGATCATGGGAGCCTATCGACCACGTTCATGCACCTCGGTTGGTGAAAAGATTCCATCGGAACTTCCCAGACAAACCGGGGCCAGAGGGAAGAACAACTTTAGGAGGGGCCTTGGGGGGGGAGTACTGTCATGATGCCTACCCCAGGGCATCAGGACCAAGGCCCTCAGCTCTGGGAGCAGGCATCCAGACATTTGTTTAAACCTCAGCAGCCCCGGCTAGGGGCTGTCTGGGTTCAGTCCTAGCCCCTTAGGCGCCAGGCTCATCATAGAAATCAGTCCTGGCGCCATAGGCGCCAGGCTCATAGACTTTACTTACCTGATGCAGACCATGCTGCAAAAGAGTCCAAGCCTACATGAGGCCTGGATGGAACTATTTTGTTACAGGGACTATTTTTTACTCGGGCGTGGCTCTAGGGAACTTCTTACCTGGAACTACTTTGGAGGCTATTTAAACCACACCCGAACAGCAGCACATGTTTCGCGTTATTCTGCATCCAGCAGCGTGACGCTCACCGTGCCTCCAGCCAGCATCCAGTCTTCTGCCACGCCCGCCTCGAATCCGGAGCTCCTAGAATAAAGAAGAGGAAAAGGACAAGGTTAGAAAACGAACTTATTTCAAATTCCTCACCTAATTCCGGAACCATTTCATCTCCAGACCTGGAAAGTACATCAGCCCTGCACGCGTCGCTTCGCCAGCTCCAGCACGGCTCCATACTCACCAGTTCTTCTCACAACATCTTTCGATCCAGCACTGTCTCCATCATTTCTTCCCCGTAATCCGGCACCTAGGGGACACAAGAAAAAACAAGGTGAGCCATGGGCATCAACAAATACAACCTCTTACCACCATAGACTTACCACCGGTGGTATTATTCCATAACTCTCCACATTTTCATATGCCGCATCTGTAAAGAGATAGAAAAACAACACGTTAACGCTTGCAATAGTTACCGGACAGCGTTGGGTAACACAGACTCTTACCTGAACGCCAGCAGCAGCTACGAGACCTTCTTCTCACAAACTCAGTTGCAACTTAAGGAAGGAAGGGGACAAGAGTGAACATCGGGCACATTGAACTCTTTGAACTTGATACTTACCAATCCCGCAAGGGACTTCAGAGTCAATTCTTACCGCAACTCTTCCAACGCCTTCAAACCAGTGAAGTAACTGGTATCTACGCGCCCCTGCAAGACACGCAGGATGGAGAGCTCATCTTTTATGAACATAAGGTGAGGTTACTAAGGGGATATCAGAGGTGATTAGTGGGGGAGAGCGAGAACAGTTGGGAGGCCATCACTCAAACCCACAGCTGGTTAATCCCTGTCCCCACTTGCAGGAAAATACTTCTTCGGGTCCAGCAGACAAGACTAGTCGGGCCAATCCAGACAGTCATCTCTGCACTACGCATCACGTTGAAGGAGACCGCAGCTGTCCGGGTCCGATCGACACCCCTGTGGGGTCCAGGTGAGCGTAACTGGACTTCTCACAATCAAATTTGCGGACTAATTGTGATATAATTTCTTTCTGCAAACCATAACAATAAACAGTTTTAACTCATTGAATTGGGATCAAAAGATACATCAAAACGAGAAAAAGCCCTTTTTAAAACTTGCAGAAATTGGCGAGGGGACGTATTTGGCCCAGCTGTAATTGTAACTTTTTTTGCCTCCTGTAATGACTGGAATGGAGAGAAATGATGACTAATCTCTTTTTCAAATTCTGCCCATGTCATGTTCTGCTGTTCATTTAATGCCCTGATGATGCTCGCTGTGGGAGCATCCAGAGTTAAGTGAAAGTATTGTCTATATTGTTCCTTAGGTATGTGGAGGGCTTTAAATATATATTGTGCACCACTTCTAAGTGGTCCTCTATACAGCACTCCCCTCCTTTTTTGAATGGTTTGATCAGAGCCTTGATTGATTTAATTATCTTGATAGGACTACTTGGCGCTATGTTTGGGAGTGCACTACTTTGTGGTTCAACCCTTATCTCAGGTGTATGCGAATTGGTGGCGACCACCAATGGGTGTGTCAAACCCCCCAAAGGCGCTGCAACCAAGCTCAGACACCAGCACAGCCACTGGGGCACTATCTTCCTGTGTAGAAATGGAATTCACCTCAATTCCATTGAATGTGATGCCCTCTCGTTTGTCCTGGGACCTGAAAGTGCATATCTGCTGTTCCAAATCCTTGAACTTTTTAAGGAGTCGATCTGCCTCCTTACGCAAGTAATTGTTTTCATCACCCATCTTATTAATCACATTTAGCATATCGCTCATTTGCATTTGACATTCATTAAACTCTTTGTCTCGCTTGTCTCTTTCTTGAAACATTTTAGCTATCTCTTGTTCAACATTCTGAAGCTCACCTTCTTTCTCGAAATTTTCTTTTTGTAAAATTTGCATTTCCAAAATAGCCTCGTCTTTATCTTGTCTAATGTGACCTACCAATCCTTTCAAGTGTTTTAATTCTTGCACACTATTCTCAAATTGTTTCTTCCTTTGGGCCAATTGAGTGTGGAGTTCTTTACACTTTGACTGCATGTCCGTTTGACATACCTCCAGTTCTGCTCTTAACTTTTTCTCCTGTTCACTAGCTCCATCTAATTCAACTTTTAGTCTGATAATTAGCTTGGCATTGTTTTCTTGCATTTCGCAGGGACCTATTTAAAATGAACCATGTTTTGGCACATAGCCGTATCAGACAATCTTTCTCTGCATGTTTATCAGCAGCATTTAATAATCTCAGAAGACAGACCTGAATTATGCTACCTTCTTCAAAAATGTTGTCCAAAGGTTCTTTCTGAATTTCCCCATATATACGGTCATGCCACTCTGTGGCATTATTTGATGACCATGTTCCATGTGCATATAATTTTGCCTCCAGATATTGCACCAACTCTGTGAATGTGGCCTCCATTTGAGAAATTCTGAGATTCACTTCCGGTGTCACACTGCTCTCACAAAATGCGTTCCCTCTAATGCACGTATGGTAGTGTTAGACACACATGACACGCCCAGTATATGCTCTACAGTCTATTTTCCCAGCCAACGCACCATATCTGTAAGAGATTTTGTCTTATTGGGGTAAATTCGGGATTTGGAGGTATTTTCCTTACCATAAACTCTTGGTGGTAAATTGGCAGTAAATTGGCCTTACACTTAGAGTGGGTTTGGTATTACTCTATTTTGGTGATAATATATTGTTAGCTATATATTGATGGTAATTTTAGTGGTGTCTTATTTTGTGGTATTTTCAGAATTACCTCATGTTTATGGTATAGTGGTGAGCATGTTTTTTTATTTGTTATGCTACAGCCCCATCATAAACAAACCTTTCCTTTCTATTAGAATGTCTTCTAGTCGCCTGTAGAGAGCCCCAGACTTAGGACACTTCAGAGAACCCAATGGGTTTATTCAGACCGCCACCTATAGTTTGTGGCTGGTATTACTGGCTTATGTACATCCAGTAATCTAAGTGCCAGATTAGGCACCCCTTCCCTTCAGCATTCAAGGAAGGAATCACTCATTACATTTCACACACACACACCTTCCTACTTTGTAGATATTTACTACTGACTTTCTCTTGTTTGCTATTTTAACTACAGTGGTAAATTGGTAAATGCACTACTACACTGATATAAACATCACCTCTGTGCTTCACATATATAAATGATTCACAGATGCATGAATGACACCAAAGTCTCAGTTTTTTTTATCTGTACTTTGTATTACATGACAATTACAAACCGCAAAACATCTTACCACATGATATTTACAGCATCACCTGCAAGATAAAAGAACAACAGAAACAAGCAAGTATTTTGGAAACACAAATTTATGTTCTCACGCCTTGAACATAGAGAGAAAAATAAACATGCATTTTTTTCTAACCTCCCTGCACTGCCAATAAATTCTAGCAACACACGCACATCATCCTTTTTTTTTCCTCACTTGGCACCAATCTTACCAAGGCCAGTGAAATCTGAAGTCCCCGCACGACCTGGCTGTCTTCGCAGACCCAGGCTCCATGTCAAACCCCCCCTTGTATGTGTGGGGAGCTGCCAGCTGATAAGGCTCGTAGCCAGCGCTCGACCCACTTTGTGTTCAGCAGCTATGGCACCGTCCGTCTCCTGGTCCCAGCATGAACTGCCCACTCCCTTCTCCTCATTCTTTAAAAAAAAACTCTGATTCAACCCTCTGTTGACGTGGCTTATTCACCTACAATCCCCACCAATCAGAATAAAAAGAATGTGCCCTTTATCAGCCTTCGTTTTTCAAGACAATGAAGACTTCATTTTCAACACACTGTTTCATTTTCCTTCCTGCATTTTACATATTTCTGTTCTCCACAAGCTGAAGAAAATGCTAGTGTGCACTTCCTCATGGAACAAATGAATTTCAAACAGTGCACTCAAAACATGGACTGTATTTCATTGTGCAGAGAAGACTGCATTATATTGTTAGAGAAGTTGAAATTAGTACTTTAGTAATGTTAGTGCAAGGTTAAATAGTTATGTATTCTAATGCAGTTTCCATACATGAAACATCCAATATAAAATTGTGCACCTCCTTATTTTAACTAGCAGCACACCATGCTAAAATGTTTTTTTTTTTTACTAAGTTTTCTGAAAACTTGCTTGCTGCTGGCTGTTACTGGCTGTTACTGAAGTAATGCCTGCAGTTTGAAAAAACTGGGACTGGCTGTATTTCTCTGCTGTCTACTGCATGTTGGCGATAAAACCCCACATATCCTTACATATGGCTGCACCTCCATTCTGCATGTTGCATGGTGATACAATCCCATATATATATCTTTACATCACATTTGTGAGTCACGGTAAGGGCTTTCAAGAGGACACGCACTTTTATCCGAAGCCAGTGCGCCTGTTTCCTGGTGGCAGTTATGTGTTCCCTTTTGGGGATGCCAATAGCCGCACGAAGGGAGCTGTTTTGGATGACCTGCAGCTTTTCCATGTTTTTTTACTGATGTTTCCAGGAAAGGGGCATTACAGTAGTCGAGTCTTCACCCTGTTACAGCTATTGCTATGGTAATGCAGTTATCCTTGGATAGGAAGGGTCTGGCTGCGTTTAAGAGCTTGGCGTGATATGCTGCAGCGGAGGCAATGGCATTGACTTGCCTAGTCATGGATAAGTTACAGTCCAGGACTGGGATTGTGATGGAATCAATGGTGAAGTGGCTGAGTTGAGATTCTTAAGTGTTTTAGTGGATCCTATCAGGAGAAGCTCAGTTTTGTCAGTATTTTGCACAGTCCGTTCACAGCCATCCAGGCCTGTATGGTAGAGTAGATGGCTTTGAGGGCTCTGGAGTCAGTATCATAGTCACCTGTTAGTGTAAGGAGGACTAGAGTATTGTCCGCGTAGTTAGTGTTGGAGATACCTAGTGAGTCCAGAATGTGGAAGAGGGGTTGTGTAAAAATATTGTAAAGAGTGGGCGAGATACAGGTCCCTTGTGGTACGCCGCATAGGTTGGTGGTGGGTGAGGCGGAGGCTAGGTCGGAGAAGACTTGCATGGTGCTTCCTTGTAGGAAAGAAGTGATCCAAGCGGTGGTATTAGGTGAGAAGTTGGCCGTAGAGATCAAATGCTGCAGAGTGGTCAAGGAGTAGGAGTAAAGCAGGTTTGCCTGAGTCTCTTGCATCATTCATCTGATTCTTAAGGTCAAAAAGGGCCGTTTCAGTACTGTGCTCCAGTTAGAATCCAGATTGGCGCAGGCCAAGGAGATTATTCTCCTCAATGAATTGTTGCACTTGCAGGTAAACAGCTTTTTTCAGTATTTTCAGCAGAAATGGACAGTGATTATGGGCCTGTAGTTGTTAGGTGACATGGGCTCCAGAGTATTTTTCTTTTTTTTCTTTTTTTAGGAGAGGGCGCACCCAGGCTTCCTGAGGCAGGAGGGAACCTTCTCGGTGGCAAACGATGCGTTAACGAAGGCTGTCAGAAATGGGGTGAGGGTGCTGGTACAGTTTTTGATAATTGCTGCAGGGCAGATGTCCCCTTTGCAATTGGAGGGTTTGATGGATTTCATGATGTTGATTATATCATGTTCCTCAAGTTTTTTGAAGGAGAATGTGGTGGTTGTTCCTGTGGATTGTGTTGTTTTGGAGGGGGGAGGTTAGTCAAGGTTTGTGTGGTCGTTTTGATTTTGGATTGGAGGGTGTTCAGTTTGTTGAGTAGGGCTGCTTGTATTCCGTCGCACCAGGTCTTATCTTTGGTGATGTTCTGGAGGCAGGGGGTGGTAGGGGTCTCTAGGTCCCTGAAGATAGAGAATATCTCTTTGGTATCTGACTTTGCTTCCGAGATCCTAGTTTTGAAATAATTGGCTTTGGATCGGATGATGGCTTTCATGTATTCTTTAGAACGGTTTTGGAATTCCAATTTAGCAGCGTCCGAGTGGGTGGTTTGCCATAGGGATAGGGCTGCATGTTTCTTTGACCGAAGTTCAAGGTGGTCAGTGCTGAACCAAACATTAGTGTGGCTGGTGCGTTTGGCTTTCGCGGGGCATGAGAGGGGCAATAGCGTCCACTGCTAGTTTGATAGCATTGTTGTATGATTGTGCGAGAATTGCGGGGTCGGTAGCGAAAGGGGCCCAGAAGGCCGGAACTAGTAGGTGGGGTAGTAACCTTTCCGTAGTGAGCTGTCGTGAGCTTCTGGAGAGATCTCTACCCTGGGACCCTAAGGTCATAGTTGTGGGAGATTTGTGGGATGTATTAACCCACGTATGCTCTGCCCTGCGGCATCACGGTGTGCTGGTGGCACCAGAATCATCAAAATGGCCGCAAAAGCCCTATTTGCGCCAAAACCTAAGGAAAATGCGCTCTGCAAAGCACAAAAAAAATGGCCGCCAAATCTACCATGCATGTTGTCAGTGGTGGAACGGAGACCGCACTGCTGAAACATGTCAATGGGCTGCCTGACAAGGAAAAATGGAGCCTGCATGAAAAGCCGTGCTTGCTGAAGAAATCTGAAATCTTGCATTTTAAATCTTTTCTTGGTTGTTGAAAATACAGAATGCTGGTGCCAAACATCCACAAACATCCAATCTTCTTGTTTAGTGTCACATTTTACTGAATTCAAGAAATCATTGGAAATTGCAATATCCTGGAGAGCTGAATTTGTCACAAAAACATCCACAGCCAGTTTGCCTGCCTGTGGGATCTTTCAAAATTTGGGCGCAGGACCAGCAGCTGCCTGAAGGACTGTTTCAAAAGCCTGTTTTAAAACTGTAAACTTGTACCATTAAGATCTAATGTCTACAACCTAAGTGACCTGTTATCAAGAGTAACCTAGGTTGTAACTATTTAAACTTCAGGGGTTAGAGCCTGGAATCAGTGTTCTATATGTTTGTTTTAAAATTGCAAGTTTATTTTAAACAAAGATGTAACAAAATGACATTTAAAGTAAGCCTGACTCCAAAGCCAAAACTACAAACAACTTCCCCCACCGGGCCAGTCACCTCCCTTCTGCCCTTTAGACCAGGAACTCACATTCTTGTGGTGATTAAGATGGGAGGAGCACTTGGGCTGCTCTAGGAAGGACACAATGGACTTCCTCTCAGGCAAGGAGATGCTAATCAGGAAGGATTGTAAAGGGCCTCTGCCAGATGGGAGGGGGCGGAGATTGCTCCTGAGCTGTAAGCAGGAAAAGGAGGCGGGGACAGACAACTTTTGTTGATTCACAATGGACCAAAAGCATATTTCTAAAAAGACTGATAATTTACTGTGTATAATTGTAGAAAATATGGAAACCCCGGACTTCTGAATCTAAATTTTGGCTGCACATTTTAAGAGAAGCCAGAACTGTGCTATGTTCTGAGACGTAACTGTTGAAATTGTGGTTTTATAGCAAATGTAATTATGTCCAAAGTATGAAACTTCACACACTTATGCCCACATGCAATGCGCACAGTTGTACATATTTTTGGACAAACTAGATATTGTGTTATGGCCCAAAAGGGCAGAATTCTGTCAAAAGCAGACGCAAGATCCTACAAAGACGGGGCTTGGAAGAGCACTTGCTCCACAAAATGTGTGATCTAGATATGTTATTGTTACAAAGTCTGCAAAATTGTAAACATGTATTATACAAAAAGTAGATTTCAAGTTCAAAAGGCAAGGGGAGGATTCCCTGACCCATAAAACCACATCATCATGGTGACACCCTGTTTTCTCCTCCAATCAAGGGAGAGGGAAAATTTTAACCTATAGCCAACCTAGAGGGTGCGTTTAGGATAATCCAGCATACACACCCCTTTACCAAATGGATAAAAAGAGACAGCTGAGGACTTAGGACCGACAGATTCACCCACCAACTGATTGCTGGCGGAGCACTTTGCGGGAGAACTTGACATCTTCCCTGGTCCAGACTCCAGAAACTTGGCAAGCAGAAAGGCCCACTTCTATAGCTGAACCATTCTCAGCTTGGCCTTAAAATTCCAGAAACCAGAATTTACCCCAGACATCTAAGGGGAACCAAAGAACAGCTTGGCTGTGCTGTAACTGCTTGCCTGCCAAAGGATTATCTTCATAACCAACCAGGGCAGATGAAACCCAATCCTGTGCCGCGCTGTGCTGTGCTGTACTGCTTTCCTGCTAAGAATTATCACCAGAATCCAAAGACCCAACCCAGTGGTGCCGTGCTGTGACCAGATAGTTGTGAACCAGAGCCGTTGCCGACCCTGTCCAGTCCGGTGTGCTCAGCAGCCTGTCCCAGTCCGGTGTGCCCAGCAGAATTTCTGACCAGAATCCCTGATTTTGACGGACCAGAATTCCTGAAGGTTCTGTTCAAACCTATATAGTGAGTATCCTTAGTATAGGACTGTCACTAGCCTATGTACTGCCCATAGCAATCCCTATCTAAATCCATACTCTATTATACTCAAAACTGCATTGTTAGAATATTTATGAACTGCCTGAACCCTCTATCTCATCCCTACTATCTTCCTTCTGTAATAATATTGTTAAACCGATCTTTGCGCTGATATATTTCATCTGGAGAAGGCAAGCGTCTCGGCAGGCAAAAACCTGATCCAGAGACATCCTGGTCTGGTGGCTGTGCTGTCGTGTAGTATTTGCTTCTCCATAGTCCATCCCTAGTGTAAAGAAATCCTGTTGTCTTTTAAAAGCGCATCCATGTTTTCCAATTTGACTCTATCTGAAAAAAACGACCTCCACGAAAACGTCCATAACTTCTTCAATGTTCATGCTAGAAACGAAATATAAGTATCTGCTTGTAGCTAACATCCAACGCTTTCCATAGAACCAAAATCCGCATCTCAAATACTGCATGCAGATAAGTTTGCTGCAAATTTTGCCTTTGGAAATTTCTATAACGTGTAAAACAGTTTTTCATTGCACCCGACCTCAAAATTAAGTTTGCACATTGCTTAGTAGTCTCAAATCATTGCTAGTGTTTGTCTGCAACCAGATAAAGCAGCTCCTAGTAGAATTTAAACCATTTCAGTCATTTAACCCATATTTAGTGTTTTACCTATTCCATTCAAAGCCAACTTTAAAACCATTTTTGACAGTTTGCTAATCAATTCTGTTTCTCTCTTGTGTTTGCCTGGGGGGCGTAATTGGGATTGATATTTTTGATTGAATTCTGCATTCCTGAAACCTGTTCTCTCTCCTTCTACATCTCTACACTGCATATTGGGGGGTTGAGGGGTGTGCAAGGGAAAATAGTAACCACATTGCCATTTGATTTGAACACACACCCACAAAAATATTATTGCAGTGCTGCATTGTTTTTGCTCATTATTACTCCTTGTGATTAAAGAGATTGCTTAGTGTGGCATCACCCCATTGGGGATCATTGTATTCCCATCAAAAATAGTGTGATTATATTGTGAATATATAAATAAATATTTTAACTTTGCAAACCAGCCTGATTCCTGGTTCAGTGTGACCGGGGGTGGGTGGGTTCCAAGAGAGGGGCGTGATATAAGTGGTACATCGTTCAGAATAAAATAACTTTCAGACACAAATAAATGAATAAGGATTTCAGTTGTGCATTACACGTTAGGCATTGACTTAGGTGAAGTGCCGGATTGAGATCACTTACAGATTGGGGGCTCGTCACGAGATTTCTGAATTAGACATACCACTTGTGACAGTCTAAAACAGCGTGCTAACTGACGGGGTACGTAAACCCTGTTGGGCTACCACACTGTGTTACACTGTAAAAACACCCTTCAATAGGAACGCTCTAAGGACTTGGTCTGTTTTGCAAAAATAAAATAACTCCTGTAAGTGAGAAAGGAAATTAATATTTCCGGAATGGCGACCATAGTAGAAATTAATCTGAAAAAGAACACCTACTGCACAAATTATTTGTCAGGGGTGAATGGACAGAGCAGGATCAGAATGTTTGGTCTCAGGAAATTAAAGAACAGGCCACTGCCACAGGATTAGACATATGGCAGGATCAGGGTCCATTACACATGGCACTGAGTGAACTGTACATGGCCCCTAAGGTAAAAGAAGAGCAAAGTAAAATTGCCAGAATAGCGGCACATCTGTACCTCCATATAGGAGCAATACAGGTAAACTATGCCGAAAACCTAGATCTGGCAAATAGGCGAGTACAATCACTAGAAAAAGCCCAAACTTATCTGGACTCTGCAGAGCAAAGGCTACAAAGGAGTCTAGAATCAGAGAATGACCCAGGCAGTACCTGATAAAAATAAAAGGAGATCTGGATATCCTGCAGCAGAAGATGGTAGAGCAGGATACCAAAGTACTGGCGCTGCAAAAAGAGTGCCAAGAATGTTTGGACTCTCTATTACAGAGCCAACAAAAGCTGGAACAGCAATTGAACTACAATAGAGTATGTGCAGAGCAGATAGTCACCCTGCAAAACCGCCCAAGACCAAGTAAAAGAAGAAAATAATAAATTAATTCTCAAAGACCTTGACACCCAGTCAGAATTTGATGAGAAAGCTGGTGCAATTGAAAAACAAAGGGACGACCTGGCTGCACAGAGGGGTACTCTCATTCAGCACGGGGACACCTTAAGCCACAAGGTCAGTTATTTAAAAGCTAAAATGGAAGAAAATCACCTGGCCCTTCAGGGACTGGGTGAACTCCAAAAAAGACCACGAAAAACTGTTAGAGCCCGCCAGGAGGGTGGAAGATGCTCTAGCAAAGAAGGACCAGGCCAGTAAGGACAGGACTCAGTAGGTAAATCTCCTGCAGCAAAAATTGCCCCAATATTCCAAAATTACCCAGGAAGCACAGTAAGACAATGAGGCTATCTGTGAGAAAAATGACAGGCTCCACAGACAGATAGCTATGCAGCAACAACTAATAGAGACTAGTAAGGCCTTGATAGAAGAGGAAAAGGGCCAGATTCTTGCATGGCAACAGGGAGCAGGGGCAGAGAGGGATGAGGTCCGCTGGGAGAGGGAAACACCTGAGCATAACCTCAGGAACCCTAGTACCAGAGAATTTCATCTCTTCAGCTCCCTGGACTCTGCCACCCCCATGTCCACTGGCGCACATGAGCCAAGGGCCACAGAGATGGCAGACTTCAACCCAATGAGGAATATGGGGCTCATAGATCAGCGCCTCCCAGGAATGGATGGGCGGGCATCTGTGTATGGGTTCCCAAGTGCTAGGACCATCTTCTCTGATCAGGGAAACTCCAATGGGGGGAGGGTCAGGGAAATGGATCCTCAAAAATATAATTTACCCAGAGACCAGATGGTAAAATTTGGTGGGGAACTCCATGTGAGTAGACCCACTAAGGGCATCCTGAAAACCTCTTCCCAGCTAGGACAGTGGGGGGGGGGCGGGTACTCAGCCAATCCTGGGTGCAAGGAAGAATCAGAAGACTCTTCTGAGCGCAGGACTCCAGAAACTAGGCCCCCACATTCTGCCAGCCATTCCCAAGCTCGCAGAATCCGGGAGAGCCTAGAAGACCAGACAGGCACCTCTGGTAGCAGTGCCTCTGAGTCAGAGAATGAGTGGACAAGGGTCACCCGAACTAAGAAAGCCAACAAGATCAGGAGGGCCTTGCTCAAGGGTCCCCTAAAACAAATAAAAGCCATTAGGAGCGTCATCACGCCCTATCATAAGAATAATAAATATTCGGTTTGGGAGCACCTTGAGTTATTTGAGCAAATGATGGAAACTTTCCATTTGAAGGACAGCCAAAGCTGTATTCAATATGTAAAGTGGACCTTCTCTCCTGAGTACTACAGCTTCTTTGCAGGCTGAAGTACCAGAAACATTCCAGATGGTCCACCTATAAGGCGGCCATCCTGAAACATTTTTCTATTCACAGGAATTCTCAGGAGGCTCGCAAGGCAGCCTATAATTTGCAATGTGGGGAAGATCAGGCCCCACAAGAATTTGTTCAAGAGTCAAAACGTGCCTTTGCGCAGACCACAAGAAGGCTGCGCACTGACAGCAAACAGTTTGTAAACACTTTCTTCCATGCTCTCCCTAAGTATATCATGACCCAACTAGTGAGGACTTTCACGAGAAAAGATCACTAGACTGGGTCATTGAACAAGCCACGCGCATTTATGAGGTGCAAACGCCAGTGGAAAATAAAAATAATCCCAAAAGCTCCAAAACAACCACCACCCCTGCTGCTGCTAAAGTGGCGGAGGTGAAGGTTGCCCCCCTTTTAGATTTAGAGATGGGGGGGCATAAAAACCTGCCTGCACAGAATCAAAACAATCCCAAACCCAGAAGGCCCTCAGGCCAATCACAAACAGGGAGCCAGGGAGGTAATCCCACGAATGGGACCCTAACTCCCCTGACTACATCAGCCCGCGCTACAAGGGGAATAGACCCATCCTGGGTTATGTGTGGACTCCTCCAGCCCAAGGGGGTGGGGAGTCCAACCAGACAACAGCTAACCCAGGGAACTTCCCCCCTCACTTCCCCCAGGAGGGTAGTAATCGCCCAAATACCGGACTGAATTTATTCCCAAGGTACCCGCCAAACTTTAACCCCCAAAACAATCCATCCTGCTTTCCCCACTTTCCTGAGCCCAGACAGCCCAATCCGGGGGAGGGGAGGCCAAGGGTGGAGGAGTACCCAAACTTTCCCAACCCTGGGTATTTTGGGAGAAGGGATAGCTACCCTTCCCGAGATCCACCCAGGGGAGACATGAGGACCCCGTACCAGCCAAAGCGGGTGTCCCAACTAGAGCGCCAGGTCCAGAACATGGTCAACAGGATCTGGGTCGCATGCTGAGGGCTCAACAGAACCCTCAGATGAGCATGGCGGCACAGAAGGCCTCAAATCCAGGACCTGGTGCTCCAGAGCAATGACGGAGGAAGAACCCTGACAACCCACCGGTTCCCAGGGAGGAGGCACAAGAGGAAGGGGGGTGTAAAGCCTTGGAGGAAGCTTCCTTCCCCACTTGTAAAAAGCCCCTGGAAACCCAGGAACCGGAACCAAAATCTCCTGCCCCTGAAAGTCTGCAACCCAAGGAGCAGAGGAGGGGTAGGAGAAATAAAGAGCCTAAAAAGACCGATTTTGAGGAGGGGGTACAAATCTTCCAGTTTGAAGGAGAGGGGTCCTCAGAGGATCCAGGGAAAAGGATCTTCTCCTTCAAAGATGGGGGAACTCCTCCCAAAGAAAAATCCAGACTGATAAATGTGGGGACCGAATTAGCACCGCTCATCATCATACCCCAGAATGACCAGCACGAAAATCCCCTGGTTCAAACCCATGCTGGCGACTGCCTCCAAAAAGGGGGGGCAGCCCATAATCAGAACCAGAGGAATTCGAAACTTCCCCCATATCTAGCTGTCACCTTTTTCTTCCAGATTCCCAAGACTCCAAGCAGAATCCTGCCCAAATCACCTTCCTGTCAGTGTCCAAAACCAAGAAACTAACCCACCAGTTGTCCAAAAATGTACATTATCTTTGCCCCCTTGAGGAGAAGGAGGGAAGATTCTATGCCCCGGTCCAAATACAGGGGCAATGTACAATTTTGGCACTGGTGGACACTGGATCCCAAGCTACCCTTCTGTCAAAAAGGGCCTTTCATCAACTGAATTCGGGAGGGGGGGAGAAATACCATATTCCTCTCACCCCTCTTCCTGGACAACTTCAGAACTTCGACGGGAAGGAAATTCCCGTCGAGGGCACTGCGGATTTGGACATTAAAATTGGGTGACACAAGGTGAAGCACCCGGTCATAGTGGTGACTCCAGAGAGCACACCTTGTTTACTAGGGAATGACATCCTGCGTAGGTTGTCTCCCCTCATAGATTGTGTAAACTAGGTCCTCTGGACCCAGACTAGCCGACCAATAAAATTGAAACATAGTGTCAACCATTTAGTTTAAACAGCACATGCCACATGGTTGAACAAAAACCTGACCAAATAGAATTTCACTTCCAGAATAATCAAATCCCAGACATGACAGTAATTGCAGTAGGACAACAAACTGGTGATGGTGGGTCCTCCCTATTTCTGAAAATCAACCTTCCTTCCAGTCTAAGGTGGCATTCCGCACTGAAAGAAAACACTCTGAAATTCTTTACAAATTCACAATCTGAAAATCCCACTCCTATAGTCCAGAAAGATGAGAAATTAGCTAAAAGCTTGGCTGATATTCAGAAAATTGGAGACATTGGAGAATCATCCCTATTCAGGTAAATGAAGGGAAGGACTCTGTTCTCGCCCGAGTGTGTGTGAACAACAGTAAGAGCTTCATCAGCGAAGCCGTGTTCCGCAAACTCCCAAAAGATCCAGCCATTCCCACATTTAAAATGTTAGACAAATGGGAAATGGACCTGGAAACACCCAATACCAAACATCTCCTGCCTAGCAGGTGTATGCTCAAAATTTCCATAGGCCACAAGAGCATAGTCCATAATTGTTGGGTCGTGCGAGATACCCCTGCCGCATTTTACTTAGGCAGTGACATTAATCGCTTTGCCATTAGTTTGGACCTAATAAACTTCAAAGCCTGTTCCCGATTAGCGGGTAATCCCATGGACTTTGATGACCCAGAGAAAGCATTTAGGTCAGCTCAGCTGCTGCCTTATGCAGTTGAAATTCAGGTTGGAGAGGAAGTCACCATCCCAGAACGGACCCGACAATTCTGAAGTGAAAGTTAAAAGAGAACAGAAACTGAAAAACTCTGATGCCTATGTCCATCTAAATGCTCATTTCCAACAGCAAAGGTTGGGGGTAAACCCAAAACCACTAGTCAACATAGAACATGACACCATTCCAATAGAGGTGGATAACAGCGACTTAAAGAGTAGCACTCTAGCCGCAGGCACCATTATTGGAATGGCGGTTGATGACTGACATTTCTCCATATATTTAGGTAATGAACTGTTAGGACCCATCCCCAAGGACTGTTTTGACAGTGATAGCGGCGATGACGCAACACCAGACAGGATCTTCACCCGGCATGGGGAGAATTTCCTGGTGTACACTTCCTGCCCGTATGGTAAAGAAGATGTGATCTGCGACTTCAGGAGGGATGAGGTGATCTTCCAAGTCCACGAGGACTGCCTTACCCACCTGAAGCCGCCAGTCCAAATCAGCACTTTGACCAGGGACTGGAGGAGGCCGCTGAGATAGCAAAACCGGACGTCTTTCCAGGCTTCAAGCAGATGGTTGAAGAGAGAGTCAACCTAGCCGATGCCTTTGAGAATCTGGAGCAAAAGCAAAAATTGGAACAAGTTTTCTTAGATTTTCAAGATCTCTTTGCGGTGGACTCCTATGACTGTGGTCGCACCCACATCCACACAACAATTCCCATGGACCCTGGCATGACTCCAGTGTTTGTGAAGCAATATCGCTTGCCTCTCGCATCAATGGAGTCCCTTACTGAAATAATTAAGAACCTTGAGTCCCGTGGGATAATTCGTCCAGTCCACAGCACCTTCAATAATCCGGTGCTGGGGATTTTGAAGCCAAACGGCCAGTGGAGACTCTGTGCTGACCTTAGGTCGCTCAACAAAAGGGGTCCATACTTCCCGATTGCCTTTTCCCTACATAGACCAAGGGCTGGCCCACATCCAGGGGTCAAAGGTATTCACTGCCATTGACCTGACCAATGGGTACTGGACTGTACCTGTCAGTAGGAAGGACCAATAAAAGCTGGCTTTCACCTTCGGGGAGCAGCAGTACACAATGGACCCGGACTCCCTTCGGATACATCAACTCCGGCAATGAATTTAACATTTTTCTACGCAAGGCCATGCCCGACCTGGGTGAAAGGGGTAACCTGCCCTATGTAGATGATGTTGAGTCAAAAGCTCAACTGTGGAGGAACACATAGCGGAGATCCGTTATGTTCTGACACAGTTGAGGGCTGCCGGAGCAAAACTCTACTTTCAAAAGGCACAGTGGTGCAGAACACGTGTCCATTTCTTGGGGCATGAGATTACTCCTCAGGGTCTCTGTCCCCAGGAAAAGAAAGTGGAAGCACTCCAGAAAATAAAAGGCCCCACAACTCTGCAGGAACTAAGGAGCCTCCTTGGACTAACTAATTACAGCAGAAAGTTCATTGAGGATTACGCAGAGATAACCAGACCGCTGATCCATCTTTTGAAGGGGGGGTCAAGTGGGAGTGGGGTCCAGAACAAGCCGAGGCAGTAAGACAACTAAAGAGAAGCCTCTCACAAGCGCCTTGCCTTGCTTAGCCTGTCAAAAACAAGGAGTTCTTCTTGGAGACAGGGTTCTCAAATACATGCTTGACTGCAGTATTATATCAAAAGCATGACAAGGTCAATAAAGTGATCTCCTATGCGAGTAAAACGTTATCCTCGGTGAAGGAAAAATTCAACGATTGTGAGAAGGCACTCCTGGCAACGGTGTGGGCATTGAAGAATTACCGCCCATTTATCCTGGGGGAACACATCACAGTGGAGACTCCACAGCAGCCTCTGCATTATCTCCAAAGTGACAAAATCTGGGCTGGAAATGTGAGTAATTCCCGAATTACTTCCTGGATTCTGTCAATGCAAGGCTTTCCTGTGGAGGTCAGATATGGTCAAAACAAGAAGAGTCCCCTCGCGCAAGCTCTGGCTGACTTGCATGATTGTGCCAGAGAAAACTGTCTCGAGGACGAAAGTCTTAAAATCAAGGGAAACATGGAGGCATACCTTAATTCCCCACATAAAGTCTATTAAGAAGACCAGTGTGAGGGAATGCCCACTGTCTATGTGGATGGATGCTCCTACCATGTTGACAACAACGGGGAAAAAGAACTTGTGGCCGGCGTAGGGAATGCATGAGTGAATGATGCCCCAGAACCTCCGCTGGGTACAAAATCTGTCCCCGAAGTAGTCAAGTGGCAGAGTTGATGGCTGTTCATCAAGCCATCCTCCCTGCTGTCCAACACCAACTCCACGAACTGGTCATAATCACTGATTCAGATTATGTATGGAACGGGTTCGTGGAGCACCTGGAAAACCAGAGGCATGCTATGTGCTAATAACAAACCATTGAAACATGGGAAATTAATTCAAAATATTGATGATCTGGTCACCTCGAATGGGATGACCATCTACTGGAAAAAGATCAAGGGTCATTCTAAAGTAGAGGGACCAGACAAAACTGGAAATGACCTAGCTTACCAGCTGGCCAAAACCAGAGCCATCCAAGGGGATCTACTTGAGATCGAACCCTTTTGGTGGAAATCCAGGTCACTGCTATCACTAGGTCCCAGACAAATGCTCATAATGAACTCTCAACTGCACAATGGAGTAAGGAGACCCCAGATTCTGATTTGATTACGGCTCAAAAAGGGGATCCAATAATTGGTAAATTTTATCAACACATTGAGGACCCTGAGAACTTTCCCCTGAAGGATACCGATTACATTGGGAAAGAGGGCCTCAGAGAGTTGATGAAATGTCCAAAAATGTTCTGAATCCAAGACGGTTTGTTGGTAAGGAGATCCATAGCTGGCCATGAGAGGGGGGTGCGGTCCCCACCTAATTCTGAAGCCTGATGCTAAGTCACGCCCATGATGCGGCCACAGCCGGTCATCGGGGGTTTCATGCAACACTAGAAATCTTGAGAGAGGTTGCATACTGGCCACACATGGGGCAGGACCTCGACCAATACTTGAAGAGGTATCTTGTGTGTGCACAATTTCATCCAACATCACTCACACACTGTGCGCCTCTCCAAAAGAGGGGCATGAGACTGCCTTGGTCAGATTTACAAGTCGATTTTATCGGGCCAGTGATTTGCTCCTCTGGAGGAACAAGTACATATTGACCGTGACATGCTTGTTCACTAAATGGGTGGAATGTCTCCCGGCCCCAAGCAGCTGCCCTGATGATCAATCACATCTTCTTGCATTTTGGACTACCCCAAAGGATTGAGTCAGACCGAGGTAGCCACTTCACTAGCGAAGTGATGACAAAGATGTGGGAGATACTTGGGGTCAAAAGGAAACTACACATTGCCTACCGGCTAGCCTCTAGTGGTGGAGTTGAGAGATACAACAAGACAATTGTGTGCATATTAAAAAATGTTTGTGGCAGATTCTGGGCCAAGTTGGGACATTCGACTACCTCTTGTCCTGATGGCCATCAGATCTACCCCTTCTTCTGCAACAAAAATGTCACAGTTTGAGCTGATGACTGGACGAAGGATGGTGCTTCCCCAGCATCTGCTCTACAGAACCCAAGAGCAGACCTTGATAAATGCCTCCACAACTCATGAGTATGTTCAGAATCTGAGAAAACACCTTCAACATGCTTTTGCCTATGCTCAGCGGAATCTAGAAAGATCCGCAGACAGTATGAAGACCCACTATGACCTGAAGACAACTAGAAAAGAATACCAAGTAAGGGGCCAGGTCTACTTGTAAAATTTCCAAAGGAACCAGGCCAAACAGCACAAATTCCTTCCTAGCTGGCGGGTCCTTTTGAAATTGTAGACAGAATCTCACCAGTCGCCTACAAAATCTGTATCCCCAAAGGCGGTTTGGCAGAAGGGGAAGATAAGTGGGTCCACATCAACTAGCTGAAGTGTTGCCATCCTAGGCATACTCTGCGGCAACTAGAGGATTCATCTGGAAACCCACAGGGGGACATTCCAGCTCCCTGGAAAATTCCGACTGTAAAACACCATTCCATCTGTTATAATCCGTAATAATTATATGCGGTAAAGATTGTCATTGATATGTCAAAGGTATGCTCTGCCCCACTACATGAATAGTGGTGGGGAAATGTCTAAAAATATGCTCTGTTTTGTCGTCCTGGGACTGAAATCATGGATGCTAAGCACCAAGGAGGACCACTCAGGGACCGGAAGGAAAGACCCAAGGGGCCTGGGGTATCGCTCCATACTCTCATCCAGAACCGGCGAGGAGAACCTGTCGATCCAGCACTGATGGGAGAAGCAGACACATTTTTCCACTTGGACCAAAAAGAAAAACTGAACATCCCAATCTCCCGACTTCCCCTTGAGGGGCGGTCAAATGTCAAGTCGCAAGGGGGAGCTTTGTGGGATGTATTAACCCACTTATGATCTGCCCTGCGGCATCACGGTGTGCTGGTGGCACCAGAATCATCAAAATGGCCGCAAAAGCCCTATGCACGCCAAAACCTAAGGAAATTGCGCTCTGCAAAGCACAAAAAGATGGCCGCCAAATCTACCATGCATGTTGTCAGTGGTGGAACGGAGACCACACTGCTGAAACATGTCACTGGGCTGCCTGACAAGGAAAAATGGAGCCTGCATGAAAAGCAGTGCTTGCTGAAGAAATCCGAAATCTTGCATTTTAAATCTTTTCTTGGTTGCTGAAAATACAGAATGCTGGTGCCAAACACCCACAAACATCCAATCTTCTTGTTGGGTGTCATATTTTACTGAATTCAAGAAATCATTGGAAATTGCAATATCCTGGAGAGCTGCATTTGTCACAAAAACATCCACAGCCAGTTTGCCTGCCTATGAGATCTGTCAAAATGTGGGCGCAGTACCAGCGGCTGCCTGAAGGACTGTTTCAAAAGCCTGTTTTAAAACTGTAAACTTGTACCATTAAGATCTAATGTCTAAAATCTAAGTGGCCTGTCATCAAGAGTAACCTAGGTTGTAACTATTTAAACTTCATGGTTTAGAGCCTGGAATCAGTGTTCTAGATGTTTGTTTTAAAATTGCAAGTTTATTTTAAAAAAGATGTAACAAAATGACATTTAAAGTAAGCCTGACTCCAAAGCCAAAACTACAAACAACTTCCCCCACCGGGCCAGTCACCTCCCTTCTGCCCTCTAGACCAGGAACTCACATTCTTGTGGTGATTAAGATGGGAGGAGCACTTGGGCTGCTCTGGGAAGGACACAATGGACTTCCTCTCAGGCAAGGAGATGCTAATCAGGAAGGATTGTAAAGGGCCTCTGCCAGATGGGAGGGGGCGGAGATTGCTCCTGAGCTGTAAGCAGGAAAAGGAGGCGGGGACAGACAACTTTTGTTGATTCACAATGGACCAAAAGCATATTTCTAAAAAGACTGATAATTTACTGTGTATAATTGTAGAAAATATGGAAACCCCGGACTTCTGAATCTAAATTTTGGCTGCACATTTTAAGAGAAGCCAGAACTGTGCTATGTTCTGAGACGTAACTGTTGAAATTGTGGGTTTATAGCAAATGTAATTATGTCCAAAGTATGAAACTTCACACACTTATGCCCATATGCAATGCGCACAGTTGTACATATTTTTGGACAAACTAGATATTGTGTTATGGCCCAAAAGGGCAGAATTTTGTCAAAAGCCGACGCAAGATCCTATAAAGACGGGGCTTGGAAGAGCACTTGCTCCACAAAAAATGTGATCTAGATATGTTATTGTTATAAAGTCTGCAACATTGTAAATATGTATTATACGAAAAGTAGATTTCATGTTCAAAAGGCAAGGGGAGGATTCCCTGACTCATAAAACAACATCATCATGGTGACACCCTGTTTTCTCCTCCAATCAAGGGACAGGGAAGATTCTAACCTATTGCCAATCTAGGGGGCGCGCTTAGGATAATCCAGCATACACACCCCTTTACCAAATGCATAAAAAGAGACAGCTGAGAACTTAGAAGGACAGACGGATTCACCCACCAACTGATTGCTGGTGGAGCACTTTGCGAGAGAACTTGACATCTTCCCTGGTCCAGACTCCAGAAACTTGGCAAGCAGAAAGGCCCACTTGTATAGCTGAACCGTTCTCAGCTTGGCCTTAAAATTCCAGAAACCAGAATTTACCCCAGACATCTAAGGGGAACCAAAGAACAGCCTGGCTGTGCTGTAACTACTTGCCTGCCAAAGAATTATCTTCATAAGCAACCAGGGCCGATTAAACCCAATCCTGTGCCGCGCTGTGCTGTGCTGTACTGCTTTCCTGCTAAGAATTATCACCAGAATCCAAAGACCCAACCCAATGGTGCCGTGCTGTGACCAGATAGTTGTGAACCAGAGCAGTTGCCGACCCTGTCCAGTCCGGTGTGCCCAGCAGCCTGTCCCAGTCCGGTGTGCCCAGCAGAATTTCTGACCAGAATCCCTGATTTTGACTTACCAGAATATGTAGTGAGTATCCTTAGTATAGGACTGTCACTAGCCTATGTACTGTCCATAGCAATCCCTATCTAAATCCATCCTCTATTATACTGAAAACTACATTGTCAGAATATTTTTGAACGGCCTGAACTCTCTATCTCATCCCTACTACTACTATCTCATCCCTACTATCTTCCTTCTGTAAAAATATTGTTAAACCGATCTTTGCGCTGATATATTTCATCTGGAGAAGGCAAGCATCTCGGCAGGCAAAAACCTGATCCAGAGATATCCTGCTCTGGTGGCTGTGCTGTCTTGTAGTATTTGCTTCTCCATAGTCCATCCCTAGTGTAAAGAAATCCTGTTGTCTTTTAAAAGCGCATCCTTGTTTTCCAATTTGCCTCTATCTGAAAAAAACGACCTACACGAAAACGTCCATAACGTCTTCAAATTTAAGTGTCTGCTTGTAGCTAACATCCTAAGCTTTCCATAGAACCAAAATCCGCATCTCAAATCCTTATAGTTCTCCCGCGATCGTGATTACCGCGCGTGGAAATGTTTGCCGCAAATTTTGCCTTTGGAATTTTCTATAACGTGTAAAACAGCTTTTCATTGTCCCCGACCTCAAAATTAAGTTTGCACATTGCTTAGAAGGCTGAAATCATTGCTAGTGTTTGTCTGCAACCAGATAAAGCGGCTCCTATTAGAATTTAAACTATTCCAGTCATTTAACCCATATTTAGTGTTTTACCTATTCCATTCAAAGCCAACTTTAAAACCATTTTTGACAGTTTGCCAATCAATTCTGTTTCTCTCGTGTGTTTGCTGGGGGGCAAAATTGGGATTGATATTTTTGCTTGAATTCTGCATTCCTGAAACCTGTTCTCTCTCTTTCTATATCTCTACACTGCATATTGGGGGGTTGAGGGGTGTGCAAGGGGAAATAGTAACCACATTGCCATTTCATTTGAACACACAACCACAAAAATATTATTGCTGTGCTGCATTGTTTTTGCTCATTATTACTCCTTGCGATTAAAGAGATTGCTTAGTGTGACATCACCCCATTGGTGATCATTGTATTCCCATCAAAAATAGTGTGATTATATTGTGAATATATAAATAAATATTTTAACTTTGCAAACCAGCCTGATTCCTGGTTCATTGTGACGGGGGGGGGGTGGAGGTGCCAAGAGAGGGGTGTGATATAAGTGATACATCGTTCAGAATAAAATAACTTTTAGACACAAATAAATAAATAAGGATTTCAGTTGTGCATTACACGCTAGGCATTGACTTAGGTGAAGTGCCAGATTGAAATCACTTTCAGATTCTGACAAGGAAGGCATATGCCCGCTACGAGGGCCAACAGCTGAAGTGGTCATGCGTCTTTTGATGGCCACCAGGCTGACATTAGCACAGTCATGGAAGGTACAGGAGTGTCCGGTCATTGCACAAAGGGTGTGGTTGTTAATAGTTATGGAAAAGATTACTGCAATTCTAAACAAGGCATTCCAAGCCTTTTACGGACCCTGGCTCCCAGTAATTACAGCATTACAAGCCAGGGAACAGTTGTACCACAAACCGTTAGTCCTAAAAAATGTTGATCTACTGTAGCCCCGAAAGAATTGGATGTCTGTAGGCGCAGTAAGTCAAAGCGCTACACATGGGAGCATCCACAGAGGGGAAGGGGACTGGGGAAAGGAAATCAGGGATGAGACTCTCAACAATACGATAATGTCAATTGGTGATGCATTCTTAATTTCTGTATTTATGTTTTTGTTCAGGGTGGTAATGAACTCATAATGAAATAGGTTATTAAAAAAAGACCCCCCCTACCTCGTGGAACCCAGTGTTCCTTTAACAAGTAGCTTTCTGCACTAGCTTCTTTTAAAAACTATACAATTCGAAGTAGAAGATTGGAGCGTAAATATGGAGATTCTTTGTACACCACCACACATGATGAATAAGGGATAAAGCTAACATGTATTTCTACCAAAATACAAGCATCATTCCTTGTCTGTAGATAAACTCCTGTGACCAATAGAGTTCTCACAAACTAGTCCATTCTTCCCTGATGTTTAAATGTTAAAGGTATTTATATTGCACACTGTCACCAACGCAGTTGGTCCTCAGGTGCTCTGGCGGATCTGTAAAACAAGAAGGCGGGCGGGGTTGGGTTAGTCGGGAGAAGAGGGATTAGGAGAGTGAGAGAGGTGGTGTGCTGTTGGCGGCTTCAGTTCGGTATACACTGTGCGCTGAGCTTTGGTGTAAGTATTGGACCGGGGCGAGACCTTGTGTGTTGTTGGTGCTGTTTATGTGTTGTTGGTTTGTTGTTGATGCAGTGTGGCTTAGCGGGCTTAACTTTATACAAATTACAATTTCCCCCAGTGAGTATCATTTGTGTGTTATTCTTCCCAAGACACCTATTGTTGACTTTGTCGTTGCAGGTGCGGAGGATGACTGGCATTCTTGTATCTGTTGGCCAGGGCCGCCTGACTCCATCTCAGGTGAAAGAGCTGCTGGAGATCAGGGATACAGCGGCTTTTCCTGGAAATGCCATGGCCCCGCCTGACGGACTCTTCCTGAAGAACGTGGAATATGATGGAATTGACCAATGAGTCATCCCCAAATAATTGGATCCGGAAAGGAGCCTTGAAGTCTTGACTGATAGGTTTTATAAACCTGGGGCACCATTTACTGGTGACTAGATCACTGCTCGATTTCTCTCCATGACACTATGGCTTTAGGAGGATTTAATTTCTCCTGCATATGAGTTCGAGGATCTCGCAGTGTAGTCTGTTGAAAACCCCATTTATAGGCCCTCATCAACCACTTCCCCTTAGAGGGACATTTGAAAAGGTATTCAAAATTCACAATGACTGCTCTTTATCTCAAAGGTGGTTTTCAAATTCCTCTAAAATACAGCTGAACCTCATATAAAAGGATGAAGGAGTTAATGTATAGCACACTTTTCAAATCTTTATTTCTAAGCTCTGCAGTGTGCCCTGCTAAAAATACAGTGGAATGTAAATGCAGAAGCAGACAGGATTATAGAACTTTTATAAGAACAAGTTGTATTTATTAAAGCTTGTAATCATTTGAATACGCTCCCACCTTTCATGTGTATGTGCTCTGAAGAAAAGGGGCACTTCAAGTCGCTAAGTGCTGTTCAGTAATTGGTGAAGGGACGGATAAAGTGATTCACCATCTAGTGCACAGTGAATCAAGTAACTCAGTAGAGCAATGGTCAATAATTACGTATTCCAAAGGGCCACTGAACTGCAGGCAGTCATTCAACACTGACTCCATGCAGGCTCTCATCTCTCTCACCGAGGCACCCCCTGCATCTGGAGATTTCTCTCTCTGATCCAGTGCTGGGCATGCCTACAAGCAACTCTGGAGATCTCTCATGGGGCCTCTGTACCATGGGCCTCTTTTGTGAGGCTACTCTTGTTTTCTGCTCCTCTTAGAGGAGTTGTGTTTGCTCACATGTTCTAAAATAGGTCTGTTTTGAAATACATTTCCAGGGCCACTTTTGGTTCCCAGTGCATCCTTGCTCTGACACGAGCCTAGCCTTAACACCTTGCGTGCATTAATGCATCTCTCCGGTCCCAAGTAGGTCTGAAATCTCTGCATGTATCATTTAATCTAACTGATGATCCATCGAGGACTTCAGCTCCAGGTGGACTTTCTTCTCCGTGACCCCAGCCAAACATCCCCATCATCAAGTCATTTATCTCCCCAACGTCATGCACCGTTCCTAACCTTGTGCAGCTATTCTTTAATCTCGCTCATGCCCCATCAAGACCTTCAGCTTCTGCAGGTGGGCTTTCATCTCAGTGACCTCAGCCAAACTTCCCCTTCATCTAGTCATTTATCCCCCCAACCCCATGCACCTCTCCTAACCTCCTGCAGGTATGCTTAATCTCGCTCATGCCCCATCGAGACCTTCAGCTTCTGCAGGTGGGCTTTCACCTCAGTCACCCCAGCCAAACTTCCCCTTCATGTAGTCTTTTATCTCCCCAAACTCATGCACCTCTCCTAACCTCCTGCAGGTATGCTTTAATCGTGCTCATGTCCCACTGATGACTTCGGCTTCTGCAGGTGCAGGTGGGCTTTCATCTCAGTGACCCCAGCCAAACTTCCCCTTCATGTAGTCATTTATCTCCCCAACCCCATACACCTCTCCTAACCTCCTGCAGGTATGCTTTAATCTCGCTCATGCCCCATCAAGACCTTCAGCTTTTGCAGGTGGATTTCATCTCAGTGACTCCAGCCAAACCTCTCCTACATCTAGTCTTTTATATACCTAACCCCATGCACCCCTCCTAACCTCCCTTGGGTATGCTTTAATCTCGCTCATGTCCCATCAATGCCTTCAGCTTCTACAGGTGGGCTTTCACCTCAGCCACCCCAGCCAAACGTCCCCTTCATCTAGTCATTTATCTCCCCAACCCCATGCACCTCTCCTAACCTCCTGCAGGTATGCTTTAATCTCGCTCATGCCCCATCCAGGCCTTCAGCTTCTGCAGGTGGGCTTGATCTCGGGGGCCCCTTCCAAACGCCCCTGTCATCTAGGCATTCATCTCTCTGCCCTTGTGCATAACAGTGATACTCTCACCTGCCCCAGATTGTGGCTTTGTATTTTGAGTAGGAAACACACCCTGGACCACTGCCGCTCTAAAATATGTGTCTAATGTTCTGAGTAACTTGTAATTTTTATATGGTCGTCTAGGAGTTCTTTTCGTTGCCATTATTTGCTATATTCTTTTAATCTTTACAACTGACGAAGAATGTATTTTGTTTTAGTTGAGTACTGATTTTTGTTCTTTCAACTGTTTTTCAGTCTTTTATGTTTGTGAAAGGTGTACTTGTTAAACCATACCACAACAATAATAAAATATATACATGTTGACTTTTAAGATGAAAAAACATTCAATTCTGGTGCATGTAGTTGATCATTTTGTAACAGGGCGGGGCAACTTTAGGTCTCCGTGAGTGACCGCCTAGTCTTTCTCCACACACAGAAGAAACCCGCCCCCTTTTTAGGCTGGACAAACAGAAGCAGTCCCAAGTAGGTAGGTAAACAGCGTGCTTCTTCCTGCACTCTGAGCAGTGTGTGGGATGGAGAGCGTCGTTGTTTTTGGCAAGCGCGGCCCACACGGAAACTCTAGGGGGTGGGGGGCAGTGCTGCTTGGTCCCGGGGCCTATCAGCAGCGCTGCTTCCTGTGGTTGTGGGGATGCAGGCTGCAAGTAGCTCTGCATCTTGTGGTATGCCTCTTTCTCTTCCTGCTAACCTGACGAACTCGGTGGTGTAACTCAACCAAATGTCACATCTTGGAGAAAGTTCTGCAGACGGCTCTCCTCCATTCGCGCAAGCTGTCTCCTTTGGTGCCAGGGGGGGGGTCATCGGACGCAGAACACCTGGTAAGTCCATCTCCCTTCTCTAAACACTCACTTTGTCCTTTGCTTCATTACAGTGTTCATTTACCAGTCATGGTTGCGTGCATACATTATCACCAAACTCTTTTATTTATTTATTTTTTGGGCCCACTCTTCCTTCGTCCAAATTGCAACTTTTGCAAATGTGCAGGGGTGATCAGATCTGACACGCGGCCATCAACCTTTTTTTGTTTCGCTTTCTCGAACCTGAAGATGATTTTTTTTGTCTGCTCTCCCGCAGTGCCGTGTCTAGACTCTTTTGACTGGGGTGAGTAAAGTGGGGCAGTGATTTATGCAGGGGTGGCATAAAGTACCAATACACACACCACACACACAGTGGCGGAGCTGGGGGGCGGGGGCGCCCCCTCGGCCTCACCTGGTGCCCTATTGGTCGGCACCAAAAGCTACCTCCGCTACTGCACACACACACTAGTTTAGGATAATGGAGTGGCTAATCGGATTCCAGGGGTAGCACGTGCCACTCCCTGGGCACGACTATGCGCCCCAATCTAGAGGGTTTTGCAGCTCTGCCGACTTGTGTGAGAAATTAGCGTTTTGTGCCCCCACCCTGGAGTGCCAGAATCTAATTAATGGACGAAGAAGAAAGGCAGAACGTGAGGAGTAGAGAAAAGCGGTTTTAGGAAAGGGAGGCACAGAACTCCCGTAAAGTGTGGAGGCCAGAATTCTCAGGTAAGATTTGTTAAGCACCCCCAGGATATAATCAGCAGCTGGGCCAGCCCCCGAAAGAGGACAATGGAGGGGCAGCTGGCATAGTGGTCAGCCCCTCTGGCCCCCAAGATCCTTTCCACCTTCACTCCTTGCGAGGGAAGGCTGGAATCGGAGGGGGCGTAGCCAAGCCAGCTAACAGCATCCTTCTTGCTCTGAGCGCCTTTAAAATTCCCAGCCACCTAAGAGTACGCTTCTTCTTTTACCGTCCGGAAGCCCACAGTGGGTGCAGGTTGAGGGGAGACAATAGGGACCAAGAACCGCCCAGCAAGAGTCATACTTCATGGCTTCTCCATGAGGGCGAATGTTATGTTATCAGGACTTATAGAGCGCACTATCACGCAGAGTTATCAATGGTGCTAGGATAGAACTAGGTAAGACAAACAACAGTGGTTCAGAACAGAAGAGTTTTCAGGAAACGCCTGAACTCGAGATGATTAGAAGTTTTCCTCAGTGAGGGTGGTAAAGTATTCCAAAATGTGGCTGCTGCCACGGAACAAGCACGACCACTGACCCTGGCCAGCCGAGCAGAAGAGAGCGACTAGGCAGATAGTGTACACATTTATCCTGTATATAGCTGGCACCAAGGCCATAGAAGGCCCGATGCACCAAACAAAGCATTTGAATTCAATTTTTCTTGCCACCAGAAGCCAGTGGAAGGCATGATGCACAGGCATCATATGAGTTCCATAAGGGATATTCATCGTCACATGGGTGGCAAGATTCTGCAGCAGTTGAAGTCGGTGGATTAGACTTTTGGGTTGTGCAAGATACAAGGCATTGCAGTAATCAATACGACTCGGCACGAGAGCAGAAGGGTGGAGATGAGGAGGAAGTAGAGGATTCTTGAGATGAAAATGTCCAGCTCTGCAGACAGCAGCCACCTGGGCATCCATGGAAAGTGTTGAGGAGAAGATAACACCTACATTTCTAACCACCGTTAACGGTGAGGGAAGAACACTGATTGACGAAGGCCAGAAGGAGTGTGTCCACAGTGAAGGGGAAGGAGGAGCACCAACCACAAGGTCCTCCGGCTTATCACCATTAAGCTTCAGCCAATTGTGGTAAATCCATCGGCCGCCAAGCATTGGCTAACGCGCTATGACACCTCAGCCTGGTCAAGATCTAGACAGAGCAAGATCTGGGTGTCGTAAGCGTGAAGGCCGAAGGAGTGGGCAAGAGGCCATATGTAGATGTTAAACAGCATTGGCGACAAGGCAGAGCCCTTGAATAGAAATAGAGCAAGCGGCTGAAGAAAAAGGAGGGAGAGAAAGTCTCTGGCTACGGTCATTGAATGATCCTACTAACTGGAAATCTAACTCCATAGTTAGCCTACTGTACGACACTCCTATGCAGGGTCATGTGGGGCATGAAATTGGCTCGGGCACCAATGAAAAAGTGTCCCAGAATCGCAAATGGCAATTTCTCCCTTTTGTGACAGACTGTTCGAGTAATACCCAAGGGGGAGTCTTTTGGCAAAATGTGTTGTAAATTGTGAATTTTAAGGAATATTTGTTTAGTGGCATTGATCAAAATTACCAGCTACACAGTGAAGTAACTAATAAAACTGGCCTACTTTGACCCAATTAACGAGCCCACACTAGCATATTGGGTGTGCTCTTCGGGCATTGCCCTATAAGCCAGTCCGAACTTGCTCCTATGTCATGTGGAATAGTGTTTCCCCAGGGAGTATTACTCATTAGTACCCAGCGAGGGTCAATGAGCGCTGCAGCGTCACAGAGTTCTTTCCCACGAGTGGCCGGCATGGAAATGGAGAAGGGACTACGTGTATCCCCTTCTCCCCTTCCATGGTGGCCATTTTGTATGTTTACTTTTTTCATTCATTTCAATGGCCGCCATGGAAAGGGAGAAGGTACTATGTGACCGATTTTTTTTTTTCTCGAGTCGAGAAACGGTTGTAACACTGTTTCTAAACTCGAGAAAAACTGCTCTTAGTACCCCCTTACGACGAGCCGGGGTACTAATGGCAATATAACCCTCGCAGAGGGATTACCGGTAGGGTAATGCCCCCCGGGTCTTCATTAAAGCCCTCACTATTACCCTACCGGTAATGCCCCAGCCCCTCGGGTTATATTGCCTAAGTACAGACCAGCATACACCACAGACGGAAATGCCTATTGGCGCCTAAATAGCGTTTCAAACTCAATGCTGTTTATTTGACCGACCTTGGAAGAGCGAAAGTCTGAGTATATTTACAGTGGGTGCTCAATCCACTGATAAGCAAGAGAAAATTAAATGCTAATCATTTAGACGATTTTTTTCGAAATTGCAAAATGCATTTTCAGTAGCACATGCAGTTAGGAATCGTGCACTTTTCTTGCTTGAAGATGCAACAAAAGAAGCAATCAAAAATAGTGTGGGAAAACATTACGCACATTTGCCATGTTAAGCTGCACACCCGGTGAACCGCCAGTCTAATGCAAGAACAGCTTATCTTTAGCAAGGTAGTCCAGTGGGTTACTGCTTGCATAGTTGGGGTTGGGTTGTACGTACATAATAGGTGATAGGTTTGAATCTGAGTTTTTCCTTCATCTTCCAAAATCGATAAAATGACTACCATTAAGCTGGTCCATAATAATGCATGTCATTTACATGGCCACAAAGCTGAAACACTGTCAGTGAGCGCAAACTATAAGAATGTTATATATCATTCTACGCATGTCAATGACTGACTTTGTGGGCAGCATCTGACAGACTACTGGTTGAAAACATCTTATTTGGGAAAAAAGTGATCTTGACATCATAGTCAGGAAGCTGGGTAAAAACATTTGTGAAGTGAGAGTTAATGGAAAAAAAGCTCATATTTCATGACCACTATATGTGCAAATGGTTGTACTTCACAGAGCTGTTTTTAGATAATCTTTCCATTTGATCACCAAGCAGTTGATGTGCTCCCTCTACGACGCTTCAGCCTGCAGCCTCAAGCCTATTATATATCTCAGATTTCGAATCGTGCTTCATCTACGAGGTGTCTACACGCTCAGCACAAAAAAACAATGCATGTTTTTGCAGTGGTGGAAGTGGAGAAAAGGAACTAGGGGTACTCGGGATGCATCTAGAAAGGAGGGAGTGGGCTAAAGGAGAGTGGCATGATGGGGTAGACCAGGGCTTGACATTTGGTTTACAATCTTCATTGGTTCTTGTTACATTAGCTCTTCACTGGGCAATGCCTTGAATAATAACAATTGGCAACAGAATCATCCAATAGAAACATCATCACGACATATATACAGAAACCATGCAACACTATGCTTCCCTGGGCCTGCAACACCCAGGACTCTGCCTACAAGTATGCAAGCCATCTGTAGCACTGCGATTGTCACCCAAAACAACATGTGACACACTGTCTCCCTTATTCATTTTCCCCTGGGTTTCCAACGCAAGTGTCTGCAGCCAAGGGCCAAAAGCAGCAAGGGGCAATTTCCTGTTTGTACCTGTGGGGGCTGCAAAGAACCCCTGATCAAGCCATGACTTCACTGAGATCACCATTTACCTGACTTCTGCTTCCACACATGGGGTTCCTTTCATCCATTATCGTATAGCTTCTGTGACCTCACAGACCAAGGAACATTGCTCTTTTGGCTACCTATTGCCCCATTCTAGCTTAAGTCAGAACCTACATCCGCTTCTTCACAGTCAACCACCCACAGCTTCCCTTTCCTCTCACCCACCTACCCTCTCTCTCCCTCTCTGCACCCTTTGTTCACTGTCTTCACTTGCCTATTTATTATACCCCTTATCATGCATCTTGACGGCACTTCATTGCTCCTTCTGCTCACTATTCTCCTTCCCTTCTCTCATAGCCTTCAGCCTCAACTTGGTCTTTAATCTGCATCACTCTCTGGCCTCCCCATCTTTCTCCTTTCCCCCTGTACAGACACCCCTCAAATAATATGCTCCCTTTCTCACAGGATCTCCAACCTCATCTGTTCCCCTCGCCTACCGCACAACACCCGCTTCTCTCCCCCACCTCCTATCACTCTTTCAGTTGGCTTCTGGGATTCACAATCCCTCTGCAACAAGTCTTCTACATCACTGGCCGCTTCAACTTCATCGCCCTCAACTTTCATTTCTTGCTATCACAGAAACCTGGTTCTCCAGCATGGGGTCTGGCATGGATTCACATGCTCATGAATAGTCCCCGTCATCAGGCTGGGAATCCTCGGTAAAGAAAAAATCAGTATCCGTTTCGTTTCTGATCTGTCTTTCTTAGTAGTAACCACTCACTGTCCCCAGCCAATGAATGCCCTCTCCCTAAGCCCTGCCCCTGGCGCCCATCCTCAGATATTTACTGCACGTTCAAGTGTTGGGAGTCCTCATGCTTAGCTCTCGAGCTTTTACTGCGTTTTTCGCTTTTTCAAAGAGATTTATCTCATTTTCGGTTTAATCGAGCCTCAAGCTCCACCGTTTCTACTTCCGATCAACGGGGACCCATTTCGGATGTATCTACTCCCCTCAAGGGTGAAGTTTTCGTCGAGTTACGCTTCTTGGAGGATTCTAGAAGTTTCTGAGGCCTACCTCGCGGACGAGAGGAACAGGGCCCAGGAGAAGGGAAGCTCGACTCCCGGCAAACTGTTCAGGATCTGCCCTGGATGCCACCTACAAAATGAGTTCAAGGAGGACAAGCATTCGAAATGCCTTTACTGCCTCCATGAGGACAAAACACACGTGGAGAAGGACTGTGCGTTTTGCATGAACATGTCGGATCGGACTATGAGGGATCGTCGCGTCTCTCCAACTGGCTGAAGGCAAGAGCCCAGCAGGTGAGAAGAAGAAGTCGTCCGAGCGGTCTTCTAAATCCTGTGAGGCCGCCCCAGCGACAGGGGCCCAAAAGAAGGCAAAGCACCGCGAGTCCGTGGGCACCGGGAGCGCTGAACGGTCGGGCTCCTCGGCTGCCAGGCAGGGCGCACCTTCACCGACGTCATCAACCGCGAGCCAACGCTCTGGCTTGGGGAAGAGAAAACCCGAGAACCCGGCTAAGCTTCTGGAGAGGCCCCGGTTGATCTCAAAGGAACAGGCCGAAGGGGAGCGAGGCGGTGACCCTCCCCCTAAGGTGAAGGCCTCAAGCACACCCAAGGTGATGAAGGCCTTGATCCCGGCCAAGGCCTCGATTGAAGGAGTCGCTGCGGCCCTGGCGAAGCCTGTGGAGGCTATCCCAGTGGAGGCGACCTCGGGGCCCAGAGTTTCCCTGCCTCCGCGGAGGTAATCCTCTTTTAAGCCCATCGAGAAGACCCCCGTGAAGACCCCGGTGGAAAAAGAGGGGGGGCGGTGGCCATTACGGACACAACCACAGGGAGGAACTGACTGAAAATTTGGAAGAGGCCCGGTCCCACGGGAGGGATCCCGATGAGGGGTACGACGAGAGCGAGGGTGGCGACGACGCGGTTCCCGTGGAGGAGGAACAACCGTCGCTCCCGGCACGCCCGTCACAGCCCAAGCCACAAGATAACTCGGCGGCCATTTTGACGGCAATCCAAACCTTATGCACGGAGATAAGGACGAGACTCCCCCTAACCCTGACGGACAACCCAGCTGAACCGGGTCCGTTGGGAAGCCCTGCAAACAAGAGGAGGAGAATTCATCCGGCTCCCCTTCAGCCCTCACGGCCTTCTCAGCCTTCGTCGCCTTCCCCGGTCCCGAGGGATGACACAGGAACAGACACGGCCACGACGGGGACGGATGAAGACGGCAGCGACGACGGGACTGACCTGTCTCCGATTCCTCGGGCGTCTCTGCCTGATGAAATTGGCTCCTTCCACGCCATGATTGGCAGGGCGTCCGAGCTTTTTCAGCTCTGCCCCGAAGAAAAGAAGGAAGGCTTCCTCTACCAATGGCGCGAGGCCAAGAGGAAGACGGTCCTCGCGTTGCCGTTGCTGGATGACATCTGGGACGAGGGTTTTGCTCTCCTGAAGAACCCGTCCACGATGCCTGCCAAAAGGGACCGGTATGAGAAGAAGTACCGGGTCCCAGACGGTGCCCCAATGTGCCTTAGAGCACAACCGACCCCGGACTCGGTCGTCTCGGCAGCGGCCAAGAAGAAAGCGGGGGGGGGCTTTGGCTTCAACTTCCCCACCGGACGGCGAGGGAAAGAAACTAGATGCCATGGGACTACGAGTCATCTCGTCGGCGGCAACGACGATTAAGGCGGCCAACTAACGCTACGACAGGGAGTTGTGGTACAAGATCACGCCCCTGTTGGACTTCCTCCCAGACGACAAGAGGGCAGAGGCCCTGGCGATCCTACAGGAGGGTGAGGTGGCGTCGGACCACGCCATAATTGTGGCCACGGACATTGCCGACACCGGTTTCCACCAGTTGGGCAATGGCGTTTGCCTTCGACGGCAGGGGTGGCTCAAAGCAATGGATTTCCGCCAAGACGTGCAAGCCAAGGTTTTGGACATGCCCTTCGACGGGAACAATCTGTTCGGAAAGACAGTGGATGAGTCACTGCAGGCCATCAAGACCGACACAGAGACGGCTCGGGCCTTGGGATTTCTGTAGCAATGGCGGCCGCCCTTTCGGAACTCCGAAGGCAAGCAAGGTGCCTCCATAGGATTCAGCGGCTACTCCTCGACGTACCGTCAGGCGGCCCACTCCTCGTCGCAAGAAGCTTACAGGGGACGAGGCAAGTCAGGTGGATCTCGCCGTCGTCGTCAGGGAGGCCAAGGCGGTAAGGCCGCCTCCAAGCAAAACTGAACCGCCCGTCGCATCGGGCCCCCACCGAAGCACCCCGGTGGGAGGCCGGCTGACAAGGTTCATCAGCGTGTGGGAGTCCATCTCCACCGACCGTTGGGTGCTGGATGCCCTGGCCACGAGCACACTCTGGAATTTCTAAAGTTCTAAAGAAGTGCCCACGAATTCCTCCCGTGGCCAGGAAGGAAAACCACGTCCCTCAACTGCTGTTGGAGGTAAGGGCGATGCTCAAGAAAGGAGCCATCGAGCTCGTCCCAAAGAGGCTCCGGGGCTCCGGAGTATACTCAAGATACTTCCTCGTCAGAAAGAAGACAGGAGGTTGGCGTCCCATCCTGGACTTGCGTCGGCTAAACAAATACATCAAGGCACAGAAGTTCCGGATGGTCACCCTCCAGCACGTGCTGGGCCAGCTGGAGGAAGGCGACTTCCTATCGTCGTTGGATTTGGAGGATACGTACTTTCACATCCCCATCCTAAAAAGACACCGAAGGTTTCTCAGGTTCGTAGTCCAAGGGCGGCACTAAAATCCCACCTGGTTCCGTCGCAGGTCGCACTGTTTCTGGGAGCCAAGCTCGACACAGTGGCGCTACTGGCCTTGCCGTCGGAGGAAAGGACGAAGGCCATCCTGGGCAAGGTGCAGCCTCTGCTGGCCACAGACGTGGCCAGTGTGAGGTCCATCAAGTCCCTTCTCGGGATGATGTCCTCTTGCATCAATCTGGTGCGCCTGTGCAGGCTTCAGATGCGTCCTCTACAGGAGGATGCAAGCGACGGGCAGCTTCGAGGACAAGATCTCGCTCAACGAAGTATTCCGCCAAGCAAATCGATGGTGGGGCACCCGCGCGCATCTCGCTGCGGGCACAGACTTTCAGACCCCAGCGTACCAGGTGACGACGGATGCCTCCCTGGAGGGGTGGGGAGCGCACACCGGAGATCTTCACACGGGAGGCCTGTGGCTCCCAGAGGGAGGCTGCTCCACATCAACATACTGGAGCTCCGAGCAGTGTTCTGGGCCCTCAAGTCATTCCTCCCGTTCCTCAAGGGCAAGGTGGTGAGGATCTTCACCAACAACACCACCACGATGTTCTACATCCAGAAGCAGGGAGGAACCAGATCCCCAGCCCTGTCCAAGGAAGCCCAGGATCTGTGGCACTGGGCCGTTGCCCAGGGGATGTTTCTTGTACCTTTTCATCTAGCAGGGATAAAAAACACCATCGCCGACTCACTCAGCAGGGAGCTGCGCTCGTGCCACAAGTGGGAACTACGCCAGGATCAAGTGGATCAACTCTTCCGGCGATGGGTCAAACCCCAAATCGACCTGTTCGCGACGGCGACGAACTCCAAGTGCCAGAGGTTCGCCAGAAGGTTCCCCCGGCCGAGAAGCATGGGCGATGCTTTCTCGTTCCCCTGGGACGGCCTGTTCCTGTATGCATTCCCTCCGTTGCCGTCGCTGCTCAGGCTCATCAACCAACTCAAGAGGTCCCGGTGCAGGATGATCCTTGTCGCACCGGCGTGGCCGAGACAGATATGGTTCCTGGACTTCTCAGCGTCCCCACCAGTCAAACTGTCGACGGACGCAGATCTTCTCTCCAGAGAAGGAGGCGCCATTCTTCATAACGACCCGGAGTCGCTGAACTTGCAGGCCTGGCTCCTGCAGCACTAGAGTTTGGAGGGTACGATATCCCGGCTGACTGCAGAGAGGTTCTTGCAAAGGCCAGGGCGTCCTCAACTCTCAAGTGCTACGGACACAAGTGAAAGAGGTTCTCTGTCTGGTACCATGCACAGAAGATTAACCCTCTACAGATTACAGCCCCTCAAGTGCTACCATACTTACTGTTGCTGGCAAAAGCTGGACTAGCTCATGCTTCCATCAAGATACGTCTGGCAGCGATTTCCCGATACACCAGAACTGCAGGACGGTCGTCCCTGTGGTCTCATCGCCTGGTGAAGGAGTTTATGAAAGGACTGTTTCGATCGTTCCCGCCGGTGAAGGCTCCAGCCCTGGCATGGGAGCTCAACGTGGTGCTGACCAGGCTCATGGACCCGCCATTCGAGCCCTTGCATTCGGCTCTGTTGAAGTTCCTGTCGTGGAAGACAGCATTCCTTGTGGCCATCACCTCTGCACGACGCGTGGGAAAGATTCAGGCCCTATCCTGCAAGCCTCCATACTTGACTTTCCACGAGACGAGGGTAGTGCTGAGGACGCACCCCTCCTTCATGCCCAAGGTGCCATCAGACTTCCATCTCAACGAGCCCTTGGTGTTACCAGTCTTTTTCCCTTCACCTTCGTCGCCGGCCGAGAGGACTTTGCACTCGCTGGATGTAGCTAGAGAGCTGAAGTTCTACGTAGACCAAACAAAGAGTTTTCTGAAGACATCACAGCTGTTTGTGAACTTTGGACCTGTGAACCAAGGGAAGGCTCTCTCGAAGGCTTCCATTTCCAGATGGCTCTCCGGCTGCATCATGCACTGTCATCAGTTGGCAAACCGACCGTTGCCTGACCGTCCGAGAGCCCATTCGACCAGAGCGATCGCTGCTACCACGGCGTTCTTGTCTGGTGTGTCCCTGCTGGACATCTGCAGGGCTGCTACGTGGAGGTCGACGCACACCTTCATGAGATTCTACTGCGTCGACCGGGATTCAAGGGAGGAGTCCAGAGTCGGCCAGGCAGTGCTGCGCAACCTGTTCGCTTAAAGGGATAGTCCAGTAAAAAATGTATTTAGAAAATAGATAGGCAATATAAAAAAATAATACTAGCACTATTTTTTTTTTAAACTTCCTATGGAAAATTTTGAGCTATTCAAGCTCACAATTCGCAAAAGCAAGCACATGGGCGCATCCATTTTGTGAAATGGATGCCCACCTGTGCTGGCTTTTGCGGCACTAATGAAGGAAAAGCCAGCCAGCTGTAGTAAACAAAAGCTACCGCTGGGTGGCTTTTCCTTCATTGGTGCCGGGACTCGGAGGACGCGGACCGGAGACCAGAGCAGGAAAGCTGCAGCTGAATCTCGGTAAGTGCTATTTATTTAAATAAAAAAATAAGCACTAGCTGCGTTTTTTTTTCTAAGTTTTCCGAGCTGGAGGAGCCCGGAAAACTTAGAAATAAAACTGCAGCTTTAAAAACGTTGTATTTATGTTTGCGGTCGCTTTTGAAGTGACCGCAAACATAAATACAACGTTGTTTTTGAAAATGCTGCAGTTTTTCTTTCCAAGTTTCTCAGGCTCCTCCGGCTCGGAGGAGCCTGAGAAACTCGGGAAGAAAAAATGCAGCGTTTTGAAACACAACTGCGTTGTGTTTATGCCTGCTGTGGCTATCACTTTGGGTCTCCGGTGCTCCCCCAGGGGAGCACCGGAGACCCAAAGTGAAAGCCAAGGCAGGCAGAAACACAACACGGTTGTGTTTCTGCCTAAATCTGCTTCCCCATTTGGGGCTCTCGGGCTCCCCACGGGGGGCCCGGGAGCCCCAAATGGGAAGGCAGATTTAGGCAGAAACACTGCAGCATTTAGCATTTCCCATTTGGGGCTCTCGGGCCCCCCGTGGGGAGCCCGAGAGCCCCAAATGGGAAAACAGATTTAGGCAGAAACACTGCGCCATGTAAACACAACCATGTTGTGTTTCTGCCTGCCTTGGCTTTCACTTTGGGTCTCCGGTGCTCCCCTATTGGAGCACCGGAGACCCAAAGTGATAGCCACAGCAGGCAGAAACACAACACAGTTATGTTTGAAAACGCTGCAGTTTTTCTTTCTGAGTTTCTCAGGCTCCTCCGAGCCGGAGGAGCCTGAGAAACTTTGAAAGAAAAACCACAGCGTTTTCAAACACAATGTTGTATTTATGGTTGCGGTCGCTTCAAAAGCGACCGCAAACATAAATACATTTTTAAAGCTGCGATTTTATTTCTAAGTTTTCCGGGCTCCTCCAATCCCGGAAAACTGAGAAAAAAAAACGCAGCTACTGCTTATTTTTAAAAAAAAATAAATAGCACTTACCGAGATTCAGCTGCAGCTTTCCTGCTCTGGTCTCCGGTCCGCGTCCTCCGAGTCCCGGCACCAATGAAGGAAAAGCCACCGAGCGGTAGCTTTTGTTTACTACAGCTGGCTGGCTTTTCCTTCATTAGTGCAGCAAAAGCCAGCACAGGCGGGCATCCATTTCACAAAATGGATGCGCCCATGTGCTTGCTTTTGCGAATTTTGAGCTTGAAAGCTCAACATTTTCTATAGAAAGTTTAAAAAAAATAGTGCTAGTATTATTTTTTTATATTGCCTATCTATTTTTTAAATACATTTTTTTACTGGACTATCCCTTTAAGGTAGGCCTGGTGAGGAGGTAAGAGATGCTTAATGTTGAGTTTTATATAATGCTTAATGTTGAGCCTTGCCACCTCCCGTGGTTGTGCATGTGTGTACTGCTATGTATTCTTATATTCATGAGTATGTGAATCCATGCCAGACCCCATGCTGGAGAAGGAGCAAGTTACTTACCTGTAACTGTTGTTCTCCAGCATGGTTCTGGCAATGGATTCACATGCGAACCCTCCCTCCTTCCCCTCTGCGGCTCTTCACTTGGTCATACTGCCACTTTACGTGCTACCAAATCTGAGGATGGCTGCCAGGGGCGGGGCTTAGGGAGAGGGCATTGATTGGCTGGGGACAGTATGACCCAGAGACCAGTGATTGGTTACTACTAAGAAAGACAGATCAGAAACGAAACTGATACTGATTTTTTCTTTACCGAGGATTCCCAGCCTGACGACGGGGAATATTCATGAGCATGTGAATCCATGCCAGACCCATGCTGGAGAACAACAGTTACAGGTAAGTAACTTGTTCCATCTCTCCTCATGACTCTGCTACCCTAGCAACTCTCCACACTGATTCCACTACCTTCTCCCACTCTCTCTGACCTCCTGGGAAGGGCAGCAGAATTGGGTTTCTCATCGATAAAGCCTGCAATGCTGCCCCTCTACTCCCTTCTGACATCAACTTTTCCTCCTTTGAATGTGCCACTATTCAACTCTTCCCTCCTCCACCTCTCACAGTTCTGGCTCTCTATCGACCCCTCGTCCTCTCAACTTGTCTTCCCGGATCTGACCCTTCTTCTTGAGCCACTTTCTACTGACCTCCCTAGTGCCATACTGGGGGACTTTAACCTCCCCAATCCCTCTGCAGCTTTATACCTTGAACTTAACTCCTATCTGACCACTCCCTCTAGGACCAGCCTACCCACTCTAGTGGGAACACTCTTGACCATGTCGTTTTCTATAATTCACTCTCCTCCTCTGACCTCTCCATTGATCCCTCTCACTCTTATCACTCCATTGTTCACTTTAACGTCTCTGTCACTCCACCATCTACTCCTCATTTCTCCTATTCAATGACAAAGAGGAAATTCAGGCAAGGTACTCTTGCCCCTTGCCATGATGATGTGAGCACCTCTATGATTGACTGTGCATTCGTTGACTTTCACTATGCATTTATGACTCCATTTGACCAACACTCTTCTTCTTGCACTTTCACACCTTCCTCTCCCCATCCTCAGCCTTGGATCACCTCTGGAATAGGGCCCTCAAAACAAACATGTCCTCTGACTTATAACGCTGGTGCAAATTACAGACATCTACTCTACTCCTATCCTACAAAATGTACCTTTGATTGATTGATTGATTGATTGATATTTTATTTCTATCGCGCTCGTACACACGTGTTTCAGAGCGCGACAAGGCAAGGGAGGGGAACAGGGGAGAACAAAACAGTGATCTTACTAGGCCCAGTGACATTGAGAATGCGCAAGTGCATGGGAGAGGGGGGAGGGGAAAAGTGCATGGAAGGGGGGAGAGGTGGAAAATGCGAAGCAGAGGAGAAACAGATAAATAACAATAAATAAATCATAAAGGCAACAAACAGTTGTAATGCAACCAGCAATTTGCAAGTGCTAGGTTTAAGGCAGCAGACAGGGTAGGTCTGATAAGTGCAGGAAGAAAAAGAGGGGCTGTATGGTACAGATACAGACCCCAGTGCAAGGGGCGGCCCGGAGGCAGTGCGGAAGGGTAGCAGGATGAGCAGGTACCTGGGCCCAAAAGACAGAGGGTGGCCAGGTGCACGGTGCCAAGAGAGAACAGATCAGCAGGGGAGAGAGGGAGCGAAGGCAGAAGAAAAGAGGAAGGTCTTGAGGTGCTTCCGGAACCGGAGATGGTTCTCCTCAAGTTTTAGAGTGGCAGGGAGGCTGTTCCAGAGGGAGGCCCCAGCCGAAGACAGAGATCTACCCCCAGCTCGTTTCTTAGAAAAACGACTGACCCTGAGGGAGTTGGAGGTAGAGGAGCGAAGAGCTTGAGAGGGGAGGTATTTGCGGAGGGATAGCTGAAGGTATTTTGGACCCAGGCCCCAGAAAGCCTTGTGGACAATGCAGAGGGTTTTGGATTTAATCCTTGCATCCTCTGGGAGCCAGTGGAGAGATTTCAGAGCTGGAGAGATACGATCCCAGGGCTTGAGGCCAAGGACAAGTATCGCAGTCCTGTTCTGGATTAGTTGCAGAGGGCGGAGAGTAGAGGCAGGTCGATTTAGATAGAGGCTGTTACAATAGTCCAAGCTAGAGAGAACCAGAGCTTGAGATACCATGAGCTTCTGGGGGAAGGAGAGGAAAGGCAGAGTACCTCTGAGGAGGTGCAGTCGGAAATTTGACTTTTTAGAGACCTCAGAGTTGTGGGCGGAGAAGGAAAGGGTGGAGTCAAAGATGACCCCGAGGTTCTTAGCCTCACAGGTGGAGCTAGGAGGAGGGCCAAGGGAGGCCGGCCAGAGAGTGAGGGGAAAGGATGGTGAAGGTGTGCCGATGAGGAGGATCTCCGTCTTGCTGGCGTTCAGACAAAGATCATTGGCGGCACACCTATCTTGAATGGCAGTTAGGCAATCAGAGATGAGAGAGGCAGAGGAGGTGGCAGAGGGCAGCCTGAAAATGAGTTGAGCAGAAAATGGCAATGCAGTGGGCGTGAGTGGCCAGGTATTGGTTGAAAAGCCAGGGCGAGAGGTTAGACCCCTGGGGAACACCACAGGTAGAGAGGAAGATAGATGAAAGGAAGGACCCAAGTTGGACCTGGGAGGGTCGATCTGAGAGGAAAGAGGTCAGCCAAGCCAGAGCCTGATCAGTGATACCCAGGTTTTCACTGAGACGGTTGAGCAGGATGGTATGGTTGACCGTGTCGAAGGCAGAAGAGAGATCGAGGAGGATGAGGACAGAGGGAATGTTAGAGTCAAGGTTGGTGAGCAGATCTTCACGGATGTTTAGGAGAGCAGTTTCCGTGCTTCTGGCAACTCTGAAGCCAGACTGGTGGTCATGGAGACAGCCAACAGAATTGGAATGAAGGTCAAGCTGAGAGGTGGTCAACTTTTCCAGGAGTTTGCCAAGAAAGGGAATAATGCAAATTGGGTGATAGTTAGCTGGACAAGAAGGATCAGCTGTGGGTTTCTTGAGAAGAGGATGCACAAAGGAGTGCTTCAAAGGGGAGGGGAAGGATCCAGAGGCAAAGGAGTGGTTGCAAAAATCAGCAAGGGCTGGAGCGAGGGTGTCAATGTGGTCCTTGATGGTTTTAGAGGAACAGGGATGAACCTGTTTTGAAGAGGCTTTCATAGATCAGACTTGTCTAGCAACCTTGTCAGGGGTGAAAAGAGGAAAGGACGAGAAGGATGGTGGGAGGGTGGCTAAAGGAGGGTCAGCAAGCACAGATGGAGAGGGAAGAGGAGGAGTGTGGGTGGAGAGGGTGGACAGGAGGGGTAGAGACTGCAGCAGGGTTGGCCAGCTCCTTGCAGATTTTAAAGAGTTTGGCCGAGTTGTTAGATGCCACAGAGACACAAGCTTGAATATGGACTCTCTTCTTGGTGAGGACAGGGAGTCTGTATTGCCTTTGTAGCAGGCGACAGGCCAGTTTGTCAGAGGGTGAACAGGAAGTCCTCATTTCCTCTCAGCTGCCCTACACTTATGTTTAAGTGTATCTAGGTCAGAGTCATACCAGGAATTGCACTTGGCTTTGGACTTCAAACTGATCCTCACGACAGGGGCAAGAGCATCAAGCATATCAGAAATTGAAGAGTAGAGCAGATACAGGGCTGTATCAGGATGAGAGACAGCCAAAGGTGGAGGGTGTTAGGCAGATCCCTGTGCAGTTCCCTCTGGGACCACTGCAAAAGATTTAAGACTACAGGTGTTTGGCAGTAAACCCACTTGGTAGCAGTCTGTACCACAGATATTCACTTGGTAGCTGTGGCTGAGCAGTCAGACTTCCCTCAAGAAGAGTTAGGCAGTATACAGAGTATTCACAATAGGTCAAGAGAACAAAATAGAACAAGTAAACACTGACCAGGGCTTGGTGTAAAAGAGATATAATGATTTATTTAAAAACCACATCTAGAAAAACACGCAGGCACTAATAGTAAGCAATTCAAAAACACGGTCACTAAAAGATATACACTCCCTTAAAAGAATATTAGGCAAGTCTTAAGTAAAGCCCCACTTAGTTTCAGACAGCGGTGAGCGCTTAAAGTAGATGGCACTCTAATAGTTCATTTTTAAAAGGGAGAGAAAAGCAGAGAACAAGTTGAAACAGATCTCAACACTTTTATAAGAACATAACAAGAGAGGAAGGCAAAGGAAAACCGTGAAGTTAGAGTTCAATAGGCCGGATCCACTTTCAGGGGATCAAACGAAATGTGTCCAAGGTCACACGGTTGCAGTGCACAAAAGTCTTGTAATGGTTCAAAAAGGAGTTGGACCAAAGAAAGGGACCAGTTAGAGGGTCAAGGCGGCCAGCCCAGACCAGAAGGTTAAGGAGTTATTATTACCTTGTAGCAATCTTTAGAAAGGGAGACCTGGCGGACACGGTACCTTAAAGTGGTGAGAAGACTCCAGCGGGGGCAGTTGTTCCTAGCAGCGGATGCAAGTCGGTGCTTCGTCCGGGGGAAGAGAGGTTCTCGTGGAGGAAGACAGGAGTCCGTTGCACTGCCAGGGAAGAAACCAGCCGCAGAGTTTCTCAGGTACAAGGAGCGGTCCGTTGATTCGCGGTTCAGTGGTGAGGGACTTGGGGTGCTTGGCACGGGCAGTTCGACCACAAACCGGTCTGAGGTGCGAAGAAGGAAGGTAAAAACTGGTTGTGCCCACCAGTCAGGGGAAGAAGCCTCTCCAGCCGGGAGATCTTCTCTGTCGTCGGGAAGTGGTGAGTCGGTTCCGCAGGGCTCCACCGGTGGTGTCGTCGTGGTAGGTCAGCTCAGCTTCTCCCTCGTCGGATTCTCAGGTCCTGTGGCGACTTCTGAAGTTCCAGTCCCCAAAGCCCTGCTTTTATGCAGCATACCCCCATTCACTCAGCCTAGCTGTCAATCAAACATGCTAAGTGGTGAGCCGGCCGGCTCACCACTTGGGCCAATCACACAAGAGTGCGACTTGAGTTACCAAGGTAACTCAGTCCAGGGTGCCTAAACCCCCTCCCACACCCCCTGTGGTACCTAGACAGAGTGGCACCACCTTTGGAGGCTTCTGTGGAGAAGCCTGCCAAAAAGTGGAACAAAGGGCTCGACTTGGGTTGGAGTCACAGAAGAGAACACAAACGCCATTTTAGAATCGAGTCCTGGCAAAAAATACCAACCAGCGAATTAATATTAAATAAATAAACCGGTGGTATGTTCGAGGCTATGAGAATTAAATAATTAAAGTTGGTAGCCTCGAACAATGGGAAAGTCCCATAGGAAAATATTCACGGTCGAATATAAAAAGTAGTTTCCACTGCCACCAGCCAAAACTCGATCAGGGGGGACGGAGACATGCCCCCTCGACTAACAGACCCCGGGGCAATCGAATTGCCCGGACCAGTACGTCCACAATATGATGGTTTGTACTGGTTTCTGTTAATAATTTGGGACTAGTGAAGCCAATGGTGACTTTACATGCCCTGGGAGACAGTAGTCAGTCCCAGGGTATGGAGTCTATGGTGGGGGGTCACTATGACACCCCTGTGTTACTGCACGGAGGGTGCTGTGTAACACACATAATAAAAACACATGAGACCCTATGGAGTAAAGGACCCCATAGCCCATAAAACATATTAACAGTCAAAGGAACACCATAAATCATGTCCAAGAGTGGGAGAAAAAGAGTCTCACTCTTGGCAGGAGGAAAAAAACAAACTCCAGAAATCCAGCAAAGCTGCTGGGGGGAGACTCACTAGGTTAGGAAATTCAGCCTAAAGAGAGAATTCTCCCTAACAGAAGGGGGGGAAGAAAGTAGCGGCAAAAGCCTCAACTGACACACGCTTCATGGGCCGGTTGTCCAAGAAGGTAGGTGGCAGTGTTGGGGTAGGTTTGGCTTGGGAGGAAGAGAGGGAGAGATGAGATGAGAGGAGGGAGTGATCGAGAGAGGAGTGGTAAGTGGGATGGAGAGGGGGAGGTCAGAGGAGATCAAGACATCGAGTGTGAGCCCTGCAGAGTGAGTCGGGCCAGAGGGGAGGATGGACAGGGAGAGGGAGTCGCAGAGGTCACAGAAGAGTACAGAGGAGGAGCAAGGAGAGTCTAAATGTATATTTAGGTCACCGAGGAGTTGAGTGGTAGAGGCCAGGAAGGAGGAGGAGAGGTCTGCCCACTCAGAGAGAAATGAGGTGATTTGACCAGGAGGCCTTACTGCCCTAATCTCTACACTGGACTAGCCAAATCCTCCTACTTCACAAACATTATCTCCTCTCTTTGCAATCACCCCCACAAAATGTCCTCTACCCTCCAATCTTTGCTCATACCTGCCCGCCAAAATCCATCTCATCCTGCCTTTCAGCGAATGACTTCGCTCACCACGTTTCCTCTAAAATCTCAACATTTTGTGACACTCTCATAGCCCTTTTCTCTCCTCCCTAACTCTCCTTCTGTCTCATCACACCCCCAACCTATTCTACTCTTGACTACTTCTCCCCTACCTCTCCTATTGCATTAGCCCCCATCATTCGCAGTGCCAACCCAAATCGTGCTCCTATCAACCCTTTTTCTCCCCAAATGCTCAAAGGCTTAGTCTCAGTCACTTACCCATATCCATGTAAGCTTTCTCTCCGCTGGACTCTTCTCTGCCACCTACAAATCTGCAACTGTCTTATCCCTAATGAAGAAACTCTGTGCTAACCCAACATCCCAGCAAACTATCATCCAGTTTTTCTTCTTCCCCATTATTCCAAAGTCCTTGAGTTGGTGGTCTTCGATCGAATCACTAAGTACCTTGAGGATAATGACCGTGGAGATGCACTTCAATCTGGCCTCTGTAACAAACGCTCCATCGAGTCAGCACTCATACATGTCTCCAAATTTCTCTCTAATGCTGAACAATCCAAACTTTCTTCTACACTCATATTTTGGACCTTTCTGCTTTTTTCAACACTGTCAACCACTCCTCTCTCCTCCTCACTCTCCAGGACCTTGTGATACACATATCTGCTCTTACCTGGATTGCCTCCTACCTGCAAGGTTGATCCTTTAAAATCTGTTGGAACTAGCAAACCTCTGACCCTACCCCTCTCCCTGTCCCCCAAGGATCAGTCCTTGGACATCTGCTCTTCACCCCTCTTTATGTCTACCATAGGAAGACTTGGCTTATCCTTTGGTGTTCACTATCACCTTTTTGCTAATGACATTCAAATATTTGTTTCCTTTCCCTCCTTTACCCCAGCCATCTTGGAATGGATTACGAACAGTCTCACTTCAATTTGTCACTGGATGGCTCTCCGCTGCCTCATGCTGACCAGCAGTCATCTTTTTCCCTGATTCCAATACCATCACTAATCTCCCTACTCCTATCTCCTTCCTGCCTGAACTTCTTACTCCCTCATCTAAGACCCACAATCTTGGGTTCCTTGGCGACCTCAGACTGCAGACATTCATCCCTGCCTCTGCTGCTTCATCCCTCCTCAGCACTTGGAAAATGTGTCCTTTTCTTCCTAACCACTCTACAAAACTCAAATCTACACTCTCATGCTCAGAAAACTTGACTATTGCTCAAGCATACTCCTTGGTCTTCCTCTCAACTCCTTCCTACCTACCCACCCAGATCCTCCCCGACTTCCAGCTAGAAAACCATATGCTGGTTGGCTCCCCATGCACGACCACTCTCTTTTGAAGTTCCGCCTAGTGTACAAAACTATCAATGGTCTTGCTACCCAGTACCTGGCTGATTGTATTTCAGTTTATTCACCTTCTCATTCCCTCTGATCATCTTTTGCGCTCAACCTCACTGTCGCATAACCTCCCTGTGCCTCCTCTCACCTCCACTCTTTCTCTCTACTTGCCCATTCCACTGGAACCCACTGCTCATAACAATCAAAGCCAACCCAACTGTGGATCTCTTCAAAGCTCGGCTTAAACTCCACTTACTTGCTAAAGAGGGAGCTTCCCCGCCCTCTATGAATGTGTTATTGCAAGTCATTTCTGATCAAAATTGGCATACCTGTTCTTCAAATTAATACAAATATTTTTTTATTAATTTTACACATAGGGAGCAACAATGCTCTTTTGCCCACAAGATAGTATACAATAGGTAGACATCAGATTTGATGGGAAGCAGTGAGCTTCTTGGAATGGGGTGAGTTAAAGTGACGTTCTGACCAGGATGTGGAGGGAAGTAAATGGTAACAGTCAAGGGGGACAATACATGGATGGACCTACATAGATTAAGGACAACCAAAATTAGACATTTGAAAGTGCACGTAGGTGATACGGCCAGCTGTGTTAGGGATGTGACCCTGTTGGATGACTAGAGTGAAGGCAGAGAAAATGAGGGACAGAGGCAGGTTAAAGGTGAGGAAGAAATGTTAGCTAGAAGGCAGATGAGAGCTAGGTTAAGAGGGTAACTTGGAGGAGAGGATGTAGGCTTTTAGTTTGGTTTTGAACAAATCTGTGTGGACTGTTTCTCGGATGTATGGGGGAAGAGAACTCTAAGTGGAGCAAAAAGAGAGAACGAGTGGAAGCAAGATGAAACACAGGGATGGTGAGGTACCAAAAGTGTAGTTGAGGAGGCTGAGCGAGGATTAAGAGAAGGCTTGTAGAGTTGAATAGAGGAGGATAGATACGGTGGTGCCTTACCACGGATAGATTTGTGAACCGGGGGAAGACATTTAAATCTGGCACTGTTTTGCTGCGTCAACCATCCAGCCTGGTACAACAAAGTAGGTGTGGTGTCATCTTCGACTCCGCTCTCTCCTTCTCTCCTCACATCACAGACCTTGCTAAGAAGGGCCCCTTTCAGCTGAGCCTCCTCAGAGGCATTCTCCCTTTCTTCACCTTCCCCCAGAAACTCAGTGGGCCTCATTATAAGTTTTCCAGTACAGCAACAACAGTACCGTTGTTTCTATACCAGCAAGCTAGGAGTTTGTCTCGCGGGTGCCCTTCAGCCCGCCAGGTCTGACCTGGCGGGCAGACCGGCACCCGCAAGCAGAACATGTCAGATGCACCGGCCCCATTCATGAATGGTGCCAGTGCATCCGACCTCCCCATTCCCATTGAGCCCTATGAGGCTCAAATGGGAATGGGGAGCATTATTTTCCGGTGTCCGTGAATGGGCAATTACCAGGACCAGCAGGGCCGCAATGAGTCGCTATTTGGCCATTCACAGGTGCTGGAAAAAAAATTATACCGTCGGAGCATTGCCGGTGTTACCGGCATGGCTACCGCCAGTCTCATAATGAGGCCCAGTGTCTCCAGAGCTCTGGTTCTCTCCAGGCTGGACTACTGCAACAGCCTCTTCCTCAATCTACCTAGCTCCTCCCTTCGCCCCCTTCAACTAATCCGGAACAGGACTTCAAGACTTATCCTTGGCCTCAAACCCAGGGACTGCATCTCTCCAGCCCTAAAATCTCTCCATTGCTGCGAGGATGAAGTTCAAGACTTTCTGCATCATCCACAAGGCTTTCTGGGGCCTGGGACCCCCCTACATCCATCTCTCTCTCCCTCAATACCTCCCTGCTAGAGCCCTTAGGTTGTCTAGCTCTAACTCTCTGCAGATCAGACGCATTTCCAAGTACAGATTGGAGGGGTAGATCTGTCTCCTTTGCAGGTGCCTCCTTCTGGAATGGCCTCCATGCCCCTCTCGGAATTGAGGCGGTTCTACTTAAGTTCCAGAAGCTTCTCAAGACCTTCCTTTTCTCTTCTTCCTTCCCTCTCCCCTCCTCTGCTAATGTCCCCAGCTGCCCTTGACTAGCTGCCTGGTTCCTTCAGAGTCTTACAGGGCACCAGGCCCCTCTAGTCCAGTCTACCCCTGCACTTGGTCTGCCCTGTCTCCCCCCTCCCATAAACTTGCACTTGCCATTCCGGGCCCATCTGCCCGCACTAGCCTGGCTGGGCCTTCACCCTTGTAGCCTTTCCAGGCCCTTACCTTGCACTTAGCTTGTGGACCCTCCTTCACCTGCACTCTCTACTTTCCCCTGGCTCTGTCCACCTGGCCTCCCCTGACACTCGCTTTTCTCACAGGCCCTTCTGCCCTAACTGGCACTCCCACCCATCCTCTCCCCTGCACTTCCCGTTACTGCACTTGCACGATCCGAATGTCACAAGGCCTAGTAAGATTGTTTCGAGGGGATTGGGTCCTCCGACGTATTCCATATCTATGACATGTAATCACCACAGCTGTGCTGCTTCGGAAACTTTTTTCGGCGTCTGCGTCCTGCGTCGATGACGTCAATGCGCCGTCGTCGAGGACCTCCTCCGACGTCCGACGTCATCCGATGTGATAAGTAGGACGCACGACGCCCGTAGCCTCAGTTCCGTTTTTTCCACGAACGTGTTGCTTCGTGAATCTCGGTTAACGCCTCGACTCTTTGGAGTTCTGTTCTTCTCGGTTCTTCGAACCTGTTTGTTTTTGTGAAAATCCTTCGTGTGAAGATGTCTTCTACTTCGTCTTCGACCCCGCGTCCGGGCTTCAAGAAGTGCGGGGAGTGTGGGTCCAAGATGTCGGTGACGGACTCGCACAACGCCTGCCTCTGATGCCTCGGGGGGAGGCCCACGACACGGATGACTGTATCGACTGCCAGTCGCTCACGTCCAAAGCCTTACGCGAACGTAAGAAGAAGTTGTCGGTAGGTCGGGTGTCCAAGCCCCGGAAGTCGAAGTCTGCGGGGCTTTCGACGGATGAGTCGAGGCATTCTCGGAAGCGCCGACACCGGTCGTCTTCCAGGTCCTCTTCGGTGGACTCTGCCCGGCACGTCGCTTACCCCACCAGCCGTGCGACGCTGGAGGAATGGGCTTCCTTCTGGAAGAAAATGCTGGCGATTCTCGAGTCGCAGGGTACTAAGCCGTCCGCGCCCCCGAGTGGGGTCGGTCGTGAGAGGTCGAGAGACACCGCTCGCAAGAGTGGTCGGCACGAGTCACGGGAGAGGTCCCGTTCGGACAAGGAGACTCGTTCTCGACGTACCCGTTCCAGGTCCCTGTCTTCGACGCGTTAGAGCCCGTGTGCACCTGTGAGGTCTTCGAGGAAGACATCGACGTCTGAGGCGTCGAGGGCGTCGACAAGCTTTCTCGAGGCTCCGAGGAAGCCGTCGACGCTCAGGTCGTCGAAGGACACGCTCGGGGCTGCGGCTTCGAGGGCTGTGTGGACGCCGCCGATGCTGGCGGCGCTGCATCTGACGTCGACGCCGATTTCCTCGACGTCGACGCCGATGCCTGTTCTCTCGACACCGGCGCCGATTCGCTCGACGCCATCGAAGCCTTTCGTGTCGGAGGTACCCCGTGGCACGGGGGAACGCCCTAGGAAGGCTCTGCTTAAGAGCAAGCACTCTCGGGTGCCTTCTTTTTGCCACCTGGAATATATTTCGGATGAGGATTCTGATGGCCTGGTTCCTAGTCAGGTTCCAGATGAAATTGTCTCGGGCCATAGTCAGTTTGACGATTTGAGGCAGTCACTGCATGATGCCAGTGGACTGGACACCTCTCCGGAGGTGGAGTTTTGTAGGCCTGAGCCTGGCTCTCATGCCGATTCCTCGTACCGGCGCCTTATGGCTAGGGTTTCTGAGTACTTGGGATGGTCTGCTCCCCCAGGGGAGTTTGTGCAGGATGATCTAACGGACATCCTTGATGTTGGTCCCCCAACTGACCCAGTACTGCCGTTCCATATGGCTTTACAGAGAAGGGTGGTGGCGGCTTGGACTGCTCCGGAGAGTCTCCCGGCGGTGGGAAGATCCTTGTCACGAAAATACCGTCCAGCCAGTAGCGACCCCTGCTACTTGACCAGGCACCCCACTCCGGAGAGTTTGGTGGTGCAGGCGGCCATGGCCCCGGCAAAGCAGGCGTCGTACCCTACCATCCCTCCTGATAGGGACGACAAACGTTTTGATGGCTGGGCGAATAAAGTGTTTCCTTCTGGTGGTATGGCGCTTCAGGCGGCCAACTCCATTTGTGCCTTGTCTCGTTTCACACACACTCTGTGGAACTGTGTTGCGTTAGCGGCTGAACATATTCCCGAAGGGGACGAACGGGATGGTTTCCTTGCTATGGTCCAGGATGGTAAGGATGCCATGTGTGAGTCCGTTCAGTCGGGTTTGGACTTAGCTGAATGCGTCAGTAGGTCTGTGGCGGCGAGCACCGTGATACGCAGGTTTGCGTGGTTGCGGAAGTCGGGGTTTGCTCCTGATGTGCAGTCCCGGCTCCTCAACATGCCCTTTGACGGTGAGCACCTTTTTGGCAGCAAGGCTGACGAGAGCCTTGAGAGGTTGCAGACCTCCAAAGCTGCAGCAAAGTCGTTGGGCGCTGCAGTTCGCCAACCTCCGCCTTTTCGTCCTAGGGGACAGCAATGGAGGGGTGGTTCCTTTCACTATTACTCGTCCTTCAGTAAAGCGAGAGGAGCTGGCAGTCAAAGAGGCCAATGCAGGGGTACCAGAGGTGGACGACAGGGTACCCGTGGTGCCAAGGCCGCTCGGGCAGTTGCCTCTTTGCCCTCAGGTAATGCCGCAGCCGCTCCCACTCAGGCATGAGGCCATGTGCCATGGTTCGCCGGTTGGGGGAAGGCTGGCGCAGCATCTTGTAGAGTGGCGAGCCATTACTTCAGATGTGTGGGTTCTGGAGATCATAACCCACGGCTACTGTCTTCCCTTTCGGCACAGGCCTCGCGACAATCCACCGGGGAACCTCTCTTTGCAGAGTCCGGATCCGCTCCTTGCACAGGAAATTCAAGCCCTGCTGGAGAAAGGCACCATAGAACTGGTGCCTGTAGCGGAGAGGAACAAGGGATGGTATTCCCCTTATTTTTTGATTTCGAAGAAAGACGGGGGATTGAGACCCATCATGGACTTGCGCGGTTTGAACAAACTCCTCAGGAAGGACAAGTTCAAGATGGTAACTCTCTCTCAAGTCCTCCAGGCCCTTCAGCTTCAGGACTGGTTGGTGTCACTCGACCTCAAGGATGCTTACTTCCATGTACCGATCCATCCCAAGCACAAGAAGTACCTGAGGTTCGCGGTTGGCGACTCGCACTTTCAGTTTCGGGTCCTGCCGTTCGGATTGACCTCCGCCCGAGGGCTTTCACCAAGCTCATGGTACTGGTGGCAGCGCATCTCAGGCAAGGGGGATTCACGTCTACCCCTACCTGGATGATTGGTTGATCAGGGGGAGCTCTCCCGAGCAAGTCCTGGATCATCTGTCCGTCACCTGCCACTCCCTTCACAGGCTGGGCTTCTCCCTCAATTTAAAGAAGTCCCATTTGACGCCAACACAGCGGCTCCAGTACATCAGAGCAGTGCTCGACACTTCCCTGGGGCAGTGTTTTCCTCCCCAGGTGAGGGCTCTTCACATTCAGCAGATGGTGCACAAGTTTCAGCATGCCCAGACGCTCCCAGCGTTCGAGTTCTTGAGGTTGCTCGGCCTCATGGCATCCTGCATTCTTCTGGTGCCAGAGGCTCGCCTGCGGATGAGATCTTTGCAGTGGGCACTCAAGACGCAATGGTCGCAGTCCTCCAGCAGGATGTCGGACCCGGTTCAGGTGCCGCCCTCGGTCGCCCGGGACCTTCTGTGGTGGGCCGTCGAAGGCAACTTGATGAAGGGGGCTCCATTTTGGCTTCCCTGGCCGGAGGTGACGATTGTGACGGATGCATCCCTCACGGGATGGGGAGCTCATGCCAACGGGCTGACAGTCAGCGGTCGTTGGTCTCCGTCGGAGACTCCATATCAATCTGTTGGAGCTGAGGGCCGTCAGGCTAGCCCTGAAGGCTTTTCTGCCGACTGTGCGAGGAAAGAGTGTCCTGATCCTGACGGACAACACAGTGGCCATGCACTACCTCAACAAAAAGGGGGGGCAGGGTCACTTCCTCTGTGCAGGGAGGCGATGCAGCTCAAGTTCTTGGCCATCCAGCAGGAAGTTTCGATCTCGGCAGTTCATCTGGCCGGAGACGAAAACGTGACGGCGGATGCTCTGAGCAGGCAGAGCGCGATCTCTCACGAGTGGGAGTTGGCTCAGGAGATTCTCCTGGAGATCTTCGCCCTTTGGGGGACCCCTCAAGTGGATCTCTTCGCCTCCAGTGTCAACCGGAAGTGCAAAAGGTTTTGCTCGCGGGAATTTCCTCCAAAAGGAGCCTTAGGAGACGCGTTCGTGGTGGAGTGGTCATTCCCGCTGCTGTACGCGTTCCTCCAGTCCCCGTCATCCCGCAAGTGCTGCAGAGGTTACGGAAGTTCGGTTCCCGGATGATCCTCATTGCTCCGGCGTAGGCTCGGAGGACGTGGTACCCCGACCTTCTCGACTTGTCCATCTGCCCTCCACGTCGTCTTCCCTACCGAGACGATCTGCTCTCACGGGAGGGGGGTCAGGTTCTCCATCCAGAGGTCAGATCCCTCAACCTTCACGCTTGGCTTCTGAAAGGTTGAGGTATAAGGATTGGGACCTCCCTGAAGACGTGATGGAGGTGTTGCTTTCGGCCCGAAGGCCAGCAACAAAGTCTATGTACCGTTGCCGTTGGCGTAAGTTCTGCGACTGGTGCAGAGTTCAGAGTATGGATCCTTTTGCATGTGACATCCCCATGGTTCTGTCCTTTTTACTTTCTTTGGCCCACAGGGGCTTGCAAGTGGGTACCATTAAAGGTTACCTGGCGGTGCTGTCCATCTTTAAGTGCTCGTCTTTAAAATCCCTTTAATTTCACAGTTTCTGAAAGGGCTCACTAATGTGTTCCCTCCGTCACCTTTCCTGGTGCCCGGTTGGGATTTAAACCTTATTCTTAAGTTTCTTAAGGGTGCTCCGTTTGAGCCTTTACATTCTTGCCCTTTGAGGCTGTTAACTCTGAAAACTGTGTTTATAGTTGCGGTTACTTCCGCTCGCAGAGTGAGTGAGTTACATACACTTTCAGTTAAGCCACCCTTCACTGTATTTCACAAGGACAGGGTTGTCCTTAGAGTTCGTCCTTCTTTTCTTCCGAAGGTAGTGACGGAATTTCATTTGGCCCAGAAGGTTGTTCTTCCGGCATTCTATCCTCCTCCGCATCCTGGTAAGGAAGAGGAGAGGCTCCACAGGCTTGATCCTAGGAGAGCTTTAAGCTTTTATGTTTCACGCATGTCCCGGGTCAGAGTGGATGATCAACTCTTTATTGGTTACGCTGGAAAGCTTTTGGGGCAAGCTGTGACGAAACAGACTTTGTCTCTCTGGATTATTTTGGCCATCTCGGAGTGTTACCGTTTGGCGGGTAAGGATCCACCGGCTGGCTTGCGGGCCCATTCTACCAGGGGTATGGCTGCATCTACTGCCCTGCAGAGGGGTGTTCCTATTCGCAACATCTGTGATGCAGCCACCTGGGCTTCAGTACATACATTTGTACGTCACTATTCCCTCGATTCCATCCGAGGACAGGATCTGGCCTTTGGCAAGGCGGTCCTTTGCTCTGCTATTTGATTGGCTATTCTAAATTTTGATTCTAAATTCTTTCCCTCCTCCTTGCTCTGGTACTGCTTTGGGAGTCTGTCATAGATATGGAATACGTCGGAGGACCCAATCCCCTCGAAGAACAAGTTACTTTCTTACCTGGTAACGTTCTTTCGATGGGATGGTCCGACGACGTATTCCATATCGCTCCCGCCCTGCCTTCCCCGCTGCAGAATTTCTTTTGCGATTGCAGCTTACGTTCCGCAAGGCTTTGTGTCTGACTGGCAGTTGACTAATGTCACACGTTCTGGGGGAGAAAACTACAACTGAGGCTACGGGCGTCGTGCGTCCTACTTATCACATCGGATGACGTCGGACGTCGGAGGAGGTCCTCGACGACGGCGCATCGACGTCATCGACGCAGGACGCAAACGCCGAAAAAAGATTCCGAAGCAGCACAGCTGTGGTGATTATATGTCATAGATATGGAATACGTCGTCGGACCATCCCATCGAAAGAACGTTACCAGGTAAGAAAGTAACTTGTTCTTTTGTTTGTCCTCCCTTTCCCCCACCCTCTTGTCTTGTTGTGCCTCGAAACACTCTGTGTATAGGCGCATTATAAATACCCTATAAAAATAAATAATAAAGTGAGGGTGTTCAAAGAAAGTCCTGGTAGCGAAGTTCATGATCTTGTTGAGATGATAGAAAGCATAGTTGGGGGAGACAAAAGATGATGCTGGCACAGTAGTCCAGTTTAGAGAAGACGAGTGGTTAAGAGATGCTTGGCAGTGTTGAAAGGAAGGCCGTGCCTCATTTTCTTCATATATAGCGAAGGTGTGAGATGGGTCACAGATAAGGATGAGGTTTCCTGCTGAAGAAGTGTAGGGGAGTGTGTGGGGTGGGAACTGGATAGGCAGGGGAAGAGATGATGAGGGAGTGTTTGCCAGGGAAGAAGAGCACCTCTGTTTTGGTAGAGTTTAACTTCAGAGAGTTTCAAGCCATCTAATATTTAATGGCAGAGAGACAGTTGGACATTTTGATAGAGATCGGAGTGGAGTTCAGGAAAAGAGAAGAATAAAGAGTTGGTATGATAACTAAAAGGAGGAAATTAGTGTCCCAAGAGCAGAGGTGTAGAGTGCAAAGAGGTGAGCTCCCAAGACAGAGCCTTGCAGAACACCAACAGTTGGAGGAGTGGGTTGAGAGGTGTTCAAAAGCAGCAGACAGGTCAAGGAGAATTAGGATAACGGATGGGTTGGAGTGCTTAGTAGAGGCAATGAAGTTGGGAGCAATCATGAGTGCAGTTTCCGGGGAGTGACGGAAGCAAAACCTGCTTGTAGGGGGTCTCGAAGAAATTGGTAAGACGGTTGAACACAACTCTTTCATGCAGAGTAATGCGGAAGGAGAGACACAGGGTGAAGGTTAGCTGGTAGGTTAGGGTCAGCCCCTTGCTTTCTTAGGAGAGGGATGGCTGTTGCCATTTTGAAAATAAAGGGATAGCAAGCAGAGTAAAAGGACTCGTTGACACACTGAGGTGAGAGGCCACTAAAGGGGAAATAGGCTTGGCATGGTTTAATATATTAATGAATAGAAATCTTTGATCCAACTATGCACGCAAATGAAACATGATACTATTATAAACGCATATCTCTTTAGAGCATGTTTATTACTTTTGTCTGTGAGTCATCATTTACATAGTTGAAACATTTTGTGATTGACATTAAATTAGAACTGCACAGGGCTCTAAACAGTGTCAGTAGGAAAGCATTTTATTTACCCACATGAATAGTGCAGAAAGTCAACCCAGGTATGACAGGTGACTCTTTAATGTTCATTTTATATTATTCCTGTAACATTTTCTCTTAATAAATAATTGTATTTATAAATTACAGTAATTGAGCAAAACAGAAATGCAATGCTTTCAGCAAGCCCATAACTCTATCTTAAAACTAGTAGACTTTATATTTGCCTATAATCCTCTGTCTGTAGTCACTTCAACTGAATAAAATTAGAGGTGTGGAAAACAAAGGTAAAAGCAAAGTCAACGATGGAGAAGCGTGTCCATCGTGACATCTGGCAGCCCCAGTCCCTTGTGAGTTGCTCCTCTGAACTGTCACCGCTCTAGCCCATAGCTCCATGATGAGTCAATTTCCTCTGGTCTGTCGCTCCTCTGGTCCTTGGTTCCTCATGTCACTTGCCTCTGTGGTCCTTACAGGTTCCGTTCCTTTGCCTCTCTGGTCCTTGGCTGCTGTGATGAGTCACTCTTCTGTAGTCCTTGGCTCCTGGTTAATCACTGGCAAAACAAGCAAAACACAAACACTTCCTTTTTTCTGTGTGCTGTTGCTGCCGAAAGTGTATATTTAAAGCCCCAGATTCCCACGCTTTCATGGTGTGTACATGCAACAACATTCTGCACAGGTTGGAGGAACAACTGGTAACAATAACCACTTCAAAATCATTCCATCTCCCACTCTAACCGACAACCCATCTCAACGCACAACTCTTCCACCTAAGCAATGCAGGTTACACAATGAAATGTACACTACTGTACACCACATGAAGGGGAGTGTTTGCACTAAATCTTCCTAAACGTCAGTCTACTCCACCTCATATACACCAACACAACTCATTGAACTCTTGAAGTACCATTCTGACAGAAACCCTAACAATTACCGTAGCAACCTGGAGTACACAACGGTGCCAGGCAACTCACAAAATATCTAAAGTGTACATCCCAGAGAGAGCCCTATCTTTTCCGATCTGGACACATCAACTGGGGAGGAAGGATATCTCAGGGGCAACGCGTTTGTCTTGGAAGCAAGACAATCTGGCACAACACAGGTTTGAATCCCGATCCCGTGCTTACAAACCACTCTAGCTGGTATTAAGCGTGTTATAAATTAACAATACACATTTTAAAAACTTTGGGTCAAAACAACCTTGCTCTGCAGTCCTCTACCCAACCTCTTGCAGAACCTGAAGTTACTAGAATGAAAATGACAGGCGTTCTATGCAAGACTCAATAACATAGCATAGCAGGGCATAGAAAATAGTTTAACTCCTTCTCCTTTGGGGCAGAGCACTGGATGGCCCAACCAACATCATTGATTGGCAGCAACAGGGGGGTTGACAAGAGGTCACATTTTGCATTTAAATCAGTGAGATTAAATGATTTGCTTCGGTTCACATACTTTGGCCAATCAGTGAAGCAGCAATTTTCAAACTTGACCACATGACCCACATACCTTCCTGTTTTTACTTGGTACAAATATTTACGTTTTGGATTTCAAGGCCTATAACAAGAGTTTACTTAAAAAAAACACAAATTACATCATAAAGCACTTAACGTGAAACCGTATAGACAGCCTTATAGAAATATGTTAAGCCAAAGGAACATCATTGCAACTTTTTTGCAGTATTCTGAATGGAAAGCATGAAGTCCCAGAATGCAACACAATGCAAGCCTGAAAAATCCCCTATTTAGTCTGCTTTCTGCACTTCAAGACGAACACTAACGTATGTTGTGTAATACACTTGGTTATGGAGATTCTTTGTCACAAACGTCCATCTCGTCGTTTTGCATGATCTTAAGAACAGTTGACTACCAACATAAAAGCAAACCTGCCTTGGGTTCATGTCAAGCTGGTAGGCATCATGGGTAAAAACGAATCTGTAGAATGCGGCACTATTGTGTTACATTTTCCTGCGTGCTGTTGACTAGGAAGGAGGGCAGGAGCCCTCCCTCCCCAGCATCATGCCGTCGATCATCGCCACTTTTTTCCACTGCAATCCTGATCCCAGGTAAGGCCTAGTGCGCAATCCTTCCCCTTGCACTGCCCAATACCAAATCGCATTCATCTACAGCAATCTACAGACAAAGATTACCTCCCTTCTACCAGCTCCCTGAAATTTCTGCGTGCAAATACCCACAAGATCCCTCTAAAATGGCCACTGCATCTTGTGGCTTCTCCGTTGCCTAGCAACATCCACGACACACCTCTGTCGCTGCAGAGGCTCCGGCCTATTTGCCTTAGCCGGAAGCACCGGAAGGCAAGAGCCGGCAGCCTGACCCACCAAGGCACGACTACAAAGGTACACGGACTGTCTGCCTGAACTCCATTACCTGCATGCCGTTGACTAGGAAAGAGGGCAGGAGCCTTCCCTCACCAGCCTCATGCCGTCGTTCACCACCACTTTCCCGCTTCAATCCTGATCCCTGGTAAGGCCTAGTGCGCAATCCTTCCCCTCGCACTGCCCAATACCAAATTACATTCACCTACAGCAATCTACAGACAAAGATTACCTCCCTTCTACCAGCTCCCTGAAATTTCTGCGTGCAAATACCCACAAGATCCCTCTAAAATGGCCACTGCACCTTGTGGCTTCTCCGTTGCCTAGCAACATCCACGACACACCTCTGTCGCTGCAGAGGCTCCGGCCTATTTGCCTTAGCCGGAAGCACCGGAAGGCAAGAGCTGGCAGCCTGACCCACCAAGGCACGACTACAAAGGGACACGGACTGTCTGCCTGGACTCCATTACCTGCATGCCGTTGACTAGGAAAGAGGGCAGGAGCCTTCCCTCACCAGCCTCATGCCGTCGATCATCACCACTTTCCCGCTGCAATCCTGATCCCTGGTAAGGCCTAGTGCGCAATCCTTCCCCTCGCACTGCCCAATGCCAAATTACATTCACCTACAGCAATCTAAAGACAAATATTGCCTCCATTCTACCAGCTCTCTGAAATGTTTGCTTGCAAATACCCACGAGATCCCTCTAAGATGGCCGCCGCACCTTGGGGCTTCTCCATTGCCTAGCAACATCCACGACACACCTCTGTCGCTGCAGAGGCTCCGGATTTGCCTGCAGTGCCTATTTGCCTTACCCAGAAGCACGGGGTGGCGAAAGCCAGCAGCCCGACCCACCAAGGCATGACTTCAAAGGCACACGGACTGTCTGCAGCTGTCTGCGGAGGGACGCCGGCAGAGACGCGCACAAGCGTAAGTACAATCCCAAAACACAGGTCCACTACGCACCTTGTGAAACCTCTAGCAACCTCTGAAACACCCCACTAGCAACAATCCATACTCCACCTTTCACGCCACTCAATGCTCCTGACCATGAAGAACTCTGCACAAAGTGCTATTGGCCCTCATTGATAACGCTGGTACTGCCTGTTACCACACCTTCTGCATACTGTGCACTGCCCACTCTAAGGCCGAACTAGCCTATTCTGCCAAAAAAATTCTACGTTGTAAAATCCGCCCGTTCTGCTAACTATGCTTAAGTACGCCGAACAAGCCTACTCTGGCAAACGGCTTCCTTCTACTATTAGTAGGATTTTGAACTAGCCTATCCTGCCAAACCAATGTCCCGCATTATTGCTATGCCCTAGCATCTCTCACTGTGCCACAGACTATGCCCTAGCATTTGAACTAGCCTACTCTGCAATGTACTGTGCCATATGCCCTAGCATTTGAACCAGCCTACTCTGCAATGTACTGTGCCATATGCCCTAGCATTTGACCCAGCCTACTCTGCAATGTACTGTGCCATAGACCAGCCCTAACATTTTGTACCAGCCTGTTCTGCTAACTCTGTTTAGTATTCCGAACTAGCCTACTGTGTTCTATCTACTATTAGCAGGACTCTGAATTAGGTTACACCGCTAAAACTGTGTCGCTGACCTCAGCAATTAGAACCTGTCTTTCTCTGCCACCCTGCACATTAGTCCATTGAACTAACGCACCTCACCTATCCATGTTCCCTTACTCACAGGCAGTATTCTAGACTGTGCTACCTCAATACCACTCCTAAACAACCCCCACCAGAGAACATAACTAAAGACAAACAATGGTGAACCAGCGTCCAAAACGCTCTAACCAACAAAATCAAAATTCTCCAATCTAAAATCTGACTGAAAAAAGACTCCCTAACCACTAACGAATCATCTCCTAGCAACCATGCTGAAACAACCAATCGTTCTGACCTGAACCCTTTCAGATTCGCTAAAATATCCATCCCAGAAACAGAAAAAGTCATCGCCTCACTTAAACCATCCAACTGCAAAGGGGTCAACTGTCCACCCCAGATAATCAAGGATACTGCCAGGGACTTAGCTCCCTTCATAACCAAACAGATCAACGCCTCCTTCTCCTCCAACACCATACCAAGTAATCTCAAAGAATCATGGGTTCTGCCTCTCCTCAAGAAGCAAAATCTATACCCCGCGATCCCCACCAATTACAGGCCCATCACCACGGTACCTTTCCTATTAAAGATAATAGACAGAGTATCATACCTGCAAATCCAGCAATATCTAGAAACTCACAAACTACTAGGCACCCGACAATTGGGATTCAGACCGCAGCACGGCACTGAGACGGCCTTAATCCATCTTAAAACCCAAATTAATGAGATCAATGACAAAGGAAACACCGCCATGCTACTCCTCCTCGACCTATCGGCGGCCTTCGACCTTGTAGATCACACAATCCTATGCGAACACCTGGCCACGGCTGCCCACTTTTCAAATGATGCCATAACCTGGATCCAATCATTCTTGGACAATCGAACCATGAGAGTCTTCTCCTCACTAGCCTCAGCAGACCGTATCAAAATAACCTGCAGTGTACCCCAGGGTTCCTGCGTCTACCCCACCCTCTACAACATTTTTACCAAGCCCCTATTTGACAAGTTGGACAGACTGGGTGTCACATACACTAACTACGCAGATGACACCCAGATCCTCATATCCCTTTTGGGCAACTTTGATTCAGAAACGGCCTTGGTAAACAAAATATACCTCATCATTCAGGCATGGATGGCCACACATGGCCTATGCCTGAATGATGACAAAACCGAAACCCTGCTCCTCAGTTCCAACGCCAATCTAAAAAAACACAGCTCCAACTACAAGGCATTCAACATCGATGGCAACACCATCACAGTTACCAAAACAGTAAAAACCTTAGGCTTTCACCTCGACTCAGCCTTGTCACAAAAAAAACAAGTAAACTCACTAGCATCCTCTACTGCCTACACATGCAAGTTAATCAGGGCAAGTAGAACATTCCTCTCCCAAGCTAACTGCATCATCATCGCCAATGCCTTAATATTATCCAGACTTGACTATTGTAATGCCATGTACCTATGAGCCAACAAATGCATAACCGACAAACTTCAAACACTGCAAAACAATGCACTCAGAACAGCCCTTAACCTACCCTCCAAGGAACACATCTCCAATAAAAGGAGAGAGCACAAATGCCTCAAAATCTGTGACCGCATCTCACTCAAAACAGCATCACTCACTTTCAAATGCTTAAACAATGCAGCACCCCCCTACCTCGCAGCCAGAATAGTAAAATGAAATTCCATCCACCCCACCAGAATGATTAACTCTTACTGCCTTCAGGTGCCCAAATTCAGACAGAAAAGAACGGGCGGCAGTAGCTTCCCGGTCATGGCTGCTCAACATTGGAACGCTCTCCCACTCAACATCAGAACAGACCAATCATACTATAGCTTTAGGCGAAACACTCTCTCCTGGCTACGATCCAATGATTCCCATGACTAAACCATGCGAACCTGACTGTATTTATGTACATTCATTAACTGACCCACTGCAATGTAATTAACTGTATATATATATATATGTAAATATGTCCTCTCGTCAGCCTTTACGAAATGTAATGCTATGCCTTATACTCACATGTGCCTTATCCAGCAACTAAGCTTTTATGTAATCTTACTTTCCTGTTCTCTATTGCGCCCTGTTACCTCTGGGTTTTGTGTGCCATATTAAATAAATAAATAAACAAACAAACAAACAATATGTATGTCACAGGTATTTACACAGTCCTAGTAAGGACCATTTTCAACCTGATCGCTATGACCTCCACTACTCAACCATACCTCTCACCCATACCCTGCTCAGCCATGATAGAGCAAACACCAACACTCACGAAGGGTCCTCTGACACCACCTCCACACAATAATGCTAATCTAGTAAGGACACACACCCCTAACACTCACCTCCTGCACAACCTCAAAACGGACAACCCGTGTAGCATCACATTTAGAAATCAAAGACTCCGATCCAGACTACCTAAATTATTTGAACCCCTTGCCAGGTCCATTACCAATACTAATATTAGGAACTCCCACCCATTAATCAACTGCCGACAGAACACACTACTCAATGCACTCCTCGAAAGTAAAACTATCACTCATATTCCACTACCACCACCTAAAGTAAAGACCGCCCCACATCTCAAGGGGGCCTTAATAAATGCCCGCTCTTTAGTGGCACACGCCACTGAGATAGCTGATCTTATACAATCAGAAAAATATGATTTCCTAGCCATCACTGACTCAGTGATGGCTAGGAAATCACATTTTTCTGATTGTATAAGAACTCAGTGATGGCTAGGAAATCACATTTTTCTGATTGTATAAGATCAGCTGACTCAGTGATGGCTAGGAAATCATATTTTTCTGATTGTATAAGATCAGCTATCTCAGGAGCTTCACTCGGCAGCCGGCCCAGCCATCATGCACGCCGTCCCAGAGGACTATACAATACTTAGAGCTGACAGAACGACGACCAGAGGTGGAGGCTTAGCCATAATAACTAAAACCAACCTTGCTATGAGACTAACTCCTCCTTCTGATGTTAAATCTTGTGAATTCATGACCGCCAAATTGCCTATCGCCGGCTCAAATACCCTTACCATCCACTTATTAATCAGACCCCCTGGCCCCATCAGCTAGTTTGAAGAGGACCTAACTACAATCCTCTCAGACAACTTAAAGAATTCCTCACAAGTCCTACTAGGCGACCTCAACCTAGGATTCAATGACCCCAAAGACCAGCAGGCAGACTTAATTGCTGGCTCCCTCACTGAATTAGGCTTCAATCAAAAAGTAACTTCTCCCACCCATAATAAAGGAAGAACCCTTGATTGGGTGGCTGACCACAATTGCATAGCTACCATCACACCCACCAACCCTCAATCCTGGACTACCACCACCTCATAGCATTCTCTCTAGAAGCCATAACACTGTCCCCCAAAAACAACCCATTGGCCCCCTCTAGATCTACCAGGAATAAAAAACAATCACAGCCGAGAAATTAAAACCATTAATACTACCTACTCTCAATTCTCTTCCGGACTCCACCCCTCCCACCAACTTAGTTGAGGAATATAACAAAATAATGATCAAAGCCCTCAACTCTATTGCCCCGCTAAAAATCAGAAAGAGCAAACCTAAAAAGCATTTAAACACCTGGTTCTCCCCACACTGCAAATCACTAAGGCTAGAAAAAAGAAAAAGTGAAGCTATTTGGAGACAACTTCCAACGGACAATAACAGGATCAATCTTTCCAATATATCCTCCCTCTACAAGAAGGAAATTCTTACAGCCAAACATGACACATGCGACAAAAAAATCGTGCAAGCCAATTCAAGCATAAAAGAATTATTCATAATACTCAAAGAACTTGAATCTCCATTACCTGGCCCAGACACTTGCGTGAAGGACAAAAACTGGTGTACCAGTATTCAAAAAGCACTATCCAATAAAGTAGTAATCCTACAGAACAGAATTTCCACAAAAAAAGACAACCTCCTGAACCCACCCCAACAACATAGCATACCTACCTCCACACAGAAACCGACCCATCGCTTCAACTTCACCAAAGTCTCCATTCTAGAGGTTGAGAAAAATCATCCTCACTCTCAAGCCGTCCAACTGTCAAGGAGACCCCTGCCCAGCCCAAATTATTAAAGATGCAGCCAGAGACTTATCATCCTTCATCTCGAAGCTCACCAACGCATCATTTTCCACTGGCACCATCCCTAACAACCTTAAGGAATCCTGGGTACTCCCTTTACTCAAAAAACAATCCCTAGACCCCTCCATAGCCACTAACTACAGACCCATCACCACAGTTCCCTTCCTGCTCAAAATTTTAGATAGGGTAGCATACCTCCAAATTTAAAAATATCTAGAACAAAATCATCTCTTAGGAGTCCGCCAGTCAGGATTCATGCCCCAACACGGAACCGAAACAGTGTTGATAGATCTTATGGCACAGATTGATGCTCCTAGGGACAATGGTGAAACCGCCCTACTGCTCCTGCTTGATCTGTCAGCCATGTTCGGCCTGGTTGACCACAAAGTCCTCTGCAACCACCTGGACACGGCTGCGCATTTCTCTCAGGATGCCATCAGTTGGATACAATCCTCCCGGAAAGACAGGACCATGCGGGTCTTTTCACCTACAGCATCTGCCGACCCCATTCCCATCACCTGCGGAGTGTCTCTGGGTTCTTGTGTATCACCCACCATGTACAACATATTAACCAAGCCCCTTTTTGATGATCTCGATGGTCTTGGTATCACCTACACTAACTATGCAGATGATACTTAGATCCTCTTACCGTTGATGGGAGATTATGACAAGGATTTGGCCTTGGACAATAGTGTGTACCTCATCATCCAGGCATGGTTGGCCACCCACGGTATATGCCTGAATGATGACAAAACAGACCTCATCATCCTTAGCGCCTCCCGCAATATCAGTAAACTCGGCCACAAACACTCTAGCTTTCACATTGATGGCAACATAATCAAAGTTGCCAAAGAAGTTAAAACACTTGGCTTCTACCTAGACGCCACCCTCTCCCTCACTAAACAGGTCAACTCCATGGCCTCTGCCACGGCCTACACATGTAAACTTATCAGAGCAGCTAAGCCCTTCCTCTCAACGCCCAGCTCTACCACTTTGGCCAGAGCCCTGATCCTTTTGAGACTGGACTACTGCAATGCCCTATATCTGGGTGCCAACAAACATATCATTAATAAAATCCAGATCCTACAAGACCATGCCCTTAGAGCTGCACTGGGCTTTGCAAAAAAAGCTCATATCTCAGAGACAAGGAGAATCAACAATTGGCTCACAACCAAAGACAAAATCCTTCTAAAAAAACAGCCTCACTCACACATAAATGCCTTAATAACACTGCCCGCGTTACATCATAGAAAGATTTACAAGACAATCCTCTAACTGTCCTGCAAGACTGGCCAACACGAACCACTTGACGATACCCAGATTTAAACGAGCCAAATCAGGAGGGTGTAGCTTCCCAGTCAAAGCGGCCCAGCTGTGGACCTCCCTACACCCTGCCCTAAGAGCAGACCAAACCTACCCACACTTCAGACTGAACATCATTAACTGGTTTAAAGAAAACGACCACTAACTCACAAATGCTCCATTACTGACGTCCACCTTTATCAGCCTATATTGTACATAGACAGACTTCGATTCTATTTATTATCTTGTTTCAAATGTTGTATAATATTTTGTTCTACTTGTATATAATTTCTTATTTCTATCGACTCTTGTATACACCTCTGACTACCGCCCTATTGTATACTTGTGTACAGCACTCTAACCAAGCTGAGAATGTTCTTGCCTCTTTTCCACGCCCTGATACCCTCGGGTCTGGCACGCGTTATAAATAATAAAACAAACAAACAAGCTTTACCATTTTCAGGTTTGCTAAGCAACTGGTTCTGTGTGTGTGGGGGAGGGATCTTTAGTTGCTACTGTCCCAGCCATCACGCATAAGAAAGGCTCTATTGATAACAAACGAAAAGTGTTAGCTGGGTCGGTTGGTTGGTTGCTGGCTGCAGAACCCCAGGCGCCCTCCGTCCGCCGGCTGTGCCTGATGTACAAGCCAAGCTGTTTCCAAACTTGGCTCGGCAGAAAGACAATGTGCCAAAGACGCTCTTCGTGAGGCCTTGAACTAACATTGTACTTGAAATAATAAATACACTAGTGATACAGCGTATTGTATTACACGTATACCTATGCGTGTTTGCCTCATAGATGTGTGAGAGGTGCTCTGTTTAGCGTGCAGATGTCATTGGTATGACTGCAGCACAGTTCCTTTGAGAAGAGGTGCAGTCACTGCACAGGTCAGGTGTCTGACAGCCGCACGAATGCTGCCTTGGATGCAGGCTGTGGTGACTGGCAGGTGTAAGGTGAGCTCAGAATTTGCGCAGCGAGATTGACGCGGCGGCTAGATTTCCTGAGGTAGGCGGCAAAGTGAATGGTGCGTGCAGTGGCCGGTGGTTTGTGGGACTGGACTGTAACTTTGATCTAGGGGTAGCTGGTTTCTGACCCCTAAGTACTCCGAATGCTGTCAATAAATGAAACAGTTGCATCGGGAGCTGATGTGATTTGTCCAGGAGTACACACTTTGGTCAATTGGAGGTGCCATGATGAGTGTTCAACTCTGTCGCTTCCACAGGGAACAATGTAATCAATTGAATAGGTCACGCCTCTTTCTCCTCCTCTATATGCGGTGACACCCCTGCCCCCAACACCGAGACCAGATTAGGCTCTTATCATCATCCCTCATCAATCCATATCGCCGGCCTAGCGGGGTGGATGCCCGGCCATGTCAGAGGCTCAATGGAATCAAGGTGGGTGGTGGCACCGATTGGTACAGATACAGATCGAAGCAACAGCTAGGGCACACATAATAGTATAGATTTCATGTAACAGGCTGAAAAGAGAATCATGCGTTGGCACGAGGGCTCACTAAAGTCAACTCACCGAGGGTGCTGAAGGGTAGAGTCCTAAGTGCACATGCCTCACACTGCCCGTGTGCTTTTAGCTTCGTATGTTGTGCTTGTTCATGGGGCACAGGCGCCCCCTTAAGCTGTACCCTGTGCTACCAGCTTCCCACCTCTATGTCCGTTTTTCGAAGCTTGACATATATTCTCTGTGCATGGGAAGCAGGCCCTGCACGCTGCAAGCTCCGCACATTGTCCGTCCTCCTCAATCACCTTACACCTCACCAGCTGCACACATATCCGGTGCACCCACGCACCATGCTTCTCTCTACTGACCTGAACTACGGTTCCCGAGGGCGTTCAACCTACCAGCGCTTTGAAGTCATGGCAATGATACATAAGGCGCTATATAAAAATGCCAAGTAACATAAAATAACACCGTTTTCCATGTTCTCAAAGTCCACTCTTGTCCTTTAAGTACATGCCCACCAAGTGGCCCAAGCTCCCTGCACTCCCAGTCTACATGCTTCGAGTCCCTGGCACTTCCCGTCGGTGCGCCATGATCACCCCTCACAGCTCCCGAGTACCCGCTCTGAAGGACACAGCGGCACTCGTGCCGATGAAGCGGGACTGCTGTTCGTTCCACGATAAACTGCACTGTCCACCTTTTGGACGTTCTATTTGTGCAGTTACTGACCCATAACCCTACCAATCGCGACCAAGCAATGATTCAAGTTCCAGTCTCTGACTGGTCACCACACAAAAAGTGTATCCCGCGTCTTAAAGCCGTTTTACAATGTGTGTAACACATACCACAAACTGAATTGTCCTTGACTTGTATGCGTTTAGTGGTGCCAAAAAGACCTATTTGTCAAATCTAAATATTTGTAGCACCTAACTATGTTCCCAAAATGCTCTATGTTTGTATGCAAAGTAGCCAGGTGCTATTCGTTCACCTTCTCTTATAGGTGATTTATTTACAGAATTAGGGTCATTTACTTACTTTTGTTTATTTTAAAAGCTGCAATGCGGTATAATAAGTGTAAAACGAGACATACCAAATACGCTTTCTCTTCACTGCTGCTCTACATTCAAAATCCTCTAGTTTCATGTCTGCATGAGATTTTCTTGCACACATAAAACAAATAGATTCCTATGGAATCCACCTGGTTTAGCATCTGCATTCTATTGTAAATGCTGTGTGCAAATTGTAATCTGCATGTAGCATTTACATTGTTTACAAAACGGGGAGTAATGGTGATTACTCCATTTTGCAAAAGTAGAACATTTCATGCAGGGAACCCATTAGGCGTAAATGCCATTACGATGGATCCTTCTGGGCCACGACCTTGCTAACCAGTCCCATTCCAAAACAAGAGAGAACTCCCATCTGAATACGGTTGTATTCAGACAATCCCAGGAGGCTGATAATCCCAGGAGGCTGGGCTAGTCCCTTATAAAAGGGGATTGAGTAGACAGAGCAGTATTGAGGTAGCAGGGACTTAGGAGGAGTTTCAGCAGGTGGAGCAAAGACGAGGCTGGAGAAGCTGAAAGATCAGACAAAGTGGCATTGGAAGCAATGACCTAAGAAGGGGAGTCTGAGAAGGAGGTGGAGAGACAGAGAAAAGAGGACAGAATCAAATCTAGGGGAGGAGAGGCAGGGATAAGGAATAGCCTAAAAAGGCTTAGAGAAGTTGAAAACCCTAGGTGTGTCCTAACCCTAGTGGATGACAGTGGAAGGAACGAGAAATGAGCATCTGATGAACCGTCCTAGTGGATGACAGTGGACGGGACGAGGAATGAGCATCTGATGAACCGCCCTAGTGGATGACAGTGGAGGGGACGAGGAATGAGCATCTGATGAACCGCCCTAGTGGATGACAGTGGAGGGGACGAGGAATAAGCATCTGATGAACCGTCCTAGTGGATGACAGCGGAGGGGACGAGGAATGAGCATCTGATGAACCGCCCTAGTGGATGACAGCGGAGGGGACGAGGAATGAGCATCTGATGAACCGCCCTAGTGGATGACAGTGGAGGGGACGAGGAATGAGCATCTGATGAACCGCCCTAGTGGATGACAGTGGAGGGGACGAGGAATGAGCATCTGATGAACCGCCCTAGTGGATGACATTGGAGGGGACGAGGAATAAGCATCTGATGAACCGTCCTAGTGGATGACAGCGGAGGGGACGAGGAATGAGCCTCTGATGAACCACCCTAGTGGATGACAGTGGAGGGGACGAGGAATGAGCGAAGGAAAACAAGAGTAAGAATCAGAGTGTTAAGAGGAGAGAGGGGAATAGAGAGGAATTCCCAAGGAATGACATCTCAGGAGTGGCGAGGAACATGGAGAAGGGAAGAGCTTGGGAACTAGACACATGGTCCATACGCCAGGAATAGGGGAACCTTTACCTAGCAAGTCTGAGCAGCCATCGCCCTGCTGAAACCTTTAGAGCATGGCCTTGGTGGCTCCCAGCATCCTCCCAATCACTGCCAAGGTGTGGATGGCAGGCACTTGGGATCTGTGGAAAAGGTTCCCCACAACCAAGCCAGCCAATGAGACAGGAGAAGAGTTCGAAAGTCAAGGAAAGAAGTACAGCGGGCACCACAACAATTAAGAATCGGAGTAAATGGACCTCTCAAGGATTGCTGGGAAGGGGCCACTCTTGCAAGCCATTTTGAACCCAAGGACTTTATTTGTGTTTTGTTGAACTTTAAGGATAAGTCATGTTGCTACTTTTATTTGATTCTATTTTAGTTGGGTCTGACCAAGAAGTGCCATCACGCCCTGCATTGAAGATTTGTCCAGTAGCTAAGCAAGCCAAGCTTCCCTTTGAGGCAGGGTTGTTCAGCTCCAGGCCTCGAGGCTGGAAACATTTCGGATTTTCAGACACCCCTCATTAATATTCATGAGATAAATTTGCATACAATAATTCTAAATGTATACACATTTCTTCTGATGAATAGTAATGAGGGAATATTCTGAAAACCCATCAGGATTTGGTCCCTCGAGGCCTGGAGTTGGACAACCAACAACCCTGCTCTAAGGGAACACAAGGACTGGCTGCCTATGACCCATGTCATAGTTGATGGCGATGATATCCCAGCGGGAGGCAAGGGCTTTAATTCTATTGGAATAAAGGTGCAGCATCCCCTCGGGAACTATGGGGGATAGCGGCTAAATCAGGCCTTGCAGTAAAGTTTGGGCTAGATGTTGGGACGAAGACTGACAGGGAACAGTGCAAATTCTGACTTTCAACCACATGAAGGCGATGTATGTGGTATAAGAAGAAGACCTGATTGGGCAATTACCCTGCTAAATCGTGTTTAAGCCTCAGTGACAAGAAATCACAGAGCTTCATATAAAACTGAGAGGGGGGTGTTGGGGGTGGGTTTGGTCAACACCCACCCCTGCCACGAACAGAATCAGAGGTAGAACTCATTAACCTATTTTTCCACAGTTTTCCCTAGTCCAATGGAATGATCTCGCTTCAGTCTGCTTTTGACCAAACACATCTTTGTAGAGGCAGGCAGGAGCAGAAACCACTGTACTCTTTCAAAAACTAAAGGGCCGCCTGCATAGAGCAGGGAGCAATGTAAACCGAACTGGGCACTCCTGATATCAGCTGCTGGTGCCACCGCCTCTAGGAGAGCAGTCCTGGTTCCAGCCGTTTCCATCTGGCCGCGGCGCATCGGTACTTTGCGAAGACCTGGGGCCAGGTTCTTAGTAGATTACCTCTGCCACCTTTGTGAAGTGTCCCAGTAGGTAGAAAACCGTTTGCATATATTTTGGTTGTGCCCCTTTGCAAACACTACCCATCACACACATTCCATGGTCTCACTTAGGAATGGACATTATGGGACCCTTTAGCCCTTTTAAAGTGGGAAATCAATATGTACTTGGTATTGTTTCCTGTGCTGCCTGTAACCCCGGAAGACTTTCTGTTGAGCAGTAACTTTACTCCACAGATCATATAAAATTCCATTCCCTGTGTGATGCAATGGTCTTCCTGACCCTGAGGACTGGCAGTGGGGTGGTCAAGGGGGGCAGGGCTGCCCCCAAGCTAATGGATCCTGGACCGGGAGTACGTATATGGGGATGCTCAGACCACCCCAACTGTTTCTCTGTACTAAGGCAAGTGGCAGTCCCAGAAATACTCACCACCCCTTCCACTCCTAGAGATAGGATGGAAATCCAGGGCGATAGCCACAGGAATGTGCCTAACTCCAACCCTCCTATCAATGTGCTGAAACACTCGGGGGCAAGCACAGGAATATGCACCTCCCCCACCCCCCCCACCATCCGTATCCATTTGCCGAACCGGCAAGGAAGTAGTCACAGGGACACTCATAACCCTCCTCCTTATGCTAATATGTAGGTCCACACAAGGTTCAATCACAGACGCCCTTCCACTAGCATGAGGGGCACAGACCTAACACTAACAGAGACACATTCACATCAAGTGAACACACTTCGAGACTCACTTAAACTTCCAAGCCAGACCCAAACCCCAGCATAGAAAAAAAGCATAATCCGCTAATTTCACATTTATTTATTTATTCATTCATTCATTTATTTATTTATTTATTTATTTATTTATTTGATGGGGTTATTGATAACCTTCTACAGAATGTGGTTGACAAAGATGGCAGGAATAAGGATGATCATTTTCCTGGGACCCTGTTTGCAGTAAGAAAAAGTTCCCAACCTTCTAAATGATTCTCCCCATTCTAAATGATTTACATAAGGCAGCCTTGAGACGCCAAGGATATGCTGAAGCAAGTGCGAGTACATCAAGATTAGAGGGCAGAATAACGCCCAGTTTGTGCAGACCACCTGAGAACAGCTGGGATTGGTAAGGGATTTGCTCCTCCAACAACTGCATAAAAATGAAGGCAAGCAGAGTGGTTGTGTGACGACGAAGCCCTTGTGAGGACATTGAGGGTGGGAGACCAGGTGTTGGTGTTTTTCCCTACTTCCAAGAATAAACTCATGGTGTGAGTGATGGCACAAACTCTCTACCAAGTCACAAATGTGTTGGGAGATTTCAACTTCTGAGTGCAACATGGTGTTAAACAGGCAAACGTTTAAAGACCACCACATCAAGTGGCTCAAGGTTTGGAAAGGTCCTACTGAGTAAACACTGACAGCCAGTTTGAGATGCACAGTGAAGCTAGATTAAACATCAGCCTGTTGAAAATCATTCCTTGCACAGTGAAGGATACCCACGCTAATGATCATCGGGACTGACACATTTTACAGATTTGTGGATAAAACAGGAAGCGCCAGCAGGTTTGGTCACCTCATTGAATCACCACCCGGAATCTTCGCACTGATTCTACCTAAACAGGTTGCCAAATGCCAGGAGCCTGCTGGTCCTGACTGATGTGAACTGTATGCTGGAGTTAGAGTTTATCAAACCATTGCAAAGTCCTTGGTCCTCACTGATCATCCTAGTGGGCAAACCAGATGGGTCTTGGAGATTCTGCATCGATTTCTTTCAAAAGTAAATGACATCTCAAGATTTGAAGTATATGTACTGCACTGTCCCCTCCCCTTCCTCCCTGCACTTTTTCCCTCTCGCCCTCCCCTGCACTTGCGCGATCTCAATGTCACCTTGCCTAGTAGGATCGTTGTTTCTGTCTTCCCTCTGTTTCTCCTCCCTTGCCTCGTCACGCATTGAAACACTTGTGTATAGGTGCGTTATAAATGCCATATCATACCTATGGGCAAAATGGTGGAGCGAATATGGCCAACCACCTACATATTAAACCTTGACTTAACAAAAGACATTTGGCAGGTACCTTTGGCCCCCAAAAGATCAAGAGAAAGTAGCCTTTACCACCCCTGGGGCCCTGTTTCAGTTCACAGTATTTCCATTTGATATTATGTGGCTCCAGCCACTTTCCAACTGGACAGGAACATGCAACCACGCCAGGAGTATGCTAGGGCCTAGCTGGATGATATTGGGATATATAGTGAACCTTCTCCATAACACATGCACCATCTGTATCTTGTGACTCATAGGGCCTCATTACAAGTTTGGTGGTGCAGTAAAAAAAGGGGTAGTAATTCCATTGCGACAGTTTTCCCGCACCACCAAATTAGGTGGAATTTCCACCAGCGGAAATAGCAAGTAGTAATTCCGCCGATCTTTGAAGGAAAAGTGGAGCATTTACATCCAGCTCGATGCTGGAGATAAATCTTACAATTTTCCTCCAAAAATCAGCAGAATTACCACTCTGTAATTCTGACGGTGGTAATTCTGCCAAAAATCCCCAATGGAGTCGATAGTATTCCATAAATGGGGACTAACACTGCCTTACCACCACTTGTAATTCCATGGTTAACCCACAGGACTAAGTGTCAGTAACGGTAATTCTGTTTGGCAGTATGCCGACGGACTTACTGCCAGAATACTGCCAAACTCATAATGAGGCCCTACATAGACTTTAAAAAATACCGAAATACCATCAGTCAAGTGCTTTTGCTTTAGGATAGGGAATGGCATTGTTCAGCCACTGAAAACCAAGGTTGAGGTGAGCCAAAAGGTTCCACCATCTACCACAAAAAGAGCTACAAGTCTTCCCGGGGCCCAGTCAGTTATTACTGGAGGTTTATTCCACATATGTCAACTCTTGCAGGACCTATTACTGACCTGCTTAAAGGATTAATATACAACAGGTTTACATGGACAACAACGACCAAGGAGGACTTCAGACATCTGAAGTACTTGTTTGCCCTCCACCAGTCCTCACACTGCCATACTTCATTCACCCCTCAAACAGACGTTCCAGAGTATGATTTGGCACCATTCTATATTAATAAGGTGATGGGTTCTAGCACCCACTCCCATACAAGCCATAAACTCTTTCCCAAAGAATGGAAGAATTATGGTTGTCACATAGGGAGTGGGGGAATCAACAAACCAGACTCCCTCAACTTAGTTCAACGTAATTTCTTTCAGATGAGTACAGTGGTGTGTCAAAACAACAAACAGGGGAACACATGAACTGTCACTCAAAGATGTCAGGATGCTCTGGTGAGCTGTAACTGAAATATAAGGAAAGCCAAAGTTCATAATGTGCATAGCAGTGAAAATGGTGCACTAAAAGAAAGATCCATCCAAAAGGTTTTAGCCATTGTCTGGCGGTTGCAGGTTTTCTAGAGCTTCCCCTATCCCGGAAGAATAGAGTGCACAGAAAAAGCCAGCAACAAGAAAACATTAGTGTCTACAGGCAGGTCCGTCCCCGGCCTGTAGGTCTTGTTGTGCCTCCTCCAGGAGGCAGAAGTCGTGCTAGAATTGTACTGCCACAGGGGTGCCCAGCTACTGCTCTGATATTTCAGCCTCTATGAGAATGTGGTCTTTTGGTGGGCAGCCAAGCCATGGTGGGGGCACTTTTGGTTGGTCTACCTGAGGGCTGAGTGAGTATCTCAGATCGCTTTGTTGCTTCTTCCCAGGGTTTCACTCTCAGTCGACTGCTCTGCCACTATGAGCCTGGAATATCCTCCCTGTTGGCAGTGGCGTAACACAATGTGCGCGGCCCCCCTAAAAGCCCTGCTGAGCCCCCCCCCCACCACTGCCAAGCTTCACAGAGAAGCAAAGGGAGTGATACAGACTCCAGGGCCCAACCTCGGGCCCCTGGCGGCATGGCAAAGCACATATTACTGTGCTGCTGATGGGAGGCACTGAGCACTGCACTTGGTGAAAGAAGTGCATTTTTTAAAAATCAAACCCTACATCATTCACCCACTTTAAGAACAAGGTAGTAGCATGGCTTCTGTCCCCTGGTGTCTAAAAGTACAAGCCACAACTATGCGCAAACCAGTACATTTGTATACACATGCTAATAGTCTGCTTTTTGGTGTCGGGAGGGTTGGTGGATCCTGGAGAGGGGAGGCACTGACATTTCAAGCCCAGTGTTGGCAGGTGAATGTTTTGAGTTGAGGCCCATTAACATCTCTCATTGGTGTGAGCCACCAAGCGTAGTGAGGGATCCGTAGTAATGTAGGAGGTATAGGTGGTGATCTCTCTGAGAAAATGTTTAAAGTCATGTTTGGAAATGATACATTATATGGCTACATTCTTGAGAATAATGGGGTAAAAAGCCACGCAATTTACTATTCTCTAGGACAATACATGAAAAACAATTGTGTAGATGCTATTTAGCCAACAGAACAGGGGAAGTATTTTACATTTTCATGATGCCTGTGCCCACAACGTATGCGAGCATTGCCACTGTAAGTCACTTTTATGAAGCTGAGGCCACAATCTATCTATGCCAGTATCTGTCACTATGAATACATTTCAGAAAGGTGGAGACACGATCTACGACAGTATAGTGACTGTATATCACATTCATGAACAAGCGGCCACACATTCTGCCACTATAGGAACTGTCAAACCACTTTTCCATTAACATGTGGACACTATGGCCCTCATTACAAGTCAGGCGGTGGACCATGGTGCTATTAGCACCATGGTCCATGCCGGACTCCGGCATGGTGGATGGCGGAATTACCGCCCCATTCCAAGGTGAGTGGGGCGGTAATTCCCCGTTCACCATTTGCCCTTCCCCATTTTTGCCCCATAGGGCATAATGGGAATGGGGAAAGGCGCTAAGTACGGTGCCGCAAATTGCGGCACCGTACTTCGCACCAAGGTCACTTTGCGGCATGGGTTTTAACGCCTGCAAAAAGCAGGCGTTAAAACCCGGGACCTCTTAATCAGGCGTTAAGGGTTAACGGCGCCGACGGCGCCGTTAAACCCTTAACGCCTGACTTGTAATGAGGGCCAATATATGCTAGTGTAGTGACTGTACATCTCTCCTTAAGCTGCAAGCACAATATATTTCAAAACCAGTCAATAAAAATCACTTCTTTTTTCACCCTCCACATAAAAAACATGCATTTTTTGTGGCAAGCGTGGCAAGGGCGGGCCAGAAGCATCTACTTCAGGCCATACTGCCCTACTACTCATCTATCAAAGCATCACCACCGTAAATTCATTATATATGCATTCAGAAACTCTGTCCTCTGCATGTGAAAGTTGCATTTAGAAGTGTGCCCAATAGCGTATGTGTGTATTTGAAGTTGTGCCCAATAGCCTCTCTGAGAAAAGTTGCATTTAGAAGTGTACCCAATAGCCTATGTGTGTATTTGAAGTTGTGCCCAATAGCCTCTCTGAGAAAAGTTACATTTAGAAGTGTACCCAATAGCCTATGTGTGTATTTAGAAGCGTACCCAATAGCCTCTCTGAGAAAAGTTGCATTTAGAAGTGTACCCAATAGCCTATGTGTGTATTTAGAAGCGTACCCAATAGCCTCTCTGAGAAAAGTTGCATTTGGAAGTGTAACCAATAGCCTATGTGTGTATTTAGAAGTTGTGCCCAATAGCCTCTCTGAGAAAAGTTGCATTTAGAAGTGTTCCCAATAGCCTATGTGTGTAATAGCCTCTCTGAGAAAAGTCCAATTTTAGAAGTGTGCCCAATAGCTTCTCTGAGAAAGTTGCATCTAAAAGTTGTGCCCAATAGCCTCTCTGAGAAAAGTTGCTTTTAGAAGTGTACCCAATAGCCTATGTGTGTATTTAGAAGTTGGGCCCCAATAGCCTCTCTGAGAAAAGTTGCATCTAGAAGTTGTGCCCAATAGCCTCTCTGAGAAAGGCTGCATTTAGAAGTTGTGCCTAATAGCCTCTCTGAGAAAAGTTGCATTTAGAAGTTGTACCCAATAGCGTCTCTGAGAAAAGTTGCATTTAGAAGTGTACCCAATAGCCTATGTGTGTATTTAGAAGTTGTGCCCCAATAGCCTCTCTGAGAAAAGTTTCATTTAGAAGTTGTGCCCAATAGCCTCTCTGAGAAAAACTGCATTTAGAAGTGTTCCCAATAGCCTATGTGTGTATTTAGAAGTTGTGCCCAATAGTCTCTCTGAGAAAAGTTGCATTTATAAGTTGTGCCCAATGGCCTTTCCGAGAAAAGTTGCATTTAGAAGTTTACCCAATAGCCTATGTGTGTATTTAGAAGTTGTGCCCAATAGCCTCTCTGAGAAAAGTTGCATTTAGAAGTTGTGCCCAATAGCCTCTCTGAGAAAAGTTCCATTTAGAAGTTGTGCCCAATAGCCTCTCTGAGAAAATTGCATTTAGAAGTGTACCCAATAGCCTATGTGTGTATTTAGAAGTTGTGCCCAATAGCCTCTCTGAGAAAAGTTTCATTTAGAAGTTGTGCCCAAGACCCTATGTGTGTATTTAGAATTTGTGCGCAATAGCCTCTCTGAGAAAAGTTGCATTTAGAAGTGTACCCAATAGCCTATGTATGTATTTAGAAGTTAGGCCCAATAGCCTCTCTGAGAAAAGTTGCATTTAGAAGTGTACCCAATAGCCTACGTTTATATTCAGAAGTTGGGCACAATAGCCTCTCTGAGAAAATTGCACTTAGAAGTGTGCCCAATATCCTAATAGTCTAATATCATCTGCATAATGTAGAATCTAGTACTGTGCCTAATAGTCTAAAATCCCTTTTATACAAAACTTAATCTAGAGGTAGACCCAATACCACCTCTGGTGTACAGTCAAATCTAGAAGTGTACTAAATAGTACCTAATACCCTAACATCATCTCCGTGTACAGTTGAAGCCAGAAGTGCACCCAAAAGTCTAATATCATCTCTGTGCAAATTGAACTTGGAAGTGTACCTAACTGAATTTAGAACTACAATCAGAAATCCCTCCTAAACTCCACCTAAACGTCCAACTAAAACCATACCTGGAGTGTTGCTACATTCAACTTCTCCTTAAACAGCTTACCCATATTCCAGTTTATTAGAAGAATGCCAGCCTACTAAAAGAAACTCTTCCAACTGCGTAACTGTGCTCTAGCTACAACTAAATAGATTGCCTAACTACCATAGCCTAGGGTCTAGCTACACCTCAAAACAGCCTAATATCTATAAACTAGTACCACCCTGAAATCAAGACTGCTCACAGCCAGTGATATAGCCAAACATTTAAAGTCCAATAAACTTAAGTTTCAATTGAGACCACTCCTAACAGCTCGTACTAAGCATGAGTGCACCCACTCCAACAGAGTCTGTTGGAGTGGGAAATGGCCACCGTGGACTGCCCTCAATGCCTTCTGCCCCATACCCCCTTCCCAAATCACCCCACCCCCCTTTGCACGCCCTACCATTCCACTCTCCAAACACCAAGCCAGAGGGGCACGATGGTGAGCCAACCACCCTAAAACCACTCCTCCCCTGATCCCCTCCACCGACCAGCCCACGTTAACCACGCCCTCTCCCCTCACTATTTTAGCGGGCACACCTTGCCCTGCAAGCATCCACCCCCCGCCTTGCCCACAAACCCCCACCACCTTCCCCCCGAACACACCCTTTCCTGTCCCTAAAAACTGCACGCCTAGCCCTAGCAAGAACCGAAGCCGCATCCCTCTCCCACTCTGAACCCCCTTCCCTCTCTCACACCCCAATCGCAACAAGGAAACTAAAAAGGAATCGCACCTGGTCCCCCTCAGCACTCCTCACCTCCCCTGTCCCGACCCACCTCCACTTTCCCCCAATCACCTCCGTCCCCCGTAGCTTCGCCTTTCCTGAAACCCCTCTCCATCGACTTCTCATCAACTGTAATGGAAACTCCTAACCGCCCACACCCCACATTCAAATCCCCCGAGCCAACCCCGATCATCCGAGCACACGCAGCCACCCAATCCCGTCCGAAGCCCGCCAATCGTTCTGCCCGCCCACTCTTCCCACTGATCATCACCCACCCCCTCCCTCTCCAGCTTCCCCCCTCTCCGCCACTACCCCCTTCCGCCCCAGCCCCGAGACCAACCTCGCCTGCCGATGTGAACTGCATCCCATTTAATGCCCTATCCGTAGCAAAAAACAGATTCTCCATCTTTGACCTCCTCACTTCTGACAATCCAGACCTGGTTTTCATCACCGAAACTTGGTTCTCTGACGACTTCACACCAATCGTCAGTGAAGCCTTCCCCCCTGACTACTCCCTCATCCCACTGAACCGTCCCTCTAGAGGAGGGGGAGTCGCATTCGTCTACAAGTCTTTCTTCCACGCCTCAATCATCGACAACCAACCGTCCATTCCCTCCTGCGAATCACTCCTCGTTAAACTATCCCTCTCCCCATCGCTCTCGCACAGCTTCCTAATAATCTACGGGCCCCCAGGCTACGATAGACAATTCGCAAACAACCTCTGCGACTCAATCGCCACCCTTCAACTAAACCATCCCAGCCTCACCCTTCTTGGAGACTTCAACATTTGGCTCGACATCCCCACCAACCCCATGACACACTCTCTGGTTGACGGTTTAGAAGAAATTAACCTCCAACCCCGACTCACTATAAAGGACACACTCTTGATGCTATCTTCAGCTCCAACACCCGGATTAATTTAAACCCCCTCGCCCCCATCATCTGGTCCGATCACTTCATTCTCTCTTTCGCCATTCACTCACCCGACCCCACTCTCGTACTCGAATCTGAACCACCAAATCTACGCAAATGCTGGAAAAAACTAATAATCATCCCAGACCTTGCCGACGCACTCATCCAATCTCCTCCACCTACCTACCGGCTGACTAAACAACTGACCCCTGATGCCTTTGACTCATGGCTCAACGCATCTCTGATGCCGCTGACACCCCCTTGTAAACCATCATCCCGCCATGGCCTTTTCCCCAGATGGTTCACTCCTGAGTTGAAGACCACTAAACAACTATATAAATACATGGAACGCAAATGGCAGAAAGACAAAACCAAGGAGAACAGGGCCATCTTGGCCTGACACCTCTATCAGTACAAGGCCGAAATCCGGAAAGCAAAAAAAGCCCACTACATCTCCTGAATCGTAAACTGCAAAAAGCCAAGCAAGGAACTCCACAAAATCATCTCTGAGTTCACCAAACCAGCATGCACCACGGCCGTCCCAACCCCCTCACAATCACTGTGTGACTCACTCTCCCTCCACTTTTACACCACGGCTCTCGAAAGAACAAATACTCTAGCCACCAAACTGGCTCTCTCACAGCCACCAGGCAATACTCCCCCTTTAGCAGCCAACCCCCCAGCTGCGACCACTACGCAACCAACGTTCGAATCCTTTAGTCCAATATCACCAGAGCAATTTCTCAAACTTCTATCTGCCCGCAAACCATCTGGCTCCCCGCTGGACCCTTGCCCGGCCACAACCCTCAAAGAAATTTTCGCTTCCACCTGCGCAGGAGAACACGCAAGATCCATCATAAACGCCTCCCTTTCCTCTGGTATCTTTCCTGACTCATTCAAAACGGTTCATGTTAAACCACTAATTAAAAAACCTTCTCTCGACCCTCTCCAGCCCAAAAACTACCACCCCATCTCAAACACCAGATTCCTTGCAAAACTCATTGACCAAACCGCCTACTCCCAACCGAATGCCTTTGTCGAAGCCAACAATCTCCTAGACCCTGCACAATCAGGTTTCAGAGCCCGTCACAGAACCGAAACCACCCTAACCTCAATCTGGGATGACCTTAAAATGACAGCAGACTCCGCGGGATGTGCGGTACTAATCCTTCTTGACCTATCTGCCGCCTTTGACACAATCAATCACTCAATCCTCCTAGACCACCTCCACTCCCTAGGAATTTGTGGAACCGCTCTTAAATGGATCGCTTCATTCCTCAAAGATAGGTATCAAATAACGATACTCTTCACCTATACCTCCCAAGCCCGACCAGTCGACACCGGAGTCCCACAAGGAGCATGCCTATCTGCACTCCTGTTCAATCTCTACTTGATCACCCTCCTTCCAATAGCTCGTTCACACAACATCCTGTGTTACAACTATGCTGACGACACTCAACTAATTCTAAAACTAATGAACTCAAATCCCAACTCCCAACCTGACCTGGCCTCCTGCCTCCTCGACATAGAACTCTGGATGACCAAAAGCCACCTCTTATTAAACCCCTCCAAAACTGAAATCATGGTATGTGGCAACTCCGAGCTTCTTCCGCAACCACTACCCGGGCCACCCGCCATGGGCAGCTCACTGACCCCCTGCAAATCAGTGGAAAATCTTGGATGCATCCTTGACTCCGACCTAACACTCTCGCGCCAAGTCAACAACGTCTCAAAATCCTGCCACTACCACCTTAAAACCCTTAGGCGCATCTTTCCATATCTCTCCTTTCCTAACAGACTCTCAGCGGTCCAATCAATCTTTATGTCAAGACTGGACTATGGAAACCCCCTATACCTCGGACTCCACGCGTACCAACTGAATAAACTCCAAAGGGCACAAAATGCGGCAGCCAGATTGTACAGAACGTATGAGCGTGCAGAGTGGGGGAGCGTGCAGAGTGGGGGAGCGTGCAGAGTGGGGGGCGTGCAGAGTGGGGGGCCGTGTAGAGTGGGGGAGCGTGTAGAGTGGTGGAGCGTGTAGAGTGGATGAGGTTATAGAGCGGATGAGGCTAGAGAGCGGATGAGGTTAGAGAGCAAATGAATTTATAGAACTGAACTACTGCGTACTAACGAATGACTCTAAGGGGCTGATGAGTGCATACTAATGTGGAATGCGGGGAAAGCATGAGTGCTTAGAGCGGATGAGTGTGCGGAGCTTGTGAGTGCAGGGAGCTGGTGAGTGCCGGGAGTGGGAGAATGCGCGGAGCAGGTGACTGCGCACGGTGGGTGAAAGCGAAGTACAGGCACAGACAGGGTGCATGCGAGGGGCAGACAGGAGTGCATGCGTGGGGCAGTCAGGAGCAAGCGGAGCGGACTCGAATGCATGAATGCATCGAGCATATCGGAGTGTGTTGCACTGACGCGGACGCATGGAATGAATAAAAGTCCATAGAACGGACAGAAGCGCATACAACTGCGTGACGTACATAGTATGGTCTGGAATGCAGAGAACGTATGAAAGAGAATATAACCCATCATATCACACCCCATGCTTACTCTCTTCTTTACACCACCACTCAACTAGAACACAGATATACTATGACACCATTCGGTATAACTGTTCTCATACCAACACCTCCCGCTCACTCCCCATCAATCTAAGTAAACACTGCTGGTTACACACCCCCCAGGCAGGCGTTCTCCTCAGGCCTAACGCAGCCACAGTCGGTCTGCCAGAACGAACACATACCCCTGACCTCAACCACCACACCTACCGCTAAGAAGCAGCTATTTAACGAATACCCCACCAGCTGCACACATACCCGGTGCGCACACGCGCCGTTGACTCTCCCTACTCTTTCTACTGACCTGAACTTCGGTTCCCAAGGGCGTTCAACCTACCAGCGCCTTCATACCATACCAATGGTATATAAGGTGCTATATAAGTGCAAAATAACATAACATAACATGTATCTCTCTTGCATGTATGGACAGCATCAGGGCATTTTAAGCTTTTCAGTTGAAATGGGCTCATAGCAGCTGCCCCATATTGGCAGCCATAAAACACAGTAACACACTCCTTTAATTCAGGAAATTGATTGTGTGCTTTGTAACGTTCACGTTTCAGACTACCTTTTCTGCTATCCGAAGGCTGTCACCTTGCGCAGGCCTCTTGCAATATCCAGCAATGTTTTTATCACCTCATTGCCGTTTTACTCTGGTATCCTCTACATTAGTGCCCTGCTGTCAAAAAAGTGATTAATACCTTTTCAGTGAACAGTTAGTATTTCAGCTCCCTGCTGTCTGTCCGTCCCCTTATAATCTACAGCAATTGACCCTCTTGCTGCATTCTTTTCACCCCATTATAATAAGCACCTCACAGGTGCATTGCATTTTTTTTTCCAGCTTCAAGGATGGGGCCGCCCAAAACTATAATGCGGCTACACATAGGCCACTAAAATTAAATTCATGGCAAAATGATGAACAGGGCCAAGCAGTCGTTTCCTGATTTGTGGACCTGATAAGGGGGACAATGCAGTCCAAGCCTGAGGCCATCAATTCATACCGCAAAGAGGCAGCCTCACTGAATCCTCACTCAAGTCTGCAGAAGCTTGATTTAACAACAGGACACAGTCTAATGTATAAAGAAAAACAAAGAAAGCCCTCTGCATATGTGGCGGCGCAGGCCCGCCTGCACTCACATTAGTATATATTCACACGCATAGCCTTCAGTTGCATAAACATTTTGTTTTGCTGGTGTTAATTTAGCTGCTAATTGTTTGCAGAAATGATGAAACAGGTGACAGGTACAGACTGCAAGAGCTTTCACCCAGGAAAGTGAGAACACTGGTTCTGCAGATGAAGTTAAGAACAAATGCTAAACCCCCTTCTTATATTTATTACACACATTAAAACCTCACACAAATGAACCAAATAAAGGAGTGGTGCATGTATTACAGGTCTAATTTCTTTATTTGTTATTATTTAAAGCATGCATCAGCTGCCGGCCCTGCCTGCACACAGGAAAGGCATCTGGGCCTTTCAACCTTTCCAGTTGAAATGGGATCAATACTTAGGGGGACCCCTGCAGCTGCCCCCGCGTTGGCAGTCAGCAGTCCCAGGAGACAACAAGATGCTCCATTAATTCAGGACTTTAAAGGTGCACTTTGCAGTGCTGCATTGGCTACATTCCTTTACCTCTCTTCGTATCCAGGAAGAGTTTGATCACCTAGTTGCCTTTCCACTCCACTTTCCTTTACATTAGCCCCTTGATGACCATGACCGATTAATTGCAGATTGTGTTTCAGCGCCCAGCTGATGGTAATCTGCAGCTATCAAACCCCCACCCCCGCCCCACCCATAACTGTCACCATTAAACTGAATGCATGAGAGTTTGTGGTGGTCATGCCAAGCCCTCCCTTCCTTTACCATGCCCACCAGTTTTGCCATGCCCCCTTTTCAGAGGCCCTGCTCGTTTTCATAGCACACTTTAAAGCACTGGCCAGCCCACATTGGATAATGACACTTCTTCAGCCGGCCCTGTGCGCGCACACACATACATGCATACATGGACGGCATCAGGGCCTTTCAACCTTCTTAAATGAAAGGGGCTCTAACATTAGCGCTGATCAAAATTTGAATGGTTTGAATGAATCCCCCCTCCACCCCCAGTGCACACACTGGTGCCTGTTGCCCGCTCTGATCAAAGGGGAGGGCTCAACTATCATATTTAAATGGGACCCCGCACTTCTTCAACTGGGCCTGCATGCATACATACATAACAAATCTTACACAAAATTATACACTGGGCCTCATCACGAGTGGGGCGGTAGCCCTTAAATGTGGCGGTAATTCTATTACTGCAGTATTTAAGGGTCGGCCCAAACATGGGTCTGGCGTGTTTACCCCTAGCTCAGAGCTGGGTGTAAACGCACTGGAAAAATAGCACTTTTCGGGCACAATTAGCGCTGCGCTATTAACGCGTGCTAATTGCGCCGAAAATTCCCCATTGGGTCCAATGGACCAAGTGGGGAATGAGGAATTACGTTTACCGCCCAAACTGTGATCCGGCGGTAATACCGTCAGGTGGGTGGGCGGTAACGCAAATACAGTTGGGCGGTATTCCAGTCGGGATACCGTCCAACTCGTGATGAGGCTGACTGTCTGAAACATTCACAAACAATACGAACACTGCATCAACTTCACACGCTGCTTCTGGACTTCAGTCTGCGCCCAGTGCGGGGGGGAACAATGTCAGCTCTTCTTGAAAGGCAGGCGCCCCGTACTGAAAGAAAACAAAAATTTAAAAGATGCTTTTTTCATATTATTTTTTTACAGAAAGCCCCGGAGCTCGCACTTTAGGTTTTCTTAAGGGGTCATATGGGCTCCCCCCCCCTGGCATGGGCAACCACCGCGCACAACAGCGTGGGGCCCCGTTACGCCAGTGCTTGTTGCGTATGGGTCTGTGTGATAATTTCGCAAATAAAATGCAGAATACGAAAATGCCAAATTTGCTTTTCCCCCCACAATTATATGCGGGAGACACATCCCACAGCCTCCCCCCTTGCTCCCCTTATATATTTTATTACCATATACCATCCCCACATATAATTGCATGGAATTGTGCATTTCGCAATTCCGTATTTTCGTTTTCAGCATTTCCCTTGGCGCAATAATGGACTGATACCGTTGGGTACTTGGTTCTCTAACTGCCTCTATCCTTTGCCAGGGGTCAACCGGGCCCACGGGAACCTGCCTGATCTGGTCATCTTACTCTTTCTGCCATCCCCTTCATTTCCTGCTTCCTTCATCATATACTACCTCCATCACTCTCTCTCGCCCCCATCCTCCTGTACACATTTCTTGCCAAGGGCACAAGACTCTTTTTGCATTCCAAACTTCTGGTGCCTTCTTCCAACTTCATGATAGCTTCCATACTCCTGCTTAGTGTCTCCACTAATCTCCTTTAACTTGCCACCATGCCCTTCCTGATTTTCTTCAGCAACCTTATTCTCAACCTCTCTTGATGGTTTTTCCAGATCTTATCTCTTTATTACTGTCACCAACCTCCTTTATATCTTTCCTAACCTCCTTCTCTGGGTCATTAGTCTCTAAATCCCCTGCATCAGCCCCCTGCAGGCATTCAATAGACTCTCCGTAAGCCATCTGATCATCACTTTCCCTTCTTTGGTGTTACTAGTGTCCTCCTCCTGAAAACCACCACACGTCTCGTACTGGAGACTACTCCTACCTGCTCCTTGTTGACATTGGCACCTCACTCAACCCTCCGGTCCTCTATCCACTCAGGCCTGGTCACTAATGGCATGACCTATCCAGCCACCCCGACCTCTATCCACTGTAAGAAACCAAAGGGTGTCTCACCGGCTAGTCCCCGGGGATCTCTCTCTCAAGTGGCCAGGGCACGGCCATCGCCTTTGGATCCAGATCCTGAGGGTAGACCAGTATGGGAGGATCACCTTGGTCAGAGGTCTTCGGGGAGTTGCCGTGAGATAGCCGATATTCCCCCTTATTTTGTTTATCCAACCCATCCTATGTTTTAGGATGCTCTGAGGTCCCAACTTGCCCCCATTTTTACACAAACACTGGGCTGAGTAAGAGGGTGACTGAGAGTAACCACACTAACTCTCTCACATCGTACTGGACATGTCCTGTAAATCAGGTCAGGCAAAGTCGGGCACTTTAAACTAAGTGCATACACCTGATACCAGTTAGCTCTCCTCACACGAATAAAGGACAGAACCCAAAGACACACTCTGAGCAAGGCGGAACGAGTATGAGCAGAACTTCCGGGACAAAGGCAAACCTACTGGAGCAGAGTGTCGGACCAAATGGCAAGAGCAGTGGGTTGAAAACCCCAAGAGTTCCCTACTGGAGGTCGTTGCCTCTGACATGCCGCGGAAAACATGTGGAGAAGGCCAGATCCCACAAGTGAAGACTGCATTGTGTTTCAAGGACGCCAGCGACACTCCTAGGTGAACGGCAGAGTTGGGGAGACGAAGCCAAGCCTGTGGTACTAACCTTGACTTATGAATTGGGAATCACAAAACCAAGAAAAAGATGCACAGAGCCGGTGAGTTGGCAAGCGACCAGGGAGACTGGTGTGTGTTAAAGTTTGAAATAGCAACATTTTATCACAAGTGAAGTCTGCACACGTGTGAGTGAGACGTGAGGAAAGGCAGACCTGTGAATGAACGTTGAAGTAAAAGATAGCTGCAAAATCAGCAATACTAAGTAATGAAGTGGTCCGACGAAAGAGAGTAGCCCACTCGAAAGTCTCAGTGAAAAGTAAATTGTTCGAAGCAAGAAAACGAAAGAACAGCAAAAGTGAAATAGCGAGGTTTAACTCCTAGAGAAGGGGCGAGTGAAATTTGAACTGTAAACTTTGAGTCAAAGTGGTCATACAGTGGTCTGAAAAGTAAACCATGCACATTCAAATGTTTTTAACATCCGAAAGTGGTCGCAGCCCGACAGACGGAAACCTGAAGTGAAATCAGCTTGGGGAAGGGAGCCCCCCCAGCAGGCTCTTGTTGAACCGTATCGTGAGAGGTCTGAGCCCAGCTGAGGGGGACCTACGAGAACTGTGTGGTGAAAGGTCTGAGCCCAACATAGGGGGACCTTTGTGAACATTTAGGTTGAAACATTCTTTTGAAGTTGAGAAAAGAAACTTAAATGTGGAAGGTCAGACAGGCCTTGATCCGGTATGACCCAAATTGTTCGTTTACAATTGTTCGAATGAACAATTGACCGAATTTAAAGGGTCACAATTGATCTTTTCACAATTGACCGCACATATATATATATATATATATATATATATATAGGGTTTTGGGCGGGTTTGGGTTGGGTGGGGGGTTGCGGGGGGTTTCCCCCTGCATGTATGTTACAATTGACCTTCACAATTCGGTCAATTGTGAAAAGGTCAATTGTCATTCGAAGAGTTGTAATACGAACAATTCGTATACAACCCTTGATCCATGTCCTGGAACTGTTTTTGTTTTGGAAGCCGAGCCAGAGTGTGTCATCCTGCCTGCAGGGACAGCCTTACTCTGTGAGGTCTAACATGGGAAGTAAAGCTGGTTCAATCATCTTTATTCATTTGAACACTGACTTTTCCTTTTACACACATTTCTCCTCTACACTTTTTTGTACACGAGGTAGGGCAGACATTAGGTTTTGTTAGCATAGGCCGTTTTGATTTGACAGACTCCACTAGGACTACGTTATTTATTATTTGATTGTTGAGACTACTCCCATCTTAAATATAGGGCAGAATAGGAGTATCTCCAACCCCAACACTTTCAATAAAGGTTTTACAAATTGTACCCATTGTGTCAGTGTCATACTTGTGATACCATGCCCCCCCTACATGGAGCACTTTACAGTCATGGGGGAAGAACACGGTTAGGGAGCAGAGAAAAAAGGGACTGGTGATCTAACACTACGGGAGGAAGAGCAAATGTCAGAAATGGATCTACAAGTGTCCAGGGGAGGAAATGGTGGGGATCAGAGCACCCAGTTTCAGGTATGGTGGGGAGTGGACGTGTATGAACTGAGGTGTTAGGAAGGAGCATTCCTTGAAGAGGAGGGTATTGAGCTCCTCCCTGAACTGTAGCAGCAGGGGGACAAATCAGATGATGATGGGGAGGAGGTTCCAGAGTCTTGTAGCTTAGACTTGAAAAGGCCTGTCTTCTGGTTTATTCCTTCCAGCATCGCCACAGTTCAAGTCTGCAAATGTCCTTACTTCTGGTGGATCGTAGGCCTCCGGAGATGCTGAATTTCTCAGTGAAGTAGCTTGGGAACTTCAGGGTGACAATCTTGTAAATGATGCAGCAGGATTTGAAGATGATAGGGGCTTGCAGTGGGAGCAATCTGGTGATGAGGGTTGGGTGATATGGTTGAATATGCAAAGTCCTTTGATGAGTTGTGTTGCAGCATGCAGGAAACATCTCAGGGGAGCCGGGGTAGTCACCAGCAGGCCTTCCAAAAGTGCATTGCCATCATCCAGGTGGGACAGGACCAAGGCTTGGACAGCAGATCTGAAGCTGTATTCTGGGATGAAGGGCTTGATTTTTCCACAGGAAAGAATGTTAGTACCAAGCAGTATGTATCTTTCTTGCTATGTACAGTTTGAAAGAGAGGTGTCTGTCGATGTAAATCCCAAGGGACCTGGTGCAGGTGACCAACTGGTGTGCATAGCAGAGAGCCAGTTCTGGGTGTCCGGGTGTTCAGTGTTAGTCAGCAGTAGGAATTCAGTCTTGGAGGGGCTGAGCTTCAGGAAAGCACTGGACATCCACGAAGGGATCAATAAGAGGCAGGCCTTGAGCCTGTGGATGTCTTCAATGGTGGATATCTAGAGGTAGAGCTTTGTATCATCTGCATATTGCTGGAAGTGGAATTTGTGTGGAGTGAGGAGGGTTCCAAGCGGTTCCATGAAAAGATTGAAGATCACTGGGGAGAGGATGAATCCTTGCGGGACTCCACAGGTGATGGGGAGAGCTGGTGATCTCGAGGAATCTATTTGAACAAACTGGTGTTGATTAGAAAGGTATGATTTGAACCACCTGAGGCCGATCTCACTGATCGCCATGCAGTGATGAAAATTGTATGTGAGTGCCTGGTGGCCTACTGTGTCAAATGCTGCTGAAATGTGAAGAGCTAGGAGGCAAGGATGGCCATCATCAAGGATTTTAAGGGCATCATCGTTCACCTTGATGGTCACCGTTTCTCTGCTGCATCGAGGTCCGAAGGTAGGATTTAAGGAGGTTGTTGGCTTCAATGTGTTAGAGGAGCTGTGTGGCTACTGCTTTCTCAAGGATTTTACCTAGCAGGGAAGATGGGTAATGGGGCAGTAGTTGCTGAGGTCATCAAGGTTCAGTGTTGGTTTCTTGAGTAAGGGGTGGGCTTTATCCAGTCTTGAGGGTCGAGGGAAAGATGGCTTGAGTTGGGGAGCTGTTGATGAATGTCAGATAAGGACAGAGTGCTTCAGCTGAAAGTCTCTTGAGTACAGCGGCAGGGAGGATGTCTTTTGGATACGATGTGGCCTTGAGGGATACTAGAATGGAGTGAGGTTTTCCGTAGCGAGTGTCTTAAAAGTTGTCCATATACGCTTCCAGTGCACAAAGCAAGATTGCTGGTTTTGTATCCCGCAAGCAATTTTCTGCATCAGATGCTTGCACACAAAAAGGAACAGAGGAAAAAGGTGAAGAGAAATTGTGGTAAGTTTAGTGACACCATACATTCAGATGATCTCATGGGACACATGGGTTGTGCAAGCAAGAGCAGACATAAACTTGATGTTGGAAAATGTGTGTGAGGGTTGGCCGGATAAAGATAAAGTGTCACATGTATTAAGACCATATTGCGAGGTAAAGGAAGACTTGTCAGTAGAAGAAGGATTATTAGTCGAAGGACACAAGTTAATTCTATCAAAAGCATTACAAGGTCAGTTGATATTGCATTCGCATTAAGGGCATCCTGGGATCACCTGCACAAAAAATAAATGTGCATGAAAACTATTAGTGGCAAGGTACTGGCTTCATTATAGATCATAAGGTAAGAGAATGCTGGTTTTACCAGAACTTGGCCAAGGGGAAGAGAACTAATAAGTTACCTCTCTCTTCGTTGACTATCCCTCCAGGCATTTGCAAACTGTTAGGCATTGTTGGGGAGCAGGGGCATACATCCCTCGCCCCTCAGCGATTTAGGACAAGGTATTGTAGAAGGAGATGTTGTAGGGGTGCCAAGAGAATGGAGAGGGGAGGGATGTCACCCATAGAAGCTGGACTGAAGTGGAAATGAAGAGAATTTCGGTAGTAGTAGCACGTATGTAATGAAACTCCATTTTAGATGTTATATGCCATCTTGAAATTGAGGCCTAGTGCCATAGCTATGTCAGTATGGTTACAATCCCTTCCCGAAGGTTAGAAGGGTGTGTGTGTGATTTCTGCTCACAGCACTGGTACCCCTGAAGAAGGTTAATTTCCCAAAGGCACACAGTTCTTTATTGTGCCCTATCATTAGTTCATGTAACCCAGAAGGAATATTCCCTGCAGTGCCGAGAGAGGGTTGCAGTGGATCTTGAAGAGCTATCCCACGAGAAGGGGGGTGAGGGTTTTAGGATATCTCTAAGTTATAAAGGCCCACGATCCCCAAGCCCCACTCAAACATTTCAGTGCACTGACCAGCCCATGACCCCTGTCCATAAAGCTGGAACATGGCCAATCAATCAGGAAGATCAGAGAGTAGGGACCAGCTGCCCCCACCATTGGTTCATGTGATTTGTGCTGGGAGGTGCCAGGTGAGAAGGTAGCACATTTTTTTTAAAAAAACTTTAAAAATTATTATTATCAGTGGTCACAAAAGGTACACAGCACTTATCACCTCACGTTCATAGTTACAACAGTTATACAATACATATCACATTTGAATTTTGCAGCTTAATCTTTCTCATCATTGTCAGAAATCATGTCACACAAGTACATTCTGAAGGGGCCCCATATATCCTTGGGTCTGCATGCAGCTGGCCGGGTGAGGACAAACTGCTCCTCCGATTCGGTTACATATGTTAGTTCCCGAAGGAACTTTTTCATGGTAGGTGGTCCAGTACTTTTCCAGTTTTGCAAGATGCATTTTTTGGCCACCGCACATGAGATGTTAAACAATCTCCTGATCTTTTCGGAGCACTTGCCTATATCGCCAAATAGGTGTTTCTGTGGGGTCAGTACCGGGGGAACCTGTGTAATTTCTTCTAGCATCTCAGCCCACTCCCTCCAGAAGTCCCTCAACACCGGGCACTCCCAGTACATATGTAATGCTCCAGCCTGGGGCGCTCTGCATTTAGGGCATTCACCCAGCCCATTCATCGTGAATTTGGCTATTTTAGCCGGGGTATAGTGTAACCTGTTTAAGATTTTAAAGTGGATTAATCGCAGACCAGCATTTAAGGACACCCTCTTGGTGAGCGAACAGTATCTTTCCCATTGTTTGTCATCAATAGGGGTCTGCAGGTCTCTTTCCCATTTGTCTTTGACTAGATTAGTCGTAGAGGTATGTGCCTGGACCGCCATGTATAGCTTGGAAATTCCCAGGTTGTCTTTGGCAGTTGCCAGCTGTATACAAGGATGTGGGACAGGCTCATCTGGGAAGAGTGGCCAACGCTTCTGGAAAGCTGACCTCATGCGGTAGTATTGGAGTGTCCTAAGTGGGCCCCTACCGAATGCCCCCAGGATGTCTTTTAAAGACGCAAATTTCCCCTCAATGAACATGTCACCTAGTTTCATTTCCCCATTGGGATCCCAAGCCTCTCGTAGACTGTTGTCATGTGTTGGTGGTATACCCGGATAGTTCCATAGGGAAACTTCTGGGTTATAAGGGTTTTCCATGCCCAGTCTTTTGAATACAGCCTTCCATGCTCTGACCGTGCAGCTCACTGGGTTATAATCGCATGTATCTCTGTAGCGTGTATCAAAAATTACAGACTGAATATTCGTTGGATGCGTGTTCTTCTATCCATGTATGGGGTGGATAATTAGTGTCATCGTACCAGTATTTCACAAATTGAGCCTGGGCAACATAATAATACAACTCGAAATCAGGCGCCGCTATGCCGCCAGAGGAGTATGGTTCAATCATTTTTCCCCACCCTATTCTAGCAGTGTGCCAGATCTTGCTCTCAAATTCAACACAGGAGCTGCTGAGTCCCACAATCCCACTAAGATGTCAAACTCACAACTGGACTGAACAGCTGAGTTCTTGACACCCCGGGGGGAAACGGGAAAGTGGAGAAAATAATAAATTCAGACACTGGATCTTCTTTCTTCATGAGTTCAATTTGATGGCCTCCTTGCACTCTTAAGACCCAAAACCAAACTCTTTTCTTTTGTTATTTAAAGCAGTTCAGAAATGTCAGAGTGAAAATAAGAGTCTCTTTTGCAGTTTCAAAAGATAAAACATAAACATTCTTGACAATTGAAAATGTCTTCAGCAAATACTTTAGATGCACCTTCCTGTCTTCTTAAAGATAGGTTAATAAAAACATTATTTACATAGTCTTATACACTTATAAAAGTAAAAAAAAATATATTGTTGAGCAAGAAATGTTCCACCTTTAGATTCGTGTTATTGCTGCCTCAGAACCTTGACAATTGCTCCTAATAGAATTATGAATTAAGATTTCATAACTTAAAATTGTTCCAAAAAAAAACCATATGTGCTTGTGCTGCCACTCTCTGATAATTGTTCCTTTGAAACATGTATGTTAGAACAGCAAACACCTTGAAATTGCTTTTTCAATTAACGTTAGCAAGTGCTGAAGTAGAACTTGAATTGTCTCTCATAAGCATATTGATGCAGTCACTGACTTCATAGTTTTCTTTTTAAGTTCAAAACTTTTAGTCTTTTGTTTACCACGCAAAATATGGAGCTGGAGAAAAAACACACGGAGCAACGAAAAATAAACAAAGGCTTACCTTGTTTTCAGCGAACGCTCGTCTAGTAACACGCTCGCACCTTCGGTGCGCGAAAGAAAACAACCTCTCCTTCACTTCACACGCAGGCACGAAGGAAACCGATCGCTGCTGGAAACATTCATTAAAAGGAAACTTGAAACGCAATGCAGCCGACATCCACTCTCAGGATTATCCCGCGGCGATCAACTAACAAGGTAAGCAAACACTTTCAGTTAAATAAACACACGCACGCGTGCAGCCATTTTGATTTATACGTGACGATCCTTCTTAAAAACGTTTCCCACGTAGCATGGAGATTTTAACCGCAGAGTGTCCAGGGAGAGGTTTAATACTTTTGCTAACAACTTTTAAAATGAATAGATTTAACGGGAAGCAAAAAGACTGAATACAACTTCTAGAATACTTAGCTTATTCTTTGAACTTGCCGCTGAAGACTTGTAAATAAATTTTCATTTATTTTAAGCAATCTTTTCTTTTTTAAAAGAGTTGAATCTTGATCTTGATTATGTATCTTCATAAAGATCTTCTTAGAGACTCTAGGCCAAATACTCAGAGAGAGAGAGAGACTAAAACATGACCTACTCAGGAGACATATCAAATGAAAGGCAGTTTAGAATGTTGGCATTTGATCATTGTCTTTCTGTCACCCAATCAACACTCCTGCCTCTGCCCTCCATCTTGGCTTGGGGTCCCACCTACACTCTGAAAATAAGGTTACGGTCAAACCAATCTAAAAAAAAAAAAAAAGAACACTTTCAAAACATTAACCCTAATAATACGAAACTAAAATAATATCATAATATTAATAATGTTTTAATTACCCATCTATTTACTCTGGGACCTGACACAGTGTTCCCATTCCAGAGGAAGGTTACCGCCATTGTACGGAGCATATCAAAGAAGGGGCATCCCGGCCATATAGGGATATTCACGAAAAGGTATAGTAATTTGGGTAAAACTATCATCTTAAGGACTGCGACTCTTCCATACAATGAGATCGGGAGGCGTCCCCACATCAGTAGTTTGGTATTTAATGTGTGCAGAGCGCTTTCATGGTTGTCTGTGTACAATGTATGTCTGTCCCTGGAGACAAGAACCCCCAGGTATGTGATAGTCTGGTCGGACCATTTAAGGCCACACCGGGAAACAGGACATTTGGCTGCTGGTGTAAGTGGGAATATCTCTGATTTACTATTGTTTATAGTGTAGCCAGAGTGGACTGAGATTCTTTGATTCTTTGATTCTTTGATTTCCGACATTATGGGTGTGATGTTTTTCTCTGGTTCCCGCACATATAAGAGCGTATCATCCGCATATAGGGAGATTAGTTGGGTTGCACCCTTAAGGTTTATTCCTTTATCTGAGTGTCTAAGTCTAATCGCGATTGCCATTGGTTCTATCGTGAGTGCGAATAGTAGAGGTGAGAATGGGCACCCCTGCCTAGTATCTCTACCCAGAAGGAATAATTCAGAGGTGGATCTGTTTGTCAACACCCTAGCACCAGGTTCCGTGTATAGCAGCTTCACATATCTAATAAAATTAGGGCCTATCCCAAATGCCTCCAGAACCGCCAACAGGTAAACCCATGACACCGAGTCGAAAGCCTTTTCAGCGTCTAGGGATATGGCCACTGCGCTTCTTCCAGGATCTATCTGCGCCATGATGATGAAAAGCCTGCGGAGATTAAGGGCGGTAGATCTTGTGGGAATAAATCCGTTTTGGTCTGGATGGACAAGTGTCTGGACCGCTGGGAGAAGCCGAGTGGCAAGTATTTTTGCAAATATCTTGGCATCGGTATTTATAAGGGAAAGGGGCCCATAGGAAGATATGACTTGGGAGGGTCACGGAGGCTTAGGGAGGATGGTTATTACAGCCTCCCTCATTGTCGTTGCAGTATGTTGCTCTGGAGAGCTTCCCCCCAGACCTGCAGGAGCACTGGCACCAGCTCCTCGCTGAACTCTTTATAGAATTCGGCCCCCAATCCATCCGACCCTGGAGCCTTACCCGACGCCAATGTTTTAATCGCCTCAGCAATTACCTCAGCGGTCACAGGCTGTTCCATTGCCAGCCGGGCCTCTTCAGGTAGTTTAAGCAATGAGAGTGCCTCCAGGTAGGATTTAATTTCAGATTCTGTTTTAGTATCTTTGTTACTATGTAGTTCCCGGTAGAATTTAGTGAATTCATTATTGATCCCCCTCTCATCCAGAAGAACCTCCCCTTGTGATGTTTGTATACTGGTAATCTGGTTGTGGTGCCTATCTTGTTTGAGTAGTTTGGACAGTGTTCTCCCGCCTTGTTCCCTTCCCCATATCTGTGGGCGCAGACCGGCGCCGCCATATAGCTCACTTCTCTGGCGGCCAACGAGTTGTATTTTTGCAGTTGAGTCTGGATTTCAGCCAGTATTGCCTTGGCTTGTGTGTGTGTGTGTGTGTGTGTAGGTTGTTTCGAGTCCCCCCAATTTGCGTTCAGTTGTCATTTCAGTTTGAACCTCCTTAAGGAGACCAACGCATTTGGATATCAAAGTGCCCCTGGTCCAAGTCTTAAAGGATTCCCAGACCGTGGCGTATGTGTCGACAGATCCAATGTTATTTGTAAAAAATTCTGCAATTTCTATGTGCAATTCCTCCACTACCCCAGGGTCTCCCAGCTTTCCTCCCGGCATCCTCCATCTTTTAATTGTCCCAGGGGAATCAACAACCGCTACCTCCATCGCAACAGGGGAATGATCAGAAAATATGCGGGGTAATATTTCGCATGTTTCAGCATCGCAACCACATCCGGGGAGATAAACCAATAGTCGATCCTAGACTCAGAGTTATGGACCGAGGAGTAGTATGTGTATGCCCTATTGTCCGGGTGCAGCAAGCGCCAGGTGTCAACAAGGGAAAGCTGTGACAGAATGAGTTTGAGAGTGACAGCAGCTTTGGCAGGAGCTCTGACAACACCGCTGGATCTGTCCAGCTCGGGATCCATGGCCAACTTGAAATCCCCCCCCCCATATTATTGTAGTAACATTAATTGACACAATTCATTGATACATATCCATGTAAAAAGTAGGATCATCAACATTCAGACCATACGTGTTAACCAATAACATCTCCTTACCAGCAATTTCACCCCAAACCAATACATATCTGCCGAGCTGGTCAATTCTCTGGCCTAACAGTTTGAACCCTATGCCAGGATAAATAAGAGTAATGACCCCCCTGGATTGGGTGTGTTTCTTGCAGCATCACAATTTGGGGGGAGTGTCTAGAGATATAGTTGCAAACTTTTTTAGTTTTCAATCGATTATTCAGACCTCTTACATTCCACAATAGCAGTTTAACTTAGTCCGTCACCGGTGTTGCATGGGGCAATGTTCCGCCTGTATCTTGTATCGTGACACCATAACATATGCATATTGTGGGTGGTGCTAGCATCTGTGTAACCACTAATTTAACGAATACCAAACAACTTATTTCCTTCATGTCCCATTCCTGACGGGGCTCCATATCATGGGGTCCAGTCACCGTTTCGGTACAAGAGTCCATATGCCAACAACAACAACAACAACAACACAACATTGCACACCCTCCCCCCACCCTCCCTCCCTCATCATCACCCCCAACTTGACGATGGTTCCAATCCAACTTGTGGAGTATTCCAGGGGTAGCCATGTTGCTCCACATGACCACCAACTCCGGGTCTCACCGCCACACCATTCCGTCCAATACGGGGCCGCCCAACAAGCCGCCAGCTTCGTTACGGGTCAAAGAAGAGTCCCTTCTCCAAGCCATATGCGCAGCCAGTACGAGACCTCAATCTGCCGGATGCGATCTGTTGTTCTGCGCGGGTCTGCCCCCTCTGGGAGGAAGATTCTATGTAGGCTAAAGCTTCAGTCTGAATTTCAAAATAGTGCGCTCTTCCTGCATGGTGAATCCTCATCCTGGCCGGGAACATTAAGGCGTATGTGATCTGTTGAGCTTTCAGGAGTTTCTTAACTGGCTCGTATGATAGTCTACTGGCCTGCACAGTTGAGGAGAAGTCTGGATATATATGTATACCAGCCTCTCTTGCCAGGCGAAGGATTGTGTCTCTGTCTCTGTAATTCAGGAGACGTGCGATTATTGTACGTGGTGGTGAACCAGGTTTGGGCACCGGCACTAGCGTGCGATGTGCTCTTTCAACCAGAAAATGGGCAGAGAACGCATCAGGACCAAATAGGGAATTGAACAGGCCTTCTAGTTGTTTCTCCATCAGATTTTTTCCAAAGGATTCCGCTATGCCGACTACTCGTTGTTCCTCCTCGATCGGGATTCGAGGTCCTCGCACTCGTTTTGCAGATTGCTCATCGTTTCTTTAATTTGAGAGATGTCTTGACTGTGGTGAGCAATAGTGTCCTCGTTAGCGCTTATCCTATTTTCAGTTTCCGTGACACGTGCGCTTTCTTCATCTATCCTGGCCCTCATGGACCCTATGGTAGCCACTATTTCATCCAGTTTCACACTTACTGCCAAGACCCCATTTTGCACCAGGCTGCAAGTTTGTCTTCACGCTCCCATCCGTCATGTTCTCCCGAAACCAGGGGTTCCGAATGTACCTCGGCTGCAGTGGTTTGGCCTTGGCTGCTAGTGTAGGTGTCCATTGGGCCTTTTTTCTTGCCACCTCGGGTCTTGGATGTCTTGCTTGCTTTATGTGGTTCCCCCATAACAGCGAGGAACCGTGTGTCACTCCCACCGTATGGTATGGCAGTAATTATTATAGGCGCTCACAGCGTCACCCCCTGGCTCGCCTGTCCGGATAGCAATGGGGTTTTAAGTGCGCCTGTGTTCCCTCTGCGTTTTGCGTCCCTGGAGCTTGTTGGCATGAATGGACTGTGCTCTTACACGTATTTGATCTATGTTGCAGGATATTGTGGCCACAAACGCAGTGTTCGACTGCAGAGTCCCTATGTGTCACAGGTGTTTCTTCCCCCCCCCTTTGGTAGAGGGCAGTGGGGGCGATTCCCGCGCGCCTCCCGGTAATAGGGGGCCGCGGTATCTAAATGTTTTGGCTCCCCTGCACAAAATGATCAAGATGCAGCCGGCAGTGTCCAACAGGGGTCAGTGCGATCAACAGTGGACTGTCGCTGTATTCGCCGACGTGAGGCGGCCCCTAATGTGCAGAGCACAGGATGTTTTTCACCCCGCTGGCGCTGGCCCTCCCGGACAGCAAACAGTGCCGTTGCAGCGGCAGTCGCGGCCAGGACAGGAGACCCAGGTATAGCCGGACGAAGGCCCACCCCCGCCCAGCCACCCACAGTACCTCACCAGGGGACAAGCGTGGGCCAGAGAGCTGAAGTGCCCGCCGCGCTGCTCCGTCGCTGTCAGGACCTCCGACCGATCGTCGCACACGGGAGGGCAAGGCGTGCCTTCCCCTTCGTCTCCCTGCAGCCAGAACAGCACCGGTCATCCGATGGGCACGGGGCCTCAGGTAGGTGCCAGCAGCTGAAGCTTTCTACCCAGCCATATCTCGCCAGTGCTAGATCGCAGTGGAACAGGATTTTCACTGACTGCGCCCAGGCGCACGGGTCATCAGCAGAACAGCTTTCCGGCTTCCTAGACAGCCCCCAGACGGATAAATCAGCACAGGATATTGCGGTGGAGCGGGAGATCCGAAATCAGGCAGCCATCTTGCTTGTGCGCAACAGCGCCCCCCGAGAAGGTAGCAAATTTAAAACGTGGGTGGGAAGGTTGTGGAGGTGCTGGCATGTCTGGAATTGAAGCAGGAGTTTGTGTAGTTCAGAGAAGTTATCACAACCTCGAAAGCAGCCTCCTCGCTCATGTCCTTGGTAACAGGTGCGCTGTAGACCTATGAAATAATGAATTGTGTAACCAAATTGCCAATTAGAATCTTTGTAATTGATGACAGAAGAAGAAGATCCCCATGTGGAAGGAGATGGTCAGAACATGCTGGGACAAATTGCCTGGCATCCCGAATGGAGCAGGCTATATGTGTATAGGGTCGCACCAACCAGCTACCTGGATTTGTAACCTATGTGATGTACGTCAACTGTGATGCTGTGTACCTTTAAAACCCATTGCTTATGCTGTTTTTGTCAGAGCACTCTGTGATAGCAGAGTTATTTGCTGGCACGTACTTGTATTTTTTGTGAGATTAAACCTTTTTCTCTTTGCAAGAGGTGTGCTGGGCCTTTTTCCCTAGTCGGTTGTATTTTTTTCTGGTGTGAGTGTTGAGTGGTACTCTACAGCGTTGACATAGAACAGTATCACACAGAAGGAGGTAAATAATGTTTCTACTGGTAATGACAGATTACTATTCCAGATGCGCTCAAGGTCAAAAAGTTCCAAGAAGCAACAGGGAAGGTTGTGGTGGAATCTTTGAATGGTGTGTTTCGTAGACAAGAATACGAGTAGGAGATAGTGAGCGACAATGACCTACCGTTCAAGAGTATGTTAGTTGGTCAATATGCCAAGAGCAAGGGTATCAAGTGGAAATATACCACAGTGTACCACCTACGTCTAATGGTTTGGTAGAGCGATACAACCAAGTTGTTGCAGCAACCACTGAACAAGCAATAAATACACAGTGAGGCGGAAACCAAACTGCATACTCAATCCTACTTTTGTTAATAAGGTTTTACCAGCCAAGATCATAGACTAGGCAGAAGTGATACAAATGAAACATAAGGCTCAAGGCAAGTGCAAACAAGTGTTTGAGAAACACATTCCAAGTAAGAAACAAGAAGTAGCGATAGGAGAAATAGATCTAAGAAAAAGAATTGAGTAAGAAAGGAAAGTCAACATTTTCAGAACTAAAGAGAGCTATTGAAAGGTTCCCCTATGCAGTGAGGATTGAATATGGCAGCTTAGATAAGGTCGGAGATATCCTAAATTCGTCGGGATCTGAAAGAAGGAAGATAGGATTGCAAGTATGTATAAAGGAGTCTAAGCGTGCAGAAAGAGGAGACTGACACACGGGTGACATGGTTGTTGACATAAACGTTTAATAACCAGTAAAATAAAGAGAAACCCTATCTCTCCCTAACTCTAAGAGGTTTTTCCCTTCCTCAACCAAAATATTAAGGATTCAGTTAGGATGTCCATGTAGCTCAAGAGGCCACCGTCCTGTGCCAATACTCTTCTTCTATCCCTTACACTTGTAACTAAACTAAAGTGGTAGTGGATCTTCTTGGTCCAGAAGAATGACTCCATTCTTCTGGACAATGGATCAAAGTTCCAAGTGCAGCTGGGACCTTCACCTGTGGGAATGACTCCCTTCCCAGGTCTCTATCCCTTTGCAAAGTACAAGACAATGTTCTGGGTTGAAATGCCAACCAGCAGCAAAGTTCTCCGTTCAAATTCAATGGGCAAAGTTCCAGCTGAAACATCAACATTCCTTATTGCCCATGGTTGCTTCTTCACTATTGGGTTCCTGCAGAATGCCTCCCTTCTCCCGGTATCTGGCTCTGTGTTTTTCTCCCCACACAGCCAGGGGGAATGACTCCCTTCCCCTGGACTCTCCCTTCACTTGCGTTTGCACTTTATAATGTCAGTAATATCTCTCTTGCCCTGGCCTTATTTGGCTTTCTTCTCACACTCTTGGTTTTTACTTTCACAGTTCACAATACAAGGGGGAATGTCTCCATTCCCCTAGCCTTTCTCAGATTACTTACTGCAGTTCACAATAGTATAAGGCTTCTTGTTACAATTCACAACAGTAGAGGGAATGTCTCCCTTACCCTGGCCTTTCTCAGGCTTCTTATTGTAGTAGTTCACAGCAGTAGGGGAATGTCTCCCTTCCCCTGGCCTTTCCCAGGCTTCTTATTGCAGCTCACAACAGTAGGGAGAATGTCTCCCTCCCCCTGGCCTTTCTTAATCTTCTTATTGTAGTTCACAATAGTAGGAGACATTTCTTTCTCAGGCTTCAATTTTGTCAGACCTGGTTCATTTTCCTGCCAGGCACTGCTACCAAGAAGATGACTTTAGAGGAATCTTCTTTCTTCTTGTTTGAGTGTGGGTCCAAGACCCGTATTTCTCTGTCTGGGTAACTTGGCAGACTTGTTTCCCTCTTCTGACAAGTACAGCCACGAGGAAGAGGATATTAGACCTCTGATTTTCCATTGTTTCTGTTCTGTTTTTTCTCTCTCTATTTGTGGGATAAAACGTGGTTCCCACTGTTGCAAAGTACTGCGATGAAAAGGAGGGTAATTCAATTCCTTATGTTTCGACCTCCGTGTTCCTCTTCCAATGCCAGTCTCAAACTGTCTCCCCTTACCTTCTGGGTTTTCAGGACGCTTGGCCGATTCTTCCCAGGGTCTGGTTTCTCTTTGGTTTGTGCCGTGGCATTCTCTGTGTCTCTCGGCCTGTCTCCCCTCGTTCTCAGGATCTGCTATCTTCTGGAAGATGCAGGTGCCACCCTTGCTCGGTACACCTCCGTCCTTCAGCCTCTCTTCTCCTGGACTCCGTCTAAGTCACAGGGTAAAGGAGCTCCGGTCTCACCGTGATCTTGGGAGCAGAGTGTCTAACTGGCGTCTCCATCGCAGTTCCTGGGCTTCATGGCTGTACGTCCTGGTTGGCAGATGCTCTCCTCGTGAGCCTTCTTTAGTTTTTATGATGGTCGGGAAGCCCTGCCTCCATGGAATTGTATACAGCTCTGGTTCTCTCTGGGCTTCATTCGTTATGCTTCCAATGTTCTGGTGCTCCTTCGGATCTTTTAACTCTTCTTCGTCCCAGTAGTTTTTAGAAGAGTAACATCCCCTGTCTTAAAACAGTATGGTTTTAGTCATGAAGTCATTAGATGGAAAAGAGGCTAGGATATGTGAGGGCGTGAGTATTCTATCAGGGCTATACCCTAGATGATCGTCCTTGTACCCATAGGGGAGTCTCTCCCCATGAGATCCGCCCGCTGAGTACCACCCCCAGTGGGACTATCAGGTAGCAGCCTCACCTCCCTGGCCTCATGGGAAGGGGCATCCCCTCAGGGAGAATTAATGACGTCTTAAGGATTCGTCACAAGAGTTATGGAACATGCAACCTAATCCTAGTGATAGGAGTGTAGTGATTTCCGAGATAGCTATGCAATCAGGAAATAAAACTGGCATAGCGTTGATAGCCCATGGGCCTGAGCCATGCCAACAAACAAGCAGAAATGGGACCACGCTGCAACACTTGAAAGATTATTGGCTGGGAAGGAGTTGAGCACAAATGTGATTTCATAGAAGCATCACACTCACTGTCCACCTCAGGGGTAAACTAGTCAATGGGGGTCGTTATGAGTGAGGTAAAGGTTTGTTTGTTTGTTTGTTTATTTATTTGGTAATGCGCTCCGAGCCCGTGGGCATCTGGGCGCAACAGTACAAGAGGACTCGAAACTTAGTTACAAAGCCTGACGCAGGCTATTACAGAAAAACAGTGGTTGGTTACAGTAGGTGATACAATGCATATAAAATATCAAGTTTAAACGCAAAAAGAGCAGCATTATAACAGGTTGTGCCGTTTCCACTAGGGTGAGGGACGTTGCATGTCGTTGTTGTGCAGCCATTTGAGAGCGTAGGATCTGAATCTTGTGTAGGGTAAAGGGCATCTAAGGTCGGGTGGGAGTGTGTTCCATGATTGTGCAGCTCTAACTGGGAAACTTGCACCGCCCGCTGTGGTAAGTTTGAATCTGGGGACTTCCAGTAGGAAGGTATTGGCAGATCTCGTCAGTCGGTTAGAGGGTCTCCAGTTGATTCTTTCCGCTAGGTAGGGGGGTGCTTGATTGTTGAGGCATTTAGAAGTGAGGGAAATTGTTTTAAGAAGGATTCTGTCCTTTATCTTTAGCCAATGGGCTACAATCCGGTGATTGGAGATATGTTCTCTGCGTGGGATGTTCAGAGCAGCTCTAAGAGCGTTATTTTGCAATCTCTGGAGTTTGTCAGTGACCGACTTGTTGGCACCTGAGTATAAGGCGTTGCAATATTCGAGTCTGGACATGACAAGGGCATTGGCCAAGGTGAGGCAGCTGGCACTGGACAGGAAGGGTCTGGCGGCACGGATGAGTTTACACGTGTAGGTGGTTGAGGAGGCGAGGGAATTCACTTGCTTTTTGAGGGTAAGAGCTGAATCAAGGTAAAAACCCAGCGTTTTGACTTCGCGCATAACCTTAATAGTATTGCTATCAATGTTAAATGAGGTGTAGTCCGGGGTGAGTTTGGATAGTTTGTGGTCTGAACCGAGGAGCAGGATTTCAGTTTTATCGTCGTTCAGGCAGAGGCCATGTGTGGCCATCCATGCTTGAATGAGGATGTAAATTTTATTCACCAGAGCCAGGTCCACTTCGTAGTTGCCCGAAAGGGGTATGAGGATCTGGGTGTCATCTGCGTAATTAGTGTAGGTGACGCCCAGACTGTCCAACTTGTCGAACAATGGCTTGGTGAAGATATTGTACATAGTGGGTGAGACACAGGAACCCTGTGGGACTCCACATGTGATTTGGATGGGGTCAGCACAGGTGGTGGAGGAGAACACTCTCATAGTCCGGTTGGCTAGAAAGGATTGGACCCAAGCTATAGCATCTCCTGTGAAGTTGGCAGCCAGCTTGAGGTGGTTGCATAAGACTGCATGGTCCACCAGATCAAAAGCTGCTGACAAGTCCAGTAAGAGTAGCAGAGGTGAAGAGTAGCAGAAAGGTGCCAGAGCCGTCAACCCCTTACCACCTCATTACGAGTCTGCTCGCGGGAACCCGCTAAGGACGCCTGGTATTGCCAGGCGCCCTTAGCGGGTCCCGCGAGCAGACCAGGGTGCTAACAACGGGCCCGTTGTTAGCACCCTTCCCACTCCCATTGAGCCCTATGGGGGCTCGAATGGGAATGGGGATGGTTCCTTGAATGAGGAATTACCGGGTCCTCCAAGGTCGGAATGGCCCGGTAATTCCTCATTCTAGGAACCCGGACCCGGTACATGGCAAGGGGGCAGCCATGCCGCTAATAGCAACATGGTTACCTCCTACCATGTAATGACCCCCAATGTATCTAAGATAATGTTACATTTGCCTGTTAGTATTAGTTTGTTTACCTGATCTAACACGTGTTTTATCTTTTATTAATGGATTATTATATGTTGTCGAATGAGGGAGTGATGTAGGTGCTACGTATGTGTGCGTCCCTTAAGGCGGCTGGGGGCAATTAGTGTAACTGGACAATGTTTGGGACGGCGAGAGTGGATGAGCCTGTGCCAGGACCAATGGAGAGTCAACTTGTCTTGCAATAAAGAAGTTACCTGCCACTGGCTTCATGTATTCAATGTTCGGCAATAACTGCATGTCACGGATTCCTATTTTCTTTGTGCAAGGTAATTTGCCACAACTGGAGACTGATGAATTATACAGAGCGATGTCTATAGTTCTAATGCCGTTGGGAAAAATTAGACCTAAAAAAGCCACTGTGCTACTGGGCCCAAATGATTTAAATTGTAGGAGGAAACTTTAAAATACATTTTACACTAAGTTCAAAAACAAGTGAAACTTGTCCAAAAAAAAGGTGACCGTAAGATACTGTGTGTTGCAAAGCCTTAATGCTAGACATCCAGAGTGCACTTCTGAATCACAGACCAGCTGTAGTCTAGATTGGTTCCAGGTAGGCTTTATTTCACATATGTACAATATGTACAATACTCCAGTTACTCTTCTTGTATTTACAGCACGCGTAGACATAGACAGGAACATGGGAAGGTATAACATTACTTATAAAGGAGCTGACCCACCGGTCATCCATTCAACCCAGCTCAGGCCCCAACTGACACCCACAGAACATTCACACACAGATCCACCCAACATTCTCATGAGCTACATTCTACATTCATGCACCAACATTCTACAGCAAGCACCCAGGCCAGTGGCAAGACAAGACTACACTACAACATCTCCCCTTCATACCAGATTCACCACACACAGCATCTACCTTTCATTCCAGACTTACCACAGACTCACCACACACACTGTGCAATATGTCAATTTGATTTTCATGAAGGGTGGGCTAAACATAATTTGCCTGGAATCATACAAAGTGGTCAGGTGTGAAGCACAATTTAAACTCTGGACTACCAGTCCACAGTTGAGAATGTAGCCTCAAGTCCACAGCTCCTGTTGGGTTTGCCAATATACTTGCGGAACATGTAAATATATTGAACGTCTATGAATGCCGACAAGGCTTTGCAGCAGGAATGTGGAAGCAGCACAGGGTAAACAAATGAATTATGATGTCATAATAAGCAATTCATATCCGATCTGTATGGAAGGAGCTCCTGAGGGATAAAGGGCCATTTTCCTACATGAACTGAGGGGTGTAACTAGACTTGCTCTTCATAGGGGCTCTAAAACGCAGCAAATGTCTTAAAATTAAGCACTTAAATTAATATTATTTTCTGATGCCATGTAAAGTGGGGTCTGCCTGCTCCCGCTTACCCCTATTCCTTAGGTCTGAATAATGACTCTATTATAACACAAAAATGATTGTTGTAAGAAAGAAAAACTACACTTACATTAGAGGAATGACTTGCCAGGCAGTTAGGGGTAAACACACCATCTGCCTGAAACTGTCTAACTAGACTTGTCATTTTTGCATATTTGCCTGAGTGATTCGGTTGACTAAGTACACATATTTGTTTTTGTTCCTTAGGGTTTGATTTCATGAGAACATCGAGTCAACAGTAGTGAAAACTGACGATCGTGTTTCTTTGGCCTGTGGTCGCCAGTGGGCGTGCCTTCAGAAATACAAATCTCTCGGAGTTCCATCTGTCACACTAGGGCCTATCGAAGTAGACTGGGCATTCAGCCCTTTATGGGAGAATGCATTCGATCTCCAGGTCCAACTGCAGTCTGCATGCTGACTTTCAATACCACCTCTTCTCTGTCATCTACAGCCTGGTGTTCATTGTGGGCCTGGTGTGCAACCTCTTAGCTCTCTTTATCCTCACGTGCAAAGTGCAAAACACCACCCAGTCGTACATTTACTTCATCAACCTATGCATGGTGGACACCATCTTTGTGTGCATGCTACCGTTCCGCATCCATTACCACATCAATGGCAACAACTGGATCTTCGGTGATGTTGCATGCCGCATCACTGGTACCTTGTATTATAGCAACATTTACCTGAGTATTGGTTTCTTCACTTGTATCTGTGCTGACCGCTACATCGCTGTGGTGCATCCGCTGACCTACATACGCATCAAAGTCAGCCATTACAGCATTGTGATCACTGTGCTTGTCTGGGCCTTGGCAGTGGCGTTGGTGGTTCCATTGGTCTTGGGAGGTCCTCTGCACAACACAGATGGGAACCGAACCACCTGCTTTGAGAACTTCACGGTCCATGACTATAAGGACCGCATGGCACCGTTCAATATATGCGTGCTGGTCTTCGGTTTTGTCATCCCCTTTAGCATCATCTCCATCTGCTACCCGCTGATTGCCAAACGCATCTCCCAGATCCAAGCCAGCATCCACAAGAAAAAAGCCTTGCGAACCATCTACCTCATTCTTCTCATCTCCATCATCTGCTTCTTGCCCTACCATGTTACGCACCTACTTCACTTTCTCATGCGACAGGAGCTCTTTGCCAGCTGTGCCATTGCCAACTCAATCTACAAGCTGCGCCGAGTGACCCTAGCACTTGTCAGCCTTAACTCCTGCCTCAACCCAGCCATGTATTACTTCACATCATCCACCTATAGCTGCCAACTGCTAGTGCAGAAACTTAGGGCACGGCGCTCCAAGAAGGTGTACACTATCTATGACCGCGACATGGCAGCATTGTCCGTATGCACTTACAGGATCAAACCATGATGTGGGCCTATGGATACTGCCTGTTTCATGTCATTAAAGTGTCAGTTGATCAAACCTTACCTGGCAAGCTGGACTATAGAATGGACACTGTGTTCTCGCTATGGCGGCTGCTTACACAGTTAAATTACCCACCCTTCCCTATGCAGAAACCGCCAACCTACAGTGTATTAAAACTCTTGCATACAATTAAAGACTACCATCACCAAAATGTTGCCTGTTTTTTCCAAGTACAATGCCAAAGTTGTTGAATTACCTGAGAATAGGCGGGCCAGTCAGAAGATTTTAGAAATTTGCTAGCATGATGGAACAACTAAGTCTCTGTTTGGCCTGGGACAGAATTAGCCACATATCAGCTCATGTCTGACATACAGATGACTCTGCCCTAATCAGACCCGTCATTCAGGGGCCCCACTTGACTCATTTTTTTCACCAACCAGTCTACCATTGGCTATGGGTCCCGGCCAAAGTAGAATTTGTGCCTCTCGACTATCCCAGGATACAAGTGTTGACTGTGTGTTTTATTTTGTTTGAGTGTCCCCTTTCTGAATACATTGTAGCTATGGGTCCAGCATTCCTTGTTTCACACTTCTCTCACTGAATACATTAATATTTCGAGAGTTTGTTCTTTGTATTATTATTTTTTTAATCAGAATTATTCAGAGTTTTCATTGTTGTCCATTTTATAGCAATATGTATTGCTGTTTGACTGTGTCATATTTCAATCATTTTGAGCTTTGTTTGAGCTGGTTTATGTTGCAACTTGAGCTGGTGAACATTCATAACTTTTTGTTGGAATCTCATTGTCATGAGGTCACCATTGACTGTCGGATACACAGCGCAAGGGCAAATTGTGGTCCTTCCTGACAGAATGTTATGGTAGATTTATTGGTGTGTTTGAAGCAATCTCGTATGGGATGAGGCAGCTCACGAGAAAAGGGGTTGAATTCACGTGGGGGGAGGAATGTCAGAAGCCTTTCCATGAAATAAAAGAGGTCAAATGCAGAGCCATCATCACAGTTGACACCAGCATTAAGTGTTTGAGTTCTATGGTTGTATACTAATTGACCTTTTCACAATTGACCTCGGGAGAATTGACCTAATTTAGAAGGTCAATTAGGACATATATGTGGGGGGGAAACCCCCCGCAACCCTCCCACCCAATCCAAAACCCTCTGCAACCCCCCACACAATCCCCTTAGATTATTTATATTCCAAAACCAACCCAATACATATAGAAAATAACTAAAATAATATAAAGGTCAATTGTGCAAAAGGTCAATTAGGACCACTATAATAAGGTCAATTGTGCAAAATGTCAATTGTAAAAGGTCAATTTGGGTAATACCAGTTCTATACATTCCCAGGAGTTTGAAGGTGCAGAAAGGATCATTTCCTACGCTTTGAGGGCGAGGATGGGGACGGAGTAAAGGTACTCCATAATAGAGAGCTGCAAGCATGTTGCTTCGGGGAAAGTACTTTTGTGAATATAGAACAACTATTCCCTACTGACCATAAACCAAGTATGGTGGTTTGGACAGTGAAAGGGCTGGCAAGAGTCAAATCTAGATTAAGTGTGAAATTACAAGAATATGAGTATATAGATGCAGTGCACGACTGCGTCCCGGGGATGCAGAACTGTATTGAAGATTTCCCCTCTAAGATGCCCCTCCCTATACTGGGTGAATGGCATCCCCCAAGGCAGAGGGGGGAGTACATTGCGGCTGGGATATCTAAGTGTCAGGGTGCAATTCCAAGGGGGAATGTGTAATTGAACTTGACCAGGACTCTAGATGCGGTGAAGAGAGGGGCATATAATGGACTGCCGTAGGAAAAGTGCCCCTGAAGATGATCTGGGGCTTTTGGGTGGTAAGGAGCGTGCTGTCGCTCGAGAAGCGGGTGCTAGTCGCAGGGCAAACAATGAGAACTCTGGCAGCCTGAAGAAATAGGATCATTGAGTGGGGGCATCAACAGCATCTCAATGGCCAAACACGAGGCACACTCCAGTTGCTGATGGACATGAAGGTGGAGAGGGCAATCAGGGAATGGTGGCCATGTCCCAAATCCGGTAAAGGCCTTCAACTGAAAGGAAGCCTCTCAGTCCCGTTACTGTACCTGAGGGAAGTTGGCAGGGACAAGGCATTGCCAACATGGGTCCATACGAGAATGTATGTAAGAAAAGTTTATCACCACCAAGATTGACCACATTTCGAGGTGGGCCGAGGCGGTCATGGTTGAGGTGATTATTGGGCTTGTAATTATTGGATTTCTGGGCGGGGTATTTATGAGGGAAGTCTTTACAGAGGTGATCATTTCCAAGCAAACATGTGAAGAAATACTGCCTAGAAAAAGGGATAGAGGAGTGCCACTCGTCTGTGTACCGCTTCCAGCATAACGTTATGGTGAAACTCTTCAATAGAGTTATTGGTGAATCAATCAAGCAGGCAATAGGTAAGAATTTCTGTGGAAGAGAACTAATGAAGCGTTCACACCTTTTCCAATGGCCCCACGCAGGTGAACCCCTTCAGGTTGAGTAGAGGAAGGGAAGTAAACACCAATCTCAACCTAAACTGGGTAGACAAAGTTAGGAAGCAAGAGCTGGTCCTGCAGACATTCAGGACAAGAATAGAACATGGGCAGTGGATTAGCAAGGCTGCTTATGACAAGGCAACCAAACTCCCCGGATGTCAAGTAGGTGAAGGTTTATGAGACTGGATGTAGGTGAGGTAGGGTTCCAAGGAAAGGTGCAGTCCAAGTTCTCTACTCCTGTCCACTTAGAAAAATGGTCCTGCAATGCTGCACAAGTGGAAGGTGGAGCAGTACGACACGGTTACCAGTCAAATGGTCGAAAACATTTGGTCGACAGACAATTTGGTCGACACCATTTGGTCGAATGCCAAATGGTCGAATTTTTTTTTTTTTTTTACCCATTTTTTGTTTTTTTTGGGGGGGGTCCCCCCCCCAGCCCCCTTTTTTTTCTTTTTTCTTTTTTTTCCCCACACGAAAACCCACAAAACACATATATATAAAAAAAAATAATTCGACCATTTGGCATTCGACCAAATGGTGTCGACCAAATTGCAGTCGACCAGTTTGTCGTCGACCAGTTGACTGGACACCGTACGACACATCAACAGGGTAGTGAGATGGGAGAAGTGTAGTATGAGTGGGAGATTGAAGGAGGCCAGTTGGGATGAATGGGTTAGACTCAAGTGGGAATGCGTGATGCAAGAAATACTGGTGTGGAAAGCAGGGTATCAGCAGGTTCCACAAAACGTCAAGCAGCAGGCATTGGGGAATGGCAGATTGGTTATGTTGCAAATTTGAGCGAAGGCGAGTCAAAGGAGACTGGACTGCAGACTTCAATGAGGGATTTGGCAAGGCCCATGTGGACCAAGAGGCAGGAACACGCGCTCACGGATCAGGTGGCACCGTTTCTTACATGCAGTGTGTCAGGGAGATAAGGGTTCTGCTCTGGGTTCATCAAATATTTTGAAGTTAAATTTTGTATTGTTCTTTTTTGTTATATTTTCTTTGCCTTTGTTTCTTTTGTTGTTTCTCTAGTTGTGGAATAGTTCCTTTGGTGAGGTGGGCAGGGGGGACAGATGTGTTCTTTATTGAGCCGGTGAACATTGCTAGCTCTTAGTTGGAATCTCACTAGCACAAGGTCGTCCCCAAGAACATGGATGGAACGTTGGGAGGATTCAAGGTTTTGTGCCAATGGAGCTGAAGGAAGAGGGAGTGGTGCAGTTTTTTTCTGGCCTTCGGGGTGCACAATAATAGGGTTACCCCGGGCCACCAATGGACCACACTGGAACCACCCTTCCATTCCAGAGCAGCTGTTCCAGTGAGGTGCGGAGCAACCTGCAATTAAATTGTGTTAGTACAGGAGATGGCCTATACCCTGAGTTCTTAGATGACTAATGGACAAAGACACCAGAGTGAATGTTACAGGGATCCCAACGAGGGACCCCGCTTTATTTATGATAAACAATTATACTTTTAAATACTGTTCCATTTCCAATTCCATAGGATTCCCTCTGGAATGAGCACCAACTAAATGGCGACCTGCTACGTCAGCTCACCCTTCCTTGGAGGGGTCTTTGGGACCCTTAGGGTGAGTCTGACAAAACAGACCCCTTACCTACACTCAGGTACCACCCGCATGTAGTGTGAGGCCAGAAGTGGCCTTTGTGGGTGGTCCCATCTTGCTAGGAGGCCTCAGGCAGGCCGCTACACTATCCCTGCCTCACGGCAGGGTACCTCCCTTCTACCCCCTTTTTCTTCTTAATGTCTATATATATATATATATATATATATATATATATATATATATATATATATATATATATAGTTAATGTCCTACCCCTGCTTCACATTTAGGTCTACATACATTCCATTTCTATAAAACCCCCATTCTACTTTTCCCTACTTAACATTCTACTTAAAAATACTTAAATATATACATATAAATATTCAGTGAACAAAATGTGTTAAAGGCATGTTCTGGTTAAGTTGCACTAATAAAAACCTATGAAATTCAGTGAAAAAAAGTAGTTAAAGGGGCGTTATGGTGAAGTTGCACTGATAAAAACCTATCAATTCAGTGAAAAAACATTGTTAGAAGAATGTTATGGTTACAAGTAAAACCGAAATCTAAGCAACCATAACTCGCGCCACAAACAAATTGTACACAGTAGTGCTATAAATACACATATGCATTGTTCAGTAAGAGAAGTGAATTAATGAAAGGGGGAGTAGGAATGGGCAAGTTCTGATGGAAGCCCGGGAACGAAGAGCAAATGGGTGCCAATGTGAGAGGCCAATATATAAGTGCTGGGGCGGAAGAGTCCCAAGGGTGGGGTGCACAACGGCCAGGCAGTGGGCCGCAGAGGCCGTGCTGAAGGGGGGAGGTACTTGTGTCAACTAGGTATAGTGCCTCGAACCTGTGAAGTTAATGAGGCAGTAAGCCACCAGTGTCAGTAGCAGTGGGATGAGTAAGCAGACAAACGAGGGAGGTAAAGAGGAAGACAAAAGCAGAGATTTTAAAGGTTTTTGGAACTTACAAAGTCTGACTCTAAGTCTAAAAGGGGGAGGGACACTGCTCCAAAGAAAGGCACCAGATAAACAGAGATATCTATCTCACATTCTCTGTTTGAAGAAGCATTTCACAAGCGGACAATTGGAGTTAAAGAAGCACAAGGCTCTAGCAGGGGAGTATTTAGGGACAGAAATTTGGAAATAGCGTGGTCGCAAGCCTCAGAAAGCCTTGTGGATGATGCAATTTCATCCTTACAGCCACTAGAAGCTAGTGTAGAAATGTTAGGGCTGCCGTGATACGATCCCTAGCCTTCAGGCTAAGCATAACTCTTGCAGCCCTAGTCTGGATTAGCTAAAGGGGCCGTACAGCACATAGGGGGAGGTTGACGAAGAGGCTGTTGCAGTAGTACAGCCTACAGAAGACCAGGGCTCTCAAAGCATTTGGCTTCTGAGGGAATGTAAGGAAAAGTAGAATTCCTTTAAAGAGGTAAAGCTCAAAATTGCCCTTCTTCAAAAGGTCCTACATGTGAGGAGTCAAGAAAAAACTGGAGTTAAAGATGGCCTCACAGGATGGTGAGGATAGAGAGCCCAAGCGCAGTGGGCACAAAGTAGGAAGGAAACAGGGCACAGGTGTCCCAATAAGAAAAATCTCCATCTTGCTGGCATTAAAACAGAGATCGTTAGCCGCACACAATGCATGGATGGCGGTCAGACGATCGGGTATCAGAGAGGCAGATAAGAAAGTAGTAGAGGGAAGTTTAAGCAAAGCTGTGTATCATCACCATACCACTGGAAATTAGGAGAGAAGAAGCAGATGAAGTGAGCCAGAGGGACGAGATACATATTAAAGATCCACAGCGATAGGATAGAACCCTGGGAGACGCTGCAGGTAGAAAATTAGGTGGTGGTGGACACACGTCTCAGTTGCAGCTGCAAAGGGCGGTTAGTCAGGAAAGAGGTCATCCAATCCAGTGCCCGGTCTCTGATGCCAAAGGTATCATGGAGCTTTCAATAAAGATATAATGGTTCACTGTGTCAAAGGGGGAGGGGAGATCAAGGAGCACTATCCTCAATTGCACTACAATCAAAAGTACGATATACACTTCAATTATATCACTATGCCATATTACAAATACAGTATACTCCCCTTATACTACATATAATAACTATACACATATTACTATAGTGTATGTGGCCAGTGGCAAGATTCTTGGGGGCACGACCGTAGGCCGTGCCCCCAAGTAGCTGCCCATTGGCCACAACCACCACAATACAATTAAACCATATAACAAGTATGTACAATACACCTTCAAATAACAAGACTCACCCAGACCCCTCCGTCACCCCCATTTCCAAAAACTTCCATGGACACAATCATTCACAGTGCACACACCATCACCTACACAGATTTTTTCTCACCAGCTCTATGTCAACTTTTTTCCGCTCCCCCACCCTTTCGAAGCCCTCTTTCATCAACAAAATAACCCCAAATATATTTTCCAGACTTCTTTTCCTCACAGCGCTGTCCGCGGAAAAAGGCCATTATATGCCCATCCAACATGGCCACCGTTTGAATAATTATGACAGACCTCACGTTTTCAAACATCCAATTAGCATGCACCTCTCTGCAAAGTTTGGTGACCATTCGTCGAATAGCGCCAAAGTGATCAGCTGCCAAAAAGTACTCTTTCTAAAAGTGATGCATAGGAGGATGACGAAGAACACGAAAAATAGGTAGAGGAAGTGCCCTACATCCAGCGCACAGAGAGAGTCATGGGTGTGGCTGTTCTTTAAAACCACAGGGGGGGGATCCCAAAGGCTTGGGCTGCCCATGTTTAATGCATTCAGTGTGGGGTCATACTCAGTTGCAGACAACATGGCAGTACTCCTTTGAGACCACTTCCATGCACAGATTCAACCAGCTGGGTGCTCTCAGAACTGCTGTTTCTTTCTCAGTGAGAAGCCGGTTAATGTTTTCTACCCCATATTCCTCAACTGCTCCTGCCACCACACAGCATACTCCTCTGGGGCAGAGGATCCCACCACCTGCCTTGCAGGCCATACAGGAGGCTGTCAATCCTTACCTTTCAAGGGTCATAGCTCTCTGCATGTAGTGTGACACACTGCTCTACAGGGCGTAGCCGTTTTAAAGTACTTTTGAGGGTTCAGTCAAGGAGCACGAGAAACACTGCCCCCTACCTTACATTTAAGGCCAACCCAACATCTTCAACCGTCCACCAGCACTTCAATATCTATGGTTGATTCTCTTCCCTACCTCCTCGCGTGACCTACAAAAAAAACTAAATCCGAACAAATGTATAAAAGCCAGAAACACAAAAAAGGTTCCTTTAGGAGCCACCTCTCCCAGTTAAAATATAGAACTAAAAAAGAAAATCACAGGACTTTTAGCAGCCTTTATGGTCCGCAGCCAGTACGATAGTCTGTGGACACCTGGACAATTCCAAGAGTGAGGTGGGGGGATTAAAATCATTTAAATGGTTTTTCGTTCCAAAATGGTGGCTCTTCAAAGAACCTTTTTTGTATTTTTGGGGGGGTTTTATATGCTGAACTAACAAATGTTCTACTGAAGTTATTTATTTTGTCCAACATTCCCAAAAACTGCTTCTAATCTGTTTTTGTTTTTTATTTACTAAAACTACTAAAAAAATACTTCACAACATATTTCACGAGTTCACTAAAGTTGTTTCAGTGCATTATGGATATTGAAAAAGAAATCTGTTTCCGAAATCAGTCAAATTCACTCCACCTCCTCAAAAAATATTTACATCATCCAACTTGATATTTTCGTTGTAAAAGATGCCATTGCTAAAGCACATTAAAAAGCACGTATACCTCCATTCACAAGCTGTCTACCTTCTTCCATCTGAGGACAAAACAAATTTGGACGTCTCCATATTTGTCTTCGATTGATTTCAGAAATAATAATCTTTGCAGCTGGAAACAGTTCCACTAGGCTTCTCAACATATCCTTCAGTGCAACTTGCAAAGATCCTGCAGGCACATAGCCCAAACTGTTGCCTCCAGAATGCACAACAATAATATCTGGACGCTTAAAGTGAGCCATCCTCTCACAGAATGGTAATAAGGTTACCCAGTTTAACCCACAATCTGCATACATCGAAACTTTCACTTCGTCCAATCCAATAGTAGCAGAGATGCCACAACGTTCACTATAAACCTTCAATGAATGGATCCAGGAATCACCCACCATCCACACACTCTGCTTCTTCACAGCCATAGCCATCTTCACTAAACACAACAAAGAAAACACTTCCTACTCTGTAGTCCTGTACACTTCAAATCATCCTCCAGACACACAAAACCTTATTGGCTAATCCCCCTTAAAAGACCTGGATGGCATATGCGGGTTTAGGGACTCTGCATCACCAGAAAACTTTTTAAACCTATAAAAATAGCACCCTATGAACTTTATTCCACTCCTCCACCCTTTCCAGCCACCAAATAACCCCAAATGTGTTTTGTAGGCTTTTTCCCCACCGTGCTATTCACGGACACCGGCAGCTGTCCGCGACATCCAACATGGCGACGGTTCCCAAAAATATGACGCACCTCATGTTTTTCACCATCCAATCAGTGGGCACGTACTCTCTCTCTCTCTCTCCTCTCTCCGGACCCCCTGCTCCCCCCATGATGTCTGAGTCTTTATTTCTAGGTGTTCCCTTAGGGGACAAGCACATACCCCTATTATCTGGGCCACGGGCTACAGTGGTCCCAGGTAAGGGCCTCAGTGTTGTACGATAGATAAATCATTTGCCTTATTTTGGCTTCCTGCATCCTCATTACTTCGGTTTAAGTTCACATCGAGTATTCTGCTGCTAAAGCTTGCATTCCGTAAGCTTTTGTGTCTTGATTTCTTGGGGTGTTAGGCTATGTACAGTATTTGGAGTATCATGAGAAATTTTACTTTTTTGTTTTCTGCTGCAGTGGATGTTTCCCCTAATTTGTATCTGTCTCAACATTGATCTTGTGCAATGGGGAAAATGTAAATATGACTGAATGACCTTTATTTTGCAGGTTTGGCAATAAACGTGAACCGATTGTCCTATCAGTTGTCTTCTGAAAAGTTTAGTCCTGGCTCCGTTTGAAAACTAATAGGACATTAGCACCTTCGTAGAGTCACAAGCCGATCAACAATTTCAGAATGCTGGTTATACTGATCGGCACATGGCAATGTTTGAAGCTGCCTGAGGAGACCTCCTACTGCTCCCAGTTCACAAATCTTGCTCCCTTTTGTTTAAGAAAAAAAAGAAAGAATAAAAACTTGTCTTTGAATGATTTTTCTCTTTTGTAGCCACGCTAGCCCCTTTACAATCTACATTAGTCACAAAGACTAAAGAGAAACTGAAGCAACAGTAAAACTTACAACGATGAGAGGACCTCATAACTGACCTCTAAAATGCATCAAATGAAATCATTATGGGTGAGCTGAATCTGTGGCTTGAATGCCCTCAAAACAAAGCAGCATCTCAGTCCCTCCCCTCATTGACCTCTCTGGGCTTCATCCACTGTAGCCAATCCCTTCACCCAAAGACAGGCATCAACTAGATGCCATCTTGGCCTAGGTCCCTAATGCCGCACAACCTAATGCCAGCAACCCATTCTGGACCAATCAACATTCCCTAAAACATCCATAAGAGGCTGCACCAGATTGTAGACATATTAGCCCCCATACAAGAAGAAATAAGTAGATCAGCCTTGAACTTGCCACCTTTAAAAGATAGGGCAGACAACTAGAAATGGAATGGAACCTATCCAGTGTGCCCGACTAGGAACCTGCTTACCACCCCCATGTTAAAGGCTACACACGTGCTATATATAGTGAAGGAAACAACCCTATTTTTCTGAAAGGATACTAGAGGCACCCAACAAGACCAAATAATTATTCTGGCTATCTCAACAACTCACTCACCCTCAAAAGGAAAGAAGCCATATCCAGAACACCAGAGTATGCAAAGCAAATTGCCACTGTTTTTCAGAATTAAATCCTCGCCACTCAATCTAGGATAAGTTCTCAGGCTACCATCCCGCATATCAGCAAACCTCACAGGAAACAAACTCTGCTTTCAAATTCTTAACACTCACTAAGATGCCAGAAATCATTGAATTGCTGAAATCCATTAAGGCCGCCAAATGATGTGCCCCTTGCACAGTCTACATTATGAAAGAGAACACCCCAAACACCAAAGCAGCACCTCTTGCATCCTTGACACTTCTCCCCCTGAAGACACTTCCCTGGTGTTCTGATGGGGAAATGTATTCCCTGCTTTATGGCCCCAACACTCTGTATTTTTGCATGGAATTCCTGTACAAATAAAATAAATAATTCAAACCTGTGATTAGAGGGGTGAAAGCTAGACAAAGGTAGTGATTTCCTGCATTTTCACTGTTTGTTGTTCCAGGAGAGCAATGGCGGTAATACCCAGCATGGTGGGCAGCCCATTCGCGCAGGGTGTACATGCCCGCTCCGTGAATTGGACAGCAGGTTATTACCAGCTAGATCCTTTATTTTTTGGCCAACCCCAATTGAAGTACATCCCTCTATTTGCATGGCTTTACTATCTGGTATCTGGCAATTAGTTAAAACCATTTTAATCTTTTTTTCACTTCTTAGTTTTGGCTACTAAGCCGAAACTTTTCCATTAGAGAGCAGCTATGGAGAAATGGAATACGAGCATGGGCGTAATTATAGGGGAGGACAGGGAGTTTTGTCCCCCCAACTTCTGTGGCATTCCTTTTTGTCCCCCCAACTTTTTGAGGGAGGGCAGGGGGGCCACAATCATCAATTATGTAATTGGACAGAGTGAGCCCAGCTGGGGTGCCCAGCAAAGCTTGCGCTGTCTCATTACATAATGCTGAGATGCCTTGCAGCCGCGCTGCAACACATTCAGGGCCGGGATGCCCTGCATGGCTCAGTCCCTCACCCTGGCTGGCCTGTCTCAAAGTCAGCAGCCAGGGTGCTGAACTGGGTGTTGCAGGCCTGGCGCCTGTGCTGCCACGCTAGCAGCAGCACTTCCAGGCGCCGCGGCGCAGCGAATCGCTTTACGGCTTTGTGTGCGTGCGACACACAGACAGGAACTAGGAAGCTCATTCAGCTTGCTGGTTTCTGTCTGGAGGTGCGTGAGTGCGAAGAGGTTAGGTCAGTGTAACATGAGACGTGTCCCGGGCGGCATTTGAAAGCAGAGCATAGGTACATTAAAAAAGATAATTATAATTTTTAATTGTGTTTGTGTATGTTTGTTGGTTGACTGGGCTGCGGGCTGACCCTAGTGAGGGCGCGTGTCACATTTGGACAATGTGAGCAGAGCTCACAGTACACATTACGGCCCCAGCTATGAAGACACACTAACAATAACAAATGGTGCATTCTCTGTGGCAAGCCACAGCTGTGCAACGCCTCTAAAATTAGTCTTGCCACATTTCAGATGCTACTAAAGCACCACCATCCTAATTTCAAAAAGAAGTTGGCGGAATGTGTGCCCTCCCCGAGTGGAAAGAGTCAAGCTGAGAAAACCTGTGACCCAAAACTGTCGTACTCTGCAAATTCTGTGAAATTAATTTGAGTGCTATACGCATTCCAAACATGGTGAACTTCTGCTAAGCAGTTTTTTCTCTAGGTGCGCAAACGGAACCGTATGGAATTTTGTGTTAAAAGCACACTTTTAGGAGCCCTGTATAACGTTTCCCTCTGCCGCCAAAAATAATCTTCCGCAAACTGGCAAAAAGTATTTTGTGTTTTGCAGACACATTTTCTGGACGGTTTGGTCCAAATTAGTAAATGGGTGTCAGGGTTCAGGTTACAGGCCACCAAAAACTGCTTCACTTACCAAACTAAGCCGGGGAGTATCAGCATTGTAAGAGTGGGGGCTAGGGGGTAGCAACGAAATGCAGTGTGTGGAATTCCACATGGTCTCATTGGCACCCCCAAACCGCCCACCCCTGCCCCAATCTACCTTTTTGGTAACTTTAGTGGAAGATGGCATTTTAACACACAACAAAAATAAAACTGTGGGTTCATTCCAGATGCAGGAAACTCATCTATTAGAGCTCTGTCCAAGCCCTCTGGGGCATAATACATGCAAACATCCTAATTATTATATGGATTGCACCAACAGAAGTGACTTCACAAAAAAGGACATTGAATGGCGCATCATCAGTCCTTGATACTTGGAGGCACCATGGAAGGGACTTTAGAATAATGTAGACAATTTAAGTGACCGCGCACATCTTTCCAGGTTTAGTTGATATAGATATTTATTGAGGTTTTGCTTTACGTTTCATGTGCTTAAATAATTATTTATAGCAATGCCTTGGAAGCAAACCACATTATATAATAAACTAGCCTTTCATATTAAACTAACCATACACTATATACATTGTCATAGAAATATGTTGAGTAATGGGAGTATGACTTTAGTTTTATTCTCCCCATTCTGCATGCAAAGTCACAATAGCATCATGTAGATTAATGTGAGCCTAACAAAACCCCCTTGGGTTTTAAAGCCATAGTCATTATTTCAAAAAGCATGCAACATTATGCACCCTTCTCACTTCTGATCACTCCCTCCCATTCACATTTCTAAATGGACAAAAGTCCCTGCTAATAGTATCCCCCCACCCCATCAGTGCCTAATCACTCACATTGTAATGCTCTGTTAATACAGAGCAACGCAATGACCCTCTGCTGCCCGGAGCTCCTTAAGACATTGTTCTACCAGTCAGAACGGGTAAGGTGTCCTGCTGCCAGGATAATGAGCGTGCTGAGCAGGAATTGCTCAGCACACATTGTCCTGCCAGCGGGACACCTTTGCCGTTGGGCGCCCTCTTTGATGTGCGGAATGGGAGAGGGGTCCCAATGACAAATGTCCCAGTCTGGCTCTTAAAAAAGCCACGGGGGGGACCTTGCCCCTCCGCCTCTCCCGCTTGGTACTCCACTGCTTGGAGCCATTTGAACACAGGAAAACATACCTTAATTTTAATCAGTCAGAATCTTGTAGAAAAAAATCTATCAGCACGTACACATATAAGGTGCTGTGTAGACCCCAAGTTTGGAGATATATGGCATTTAAAAATTGATACCAAGTATACTTGGTCACCCACTGCACTACATTAACCGATGGCTTCTGCCTTTGAATGAAAGGAAAAATCAAGGGAATTGCTGACATTCCAGTGAATCTGTTCCTTTTGGCCATGGCTTTATAGTTCAGCTAGGTCAAGTCAACCTAGTCCAAAATGTCAGGGATCAGGCGGTGATAAAGTCTGATCTGCTCAATGGTCATTGCGCCGCTGTTTCCATGTGTTATTGTATATGTACATACAACTGTTGTGTGCACTCAGTTTATGTCAATGGAGGTGATGGGTGCATTTTTGTGAGAGTGTAAGCAAGCATATGTGTGTTGACCTTTATGTCTGAATGAATGATAAATAATGCATTGTTTGTATGTTCTAATGGAATCTTATGAATGTTATGTTGTGTCACTAGGTGCATGGCAGGCCGGCTGGAGATGTGTGGGGGCCAAATTGAATTTTAAATATAGGCCACCAGTCTTATGAAAGTTATAACAGAGCTTCAGCAATGGACTCTTGTGGTGTAGTAGTCTAGTGTTATCCTGCAGGGATTTAGGTTGTTTGACCAAGGTACAAAATCACAGCGAAATTGACCGTACTCATTTTTGCTGCGAACACGTTTTTACCTTGGTACAAAAAACCAAACCCATGTCCTCCCAAACTGGCAGTGCACCCATAACCCCCCCCACTTACCATTTCTCCATCCGCCGCCTCTCCCGTACCCTGCAGCGTCTGATCCATCCATCTAACGCAGGTCGGATCTGACGCTGCAGGGTCCCTTTTTTTGCCACTAAAGCTGAGGACGCGGGGGACACTGCTGAATTAAAAAATACCGAACATGGAGAGCGGGGGACATCCCCGCAACCCCAGCTCTTAATGTTCGGTATCTTCGGCTTTGAACTAATGGTGATGACCGAATTCAGTAAAATCTATCATTCAACCAAATTTTATCAAACAATTTGGCCGAAACGATCCCTAAGAGCCACCACCCACCCTCTCTTCACCCCACCCCTGTCCCCCCCAACATTTTCAGCAAAGTTACTACACTGAATACGAGGAGAGACACAAAGATTGTAGGTGGTGTTTGGTTATTTACCCACACATTGACTGCTGATGACCATGCTAATCCCTAAATCCATTCCCACCCACTTCCTACCCCTCCCCGCACAAAACACATCCTCCCGGGATCTCTGAGGTCGCTCTTTCAAACCTTACCATCAAACAGTAACAGTAAATAGTGTGACCCACCTCAGTCACCAGCCAATCAACAATTTCAGAATGCTGGCTATACTGATCACATGCCCATGTTTGAAGCTGGCTGAGGAGACCTCCTACTGCTCCCAGTTCAAAACTCTTGCTCCTGTTTGTTTAAAAAAGAAAAGAATAAAAACTTTTAATCTACATTAGTCACAAATTGCACCTCAGTGCACTGCATTGAAAATTCCTTTAAACTGCAGGTGTGTGGGGGTTTGGATTGCGCGTGGCAGGGGGCGTGGCAATGAAGGGGCTGGGGGGAGGCAGGAGGGCAGGCCAGCAGGCAACATAGTACCACTACTACTTTTCGTGCACTTCGACCACTGCCCTGGGTAGACGGACATTCTGAAAATTATGAAAGCTTCAGCAGTTCTTTGCTGGACTCAAGACCCCAGAATCTGGATTTCCAATCTTAAAGGAAAAGGGGCAAAAGAGAGATGGGAAAGAGAAGCACGGCAAGAGGAGTAAATGGATTAATCCCTTAATTGGTTTGTAGGTGTATCTGTCGCTATACAGAGTATTCAGTTTGCCTCACAAAACTGTCCACATTAATGGGGTTTAAAAAAATAAAAACGCATTCAGTAGAATTCAATTGTGGTTTTCGTAGGGAACACATGCATTTGCAACTGTCACACCTCCTAGCAGCTGAGAGGCACTTTAAGTTCAACATACAGTAGAAAGGGCAGTGAAGTCCAGGTACCACTTCCATACTCACATTTTTGTTTACATCATCTTCTATAGCCTTTATTTAGCCAAATACCTGCAGGATCCTGGGGTCTTGTCCGGCAGATTTACGCATTGCAGAAGGGCTTCATGGAAGCCAGACATTGTGCATTTATGCAGCAATGTGTACTATTCTAAATGTGTAGCATTCAAAGGTGTAGACACATGTAGAATGCAGTTTTATTCTTTCTTTTTTTATGTTATTGTATATATGGCTTATAACACATCTTAATACAAAACTTAATACATTAAAAGGTACACATGACTTTTACATTTGATTTTTTCGACGTCATTCTGACACTTTACAACAACATAAAATCACTCCAAACAGATGAAGGGCCCGATTCACACAGTGTTTTCCTATAGGAGTGCCCCGTTATAAAACCCTTCTGTGAATCGGTCCCTAAATCTCAACAATTTCTAAAATTCAGTCTAGTTCACACATGCATCGTAAAATCACACACATGTACAATACATATAAACGTTTCTAAAATTCAATCTAATTAACCAATACATATCACTAATTCATCATTACCCATCACTGTACATATCAGGTTTTACTAATTAATATACAAATTCCCCAAATTCATAACGTCTACGATTCCAGGTAAAATGACTCGCATTGGAAGGTGTGGCCTGGCAGTAGGTTGATGGAGTCGTGAGACTTGTGAGCTCCGCAGCCCTGCCTGACTACATGCGACTTCCATGGTGCACGAGCGAGCAGTGATTTTTGCCCCAGCACTTCGAGGGATGATATCGGAGGCCCTGTAGCCACTGCTGGGGACATTTTGAAGAAATCGACCTAACGGCTGAGGAGAGTGGCCCGGAGACCCCTCGGATGCCTGTGCTGTGGTGATGCAAGATGGCCTCCTAACGCAGTCACTCTCCGTAGTAAGCAAGACCGGGCCTAGCTGTCAGGGCTCCGAAAGCAGCAGATGCCTTAACGCAGGAGGCGGAGGTCGTTTGAGCCGGCATTCGGCTTGGGAATAGAAGAGGCAGGTGAGCAGGGGGGGGGGGTGAGTGACCTGAGCCGTTGAGACTGTTTGACGGTTTGACGGCTCTCCTGCCCCCCAATCCCGCTGTGGCCGGCAAGGGTATTTGACAGAGTAGGATGGGAGCAGGATTGTGAGACTGCGCTTGGCAGCAGAGGTGGACCTCCGTCTCCCCCCCCCACCCCCAGGAAATGTGGAAGACTCCTGCAGTTGTGGTAGTGGGCTGCTGCCTGGATAGCCCAAAGCTGCTCTTTCCACACAACGCATTGGGTCTCGATATCAGCATTGAGCAGTGGATCCGGCTCAGTCTGATGAGCCCGGTGAAATAGCGAGTGCGATTGCTGTTGGGAGACCTCATCTCAATATTGGGCAAGCATAAAACTCTCTAACAGTTGGCCAGCCTGAGAGGTGCATATCTTATACAGGAGCCACATGAAGGCCAATAAACATAAGGATAAGTCCACAACTTCCATTAAGCCTAGGACCTGTTACAACCAGCTGGACCCACCGTGGCTGGGATTGTTGCTTCAGAACAGGTGTCAGATGCCGCTTTAGACTCGTAGCCTGACACAAAAGGAGACATCCCAATTGTTCCAATCTAGACAACAAAAATGGCAACTACAGTTCATGAACTAAAGGGCTCATTTAAAGAATTGGCTACCAATCTGCAGCAGGCCGAAAATAGACTGCAGGATCTTGAAAATGCGTTCTGCGACCACACGCACAACTATGACAAGTTGGAAAGAAGGGTTGCAGCACTAGAGGTGCATCATACTTCCCAGGACGAGAAGATGGAGGATAGTGAGAAACGCTCACGCAGAAATAACATTTTAATTGGAGGAGTCCCTCGTGAGGTAGTGGACCGAGAGCTTGAGGTCTATGTTAAGGATCTCTTTGCTGAAATCCTTGGGGATGCAACAGAGTCTGACCTTATACTGGACCGCATCCATAGAGTGTTGTCCAACTTCCAAAAGTGCCAGAATTTACTTCCACACGTCCTTATACGGGGGCACGTTTGTAAAAGTAAAGTGCAAATATTCAAGAAGATCAGATCATTGCGTGGAATATCGTTTAGGGGCAGTACTATTACGCTGTTTCAGGATTTGGTGCAAGGAACCATTCAAGGGCGCAAGCAGAATAATCCTTTAACATTGTGGGCTGGCGGATAAAGAAGTCCAATATTGGTGGTGTTACCCTTTTTGAATCATACGAAAATGAGGGAGTGCAACATCAGTTTGTTGGGAAGAACTCCCAGGTATGCCATATGGACACTGGAAGTCCTTGGACTTGGAGAGCCCAACTCCCTCCTTCCAAGACACCCAGAGGACTCAGTCAACAGCAAGTTCAAACTGTGGTTTATTACAGAAAAAAAACAACATGGACCAGCACAGGGACAAGGATAATCCATGCACAACTCACTCTTCCTTGGCTCACACGCCAGTTTTACACTACATTTACATCAGAGTGATGTTACAACCTGTGCCCTTCTCCAGAAAACCTAACAGGCTCCACAATTGGGTGTTGAGCACCTTACCACCTATAGTGGACACTATACATGTTTTTCTACTGGCCCTCGTATGTCAGGTGGCTGGCCAGGTTCATCCCCAAGTTAATATGTATAACAATGTTGCAGTGTTTTGGGTTTACCATTGGTTCTTGCCGTTGGTACCCAACCCTAGGGTACTAAACTGCGATTGGCTAGAGCTGACATCCCCAGGCCTGGGATCTACAAAGATTCTCAGCTCACTGTGTACCTTGTCAAGGGAATAAAGAATGACTACATGTCTACATTGTAACTTGTGTGTACCAACTTATTCTATGAGAGTGCTCTCCTGCTCGGTACAACACTTGTCTCACATTGTAGCATATATGTTGCGGTGTTATGTCTGGTTGTCTGAGACCGGCTCTCTTTCTCACCGCTGGTCGCTGTCCACTGTCTGCTTCGGCCGCGTCACATGTTCAGAGACCGCGTATTTGAGCTGTGGGGCTCTGAATTATGAAGAATTATTCGCATTTACTGCAGCTGGTGCCTTTGGCGTCTGTGGATTGGAATGTCATCCTTATCTCATGGCCTCTTGCTTCTTGCGGTTTATGCATGCTGCCTTTGGCTAATGGTAAAAATAATAAAAGCAATGACAGTATGTATATGTATCTGTCCTCTAACTATAGAACTGTACGTTTGTGTTCTTCATGTATATGAGTGTGTGTTTGTGTCCCGAAGTGCGGATGGCACATGCGCTTTGTGTCTAATGCTGCTATGTCGTGATGTCTCTAACAACGTCAGCAACATGGCTTTGTGGTGCTTAGTCCAGGCTGTCAATAGAGGTGTCTTTGATCATGGCCTGTGGCTCTTCGTCCACACTAGGGTAAATTTGCACCTGCCCTGGTCTGTACGGCTGGTTGATGGAGTATGGTTGGCTGAGGAGATATCTCTTGACATACTTGTTGATCATGGGACCACTGGGAATCGTTCTCAAATAGAATGGATGATTGCGGTGCTTCCTGGCCTTCTTCCTTGTCATGAATTTCATAGGAGGGGGAGGAGGGCATAGGCTTCCCATCCCTCTTCAGTCCCCCCTCTGGTCGACCTGTCAACCACATCCTTAAATGGCAGTCCTTTTGCTCTGGGCTTTCATATCTTTGTTATTCCTCCAAGGTGCCCATAGCAGTTTGTGTGGTCATCAAACGACCAGTGCATTTAACAGCACACTCCTTCGGGGTTGCACCAGACCCCCTTCCCTCCATAGTACTTTGGATAGCAGGGGTTGTCCAGCTTCATGGATTCTTTTGGGAATAGTTTTTTCTCTGAGCTTGTCTCTTTCTGCAACAATCTCGTCCTTTGCTCCCCCTATGTTTATATCCATCAGGATCTGCATTCCGATAGCCTCTTCATCCGTTTTCTTGCATTTGGCCATGCAGATTTTGATCACACACATTGATACTGCTGCCAACATGAGGGCTCCTGCTATCACCTTCAGTCCGTCTTCCAGCCATGATGTCATCCATGACCACAGGTACGCCACACAGCTCTTGTCCTTCCCTGCTCCCCTTGCTTCATCTTCCATCTTGGCATGCATCTGCGTCATTCGTGCCACTGCATCTGATAGGGTCCTGTTATCTTCATCATTGGCAGGTATGAATGTGCAACAGGAACTCCCTATTTTTCCGCAAACTCCTCCTTCCATGGCTGTGAGGAGATCCAGAACATACCTATTCTGGAGCGCCACCCACTTATTCCTTTCAGTTCTTCCTTTATTGCGTTGAACCCATTCACAGTGAAATTAATAATTACTATCAGCTCCCAGCGAGTGCATTGGTGTACATTTGCACAGAGGGTATTATTGATGCAAAAAAGATTTGTGTCCTGCTACACAGCGTGTGTTCTGCTGGAATTTCATCTAGTAAATTGCTCCTCTTTTTACTCTGCTCAATCCCACTTGCTTCTCCATTTCCTCTGCTTTGACAGTGGGGGCCACCCAAATCGATCTCTTCTTTCGTTTGTTGTTGTCCATCTATGGAAAATCATCGAGCTTCACATCCTTTCTGGGCACGACCAACGAAGGCATGTTGATGTGTACCAACGAGCAGACTACTCCCCAGTCAGTTGGCAGCTTGTCGTATACCTTTGATCCACAAGCCCAATAGTGATCCATCAGCACTAATGTTCCCGTCCTCATAGCTGCGAATTGTTCAATTGTTTTGCACCCAACGTTCTCGCCAACTTCAACTCCGCCATTGTTCTGATAGCACAGTGCTGGTGTCTTCAGGGGTATTATCGGCATTGGACCAGCTTTGTTCTCCACCCATGTCAGCAACTTCGCACTAGCTTCCATTCCTTCAGGCACTTGTCATTTTCATCCTGTACTTTGTTCATGGGCGACTGTGCTAGTGTCAGTGCTTTGCTCCCCAGCACTCCATCTTGCCATCCATCGTTTGGGTATACTTGACCATACACTAGTATGTGTGGTCTCTCCCAACATCCTGGTTCTTCTCCTGTCTCCCTTACTCTCGTCCAGGGACATGGCAGTTCCTTCAAGGTGATGGTCTTTGTTTCTCCCTTCTTGGATCTGTTAGTAATGTACTGTAACCCTTCATCTAGCTGCCAGTAATTGTTCATCATGTCCAATGTCTTTATGTAATTATCTTCATTCGGGAATGTCCCCTTGGACATCCATCTCAGCGTGGCTGTCTTCCCTTGAAATCTTCCTTCAGTTGGCACCATTCAGAGGTACATCAGACATTGTGCTCTTGATGTGGGTATTTCAGTTGCTACGAATGTCCTGGAGGCACTCATTGTATAGGGGATTAATGAGCAGACATAACCGCTCTCCCCAGTGGTTTCCTTACCTACTTTTCTCATGTGTTTGTACCACATGTTATTAGACACTCAAGCAGTGTCAGTGAGATACATGTCAACTCCCTTCATGTCTGTGTCCACCCAGCGCTTACCTCTCCTTACCTTATCAACAGTGTTCTCTTGTCCACCTGACATGACCGTTCCACCTGCTTGGGTCAATATGTAATTGCCAGAATACGAATCCCATCAACCCACTGGGAAGTAACCGACACGACATAATGATAGTGTTCTTTATTGTTTCCCTCATTTCCACTTATGCTGCTTGATCCTTGTAGCCTGAAGATACAGTTGCCCGCCTGAAATGTGCACAGAAATGCGTTATTGTGTTAGTATTGTAAAACACTCTTAAGCCCCGCGGACCGACTAGTTACTGATGGCAAAAGCAAGCCCCTCTTCCCACAGCCTTCTTACTGATGGGTCTCTTGTAGTGGCAAGTACTGGGGGGGGGGATCACTGTGCTCAAGCTGTGGTTATGGTTGGGCCAAATACTCTATGAAGACAAGGTAATCTAATCCAGGGGACCGGGCACGGAATCTGCTCAGTCTGCTTACATTGTGGACAAACTGGTTCGAGAATGTTTCTGGGTGATGGGTAGAAGGCAACATGAATATACACAAACAGTACAGTCTTCTCGGCTTTCGCGTAGACTCTGTGTGTGCAGAAGAGAAAAATAACAAACAGACAGTGTATCCTTAATCAATGTCTACAAGTGTTCCAGTCGCCACTTCGAATGGATTGTGTCCTCCAACATATTCCTCATCTATGACATGTAATGTCCACAGCTGTGCTGCTTCAGAAATTATTTTGGCAGAGGGCGCCCTGCGTCGATGGCATCGGGTCGATGTCCCTGAAAGGCCTCCGTTGAGGGTGATGTCATCGGATGTTATAAGTAGCACGCACGGCGCCCATAGCCTCGTTTACATTTTTTCCACAAATGTGTTTGCTTTGTAAAACTCGGCGTGCCTCGTGGTTACTGTTTTGTTACCGAATAATGTCTTCTACCCCGGTGACCCCACTGTCTGGCTTCAAGAAATATCGGGACTGCGACTCCAAGATGTCGATAACAGATCTGCATAAGATTTGTCTGTGGTGCCTGGGTCTTTTAACCGATGAGTCAAGGGGCGGCTCTCCTTGTTGGAAGCGGTCCATGCTCTCCATGTCCTACAGTGGTTCGCGCCACTCGTCCTCTTTGTCGAGGCGGTCCAAGAAGAGGCGTCACTCTTTGCCTTCCTCTTCCTCGTCGGACAATGCCTCTTCGAGGAAGGTGACCTGCCCCACTAAATCCTCGACCCCAGAGGAGAGGGATTTTTCCGGGTGCAGATGATGCATTTGTTTCAGTCCCAAGGCACAGTTCCATCCACGCCTTCTGACGAAGCCGGGAGGGAACGGTCTTGCATCGGGAGTCTTCAAGGCCCCGTCCGGACAAGGCATCGGGGGATCACCAGAGAAGTGCCAGGTGCAGGTCGCAGTCTTCGTCGAAATCGTCAAAACCTTCAAAATCCTCGACACCCTTGAAGGTTGTCAGGTCTTTGCCTCCGAGCAAGCCCTCACAGCCATCAGCGCCATTGTCGACGTTGACGCCGATGCCATCGGAGCCGTCAATGCCCTCAGTGCCATCTGGGCCGGGATTGCTAGTGGAGGTCCCTGTGACTGTGGACCCTCTGAGGAAGGCTACTTCTAAGTCTGTGAGGCCGGTAGCTGAAAAAAGTTTTACCCCTCTCCCAACGAAGGACTTCTTTAAATCCCTCCAGGACATTTATGAGGACGAAGAAAGGTCCGATGAGGATGTTGGGCTTTTTGGTCTACCGTATGGGACTACTGGTGTTCCGGATGAACTTGTTTCAGAAGAGTAAGATGGAGGATCTGTGTCAGTATTTGCATGATGCCAGAGGCCTTGACATGTCCCCTGAGGTGGAGTTTGGCAAGCTGGATCCAGGGGGGCATGCAGACTCCTCTTATCGGAGGCTGATGTTGAGAGTTGTGGAGTACCTGGGCTGGTCCAGGCCTCCGATGCAGTTTGATCAAGAGGATCTTACGGATATTTTGGATCAGGGTCCGTCCACTGACTCAGTGTTGCCATTTCATGTGGCGTTGCAAAAGAGGGTGGCTGCTACTTGGCCCACCCCAGAGACTATTCAGGCGATGAACAAGTTGTTAACAAAGAAATACCACCCAACCAGTTGCGACCCCGGCTACCTGTCCACACACACCACTCCAAAGAGTTTGGTGGTCCAGGCGGCTACGGCCACTTCAAAGCAGGCGGCGTACCCTACAATCCCTCCTGATAGGGACGATAAGCGCATGGATAGACGGGCACACAAGCTATTTTCTGCTGGGAATCTGGCCTTGACATTGGCCAACTCCACCTGTGCCTTAGCAAAATTTACGCACACTCTTGGGAATTGCATCTCTTTAGCAGCTGTGCATGTTCCCGAAGGGGAGGAAAGGGATGGCTTTCTAGCTATTGTGCAGGATGGCAAGGATGCCATGTGTGAATCCCTTCAGTCTGGGTTGGACACTGCGGATAGTGTGAGCAGGTCCATGGTTATGAGCACAGTGATGCACAGGTTTGTGTAGTTGCAGAAGTCTGGGTTTGCACCAGATGTGCAGGCCTGTCTTCTCAACATGCCCTTTGACAGGTCGCATTTGTTTGGCAGCAAGGCTGACGAGAGCATTGAGAGGTTGCAGACATCCAAAGCAGCTGCTAAATCTTTGGGCGCAGCTGTTTGTCAACCTCCGCCTTTTCATCCTAGCGGACAGCAATGGAGGGTTTCTTTCGCTACTGCTCCTCATTTGGAAGATTGTGAGGGATAGCCAGTCACAGAGGCCAATGTAAGTTTCCTCGTGGTAGAGGTGCCAAAGCTGCTCAGGCAGCAGCCTCTTTGCCATGAGGCACTGCCACTGCCGCTTCAAAACCGCTCTGAGGCCTTGTCTCATTGTTCACCGGTGGGGGGCAGGCTATCTCAGTATCTAGAAGAGTGGCAAGCCATTATTTCAGATGTGTGGGCTCTGGAGACTATAGCCCATGGCTACTGCCTTCCTTTTCTACAACGGCCTAGCGACAATCCACCGCGAAGCACTCTTTGAGGGTTCCACATCTGCTCCTTGTTCAGGAGATTTTTACCCTGCTGGAGAAAGGCACTGTAGAACCAGTGCCTGTGTCAGAGAAGGACAAGGGTTGGTATTCCCTGTATTTTCTGATTCCCAAGAAGGATGGAGGACTGAGACCCATCTTGGACTTGAGCTGCTTGAACAAGTTCCTCATGAAGGACAAGTTCAAGATGGTCACTCTTTCTCAGATCCTTCAAGCCCTCCAACTTCAGGATTGGTTGTGTCATTGGACCTGCCGGATGCTTATTTTCATGTGCTTATCCATCTCAAGGACAGAAAATACCTGTGGTTCACAATTGGTGGCTCGCACTATCAGTTTCGGGTCTTGCCATTCGGGTTGACCTCCGCCCTGAGGTTCTTCACCAAGCTCATGGTGATGGTGGTGGCAGTGTATTTCAGGAGGGGGGGTTCACGTCTTCCCCTACCTGGACGATTGGCTGATCAGGGGGCATTCTCCAGAACAAGCCTTGGATCATCTCAGCATCACCTGCCACTCCCTTCACAAACTGGGCCTCTCCCTCAATTTCAAGAAATCGCATATGACACCTTCCCAACAGCTCCAGTACACCGGGGCTGTGTTGGACACGTCCTTGGGGATGTGGTCGCCACCCAAGGTGAGGGCTCAACACATTCTCCAGATGGTCTCCAAATTTCACCAAGCCCAGAGTCTTCTGGCTTTCGAATACTTAAGGTTGCTCAGCCTCATGGCATCCTGCATTTTTCTGGTGCCAGAGGACCGGTTGAGAATGCAATCTCTTCAGTGGGCTCTCCGGACTCAATGGTCCCAGTTCTCAGCAAGATGTCAGATCTCCATCATGTTCCTGTTGTGGTCTCCCAGGATCTTCTGTGGTGGGTTAGCAAGGAAAACCTTATGAATGGGGAGCCTTTTTGGCAATCGTGGCTGGAGGTGATGGTAGTGATGGACGCTTCCCTCACAGGGTGGGGGGCTCATGCCAACGATCTGACCATCAGCAGTCGTTGGTCTCCATCGGAGTCCAAACTACAAATCAATCTTTTGGAGCTGAGAGCAATCAGGCTAGCACCGAGGGCTTTCCTGCCGTCTGTACGGGGCAAGACTGTCCTGATAATGACAGACAATACGGTGGCCATACATTACCTCAACAAGAGAGAAGGTGTAGGGTCAATCCCTCTGTACCGGGAGGCAATGCAGCTCTGTTTCTGGGCAATTAAAGAGGCGATCTCCCAAGCAGCGGTTCATCTAGCTGGAGAAGAGAACATGGTGGCGGATGCTCTGAGCAGGCAGGGTGCAGTCTCCCACGAGTGGTAACTAGCTCAGGAAGTCCTTCAAGAGATCTTCGCCCTTTGGGGAACCAACCAGAAGTGCGAAAGGTACTGCTCGAGGGAATTTCATCCGAGAGGAGCTCTAGGAGACGCGTTTGTCATGGATTGTTTATTCCCACTTCTGTACGCGTTTCCTCCAATCCCCATCATTCCTCAAGTTCTCAGGAGGTTACAGCAGTTCAGGTCCCGCATGATCCTCATTGCTCTGGATTGGGCCAAGAGAGCATGATGGAAGTGTTGCTTTCAGCCAGGCAGCCAGCAACAAAGTCCCTGTACCGTTGCTGTTGGTGTAAGTTTTGCGACTGGTGCAGCAGACAAAATGTTGATCCTTTTCAGTGCTCAATTCCGGAGGTTCTCTCCTTCTTACTTTCTTTGGCCCACAGGGGTCTTCAGGTGGGAACCATTACAGGTTACCTAGCAGTGCTTTCTATCTTTAAGTGCTCGTCCAAGGACTGTTTCTATTTTAAGATTCCACTGATCAGTCAGTTTCTGAAAGAGCTCATGAATGTGTTCCCGCCGTTGCCTTTCCAGGTGCCGGTCTGAGACCTTAATTTGACCTTAAAGTTTCTGATGGGTGCTCTGTTTGAACCTTTGCACTCTTGTCCATTGAGATTGTTGACATTTAAAACTGTTTTCTTGGTTGCAGTTACATGTGTTCGAAGAGTGAGCAAGTTGCAGGCTCTTTCTTCTAAGCCACCCTTTACTTTGTTCCATTAGGACAGGGTTGTATTGCGAGTACGATCTTCATTCCTAGCTAAGGTAGTGTCAGTATTAATTTAAGTCAGAAGGTGGTGCTCCCTGCCTTCTATCCTCCGCCTCATCCTAGTAAGGACGAGGAGAGACTCCATAGGTTGGATCCTAGGAGAGCTTTGAGCTTTTATCTTTCTTGAATATCCAGAATCCGAGTGGACGGCCAGCTCTTTGTGGGGTATACTGGACACCGATTGGGCCAGCCTGTTTCTAAGCAGACCTTGTCTAGGTGGATCAGCCTCACTATTTCTGAATGCTACAGGTCGCCTGGCAAGGACCCTCCTTAGGGCTTGCAGGCTCATTCGACCAGGGGCATTGCTACATTAACTGCCCTGCAGAGGCGTGTACCAGTGAAGAACATCTGTGATGCTGCAATGTGGTCTTCCAGCCACACGTTTGTTAAGCATTATTCCCTGGATACTTTCCATGCTCAAGATGTTGCCTTTGGAAAGGCAGTGCTTTACTCTGCCATTTGATTGGGTATGTCTAAATTCTTATCCCTCCTCCTTTCATAGACACTGCTTTGGGAGTCTGTCATAGATGAGGAATACGTTGGAGGACACAATCCATCCAAAGAACAAATTACTTACCAACTGGTAACGTTATTTCGACTGGATGTTCCTCCAACGTATTCCAACATCGACCCAACGCCATTGACGCAGGGTGCCCTATGCTGAAAGAATTTCCGAAGCAGCACAGCTGGGGACATTACATGTCATAGATGAGGGATACATTGGAGGAACATCCAGTCAAAAGAACGTTACCAGTTGGTAAGTAACTACTTCTTCTGCTGCTTGGGAGCGTGTGACCATGAGATGTCCTGGTCTCCTTTGACATGTACGTTCAGAACGCACTTGGAGCTCTCCTAGTTCCTAAACGTTGGCCCTGTCGGTCACAGAGTCTTTGTTGCCAGGCAAAGCCACTGCTTTGTAAGGCTTGATATCTTGTAGGTGGTTCCAGACCTTCATACCTACTAACTTGACAGCACAGTCTGCCACCTTTTTGACCATGTGTGGGCCGGTGAACCGGGGCACGTTCCAGTGCCTAATAAAATTACGCAAGAGGACAATGTCACCAACCTTCACAGTGTTTTTGAGTTCAAAGTCTTATGGTGCGTTGTCGCAGTCGATCTCCTCACTGTCTTCTGGGCCCCCCTGGAGCCTGGAGAGATAAAAGCAGCGCTAGCCACCAGAGAAGGGATGTATTCATACATTTCCTGTCATAACACATCTGCACTACTCTCACAGTCTTTCAGTGCCCTTGTGGGAGGAGCCAGGGGAAGATGCATGCGCCGTCGTGTCACCACCTCATGGGGAATTAAATGATGGTTGGATCCTGGCTTATTGTGCAATGCAAACTGTGCAAGAGGCAAGCAGTGCAACCAATTTTTCTTGGTGCTTTGCCCTGTTTTGGCTATGCACTCCCACCCATTCAGGCGTTTGCACATTCCATTTGCTTGCAGGTGGTAGACATAGGCGAACCTATGCTGAATGCCTAACAGTGCTGTGATGTGCTGAAACATTTCGATGCCGAAGTGAGGGCTGTTGTCAGACCGCAGGACCTCACACATGCCCCATCTCGGGTAAACTTCCCTAACCAAGAACTTAGTCGCTTTAAGGGCATCAGCATATGAATAGGGACCTGCTTCAATCCGCCTGGAGAATGGGCAGACAACCACTATCATGTAGCAGTATCCTTGGCAGACTTGGATCATATCCACATAATCCACGTGTAAATGCAGAAACGGGCTGACTGGTCTTCGTACGGCTCCTCTCACAACTCTCAGAGTATGACCTGCTGTAAACTGCTGGCAAGTCAAGCAGTTAGTTACAAATTCCGCCACATGTTCTATCAAACCAGGACAGAACCATGTTTCTCCAATGCGTGTAGCAATGACCTCATTCCCCATGTGTGTGGGATAGTGCAGTTGTGCTAATGCTGTCTTCAATAGTGGTAGTGGCATGACCACTTTTCATGTGTTGTTCAGTCACCATAAGGCATCTGTCAGAGACATTGAGCATCCCTCCTCACCCATAGTTCCTTCTCCTCCTTGGGTGCAGCTCCCTGCAACTCCATCTTCTGCGTCTCTGGTAATACATTGTAACCCACCTTTAGCACCATGCATCTCACTCTTCCTTGTGCACTGTGTCTCTCTTTCTTAGTTCCTATAGTTCCCCGAAATAAGCTGCGCATTTTGCCTCAAAATCTGCTGCTTCATTCCCTCTTGAGATAGGATCTTTCCCTTTTGTGTGGGCTTGGCACATCGCTATTGCTATTTCTGTTGGATAAGCAATTACCTCGATCAGTCTGTCTGGTAATAGTACATGCTGCACTGAAGTCCCGGCTGCTCTCCTGAACCTCCTCCTGAACCATTGTGCCAGTCCTGAGTGTACTGTCGACGTCATGTAGGCAGAGTCAGATTAGATTGTCACTTCCCTCTCTAACACTGTTTTCCAGTGCTAGTATTAGAGTCACTAGTTCTGCTGCTTGTCCTGAATAATGGGATGGTAGTCATGCACTTGAATAATGGGATGGTAGTCATGCACTTGCAACCACCTCACTTGTCCTGTCTTCCTTCAGTCTTACCACTGCAGTCCCAATAGGTCTGACCCCATCAGTTTCATCAATTGTTGAAGAACCGTCAATGTAGAGCACATCTCCCCCCTCAAGTGCGTTCTCCTCTACCTTGCATGTCTTACTGAACATCACTATGTTCTTTGTGCAGTTGTGTGCACAGTCTCCTGCCTGGTGGATATCTGCCAAAAATGTTGCTGGGTTTACAGTCTTACATCTCATTATCTTCAAGCCTACATTTCATAGTATGACCTCGTACCCTGATGCTCTCTGTGTTGTCAGTGTGTTTTTTGGCTTCTACAGTATTGCAAAGTGGCTGTGCTCCACGTAAAGAGTGGTGGTGCACCCCATTGTCACTGATGTTGGTTTCTCCACTGTGAATGTGGCAACTGCCAAAGCTTGTTCGCACAGATAATGTCCTCTCATTACTGGGTCGACTTGGCCACTGTAGTAAGCTATTGGCTTATGGCCCATGCTTGTCTTTTGTGTCAGTAGCGCCTTCATCACTACCCTTGCGTATGGGAGAATAGGAAAAATTCCTTTGTGTAGTCGGGGATCCCTAGAATTGGTGTGGTGCTTATTGCCTCCTTCAGTTCCTCAAAGGCCTCAGTCATCTCTGTGGTCCCTTCTGTGCTTCATTCAGTGCCCCTAATAGCGGCCTTGTGTATGTGCTGTAGTCAAAGACCCATGCTCTGCAATAGTTGCACCACCCTAGGAACTGTTGCATCTCCCTCACGGTCGTGGGCTTGGGTGTCTTGCGTATTGTCTCTGTTCACTGTGGGGTGATCTGTCAGCCATTTTGGGATAACGTCTGTCCAATGTGTAGCACCTCATTCTGACAGTACCATAACTTGGCCTTGTCCACCTTGTACGCCTTGTCAGCTAGCACAGTCAGCATGTGAACTGATTTCTTGCTACACTGGTCCTCTGTCATGTTGCAAATAAGAATGTCATCTACATATTGCAAAACTGTGCTTTCCATCTGTATGTTGCTCAAGTCCATGGTATCTAGTGTTTATAATAAAAAACAATAATGACAAACCTTTTAAATGACACCTAAATAACAAAAAAAGTCAGGTTTTAAAGTAAAAGTACATATGGTGTGGGGTAAGGGACTAAAAGGGGTGGGGAGGTAGGGGAGGGTAATAAGGCAATAGAAACGGGGAGCTTGGGGATGGGACTCCCAATTTTGTTTTTAAAAAGAAAGAAATGTATCTTGTTTCATTATTTAGGTGTCTTTTTTTAAAGTATGTAATTATTTTGGGTGTCGAACCAAGTCCATCTGTATCACTCTGTTAAAGATAGATGGTAACTCGCAGTCAGTACCCTTGTGGTAAACGAGTGGGCTTCCTCTTCTGATTTCTATTCATAAAGCAGATCAAGTCTTGTGATTCTGGGTGTAGTGGCACTGAGAAGAATGTATTCTTCAAATCAATGACTGTGAAGCAGGCAGCTTCCGCCAGAATATTGCACAGAATTGTTGTTGGATTTGCAACTAAAGGATACTCCGCTTCTACAATTTGGTTAAGAGGCCTTGAATCCTGGATGAAACACCATGACCCCCCTGTTGCCTTATGCAATGGGTACACCACAGTGTTACATGAAGATTCTGATGGTAAAAGAATGCCTTTCTTAATCAGGGCTGTTATACTCCCATAAATGCCCTCATCTGCTTCTTTGGTTAGGGTATACTGCTTTACTCTTGGTAAAATTGCTCCTGACTTCAGCTTGATCTTCACTCCCGCATACTCTTTATGCAACCCATGTCAAATGGACTTGTTGTCCATAGGGTGCTGGGTACCTTGGTCAAGTCCTCATCCCTGAATTCTGGTGGCACCTCCAGCACCAGTGCCATTCTCTGTGGCACTTCTCTGTAATTAATCTGTAACCAGTAGGTCACACTCATTTCGAACACCATCTCTATTTCCAGCTTCTATTCTCTGAAATGTTCGTCGTCTGTTACTGTTGTCAACCTGCATCCCTCCAACACTGGGATCACTGCTCTCTATGCCCGTCCTGTGTCATCCATCACATGTACTGCAATCCAATCCTCTCTTGCAACTACTGCCTTTATTTCTGTTGGCACTATTGTTCCGTCTGGCTCATCCATTGGTGTTTCTGGCCTGAATAGGTACTCGTTTGGAACTCGCCACATTTTCCCTGCAATGCCTGGAAGCCATGCAATGGCAATGTCATTTCCATACTGGAACATCTATGGGTCCACAGGCACCCCGGTCTGTACTGTGCATCCACAATATGCTTGGACAATCTGTCTTACTTTTAACATGTGTATTCTTGGTGTGGAACATATTATTCCCTTGTCTGTGAATGAGATTGTCATGTTCCGTCTGCTCATAATGTCTCATCCCAGAATGTTTACAGGTGTCTGTCGAGAGTAAAGCAAGGTAGAGATAGATCGTGATCTCCGATAGAAAGTGAGATATTATCTGTGAAAGGAACCCCTTCCCGAGCCCCAGAGAATCCTTTAGTGTTCATGGCATTTCCCTAGTGCAGGACCTAGTCGTCCCGGTGTCAATGAGAAATGAAAACGTCTCGTCACCTATCGCCACCCCTATGCGAGGTTCCTCCACAGGGTTGGGTGTGATCGACAGGATGGGACACATTAATTTCGTCTGTGGGTTGTCCTATTGAGGGTACAAGGACATCCCATTTCCTGTAAAGGGGTTGTTCCCCTCCAGGGTCACTTCCCCCAATTATCTGACGGGTACTGTCTCTACTGTGTCATGTGTGCTGGTGCATCCTCGTTCTGTATCTGTGCTAGTTGCTGTGTGGTCCCTCAAATCGGTGGTGCTTGTTGATACTGTGGTACTTGTGCTGGCATCTGCGGTAGCTGCATCTGTGCTGGTGGTGCTTGTGCCATTTGTTGATATATGCTCTGCATCTGCCCTTGCTGCTGCTGGTCCTGTGCATTATAGTCATCCTGTTGTCCTCGGTAGGGCTGCTGGCACTGCTCTGCCCAATTCAGCTGCATTCTCCTGTATAGACACACTCTTGAAATGCGTCCTATCTGCCCACATGTCCAACACTGTGGTGGCTCTCTTCCTTGCCCCTGAAAACCCCCCCAAAAAATGCCCTGGGTTCTGCTACATCATTTGCCCATATCCCCGAAACCCCCCAAGAGAACCTTCTTGGTTGTGTTGCATTTTTGACCCAAAGGCCTGCCTCCCCTTACTCAGAACCCTTGTTGTGGGCCGGTCCATCCCATGTACCCTCCTCCCATGGGCGGTGCAAACTGCTGTGGTTGTTGCTGCGGCTGCTGTTCTTGTGGGGTGGGGCTGGTTATGACCACCCCTTCCATCGTATACTTCGATAGTTTTTTCTGTACTAGTTTCACTTCATCTGCCTTCCTGTCCTCTTTCTTTTTCTTCACCTTCTCCTGCCACAGCCTGCAATGGTGGACTATCGTGAGCTCTATCTCTGGCCATCCTTTCGCTTCCATCTCTACTAACTTCCTTGGACTCTTCTGCAATTCCTCTGGCAGCCCTTGCACTAGTATATGATAGAATATTGCTACTATTTTGTCCCAAGGCCCTCAAGTTTCAAGGCGCCAAAGCTCTTGAATCTCCTGAATGTACTGCACAGGGTCTTCATCTTCCCTCATTTTGTGTGACGTAATGGCCCCAATGTCTAATGTGTCTGGGTATTGTGTCCTCAGTGCTTGCCATATGGCTGCCCTGCAGTTTGCAAATGGTGGCCCGTCATGGGCTGTGTTTTGTGTCGTCACCCCTGGGAACCCAGCCCTCTTCCATACGTCATCAGCTGCATCTCCTAAGATCGATACTAGAAGTCCCTTTACGTCACCCAGTGCTAGCCTATGGCCAGCTGTAATTTTCTCCATCTCATATATCCACTTACCCTCTCCTGCACTCAACAATCGTAACCTACACTTCACATTCTCCTTGTCTGTGTGTTTCCATGGCACATTTTGAGGTCGCACCCCTCCTCTCTCTAATAAGGGCATCTGTGTGAATGCTGCCTCCTCCTCGTGTGTCCTGGTCAATCATTCTCACTTGACGGCCACCCTCTTGCTCTTCGATGCCTGCGCATACATCTTTTGGTTCTAATATGGGCACTCTCCTGTTGTCATCATAACTCTAGTCAATTGTCCCCTTGAACAAGCTATGGCTGTCTCCCCTCTCCTTTGTCCTGGGAGATCCCTTAGTCTATTGATATAGGTGCTGTGTGAGGTGCAAAAGTCATTCACCTGCTGTACCTGCTCCTCCAAACTGCCCCCTCCTTCTCCCTCTATATGCGTCGGACCTGGGCGCTGGAGAGCAGGTAATATGGTACAGGCAATGATAGAAACATAAGTTTGGCATATATCATATTTACAGGCATAAGATATTTACAGATACATTGGTCCCATAAGTATAATAATCAGTAATATTTACATGTGCAATCTATTAGCATAAATATTTTACAAATGCCATAGAACAGAAGTATTTCCAGAAGCATATGGTATAGTGAAGGTACTGTGAGCATTGAGTCACACATTGGAGGTGAAGAACCAGGCCTTAAGTTTCATACAAAATGAGGTGTGAGAAGGATCGGTCCTGATGTCTAGTGGTAAGGCGTTCCAGCCTTTGGCTGCCACAACTGGGAAGTTACGTCCCCCAGCCTTGGTTCTTTTGAATTTCAGAAATGTGAGAAGGAATGCATGCGGGTTTTGTGGTTTGGGTTGGAGTAAGAAGGTTGGTAAGATATTTAGGAGCTATGTTAGGGAGGCTTTTGACATTGTTTTGAATTTGATCCAGTCCTGAACCGGTAACCAGCGCACGTTGTGCCTGATTTCAGAGATGTGTTCTCTTCTAAGTATGTTTAGTGCTGCCCGTAAGGTGTTGTTTTGAGTGACCTGTCATTTTCTGATACTGCTAGTAGCTGTGCCAGCCAGGAGGATATTACAATAGTCAAGTTTTGACAGAATGAGGGGATTAAACTGCTCCCCCCTCTCGTCCCACTGTACTTGTACTCATTTTCAGATCCAGTGTCCATGTTGCTACGGAAATCATCTGCAAAACTCAGTCTCCTCGATGCGACGTCTGTGTTGGGCTTCATGCTGATATCAATGCCTCTCAGGTCGTACCTACTGCCTCCCGCGCCCAGGTCCCTAGGCCTGCTCCTCCTCCTCCTTCTTCTGTTGTGCTCCTGCCCCAAGAGTTTGTGGCGTCTGGCTCTGTCCGTCTGTCCTTCTCAAGTCTATCTTTCCCCCCCATCTAGTGCTACTTGTGTCTTTACCGCCCTTATTGCTTTGGTCGTTCTACTCCCTGCTTGCTCATTCCCTTGCCAGTCTGTCCAACTGTAACTTCCTCTGCTCTCTCTCAGCTAACTTGCGCTTTTCTTGCTCTGCTTTCTCTCTCCGTCTTTCCACCTGTTCCAGCTCCCTTTCCCTTTTCTCCCTCATCTCTCTTTCTGCTCTCTTCATCTCTTTGAGATCTTTCTCGGTCCTTTCTTCCTGTGCCCTTTGCATATGTTCCTTTTCCTCCTACCTCCTTCGTTCCCTATCCACCCTTTCCAAATTCTCTTCTCTCCTTCTCCCCCTGTTCTCGCGCTCTAATCTCTCCTCCCTATCCTTTTCCCTCCTCTCTTCCTCGTCCATTATCTCTGCCCAATCTGTTGCTTTGCTGCTCCTCTTCAGGCCTTCTATCACTTCAGTCGCCCCTTCTGCTTCTCCATTTGTTTTCCCTTGAAGTTTCAAGAATACCTGTGCTGCTAATCATTCGTTCATAGTTATGCCCTCGAGCCCCTCTTTTGTGCCCTGCTGCGCCTCACTGCTCGCACCCAGGTCAATAGATGGCTGCCCTGTACCTTCCGGCTTCTCCTCCTTTGTATATGGTGGCTGCTTATATGTCGGATTGAACACCCCTCTACTGCCCTTAGTTCCTGCATTGGATACATCCCCTGTTCACTATCTGGATCATCGGATGCTACACTCAGAGGGGCTGGGGGAGGTGCAGAGGGATGAGTGCCTGGATCCTTCACCTCCTTCTGGCTCAGCATCCACTGACGCCTCGCTGCACCTCCCTCACCCTCATGAAACATGCGCCATAGCTTGAATATAGCCATGCACCTGGTCAGTTTCTTCCCCTTGTTGGTGCCCTGTATGTTTGTCAGTAGGGATTGCTGCGCGTCTTTGGAGAAACTTCCTTAAGGTGGCCATGGTTTTGTCAACTTCCTCTTTGTACTTTTGCACCATTCTATGCTATATTTACAAGTTTTCTATCTATAAGGCAGTAATGTCTTACACAAGTGCTGAAGGGGCATGCCCCCGCATTTTCCCTGATACATTTTCCAGTACCTTTAGCTGACTTCAAGTCGAGGATTTCGACAGTCCGCTGTTAAGGGAGAAAGGCACAATATCGTGACAATACTTTTCCAGTTTCTACGAGCCCCTCGATCTCCACTGCCCCTCCTTCACACTTGTTGCCTCCTCAGGCACATCCACAATCTTGCGTATGCGCCTTCTGCGCACCGACGCTAGTTCACCTCATCTGCCAAACCCAAGTTTCCAATACTAGCTCCTCCCATCTCAAGCTCTCTGTGTCCTATGTGAAAACCTAAGGGTGATGTTACCAAGCTAACAGGATAATATAGGAAGGTCAAATACAGCGCCCACAGTATAATAGCCCATTACTCCCAAACCACACAAAAACCCCACAGCTGTCTTCTAAGGCTCCAGGCGGAGTATACCAATATTCTCTTGTGGTCGAACTGCACACACTGCATTGCCTAGCGTGCAAAATGTCTCACTCCAGGATACTTAACCAGTCAACTCACCTTACGCAATCTACGTCAGCTCCTCTGCTAACCCTTACGGGAATACCGTCATCTATGATCCGAGCTAAAACGGCCAACCCACCGGAATACCTTTATTTACATATCTTCTGGCATCCAAGCCCTCAAGTCAATAGTCTAGGTCAGAACCTTTTCCCTCTAAGACCGAATGTGCCCTAAACATAGAAAAGGGACTTCTACCTCACCTCCTGTCCCTATTACTTTAACAGTGCTAAACAATACTTTGACAATACTCAACACTACTAAACAATACTTCACAATACTCAATACCCTCCCACACCCACAGTTGCCATTTGACTGGGTCAATAGTTACACTCCAAGGTCTGCTGGTGCTGCTCGGCTGCGGACTCCTCCTCAAGGTGCTCACCTCCCCGCCCTGGTATCCCTGGACAACTTGCTGACTTCGGCCAGGATGATTCACAAGAGGCTCCTGATGGCCTTTTCCTGTCTTCTCGAAATATGCGAGGGTCCCACAGCCTCTCAGTTTCGGCGGCGAAGGAGATGACCTGGTGCCTGGCTGGCACAGCCAACCATCACCTCTGCTACCAACCTGTTGGGAAGAACTCCTAGGTATGCAGGAGTGCCCAACTCCCTCCTTCCCAGGCAAATGGAGGACCTCAGTGAACAGCAAGTTCAAACTGTGGTTTATTACAGACAAAACCAACAGGGATCAGCAGAGGGACAAGGAAAATCCAGGCACAACTCGCTCTTCCTTGGCTTGCAGGACAGTTTTACACTACAGTTACATCAGTCAGAGTGTGTCACAACCTGGGCCCTTTTCCAGAAAACCTATCGGGCTCCACGATTGAGTGTTGAGCACTTTACCACCTATAGTGGACACTATACATGTTATTCTACTGGCCCTCACATGTCAGGTGGCTGGCCTGGTCCATCCCCAAGTTACTATCTACAGCAATGTTGCAGTGTGGTGGGTTTGCCATTAGTTCTTGCCTACTGCTACCCACCTCTAGGGTACTAAACTGTGATTGGTCCCCAGGCCTGCAATCTGCAAAGATTCCTAGATCTCTGTGTATCTTTTCAGGGTAATAAGAATGACTATGTGTCTGCATTGTAACTTGTACATACCACCTTAGTCTATGAGAGTGCTCTCCTGCTCGGAGCAACACTTGTCTCACATTGTAGCATATTTGTTGTGGTCTTATGTCTGGTAGCCTTGAGACCGTCTCGCTTTCCCACCGCTGGTTGCTGTCCACTGTCTGCTTCGGACTCGTCACGTGTTCAGAGACCACGAATTTGAGTTGTGTGGCTCTGAAATTTGAAGAATTATGTGCATTTACTGCAGCTGGTGCCTTTGTCATCTGTGGATTGGAATGTCATCCTTATCTCGTGGCCTTGGCTGCGGGTCCTGTGTCACACGTCTTGCTTCTTGTCCAGGCTGAATCGGCTCAGTTCGTCTCTTGCTCTGAGGCTCGAGGCCTGCTGTAATTTTCCCAACCCTTATAATGCAGGTTGTACAGTGTCTATGCTGTACTACATTCTCCATAGATTAGTCACACCTGGTTCTGTCAGGTCCCATAGTTTCTCATGCAGTTCCATGGGGTTATTCTCATATAAGCATCTGCAAACTTTGTTCAGGATCTCTTGCTTCTTGTGGTTTTTGCATACTGCATTTGGCTAATGGTAAAAATAATAAAAGTAATGACAGTATGTATATGTATCTGTCCTTTAACTATAAAACTGTACGCTCGTGTTCTTCATGTATTCGAGTGGGTGTTTGTGTCCTGAAGTGTGGATGGCACATGTGCTTCATGACTAACGCTGCTTTATCGTGGTGTCTCTAACAATGTCAGTAATATGGTTTTGTGGTGCTTAGTCCAGGCTGTCAATAGAAGTGTATTTGATCATGGTATGTGGCTCTTCGTCCACGCTGGGGTAAATTCACACTGTACCTGGTCTGTAGGGCTGGTTGAGGGAGTATGGTTGGCTGGGGGTATCTCTCAACATACTTGTTAATCATGGGACCACTGGGAATCGGTCCAAAATAGAATGGGTGATTGCAGTGCTTCCTGGCCTTCTTCCTTGTCATGAATTTCATAGGAGGGAGAGGTGGGGTGGGCTTCCCATCCCTCTTCAAGTTCACATCTCTTCAGGCAGCGATCAAGACCCTCAGGATTCCGAATGCAGAACTACAGTGTATGGAAAGATAGGAGGACAATGCCTCCAGAAATGACTGTTCTACACCACGATCTTGTAAAGATCGGAGTAGGCGAGAAAGGAGCAGAGATGCTGAGGGACCCACATGAAGACCCTGACAGGATCCAGGTTTCCACATAGCGATGGGGTTGGCATCTGACTGAGGCAATGGGTTAGGGCCAGCGGGAAGGAATTTGGGGCTCCTTATTTTTGCAATGGCTCAATTCCAGGAAGTTGCAGTTTCATTAAAATCTGAATCTATTGGCAGGGCATCATGAGTACCCACCCATACTTCATTTTATTTTTTATTTTAAACCTAATGTGTCTCCAGTACAGAGCTGTTTTATTTTTGAAGTTATTGTTTCAAAGGCATTTATGCCATATTAGCAGTATTGAGCTGTTAGTGATGTACAGTCAAGAAGTTCACAAGGGTTGGTTGTCATATTTGATTGATAATAATGCTGATTTTTGGGTATGGAGGATTGAGTACGCTCAGTTTTTTTGATGGACGGTGAAAGGATCGGAAGGGCATTTCTCATTGTATTATAATGTACATGGGGATTCTGTGGAGAAGAATGAGACCCATACAATCTGAATGGGGGAATCTTAATATAATGTCCAGGTTCTTAACTCCCCCGCAAGCAGAAAAGTGTGTTGGCTGATTTTGAAGATATCCACAACGCAGGAACCAAACAACTTCCTCAACGACTGTCTCAGACATCTACAACTGGATGACAACGAAAAACCTCAAACTAAACCCGGCAAAAACAGAAATAATGTTCTCACCCACAGAAATAAACTCAGCCAACCCACAACTGGACTAGCCTGCTGGCATGGGATCACAGCTGGGGACTTCTAATGTAGTAAATAGCTTAGGAGTACTCATGGACAACGGCCTAGCCCTGGAACCGCAAGTCAATGCAATCACTAAAAAGTGCTTCTACCTCCTAAGAATATACAGGGGATTGCTCCCATACCTCTCCTTTCCACGCAGGACCCTTACAATCATATCCATGATACTAACAAGAATTGACTACGCAAACTGCCTCTACCTAGGAATGCCAGAAAGACTCACCAAGAAACTCCAACGGGTCCAAAGCACTGCAGCCAGGATTCTACTAAGATTAAACCGAGGAGACTGGATCACTCCAGCTTTGAGAAGCCTTCATTGGCTACCAGTAAAAAAAACACATCAAATTCAAAGTCCTCTGCATCGCCCACTAATTATTATACAGACAATGAGCTGAATTCCTCCAGGCCAAAATCGGCCACTACCAGCCAAGAAGGGACCTAAGATCAATTGACACCCTACAAATAGAAACAGAACAGTACAAAAAGAGGAAATTCAGATGAACAGCATTCTCCCGCCTAATTGCTAACCTATGGAACACCATGCACAAAGACACTAGAACCACAGAAGACCACATCACCTTCAGGAAACGGCATAAAACCTGGTTATTCAACAGACAATGATAGCAAAAACATTTCACACCAAAAGAAACATACTAAGGGACACGGTCACAGATAACAGCAGCACAATCAAGGAAAGATACCCTGCTGCCACATTCCACTCCTCCCCCACAACTAGAGTGATCGATTAAGAGTAGTGGCTCATTCAATAGACAGACTTAGGGAACACCCAAGCACAATTTATTCCCCCGGGAAGCCCAGTCATGTAACACTTTAAAGAATCACCCACATAACCGGTCATGCACGGCTTCCTCAACCTATTATACCAACTGTACACCCACTCAGCAGCCACTGCACAACAGTTCCAATCCCAACTGCTATGACTATACCCCTACAGAGTAACCAGGAACACACTAGGTACAACCAACCCTCTACCCTCAAACCCATAGGGGAAGTTAGCCCCCATGCTTGGAGAGGAGGTGGGATTAACCGACGGACCACAACCAAGAATGTTGGAAGATACCACCGTATCACACAAAACAGAGTGTAGGCCAACATACTGAGTATAATTGCTTCAAACAACTTGAAGAGCAAGGACTAATTTAATTATGTTACCTATTGTGACCCTGACTGGAAGAACACCCTGACCCTGCAGGATGAACTGTCCCTAGGATGCGTATGGTGGTCCCCCTATCTAACAGTGGATAGGTGGGAGAGGGAACTGACCCTAGCTCTACAATGGACGGTTGATCAAAAGGAGCCCAGAAGATGGCTGGGCTATCTTTGGACACAAAACACACCAAAAATTGTTAAAATTAAAAATTAGAAATTTTAAAAGACAGAAAAAATGGGGTGAAGTAGCACCCAGGGGGGGATTTTCCAGCTTTATTCACCCTCTGTGGTGTGTGCTTCCCCCCTCTATCTATGGTTATACCTCAAGTATTAATTACTCCTGTGGAAACCTTAAAACAATGTATCTAGCGCCAGTTTACAAGATAGGTGCAGGCATTCTTTAGGAATGGATCCGAGGTGCCTCTTAAATATCGTCTAGATACAAGGCATTATAAAATGTCAGTTATTGTTGGACGGTATCTTTTCTGTTGAAGACATCTGTCGAATGTCAGACCGACCAGTTTCGATGATATCTTGATATTATCATCTTCTTCGGGACCAATTTCTTATCTGTTCAGATTGCATCTTCTATCCGCAAGTAGTAGCGGGGCCACCAACCACCTAGGGAGAGAACGGACCTATTTAGCAGCCGGGTCAGGAGGACAACCTATGTCTATTAGTTTGAGCATGTATGCTCTTTTTTGCCGCTCCAAACGTTTTTTGGCTCTATAGGCATTTAAAAACCCAAGTCCCGACACAGCTGGTGTGGGGTATGTGCATCGTGCCTAGGGCTATGGCGCAAAGAAAAACCCTTATCTTTTGTTCTTTTTAATGGTCTGTGCATGCAATTCCCTTGTGCACCTTCTTTTTTCAAATGTAACCCCACATCGTGATCGTGTACAGAAAATGGAGAATGAAGGGGCATCAGTGACTCGGGCATGCTTATAGTTTTTTGTGTTCTAGCCACCGTGCGAGAATAGGCAGGAAATACCTCTGGGTATGTTCATTCCAGCTATGATGTTAAATTTTCTTCTTCAAAAGGCACGGTGGGAACGGATAATGTTCCTTGGTTTTTTACTTGGACTCAATCCTGACCACAATGAGCTGTAAAGAAGTGAATTGAGAAACCATGTTGTATTCTATATGCATATACACTGCTTTACTACATTACGTGCAATGTGTAGGGCTACACTTCAACAAAGCCACATGAGCATCTGTGCATAGCCTCTAATGTTGTATCAGGGCAGTGAGTTAGCAAACTATGTTGTTTTATATATCCATATTCACTGCTTTCTTGTATAGTGTCAGCAGTCAGGAAATAGATTCGCATGGAACTGCGTGAACATATACACCTTGTCATTACTCTTATAGCGGCATCCCGCGGAACTAAATCATAATGGTTTTTTGCTATGCATTTCAAAATCAACATAACATGAGCGCATGGTCCATGTAAATGAGTTCCACTTTGCGGAAAGCGCAAGCATAATGGCGATGTCAACCGGGGAATACAGTTGTAATTACAAGGGATTGTCCGGCTGCATAAGCATGGAGTCTAGCGGTATGCACACTGTCGCATCTAGTTTATGTCGAACCGCACTATAATGTCACTAGGCAGATCGAATCACTTACCTAATGTGGCATCTATGAGGCGCGCAAGGCAGTGAGGCTCTGTAAGGAATCTACCACCGAGCAGCAACCAAATACGCACGTCAGAGGCATGGTCAAACTAACAGATTTACTAACCAATTTGCACCTTTCCTGCTCCTCCAATATAACCAATGCCACTATAAACGACTTGGGACTAGCCACACTACACAGACACACCGACCCCCACCCAACCAATTCTCTGAGACTATGGAAATAACACTAGAGGGAACACACCTGCACATAGTCCACAATGCACACCAACACAATACAATCAAACTCCTAACAGTTATCTCTGGACCCCTTATGGATACAACTAATCAGTGTGCATGACCGCAAACCTCACCCCAACATCATACAACACACACACCCAACACAAACACTAGAACAGATCAAAGGCACTAAGTCCTACCTGTATGGTTACAACATGCAGGGCCTTTCGAACCATCTCCCGCATGCAAAACAACGCTCACAGACACCAGTTCCTCCTGGTATGAACCTATCCTATCATCCCATCCTGCAGGGAACCAGAGTGCGCCCTTTCCATCCTGTACTGTTAATATTTAAGGAACTCTGGAGCGTGAATTGACAACAGATGCGTGAGTGCGCCAAGGAGTGCAAGGGTTGCAATTCGAATTTCTAACGCTATCTTATCAAGCGCGCCCTCCTCTCCGATCAGGTTTGCAGCACAAGAGACCCCGCTGATGGACACATTTCAGGCCTCTAAATAAAATCATGGACATGGCCTGGGAGGCCAAAGAGCACAGCAAGCCAATAGGCCCAGTGGTGCTCATGGGATGGGACCAGAGGGCCACGTGCATGCTGGGGAACACAAATTGCACCATATCGGCATATCCTGATAAAAATGGGCTCTAAACTCAGTGAATTGGCTAATTCGGAGTCAAGGGAGAAAGCAGAAGGGCAGCTATTTGGCGATACGTTCGTCAAGGAAAGGAGCAGCGTTGTGAGTACCTAAACCACTCTGTATTAAGCACTGCTATCCATGAAAAAAGTATTTAGAAATACGATTTTCGACAGGGCTGGGCGATGCCGGGACACCTGTCCAGCCGCTTTCCCCATCAAAGGTTCCACGGAGGTCATGGACGTCACAAAGAAACAGAATGGAACGCATGCCCCTTCTTCCCTTACCATGGGAGGTGAAGAGGAGAGAGAGGATGGAGAGGACAGAAACAGCTGCCAGCCCCTGCAGGTGAGCAAGAGTATGGGCCAGAGGCTGACTGGGGCAGGCTAGCGTTTACGTAGAAAAGTGGCAAGAATTGACAACAGATGTGTGAGTGCTCCAAGGAGTGCAAGGGTTGCAATTCGAATTTCTAACGCAACCTTATCAAGCGCGCCCTCCTCCCTGATCAGGTTTGCAGCACAAGAGACCCCGCTGATGGACAGAGAAGCAAAGGCGCTAGTTGCAAAGAATGCTATAGAAGCAGTAGTCCCGCGGGAAGACGGTTTTTATCAACAACGTTTTGTTAGTACGGAGAAAGGAGAAGGCCAGGCCAGTGATAAACTTGAAAGCGCTCAACATGTACCTACTCTACAGACATTTCAAGATGGAGGGAATACACCTCCTCAGGGATCTACTGCAGACAGGGGACTTGTTAGCTCAGCTGGATCTGAAGGACGCATACATAGTGGTCCCGATCTTCCAGCCACACAGGAAATTTCTACGGTTCTGCTGGGCAGGACAGACCATGGTTCTAGCCTGCCTTTCAGTGTTACTTCAGCGCTGGGGTGCTTCACAAAGGTCCTAAAGTCTGCGGCAGCCAAGCTCCACGAACAAGGAACCAGAATGATCATTTATCTGGATGACATGATTTTCATGTCACAGGGCAAGGAGCTTTTGGTCACACAAGTCCAGAGAGCGGTGTCCCTTCTCCAAGAGCTAGGATTCATGATAAACTGGGAGAAGTCAGAGCTAACACCGGCTCACAAAATGGAATTTCTGGGGTTCCAACTGAACACAGTAGCAGCGTCACTCAGCTTGCCAGCACACAAAATGCAAACTATTTTCAAAGAGATGAAAGTGATGCTAGCGAGGGAGGACATGACTCCCTTACAACTAGCATGGCTGGTGGGATCATTGGCCTCTTTGATCCAGGCAATATTCCCAGGCCCACTGCATTATCGGGCCCTACAATGGCTCAACATACCACACTTACACAAGGATCTGGGATACGACCAGCTAGTGCTGATATCCGAGGACACAAGGGCAATATCTGGTGGTTAGACCATATGGAGGCTTGGAATGGGAGAGCAATCTTCGGGCGTTTCCCAGATGTGGTGATAGAATCAGATGCCAGCAGGTCAGGCTGATGAGCCCAATGTGGTTCGGTGACCACGGGAGGAAAGTGGACACCCGACGAACTCCAGATGCACATCAATTGTCTGGAGCTGCTAGCGGGCTCATTTGCGATCAGGGCTCTGACCCCGCAGACAGTGGGGGTCATTCTGAGGTTGGAGGTAAGGGAAAAACGATGCCGGTAAAGGATTACTGGCATCGCTTACCGCTACGGGCTATTCTGACCAACCAGACCGCTAATTACGTCACCGTAAAGTACGATGCCATAAATAGCGGTCTAAGGGCGCGCGCGCGGCACACCATGCTGATATTAGCAGCATGCCGTAAACCAGAGCTGATCCCAAGTAATGCGGACATGCAAATAACGGCCTCCTGAAGCCCGAAAAATACCTTACCAGCATGGAGTAAATACCGACATCTCCGAGAAGGTGTTAAAAACCATGAGCAGTGATTCCAAGAGCCACAGGTGCACACAATCAGCACAGGTGGAGGCAATGTAATCTGGCACAGCACAAAAGGAGCACACCCACACACCACACCCCCTCCCACACCAAGATGACACCAATAGTAGTAGCATTACTGGAGCTGGAGGCCCTGCTTGCAAGGCAGCAACAACAACAGCAACAGCCCCCACCACAGAGGATACACAGGAGGAGAAGGAGGGTGAGACAGGCCCAGCATGCCCCACCAGTGCAGCCACCGTTACCATGCCGGCAGCCCCCAATCCCTCGCATCAGAGCCACCCCCTTCAACCTAATACCAGAGCAGATCCACACCCTGTACCGGCTTGACCGTGACACCATCACCACCATAGTGGACCTGATACATGACGACATAGTGAGCCTCATCGAAATACGCACCGCCATCCCCCCTCTACTGAAGGTAGTGTCTGTGCTCCATTTCCTTGCCACAGGCACCTACCAGCAGACAGTGGGGCACATGCATGGCATGTCACAATCCTTATTTTCCTGGATACTGAACCAAGTGCTGGATGCCCTCCTCAAGCACACAAGGGACTACATAGCCCTACCACGGACTGCCCAGGAGATATTCGATACAAAAGTTGCCTTCCATGCACTGGCAGGCATGGCAAATTGTATAGGTGCCCTTGACTGCACCCACGTGGAGTTGGTGGTCCCGCATCCCATGGAGGTGGCGCATCGCAACCGCAAGCAATACCACTCCATCAACGTGCAGATGGTATGCAACGCCAGCAAGATCATCACACATTGCTGTGCCCGATATCCAGGATCAACTCATGACTCTTTGGTCCTGCGGAACTCCATGCTACCACGCTATATGGAGCGACATGCTGGACGACGTGCCTGGCTGCTTGGTGAGTTGCCTGACTGGGCCATGGCAGTGCATCAGGGTTGTGAGGTGGGTGCCTGCATACTCCACCTGGGTGGGAAGGGGGGAGATGCATGCTCCACTTGGGTGGGAAGGGGGGGGGAGATGCATACTCCACTTGGGTGGAAATGTTGACGCCAGTGCACGATGTGCACCTCACCAAACACTGTGGCCCAGAGCCAAGGAAAAGGCACATGACTACCAAATCCCACAGTGATGAAGTAAGGCCGACACCTAACACTACATGACTAACAGGTGACCAGGCCACATCCCACAACACATGCACCACTCATCGGTGGCCCTCACACACCGTAAGGGGATCTAGCACTATGCACTTCATATGCACTATGTCGCTGCCTCCAGCATATCACCACACCGGACAGTCATCCCTGGGAGTGCATTGAACTGAGACTAGCAGGGATACCACAGCGTGTCACTGGTTCCGCACACCCATAGGAGTGCTGCAAGTCACCATGGTACTGATCAGTGCAGAATTACGAATATGTTACTGACAACAGCCAACACTCCCTATTACCAAATCGCACAGAACACTACACATCAATGATTTCACTCCAACACTGCAGCATGCATATACAATGCACGTGCAACAAGATGTGAGTACACACCATAACCCATCCTGAAGATGCTACCCCCTCCATCATCCCATTGCACAGGACACATAGCAGGCCCAGAAATGGGGGCAATACATCCAGGAACATGTGTATATGGGCAGAAATGACCCGCTGCCATGTAAGACTAGTACAGTTGTCCGCCATGAATGTACGAACACTTACCTTCATTCCCCTCTCATGCAGGTGATGGTGGCTATCCCTTGAAGCCGTGGCTCATGACCCCTGTCCAAAACCCACAGAACAGGCACGAGGAGGACTACAATCATTCCCATACCTGTACACGTGTGGTGATTGAGCAGACCTTTGGCCTGTTGAAGGCACGATTTCGTTGCCTCAGCTGGTCGGCTGGGGCACTTATCGACAGCCATGAGAAGGAGTCCAAGATCACCATGGCATGTGTAATGCTGCACAATATGTGCATCCGTCGGAACGTACCCCTGCCCCCTGACATGGAACTGCTACCACCTGATGATGATGAAGGGGAGGAAGAGGAAGAAGTGGCAGGACAGCATCACGGTGCCGATGCACAGAAGGGACATGCCATGCGGTAATCATTGATTGGACAATATTTCTGACACACAAGTCAGCAGAGGGTGTGAGGATGTCAGGACATCGGGCACTGGGTGTGGGAATACATGTACACTATGTACTGTGCAACATTTAATGACACATGCGCAATGATGAATGTCTACTCTGTTGTTTTTTTGATGAACAACCAGTGTATTGAATTAGAAGGTTCAAACGTGAAAAACAAACCCTCCACCACCCTCCCCCTCACCCTCCCCCAACAACTCCCAAACACACACTGATCCCCCTCCCCCACAACTCCCAAACACACCCTCACCCCCTCTCGCCCTCTCCCTCCCCCTCCCACCACAACAACCCCACACTAGTCCCATAAGGACCACATAGGCCACATGTGTATGTCAGCATTGTCACTGTGCGCTCCCAGAGCCAGGGGGAGCCATGTCCTGGTGGCGCAATGTACATTGGGAGCGACGGAGTGGGCTGGTCTGGGTGGAGGAGCATTGAGAAGGTGTGTCCTCCTGCTGGGGCTGTCGGTGCAGGAGGTGCAGCCTCCAGGGCATCTGCTATCCGGCCAAAGACCTCACAGAGCCGGTTTGTACTGACTGTAATGACCTTGCCCAGTGCCCTGAGTTCATTCCGCCACTCCTCCCTGGCCTGCCGATTGTCTTGCATGAACTAATTCATGAGGCCTGTGAGCTGCTGAGCCCGCTCTGCATCAATGGCTGATGTGGTTGATGTGGATGGCCCGCCGGGAATCGGGCTCACATGTCTTTCTGGTGCGTCACTAAGGGAACTGGCCACAGGACTGGCATGTTCCAGTGTTGCTCCTTGCCTCGTAAACCCAGGTGTATCACTCTCACCAGAGTCACTATATGAGACCTGGGGGTTGGTTCGGCCATCAGGGGTGTGGACAATCTCATAAGTGTCCTCCTCTGTTGCTCCGCATGTGGATGAGGGGCTGTCGGGAAATCGAGGGGGCCCGTGGCTGTAGGAAATGTGTCTGCCGCCAGTGCAGGGTGGGGTAGGGGTGGGGGTTGTGCACCCTCCACGGCCTTGCTGGAGCCGGTCGTGTGGCTTGAGGTGATTTCCTGCTCGCAGGTAGACGGCGGGCCCTGACTTGGCCCCTGGAGGTGCTGGGCCGGTTGCTTGCCTGGTCCTCGCTGTCATGCTCGGTGCCTCTGGGGGTGGAAGAGAGGGACGGCATGAGTGATGATTTGAGAGTCAGCATTTTGACATGCCTACAATATCACAATCAGATTCTAGTGGGTTGTCGGCATTTGGGTGGTGAACGGCACATTGATCTATGCTTGGATGGTAGATGCATGCATGTGTCTGTGTCACTCATGTTGGCCGGGTACTGTGCTGGCTCACATGCACACTGTTTACATGAACTGCCCTGTGTGCCTCACGGAATGGGCCTCTTCGTGTGGTATGTGTCATATAGGTTACAGCCTTGCCCCTGGCACTAGCCTGGGTCTCAATTGTTTCGGCATGTTTAAAAGGGGAGGGGGTGTTGCCGACCATGACATGACAACTTGCCCAACCCTTACCAGTGACTTTCATAACAAATGCGTTTGCAGTATTGACTTTGGACACTCACCTTCATCAGCGGATGACGTTGCCCCGCACTCCATGTCCCCAAACCCTTCAATGGCTTCTGGGCCTGTCGTGGCCGCACACGTCTCCTCCCACGGCATAAATTTCATGGGGGAACCTGGCCCTCCTCCTGTCTCCAGGGCCTGGCTTCTGTTGGACGAGAGGATGCTCCGCACCCGCAGGTCACCCCACCGTTTTCTACAGTCCTTAGTGGTACGGGGGGGTGTTTCCCACGGCTCTCACCTTCTGCGCTACCATAGCCCAGATCTCATTTCTCTTGATTATCGTCACCCTCCGCATGTCACTGATGAATATGGTGTTGGCATGCTCGCGGAGGGTGTCTACCATCACTTGGAGCTCATCAGGGCTGAAGCGCTCCTTCCTGAGGCGGGCAGCTCCCTTTTTTGGTGCTTTTGGCATTCCTCCTTGATGATGGGATGTTTCCACAGTGTGGAAAGTTTGCCAGGGGTCCTGTCTGGTGAGGATGGCAATGGATTGTGTTTTTAAAGATGGCCGCCGTGCTCCTTCCAGTTCCTGTGCGATGACACTGTTTTCGGTTCCGTAATGTAACGGTGACCGTAAATAACGGTGACCGATATTTACGGTCACCGCTAATGCTGCGTTGCGCTAAGGCGGGAGTGTTAGCTATGGTGCGTTTATGCCGGTAGGGGGTTTTTCAGGCCCTTTTGCGGCATGCCACTACGTTCATTACCGGCATGGCGCAAAGCTTGTGCCCGCAAACTCGTAATAGGGCGCTTTTAGCAGTCTACTGCCAGCTCGGACACACTATTTCCACCATGCCGGTAATGAATGGAACTTACCTCCTAACTCGGCATGAGGGCCAGTGTAGTGCTGCGTCCTTCTCTGGATGGACAAAGGGCCTAATTACAAGTTTGGCGGTAGCTGTGCCAGTAAAACCGGCATGGCGGCCGCCAAACTCGTGAAATTACTGGCATCCGGCAATGGGGAAGTACCGGGGCATTCCAGCTCCGACGGACTCGGTCCATCCCCATTGCCGGGTGCCGGTATTCATTACTCCCCATTCCCATTGAGCCCAATAGGGCTCAATAGGGCTCAATGGGAATGGGGAGGCCAGATGCAACGGCACCATTCATGAATGGTGCCGGTGCATCCATCGAGTTGTGCTCGCGGGTGCCGGTCTGCCCTCCAGGTCAGACCTGGCGGACAGAAAGGCACCCGCGATCACAACTCGTAGTTTGCCGGTCCAGTAGTAACGGTAGCTTACCGGCACTGTTACTACCGGATTGGCAAACTTGTAATGAGGCCCAATGTCTCAGCGGTGAGATATGTAAGTCACCTAGGGGGGAGGCGGTTGAGACTCCTAGCATAGCTAGATGAGTATTTTTGGCACCTGTGTTTGGAAAGGAACATTTCTGTGATGACGGAATATCTGCCAGGGCTAGCCAACACAGTTGCAGATTGGAACTCTATGTTCTTGACAGACGCAAGCAATTGGAAGCGGCATAGAGAAGTCTTTTTGAGGTTGATGAGGATCTGGGGCCCGTACAACACAGATCTGTTTATCAGACGGACCAATAGTCAGCGGCCGAGGTTCTTCTGCTGGAGACCAAACCCAGAGGCGGCAGCGACGGGTGCCTTCATGTAGCCATTGGGACCAGGAAAGGCGTATGCCTTCCATCCTTTCACCATGATCAGTCGTACCCTCACATTTGTGCGCAGAAACAAAGTCAGGGTAGTGACCATTACCCCCTTGTGGCAGACACAACCATGGTTCCCCAACCTTCTTGATCTCTCAACATAGATACCAATTCAGCTGCTGCAGATGCAGCAGATGTTGCAAGATCCGACCGGTCGCCTGCACCCCATGGTGCTAGATGGATCGCTGATCCTGGCCGGGTGATGATTTCCGGGATGCCTGGAGAAAGCCAGGACATTCGGAAGATGGTAGGTGATTCATTTAGTGTTCCTGGGTTCCAAGACGACTAAGTCATATAGGTTAGCCTGGCATAGTTGGAAAAGTTGGTGCGGCAAGCAGTGTTGATCCAATTACGGCAGATGTGGATGCAATAGCGAATTTCCTGGCAGGCCTAGTAGCAAGGGGCATGCCTACAGGACAGTCAACGTCTATAGGTCAGTGCTCTCAGCGAGACATGCCATGACCGAAGGAACGCCAGTGGGAGAGGATCCCTTCATAAAGAGAGTGATGAAGGGCATTTGACTCATGAAACCGCCAGCCCATAGGCATTCCCTACTCTGGGACATGAATGTAGTGTTGAGATTTTTCCAGGATTGGCCAGACAACGAGGAACTGTCTAGGAAAGCCGTGGCAGCGAAGTTGACGACGCTCCTTTCTCTGATCTCATATAAGAGAGATTCAGATGTGAAAGCGTTGGAGATAACGAATAGGAGTTTTTCTCCAGAAGGAGTTACGTTTTATATTATGAGGAAAACCAAGATGAATATCTGAACCGCAGCATATACAGCTTTCTCAGATCAGCCCAAGTTGTGCGTTGTTAGGTGCCCCAAAGTTTATGAAGAAGTAACGAGGCAGCTCAAGCTGAATGTGGAGTCACTGTTGCTAATAAGTCTTTCTAAACCGCATAAAACAGTCTCCTGTGCTACTGTAGCGAGATGGGTCAAGTGGGCTATGAAGCCAGCAGGAGTAGATACCAAGGATTACGGTGCACACTCAACAAAGCCTTTGTGGTAGGTGCCAGACTGGAAGACATTATGAAGGCGGTGGACTCGTCAGGGGATTCAGCATTTAAAACGTTCTACTTTAAACCGATTGTTGCTTCGTTGGTGGTAAGTAAGCTTTGAGCGAATATAATAAGAGCGTCCATGCTTGCCATAGAATGCAGGTTTTCCATACTAACGTTCAGGAAAGTCATGATTCTATGAAAGACACGGAGGTGAAATATTATCCCACCGTGGATCCAAGTTAAATAAATAAAATGGCATTTGCACATGATTGTTATATGTTAATTAAATGTCATGAAAACGTAATGATATTATAGAGAGGTTAAAGAAGGTTCTGAAACGTATTGTCAGTGGTTAAGATATATGACATTGAAGAACCCACACAATTTTAATTATGAGTTATAGGCTTAATTTCAGGAATGGAGATGAAGACAATGCAGCAGGGCTTAACGCTGGGGAATAGGAACAGTACTGCAACGTTGACCGTTGAGGAGCAAGAGTTCAATTTCTGAATGGTGTTAGTTGAATGGATGCAGAGGAAGTTGCTTCAAAGAAAGAGGAAGTGGTTCTGGTTGGCTGGACATTATATGGGAAGATGGACTGTGATTGGAGGAGACAGTCATGTGTTTATTTGTTTGATTAAAGGACTCATTCCAGCAAAGGTATCTGGGAAATGTAGTCTTGTGGAGAGTTTAACTAGTTACTTTTAATGATTCTGTACTCTGAGATGACAGAGAGAGAAGCATATTACTTTGCCTCTGTGTCTTTAATATAATCATGACTTTCCTGAACATTAGTATGGAAAATCTGTATTAATCACCTTTGATTGCAACTGTCGGGGCAGGAAGACCATTCCAGCCGATTACAGCATTGCTAAGCCAATGTAATGCGCTCTAGCTTCACTTCAGCCCTTAACTCAGGTGGCGTGCTGTTATTGGCTGGTGCAGCCCGCAGTCCCACATATTATTACCTAAAATAGTTCAACTATTTGAGCATCTAGACATATGAGGATACTTAGAAAGAGAAAGTTGAAGCAGGATGGAGAAAGAAACCCTCGGCCCTGAGTACAGTAGTAAAAGATGGGAATAGTGATTCTTTCCCCAGGATTGGGATTGTGCTCCTTTGCAGATAAGCATAAGTACCAGTCCCAAGTTCCCCTACCGGTAGACCGACAAACTAACCAATACTGTCAAATATTTCCTTTCTTCCTGGGACATGCAGCAATACCCTACTGGTACTGCAGAAATGCAAGCAATTCATCCCCAAAAACCTGAGTAGCTGAGAACACTTGCTCCAATGAAGCAAAAACTTGACTTTGAGTTCTGTAAAATGGACCATGACAAAGAACACAGAATGTCTGGGATAGCTCAGGGGCAACATGGTTGTCTTGGAAGCAAGAAAACGAACTTAGAAACTGGTCTCCGGTATTAAGCGCGTTATAAAAGAACAATTATAATTATGAATAAAATTGGACCGTAGGACTAGTTCAGATAGAACCGTCTGATTGAATTGGCTGAGTCTTGCTCAAAATTCAACAAGCTGTTTCCATATCCTTTAAAAAATAGTCTTTAGAAATAATATTAATATCCAGTTTTTATATGGCACTTTACGTTGATTGGTCCCCATTCTATTTAGTACTGTAACAACAGTCGCTAATTCCCCAGTTTAATGGTAATAAATGTATCGACCTTAGAAGGATGCTGAAGGTGACCCACGTGGGATTCAAACTTCGAAGTTCAGGCCGGCTCCAGGGCATAGGCAAGGGCTTAATCTGTGAACTAACCATCCGGCTACAAAAATAATTGTGCTACCATTACTTGGCTGATTCTGAGATTGTTTACTGTATAATTGTGGTTTTAAAGGAATGTAGAAACTGGGGTATGTCCTGTACAGATACTTACATGTTGTGCATGCAGAAGCTATTTTTAATCTGAATGTCAATAAGCAAAATGTTTATAAGCACATGAAAGAAACTATTCTACAGACGAGTGACAAAACAAAGGGTTTCTGAGAGTTCAATTGAAATGTAGGCCTTATGAGATTTGGTTGTCCAACATGTGGAACGATCTTAATTGTTGGGTTAGGAGAACGGGTACTACACTGATGGATATTTCATTTGACGGTGTCCATGTACGGGTGCTGTAGCAGTGCAGAAGATGAGTAAATGACTCTAAAGCAATGTTTATCAAAAGAGTACATATTTATTGAGTTGTACATTAGGGTAGGAGCACAAGCGGAGAAGAAAGTAAAGTAGGATAAATCGTAAGACACAGTGAGGTAGGAAAGCTATAAATAGACACTTAGCCAGTCTCTCCATTGGAAAGGTTCAACAAGTGTTCATAGAAATACAGGGAGCACCATGTAAAGTCACTCATTGTTCCTTGGTCATCTCCCAGCGTGTGAGAGCTCCTTGATGCAGTAAGTGCTGTTGATGATTGTCGATTACCTTTCTCCATCAAGGTAGTGTGATCTAGGAGCTTCTGCACTCTCCCAGTGTTCTTTAGTATCATTGGTGGACTTGCAATTCCACCAGTTCCAACCTTCCCATGGCTACCAGCACTACTGTTTGTTCAAGAGTGTTTAGGTCTGAGCACCACTGAGTCTCAGCCGAGGTTAACCAATCTTCTCCACGGGCTACCTTCATCCATCGCCACTTTGGCCTCCACTGCTCCAACTACTGGCTCCTGTCTTCCCCTTTAGTCTTTGGCCTCTTGGCTAATTGCGGGAACATTTGCTCCCTCCTCCTCCTTATCTTATCCCATCCTTGCTTTTATCTTCTACCCATTCTCTTTCTGCTTGCAACCTTTCTCCTCCGCTCTACTCTGCTTCAGGTTTTCTTTTCTCTCATCTCGCGACCTCTCTTCCACAAACCTCCTCCATTCATCCTTGTGTTTAAGCCTCCCTGTCTCTCCCTCTTCTCACTTCCATTTCACTCCTGCTAGCTACTTAAAAACTCGCACACTACTGCCTCAATCGTGTTCCTTTTTATAACCTTCTCTTGGGTTAATTGCCCCCATTATGAGGTTGTGTGTGCAGGTGTGCGTTCATCTTGGATCGTGGGGTCCAAGGTTCATGGCCTGCAATCGTGGGTTCAACATAAGGGTTTCCACGAACCGGAAAACAATGGAGCAGTTCTGCAGCTTTCTGAGGCCCACCATTTTCTTCAAATTTTAGTGGTCAGGAGAAACCCTGAAGGGTACTCCATTTACCACCTCAATGTTGACACCACATAGCAGGTTTTCAACCCCTGTCTCCAGGGTCTCGTAAACTCTGCTTCCTGTTCCTAACCACGTGACTTTGTCCCAAACTCCTTTCCTTTCAACTTGGCTTCCCCTAGATTTTTCTTCTGGGTGGGGAAGGGTGCAGCAGCTAGGAAAATGTACTTTGAATGATGTTTCCCTGTGTATGCCGGACTGTAATGTTGAATGGTTGCGAGGCAAACTGCCAGCTCATGGTTTGGGTGTAAGTGTCCTTATTTAAAGTGTTTAAACCAGTGACAAGTCAAATAGCAATGCAAAGCCCACTTAATTTCCAGGCACTCATTCTCTGGGGAATATTTTTATGCTAATATCTCTTTCTTGTGATACTGCAGCTCCTAGCCCAATCGATAGGGTGGCTGTAAAATGAAGGATTGTGAGCCGTCCAGTGTTATAAGAAAAGGTATATGTCAAAGTGAACTAATCAAACTTTGCAAAGATGTTCTTCCTGATGGCTCCCGTTGGATCTGGTTGGTCGGTTAGCATGAGGGCAGCTAATGGTTAAAAATAAAAAACCTGGAACAAACCATCTGCAATATCTTATTAGACCAACGAAAGCCTTCCATGCTTTCTTCATAGAGGACAGGGGAATCCCCTGCACTTCTTTGACCTCAATGGATGAGAGCTGCACAAGACAGCTACCATCCTGTAAAAGCAGGTATTATTTCTTTTTTAAAAAACTTTCTTTATTGAACGATTCACGTCTCATCAACAACGGCCAAACATAATTACATTTCGCTGTAACATTAGGTTTCGGGTGAGTGCATTTCAAAACTCAAACATTGTTAAGCAAGACATACAGATGAGTTCTTGATCACTCTATAAACCCAGATATTCAACAGTGGATTGGAGTAAGAGACCTTTTGTGGGATTTGCCATACGACCTGCTTTCTAGAGGGTGTGGGCCATCAAATATAGGCGACTTGCATTGAAATCCAGGTTTACTGTGGATAAAGACTCCTTAATAGACACTCCGGCATATTCTTGATGCAGGGGAATCATGTGATCCATGAGTTGCTAAAAAGCCTCTGAACCCCTATGTAGACCAAAAGGAAGCAGCGTGAAGTGACTCCACGGGGTAGAGATTAGAATGCTATTGTCTCTTTATCTACTTGGGCTAAGGGAACTTACCAGTATCCCTTAGAGAGATCCAGTTTAGAAATGTAAGAGGAATCGCCAATTCTTTCAGTCACCTTGTCGATGTGAGACATGGACTATGTATGTAAATTGGACATTTAATTGACTTTACTAAAATCAGAGCAGAATCCCCAGGTGCCATACATTTTCCCCAACAGTTCGATTGGGGAGGACCATTGCCTCTGAGAACATTCAATCATGTGAGATCTAGCATCTTCCGGTTTTCCTCATGAATCACTTGACTTTGAACCTCTGAGATCCGGGAGGGATTTAGGGAAATAGACTTACCTGGAATCATATGAAAGCCATGAATCATTTAAACTTTTTGGGTTTCTCTGAGAGGTTGTCTGAAAATTGAGTAATGACATCTTGTAGTTCTTGCTTTTGTGATTGTGAAAAACCCACCACGCTAGCATGAGGGCAGGTAATAGTTAAAAAAAACCTGGAACAAATCTTCTGCAATATCTTACTAGACTGACGAAAGCCTTCAATGCTCCATGGAGGACAAGGGAATCCGCTGCTTTGACCTCAATGGATGAGAGTTGTGCAAGACAGCTACCAACCTGTAAACCCAGGTATTCAACGGTGGAGTGGGAAGACCACCTGCTATGCGATGTCGACAGGTGGGGGGGTCTTCATTCTCTTTCTACTCTTTGAGCCAGTTAAAATAGTATATCGGAGGCAGCTTCCTCCAGTCTAGTTGTAACTAGTAGTTTATATCATTAATTGCCTCTTTGGTTAAAGGGAGTCTATGTCATTGGGCCAATAATGTATTCACTGAAGTGGGAAGGCATATAAGGACATTATCTCTCACTTTCAACTTCCATAGCTGGGTTTTGTAATCATAGGTCCTCTTTTGTTCATCCTGGGCTTCTTTCAGGTTTTGATGGACCATTTCTTGGTCAAGGTTCAACTTTTCCATTGTCCGTTGTATGAACTAGGCAGTGTTTACTGCTAGGTTTCCTTGGTCTTCCCAACTATCTTGCAGAACGTCCAGCCCATCCCATGGTTCTTGGTCACATACCAGTTCAAAGCGAGAGGATCCCATGGACAGGGCTCGTGGTAAGAGATCATTCCAGTTCCGTGAGTCTTTCACCACCAACTTCGGTAAGATGTACAGGCTTTGGTTGAATTGTGCCAGTAGGACTAAGCCATCTATTTGGTCCCTGCAAAGAGAGGTGTGTGGTATTTATTTACAGCATGGCCTTTACCTCCTCCATGAGGTTGGGCATGCACGTGATCTGTGAGAATCTCTCGGGGAAAACTAACCCATGTGAAAAAAGGCACTAAATGTGTTTTTGAGGGGAAACGCTTCAACTTGTGGGTGGCATGATTACGAAGATGTACCCGCTTTTGGCCTTGGAAGGTGAGAGAGGCCCCATAATACCACTGTCAAGCTAAGGGTATTTCAATGATAGGAAGGTGCTCAATCGGGTAAACTCAGGTCTTCTGACAAATGGGGTACGTCTCACAGCATCATCGTAGTTGATAGACTCCTTGCCAATAGAATCCTATGAGAAAACACTCTTGCTTTAGCAATCTTCCTGTTTACAGGCAAATGCACAGTTTTTAAGATTTTTGTTTAAAGGTTAGGGGAACTATAAATTGATATTTGGTGGCCCTGCTCCCTTAATATTGTTATCCCCGAAAAAACATTCCTTTCCACGAAGAAGCAATCCTGTTTCCCTGGTCCCTCCTCTAATGGAATCACTGGTTGGAATGACAATTGCAAGGTAGGGGTTCCACTGGGCTGCTGTGAAATCTGGGGGAGGCACCTACTGCCCCTTCTATTGGTGGAGCCTCTTTATGAGAGTGTGAACTTAAATCTTCCTGTTCCCTGGGCTGGAGAGGACCACTCATATTCCTCAGCCAGGTTCCTTATTTCTATTTGCCCCGACAGTGTTTTTCCTTCCGCCTACTTCTCATGTTCATTCCTTATCTCCTCGTATTTTCACTCTTTTCTCCTCCAGCCTCCTCAGCCCCTCCTGGACCAGCAGCCTCTTCCTACCTCTAGTGTTCCCTTCTCTCCCCCTTTCCCCACTACCGCTTCCTCTCTATCTCTTAAAACATAATCCACTGCCTGTCCCCAGTGTTCTCCTGAGACAGCAATGACTGCCTGACCCCATTGTCCTCCTAAAACAGCAATCACTGTCTGGCTCAGTTCTCTTTTCTCGTCCCCTTTAACTTACGCCTTTTCTCCTCATCTGTTTCACTCTTGCTGTACCCCACCAAACTCCTACATCACATCCTGCATGGGATTCCATTTTAAAGTTAGGCCTATGTTAATTCTCCCCATAATGGGGTGTGGTACATGTGTATGTACCTGCAGGGACCTTTGAACTTGTCTTTGTGATCAGTTGCACTTAATACACCCTGCCCCCAGCAGCAATGCAAAAGATTGTGAATGGCTACTAATCACGGCACAGTTCTGTGTGTCCAGCACATAAAGATGTGTGCACCACTCCAACGTGTAACAAGGATCCCTATTACAGTGTTCACCGTATTTCAGAATGGTTCCCTGGTGGACCCATGTTGATCACTAGCGCTCTGCTTATGCATAGCCAAAACCACAGTGGGCAGGTGTTGCAGTTAGGGCCAAGATGTGGTTCATGTTCTTTTGAAATTGTATATCTGTAAGATCACGAGGCCCAAAGTTCACAGGCCAGGATTATGGGGTGACCTTGCACACTCCCATGAACAATGGCATGGTTGTGAGTCTTTCCAAGGTATACCATTTCCTCTTCATTTAGAGACCAGGTTGAGGAAGGTGTGCCTGGGGATTAAGGTCAACATGACATAGCGGATGGTCTTCCCCAAAACCCTATGATCTCTTAAACCCCTTTTGCTGATCCTAACCATGTGGATTCATCACAACTCTCAGTGTCTAGTGCCTGTCACAAAGGAGCCCATGGGCCACTCTGCAAAGAGAGCCAGAACATGACTCCAGAAGAGAAGCAATGGCTGGAAGAAATTTCTCATGCCAACATAAACAATCAGTGATCATTGTAAGACCATTCCACAAAGAACTTTGTTACTGAGCAAACCTTAACCACCATTGTTGCTATCTCCCATGTATTCAAGTACAACCCATGTGAGCAGCACGTACTTCCTTGAAACACTGCACACACAGTTGATCCACATACTGTACTTTCATTACAGCAGCCAGTGGCCAAATGAGATCTGCTGGGTTGAGAATTATTTGAAGTCATATTGAGGTTCCAAAGTAATGAACATCTTAACAAATGGTACTCCCTTAAGGGAACATTTTGTCATTCCAGTAATCGCCTGCAGCTCACAACCGCTTCTATTATCCAGTCCATGGGACAATCATTTTTCTTTTTATTCAGGATGTCCTCTAACAGTAAACCTCCTCATAGTCCCCTTTCCCTTATGGGAAGGGCCAGGTTCACTAGGGTACCATAAAGGAAGGCATAGCATTACTACGAGCAATTTCTATCGACTGTAACAGATCTGTTAGAAATGTTGTTCTAAAATCGTATTGCTTGTTACTGCTGAGCCATATCATTGAGAATGAAAGGAAGAACAAATGCAATTCCACCCGAAACAGGTCACTTAACACATTCCAGACTTGGATGTAAACTATAATCCCACGTCTTCCAGCTGTAGGGCATGACTATATGGCATGGCTAATAAGATGATGGTAATGACGATAACCATCCACTTGCTTTATCTGTAGAGACTTCAGCTTGCACATAAAATCCATACAATTTTATACATTATACTAAAGACAAGGACCCACGAAGTCAAAATCTTCATGGGTCAATGATGCCTTCCATGGTGGCTTATCTCCCTATTCCATTTTTTAGAATAATAGCCCCCCCAACTTAATATGTTTCTGGTTCTTGCTTCAAATCCTTAACCTGGCTAATCCAGTCCATAACTCCACCTTTTCCATTTACTCTCTCTAATGGAATGATGAGTTACGGCGGGGGTGCAGAAAGTCTAATTTCCTTATTTAGATGAAACATCAGCCGTACCAGTTTTCGTTTCAGCCCAGAAGCTAATCATGAAGTCACGCCTTTGGGAAGAGAGCATCCATGTGGCAACATTGGACATACTTTAAAGAACCAAATTAAAATATATAACGAGGTAAATCCTCCACTTTACCTGCAAAGATCACCAGAACTGCCGCTCACAGTAATTCAGACAAAATTCCTATGAAGTTCTAAACTAGGGAATAACACAGATTTACCACTACTTGCAAAAGTGACAGTAAACAAGTTTGCCAATCATGTCAACGGAATTGCCACTAAACTCCTAACAAAGCTCTATCGGTCATTTCCGAATGAATGCTTGCCTGTGCCACTTGGAGCCTTGTCAGTAATACATATTCCAGAGATGGAAGTGGCCAACAGACTCAGCAATGCCTTTCAATGCTCCCTAAACATCAGGTTGTTACAGGAAGCGTTTTCTCCAGATATGCTTGCTATTCAGGATTCCAATGATGGATCTCTTCGCCGCAAAGTAGAAAATACTTAATACTGTTTCCTCAGTTCTACTCCAAAGATCTATATCCAATGGCTTTTGGAACAATGCACACTATCTTTTGTCTGGCAAAGGCCCTGCATATAAGCCTTGCCTCCATTTCTCATAATTATCAAGGTGTTCAAATATAGGAAGCAGAGATCAGATTGAATTCTGTTTTCCCCTAATGAAGCTGGCAAGCTTGAGCTCCATTGCTAAATGAGATGGGGTGGATAGTGTTGAATTTGCTGGTGGTGTAGCTGTGGAGAAGGAAAAAGTGTAGGGTGTATCAAATGAAGTGGCTAGCGATATACAGCATTAATAAATACCATCTACTCATAAGGTGTACACCCATTACCGGGTGTTGACATGGTTAAGGGGTCAACAGACAACTCAGGACGCAAGAAATGTGGTTCAATTAGGTTTATTTTACAAAGCAATTACTCCCAGGGCTTGGGATGGACTAGGTAAATGACTGCCGGTTTTCCAAGAAATGGAACATTGAGCAATGCCAACTGGCTTCAGAACTGTAGCCCATCAGTCTATCCCTCACTTCCCTGGCTCTCCATCTTCTGGAGGCAAAATAAAAGTCCTTAATAGTCAATGGGGTTTTAATTGTCCTCTCTCCTTTCTTGGTTTGTCGGTTTTGTCAGAGTCCAGATGCTGAGTTCGCTCAAGGCAGTCGACCCAACTAGCCAGACTCGAAGGGCTTGGGCTTCATTCACTGGCTGCTACACCTGGGCTGCGTTTCACCAAATCTCACTTGGTATAGGGAGCATTGAACATCCGCCCAGGAATAACGGGCAAATGACTGCCACAGTTGTTGCATGCAATAATTAGGTGCTCTTTTCACAGGACCTCACTAGACCCATCCTCAATCTCCCAACTCTTCCTCTTGGATGCCCTGTAATGATTGCACCCTAGTCATCTCCCCTTTTAACTTCTCTTCTTCCCCCGTGGGTGGCTGTGGTCTTTCTCCACAATGGACTCACCTCTTCGCCTTACTTCTTATTGGCTCTCAGTCCCCGGACTTCCTCTTCCTTTCTTCTTGTGTCCTTCCACTGTCCCCCTTCTTCACACCGTACTCCCTGTTTTCACTTTTATTCTTTAGCTTTTGCCCACTACTTTTTCCCCCAGGTCTCTCTACTTGTTTCTACCTCCTTGCCTCTCTACACTCACTACAGATCTATCCGATCTCTTCTGCCTTCACTGTTCCCTACTTTTATCACCAGCTCTGTCCCCCCACACTCAAATTATTTTGTACCCTGTTGCTTAACCATCACTCCCTGCTCACTCTCCTCACCTCATAGTGCCACCACTTACCTCCATCCAAAATCCACACTCACCTTGGATTTAGGTAAGATTTTATAATTGTGTCTACCCACCTCTCAAGCCCATACGGTCCCTACTCCGCTCTGCTGTAGCGCAGAGACCCTAGAGTGCCTGGACTGGTTACCCGAATTTGCTTCCTCAGCTACTGTACATTGATCCTCGCCTTTCTGCATGGCTTCAAGAAGCTGCTTTACAATAGGGGGCTAAGGCCGTTCTTGCATCTCATACCATTCCCAGCATGTTGCTGTTGATGGTCTCCACCATCATGTGAAGCCAGCCTACGCAGTGATTCTCATTCTCTGGTTCCGTAGCCCTTTCTTTGGCAGTATTACCTCATAGACTGATAAAGAGCTGGGGACCCTGTGCCCTACATCACATAGCGGGTTGTGGAACCTAGCCCCCATGACTCCCCCAGAGCCTTCATTCAGGACAAAACATCCTCTCCTTTACATAAAAGCACCCTTTTGGTGTGATCAGATAAAGCGCAGGTTGCACATTTTTGCTTTAAATGTGGAAAAGTATCTAAAATATTTAGGAATGACAGTAAACCGAGGACTAACCGATATCATTGGAGACCATTTGAAACAGGTTTGGGAGAACGTGAACCTACATATGAAGAAATGGGACACTAAGCATTTCACTTTGGGGAAAGATTCGATATATTAAAATGGAAAAAACTGGAAAATTAAATTATAGATTTGGAATGATTCTGATCTCTCCTAAAACCTCTTTGTGGAAAGTGATTAATATGGAACTCAACAGTCTCCTTTGGGAAAAATCTAGACTGAGATTTAGTGAAAAGAAATTCTAGGCAGAAATAACTGCAGGTATATTATGCATGCCAGACTTAGAAGTATATTTCCTAGAAACTCAAATCCATCAAATACTTCAACTCCCATATACTACAAGTGATGTCCCCAAATGGACATAGTTTGAAAGAGCATTGCTATCAAAGACCTATGGTACTCAAAATATATCATTCACTCTCCATTATACAACGTTGGTCACTCAATTCTTAAAACAAGTTGACATGGAAAAGAACACACAAACCATTAGGAATGCACTCTTTCCCACAAAGAGAAGCATACCCATCCGGTGTAATGCTGCTCTGAAAATACAAAATTGCTCTCTAAACTAGCCGATATGGATAGACCATGGTATAACTCAAACCTGTAATTTGCTAAATGAAGTTGAGCAGATAATGTCCTTTCAAGAATGTCTTCACTTCTCATTACCTACTTCTGAATATCTGCGATATCTCCAACTGCAACGATATGTTGCAAAAACATTTGCATTATCACCCAAGATCTACTCTCTTCTGTTCTTACTTCCAAATGTATCTGGGATCAGAAGATATCCATCCCAATGTTATACAAATTGTTAATATCTCAAATATATTCCAAACAAACCATCCCTAGATGCAAAGGCATAAATGGAAGAAAGCACTGTAATATGAAGTCTCACGCTCACAATGGTGAGAAGAGAATGTAGTAGGAACATAAGAGAAGCTAGATTAAAAATAACCCAGCTGAAAAATGCTGAACAATCTTTTAGGGATAAACTATAACTAATACACAACTAGATGGGCTGTTGCTGCCCGTATTATCAGGATATGCAAAAGAAACTTCTAAATATTATGTTTAGTTAAACAACCTCACTAAGCGGGCCATCTATAAGAAGGTAATATAGATATGACAATAAGGAACAGACCTTCTATGACATCAGGAATAACTTTCTTTCTTTACTAGAAATTAAATGGCCTTTCATTATCTTTATGACATCGGAACATACTTTTAAGCTCTATTTAGGCAATAAACCCCAAGCTTTATGACCACGTCAGATAATTTTCCAGAGCCACAGTTAAAGGGGCGAGTGAAACGAGGGCCTTAACGAAGCTCCACAGCATTGCCTGACACAGTAATGGCCACCCAGCGAGGGGTTTATTGCTGTTAGTATCCCAGCATGCTGTACCGGGATAATAATGGTATTAAGTTGTGAAATGATGGAATAATCGAAAAAATAAATTTAAAATGGGCGCCATGGACCGGGACAAGAGACTTCATGTAGTCCCATTTCCCTTTCCATGGCAGCCATTCGGATGTAAGAGCTGCGCTGGGAACACTACGAAGCTAAGTGTAGAGGGACCGAAATGTGTGGAAAGGGAGCGGGTATGGGGGGGATGGGATGCAGGGGCATGGGGAAGCACACTTATCTGTCAAGCTGGAGAGGGATGATGGCAGCTCTGAGGAGGCTTGGACCGGGGCTGTATCGTGTGGTAAAGTCCCTGCCCTAAGAGACCGCCATGACCTACCTGTAAGGTCTATAGTTCATAAACATAAAATATGTATACTGATCAGAGGTAAATAATTGCCAGTGGTTATAGATTGGTCTTGTAAACCTGCAGCAATATGTTACTGCCATTTAAAATATTTGGTTTATCGACCCTTAGCTTATTTTGTTTGTGCACTGGTCTGCCTTCATGTATTTACTCTGTGAACATTGTTTATATTTAGATATTTTTTTATTGTTTTTTTATAATGCGCCTAATACCATGCCTGAGCTTGGTTTCTAAGCACGGATCTGGGATTCGAATCTTCCAAGACCAGCATGTTGCCCCTGTACTATCCTCCGTTCACTTACAGATGCTTTTAAAATATCTTCAACTGTTTAATATTGTTACCTCGATGGAGACTGTAACTCTTCAAATATGAACATTTATTTATTTATTTTTTACATTCGTAAAGCAGTTAAGCCCGCGGGTATCAGGGCGCTGTAAGGAACCAGTTACACGCAGAGACATAGACAAGGCAGAAAGTTTACCTACATATTAGACAATTCAGTATCAGTACTTGTCATAACCAGAAATCTAGGCAAAGAGCCAAGTCTTTAAAGCCTTACGGAAAGGCCAGTAAGATTCCTCTGCCCTTATGGCAGGAGGGAGAGTGTTCCAATGATGCACTGCCATAACCGGGAAGCTGGAGGCGTTGGCAGTGGAGGGCTCCCACAGGTCTGATGGATTTGGATCGCACCATTTTCAGGGACAAGTATTCTGGGGCAACATTCGCCAAACATTTGTGTGTAATGTAGAGAGCTTTAACATAATTCACTCTTTGATTGGGAGCCAGTGCACCTCCTTTCTTGCTGTTATTTGATCTTTTTTTCGGTATGTTCAGTGTTGCACATAGGGCATTGTTTTGTATTACTTGCCTTTTGTTAATATTTTGTTTTGAGGTCCCTAAAAAGAGGGCATTACAGTAATCGACTCTCGCTCCTATGGTGGCTCTGGCGATGGTGAGGCAGCTAGAGGGCATGAGGGATTGTCTGGCTGCGTTGATGAGCTTCGTTGTATATGCAGCAGAGGTCGCAATAGCGTTCACTTGTCTGGAGAGGGTGAGGGAAGCATTCAGGTAGACGGCCCAGGGTTTTTACTGAGGCTGAGACCGGAATGTGGATACCATCTATCGTAAATGCTGAGAATTGTGTGCTCAATTTTTTGAGCATGGCAGGAGAACCCACTAGTAAGATCTTAGTCTTGTTATCATTAAGGCAGAGGTAGTTGGTAGCCATCCAGTCTTGGATTGTTGAGTATATTCTGTTGATCGTGAGGGAGTCAGAGTTGTAGATGCCAGTAAAGGGAGTAGGATTTCAGTGTCGTTGGCATAGTTAGTGTAGGCTATGCAGAGGGAGACCAAAAGGTCGAAGAGGGGTTTGGTGAAAATGTTGTAGAGAGTGGGAGATGCAGGACCCGTGTGGCACCCAACACTGAGTAGGGATAGGAGGGGCGCTGGCCATCGCTGAGAAGACTCTCATGGATCTGCCCTCCAAGAATAATGCTACCCAGGTCGTGGCTTCTCAGGAGAAGTTGATGGTATCAATAAGGTGATTGCACAGGGTTTGGTGATTTACCAAATCGAAGGCAGCGTAGAGGTCCAGGAGAAGTAAGAGGGCTGGTTTGGCTTTGTCTTTGATGGTATCAAGCTGGTTTTTCAGATCTAGTAGTGCAGATTCAGTTCCGTGACCTGGCCGGAAACCTGAATTACACATCCCTAGGTTGTGGTTAGCATCAAGGAATAATTGCGTTTGGTCGTAGGCTGCTCTGTCAAGGATCTTTAATAGGAATTGGGCAGTAATTGTTGGGAACTGCCGGGTCAAGTGGGTTGGCTCGTGGAGAAGGACGCATTGATAAACTTAGTAATGAACGGGAGTAGGTCTTCCGAACAGTCTTTAATAATGTTAGCAGGGCAGGTATCTCCTTTGCAACTGGATGGTTTGAGCTTTTTCAGAATATTGGCTGTTTCCACTTCTGACACTTCTCTGAAGTGGAAAAACTGTGTGATTATTTATTTATTATTAACATTTATAAAGCGCGCAGCAGCCCTGGGGCACCGTGGCACTGTTGTAAAGGGTTGGAGCGGTACAGGAACCTTGGGTAACTCCGCTGATTAGAGGGGGTGTGGGATAGGAGTGGTGATCAGGGCTTGTTTCTTTTCTATTTTCAGTTGTAGACAAGTGATTTTGGAGTGCATAGCATTTTGAATATCAACACACCATGCTTCGTCTTTGAGGATTGTAGTAGGGTGAATGGCTGGTGTTTCTGTTTTTTTTTTTTAAACTCTATTTATGATTTTCACTAAACAATTAACTTGTGTAACAACCAAACATTCAGCTTGAACTATGTACAGTTACAATAACCAGTTTGTACAAGCAAAATTACATGAAATCACAGTAGTATATCCACTATTTAAAAAGAAACCAAACTCAGATACTTTTAAGGTACAACTTGACTTAACAAAACAGACAACATAAAGAGACACGACGAGACGAAAGACAACAAAAACATACCCATAACCACAGCCCTCCCCATATTATAAGGCAAAATGCTCAATTCACACCCCAATATTCATTTGTCAATTTCCATAAAATTCATTGAACGGACCCCAAAGATTTTCATAAACTATTTCCTTGCGTTGTTTATAAAACAAACATTTTTCATATTTTGAAAGAATCTTCATATAATAGAGCCATTCCTCAGCTAGAGGCTTTTTCCTCGTTTTCCAAACTTTTAATACCAGCTTAATTGCCACAAGTACACCTCTACAAATCCAGATTCTTGTAATATAATCAATATTGTGGCCGTACATTGGGGTTTGCAGGATCTCCAACAAAGACTTTCGTGAAATGTTGATGCTCCAAACAGCATCAATTCTGTCGAGCACATCTTTCCAGTATTCCTTCTCCCTATCACAGTTCCATAACATGTGTAACAGAGTACCCCTTTCCTTCCGAAAACCCCAGCAATATTCACTTTCTACCAGCCCTAAGTCACACATGCGGACAGGGATCCAATAAACCCTACCCAACATTCTCCGGTGAATGTAATGTAAGTTCAAGTCAAGCTTTGCCTTTATCGGGACTCTCCAAATGTGTTCCCATTCCTTCACCAAAATCTCCTCCCCAACTCCACAGACCAGGTCATTCTTAATTTTTCTCATGATGTTAACCAGAGACTTTCCAAAGGCATAAGCTTCATGAAACTAGACACCTTCTGCTGCATTACAGAGAATAATTTACAAATATCTGTTTTCTGTACAATTCGTGTTCCCAACACCTGTTGCCTATCAGAAATCAAATCCTGCAAGATTTTATATCTTCTCAATTCCCACCTATTCAGTCCATATTTTTCTCTCAGATACTCGAAGGAAACCATTTCATCATCATTCCATACATCACCAATCACTAGAATACCCTTATTACTCCAACTCTTCCAATTTAACATCCTATTATTCACCTGTAGTCCTGGGTTACCCCAGAGCGACTCATCTTTATAAATATATAGCCCTTGAGCATTGTTTATTATCAGTGAAACTAGTGCATCTTTTGTGACAATTGATTTCAAGTTCATAGCTTGACCCAATAGCTTTCCAAGGGAATATAAACTCTTTACATGGTATGGTTCCAACATTTTCATTTCTATTTGTACCCACCAAGGCACCGGATCCCAATCATCATTAGAAAAGATAAACATTTTTTTATAAAGAGGAAAACCTTACAGTAATTCCCTAGGATGGGGTAACCAATTCCACCTTCTTGAACTCCTCGAACCATAACATGCCGTGAATCCGAACTCTTTTTCCAACACCCCATAGGACTTCTTGAAAACTTTATCAACTCGTCCTAGGATCCTCCGAAGGTATCATATATTTTACAATCAAACCCTTTGAAGTTCATGAATGGCTGGTGCTTCTAACTCTGAGGATTCTAAAGATCTCCTGAGAATTTGAGCTGGCATTCATTATTCTAGTGTTGAAGGTAATTGTTTTAGCAGTGATAAGGAACAAGTTACTTACCTGTAACTATTGTTCTCCAGCATGGGTCTGGTCCGGATTCACATGCTGCTGAAAATTCCCTGCAGTCAGGCTGTAAATCCTTGGTAAAAGAAAAAACATTTTCAATTTCACTTACAAACTAAATTTCCCCTTTAAACCAATCACTGTCCTCTGGGATATATTGCCCCCATCCAATGAGTGTCCTCTCCCTAAACCACTCCTTTGGTAGCCATCTTCAGATTTGATAAACACGTAAAGGGGCAGTACGAGCAAGAAGATCCGCAGAGGGGTGGGAGAGAGGGTTCGCATGTGAATCCATGCCAGACCAATGCTGGAGAACAATAGTTACCGGTAAGTAACTTGTTCCTTCTCCAGCATGGGGTCTGGCATGGATTCACATGCTCATGAATAACTATTACATAGCAGTATATTACACAAACACGGAAGGTGGCAAGGCTCGACAGAAGCAATTACACTTACCCCTGGAACAGACTCACCTCAAGCAAACAGGTTGCATAGCACTTATTGGCTGACTCTGGACTACTCCCTGGAATCCCTGTCGACGCAGTAGAATTTTGTGAAGGTGTGAGTTGGCTATTACGTAGCAGCCCTGCATATGTCAAGCAGGAGCAAGCCAGACAGGCACGCCGTCATCGCACCTATCGCTCTGGTGGAGTGGGCTACCGGACCGCCGGGCAGTGGTCGGTTAGCCAACCGATGACAGTGCGTGATGCAGCCAGAGAGCCATCTTGAAATGGAAGTCTTGACAAGGCCTTCCCATGGGTCACAGGACCAAAGTTCACGAACAGCTGTGAAGTCTTCCGAAAACACTTTGTGCGTGTGACATAGAACTTCAGGGCACAAGCAACATCCAGCAAATGCAAAGCCCTTTCTGCCAGCGACAAAGGTTTCAAGGAATGAAACAGGTAACACCAAAGGCTCGTTGAGGCGGAATTTCGACTGAACCTTCGGCATGAAGGAGAGGTGCGTACATAGCACCACCCTCAATTCCTGGAAAGTCAGGTATGGTTGTTTGTAGGATAGGCCCTGGATCTCACCTTCCCTCCTGGCACAGGTGATGGCCACTAGGAAAGCCGTCTACCACGAGAGGATCTTGAGCAGAGACTGATGCAGAGGCTCAAAAGGGGCACCCATGAGCCTCATCAGAACCACGTTGAGTTCCTGCGCCGGGGCTGTAGCCTTCACCGGCAGGAAAGATCTGAAAAGACCTTTGAGAAATTCCTTGACGAGTCGATGGGAACAAAGCGAAGACCTTTCTGGTGAACTGGTGTAGCAGGAGATAGCCGCCAGATGCACCTTGATGGAGGTGTCTGCCAGTCCGGCCTTTGCCAAGGATAGCAAGTACAGCAGGATCGGTGAGATCGTGACCCTCAAAAGGGGTAATCTTCTGTGACCGGCACCATGTAGCGAAACGCTTCCACTTTTGACCGTATTGCTTCAAGGTTGATGACGCCCTGGCCTTTGCGAGGACCTCCCTGCAGTCCGCTGGCAACTCATACCCTCCAAACTCTAGGGATGCAGGAGCCAAGCCGTCAGGTTCAGCGATCCTGGACCGTGATGTAGGATTCTGCCTCCTTCTCTGGTGAGAAGGTCTGGAACCACTGGCAGCTTGACTGGAGGCGATGCTGACAGGCTGAGAAGGTCCAGGTACCAAATCTGCCTTGGCGATGAGTATCATCCTGCACTGGCACTGACTGTGTTGATGACTCGTAGCAGGAGAGGCAACGGAGGAAATGTGTACAGAAACAGTTACTGCTATGGGAAGGAGAACGCGTCCCCTGGCTCCTCAGTTGGTGGAATCCGCTGGCAAACATCTGGCATTTGGAGTTTTCCGCCTCGCAAACATTTCGATCTGGGGCCAGCTCCACTTGATGAAGATGCGGTCCACCTGGTCCTGCCGATGTTCCCACTCATGGCAGGAGCGCAATTCCCTGTTGAGGGAGTCTGCAATGGTGTTCATGACTCCTGCTAGGTGAAGAGGAACATCTCTTGTCTGTTGGCACAGTGCCACAAGTCCTGTGCTTCCTTGGAGAGCGCTGGGGATCGAGTGCCCGCTGTTTCCTGATGTAGAACATTGTAGTGGTGTTGTCTGTGAAGATCCTCACCACCTTGCCCTACAGAGATGGAAAGAATGACTTGAGGGCCCAGAACACTGCCCGTAGCTCCAGGATGTTGATATGGAGATCCTTCTCCTCTGGCAGCCACAGGCCTCTGGCGTGCAGACGTCCAGTGTGGGCTCCCCAGCCTCCCAGGGAAGCGTCCGTGGTGACCGTTTCCTGGTATTGAGGGTTTTGAAACCTGGTGCCCCAGGCAATGTTGGAGCAGACGCCCCACCACCTTATCGCTGGATGGAACTCGTCATCCAGCGTGGATCTTATCCGTGAAGCTCCCAGACTCCTGTATCCAGCGAGCGTCCAGGAACTCCTAAAGAGGTTGCATCTGTAACCTGCAGAGCAGGATGAGGTAGATGCAAGATGACATCATGCCGAGCAATGACTTGATGGTTCGCACCGTGGCCATCTTCATCAAAAACAGCCACTGCACCTTCCCTTGAATGGCCGCTACCCTCTCCTACCCTCTCCTCTGAGGGTGACGCCAGGTAGAATACCGTATTGAGTCTGGGTCCTATGAACACCGCATTCTGCAATGGTGTCAAGCAGGACTTTGGATAGTTGATGGAGAATCCCAGATCCATCAGTAACTGGATGGTCGCCTCTGTGTGTCCGACGGGCAACCCTCACGAGCGGGTCCGGATGAGCCAGTCATCGAGGTATGGTTATACGTGTATACCCTGCACACGTAGATGGGCCACCACCGGCGCCAGGTACTTTTTGAACACTCTAGGGGCCGACTTCAATCCAAAAGGCAGGGCCTTGAACTGGTAGTGCTGGCCCTGCACTTTGAAATGCAGAAACTTTCAATGTTTCTTGTGAATGGGGGCGTGGAAATATGCGTCGTCCAGGTCCAGCGATGCCAAGAAGTCTCCTTCCTCCAGTTGGCTGAGCATGTGCTTCAACGTTACCATCCTGAACTGTTGGGACTTTAAGTACTTGTCAGAAGTTGTAGGTCTAGGATGTGCCTCCAGCCCATTGTCTTCTTTCTGACCAAAAAGTATCTGGAATAGACTCTGGAGCCCCAGAGTTGTAGGGGAACTAGCTCTATCTCCCCTTTCAACAGCATGGCCCGTACCTCTTCCAGGAGCTGCAGGATGTGCTGCTCCTGACGGGACACTGGAGGGATCCGCAGACACCTACATTGAAACTCCAGGGTGTGTCCCTGGGCGAGAGCGTCCAGCCCCATCTGTTGGTGGTGATCTTCTTCCATTCGCTGACAAACCTCGTCAGCTGGCCCACCCACCAGGGTGCACGTGTGGGAGCCCGACGTCCGTGCCGGTTCCAGTCTGTTTCAGGGCAGGCATCCTGACCTGCGAGTGATGGCGACGCTGTCCTCTGCTACCTTAGGCCTGGGAACTGCCTCTGTAGGCTTGCTGGCTCATGGACCTGGAAGGCTGACGGTACAAATAGGAGAAACCTTTGGAAGACCTGATCGACTTTCCCCTGGAGCAGCGAAAAGAAGGGCCCTGCTGTTGGAGAGTGCCCAAGGAATGGATCGTCTCCGTGTCCGCCTTGATGGCCTCAAGGGACTCGTCAATGACCTTCCCAAACAAGTTGTCTCCGTCGAAGGGCATGTCCAACACCTTTGCCTGGACTTCCTACCAGAAATGTGTGGTCTTCATCCAGCCTTGTCCATGAAGGCAGACACTGTTCCCCATCTGCCGGAACCCCGTGTCAGCGACGTCCAACGTCACTGTAATGGTGTGATCAGATGTAACTTCCCCTCCTCGAAAAGAGTGATAGCCTCCATCCTCTTATCGTCTGGGAGGAACTCCAGAATAGGGCCCAGATTGTACCACAGCTCCCTGTCATACCTGGCTAGGATCGCAAGTGTGTTGGCCGCCTTGATAGTGGATGCCGCAGTGTAAATCACCTTCCTTCCCATGGTGTCCAACTTCTTCCCCCTGCTGACCGTAGGGACCGAAGACGACGAGAATGGGTTAGCCGACCATTTCCTTGCCGCTGCCGATAACACAGAATCCGGCGATGGCTGCAACCTCAGGTATTTGGGTGCGGAGAATGGCACCCGAAACTACTTCTTCAGCCTATCCCGTTTGGCTGGAGCCATGCAAGGGTTCATGAGGGCCAGGCCCTCTTCCCACATATCGTCTAGAAAGGGTACTGCCATGGTTGTCTTCCTCCTGGCCTCGCTCCTCTGGTACAAGAAAGCCTCCTTCCTGGTTTCTTCGGGCACAGGCTGAAAAAGCTTGGAGGCTCTGGCAATCATGGAGAGGAATGACCCCACCTTGTCTGCTGGGGACACCCTAGGTGGCGCATCCAAATACAGAGACTTGCCACCTGCTGCGACGATATTCGCGTCTTCGCCTGTAGTCGTGGCGGTTTCCGTCCCTGTACCCATGTCTGGGGGAGAAGGGGCCCGACACGGATGCAGAGGCTGAAATGGGGGCGTCAGATGATGCTTCCTCTTTGTTGGAGGCTGGACAGGGGCCTGGGGGACCACTGGAACCAGGCCAGGTGGAATCCTCTTCTGGATCTCCGACACCAAGGTGTGAAGGGTTGACAGAATGTCCAGCGACACATCTCTCGGCTGAGCTGGCAGAATCGGGAAAACTAGGCCCTGCACATCGTCTCTGTCATCATCCTCTTCGACATCCTCGTGGACCGTGTGCAAGAACTCCTGGTCCTCTTCGTCTGTGGACGAGACCTTCATGGCTTGAGCCACGGCCTTGCAGGGCTGTTTCGGGGTCTCCTCGTCCGTCCCTTTTTCCCTCGTGTGAGGATTGAACCGGGGCCTGAGCCAGTTTTCCCCCTTCTGACGTGCCAGCAAACTTTGCCAAAATCACTGTGGCGGTGTCGCCTCGAGGGTGCAAGATACCTTCTATGCCGCAGGGGGCTACCTTCACTGGGTCAGCTCCCTTAGCCGTCGTGAGAGCAGCTGTCACCAATTCTATCGTCAACGAAGTCTTAGCCTGCGCCGATTGTACCTGCTTGGGCAGTTTGGCCTTCTTCTCCTCCTTCTGCAGCTTCTCAGACTTCTCTTGCAGTTTAACCAGGGTAGATGATTTCCTTTTTGAGGATGAGCTCGATTGCCAGCTGGCAATGAAGGAGGAGGGTGATGTCGATCGCGCCCTTTCCACCTTGGGACCCGCTTCCGCGGTGACCTCGGTGGACTCAGACTTGCAGTTCTTGACCTTGTCTTGGGCTTCACGGATGAGGCGTGCTCAAAGGACTTAGACGACCGCTCCTCGGACCCACCGGTCCTGGGTGAGACATGACCCTGCTCGGGGAACAGGGCAGAGGCCTTAGCATTAAGCCACGCCGCCTGTCTACTGTGCCTGTCCCTCGTCATCTTGGAGAACCCGAGGCGTAACTCGCACTCCACCTACTTATGGACTGGGTGTAGGCAGTAGAGGTATTGTAGGTGCTTGTCTTCCATAAAGACGTTCCATAGCCTGCACTGAGTGCAGGGCTTGAAGAGGGACCTTCCCTCTTTCTTCTCCTCTGTCATGGTCAGAGGGTATAAAGTAGGCCCAATGGCCTTCTGGAAACGTTGACGATCTTTGCCCTTGAGGGACACTGAAATCAGCAACAACGGATTTCCGCTATTGGCAGATTGAGAAAATAGCAGAAAGGCTCGGTTTGGAACAAAGGCTCGGTTTGGAACAAAAATCTAACCTTTTTCTGTTGAAAAAACATCTCCAGGACTCCAAGGATCTCCCTTTCTGAACGCGGGAGTTCAAAGATAGAACAGCTGAGCAACACAGGGAGATCTTACTGGCTAGCCTACGCGAGGTAAGCCACGCTGTCAGGTGAACAGGCGAGCACAGAGATGCGAGTGTACCATGGAGAAAAAGAAGGAAACTAGGGAAGGTGAAGAGCGGAACAGAGGGAACTAAAGGCAGCGTCTGTGTTGGCGGCACACCTCCCACAGGTACCAGAGACGCTGACGAGGGACGCAAAACTGAGAGGAAGCTTTGTGCCGGCAACGGAAGCTGGGGAGACACACAGAACTCCATCTGCCACAGAGCTGAACCGTCCGAACCAAAGAGAGAGAGCAGGCGCAAAGCAGGACCCGAAAGGGGACCACAGAAGCTACAGAAACCGTTCGAGCACCAGTGAGCCCATAGTAGAAAGCTGGGGCACTGGGTGTGAGTGGGAGAAGGCACTCCTAAGCACAAGTGGGAGGTGAATCCCTGTGGCTTGCAACGTGGCTAACCTTTATAGTGCCAGTAGTTGGGGAAGAAGGAAAATACACGTACCCCAAATGAAAAGGGGAACTTGGGGAAGCTAAACAGAAAGGAAGAGCAATACCCCTTCTAGAAAGAAACTGTACAAAAGACCTGGCAGGAGCATGGTTTGGAAAGCATGCAACAGACCTAGGATAGAAGCCTGGAGGACAGACCTACAGAAATGGATTGAAGCTGAAACAGCAGTGTGGCAAGAAGCGGGCAATAGAGGTGGGGAAGAAGAGGCAGAAACCTTGTCAGCCTGGAAAAATTTAGTGGCCACATTATACGGACCCTCCCAGAATTGGTCAAGCGAGCAAGAATCTGGCGAGGACATGGGAAATGGAACCCCTGCAGAAGAAGTAGATGGGAACAGCGAAGTGGAGTAGGCTCAAAAAGGGGGGGAGGTAAGGGGAAGCAGTAGACAGAGAATGATTTATGCAATTTTTAAAAAAAATAAAAAGTATATCTTGTACTTTTATACCAAATTACGCAAGCAATATTACTGACATGATTGATTTTAGAAATTTCTTAAGAGGGAACTATCGCGCAAGGCATCTTGGAGCTAGAGAGAGAGAGAGAAGGACATCCACTAAGAATCACTGAACGAAGCCACTAAGCGAAGCCACTGGCTAAAACAAAAAAGTCTTAATCGCTTTCCTAAAGACCAGATGATTTGAAAGTTGCTTTATGGCGACTGGATGTTCGCTCCATAATCTAGCAGCGGCTATAGAAAAAACTCTACCACCGATTCTCGTGCGACGATAGGGTGGCACGATAAGCAGATCCGCCGTAGCTGAGCGTAATTGACGATTGGGATAATAGCCTGTGAATTTGGCCTGTAGAAATTCCACGCCTGAATCATGGATGGCACAGTACAATATACACAGAGCATTAAATCTTATACGCTGGCCAACAGGAAGCCAGTGTAATAAGCGTAAAACCGGAGCAATATCGACTCCGTAGGGGGTCCCCCTTGCCATCCGAGCCGCCAGATTTTGCAGGCATTGCAATCTTTGGGTGAGACCCTTAGGTTGGGACAGATACAAAGAATTACAATAATCCAGCTGAGATAATATTAACGCTGCTACCGCAAAGGGGTGCAGGGATGCAGGAATTATGGGAAGGACCCAGGAATTAAGGGAAGGACCCAGGAATTAAGGGAAGGACCCTCTTCAAAATTCTCAACTGGAAGTGCCCCGACTGACACACAGTCATGACTTGATTAGCCATAGAAAGAGATGCCGGGGGAACTACATCCAGATTTTTTACTTTACTCTCTGGGGTGGGGAGAGTACAAAGAGAGGATGGCCGAAAAGAAGAAATCCCGAGAGTGGGATCTGGGGGACACCCAACCAACAGGACCTCTGTCTTGTCTCCGTTCAGTTTAAGCAAGTTGTGGTTCATCCACTCGCCCACGGCCACCAGGCATCCCTGCAGGCGCGACGACATTGCAGCCTCATCAAGGTCTAACCGGATCAGGGTGTCGTCGGCATACGAGTAACAATTGATGCCGTAGGAGCGGATGAGACACACAAGTGCCCAAATGTATATGTTGAATAGGATCGGAGGCAAGTGGTAGCCCTGTGGAACACCACAAGTGAGAAGCAGGGAACAGATAGAAAAGGTGGCATGCAGAGGGTCTGGTTACGATCCTCCAGGAACGAGGTGAACCAGGCTAGAAGCTGGCCCGATATCCCTATCTGAGCCTGTCGAGACAGCAGGATGGGGTGGATGACAGTGTCGAAGGCCGCTGACAGATCTAACAATATCAGGTCTCCAAACCCTGCACACCCCCTCCACTCCCGAGTCTACCAGCCTGGCCATATTGTCCTGAATGGCAACTAGTACACTCTCTGTGCCTCTGTCAGGCCTGAATCCAGCTTGCGCTGGATCAAGCCGATGAGAGGATTCAAGGAATGAGGAGAAAAGGGGTGATTCAATTAGTTTAGCCAAAAAGGGAAGAAGAGAGATGGGACTGAAATCAGCTAGGATGGTGGAGTCGAGCGATGGCTTTTTTTTTTTAGAAGAGGGCAACTATAGCCTTTTTGAGTTCAGGCGGAACCAGACCAGATTGACAAGAATTGTTCACAGCAACTGTGAGTACTGTCACACGATTAGGGGAGATGGAATTCATAAGGTCAATTGGAATGGCATCTGATGGAGAGCAGGATTTAATCATTTGGATTGCTGCCAAGACGCTGTCCTCTGAGAACGTAGGAAAGGAGGACCATTCGGCAGATTCAGCTGTATGCATAGAATGGTCAAGATGGTTAGTAGAGCTAAGGGAAATAGAAGCTGTGCTGGCAATAATGCGACGTATGTCACCAATCTTTGTTATAAAAAAATTGGGATAAGTCGCCACAGAGTTTTTGCGTGGGTCTAACCTTTTCTGTCAGTGTATCAGATGAGGAGAGAGACTTGACAACTGAAAACAGTGCTTTCGTTTTGCATAGGGCAGCTTCGATCTTCTGGGAGAAAAACAAAGTTTTTGCAGCTTTTATGTCTGTGTGATAAGCTGCAAGGCAAGCCTTATAGCGGTCCTTATAAAGGGGATCATAGGATTTGCGCACTTACGTTCGGCTTGTGGTCCTTATAAAGGGGATCATAGGATTTACGCCACTTACGTTCGGCTTGTCTGACTTTCAGCCTAATACTTTTTAATTGGTCCAAGAACCACGGTTGGGATGGCAATCTACGTGGTTGTGCAAATCTCAGAGGAGCAATTTTATCAGCTGTCTCACTCAAAATATGGGACAGTTGCGAAAGAGATGTGGAAGGGTGGACATCATGCACATTTGTCATACCGTGACCCCCTACACAGCAGCAATGAGTCTGCCTGGTCTTTTGGGTCTTGGATTGTAAGGCTATTAGGACCGCTAGGCGCGATAATTGATAGCTGTGGTCCTACGCTTACAGTTGTCCTGCCTCTCCATGGTTTGTAAATGCCTCTGTCAACGTGTAATCAGCTCTTGCCAAGATGTCACTCACTCAAATTGTTAAAGTTGTGTATTGCCAGGTTACTGAAGACAGCATTTGCTACGACATGCCTGCATGTGAAGTCTGCTCTATTAACAAAAGTGTGCAATGAGACTGGATTGAAGGTCTCATAGGAGGGGACTGTGGAGGAAAAATAAGTAATACTGTAAACACAGTTAAGTACCCCCCTGCTATATGATCACCATATACCACAATATGCGGTTTGTCACAGCATGTTTAAACCACTGTCTAAAGCCTGCAGAAAGATGGATGGTACAATGCACGTCACCCTTAGAACAGTGCTTCAAGCACCACTTAAGAATGCTCGCCTTACCTGTTCACGTTTCCAACATATATCTGTTTTGGCATAGCTAAGCGTGTTTATTGCTCTCGCCTTTTACTGAAAGGCGGCTTTAGCTGGCGGATGTCATATTACTAGACCTCTCGCTTGCCTCACGGAGAGTGTGAAGCTCTAGGGAGTCTATTCACATGAAGAAATGCCTTGCACTGTGCTCCTTTTACTGATAATACTAACAAGTGCTGTCAAGTGCAGCCGACATCGAAAGACTGTACAATGAGGTCAGCAATGAAGTAGCAAGGTGTGACTTCGCCAGGCTGAGACTACCTCCCTCCCCCTGTCATTGACACTCATGTATTCCTGTGAGTACAAGATACCTGGACCCGGAAGGGTAGGGGGGGTTCACTTGTGTTGCAGTCTCATGTTGATTTATGTCTCTGCTATCGCTTTACTAATAAAGTGTTCATCAATTTACCTGAATCATGTGTGGTTGTTATTTTCCACTACATAAATTTCATTGATTTTGTCGATCACGCTGAAATACCTACAATGGTTCATTGCTATACAAGAGAGTCAGTTGATTTAATCATGGCACATACTCCCAATGTTTTAAAATGGGATACGATTTGCACGTAACCAACATTAAGAGGCCCGATATAGGGCAGGCCTCAGACACTAAACGTGCTGTTAAAGTCACCATGACAAAAGATGGCAGACAGGGGGCCAATGGCAACTGTACTGGACAAGGGCAAAAGGAAGCCAACGATTGGAGGTGGCTGTCCGTTTTTTTCCTTGTGAATCCACATAAAGGCCATGATTAAACAACGTGCTTGTATGGAATAAACAGGGTCATAGGCATTTTACTAGCAATAGTTGTGGACATACATTTCTTACAAATTGTGACATATTCCTTTTACAGGAATGTTGGTTGACAACTGCTTTTTGCTTGATGGGTATGATATATTTCAAAGAAGGCCTCTTGGGTAGAGCGGCATAATATGGCTGCCGCCGAACTCAAGGCCCCTTGTAATGCACACAAGGTTTTGGCCGTAGAACTAAAAACTGTTGGGGATAAGGAAATGAAGATTTTGGTTTTAAATGCCTATGACCCGCCTGGTTTAGCATGTACTAATAACATTCATGAAGTTATTGACAGATTGTTGATGAAATGGTGGATGTCAAATGAAAATGGTATGATTCTGTTGGGTGGTGATCTCGATGCTTGTAAGAACAGCACCACAATAGTTGAAACTGTGAATGTTAAGTCCAGCAGTACTATGGCACACATTAAATAAAGTGAAACTCTGGTCAAAATTTTTAGAAGAGTGGAACCATACTATGTTGAATGGGCACACTACGGCTGACATACCGGGCAAACATACCTGGTTTCATGTAAGTAAGTGTGCTACATTGGACTAAGTGTATGTGAATACACCTTTATTGAACTGGGTTAGGCAGCTTCTGGTTAATAAGATTGAATTAATGCAGTAACCTAAAGCTAGAGTACGATATTTGTATGTGAATAATGGGGTAAAGGATTGAGTTGTACTGATAAGAAAATGTTTGCATTCCGTACCCTTTTGGCCCACGATCATGTATCTAGTCTAAATCAACTGCAGTCCATGACTGGTAATGAAATTCTGCAGTGGATCACTGGGCTGGTGGAGTCTGTGCCGGTGGTTGGGGATGCCTAGAAGGTGCTCAGTGGCAGGCCAAATTCAGCAATATATGATGTTGAGATAAAAAGGGTGAAGTGCCATCTCCGTCAGAAATAAGGCATATTTAGAATACCTGCCCACCTGGGGCAAAACTGGCTCAATTGATGAAAAAATAGATCTAATAATTGGAATAAAAGAAGGAGGTATTCGATCAAAAATATGCAAAGGCAGAGTTTGTTTGCTACGCTTACAATGGGTAGCAACAAGAAAGTTTGGGAAACCCTGGTAAGTGTTAAGGGTAAAAAGGATAGTATGGTGACCAATGCTATGAGTAAGGAAATCTGGGCTAAGTACATTGTGAAGAAATATGGGGCCCAGGAGCCCGCTTATGCTCAAACAACCACAGAGTGACTTGCAAATGAACTTTGAACCTGCTAGTGTTCTGTCATGACACCCACACGAACCACACGTACAATCCAGACCACCCCGCCTGATACCTGCTCCAGACGTTCCACACGGATTCGCATCCCCAGAATCCATCACGCGCGGAGTTCTGCGCTGGGAAAACATCAATCAGGCTCCTGGCGATTGTGGCCCGATGGCGATGGGGTGCATCACGAAACGCCGGCACCACTTCCTGGTCACGTGCCATCCAATACTGGTCACGTGATACTAGGAGATTTCGCCCAACGAATCCCGTTGCCGCTTCCTGCTCCTCTCTATCACGTGACACGCCATGCCGCCCATGTGACCTGATGGGGTTGCAGTCACATGATCTGGTCTTTGGCATAAAGGAACACTGATCATGGACTACTCCGCTTCTCAGCTGTTCAACAGTGTTCGAGTGGCGTTTCGTTTTGCTTGGATCCCGTTCTTCTGGCTATTAGACCTTGAGTTTCTGGAATTGGACTGCTTTCGTTTTTTCCCTTGGATTTGTTGCTTGGAACTCTGTTTTCTTGGATTTATTGACCTTGTGCTTCGTGTTACTGGACTGCCTTTGCTTGTACCTCGGAATTGGCGTTTTGGAACTTTTGCTCCTCAGGATTTTGGAACTTTGGCTCACGGATTTAGGACTGCCTCTGGATATCGTTCTGCTTTTGTGGACTCTGTCCTTTGAACGCTGAGCACTACTTCAGGTTCTTTCATCAAGGGGAACCAGGTTACCCGTCCTCCTCTGGGTGTTCTATTATTTTCCACCACCTGGGGACTACCCGCTCCCTCCTCACACTACAACATTGGTAGGTGCTGTTCTTACTTCCTTCCTACTATTGCCCTTCGTGATTATTGACCTTGTACTCACGATTTCCTAACCTGCTTCCCTTGCAGCTACCTGGTACCCGCGCTCCTGCCTCTTGTGCACCTGTGGTCTCAATAACTGGTTAGGGAGCATTCTTTGATTTCTCCCTGACCGGTGCTTGGGGACTGAGGTGTCCATAGACATCGCAGTAATCTCGGCGTGACATGTTCTGACTATAATTAAGAGACTTAAGAAATCCAAGGCCCCTGGGCCAGAGGGACTAGCTAACATCATATTGTTAAAAGAGCCAGAGTTATGGGCGGACATATTAACAACTTTGTTTAACGAGATATGTGGAAAAGGGATCATACCCAACTCATTGAAGAAATCTATATTAATACCAGTACACAAGAAAAACGCCAGAGAGGACCCCAGGAATTATCGATTGTTTTTATTCCTGGATGTTACAAGCACATTTTTGCAATCTTCCTTTTCCGGGAACTTCAATGAAGCAAATTGCATCATCAGTGAATGTCTAAAGGGATTTTGAGCCGGTTCTGCTACAGCTCACATTAGCCTTACGAAATGATAATCCTCCATTGTGTATTTTATTTGTTGTCTAAGACTTCCTTTGATTCCGTTAAGAGTAATTTGATGTGGGAAAAGCTAAAGAAGTTTGTTTGTTTGTTTTTATTATTTATAATGCGCAAGCGTACCCGGGGGTATCAGAGTGCAGCATTTACAAGAATTTTCGAAGCTTGGTTACAATACACAGGGAATATACATGATACAAAAATAAGGTACATAGTGTTATATACAAGTCAGCAGTCATGTTATAGGGCCGTAATATAGGGTAAGCAAGAAGGCACACGTGGTTACAACGTGTGTGGAGAGCGCAGGGCACTTCATAATCTTAATGGGTCTCCAGTTTCAGCCAGGAGACTACCTTGGATCGGAAGTTCTGATAGGGAAGGTCTGCTCTAAGGTTTGGAGGCAGCGAGTTCCAGAGTTTAGCAGCTTTTACCGGGAAACTGTTGCCCCCTATGGTGGCCCGTTTGTAGTGGGGAACAGATAAACAGTCTTTGTATGCAGTTCTGACGGGTCTTGAGGAGGACTGTCTGTGGAATCTGTTGATCAGGTAGGTTGGGGCAGCATTGTTAAGAGACTTGTGGGTGAGTGATGCTATTTTTAAGAGTATTTTATCTCTAGTGGAGAGCCAGTTGTTCTGTTGGCTGAATCCTGTAATGTGCTCTCTTCTGGAAATGCCCAGAGCTGCTCTGAGAGCATTGTTCTGGAGGGTTTGCAATTTTCTGGTGGTGGCCTTGGTGGATCCCAAATAAATGGCATTGCAGTAGTCGAGGCGAGACAATATGAGAGCTCTGGCAAGTGTCAGGCAGCTGGAGTTCGACAGGAAGGGTTTGGCTGCGCGGATTAATTTACACATATAAGCCGTGGAAGTTGCAAGAGAACTCACTTGTCTTTTGAGGGAGAAATTGGAGTCTAGGTAGAATCCCAGTGTTTTGACCTCCTGTCCGACTTTGATGTTGTTCCCATCAATCACGAAGGAATTATATGCAGGGCCAAGTTTCTTTATACTGAATGTCGTACCTAAGATGATAAGATCTGTTTTATCATCATTCAGGCATAGTCCATGAGTGGCCATCCATGCCTGGATGATGATGTACACCCTATTTAGCAAGGCCAAATCCTTTCCATAATCTCCAGAAAGCGGAAGGAGGATCTGAGTATCATCTGCATAGTTAGTGTAGGTGATACCAAGATGATCCAAATCATCGAAAAGGGGCTTGGTAAATATGTTGTATAGTGTGGGGGAGACACAGGACCCCTGAGGAACACCACAGGTGATGGATATAGGGTCAGCTGCCGCCGTGGGAGAGAAGACCCTCATAGTCCTGCCGTTAAGGAAGGATGTGATCCAGGTAATGGCCTCAGTGGAAAAGTGAGCTGAAGTGTGGAGGTGTGAGCATAGGACAGAGTGATCGACCAAATCAAATGCTGCAGATAGGTCGAGGAGGAGGAGAAGGGCAGCTTGTCCATTGTCTCTGAGCAGATCTATCTGTGCTTTCAGGTCAATAAGAGCAGTTTTAGTCCCATATTGGGGCCGGAATCCAGATTGTCTAGATCCTAGGAGGTTGTGTTCTTCCAGGTGCTTCTGTATTTGTACATAGGCAACCTTGTCCAGAATTTCTAGTAAAAAGGGAACAGTTGTTATAGGTCGGTAGTTTGTAGGTATGGCTGGGTCAAGTGTGGGTTTTTTCAGTAGTGGGAGTACCCAGGATTGTTTTAGGTTAGTAGGGATGGAGCCAGTAGCGAAGGAGGCATTAATCAATTTCGTGATGAAAGGGGAGAGATCACGGGCAGCATCTTTAATGAGCTGTGCTGGGCACAGATCTCCCTGGCAGTTAGACGGTTTAAGTGACAGGATAATTTTTTCAACTTCCAGGGTGTTGACTTTGGAGAACTGGAAGCGAGTGGGGTCTGTGGGCATGAGCTTATCCAGAATTTTTGGGTTGAGTGTGTCATTCAGGGTGGCTCTTTTGTTGGAGATCTTATTCGCTAGGGCACTTTGAATTTCTGAGCACCAATTTTTGTCTTTGGTGCACGTGTCAAGGGGTGCTATGGGGGTTTCTATTTCTTTAAAGATGGAGAAAAGTTCTTTCATGTTGGATTTGGCTTGGGATATACGAGAGTCATAGGAGGCTTGTTTGGCTAGGTAGATTTCTTTTTTGTAGAGTCCAGCTAGTTTGGAGAGTTTGAATTTGTTAGAGACTGAAGGGGATTTTTTCCAGGTGGCCTCACAGTTTCTTTTTTTCTGCCTTAAGTTGTTGAGGAATGGTGTGTACCATTTGTTGAGGTGTGTTTTTGGTTTACTGGATCTAAGTTTAAGGGGGGCGATGCGGTCCAGCGTGGAGGCCATAATCTTGTTGTATTCTTCGTCCAGTGACTCAGGGTCCAACTGTAGGGAGTAGATTAGGGATAAGTCTTTCTACTGTCATGTTCTTCTTGTTTCTGGTGAGAGTGGGTGGGGCTTTAATGATGGGTGGGGGTGGAAGTCTGTCGGTGGAGAGCATGAATGATACCAAGTGGTAGTCAGTCCAGGCTAGAGGTGAAATATTTGTGATTTTCACTAGCCAGTTGTGGTCAGCCACCCAGTCGAGTGTTCTGCCTTTTGCGTGCATGGGTGTCGTGCAACTTTGCACGAAGCCTAATTCAGTGAGAGTGTTAGCTATGGCGCTGGCGGGATGGTCATCCGGGTCATTAAAGCCCAAGTTAAAGTCCCCTAGGGTAAGAGCTTGAGTGGAGCTTTTGAGGTTGTTAGATAGAATCGAGTTAAGGTCTTCCTCGAAGGTGCCAATGGGGCCTGGTGGGCGATAGATCAGATAGATGTTAAGAGTTTGGGAGTTGGTGAGTGTTAATTTGACTGCTAGTGTTTCACAAGAGAGGGCATCAGTAGAGGTAGCTAGTCTCATGGCGAGACTGCACTTATGGATGATGGCGACACCACCTCCTCTGGAATTGGAGCGGTCTTGTCTTAAGATAGAGTCATTGTCTGGGACTGCCAGCACGAGCATAGGGCCCGCAGCTGGGTGTAACCAAGTCTCAGTGATGGCCAGGAAGTCGAGGTCTTCAGTGAGGATTAAGTCAGCAATTTCTATAGCATGAGCTACTAGCGATCTGGCATTATTTAGGCTCCCTTAATTTTAGGGCAAACTGAGTTTTTTGAGGTAGTGGTTGAATTCTTTGAAGTAGTAGTATGGCGCTTGTCCTGTTTAGGTTCAGGAGTGCCCTGGATGAGGGAGTTAAGGAGGGGTGTAGGGTGAAGGTTTTCTGATGGGTTACTAGTTTGTGTGGAGGGATTAGGTCGGAATGGCGGTGTTCTAGAATTTTGAGTGAAGGGCAATGAGTGGGCAAGGGGCTTGTGGATTTTTGCTAGTCTGGTTCTGAGTCCTAGGTTCCTTTCTGTAGTGGTGCGTGGGTGACTGGACAGTAGCAGTACCTGGGGGTCATTTAGGTTTAGGTATGGCACTTGGTTGTTAGACCTGGAAGGGGCTGGCAAGTTGGGTGAGTGTGGAGCCATCTTGATTGGTAAAGCATTATTGAGGCTAATCAGGAAGTAGGCAACCAAGTTAGTGGTGAATAGACACATGCTAGATGGTGAGGTCGGCATACATTGAGTAGCACCTAGATTGGGCAGAGCGGATTGGCCGCAGTACCTGGGTAAACAGCTAGCTTAGAGGTGTGGCAGTTTGGCTAGAATGCAAGGGGTGAACAGCTAATTTCGAGATGCAGCAGTATGGCTAAAATGCAAAGGGTGGGCAGCTAAATTCGAGATGCAGCAGTATGGCTAAAATGCAAAGGGTGAGCAGCTAAATTCGAGATACAGCAGTTTGGCTAAAATGCAAGGGGTGTACAGCTAAATTCGAGATGCAGCAGTTTGGCTAAAATGCAAGGGGTGAACAGCTAAATTCGAGATGCAGCAGTTTGGCTAAAATGCATGGATAAACCACTAAGTTCAAGAGGAGTCAATTTGGCTAAAATGCAAGGGGTGAGCAGCTAAATTCGAGATGCAGCAGTTTGGCTAAAATGCATGGATAAACAATTGAGGGGTGACCAGATTCCAGGCTGACTAGGAGCAACATTATCAGTCGAGGTTGAAATCAGCATATTCACACAAGAAGTCAAAGCAGTAAATTAATGCAATTCTAAGCGATGCAAGTTTACAGGCAGCCTAAGTGTGATTTTAGCAGGTGCGGTTAGAAACAACATAATGGCATTTTAGCAAGTGAAATTTGAAGATCACCGTATTTGCAAAGGCGGTATAGCGCTGGTGAGTAATGTAAAATAGTGTGGAATCATAACAAAAAAAAGGGCGAGTGGAGATATAATAGTGGTGAATATTGACCCATAACATATGCGGTGACAGTGCAGAGAAGGGCTGCAAATGTTACCTTGTGGTAGGGCGAAGGGAAACGGCCAGGGAGTCTGGCAGATGGCAGTCACGGCAGTAAACAGGTAGCAAAAAAGGTGATGTCCTTGTTCTGTGGTCCTTGGTGCTGGTGGGCTGGCTTCGCCTGCCGGTGACCAATGCGTGGCCTAGAAGTGTAACCTGGACAAGGTCATCCTTGAATTCATTAGAACATTGCATGAAAATACCAGTGCTCAAGTTGAGTAGTATGGGTGCCTGCACTATGGACATTTCCACCTCTGTGCGACTTAAGCAGGGGTGTGTGCTGGCACCCATGCTGTTCACCCTGTCTTTGGCGGACCTCCCGGGAGATTGGCGGACATTAAAGGGGAAGTGCGCTCAAAAATATTATTGTCCCGATCGTTCCGGCATGTTTTTTTAAGCATACTGCAATCAATCCTAAAACATTTTCCCATGCATCTTACCTTAGTTTTCCGCACTTTTACACATGCGAAAACAACGGGTTGGGCGTGGCCACCTTGTGCTAATTTCATCCGTTGAGGCATCACTCTAAGTTCAAGTGCACTCACGGCAAGAATTCAGATCACCCACACCGGAACCTGACATCACTAGACGCGTACGGATCTTTTCACAAAGCCAAAGCACGTCTCGTGTCAACGTTCTCTATGCACATGCTATTGACATGTCTCGATGGAGATGCCATTTTCCTCAACTAGTGTAAACAGACCCTTTCAGATCAGACAACATTGGAGCTGCTTTGCCATTTTATTTTTTTATTGTGTTCGATGAAAACATCTTTACAACATACAATTATACAAAACTTCCGCCATATATCCAAAAATTCACAAAATTCCTTTTCACTTTTACCTATATACAATTATCAAACATTGTCCCTTTTTTTTTACACACTTAAAAACATTTAAAAGTTCAATTCCATATATATTTCTAGGTTATAGGTTCAACCTCATCCAAGCCTATGCGAAGGTTTACAACACGAGTGGATCTATTTCTGTTTCAAAAATTCACCTCATGGCAGATTGATTCGGTGTCCAAGCAAATCTGCGACTTAATTCAAACCAGCTGTACATTTGCTAATTCAAGTTTTTTGTCAATGCATCGCAGAAGAGGAACCAATGCAATTACCAGAGATATCCTAAATCCCCACATACATTGAACCCACAATGATTCTAAATTAACACCATTAATACAGTAGGCATACTTTCTCAAATATTTCCATCTGTCTATTTCAAAAGATTTGCAATCTAGTACCAAATGTTTCAGGTATTCACTTGTACCGGTCATACAAAATATACAACTTACATCAAACTGATCGTTGTTATTATTTTTCCAGTATTTCATACGATCTTTAGTTGCTAACAAATTAAATTTAAAACGCATATACATTACTCTCACCACCTTGCTTGGTACCTGCCTGTTATACATAAGTAAAGGTCTCTGCTTGTGGCGAAATTTCGAGTATTCTGTATAACTTTTATATTGACCAATCAAATCGGCAGTATTTGCCCAATCATAAATAAATAGTTTGTTTTTTACAATTTGTGGTACAGTAACCAAGTCTGTTGTACTCTGCGCAATCAAAACCAAGGCATGTTGTAACTCATTATATACCTTCTTTAATGAGATTGGTTTACCTTTCATCATCATTACTGCCAAATCCTCATAAAGGGAATTACCAATAGGCTGTAAAATTTTTGCCAGATTTGCTAATCTACGCCATAACAATTTAGATGCTAGGGATGACAATCCTAATTCGTGTATGATGATGGAATTCGGGATGGAGTTTGGTAGATGTAATACTTTTTTCCATATCCTACCCTGCAGAGCGTTTAGAATGTGACCAATCGATAATGTGCATAGATCTAGACCATATAAAATAATTGATTCTACCTTAAGCAGATAGAACTCAATAACAAGAATAAGTGAGAATTCACACAGCTTATCATGGATGATCTTCATCTGGGCGATCAATGGGAGGGCTTTGATTGAAATCGCCACTTGCCATTTTGACAGCGAGTCAGAGTTGGTAAGGTTGTGTCCCAAGTAGATAAACCCCAAAGAGCGAGGTATCAAATTTCCATTAATTAACCATTTAAATGACACTGTTTTCTTTTTATTGGAAAAAATCATTATATTTGATTTACTGGGGTTAACAGAAAGATTATGTTTTTCACAGAAATTTGAGAACAAGTGTATTTTATTTTGTAGTCCAAAGGGCGTCTGATCTAATAGGATTACATCGTCGGCAAATGCCAACCAGTTTGTACACAGGTCCCCCAATTTTGCTGGGAAACATATAGAGTGCTTCCACAACTTTTCAATATCAGATAAATACAAATTGAAAAGAGTAGCCGCTAAATTGCACCCTTGTTTTACCTCAATGTGAGTACTTATAGGATCAGTAAACCGACCGGCATCATCAATTCTTACCCTGTAACTAGTGTTAGAATGAAGCATGGCAATCATTGTTATTAAATTAGCAGGTATCTGATATTCACGCATCTTATCCCACAGAATTTCTCTAATAACGCAGTCAAACACTGAAGACAGATCAACGAATGCCATATAAATCGGACCTTTTAAATCTTACCTCGAGCTCTTCAATAAATGCGCAAGAATTGTTGCATTTAGTTGTGTTCCCATTCCTTTCCGGAATCCCGATTGAAAACGTGACAGAATCCGTGTATCAGATATAAAGGTATTCAGCTCTCTAAGAATTAGAGCAGCGAACACCTTTGCTGAGGTATCCATCAAGGTGATCGGTCTAAAGTTGGCTGGGTCTGCTGTTCCTCCCTTTTCATGCAGGGGGATAACCAGAGCAGTTAATGAAGACGGTGGAAGCTTTTTTGTTATAAAGATGGTATCATAACAACGATTTAAGTAGGCAGCCCAAAATTTCGGATCATCCTTCAATAGATACGGTGGAATTCCGTCAGGGCCAGCTGCTTTTGAAAACTTAAGATTAGTGATTACTAACTCAATTGCTTCGACCCTCCATGGGCATCTGTCCGGTAAATCTCCTACACTTCCGTCATGCCTGAGATGTTTAAACTGTTCAGGCAAAGCGTATTTGTTCCGATAAAACTCGACCCATGCAGCCCCGCTCACTGTGGAGCCTTTCTGAGCCTGGGTTCTTTCCATGGGGCCTCTTAATATTCCCCAGATCTCCAGGGTTTTCCTTCCAAGCATTAAATTAATCATTTTTTGGTTCTTTTTCAGATATGCATTAAATTTCAAGATTCTAATGTCATTTTTATACTTAACCAAAATAGCTTTTTTCTTAAGCATTGCATGTTCAAGTGAGATGTTGTTAACCCTTTTCAGGGCCCTGATTTCCAAATTTTTCTCTCTTTTTCTTCTCGCAATACCCAGATCGAAGCCGGCAGCTACATTGGTAGACGACTCCTGCTTGCACCCCCTGGCTATTTGATTGAGATGTTTACGTATCATATCCTCATTTCTAAGGTCTATTGACCTACATTCTGCCATAGACAACATTTTTGGGTTAAATTTTTAACATATCATGGTTCACTACGCCATTCAGTTGTCGACACATATTTAGATCCCATCTTTAAGATAACATCTGTCTATCAATTTTAGGTAAAATTAATGGTGTATACAATTTATGTACCTCCAATTTGGGCTCCAGTGTAAATTCCAAACAAAAGTGGTCACTAAGAGCTGATTCTTCAATTATGCAAGGAGGGGCTGTCCTAGCAAAAGTGTCTGATATGACAATATAGTCAATAATTGAATTATATGGTCCTCTTTGCCAGGTCATATTCCGCCCCTTGATTGCAAAAGGAATAATTTGCATGTTCCATTCATCAAAAAAGCGTACCCACAATTGTCCTCTCTCATTTGATAAAATTGCATACCGATCATACTGAAATTCATGTTCTGAATGACTCTGCAAAAGAGTTGAATTAAAATCCCCACCCAGGATAATTTCAACATTAGGCATGTCATCCACTACATCCGCCAATAATGCATTCAGTCTCTCAAGAATACCATCAATAGAGACTCTATTAGGGTTCCAATATAGAGATATAACTAACAAGGGAACATTCAACATACTGCTTGACAATAAAACAATGGCCAACATTTCTTCGGATGAGTAAATCTGCCTAATTTCTACATTATACGCCAAGGATACAAAAATGGCTAAGCCACCCATTGGACGCCCTGTTAGACCTTTTTGAGCATGACTAAAAAAGGCAGCAAACCCCTCCACAGAGATATCTGCGATGGCCATAGTTTCTTGAAGCATAATAATTGTAACACTCACCTGACTCCCACGGAGGCGCTGGCCTGGTTCGCGCTGCTGTGACCTCGTCTAAGGTGATGCGCAGGGTTCGGAAGACGGACTGGACCGGGCCCCAAATCTGGCTTGTCTGACTCGCAGAAGTATCCTTCTGTAGGTGAGAATAGGGGGAAAACTGTCTGCGGGGTAATGCAATCGGCCTCCCACTTACCCCTCTCACCCTCCTCAAAACCCTTCTGTGCTTCCCCGTAGCGTCTCACCTTAGGGTCCGGAAGGACGAGCTCTCCATCCTGCTTCTGATGCAGGGGCGCGTTGGTATCCAGTTACGTCACTGGATTTTCGGATGGGTGAGAACCAAACTTGCTTGGCTTCCAGGTAAGTTTTTCTATAAGTGGTTCCCCTTGTGTCCATGCATTAATGTTCTAATGCTAGTGTCTTTTTCCCCATAGGGGCCGGGGTACGGAATGCCGGGGAACAGGCACCGACCCGAGGTGAGCGGTGAAATCCTTGTGGAAATCAGGTAAGACTTTAATGAGTGTTTTGGTAATGTCTTTTCATTCACTCATTAACGCTGATGTCTTTTTCCCCTTAGGGGCCGGGGTCCGAAAATGCCTGGATGCGGCGCGGACCCGAAATGAAAAGGGAATGACCCAACAGGTAAGTCTTGACATGGAGTTTTAGCTTCCCTTTTCCCTTCTTTCTCTCACCTTTGTTCTTGTCTTTTCCTCCCTAGGCACGGGGGCGCGACTGCGAATCCGGATGGTCGCTGCTGAACATGGAGACGCCCTGTAAAGGTGAGTAGAATGCGGCGCTGCAGCGATCGATGCGATGTGCTTTTAAAAATAAATTTCTTCCTTTTCAGGATTGTCGGCGAAATGTCTCTGGGATGCAGATTTAGCAGGTGAGGCCTTTTCCTTCTTCTGTTCTCTTGTTCCCTTCCTTTGCAGGTGATTCAGGATGCTGGCAGGTGTGGCAGAAGTCAAGATGCAGGAGCAGACACGGTGAGCGTCCAGCTGCTAGATGCAGAACAAGGCGAAGCACGTGTGGCTGATCGGGAGTGGTTTAAATAGCCTTGGAAGAAGTTCCTAGAATGTGTCCTTCCTCCAATCAGATATGTATCCTTCCCCGACCACGCCCGGGTGGTAAATGAGTCCCACAGGTAAAGTAGTTCCTTTCAGGCCTCAAGGAGGCTGGGGTTCTGAAGCATGGTCTGCATCAGGTAAGTGCACCCAAACACTTTCATAATGAGCCTGGCGCCTATGGCGCCAGGACTGACGTTTTCTAGGAGCCTGGCGCCATAGGCGCCAGGACGCTGTCCAAAGGGCCCCTATAAGGGGTTGCTGGGACCTTCCCCGCGGACTTGATGTCCGCTTTCAGGGACGCAGGGCCTGAGCCAGCTCCCCGGGAGCAGGCATCGTGACAATAATTGCGGGTTGTTTTTGGCCTAATAATGTCCTAAACCATGCCTTTAAATTATTATACCCGCAACAGTTCCAGGATTTTACTGTAAAGACATTTTTTTATAATTTGTTTTCCACCGGATTCTCTTTAAAGATAGATGTCATAAGTGGTTCTAACCAAGCAAGACTTTTTATGATTTGTGCGACAGACTCTGCTTGTGCCATTACCTTTTCATGCAACATTGTAATTTGAGTGTCCCTTGGGTCATTTTTCAGAGTTTGCTGTACTTCTACTTCTTGATAGTCAATAAAGCTGGTCACATCTTCCATTGAGTGAAAGTCAAATAGCTTATAGCCTAGAAACTCAAGGTCTGTGTAATGGGTCCATATTAAAGATGCAATGATAGGTGATTGAAACTTACATATCATTCGATGGTTACGTGAAAAAGGCAGTTTAATCCAATCAATGTCATTTGATACCAAATTGCATAGAGCTGGAATTTGGTGAAAGATTTTCATTACAGCAGCACGATTTAAGCTGGGTTTGTCAATCATTGTTATGTCGGCCCACCATCCCATCACTGATTTCATTTCTAGAGGGATTTCTTTATTTGGCACCTCAATTTCCAGTTTTTCTACTACATCTCTTATATTCTCATTTGTGACCGAGCAGGTTTGCGATGTTTCTAAGGCCACTCTCATAGGCCGGCAACTATATCCAAGGTAAACACTGAACCACCTTCAGCTTTATCATTTTGGTCGCCCCTCTCATTGTGTGTTGTTTTGTGTTCAACATCGCCTGTACTACTATTTGGTACATTCATAGCCTGAACAGACATAGACATGATTTTCTTATCCATTTTCTCGAAAAATCTTTGCATTTGGGTTTGTATTAACATTGGAGAGTTCTCATATAACCCTCCTGTAACAGCTTCTTTTGGTCCAAATACTACTTCTTGCCTCTTTTCCAGTGACTGAGATTGGGGAAAATTAACTTCCCCCTGAGCTCCATTCACTTCTAAGTGTGACTGACTTTCTTTATTCAATTGATTTAAATCAATGCCCATGTCATCCAACTGCCTTTGTCCACCACAAATATAAGCTGATCTAGGACAACACGTTTTTATATTTTTTGTTTTTTTAGAATTCTTTTTTGATTTTTCGGGCATGACTACAGGAATTAGTGGAGTAGTAGTCGTTCCCTTTCTTTTCTGAGCTCTTGCAAATAGTTTTTTTTGCCTTCCTGGACATGAAAAACGTGGATTGCTGTAAATCACTTTGTACTTCATTAGTCTCTATTCGCTCTTCTAACAGTAATTGATTAGCAATATTGAGATCAATAAGATCGGTTAGTGCTGAAGGGCTATCAAGTCTTTCAATGTCAGCCTCCAATGTTGCCGATGAAGTTCGACAATCTTTTTCAATTATCTCAGGAGGTACTAAGTTTGCGGCCATTATGATGTTTTCAAGGACCAATAGGCGATCATGTTGAAGCTTGGCAATCTCAAGGTACTCGTGGACAGGGACTGAACTCTGCCTATTACCAGATTAAAGTTGTATGTTTGGACAGCTGGTGTTTGCATCAGGACCTACTTCAGTTTGTGTAAATTTGTTACAATAAGTATTTAAAGTTTGCCTCTCTGATTTGTTCTCCATATGCTTTACAATCAGCAATTGCAACGCCCAGAAATTATTACAATTTTCCTGGGACATCATAAACCCTTCAATTCTGCTTAGTGTGTTCATAATTTCAGCATTAGAAGTACTCAAGGCATGGATTGCTCCGTGTGTATACTCATGGCCTTTATCAAGCAAGTTCAAGATTCTTGCGAAGACAGGAACATTTTGAAGTTCTTGGTTATTCAAGTCTATCATCGTATCCTCAAGTGGATAAAGTGGTAGAGATGAATTTGGAAAACGTATGTGTTCATTTCTTTCTTTCTGTTGATTTAGGTACATACCTAAAATAGGCAATTGATGATGGTTCAAATCCTCATGAGTAACTGTACAGTCGTGAGCTGGAGAGCTAGCCGTATGGATGGATTTTGTTTTGGATGAGCGCACATCAATTTTCGTGTTTTCTTTAAATTGTCTTAAATTGGATGCAATTGCAGCATGAAAATGGACTTGTTCTCTAAGGCCATGAGAGTTCGCTGCAGGAGTGGATGGACCATTGGACAGTCTCGTACGGCTGTGTAATTCGGCTAGGACAACTGGAGCCACTAGCGATGTATCTGAAGCAGGAAAAGTTGAAATATCACTAACAGAACCTAGCAATGAATTATCATTAATTGGTACATTGCAAAAGTAGGTTCTTGGGGTATGTGATGCTATCAGTAGGCACGAGGGATTTAACCTTTGAAGAGGCAAGGAAATGAGTCGTGGGGTCTGTTTTTGCCAAACCACTAGGTAGCTCAGGGTTAACTAACTCGTTACCTCCTTGAGTAGTTATTTGTATAGATAATTCAGAACCAACATTACAACCTTTTTTTTTTACCTGATTCATTTGCTCATCATTATATTCATCCTCAGAAGCATTGCCCTCAGTTGCAGTCCCAAGGGAACTTTTCAAACAGCGTTTCCCAATACGTAAATGTTCGCCATAATGAGGTTCCACCACCTGTATCACAGAGCTAACTTTACACTTTCTTATATAAATAAGCCCACCTAAATAGAACATTAATGTGATACGTGATCATTCCCTGTAAATACTTTACACAATCAACCAAAATCAATTCTTAGCCAACGTGTCTTTCTAAGCAAAAAGTATCAGGCTTTGTATCTAAACCATACACTGAGACCATATCAGAATTTAACCTGGGCAACACACATTATGTGTTAAGAGCCAAGGAACAACTAACCACACTTCAATCAGACTTTGGCTCCCTTACCTTCGCACCCCCACACACCCAAACAGCCCAACAGCCATTTCAAAAACCCACTTGGAATGCGCGCGCACAGTCTAGAAGTAGGAAGTGAGGCTGTAGTGGGCGGAGTCAAGTCCGGTCGGGGGGCAGAGGGCGCAGAAAAGTGAAGGCGCTGTTGAAGGAGAAGAAGGTGGACTCTGGTAAGTGCTTATGTTGCAGAACGAGGCACAAAGAGCCGCAGTAAAACCGCGGCGCTACTAGTACTAATCACACTTTCCCAAACACAAAACAATGTCTTATTACTTGATTTAGCAAGTCCGCTTTGCGGCAGCTTTATGTATTCCTCTTGCAGACGGGAACACGACAGCACGTCTCAGCAGAATAGAACAGGATCAACAAAATGTGGCGTCCGCAGCCGAACAGCCACTTAAAAGCCCACTTCGAATGCACGCCAATCGTTTCACTGTATTTAGTTTAGATCGCCTAGTAATCGTTTCTGCGCTGTTCAGCTATTTGCCTTGTACAAAGTCCCTGTAAACAGGTACTTGCACTAGCATAATTGATTACACTCGTTTCTTGTATTTCATCTAAATACCCGTCTTATAATGGCAACAATACAGCCCTACCAATACGAGCCTGAGTATTCAGAGGAGGAACTAAGGGAACGAGAGATGTGGAAACGATGGCGAATCAGACGATAGTTGGGAAGATAAGATGAATCCCCGGAGCAGGAGTCTGAGCCTAGTCGCATGGAAGATGTTTCAACCTGGTGTACCTGCAATCATTGCGAGGTCATGCCAACCAAGGCAGAGAACTGCTGCTGCCGAGAAAACTCTGGATGCTTGTCCTACATAGCCGATGAAGGCACACCACTGTCATGCGTTACAGAGCTGCATGACTTCAGGGCAGCCTGCCTCACAAGGCCCGTGTTGAAGATTATGATGGTGCTTAGGCGCGAACTTCGCGCAACATTTCGGCCTCGAAATCCAATTAACAAGTAAGTATACCCTAGATGTTATGTCATTTTGATCACTGATATGACTACCATTTCATGTTGGTCTCCTACATTGCCGGAACTTTGATCGATCACTGACGATCAAATGTAGTGTGTAAATTAAATACATTTCTCTTGCTTTTTGGGAATCAGAGTGTTCATCGCTTACGTGTCTTTCACTTTAAACAAACAAAAAATCTATATTTCTCTATGGCCCAAACAGTTTTGGCATGAATCAGTGTTCACTTTTGTAATGTGTCTATACTTCAAAAAACCAATGTCAATTTTGCAGAAAGTTACTTTTCTAAGGGCAACTATGCTATAGAATTTAGGCTGCACTTTCAAGTAAGGTGGTACACTTATCCGGTTTATTTAATTACAATATGTATGTTTTTCTTTCTCAGGTGGTACAGGCTGGTGGCCTACCGTTCGTTTAGATTGTGGTTTTATGGGCGGCTTGGATTCCGCGTTCGACGAGTAATACCCGCCTGTGTAGTCGGAGCAATTCAAGCAAAATTCCCCAGTGACAGCGAACAGTACAGGGGATTTTCACAAATTGTGCTGCAACCTCAAGTATACAATGTGTAGTTGGTTTGTGCCATCAACATCATCAAATTAAATAAAAAGCAAATGAGCACACACGAATAGTAGTTTGTATGTATTAGTGAGCCAAGAACATGCTCAATCGTCTATAAGTGTCATGAAACAATGGTTGGTGCCCTTTTGCGCTCACCTCATCCCCATCCAACCCCCCTCTGGTACTGTGTGGGCAGCAACTCTCAAGTTCCCCAACACCAGGTGTACTTCAAAGGGATCTTACGCAAGGGGACCATTGTTTACATAACCTCACCCAACCTAAGTTTGTATACCTTCACTACTGTTCCGGGCCTTTTTCGCTCACCTCATGCCCATTCATCACCCCTCCAGTATCAATGGCAGTTCACACCTATGTCTGTGCGCTCCTGAGGGGGCTGGGTGGGTGAGAACACTCCAGTTGACAAACACCATGTGCACCTCAAAGGGTTACTTTGCACAGGGTCCATTGTTCACATGGCCTCCCCAGACCCTGTGTCTCCAGACTCCCCTCTCCCAGACCCTGCCCCAGCAATCAACATAAGTTTGTGTTCCTTCAGCAGTGTTCCTGGCCTTTTTCACCCGCCTCATGCGCAGTTCATATCCATGGCTGAGCGCTCCCAAAGGGGCTGGGTGGGTGGGAACACTCCAGTTGACAAACACCATGTGCACCTCAAAGGGTTACTTTGCACAGGGTCCATTGTTCACATGGCCTCCCCAGACCCTGTGTCTCCAGACTCCCCTCTTCAAGACCCTGCCCCAGCAATCAACATAAGTTTGTGTTCCTTCAGTAGTGTTCCTGGCCTTTTTCGCTCGCCTCATGCCTACCCATCCACCCTCCAGTATCAATGGCAGTTCACATCTATGGCTGGCAGTTCACATCTATGGCTGTGTGCTCCCAAAGGGGCTGGGTGGGTGGGAACACTCCAGTTGACAAACACCATGTGCACCTCAAAGGGTTATTTCACACAGGGTCCATTGTTCACATGGCCTCCCCAGACCCTGTGTCTCCAGACTCCCCTCTTCAAGACCCTGCCCCAGCAATCAACATAAGTTTGTGTTCCTGGCCTTTTTCGCTCGCCTCATGCGCAGTTCACATCTATGGCTGAGCGCTCCCACATGGGCTCGGTGGGTGGGAACACTCCAGTGGACAAACACCATGTGCACCTCAAAGGGTTATTTCACACAGGGTGCATTGTTAGAATGGTCTCCCCAGACCTAGTGTCTCCAGACTCCACACTTCAAGATCCCGCCCCAGCAATCAACATAGGTTTCTGTCCCTATGGCAGTGTTTGCTGCCTTTTTCGCTCACCTCATGCCCCTCCACCCCCCCTCCAGTATCAATGGCAGTTCACACCTATGTGTGTGTGCTTCCAAAGGGGCTGGGTGGGTGGGAACACTCCAGTTGTCAAACACCATGTATACCCCAAAGGGTTACTTTGCACAGGGACCATTGTTCACATGGCCTCCCCAGACCCGGTGTCTCCAGACTCCACACTTCAAGTCCATCCATCTTCCTCCCACTACCTCCTCAATATCGATGGCAGTTTGCACCTATGAACATGCGGTCGAAGGGCAGCGCAGTTGTTGTGGACGCACAAGGTGCCACCAGCTGTTCAATATCTACCCTCTTTGTAGCATAGAAAATATACATTGCGCATCATATAAGATTATGCATACTCTTTGTTTTGATGTTTGCAACAAAAGTCTGTGGAGTCTACTAAACATAACAGTAACAAACCAAACAAGATTAATGTATTTGTCACAAATCAACTAGTGGGCATCATGTACTTTTTTAGCACTTCTACCGTGAAACTGGAAGTGGCCCTTCGTAGCTCACTGACTGCCCCGATTGTGAGTTTTCAGATCCATGTGTTGGGGATCTACATCTTGTCTGATGAGATCTCGTGCCGTTGCTGGCAGCTTCCTTACAGCCCTATGATATCCGTTGTCCACATGGCCAGGCCAGACCCAGTTTCTCCAGAATCCCTGCTTCAAGACCTCCAATCCTGCAATCAACATATGTTTTTGTCCGTTGAGCAGTGTTCTGGGCCCTTTGGCTCACCTCGTCCCCATCCATCCTCCTCCCTAGTATCAATGGAAGTTGGCACCTATGGGCAGGGTCTGTCCGCGCCATAGGATTTTCTCAGGCACCAATGAAAATGTGGCACACTGTTCGAAGACACTATTCCTTCCTTTTCGGGCATAGTTTGAACATTACAAAATGGTGGGTATTGTGATGCAAATTGTGCATCTAAAACAAAATATATTCAGCCACAGTGTTCACTACTAATATCCTCATATTGAAGTAACTCATCAAACTGGCACGCACGTCCTAAAAAAGTATGTCAGTTTCCTTTTACAAAAACCACCCACACAAGCTTTTTGCATTTGTGTTTCAACCTTCTACCTATTGGCCTATATGGTATACGAGCAGGTCTATGCCTGTACGGTCTCAAAGGTGCTGGAAGGGTGGGTGTGTCAGAAGTGAAAGATTGGCATCGAGGTGCAGTGGGTGTTAACGAACACATCACAAATTCACATACACACCCACTTTTCTAAGCCTTTATAAACACCTTGCCATTTACCAGGAGAACATCTCGGAGATCTTCAAGGTATAACGTGATCGAGCTACCTTTTACACGGATACCTGTTCCACTGCCGCTTGTTCCCCTGGTTGCTGAATCAGCTCATTTGTGCATCCAACTAAGGGTAGGTCACGTATTTACTTCTCTAATTTCATCGATCACTGCTCTGCAAGTTTGTATAAAATTCCACCTAATGTACTCAGTACTGTAATGTGCATTTATCTCAAAGACTTCACCATTATCGAATGTTTGATGTATTTTTATCTCGGTAAATAGCACATTGCACCATTGTGCATTGTAATAGAATAGAATGTTTTGTGGTCCATGTTTGCTAGCAAGTTTTCTTTTGATGCTTGAAAGTTAGTTCATTGGACGAGTAACACGTTACGAGTTGTGGAATATCAGAATTTGCAGAGTTCATCGACTAGGTGAGACAACTTTTCTTTCTTTTTTCCCAATTTTTTTTAGATAGTTATAATTCATTTATTCTCATTCAGTACTATTTTTTTTATTAATTACATTTTTTTATACAGATCTTACAGACTTTTGAAATAATGCCTTTGTGTATTGTCTTCGGTTGCCCTTCTTTGAGCCATGCCAAAACTCTGGGCACAGTCCTGCATACATTGCCGAAGGATATTGATTTAATCAAAAGATGGATTACATTTTGCGGTTTTCGAGCGTACAAGATTGGAAGTAGAGCCCAGGTTGTCAAGGACGACGTGAGGTCCAATTCATTCGCCTCTGCAGCCTGCACTTTGCCAATTTTATGTATGAACAATCAAAGTAGACAAAAAGGCATTCACCCAGAATCCTTAGTAAATTGCTTCCAAATGCAATTCCAAATAAATTTAAGCCCACTGTGGCTCAGGTAAGTAGTGGACAATGAAATTGTTATGTTTGCTAGTGTCTAGGACGATGGTCTGCATTAATAAGTATTCTCTATGATCTTTTGTTTTATTTAAATAGTGGTAACGTTATGAATGGTTTACAGATTTTGTGGTTTATTTACATCTACATTATCTTGCTCAAGTTTCAATAGTTCCCAGATTCAAGAGACTTTTTAAATGTTTCACTTCACACTACTTCATCTATCCCCAATTTCGGGAGTCTCAAATAATTCACTGGAATGTAACCCTTAGTAAAAACTACCATACTGAACGATAAAAGTCGCATAATCTGTTCGCAATGTGTGGGTTGACATATCATTTACATAGTGCACATTGATGGAAGCACAGACCCTCACCAGTGACAAAACCACAGACACATCTAGTATTCCAATGGTGAGCCAAACCGACTTCCACAAAGTGATATTTTAGAGTGTAGGCTGTGGCCACATTTCTAATTCTAATTTACCTTTTCCATTGTACTATTTTCTGACTATGGCCCTCATTACGACCCAGGCGGTAAGTAATCGAAATTACCGCCATGGCGTAATGAGCGTTAACGCCATGGTCCGATGGCGATAAGAGCTCCATATTACGACCCATCGCGCACGAGCATTACGCCATGGCGGTAAAGTAAACTACGCCATGCCGTAAATAGCCCTTACCGGCCTCGTTAACAGCGCAGGGTGACCTACCGCCACCCATCATTGCGCCGACCGTAGTCAGCGGTCACCGTAATTAGCGGTGACCGCAATTAGGCGGAACCGGAAATAGCGTAATCGCGGCGGAACGGGAGACAGCACAGCGGACATCTTAAAAAACACAATCCATTGCCATCCTACCCAACCACACCACAACCAACCGTCAAACCTTGTCATTCCCATAACCCACCCATTTCCTCACCCAACCAATGCCAAAAGTTATGAAGAAGGCATGTGACAGGCAGCGGCAGGAGTGCTTCAGTCGTGAGGAACTGCAAATGCTTGCAGACACGCTCCAGGAGAAGGCCGATGTTGTGTTCTCCACTGAGATGACCCGGTCTGCCATAGGCCGCAAAAAGGAGGTGTGGGAACTTGTGGCACAACGTGTCAGTGCTGTTGGAACCACCCCACGCACCTCCAAACAGTGCCGCAAGAGGTGGGACGACCTGCGGATCAGGGTCCGGGGCATTATGTCTGCCAACCAAAACCTGGCCCTGGGAACTGGCGGGGGAGCAGACTCCCCACTGAAGATGCAGCCATGGGAGGAGACATGTGCCTCTCTGATTGGCATTGAGTGCATCGAAGGTGTCGGCAAGATGGAGAGAGGGGCCCCGACATCTGGAGACACAGGTAGGTGCCTCATATCCAGCCTTGCAAGACACCCTGATACACTTGCACGTGACAATCACAATGTGGCAGGCGCAACACATCAGCAGATGAGCCACACCCTGCGCACATGCAGCATGTACACTGTACAGTAGGCAGACACACACCTGCATGCAAAACCGAACCTAAAGGGAGGCAACCTGTATGTCACGGGCTACTAACTCCACCATCTATCCATTACACTCTTCACAATGCCTGCTCAATGTCCGCTGAACCATCAATAACAGTCACCCTCCTCTGCTCCACCACAGGCTCGCAATCGGACACTGGCAGGGACGACAGCACCAGCACCCAGCCAAGAAGGCCAGGAAAGTGGGAGAAGGGAACCATGCATCCACCTCTGCTGGACCCAGGCCGAAACCACGCCAGGCTGAAGAGGCCAGGGCAGCAAAGTCCCCCGAGGAAGGGGTCGTGACAGCGCCTGCAGCCCAACAACACCCACTGTTGCCCACTGAGGGCAATGTGTCAACAGGGAGCAGTACTGTTGGGGAGACTGCAGCCATCGCTGCCTGCTCCGATAGTGATGTGGAGGATGACACTGGACTTGACCACAACATGCAACTTCACTCACCACACCTATCCCCAATCAGCCATCATGGAGATGACACCCAGGGCCAATCGCCTGCTAATTCATGGCCAGCAACTCCAAGCCCAGTGGGAGTTGGGGAAGATGGGAGTAGTCCCATTGGTCCCCCATTGGCACCCTCCATTGGGCCAGATTTCCAGCTGTCGCTGGAGCAGATTGCCAACAGGCAGGAAGTACTGGGCACACTCCTCACGCAGCATGTTGCAGAATGTGGAAGTGCCAGTGCAGCCATGGAGAGGAGTGCTGATGGCATCAGGTCTGCCATCCAAACTGCCAGCAGGGACATATGCACCGAACTTGCTGCAGTGCGGCAGATGATGAGCCAGCTCATCCAGACAATTGTGGACACATGCCGTACTGAGCAGCCCGGTACATCCTCAGCTGCAAGTTCAGCACAAGCCACTCCCGTCCGCAGGTCATCCAGGACCCTGAGGAGCACAGGCAGGGGGGCCCCAGGTTCCGGGAGAGGGGGCAGTCAATGGTGTGCAAAACTATACACACTTCACCACGGGCACTGTCACATGTTTGCAGAGTGTTCAGGGGGGAGGGGGTGGGGGGAATTGGGTGTGTTGGAGTGTTCAGGGGGGAGGGGGAGGGGGCAATTGGGTGTGTTGGAGTGTTCAGGGGGGAGGGTGAAGGGGGGAATTGGGTGTGTTGGAGTGTTCAGGGGGGAGGGGGAGGGGGAATTGGGTTTGTTGGAGTGTTCAGGGGGGAGGGGTTCTGTTATACCTATTCAAAAGAACAATACACTTTTTCATTTCTCACAAACGAAATGTGTGGACATTGCTCATTGCGTATGTGTGCTTTATTGTTTTACAGTCCACAGTGTTGACATACCAGACACACACAGTGCCCCAAGTGCCATCCATATGTTACACACACGCTGTGTGTGCTAGAAGTATCGGTCAATGACATACTGACGCATTATATGCCCCTCCTGTGCATCGCTGCCTCCCTGAGGTGCTGCCCCATCCCCATCATCCCCATCATCAGGTGGTTGTGGTTCTGCGTCAGGGGGCAGAGGCACGTTTCGTCTGATGCACATATTGTGTAGCATGACACATGCCCTGACGATCTTTGCAACCTTCTCATGGCGGTACAGGAGTGCCCCGCCAGTCCTGCTGAGGCAGCGGAAACGTGCCTTCAGTAGGCCAAAAGCCTGCTCTATCACCACATGGGTACGTGCATGGGCACGGTTGTAGTCCTCCTCATGCTGGTTCGATGGGTTCCGCACTGGTGTGAGGAGCCACCTCTTCAGGGGATAGCCCGCATCACCTGTAAAATGTGAGAAATGAATGTGTCAGGAACGAGATTGATTTGTGAACATGACACACAACCATGCCTTGATTCCGACTGTTACTGTGCACCAATTAGAGTTGTGCTAATGGATTTACACTGTGCAACCAGTATGTGTTCATGGCTCTCATGTACTGTTTTGCATGCAAAAACACAATGCAGGGGGGACGATTGCCTTGTGAATGGCCATCCACTGTGTCTGTTCAGGCCGTCATTCATGTGACCTTGCACGTGTCCTGTGAGCTTGAAGCTCACATGATAGCAACATTGATGTGTGGCTCATTATGACCCCAGTGAGCATTACTGGTGTCAATGGGGACAGTTTGTGGGTCTTGTAGTGGTGCATTGATGTTCCTGTCTGTCATGTGCCTCCTTTGTGCGCAGTTGTGGGGGACAGGCCTTTCAGTAGTTGGTGCATGGTGACGTGCATGTTGGTGGTTTTCTTTAGGGTCAATGCGGTCACAATTTGCACAATGCACTTGCAGATGGTTGTGTCGTTTTTGGGATACACTTTCATTCACATGTTGGGATGATTAGGTCAGGCATAATGTGTACACTACTCTGTTGACGTCAGTGCTGCCACAGGGAATGATCTGGCTACTGCTAGTTGCACCCATGTGACGTATGCATCACCCCCCTGTATCTGCCAGATGAAATATGCATTGGTACGTCATTCAACACCCACTTTGCATTTCCATGCTCATGACATTAGACTCACCGAGTATGTAGGATCTTGGGCCTGCATGTCGCTCCATGTAGCGTGGTATTGTGGAGTTCCGAAGGACCATTGAATCATGGGTTGATCCGGGGAATCTGGCAGAACAATGTGTGATGATCCTGTTGGAGTCACAGACCATTTGCACGTTGATTGAGTGGAAATGTTTACGGTTGCGGTACGGTACCTCCATGGCATGTGGGACCACCAATTCAACATGGGTGCAGTCAATGGCACCAATGCAACCAGGTATGCCGGCCAGTGCATGGAAACCCACTTTGGTGTTGCCAATCTCCTGGGCAGACCGTGGTAATGAGATGTGGTCATCTGTGTGCTTGAGGAGGGCATCGAGCACTTGCATCAGTGTACGCGAGAATAATGGTTGTGATATGCCATGCAAGTGCCCCACTGTGTGCTGGTAGCTGCCTGTGGCCAGGAAGTGGAGCACGGACACTACCTTCAGTAGGGGGGGGGGGTGGCAGCGGGTGTTTCAATCATGCTGACGATGTCGTTGTGTATCATGTCCACAATGGTGGTGATGGTGTCCCGGTCCAGTCGGTACAGGGTGTGGATCTGCTCAGCGGTGAGGTTGAATGGGCTGGCTCTGATGCGTGGGATTGGGGGCTGCCTGCGTGGTGGCACTGGCTGTGCTGGTGGGGCTTGCTGGGCCTGCCTTGCCCTCCTTCTCCTCCTGCGTCTCCTCTGTGCAGCCTGTTGTTTTTGTTGTTGTAGTTGCTGTTGTAGCACTCGCATTGCTATCAGGTCCTCCAGCCCCAACATTGCTGGTCCTATTGGTATCATTGTGGAGTGTGACTGGGTGTGGGAAGGGGTGGGGTGTGCTCTTTTTGTACTTCTGTATTGCCTTCACCTGTGCTGTTTCTGTGCACCTGTGGCAGCTGCATTCACTTTACATGGCCCTTTACGGTTGGTTCGCGATGGCGTAATTAGCACCATGGCGGTAAGGTACTTAACGGGCTGGGTGATGGCGTTAGGGGCATGTCCGCTTGGGTCGACATTCGCGTACCTTTCCGCCATGGCGCTAAGTACGGTGTGGATGTTCGCGTGCGCGCGCCCTTGGCGCAGTCAGCGGCAGCGTTAGCTACGATGCCGCTAATGACATCGTAGTTTACGGTCACGGGTCGTAATCGGCCCTAGCGGAAGACGATGGCGGTATTTACCGCCATCGTTTTTCGCTTTGCGCCAGGGTCGTAATGAGGGCCAATGTGCTGAAAATGAAGGATCAACATTCTGCATCAATTTCTTTACTGGAGTCAACATCAACCTCAACCGGCTATCAAGTAATTATATTGTACTAGTGCTTTATATGCGATTGAACTGCGTGCATGTGTTTGTTATGCTTGAATTTTGTAAAATGTAAAAAAAATGATGATGCATAGTATTGTTTATTTACATAAATAGTGGCATGTTAGGGGTGTCTCTCTGTATGTACCATCATCTGCATCACATTTTTTCAGTTTCATTTCACTTTTTCATCCATATTAAAACATATACTGTGTTATAGGGGGATACTGGAACTTCGACTACAATCACTTCCTCCTTTGCAACCGGTCCAGAGTATGAGGTATGCGTACTTACACTTCACTTGCTAGAATGAAAGTGAACACTACAAGGATATACTGCGAGACTGAAATGCATGTAACCTTGCACTGTATCAAACTTTTCTGATTTTTGTTCTAACGTTACGCTTCCATAATGCAGAACTGGTTGCAAAGGAAACATTACAGAGCAGACTACTTTACAACAACTTTTGAAGGCAACATTATAATCAATATGTTATACACGGTGATCTCAGATCAGGTCCATGTGTCATCACTGAAGGTTATCAGGTGATATCAGAAATGTATGTTACGAGCAAATCACGTACACTTTTTTGGAGTGTATGTTCATACGAATGTTAGATTTGTGTTGCTACAACAATCCATGTAGAATATGGAGAACGATTGTAGAGTTATTTGTGCGAAGTGCTCTGTGCTATGTAAGATTTTAATTTTCAGTACGATTGACTTTTTCTTTTAATGATTATTCCATTCAAGGAATGTGCTCAAGATGTGGAAATAGATGAGACACATGGACCAGAGGTACATATAACCCACTATGAAATAGAAATGGGCATCACATTGCATTAGCAATGCATTTTTATAAAGTAGTAATGTTTTTCAGTCTGTCAAGAGGGTTCTGTTTGTAACTATGTACTATTGAATGTTTGCGTGCAACTGAGATTTGCTTGCTTTCAACCCTAGGCTTTTGTCAGCTTGATGTTGCAGTCGGGAAAGAGAAGGCCACGGTCACAAAGCAAATTAAGAAATCAAGGGTAAAGAACCAAAGTTTGTTGTGGAGAATTTTTTAACCAGATGTTTTGGTCATATTAAGTTTTTTGTAGGGAAATCGTATTTCTGTATGTGTGCTGTACATTAAGCATGTTTTTCTATAAATCTGTTTGAGGCCTAGAAGGGAGAGGAGTATAAAGACTGAGACAACAACTGAAACCAAAGATGTCTCTTGCCAAACTGATTTACTATTTGAGGCGCAGCGTGGGCAGGTCAATATTCAGACTTGTGATGCACTTGTCCAGTGGCCGGAAAATTAATGGAATCTCACCTGCGAACCGTACAAAGTTACCATGGACCATTGCTACTATGTGCGACCGAGAACAGATGAAACTGAAGACAATGATAATACATTGCAATTGCTTGCAGAACCTTTCACACAATCAATACCCTCTAAATAATGTTCCACCAAACAATCAATGTTACCTGTTTCTACAATTCATGCGGAAATATCACAGCCTGGAGTCACAGAGGCTGAAGATTCAATGCAATTAATTGATGAATTGGCTCAAGATTTCAACTACCTAGTTTGGGGTACTTGTCCACCACTGTCGAGTCACAAAACATAGTACTGCCAGATGATTGGCTATTAAAAGAGCAAAAATACATTGTATTCAACAGCTGCCTGCTAGAGATAGTACAAATGCTGAAATGTGATCATACATTAAACTGCAACAAATGTGGGGAGCCATTGGTGAATGTGTCACGTGTATTACAAGGTACCAACTTCAAAATCCATGCCAGCTGTGTCCACCTCCATAATACATATTCATTGTCTGCTCAACCGATGCTCGGCAAAGTGCCCGCTGGAAATCTACTTTGTTCAGGAGCTTTACTCTTCAGCGGATCGACTTTCAGTAAGATTTCCAGTTTCTGTCAATTTGTGGGACTTGAGGAGTTCCTTGCTAAAACACAGTACTACAAATTGCAAAGGGAATTCTTATTCCGCACCATTAGTCAAGCCTGGAAAGTTGAACAGATGTCAATGGAGAGCACATTCTCTGGCAAACGTTTCAGGCTAGCTGGCGACAGACAGTGTGACAGTCCAGGATTTTCCGCTAAGTACTGCACATACCACTTTCAACACATGGAAAGTAAAAAAAAAAAAAAAAATTTGTCGGCTCTGTGATCATGCAGGTGTCTGAATGTACATCTTTTGTGGCCATGGAGAAACATGCGTTCATTTAATCCATCGAAACGTCTTGAATCCAAGGGAATGCAAATAGATCTGATAGCCACTGACCGGCACATTTCTATAGCCAAGGCCATGCAAGAGCAGTTTCCACACATTTGGCAGCAATATGATGTATGGCACGTTGCAAAATCAATCAATAAATAAATTACAGCTGCTGGTAAAAAGAAGGTTCCGAACATCTTTTAAAGTGGTGTCAGTCTATCAGCAACCATCTTTGGTGGACCTCCAAAACTTGTGATTGGTCTTTTGAAATTCTACTGGAAAAATGGCGTTCATTGATGCACCATTGTTCCAACGTACACTCATGGACAAAAAAACCACCATTTCCACGAATGTGCACGCAGACCTTTATCGAAGGAGCAGCAACGCAAGAAGAAGTGGTTGGTGCCATGTTCCCCTCCACACAAAGCACTCGAGAAGATTGTGTATGACAACACACTTTCAAGAGACCTGAAGGGACTGACAGAATTCTGTCATACTGGAGATTTGGAGGTGCTGATACTGACATTGATATTTTATTTCTATCACGCTAGTACACAAGTGTTTCAGAGCGCGACAAGTCAAGGGAGGGGAACAGGGGAGAACAAAACAGCGATCTTACTAGGCCCAGTGACATAGAGAATGCGCAAGTGCATGGGGGAGGGGAAAAGTGCACGGAAGGGGGGAGAAGTGGAAAGTGCGAAGCAGAGGGGAAACAGATAAATAACAATAAATAAATAATAAAGGCAACAAACAGTGGTAGTGCAGCCAGCAATTTGCAAGTGCTCGGTTTAAGGCAGCAGACAGGGTAGAAAAGGGGGGGCTGTATGGGTACAGATTCAGACCCCAGTGCAAGGGGTGGCCCCGAGGCAGTGCGGGAGGGTGGCAGGGTGAGCAGGTACCTGGGCACGGAGGACAGAGGGTGGCCAGGTGCACGGTGCCAAGAGAGAACAGATCAGCAGGGGAGAGGAGGAGCAAAGGCAGAAGAAAAGAGGAAAGTCTTGAGGTGCTTCTGGAACCAGAGATGGTTCTCCTCAAGTTTTAGAGTGGCAGGGAGGCTATTCCAGAGGGAGGCCCCAGCCGAAGACAGAGAGTTACCCCCAGCTCGTTTCTTTGAAAAATGACTGACCCTGAGGGAGTTGGTGGTAGAGGAGCAAAGAGCTCGAGAGGGGAGGTATTTGCGGAAGGATAGCTGAAGGTATTTTGGACCCAGGCCCCAGAAAGCCTTGTGACAATGCAGAGGGTTTTGAATTTAATCCTTGCATCCACTGGGAGCCAATGGAGAGATTTCAGAGCTGGAGAGATTCGATCCCAGGGCTTGAGGCCAAGGACAAGTCTCACAGTCCTGTTCTGGATTAGTTGCAGAGGATGGAGAGTAGAGGCAGGTAGATTTAGAAAGAGGCTGTTACAATAGTCCAAGCTAGAGAGAACCAGAGCTTGGGATACCGTTTACGCTCAGCTGGTCTACGCAGGGGCGTTGGGGCACGGTTGGAGCCCTCCCTCGCCTTCCCCTCCAGATAGCGGTTGGACCTGCGGCTCGGGAGATGGGTGTTGCCCCTTGGTGAAAAGGAGAGGCAATGAAAATGGAGTGGGGATATTGTGACTTCCCCCAGCCCTTTCGTGCCAAAATAAGGTGTGGAGCACTTTCCCATATAAGCTCCCCTGTAGTTTTGTAATGTTGAGATATCCGTTCTGCTTATCCTAGCAGGGGTGGCGTAGAACGGACCAAGTTACTTCACTGGTCCGTAGGAGTGTTGATCCAGACCAGCTGCGACCAATCCACTTAGAAGGTAAGTCTTTTGTTAGGACTATTGTTCGATTAGACTGTCTGTAGTTCACCTAACAATAATTCTTGCAATGTCTCATTTCATTTCCATAGGTACGGAGAAGTAAATCGGGACCAAAGCGAGTCCGGAAGACCTTAGAGGCTGATGGAGTTTCAACAGTGACAGGTAAGTTGGTCTTTATAAGGGAACTCTAGTCTCTTGTATGATGCCGCCGTGTGTTCGATATGAATATGAGTTCTAACCTGTTGTGTTCTTATTTCCTCGTAGGTGCAGGCCGACTATGAAGAATGGTGTCCGATTCTCGATGAAGATTTGCGGTTGCAGGATGAAGACTCTGACCGTGATGGAATGCCAGTGAGAAAGAAGACTTCAGCTCTGACGTGATGGAATGCAGATAAGAAGAAGAGTCCGGCTCCGGCCGCAAGGAGTTTCAGGTAAGAAGCGCACTCAGCGATGTACTGGGAGCAGGTAAGATGCGCACTCAGCGATGTAGCGGCTGGCAGCGGGTAAGATGCACGCCCAGCGATGTAGCGGCTGGCAGCGGGTAAAATGCACGCCCAGCGATGTAGCGGCTGGCAACGGGTAAGGCGCGCCCTCAGCGATGGAGTAGTTGGGGTGAAAGGCGCAGCCGGCGATGTAGCGGTAGACTGCAGGTAAGGTGCGCTCTCAGGAATATCTGCAGGATGGGGCTGCAGGAATCCAGTGATGCGCAGGTAAGCACAGCGGAGAGCGTTACGCTGCTGAAAGCAGAACATCGCAAAGCGAAGGCACATGGATGGACTGGCCTTATATAGGCTGGCTCAGGCCCCTCCCTTTAGCCCACCTACCAACTCCACCTTGCCCTTCTTTGGGACTGTAGCATGTGCCTTTCAGTTCTGTTCTAATGCCACGCCCTTGGCATAGAGTGTGCAGAGCACAGTTTTACTTGAGACTGGCGCCAGAGGCGCCAGGACTGGGTCCAATGGGACCCTGGGAACGAGGAAGGACTGGCCCCTTGACTAGTGTCCATGACAGCATTCCCCTGCAAGGCCCCTCTCACAGGTGATCTTCTCCCTGGTCCAGGCTTGCTGGGGTTATTGCGATGAAACCCCCTGATTAGTCGAGGTGCATGGATAAACTCCACAGGCTCCCAAGTGCGATCTTGAGGTCCATAACCCTTTCAGTCGATTAAGTAGTACAGTTTTGACCGCACCATTTTAGAGTCCATGATGTCCTTAACCTCATACTCAGGTTCTCCTTTGATAATTTTGGGTTCTGGTGGTTGTGTAATTCTTATCTCAGGCTTCACAGGCTTTATTTTTTTTTTTTATTTGATTTGGCTGAAAAATTCAACCTTTCAATACAAAACACATCATTTCTACTATTATTCACAAATATAAAACATATATAGGCATATATGAGCAAACATTTAAACAAAAATTTCATTTTCTTTAAAATCAATTAACATTTACATGCACATTCATTTGTGTCCTAAATAAAAATACTGACTAAAATAAATAAAAATGACGGCCCAAAATTATGAAAATAAGCAAATGAAAAGTGTGATCAACCAATTGCATGAAAGCGAACCTCAAGCTTAAAATAAGAGGCAACTTACACCGCAGCTATACCATTGCAATTTCAGCTTTTTCCCCCTTTCTTATCGTCATTTTCCAGTTTTAGTTAATTAAAAAAATGTACTGTTCTCAAATACACATGAAATACATATTTCCATAGATCTTCCGGCCCCATATGTGTTAGATGTTTAAAACGATTTTTAAAGTATTTGATTCTTAAGGGTTCCAATTCCGAGCAAACAGTAATGATATGTTCCAAAGATTCTTTGTGTATATTGCAGAACCGACAAATGTTATTTCCTTCATTATCAACAATCCATTTCGATGTAACTTCTCTGGTTTTCCACTGATTCAGCCTCAAGCGCAGGAGTCCTGCCCGATGCATGACATTTGGTGATTTTAAGAGATACGTTTCAGGGGTTCAGAAATACTAAGGCAAAAGGATTTTGTTTAAAGCATTTATAAAGATGACACAGTTCCCTGGTCCTGATCCAGTCCATTTCCCACATTTTTTCTTTGCTTTCTCTGGATTTTGTAACAGCAGATCATCCTCTATGTCCACCCCCTGCATGAACTCCTGCGCCTGCGACTTCCATTGCTTGATGAAGCTGTCCCTTGGCTCTCTCACATAATTTGCTAACTGCGTAACCAACCCATCCTCATGATTTTCCAGAGCACATTTCCTATACAGCATGCATACTTTCCATTTATAAATGGCATGTATTGATATGAGCCCTAGTTCATGCCTTATAACAGCCACAGGTGTAGATTTAGGGGGCTTCAAAAGGTTTCTCCAATAAGCCTGTTCTTTTTTATCCCAATATATGCTTGGTTTGCATGCTCTTGTTTCAGCTCCGTATAGCAGTATAGGGAGAGCTTTTTGCTTATAATATATTATCAATGGTGAATTTACAATATTTACCACTAATAATTTATGATTGTGATGTTAAACCATTCCATTTCATCATCATAGTGGTCTCATACGGGATATCATTTTGATTATTATTAATGTTTACACTCAAGTAGGTGTACTCACACATCAATTCTAGCTGTTGCGTTGTCTAGTAGCCACTCATATTTTTTGTTTCTTTGTTGACAATTTTCAAACTGAATCAACTTTGTTTTCTTGATGTTTATGGTCATTCGATTAAGCCTGACATATTTCTCCAATGCCTGAAGCATATTACGCAACCCCATCAGTGTTTTAGATAGCAAAAGGAGGTTGTCAGCATATAATAGCCATTTAATCTTGTGATGCCCGAGTTTAGGTGAATCAGTTGTGACACCAAGAAATTCCTTGCCCATATCCAAAATAAAAAAAATTGAAAATTGCTGAGGCAAGTATACATCTCTGTTTAAGTCCCCTTGATGTATCAATGGGATCAGTCAACGACCCATCACTGTCTAGCCTTATCTGCATGGAAGTATCCTCATGAAACCCAATGATCCACTTTAAGATGTTCCAGGGACAACTGCTCCTCATTAGCTTCATGAAGAGTAGTTCTCTTAGGATAGAGTCGAAGGCAGTCTTGAAGTCGACAAATGCGACATACAAAGGTAGTTTCTTGCTTGAATGTTTAGCAATAATCGCATTTATCGTCAATAAATTAATGCCTGTGCCCAAGCCTTTAAGAAAACCCATCTGCCATGGATCCCTCAAGTTTTCTCTATCTAGCCAAGCATTGAACTCACGGAGACGCAATCAAGCAAATATCTTCCCCGGACAGTCTAGGAGAGCAATCGGCCTATAGGAAGCAGGATCGAGTCTGTTCCCTTTCTTAAACAGCGGGATCAGTACAGACTTTTTCCATGATTCAGGTAACTTTCCTGCATGCATTACTTCCTCAAATATTTTCATTAATATTGAAGCCCAGACTCCTGCATTTTCCTTGATCATTCTATTATCAAGGCCATCCAGGCCTGTGGACCTAGAAGAGCTCAATTTTGAGATGTAAAATAGCACATCCTCTTGATCAAATTTTATCATGTGATACCAGTTTTCAATCTTAATGGACACCTGGTAATTCAATATTGGAGTCTGGTATATTTTCTGAAAGTAATCGCACCAGGTTTTAGCTGGAATAGAGTTAACCTGAACAGAGGCCTGATCTTTGTATATGATCAAAACATTCCAGATTTCGGCAGAGGACTTGGATGCAATCTTTTTCAACATATCCTCGCTATCCCTCTGGTAGCATATTGCCTTCCTTCCTCTTAGCCAATTTTTATAGATTGTACGTATATGCTTTATTTGTGTCAGTTTCTCTTCCAGTGTTGAATATTTTAACAGGCGTATCTGCCTTCTCATGTCAGCTTTTTTGATTTTAACATCAATGTCAAAAACATGGGTGTGTTTATAGCTCTGACCTTGTACACTGTTCTTTACATGCACATATGTTTGCATAGATGCAACATAGTCCAGTCCTGGACATAAAGATAAATGTTTGTCAAAATTGCTCAATGATGTACTGGACCATTTAATTCGATTCCTCATGTTATTTGTGGTTATGTTACCTTTGTAATTGCCACGATTTCCCTCTAACTGGCTTTTCTCTAGTTCCCAAGCCAGACAAAGTTGGCTATGATCACTTTTGCCATTCGACCTTATGGTCATGGATTGGACTATGTTCATCATTGCTCCATTCACAAATATGTAATCTAATGTTGCTTCAAATGAACCATTATGCCACGTACTGGACGCTGGGATGTCACCCTCCACTGTGCCATTTACCATGAATAATTGCATGTCTTTCATAACTTTAGACCATCTATGCTCTTCCACTGCTACTTTCCTTTGACCCATGGACAAGAGGTGAAGATGTAGATCGCCCATAAGCAACATATAATCAACATTTTTTTCAGAGGCAATCCTAACAAAAACCTCTTGGAGTAGGTAAAAAAAGCAGTCGAGTGACAAGTGCGACCTTCCCCAGTAGATATTAACAATTAAGAACAAATGTGTATTACTTCTCAGCTTGATGGCTTGGATAAAGGGCGTATTAGAATCATACATAGATACTTTGAATCCCCTCGATTTTTTGGCTGCTATCATTAGTCCTGCCATGGGTCTGCCTCGCGGCAGGCACAGGGCTGGTTCTAGGAATATCTCGTAACCATCCCAAGTGGGGGCCTGCACAAGCCAGGTTTCTTGCAAAACCACTATATTAAATCCATCAAGCTCTGTTGTTTGTGCATTCGTAAAGTGCGTAAATCCACGTGTGTTCCAACATATTAGCTGGATTGTTTCTTTTAATGTGGATTGTTATTCATGGGCTAACTGGTAGCTTCCTGCATCTTTTTGGCCATTAGTGTTGGTGCCATAGATACGCGGGGTCCACTTCTTGGATCCCAACATTACTCCTTCTGTTTGCGGAACTTCTTGATATAATTTAAAGCCCATTTGGAAGAGAACATCCCTTGCATGCCACATTAAATCTGCAAGGATGGTCGAACGGACAGAGATTTGGGATTTAGAAAGCTCTTGATCGTCCAGCAACTCCACTCTGTCCATATCTGATGTCGTTATATTCCTTAGTTGGGGTATTTCCTTGCAGATGTTTATGACACTTGATCGATTCAAATCAAACTGATGGAATGGGTGATCTCTACATTCCAATAGGAAGCAATGGTTGTTATTTTGTGCAACTGCGCTTGATTTGAATTTATAATCTTCAATCGTATTCATATTTTTTTTCCATTGCAAAGATTGCCTCGTATTGTCGGTATCCAATGGCTTCCTACTTGAGGTTGTCAAGTTACCTCCCACTGAAGAACTGTGTGTCAGATTTTATTGAACTTCCTTGTCCATTACAATTTGAGTATTTTCTTTTAGCCTGTTGGCCATGTATCGTTCTAAAGTTTTGTTTATTTCATCTCTCATTTGAGCCTCAGTTAGCCCACCTAACCTTGGCTCCACAGGTTCAACAACAAGGGGTATCTGGGATTGAGGTCTTTCTTTCTCTCTCATGGCAGCTTCTTCAGCCACTAGATCATTCAATGGTTTGTAGAACTAGCTAGGGGTAACTTTATCTTTGTTACTTACAACCAGAAGTAACAATTGACCACTACTTTCATTGCCCACCTTTTGCTTTTCAGCAGTTACTTTTGCAGCACTTATCTTCAAAATTTGTCTGGTTTTTGCCCTTACTTTACAGGCCTTCTCAGCGGCAATTGCCCTTTTTGTCTTATTTTTCGGTACTTGCCTCTCTTCGGTGTGGTTGTTATGCCCTATCGCCGATTTTGGGGGTACACTGGGCACACCATTTTGTTTTTTCTCACTGGTAATATCCTCAATACTTATCCCTGTATTTATAATATTTGTGTGCTGCCTACCAATATCACCATTCGCACCAATCTGTGGCTATAATTATGCAGCTTCCACAGATTCTTTTGGGGGAGTTACCCCACTGAAGTTAAACTGTTTGAACTGAAGTAATGTCTTGTTTCGTTGTTCATGTAGGAATTCAGTCTGCGTCTCCGAGTCTTTTGACCCGCAGTGTCTAAACATCTCATACTCCGACTGACACTCTTGTTTCACCCATTGCCTGGCCGCCATTATTTTGATTTGTTAATTTGGTTAATAGTATAGTCTGGTAATTTAGCTTTTGATCCATAGCTTCGTACAACTTGGCTAAAGCTGTATTCATGGCCAATAGAGTCATACTCATATCTGCCTGGCCTATGGCCTCCTCTGCATAATTTTCAGCAGGCTTCAATGATCGAGATCCTTCACAAGGATTTTTCGGCTACCTGGGAGTTGGGGGAACAAAAGGGAGTGAATTTACAAATGCTTCCTCTTCTGAGCACTCAGACAAGTCAAGGGAGGTTTTAGTCTTTTGACTTACTGCCGTTTGTTACGTTCTCCTCCTCAAATCTCGGCATGATAGAATTGCTGGGATTTTGCATTTGAATTGGGGACAGGTTATCTACCTGCATTAGGTCCCCTGTGTTAGAGTGGACAAAAACAACTTCCCCCTCATTGACAGAGACAGAGCTCAAGTTCATGAAATTGAGCGCTTCCTCATCCACTTTTCCTGATATATGCAAGTTTTGGTAGGCTTCCCGTAGTCTTTGTTGCGACTCCACAGAAGAGAGTTTGGGAGGACTTTCAATGATCTTTTCAAGGGTATCATGTGTCGGTACTTTATTCTCCTCACAACGTTTACTTTCGTGCTCCATAGTGGTGTCCGATATTATGTTGCCAACACCCAAACTTAACAATGCTGGCACGTTGGCCTTAATCGCAGCTACTTCAATGTCAAGTCGGGAATTCAACTCAAGGAGTTTGTCTTGACTTGCAAGACTACCTTCCATCTGATGCGTTTGCCGGGCTTCATCCCCAGACCCCAACTCTGATTTTAATATAAGCAGATGTCAGACACCTTTGAAGTCAAACGATTCCTGTTTTTATTCACCATTTTCTTATCACCTAGGCGAGTTATCACCTTTTTTTGGCTGTTGGTTCATTGGCGTGTGCAGGTTTACAACAGTGTCTTTTGGGTTCACAGTGTTTCCTTCTTTAAACAGTGACATATTCACAACAGGCATAACAGATTTCAACGTATATGGGCCCTTTTCCATTTTAACACGGTTAAGAACCTACTACTGACTTATGTGCGCCACCAAATGGCCTCTTTCACTGTAAAATGATAATATGATACCAACACACTTTAGTCTGCTCAAGAGTACACTTAACTTTATAACAAAAGCATTAAGCTGCTTAACAATGTATGCTTTCTAAAGGAGTTTTCAAAAAATGTGCTTATCTATTACTTGTACACAGTAAAGCATCAAAGCAGCAGTATCAGATACTTGTTACCCTTGTATTGGCTGCTCCTAGACAGGGCTCAATCCTCCATTGTTTTTTTTAATTTTTAAAAAGTTAATATTAGAGCCCACAATGAAAACCCTTTTTTTACATGTTATGTTTTGATTATTTGTAAAGATGGAATATGTTCCACACTCCCAGCTCTCCAGCGAGACAGCAGGCAAAAACACTTGCCAAAAGTGCTTCCCAAATTCACAGGCTTTAAAAGGGAAACGTGAAATACAGGGTTGATTCACAAATTGTCAGGTAGCTCGAGCTTTACTGCGGTCGGGTTGATGATGGCTTTGATGGGATAGGGCCCAAGATACCTGGAGCGGAAGACCCAAGGCCCTTTTAGCGGGATATTTCTGGCGGCTAACCATACTTTATCTCCGATTTGGTAGTGTGGAGCTTCCCGTTTATGCCGGTCAGAAAACTTATTTTGTTGTTCTTTGGCTTTAGTTAAGCTCTTGGTTGCTTCCTTGAGGGTTTGAGTAATAGTTTAATGTAGGGAGGTAATTGCCGGCATTTCCAGCTCGTCAAAGGAAGATGTCCGGGGGTGCCAACCATTCATGATGTAGAATGGGGTTTGTCCCGTGCTATTGCGGATAGAGTTATTGTAAGCAAATTCCGTTAGCCAAAGAACATCTTTCCAGGATCCTTCGCTCTGTTGCAGCATGCACCTCAGGTACTACTCTAGTGTCTGGTTAGTCCTTTCGGTTTGACCATCGGTCTGGGGGTGCTGACTGGTAGAAAGGCGGAGGTCAATTTGCGTAACTCCTCCAGAAGGCTGAGACAAATTGTGTCCCCCGATCATAGGTCAGTACTGAGGGGAAGCCATGCAATTTGACTACTTGTTCCAGGAACACAGTGGCCAGGATTCCAGCAGTAGGAAGTCCTTTTATTGGAATAAAGTGTGCCATTTTAGAGAATAAGTCCACCACTATTAAAATGGTGTTGAAGCCATCACAAGGAAGTAAGTCTGAAATGAAGTCCATGGACAAAGTATGCCAAGGAACCAGTGGTATGCTTAGGGGATGTAGTAATCCTGCTGGACTGGTCTTGAGATTTTTGCTGTGCGCAGACTCCGCAGGTCGCAATGAATTGGGCCACATCCCTTCTCCAAGTTGCCCACCAATAATTCTTCCTGATCTTGGCCCGTGTTTTAGTAATCCCGGGGTGCCCCTCCACTAGTGAGTCGTGGTAGTTGGCGATGATCTTGTTTTGGGTTTCTTTATCCTTAATGTATAGCCTCCCCTGAAAATAGGGCAAGTTGTCCATGACAGAGTACTGATCTCCCTTATTCAACCATTCTTGTTGGGCAGTCTGATCCATTTGTGATTGGAGGTCGGTCTTGAATTCTTCCCAACATGCGGTTACTGCAATGTGGTTCTGAATTTGTTCCTCCGGAATAATGGGTACTGGTTCTGATGGTATAAATGCGTCCTGGTTATTGCCCATTCGTGATAGAGCGTCAGCTTTTCCGTTCCGCACTCCAGGTTGGTACGTGATTATGAAATCATACTCTGAGAAGAGAGCCGAGCGAAGCTGACGAGATGATTGGGCCTTCTGTCTTTAAATACTGCAAGTTGCGATCTCCGTAATAACGGTGACAGTATGCCTAACCCCCAGGAGGTAATGTCTCCAGTTTGTAAGGGCTCCTTTGATTGCCAATAGTTCTTTGTCGGTTATAGCATAGTTCTTCTCAGGTGCTGTAAACCTGCAGGACCAAAATGCTATAGGATGTAACTGTCCGGTGTCTGGGTCTCTCTGTGATGACCCCGCCCCCCATGGCTACATTGGAGGCGTCGGTCTCAACCACATAAGGTAAATCGGGTCGAGGATGCCGGAGAACAGGGGCTGAAGTGAAAGCCGATTTCAATTCCTGGAATGCCTTTTCAGCGTTGGAGGTCCAAGAAAACTTTTTATTCTTTCTTAGCAAAGAGGTGATAGGGTGGACGATTTGCAAAAATCCCGGAATAAACCGTCGATAGAAATTGGCAAACCTGGGAACGCTCTGCACTCCTTTGTTTGATGTCGGAGAGGGCCATTGAAGAATTGCTTCCACTTTACGAGTATCCATGTGCACCCCTCGTGGGGTAAGCATAAAGCCCAAGAACTCGACTTCTGTAATGTGGAAAAAACATTTTTCTAGTCTGGCGAATAATTGGTTCTTACAGAGTTTTTCCAAAACGGCTCTGACATGGCCCACATGCTCCTCTTTGGATGCCGAATAAATAAGGATATCATTGATATAAACAAGGACACAGACGTCTAGCAGTTTGTGGAGTACGTCGTTCATGAAGAAATGGAATGCGGCTTGTGCATTGCACAGCCTGAAGGGCATAACCTGGTACTTGAAAAGCCCATATATGGTTTGGAATGCCGTCTTCCATTCATCACCTTTTTTCACTCTGACCAGGTGGTAAGCTCCTCGTAGATCTAACTATCTATAGATTTGAGCATTCGTTACCTGGTCGAGTAGCTCTGGAATGAGTGGCAGAGGATACCAATTTTTTACAGTAATCTGTTTTAACGCCCTATAATCTATGCAGCTCCTGAGGTCCCCCTTCTTTCTTAGGTACGAAGAAGAGAGATGAAGATGCTGGGGACTTGGATGGGCGGATGAACCCATTAGCTAGATACTGAATAAAGATATGTTCATAGATGCTAATTTTCCTGCTCAGTCAGAGCATAGATTGAGCTGCAGGGACTTTGTGCCCCAGGGACCAGATCAATTTGGCAATCGTAAGTTCTGTGTGGTGGTAGGGTGTTAGCTTGTACCTTTTGGAACACATCCGCAAAGTCTTGATATACGGCAGGCAATGAGCCTGACATTCCCAGGATGGGTTTCTCCTTGTGTTGTAATGAACTCACATCCTTAAAGTAGAAGCTGGTGCATTCGCGAGGAAAGGTCAGCTTTCTGGTGCGCCAGTCGATCCTTGGGTTATGGGTTTCCAGCCACGGCATTCCTAGAATCATTTGGAACCGGGGGGCCCCTATGAGATCAAACAAAATGCTTTCCCGCTGACCATCCTGACATGTCAGCGTTACCTCGTCGGTGTGTTGAGTTACTGGCCCCGAAGACAGCTGAGAGCCATCCACAGCAGTGACTTTTTCCGAAGTGCGATTTTCGCTGAAGTCGAAGACCTATCCGTGCAGCCAACCCCTGATCGATGTAATTTCCCACTGCACCACTGCCGATGTAGGCTTCTAGCGCATGTACTCTCAATGGTTGTTGAGGGTGGGCTATTAATACTGGAATGACCATGTGTGAGGTTGTTACAACTTTCCTGATTCCGCTTGAAAAGTGGACCTCTGCACTTGCCAGGAGTCCGAGTTTTCCACCTCCTGCTCCTAGTCTTTGTTGTCATTGTCCATGGCACCTACCACCTTCTTGGGGGGTTTTGTAGGGCAATCCCGTAAGAAATGTCCAGCTTTTCCGCAATATAAACAAAACCACTGCTCTCTTCTTTTTTCTCTTTCAGCCTTAGAAATGGGAGCCCGTAATCCCCCTAGGTGCATAGGTTCAGGGGTTTCATAACCCCTGGTCTGAGTGTCCAGAGGCCTTATGTAGACTGATCGTCCTTCAGCTCTTGTGCGGTCCATTTTTCGGTCTTGTAACCAGTGATCTAACTGCACAGTTAGGTTGATATAGTCTGCACAGCACTCGGGTGGGTTAACAACTTGAGCTAGTACGTCCTTTAACTTGCCACAAAGCCCCCAGTAAAACAATGTGGTCCTTTTCTCCTCCGGCCAGTTGGTCTGTGCCACGAGGCGGTTGAAGGTGGCAATATAAGTCAATAAGTCATGGTTTCCTTGCCTCAGAGACAGTAGTTTGTTGTCTAATGCTTGCCCTTGAGTGTGTCTGGCGAACAGTTTTTCCAATTCCCGTTGGAATTCTGCAAAGTTCTGAAGTATGGGATCATCCTGAGCCACTAATGAAAGGCTCCTGGTCGACACAAAAAGTGGAGGAGGCACTGATTAATGAACACAGCGTATTTGTTCGGGCCGCCAAAAAAGCGTTTGGGTGGAGCAAGTGGAACTGCCCCTGGGAGTATCACCTGTACTGGTGGTGAGGGCTGCAGCAACGGAGTTAGTGTAATTCTGGGTAACGGTACTTGACCTGCGTGTGCCTGAAGCATTTGTCTTGCCAGGTCATCTGTTCGTTCTCAGGCTACACTAAGGTCTCTCCTCAGGGAGTTAGTCTCCTGTCTTGAGGCATGCACCTCGGCCCTTAGCTCTCCCAATAGTTGGGCTAACTGGTCAGTTTCAGAAGTTTGCCTAACGCCCAGGCGGAAATTTGGAGCGGCTTTGCGTTCTGTTACGCTCACCTGGTCTCCGCGGGGCGTTGGGGCACGGTTGGAGCCCTCCCTTGACTTGACTCCTCAGAATCGCCTTACCTCCAGATAGCGGTTGGACCTGCGGCTCGGGAGATGGGCGTTGCCCCTGGGTGAAGAGGAGAGGCAATGAAAATGGAGTGGGGATATCGTGACTTCCCCCAGCCCTTTCGTGCCAAAATACAGTGTGCAAGCGCTTTCCCATATAAGCTCACCTGCAGTTTTGTAATGTTGAGCTATCAGTCCTGCTTATCCTAGCAGGGGCGCGTAGAACGGACCAAGTTACTTCACTGGTCCGTGGGAGTGTTGATCCAGACCAGCAGCGGCCAATCCACTTAGAAGGTAAGTCTTTTGTTATGAATATTGTTCGATTAGACTATCTGTAGTTCGTCTAACAATAATTCTTGCAATATCTCATTCCATTTCCATAGGTACAGAGAAGTACATCGGGACCGAAGAGAGTCCGGAAGACCTTAGAGGCTGATGGAGTTTCAACAGTGACAGGTAAGTTGGTCTTTAAAAGGGAACTAGTCTCTTGTATGATGCGGCCGTGCGTTCGATATGAATATGAGTTCTAACCTGTTGTGTTCTTATTACCTCGTAGGTCCAGGCCGACTATGAAGAATGGTGTCCGGATTCTCGATGAAGATTTGCGGTTGCAGGATGAAGGCTTTGACCGTGATGGAATGCCAGTGAGAAAGAAGACTTCAGCTCCGACCGTGATGGAATGCAGGTAAGAAGAAGAGTCCGGCTCCGGACGCGATGAGTTGCAGGTAAGAAGCACACTCAGCGATGTAGTGGCTAGGAGCAGGTAAGATGCCCGCCCAGCGATGTAGTGGCTGGCAGTGGGTAAGATGCACGCCCAGCGATGTAGCGACTGGCAACAGGTAAGGCGCGCCCTCATCGATGGAGTAATTGGGGTGAAAGGCGCGCGCGGCGATGTCGCGGTAGACTGCAGGTAAGGAGCGCTCTCAGGAATATCTTCAGGGTGGGGCTGCAGGAATCCAGTGATGCGCTGGTAAGCACAGCGGAGAGCGTTACGCTGCTGAAAGCAGAACAACTTTAAGCGAAGGCACGTGGATGGGCTGGCCTTATACAGGCTGGCTCAGGAACCTCCCTTTAGCCCCTCCTACCGACTCCACCTTGCCCTTCTTTGGGACTGTAGCATGTGTTTTCCAGTTCTGTTCTATGGCCACGCCCGGCCCTGCTGCACACGCCCTTGGCATAGAGTGTGCAGAGCACACTTTTACATGAGCCTGGCGCCAGAGGACCAATAGGACCATGGTTACGAGGAAGGACTGGCCCCTTGACAAGTGGCCATGACAATACTATGAGCTTCTGGGGGAAGGAGAGGAAAGGCAGTGTACCTCTGAGGAGGTGCAGTAGGAAATTTGACTTTTTAGAGACCTCGGAGATGTGGGCGGAGAAGGAAAGGGTGGAGTCAAAGATGACCCTGAGGTTCTTAGGAGGGCCAAGGGAGGCCGGCCAGAGAGTGAGGGGAAAGGATGGTGAAGGTGTGCCGATGAGGAGGATCTCTGTCTTGCTGGCATTCAGACAAAGATCATTGGCGGCACACCAATCTTGAATGGCAGTTAGGCGATGGGAGAGGAGGTGGCTGTCATGATGCCTACCTCCAAGGAGCCAGGTCCGACCCAGCAACCCCAGAGGCAGGCATCATTTCCCCCAGGGGAGTGCCAGCGGGCCCAAGCTGGGGCCCTTTGGACACAGTCCTGGCGCCTTAGGTGCCAGGCACATGTTGGACCTCTGTCCTGGCGCTTTAGGCGCCTTAGGCGCCAGGCTCATAAAGCTAGACATGTGTTCAAGTGTTTTAATGTGCACTTACCTGATGCAGACCATGCTGCCACATCCAGGCCCTCTTGAGGCCTGAATAGGAACTACTTACCCTGTGGGACTACTTTCCACCCGGGTGTGGTCAGGGAAGGATACATACCCGATCGGAGGAAGGATACACACTTGGAACTTCTTCCAAAGCTATTTAAACCACACCCGATCAGCAACTCACGCTTCGCGTTGTTCTGCTCCTCGCAGCTGGACGCTCACCGTGTCAGCTCCTGCATCTGGACTTCAGCCACGCCTGTCAGCATCCTGGGTCACCTGCAAAGGGAGACAAGAGACCTACCAGCTAATCTGCACCACGGAGACATCACCGACGATCCTGAAAGGGAAGACATCATTTTTAAAAGCATTTCGTTACAATCGCTGCAGCGCTGCATTTCACTCACTTTTCCTGGGTTCCTCCATCTTCAGCAGCGATCATCCGGATACACAGCCACTTCCCAGAGCCTAGAGAAAAAGACAAGAATAAGAGGTGAGAGAAGGAAGGGATTAGGAAAAGCTCAGTTTCCTTCTAAGACTTACCTGTTGGGTCATTTCCATTTCATTTCGGGTCTTGCTGCTTCCAAGCAGGACCCCGGCCCCTATGGGGAAAAAAGACAAAGACATTAGATGAGCGAATGCAAAAACATTACCTGAGCGCTCATCTAGGACTTACCAGATCTTTACTGGAACTGCACGTTTCACTTCGGGTCGGCGCCATATCTCCGGCATTCCGAACCCCGGCCCCTATGGGGAAAAGACATCAACGTCAGCGCTTTGTTGCAAGAAGTCTCCAAAGGAATCTTCATTCATCACCTGAAAAAAGACAATGAACATTATTATTTAAAGCTTGAACTTTTGAGCTTGCAACAAAACTTTTACAGCGCCTTACCAGTGTAATCAAGCTTACCTGAACTCCCATCCAACCTCAATCCAGTGAAGTAACTGGGTTCAACGCGCCCCTGCGTCAGAAGCAGGATGGAGAGCTCGTCCTTTCAGACCCTAAGGTGAGACTTCACGGGGAATCGTGGAAGGGTATCGTGGAGGGTTGGAAGAGAGTGGGAGGCTTGAGCATAACTCAGTCAGTAGGTAATACTCCCTTTTCACGCACAGGGGAATATTCCTGCGAGCCGGAGAAGCCAGAGTAGAGGGCCCTTCCTATCCATCTTCAGAGTCCTGCGCTTCACCATTGAAGAAGCATCAGCACTCGAAGCCAGACCTGCGCCTCCGTGGGAATCAGGTGAGCGTTACAGTGGCAAAGTGCAGCCTGAAAATGAGTTGAGTGTCAGCGTAGCACTGGAAATTTGAGCAGAAAGTGGCAATGCAGTTGGCGAGAGTTGCCAGGTATTGGTTGAAAAGCCAGGGCAAGAGGTTAGACCCCTGGGGGAACACCACAGGTAGAGAGGAAGATCGATGAAATGAAGGACCCAAGTTGGACCTGGGAGGGTCGATCTGAGAGGAAAGAGGTCAGCCAGGCCAGAGCCTGATCAGTGATACCCAGGTTATCACAGAGACGGCTGAGCTGGATGGTATGGTTGACCGTGTCGAAGTCGGAAGAGAGAGATCGAGGAGGATGAGGACAGAGGGAATGTTAGAGTCAAGGTTGGAGAGCAGATCTTCATGGATGTTCAGAAGAGCAGTTTCCGTGCTTCTGGCAGCTCTGAAGCCAGACTGGTGGTCATGCAGACATCCAACAGAATTGGAATGAAGGTTAAGCTGAGAGATGGCCAACTTTTCCAGGAGTTTGCCCAGAAAGGGAGTAATGGAAATTAGGCGACAGTTATCTGGACAAGAAGGATCAGCTGTGGGTTTCTTGAGAAGAGGATGCACAAAGGAGTGCTTCAGAGTGGAGGGGAAGGATCCTGAGGCAAAGGACCGTTTGCAAAAATCATCAAGGGTTGGAGAGAGGGTGTCAATGCGTTCCTTGATGGTTTTAGAGGAACAGGGATGAACAAGGCTTTCATAGATCGGACTTGTCTAGCGACCTCATCAGGGGAGAAAAGAGGAAAGGACAAGAAGGATGGTAAGGGGGTGGCTAAAGGAGGGTAAGCAAGCACAGATGGAGAGGGGAGAGGTGGGGGTGTGGGTGGAGAGGGTGGACAGGATGTCCTGGGTTTTTTAAATGAAGTGAGAGGCAAGGGCATTGCAAAGAGCCAGGGACGCTAAAGGGGGGATAGAGACTGCAGCAGGTTTGGCCAGCTCCTTGCAGATTTTAAAGAGTTCGGCCGAGTTGTTAGATGCCGCAGAGATACGAGCTTGAATGTGGACTGTGTTCTTGGTGAGGACAGAGAGTCGGTATTGCCTTTGTAGCAGGCGACAGGCCAGTTTGTTAGTGGATGAACAGGAAGTCCTCCATTTCCTCTCAGCCGCCCTACACATAAGTTTAAGTGTAGCTAGGACAGAGTCATACCAGGAATTGCACTTGGCTTTGGACTTCAAACGGATCCTCATGACAGGGGCAAGAGCATCAAGCGTATCAGAAATTGAAGAGTAGAGCAGAGACAGGGCTGTGTCAGGATGTCAGACAGCCAAAGGTGGAGGGGGGGGGGGGGAGAAAGTGGTGGCAAAAGCCTCAACTGACACACGCTTCATGGGCTGGATGTCTGAGAAGGTAGGTGGCCGTGTTGGGGCAGGCTTGGCTTGGGGGTAAGAGAGGGAGATATGAGAGGAGAGGAGGGAGTGATCGCTCCAGGAGAGAGGAGTGGTCAGAGGAGATCAAGACATCAAGTGTTCCATAATATGTGCCTAAAGTACAGGCACAAAAGGTTGCATTTTGGCATAGCTGGTATGGAGGCAAGAACAAGACTAGCTGTACTTGAACATAACAAAAACTTTGGGAGGGAACAAGCGAAAACTGCAGGAACATTCGGGATGCTTCATTACCCCATGGCCTTTACAAAAAGAGGGAAACAATGGGTGGCCAAGCCGATTTATCAGGAAATGGATTTTAAATTTGTGAAAGATCTGACATTGACTGTGTTGGCCCATGCATACTCAGGGAATTGATCCTGATTTTGTACCAAGGACACATACAATGCCACAAAACATTGCAAATGAGCCTTGTCCTCCTAAATCGGAACTTGTGGAAAGGTTGACTTCCAGATTTAAATGATTTGTAGGTGTATTCGAAATCTGCTTGCAAAAACATTTGACAGTAAACTGTAATTGAATATAACACCCCAATGTTGTGATTGTTCGCATTGGGACCCCTGCTTCCGCTTTCCCACTCTCAATCTGGCTAGCCTCCCTGAGCCCTGGACCAGCGCCCACCGGCAAAGCTAATAAAACTTGGGGTCATCTTCAACTCCACTCTCTGCTTCTCTTCTAAAATTCTGGAAATCTCCAAAAAGTGTAACTATCAGCTACACCTCCTCAGAGGTACTCTACTGTTTCTCACTTTCCCCCAGCGGTTCTCTGTCACCAGTACCCCGGTTCTCTCTAGGCTGTAATACTCCATAGGCCTCTTGCTCAACCTCCCAGCTTCTACCCTGGGCTTGGCCTCAAGCCCATGGACTGCATCTCTCTCGCGCCGACATCCCCTCACTGGCTCCCCTTTTTTGCAAGGATAAAATTCAAGATCCTCATTACTGGTTCTTTGCACTTGCCACAGTATCCACTGACCTGGTGCACTTGGTCTTCCCTCCCACAGTGACCGAATTGCACATACGCTTTATACACAGACACTTTATAAATAAACATTACCGAGGGCCAACTACCAGAGAAATACTGTTACACACTGAATAAGACTAATTGGATTTATACCGTGCCTATTATCTGAGTTTCACCAAATCTGAGAAATATATTGTCCAGTTGATTGTAGTATGTGATTTCTTGCTGAGCGTCAATGTGCAACTGATATGGTCGACTGCCCTGGTATTAATGAAAGTAATGTAAATGTAACAATTGGTTCTGGCTACCAAATAACTGCTGTTCTGTGTTCCAAATAATGTTCTGTGTTCCAAATAAGGTGGTATCCTACGGTCTGTGTACTTTGAAGCATAGTGTGCTTTTATAAAAGTGGTTGTATATAATCAATTATTACTTATTTGTTTTGTTTGTTTGTTTTATTCATTTATAATGCACACCAGACCCGAGGGTAAGAGGGTGCAGCAGTACAGGGTATGCAAAGCTTACAAGGGTTACAATAGTTACAAGTTACACTTTACATGGTGAAAATACTATAGACAGGATAGGCAGCAATGCAGTACATTATATACAGGAAACAATAAGTTATATACAGGATATGATATTTATGTAATGCTTGCCGGTAGTGTAGCATCGGGCAAAATAGTACAGAGCAATTTACAGTATACATCTGTATCTGTAATAAAGGCAAGAGGATGGCAGGGGGTAGTGGTTAGTTGATCGATTGCTTCAGGTGATTGATGTAGTTGGCTCTGAATTTAAGGTAGGATTTCTCAGCACGTATAGTTTGGGGCAGTGAATTCCATACTTGGGCCGCCGGACGGGGAAGCTAGCACCTCCGGCCTTAGTCAATTTAAATCTCGGAATGATAACGGTATTGGCATAGGTGCTTCTGGAGGGTCTGGATGATCTTCTTTCCATGAATCTATCAGAGAGATAGGGTGGCGCTGCGTTGTTCAGGGCTTTGAGAGTGAGGGAGGCAACTTTCAGTAAGATTTTGTCTTGGGTCGACAGCCAGTTGTTATTCCGCCTTGTCTTGGAGATGTGGGTTCGTTTAGGGATGCCAAGAGCTGCTCTCAGGGCATTATTTTGTATAATGTGTATTCTATGTGGGATGAATTTGTTGGCCCCAATATATAGGGCATTACAATAATCAAGTCTGGAAAAGATGAGGGCTCTCGCTAGGATCAAACAGTTCTCATCAGAGATGAAGTGTTTACCAGCTCTCATAAGCTTACATGTGTAAACTGTGGCTGAGGCCAGAGAATTCACCTGTTTGTTGAAGGAGAGGGTGGCATCTAGGTAAAAGCCAAGAGTCTTCACTTCCTTGGCAACATTGATAGTGTTTCCATCGATCTCGAAGGTATGATATTTCTGGCCTAGTTTTTTGAGGGTGGAGTGTGTGCCTAGAATTTGTCATCGGTTTTGTCATCCTTCAGGCATAGACCATGGGTGCCTGGATGATGAGATACACCCTATTTACCAAGGCCAAATCCTTGTTGTAATCCCTGGAAAGTGGGAGGAGAATCTGGGTATTATCTGCATAATTAGTGTATGTGATACCAAGAAGGTCCAGATCATCAAAAAGGGGCTTGGTAACTATGTTGTATAGTGTCAGGGATATGCAGAAGCCTTGGGGAACACCGCACAGGATGGGGATAGGGTCCGCTGCATCTGAGGGGGGGTCCGCCGCCGCTTCAGGAAAGATTCGACCCATCGTATGGCTTCTTTGGAGAAGTGAGCTGCAGAGTTAAGGTGGTTGCAGAGGACTTTCTGGTCTACAAGGTCGAAGGCGGCTGAGAGATCAAAAAGTAGAAGGAGTGCTGTTTGACCTTTGTCTCTTAACTCATCAATTTGGGCCTTCAAGTCGATGAGCGCAGTCTCGGTTCCATGTTGTGGGCGGAAGCCTGACTGCCTTGTTCCTAGGAGCTTATGTTGTTCTAGAAATGTTTGCATTTGGGTGTATGCTATCTTGTCCAGAATTATTAGCAGAAAGGGGACTATTTTTATGGGGCGGTAGTTGGTGGGATGAGGGGGTCGAGGGATTGTTTTTTTAGTAGAGGCAGTACCCATGATTGTTTCAGGTTGGATGGCACAATGCCCAAGGTGAATGAGGCATGCACGAGCTTAGATATGAAGGGTGAAAGTTCTCTGGCAGCATCTTTTATGAGTTGTGCCGGGCACAGGTCACCTTGACAATTGGAGGGCTGAAGAGAGAGGATAGTTTTTTCCACCTCCAGGATAGATAGAGGTTTTGGCAAATCTGAATTGGTTAGTTGTATTTTGTTCCAGTGGGGGTGGGTTGGTGTTAAGTATTGGTGGTATGTTTGGGAGTAGCTTTCTTAGCTGCAATTTTCTTTTGAAGCATGGTGACTTTGTTGGTCAATGCTTGTTGTATCTCTGTGCACCAGGCTTTGCCTTTTGTACATATATCAGGAATGGGAGTGGGCGACTAGTTCTTTTAGAATTGAAAACAGCTCCCTCATACTTGAGTTGGCCGTGGCTATGCGCTTATTATAAGGGTTCTGTTTTGCCAGGACAATTTATTTTTTATAGTCTGAGGAGATTTTGGTAAGTCTATTTTTATGCTCTTCTGTGGGCGAGATTCTCCAGGACGATTTGCAACTTCTTTTGAGTTGACGGAGGTCTTTTAGTTCAGGGGTGAACCATTTATTGCAGTGGTTTTTTGGTTTACTAGGTCTGAGTTTGAGGGGAGCTATGTTGTCAAGTGTGGAACGTAAGGTTTTGTTATACTCTTCCACAAGTAACTCCAGGTTAAGGTGTTCATCTAGTTGGTTCAGGGTGGGTAGAATAGCAGGGATCCCTTTGTCTTTAGTGATACTCTTTTGTTCCTGGTCGGGCATGAGGGGGCCATATTGGCTGCATGTAGGAGTGGCCTGATGGTGGATAAATCAAAGGTGACCAGGTAGTGGTCCGTTCATAATAGCGGGGAGATGGAAGCAATGACTGCAGAGCAGTTATAATCTGCTAGCCAATCGAGGGTTTCCCTCTGTTGTGGGTGGGTTCCACAATTTTTTGGGTTAGTCCCAATTCCGTGAGGGTATTAGCCACATTGGAGGCATGTTTGTCTAAGGGGTCGTTATAGCTTAGGTTAAGGTCTCCCAGAATAAGTAATTGCGTGAAGAAGGTTGATAGATAATAGGCAGTTGGTATCTTCATCAAATGTGCCCAGCGGGCCCGGGGCCCTATAAATGAGGTAGATGGTCAAGGTCTGTGAGTTATGAAGTGGGAGTTTGATAGCGCACACTTCGCAGGAGTTGGAATCTGGAATGACAGTGGTTCTCATATTTAGGCTGATTTTGGCGATGATAGCAACACCGCCGCCTTGCATATTAATTCTGTCTTATCTCAGAATGGTATAGCCGTCTGGGATTGCTAGAGATAAGGGTCCTGCCGCCTCATGCAGCCAGGTCTCTGTGACAGCAAGGAAGTCCAATTTGTTGGACAGTATAATCTCGCAGATGTCCGTGGCATGTGCTGTTAGGGATCTGGCATTTATTAGACCACCTTTCAGAGGAGGGGCTGCAGTGGTGGTTTTGGTTTTAGTGTGGGGGGTAGGAGCGGTCTTAGTTTTGCTATTAGTAGTGCTAACTTGATGGGTAATGGTTCTTTTGTTGGCGGCCAGGAGAGATCTGGTCAAAGGCTCGTATAATCTGGTGAGTCTTGCTCTGAGCCTGGAGTTTCTGGTAGGTGGGCTGCTCGGGCGTTCAATAATCGCTTCAGTCCTTGGTCTAATGGTGGGGTTAACTTCCTCCATGGTGATGAGAGAGGCGATAGCTATGCAAGATTGAGTAAGTTGGCGATTCTTAAACATGTGGTGTTGGCTATTGTCAGCTGTTAGGCCGGTTGAGTGTGCTAGAAGGGCGATAGACCAGAGGCAAAGTATTATAATGCTCATGGTGTATCAGTATAGGGAACTGTATTCTAATATTAGGTCAGCACTGGTATGTGGGTAAAGGGGTAAGGGCCCCAGATGGTTAATTAGGTATAGCAGATATGGTCTGAGTTCAACAATCAATGGATGGAAAGGTGCCTATGGGCTGGATTCAGCAATCAGTGTCAAAGCGCATGAAGGCTAGGTTTGCCGGCTAATGTCAAAGCACATGTGGGCTAAGTTTGACAATCAATGGCAGGGCACAAATGGGCTAGAATCACCTTCAGTGGTAGGGCACATAAAGGCTAAATTTGACAGTCAATGGCGAAGCACAAATGGCCTAAAATCATCAACTAATGGCAAAGCACAAATGGGCTAAAATCAGCTATCCATGGCAGAGCACAAATGGGCTAAAATCATCACTCAATGGCAGAGCACAAATGGGCTAAAATCACCTTCAAAGGTGAGGCGCATAAAAGTTAAAGTTAGCAGTCAAAGAAAGGCGCATATAGGCGAAGTTCAACAGTTAATGGCAAGGCACATATGGGCTAGAAGTGGCATCTATGGTCCAGCCTGTGTGGCTATGTTAATGAGGGAGTGGCCGTATGTTAACATAGATGCGGTTGACAATGTAACACATATCACACATAGGCGTGTCTAATCATAGTTGGAATGTTGTGCATTTATGGCTGAGGTCACCGAGAATGTACTAGGCCTACTCTGATTTCAATAAACCATTTATTTTTTGAATACATAGTGTTTCAGGGTTTCTTTGCAATGTTTGTATTGCAATATCACTTGAACTAATTCCACGGCCCCCTCTCCATCCTTCGACAAACCTGGCTGCTCTGCCTACGCAACCTTGAACTTGAGTGGTACAACATTATATTAAAATTGGTGCCCTGGAATGCTTTAGTTGAATACTTTCAATAAGCCCTTCTTTCGACTTCAGAAAAACTGCACTAACAGCCTCCCCGTAGTCAACCCAATAAGTTGTTTCAATAAGGTATCTGTTTTATTTATGCACTTAGTGGAGGTGCGTGCTGTCGACAATTTGGAACAAAGGTTAGTACAAAGGGCTAACAATCGTGCCATTCCGTGTATTAAATCTATCAAATTGCTCTAATTGACTACATGAGTGAAGCCCTTGCAACTCATGACGGTAACTTTGACACACAAATATCCCGTAAAGCTATTCGATAATTGCTTGGTTGGCCTGCGCTCCCAAGCTATTCTCATCTCATGAGAAATGATTTTCCGCCAAGGGCACAGCCTACTCGAATAGTGGGAACATATTCTTCATCGCCACAGCCCCTTCCTGACTTTGCACAGCCTTTCCAAGAAGATCCAAGCACTACTGCAATGTGGAGTAACGGGGCAGGCGATCAGTATCAACCCTCCCCAGACCAAGGGCCCAATTCACAGAATGTTTCCATATTGTAATTGCATCATTATAAAGCACTTCTGTGAATCAGGCCCTTAGTATTGACCGCATGCCAACCCACATCGATTGGTCGGCCTTGTCCAGAAAGTTCACCTGTTTCAGTGAACCAAGGTTAAATCATACAGAATAACAAAAAAGCAATGGTCTCTGCTGCTCTATAACATTCTGAATCCGCAGTGAATGTTGGTGCCTTTTGGGAGGCCACAGCGTCAGTAATCACATCACGCATAGGGTCTGACGCCGGCACAGTTGATTGGTTAGACAGTATACATGAGCATGCTGCATAGGGGATGCCAGGCCACAACTGGTTTGTTTCTTGGCCGATTGTAGATTAAAATGTGCATCGGCCAGGCTCATCTATCCATGAAGTGATTGTCAGGTCTCTCATAAGTTACATTTTGAAAAGCATGATAATATGCTAAGTCTATTACTAACCCGCTGCGCAATGCACCAGGAATGCTCATCAGATGTTGCATGGGTGAAGGGTGGGAGAAACACTCCCAATGACAAACACATTCTGCGCTTTCTCCCATGAAAGAGTGCAGGAGAAGGGAGAGGATGGGTTTCAATTACATTTTCGTACAGAGATGATATATGCACAGAGGTATCAGCAACACATTCCTTTCACAATTGTTCAAACGTTCATGTTATGAGACAAAATGTACATAGTGGTTTGTAACTGTCCTTGGCTTTCAGAACCATTATCAAACTGAGGCGTCCTGTTAGTTTTTTAGCATTCTTTCACAAAATCGAAACCTAGCAGTCTCTGTCTTCCATCTCCAAAGACAATGCAGCGTTTTGTTATTTGGCCGTGAGTAAAAGTTTACAACTGCTCAAAAGACACACAAAATATAACATTTACTATATTGCAAGTGGACATACGGGAAGTTAGTTTCCATTCCTGTGAGCTGTTATTCGGAGCGGTTACTTGGAGAGATCTAGAAAATGGAATATCCCAAAATTATGTGAGTTCAACTTTACATAATGTTTTTGCGATTAAAATTGCACCTGTGCTTGATGCATAACTTATTCATCGACGTGCGAATGTGAGAGCAAAACAAAATAATGGACACAGTGCGATGTGTTATGCCGATTTATATTTATATTGTGCATTTTAAGAAACCGAGTGCCTAACTCACGGACTATCTGTCTAATATTGATTGATATTTATGTATAGCAGTGGTGTTGCTAAGTCTGCAAAAGATCTGGGGCTATGCTATTGTCGGGACTCGGGGCTAGCCAGCCTTTTGGTTGTTTGCCCCTGAGCTTCTATCCGGGGCTACAAACAAAATCCATGGGGCTATAGCCCCCTCAGCCGCCGCCTAGCAATAGTTTAAAGAGGGCTGAATGAAGATTTCATTAGTCAGTATTGATTATCAGCCTGGAAATGGGATGTGCGCTGGATCATATTGTGACAAGTAGTGATAAATCGATCGACAACCAGAACCCGTATGCAGGCTAGTGATATCTAAACCCCTTTGTCCAGTGGAATACCCAGGTGTGCTGCCACCATTGCATCCTCTGTTGCCTCCTTGGGCACCATAAAGTCGGGGTGCTGGTTTAACGGGCCGGGGATGGACATTTGTGGCGTTTATCTGAATTATACGTTAACTTGTTATATTCGATTACAGAACAGCGACTAAAATTTATTTTTATTTTGTTATCTACGCAGATATATTGTACCGTTCTGCATATGCCAGTTTCAAGCTACCGTCAGATGGATTCTTCAATCAACAGTGGCGGATCACCATCCACAGCGCTTAAAGCGTCACTGTCATGTGTGACGACCGACAGGGACCAACGTGCCCTTTGGCGTTACCAGTAACAAGGAGCAACCTGTCAGCATTCACGATTTCACATTGTGATGAGGAGAAAACTTTGCCGTTGAAAGTGCAGACAATGATCGTCATTCAAATGTTTTGCAGGTGTGACACATGGACACAAAAGATTTTGATTACTGGACTTAATGGATCGTTGAGCGCAAAATTCGAATCATTCGATGTTCGCTGACTCTTACTTCTACGGCAAAAGAATATCATTCATTCCGTGAACTTAATATTCTCTTGTGAGCGTTCTTTAATAAAAGCACTCGTTACATGGCAGACTAATTGTTTTCTTGAAATATAAGGTTTCAGATTGGGGACAAGAAAGAAAAGTGAAGAGCTGTGATCGGATGTGTGTGTTTATCTTCCTGGTTCTGCGTTAGATAACGTTATGACGTGGGTGATGACTGTGCACGTTTGGCTATGCTGGCTGTGAATGTCACGAAAATAGGTGGTGCTCATCGGATGGACTGGTGATGTCAGCTTCAGGGGCGGGCAATCTGTATTCTTACTGTGAGTGCAGTTGAACTTAGAGTGATGCCTCAACGGATGAGATTAGCACAAGATGGCCACGTCCCCAACCCATGGTTTTCGCATGTGTAAAAGTGTGGAAAACTAAGATAAAATGCATAGGATAATAATAATTTTGAGCGTGCTTCCCCTTTAAGAGTGTGCCCCCTAAAATTGGCAACTGTCATGTTAGATGGCTGTCTTATGCCAACATACATTGGACTAAAGAGATCAGCCATTGAGCTATGCTCTTATATTACGGAGAACGGTCTTGAGTTGAACTTTGACAAAACAACATTTATGACTTTTGGAACTGGCAGAGGAGTACAGCAAACTCTGTTTTTGTTGAGGGCCCTATTGAACATGTCACCTCTTATAACCATTTGGGTTACATTGTAGGAAATGCAGCAAACAAGAATGCAGCTTTAATCGTTGGCAAACAGTCTAGAGCTTGGTGATTGGAGTAAGAAGTGAAATCTCAATTTACATGACATTGACTAGTCATCTGGTGGAGCCCTCAGGCCATAACAGGCCATAACAGACCCACGTCAGTGCATGGTCCAGTGTTGCTCATCACGCTTTTATGGTGACATTTTATTTCATCCTGCTTTTTTACACAATGTTATTTTATTGCTGTTTTCTATCTCTGTGCCAACTTGTTAGGATTCTTATCTTTTGCTGAACTAATTGTGCCGTGTGTTGAAGTGTATTTTAAGAATCTTCATTGAAAATGTAACTCGTCTGATTATATATTTCATTGCAAGTTTAAATCACTGCAGATTTGATGTATATGCTGCTAGATCGTGTGACTGATATGACCAAGGAGTGAAATCACTATTTAAGTGACACTGACCAGACTTGCTGCTTTTACACCCATTGACTACCTCTGCCTTGAGACCAAGCAGCACGTTCATGGGCGACGTCATCTGGTGGAGCCCTCAGGCCATAACAGAACCATGTCAGCACGAGGCGCTGACGTGAAGCCTATTTTGGCCTGTTCTGGAAGTGTTGGCAGGACACGCTGCTGGCTCTAGGACACTGTAAACCCATGCAGAGCTGGACCGTTTATTCTGCGAGCAGGTTGATGCACTTTGGCTGAACAATGTACTCCCCTTCTATGGCCCAATTGGACTATTCGAGGCAAAGCCTACTGGCCCTTGGACAGCACCCAAGGCAGATAACACTTCGGACTCTGCGATAAGATTGAGAGTCACTCTTCAGTGAAGTTGTCTACTAGGGTAGGGTTGTCCTCAGTAACAAAGTCTGTTTTGGCAAATGCCAGATCTGCTGATCTAATTGAGGAATTGTGTTTTGATATGCTTTTAATTACCGAAACTTGGCTTAATGAAGCTTCAAAAGCCATGTACCACTCTATAGTACCCCCTGGATTGTTAATTCAATCAATTAATTATACTATAATTGTACTATGAAACAAGGGGGGAGGGAAATTGCTTAAATTGCTGTCATTTACAGATCGAGTTTGAGTATCTCTCAATTCAATAGTCTCTATTGGGATGATACAGCTCAGGTCGGTCATTTAAATATCAGGCTCTCTACTACGGCTCTTGTAAAATTATTAAGGCTCTTGTAAAATTATCTTAGGTAAAGACCCCCCATCCACTCCCCCACACCCACCACTTCAGCCCTGAGAATACGTTTGTCCAACCTGGATTTTTTTCTCATCTACTGATGGAATTAGATACCGGAAAATGATACTTCTATACTTCTGGGAAACTTCAATATTTGGCTGAAGGATACTATTCAAACTGAAACAGCTATCCTCTTGGAGATATTGACTAGTCATGACATGCAACCCTATTTTGGTTCAGAGTAGAGGGGTTACTGTTTTACAGTTGGATGCAGTCTCCTGGGCAGATCACTTAACTAGCCTATACTTCATCTCCCTGCCTGACAAACCCCTTAGCAGGACCTTGGTAACCACATCATTTACATATCATAGGCCAACGGATCTGCGAGCCATCCCAGGCCCACAATTAGCTAAGTCTCTGCCTATTAATCCACCTCTGAACTTTTCAGATTATTTTGATCATGGAAGGGGAGTGTTAACTATTTGTAACAAACACACCCCTCTGCTTCAGAGAACAAACACACACAAAAAGCATCTAATCCTTGGTATTCTACATCTTTCAAGATCCTACAGAGGAAACATCGACAAATGGAGGAAACAGAATACTACGTCTGAAATAAACGCTAAAACAACCTTGAAAAAATATAAAGTGGCGATTTTTGAAGCAAAGGCTAAGTTTCTTCAGAACCGGATCAGGATATCACAAAATTGGCCCTGTGAACCATTTGCTGACTTGTTTCATCCTAGATGTACCTTAAGGGTGCTTTCACCCTCCATTTACCAAGTCAATTATTTAAATACATTTTTCATTAATGAAATTGAGAAGATTCAGGAAACCATCGATTTGAATCTGAATCAAACCCCTATTGTGCCTAAAAACACTTCTCCATTAAGGCACCCCTGTCCTCTCCATCTGCTCCTCCAAAATTCAACTCTGTTTCTCATTGAACAGTACTAGACCTTCTAACAGGAGATATGTGCTATTGGGGAATCGGGAGTAGTTGAGCCATATCAGTAATTGCTTCTATGACCCTACTATCTGCAGGGATCATCTATTGCTTTCCACTGGCAAGTTTATTATCAGGTTTACTCGTGAAGAGATCAAGCTGAAAATTGCATTGCTAAAAGACTCTAGAGCCCCTGGTCCAAATGGGTTACCTAATGCAGTTTTAAAAAAGAATCCAGGAGGAAATGTTTCGCCTATTCACTAAAGTAAGCGATGAGGAGCGGATCCCGTTATCATGGTGGACCTCGATCTTAATTCCCATCCATAAGTAAGGCCCGAGATTATTGGCCATGTTGGACACTACCGGCAACATTTTGCATCATTGCTACTGGGTAGACTAGTCAATTGGGTGGAATCCAACTGCATATTGAGCAATTTCCAAATGGGTTTTCGATCGGGCATGGGCACAGCTCACTGTCTGTGGTTGTTTGACTCCTGGTCAAGGCGGCCAAGACTAAAGGGCAACCTGGCCTCTATGTAGTCTTGTAGTCTTGATTGATTTCAAGGCTGCCTTCGATACTGTCAATAGGAATACCTTGTGGGACAAGATGTCCCATTTAGGATGCCCATGTGACCTGCTATTGCCAATATGGGGCTCACACCTCAATACAAGTAAGACTCAATCGGCCAGACCAAACAATCAGGGAGTAAAGCAGGGGTGTTCACTTGCCCCCCCTTTTATTTACCATCTACTTATCTGAACTCCCCAAAGCTCTGGTGGCGGCCCAAACCTGCACGAGCACATTAATGGGGACCAAAGTTTCCTGTTTCTCATATGCAGATGATCTCATTATCTTTGATCACACCTTTACAGGGCTGAAAAGATTCATGGATGTCCTGCAAAAATACGTTTTGGAACATGAAACATGATCCTAAATCTAGAAAAGACCAAAGTAATGCACTTTTCGTATAACAATTAACGGGAATGCCATTGAGGGAGTGCATAGTTATAAATATCTTGGGGTCGAATTTACTACCAAAGCGGACTATGCTGTCCTAAAAGAAGAGATGAAACGCAAGGCGACTTTGAAAATAAACATGCTATACCATGTGTTAGATCTGCCTCTGGGTTTTCTTTTAATGGGACATTGACTATATATAGGCAATGTTTTGCCTCTCTGTGTTGTTTGGTTTAGAGGCCATTGGTATGAAGTACTTGCATGGCTGGCCATCTTGGAAGGCAAATTTTGGCGGAGAATGTTGGGGTTGAACCCTAGTGTTCCCATAAAAATCATCCGACTCGAGTTGGGGCGCACCTCTCTGTCCGCTAAGGTAATTAAAGGGAGAAGCCTCCTCTTTCTAAAGTCTCCTAAGGCTCCCGTTTGCCCCGTACTAAAGTTTCTGGGCCTACAGTCTTAGACATCTGATCTTACCACCCTGCCCTCCCTTGTTGGTGTTGGATTTGAAAACGTGCTGAGTCCAGATTGGAAGGACAGGCCCCCCCACTCACCCCCACCCCCCCCCCCCCGAGTTTCTGGGATCAAAATTCAACTATGCCCCCAAATTAAAAAACCTAGGTTGCATCTGGCAAGTCAACCTGGGTTGGGAAACCCAGGTTGGGGCCATAGTTCAGTAGTTTTTTTCTCTCTGGCTATTGCACATGGCCCTGCCATATATTTCTCAAAATGATCATGCCATGGTAGTAGGAGCATCAGTCAACTCTTGCATAGACTATGGTAATGGCCTCCTGGCAGGCTGCCCCAAGAAACAAGGGATTATTTCACAACAGTTCTTTGCTGCCTCTAGTTTTTAGTGTAAGATTTTAGCATGATTCTATACCAGGCATATCATCTGTGCCCAAATGCAGTAGTGTCTGCCAGGTTTCAGCGCACTATAAATTATTCAAAATCAAAGGCAACGCACTTATTATAATGATTAAGGCTTTTGCTGAATTGACTTGCGTTTACACATTAAAGGGTGTGATAATGGTTTAAAAATAGTCTTCAGTAACAGCAATGAAACATGGTCAGGATGCCATCCATCTAACTGAACCAACTGACTTAAAGTGGTTTGATGTGCTTGAGGCTAAAATGTGGCAAATAATCTTAGGCTTAGCCCAATGTGTTCCTGTTGAATCCATTAGGATTAAGTTGAAGCTCATGTCACTGGGAGGAATGCTTATACTAAAGGCGAGGGGAATTTTATATAAAGGCAATGAAGAACCCAAGCTTTCCTCTTTAAAATTTGTTTGCAGGAATATGGGCCAATCTAAGATGCATTGTTTGAGAGAATTTTAACACCAGATTGATTGGGGAAATGAATATGGCACGCTAAGGAAAATGTTTACTAAAAAGTTGTGTCTGTGGGACTGGAATCGAAATCATAGCCATATTGCCAAGTTAACATCTATGACAGGCTGTACTAGAACTAACGCACATATATGAGCTCATGTCACCCTACCCGACTCTTAGGGAATTCATATTGCCGATAAGATTAAACCCATCATTTATCAGTCATTGAGCCCAGATTGGGATTTACTCATGCAAAAAGGACATGCAGACTATGTAAATTGGATTGCAAACTTGAAACAAATAGGCATGTTCTTACTTGCTGCCTAACATTAGGTAATGTGTACATTAATTCTCTTAGTACATTTGTACACGATCGTGAGTGGATAAAAAAGGAAATATTTTGGCCACTTTGTCCAAGTGGGAGAATCATCTCTTTAAACATTGCATCGTTTAACATTTGGTAACTGGTGGAATCAAAATGAGCCGTTACCTTAAATTCGAAATTACAAATTTTATAGATGGATTGTTGGCTACTTCATTTAACCGAATACTTGATAGAATATATGAGAGTTGATTAAGCTGTATAGCAATTATGGTGAAGTGTTGGGAATTGACAAATCGTATGAAATGATTACAAGTTATATAGACTGAATTTTAGGCATTGGGAATATGAAATGTGCATGGTAAGAAATATTTTATATTACGGTTTTAATATTTGTATTTTAAGATTTGTATTTTTGATAGAATTTTATCGATTTAATATGATGTGAAAAGTGCAATTTAAGCTAAAACACATTGCAGAAATATGACATCTCAGATATGATTTTAGGCTATATTAGGGGGATCTATGCTGCTGTGGTTCTAAGAGTCAAAACACTGCAAACAACTACAGAAGGGCAAACTATTTGGTAAATTAAAGTGAGGGGGAATGGACTCGAGCAGTGTTCACCAATACAAAAACAGGATGCCCAGTATTAACATTGTGGAATGGAATGCTTGCATTTCAATTTATTATCCAATATTAATTTTTGATGAAAAACGTGTGTATTGGTACATGATGCAATACTGGAACATCTATGGTGGATTATTCAGTTCTGAGTGACTGTGGAATTGTGAATATGTCTATGACGAATTGGTAGCATACATGAAAGTATATGTAATGAGCAGTGAGGTTATATGGACAAATGATTGAGGTCAAGATGAGCTCCATGAACCACATGAATGAACTATGTTTCACCGAAAAAGAAAAGATAAAAGGACTAGCTTGATAAAGTCCAGTGGGTGAGGCGAAAAACATTGTTTTTGTTGTTTTTTGTTTATTTATTTATATAGCGCACCGAACCCAAAGGTATCTGGACGCTTTTGCAAAAAGTTACAAGTATGTATTAACGTGAGTTACAATCGTTGCAGTACAAATATATAAGTATGCATTAGCGTGAATTACACAAGAAATTCACGCGAACATTGCTACCTCTACTGACAGACAGCTTTACTGATGAATGGTTTTAAATAACAAAATAAATATTTAATTTCTTCATTGGTGAACACACCCAGGGCTTTCTCTCTTGCATGTGCATGCAGATTAGAATAGTTGTGTTTCCTTAGGCCACACACGAAAGTCTCAAATCAAGTGTGCGTCAATGGAAATAGCTGGCCCATTTGTAAATCATATGGGGAGGTTACTCAACAGCTTTCAAATGTCCACTAGCAACAAACAAATCAGGTGTTTTTATTGTGTTGTATTACAACATTCATTGTTTAAAGTCACTGCATACAGTTATCCTGCAGTGAACGCTGACTGACAGCCCAGCAAACATTGCATTTCCTGTGTGACAAAGGAGTGTGGCTCACATAAATCATCATTTTGTAGAGGTGTGATGCCAGTCAGCAGCTTCATCAACAAACCAGACCTTTAAATGTGTGCATTTATTAAAAATGTTGCGAATAAAAAAAATATACATCGGTACACTGATCATGAAACGCTCAGCCTGATGATTGTGGCAATCCTTTCTTCAACAACGTTGTCAGATAACTGCCCAGCTCTTCATCCTACATAAAAACATAAGTATATTTTAACAGAAATGATTCACCTAATTTTCCAGACATAACATTTGCCATCCTACATAAATGATTCTCCAAGGAGATCTGCACAGCCAGATACGCATGGGAATCCGACTTCCCCTCTCAGCCCCTCATCTTCTAAAATTCAGCTTGGCAACAGGAAACCTTGTGGGAGAGATGAAGAGACCCCTTTGATCCCGAAGGAGTGACATATTTCCCTGTCATGTGTTCCTTACATTCAAATCCTCAAGCTGTCTGAATAAGTATATATGGTTGAAGGTTACACCCGCTTTAATGTTAGGCAGATTATTGTGAAAAATTAAATGAACACCTAGCCTCTTGTGCACTCTGTACTTCGTGATTCATGAATACAACCCTTTCATCATGGACATATGTGTCCGGTATAAAAATCTGTGGACATTATGTTCCCAAAACGCTTTTTTATTTTATGCACAGCAACCAGAAATCCTTTTTGGTGCCATTTATCCCCTTCTGAAATTGATTTTTTGAAAGAGTATAATAGGAAATAATGTATAGGTTATACTAGGTTTTGATTAGTTATAGGTGACAGTAAGGTTTCATAACTAAGGCAAATGTCAAAAGAGGCATTTTAGAAAGTTAGAAAATAAAATATACAGGTTTTAATAGCTTCTTTTGCTGAAAATACACATTGGGTCTCTAAAAAATGTTTTTCTTTGAAAGGTTCATGTTTAGGTGAAAACCAATGATCTGTTTCTCCTCAGTACCAAGGCACTGTATAATTGACTCATAAGCAGAGGGACAGAGAGCGTGAGAGATAGAAAGAGGGAGAGGCAGAGAGACGGGCAGAGGACAGGCAGATGGTGTGATAGAGTGGAAGAGGCACACAAAAAGAGAGGGAGAGAGACACACACAGAGGGGGCGACAGAGAGGCTACAGAGGCAGATGCTGTGAGGGGCATGGGGAAAGAGAAAACCAGACCATACTGACAGAGTATAGGTGTACCAGATTGCACTCATACAAAGAGAACAGAGCCTTCAAGACCACACTACCAGAGGAAGAGGTAGCGAGGTAGAGAGGAGAGTGTGACTAATACTACATTGACACAGAGAAAGGGGGAACCTATAAGAGCGTACCAGACTGCAAAGAGGGAGCACCTGACTGTGCTTCTGGCACACAGAAATAGGGCGAGAGATATGTAGAGATAATGGTTTCCCCCCATGGAAGGTCAGTGTGATGTTTCATATTGCTTTCACAGACTGCTTTTGTGCAATTGCTGTGATAACAGTAACTTGCCTTGTGGTGACTGTGGCTGCTGTAGGATCAGACGTTGTGCTGAGGCATCAGCGGTGGAAGGCCCTGTGCCATGGCTGGCAGCGAGTGCAGGCAGGGTACCCGCTGTATTGTGGCTGGCAAGGGGTCAGTTGTGCTTTACTGGGGACAGATCTTGGGGTTGTTCCCACAACATGGCCATACCCTGTGCTGTGGCTGAGGTAGGGACAGTCTCTGGGCTATCACAATTCGAGAATTAGAGTAGTGGCCATGCTGTTTCTGCAGGACACCCCCTACCCTGCTGTTATAGTAAGGGCTGCTTGGGTACTGTTGATGCATCACGCAATGCCTCTAAATACTTCCTTCAAAAGAGTTGATACAATACAAATAATGTTTTTGGTAACTAAGAAAATAATGGATGAGCAGGGTTCGAAATTGGGAAGAGCTGGGAGCTATTTAGCTCCTACTTGTAGCCTAGAAGAGACTGGTTAGCTTGACACCAATAGCTACTGGGAGCTATTTTTGGCTTTCCAGGGCAACTAATGCTGAACAAACACCTATGTGAATCTGTGCATTTGGGACAATCTATAAATAAGATTAGGATATCTATACGATATTGAATAGCATAAGGGGTCATAAATAATGGACAAAATTATACGTCTGCATCTTATGTGTAAGCTAGATTTGCAGAATGCTATGTACTAGCTCCTCGATCCCCATTGGGGACCCCCTGGTTACTGGTTAATGCTGGATACCCAGGAGCTGCTTTTAGCTCCTACTTATCCAATCTTAGTTTTGATCCCTGGATGAGTAGAACAGAACACGACTGAAAAGAATCAAGACAGACATTAACCAGATTCAAAGACCTGTCGGACTTACATTTGGGCATATTCAGTGCCTGTTTGGGTAACATCAATCAAGTCTGCTGACACAGAACAGGGTCAACCAGGATCTATTTACTGTTTCCAACCACAGCCAAAATTACTTCATGCAAAACGTAACCCTTTAAGGGCTGAGGACATGAATGTCTACGTTCTTATCCTGCTCTATGAAATGCTAAGGGCGTGGCAATTCAATACCTTATTCCAGTCATTAACTCACCAACATTTCAGATGTAATTGTATCATTAAACAGGTCAAAGAACAACTTATGTACGCAAATACAAATGTGTTAACAACAACAGTGCTCTGCATCCGGTTGGCAAATCACTTCAATATTTGGGAAATGTTTGCATCCTAGGATGTGCACGAAGTGGCAGCGGCACACTCCTTGGACTCTTACCTAAAACCCTCATACGTTAGCTTCTGAGACTCCTACCTAAAACCCTCATACGTTCCCTTCTGATAAAAAGGCAGGCCGACGCAAACATTAGATGTGCCCCCTGGATAAGGGATGCTGCCAGCACCTGGACGTCCAGGGATCATTAAAGTTCACCCCTTTGCCCCAACAGCGACTAAGGAAGGAGTGGGACACCTTTACCTGATACGTCCAAGAGACCAGCAGGACTTTGGTGCTGGGGTCATCGTGTGCTGTGGTTTGGATCAGAATGGACTCGACCATGACAGAGCCGTCGGGTAGGTGCTGGACCGAGCGATCCTTCAGGACACTGGAAGAATAAAACAGAAGCTTACACTCGTGGAGAGATCCCCTAGATTAACTTACATACCGATTTATCATGATCACCAAGAAAAAATCTACACACAACAAACACCATCATCCGAATGATACAAAATATTTCAGTTGGGCAAAAAAAATTGAACATTTATTCTTGTCCACTTCCTTGCAGCAGAGCCAACTTGTTTCGTCTTGTGATTTTCACAAAAGAAACTAAAGCAAAATCGTGTTGCTCACGGGGCGCTGCAAATTTCAGAAACCAAACACACAACTCAAGTCAACGAAATCTGATGATGGAGCCACAAAATGAAATCAATGCGGCAATGTCACTAGTAGTGGCCAAATAATGTTACTTCATAAATTTTTGTCTTTTTGTTATTGCTAGTAAATTATTATTACTAGTCAATGATAGGGTACAATGTCTTCCCCTCGGATGGTATGGCAACGTTAAAGAAACCGGCCACACTGCAAAAGGAGTAAATATGTAGTACAGGTTCAGAAAAACAAATAGATACCCTGTTTGGAACATTTTGTAGTTCTACAGTACTGACACAAAAAGTATAATGTCCCTTTAGGGATAACACTTTGATGGCTTTTCCAGCAAAATGCGAGCATTTGTGCCTATAAGGCCCCACCTGTGATGGATTTGCCCCAACATGCCAGCATTAGCAATTTGACAATATGCAATGTCTTTATCATTGTTAAAAGGTATTGTTGTTCTGGGTAAACCGGCATTATTTAATTACTTTTTTTGAAATTATAGTACTAAGATAATGTTCATATACCTAGAAAATACCGTTCAACTTTGTAAACTGCATTCAAGTTAGGGTTTGCACGCAATAACATTGAATAAAGACATAGTAAAAAAAGACTCCTGTTAGGGAGTTTAAAAGAAGTCCACCTTAGGTAGCACTTTAGAAGATTCACACTTGGGACACTGGGCTCCGAATCTTAGTAGAGGCCTGAACCACACAAGTATGTTGGTAGCAATGGCGGAGCAGCCAGGCTTATTTTAGGAGGGAGAGCAGAGTTGTAGGTGGTACAAAGAACTTAAGAGTATACGCATAGGCCAAAGAAACACTAAATATTACATAAAAATAATGGTTTATTCAGGGGTCAAGTCCTAAAATAAAAAGTTGGAGGACTCATTCACGAACCAATTAAATGTGGCACCACCAGGAATTAGCATATCAAGGAGCGCTCTGAAAAAAGTGGGGTGACACGATCCACCTGCGTGTACCTCCGAATTGAGCCCCGATATACACTAAGGTAAAGTTAAAAGGTAAGTACTATAACACACAATAAACAACTTTAGAAAAACAAATGCATTATTCACAGTAAGTAAACAACTTTGTAATACTTTTTTTTAGAAGGTATTACCCAAATTGACCTTTTACAATTGACCTTTTGCACAATTGACTTAATTATAGTGGTCCTAATTGACCTTCTGCACAATTGACCTTTCCATTATTTTAGTTATTTTATATATGTATTAGGTTGGTTTTGGATTATACATAACAGAGGATTGGGTGGGGGTTGCAGGGGTTTCTGGATTGGGTAGTGGGTTGAGGGGGGTTTCCCCCCGCATATATGTCCTAATTGACCTTCTAAATTAGTTAAATTCTCCCGAGGTTAATTCTCCCGCGGTCAATTGTGAAAAGGTCAATTAGTATACAACCTTTTAGAATGGCAGTATGCAATTCAAAGATAAGTAAAATATGTTTGTAATAACTGTTTCAGGTCAAATAAATTGAACAAAACCAACATAAGGTAAGTAAATACTTTAAAATCATTTCACAGAGGCCTTACACTTTAGAAGCCCATCCCTATCTAGTTATGAGTGTCTCAGGGTCAGATTGGCGGTCAAAACAGGTATGGCACAAGCTGTACAAAGTTCCAAAGTTGCAGAGGAAGTGTTCTGTAGCAAGTAAGTAAAAGTCTGTTGTAAAAAGGGTCAGGGACTTCGGAGAAGTCTTGCCTGTAGGCTCAGAAGTGTTAGGCTTGGGAGAAAGTGTATGAGCAAACTCTCAAACACACGAATCGGCACTCCGGCAACACAGGAGCAGCAAAGCAACTCTAGCCAAGTTCTCCCAGGAGCTTCACAGTACCTTAGGAGTGGCAAAGAGGTTGCAGCATGATGTTCCACGATGCAGCAGCAGTAGCAGACCTGCTCACCGCGTTCTTAGTCAGGCAGACGAAAGAAGGGACTCCAGAGTGGATCTAGCAGCAGCAGTCGAGTGAAGATGCTTCCAGCAAAGGATTCTTCAGGGTTCTGGGATTTTGGCGCCTTTTGGGAAGCACCAGTGAAGAACGATTACCGCCCGGACGATTCATCTCGCTTTCTTGGTCCAGCACTCTGGTGAGGGGACCTTCAAGGAGTGGACTATTGCCTCTGCTGGACTGGCAGTTTCGGGAGGATTTGATCTTTGGAAGACTATGCACTGCATAGTGACCACAGTTCCCAGGGTATTGGCTGTTTGCAGCCCGTGAAGGTCACAACTTGTTGTGGGATGGCTCAAAATGCAGGTCATCTCAAGACTGATTGGTCCCACCAGTCTAAAGGGGAGTCATCCTCTTCGTCGGAGTTCTCCTGACACTTGGAAGAAACAGCAATTACACCTAAGGCATTGCCGGTCGCCTGGAAGCAGCCATCTCTCCTCTTCTTCCTCGTTGATTCTTCTGTTCCAGGGGTCAGCTTGTCTTCAGCCTCAGGATCCATGTCTTTTATGCAGGAACCCAGCCAATCAACACTCATGCACCATTCAAACTCTGGGTGGTGGCTGTCCTAGAAGGACAGCCAGCCCCCTCAGTTGGAACTGGTTCTAGGAAGGAACACCAGAAGACAAAGAACAGAAGAGTTTAAGAGTCCTCCTCTGTTGCCTGTCCTCACAGATACACTGCGACCTTGGCTGTCTTCACAAAGGATTCCTACAAAAGACAAGTCAAGCCAGGACCTCCCCCACCCATTATGACAGAACAACCACCAAGAAGGGACAAGCAAACAAGAAATGGCGAAAAAAGAATGCAGCCACCATTTTGGATCAATGGTGATCTTTTGTGCATTACTGCAGCTGTGAGTGCAGCCTGGGAGTAGAAATTGCACATAAGTAGGTAGGATAAAACCACTTCCACAAGCCATTCAGGTTAGCTTGCCACTGTAACCAAAAAGTGAGAACTGGGATACTATGTAGCCCCTCAGCATCCCACATAAAGGTGGTGTGTGCTGATCTCACAATATAAAAGATATGAAGAATAAAAATGTCCCCCACAACAGAAAGTAAAAATGGAAGTCCAAATGGCCCCCAGCAGATCTGCACAGAGTGCTTTGTGATGCAAAAGTCAAAAGACGGATGCCATAAAACTTGGAAGAAAGTGGTTCTGCAAGAGAAAGTTTCAAAAAGAAATACAAAGTATCCCAATTAAGCTGGGGGACTCTCACGTGGAGGAGGTTATGGATAAAAATGAAAATCTACCCAAACAACTCCCATTTTGAAATGGGAGATAATGATCAAAGGTCTGGATTGGAGTATGCCAGGGTTTTTGATAAGTAAAAGTAGGGTCTGTACCTATTTCATCCGAGGATGGGAGGGTCCTGATAGATGGAGGGTGGTTGTCAAACAGGAGGCCATTAATATTTTTTTGTATATTGGGATGTTTAGTATTTATTTGGTTTGTGGCTATAGTAGCTCCAAAGTTGTAGGCTAGTGACATTGATTGGTCTCAACCAGGGTTTCTTACAAAACATATTTAGCATTATCAGAATGGAGGCTGCGTCGGGGGGCATAAATTCCATTTGGGAAATGTTTTGGTCATGTACCCTTGGTATGAAACTAAAGAGAGGACCAAGATTCTGAATATGTTTTCTGGTTCGATGGAAGCCAATTGAGCTCTTTCAAATGCTAGGTTGATGTGGTCCTACTTTATAAGATTCAAACATAAGCTGTCAGCTTGATTCTTGGCCTGTTGGTATTTCAGAAGCTACTTCTTTTTGGCTTGTCACGATGCACATTGGGATAATCGGAAGACTGATACTAAAGTGGATTTACACAGAAATATTTTATTATTATGAATCCTATAAAAGGTAAGAACTTAAACACAATAAGGTTCTGGAACTTTGGAATGTGCTTGCTAGTGCTTCTTCTCAGCGTCCCTTTGGCCTCCAACCCCACCAATCCCTTCTGTGAAGAGCCAGGAAAGAGACTCGGACACAAGGGATTCATTGTTTTTGTCAGACTTATTAAAATAAAGGAGTGTGGAATGCCTCTCTGTCCCTGCTCCAAGAGGTGTTTCCACTAAGGGTCTGTCAATTTCAGAATGTCCAAAGCAAAACCGTCCTGTGTCCAAAGTACTATTATGGCCCTCACACTCTAACAAAAAAAACTCTGGGGTGAAAAGGGTAATGTCTTTGGCCTCAAGTGTTTTATAAATGTTAAAAAAGGAAAATGTGCAACTCAAACACAAAAGTTCCAGAAGGATAGAGTTCCTTGTTCCAGAGGGTGGTTTCCCTACCCCTGGATTTCTCTTACTTCTGATGTAGATTTGAATGTGAGTTTCTTTTGTTCTAGAACACAACTGATACTTAAAACAACTTGGCTCTTTATCTTGTCAGGATACCTGGTGTACTCTCCTGCCAGGGTTTCACTCCTCCTCTCTTTAGTTTGACAAAACCTTTTTACTAGCCCTGATTTATCCTTCTCAGACCCCTTCTATGTAATGTGTTTCTTATACACTCTTCAGTTGGTCCATGCTTGGTGTGCTTTCCTGCCAGGGCTTTCTCAAATGCACTCACTTGCAACTTCCTGGTATACTCTCCTGCCAAGGCTTAATCAAATGCACACACTTGCACCTGCCTGGTATACTTTCCTTCCAGGGCTTTCTCCAATGCTTTCACTTGCAACTGCCTGGTGTACTCTCTCCAGGGCTTTTCTCGTGTGGTCTCTGCACACACTTCCAAAAAAGTGAGATTTTCTTTTGTTTGCTTTGTCTGATACTTATCTGCCTGGTATACTATCCTGCCAGGGCTTTTCTCATATGTGTATTGCATACACTCAGAACTTTGTAAGTTTCTTGCTTTCGTTCAGTTGTCCCCTTTAAAGAAATGCTCATGGCTTCCTTCCCTCTCATATACTTCATTTGCTTCGTTTAGAGTCATTCGCATTTGGCATGGTTGCCAATACACCCCAGTGTCCCTGCTTTCCCTTCGTGGACTAACCAGCTCTTGCTGGCGTACTTAGTTTCCCCTCACGGCAAGCCATGGCGGTCATTCAGTGATTCTTCTGGTCTCTATGCCTTTTTTCCAGTTTCTCTGCCTCTCCCGGTTCCTGCCGGGCTTTTCTGCTTCGTGCTGAGCTTCGGCAAGGCAAACGCTGTCTCAACACCTGCAAACACCCACAAGCCCTGTGTCGGCTTCTGGCATTCTTGCACTGTGTTTTCCCTTTCGGTCAGCTTTCCCTTTCTTCCTCCGTGAGCCGGTTGGCACCACAACACACTCTGCAGCCACACGAGAGAAGCAGCTTTCTCCCTCCAGCAGTGTACCCCAGTCAGCTGTTGCTGCCGTTTAAAATTTCTTGGTCATAGGTATGCAGTCACAACTAGCGCGCAGCGTGTGTTCTTGGTTCTCTTCGCTCTGCATTACTCGGCTCATCTTCCTTGCCCCAGTATTCTTGGAGACATAGGAATCGAAGTCCATACTTGATGTTTTACATGTAAAGTCTGGCTAAGAGTACTTGATGAATTTTGCTAACAATATTGCAACCTGTATATATATTGCTAATGACCATGTCACTAAGTAACTAAGCTTTGTTCTGTAACAAGTGCCACAATGTCCTCAGGCTGTTGTGCGCTATATGAATATGAATAAAACAAAGGGCAAGTCAGCGCTGGATGACTTGTAGGTAGAGTCTGAAAAGGTGTCTTCATGAATTTGAGAGGGTAAATCAGATTTTGATGATTTCCACACACATCTTAAGAAAAGGTCCTTCGCATTCTTTCTAGATGGATGAAGAGAGGTGAAACAATATCCCATTAAGGCATTGGGTATGGATGGGGTATCCTTAAGAGAGGAAGGGGAATACCATTACTTGTCCAATGGTGCCCTGCTACTCCCCCGAAAGTCATCTCCCCCCAGAGGCAGGTAGCGCCGCCGTCCTGTGGCCACATGGGGAGAGGTCTCAGCTGAGAAAGGAGTGGATTCATAACACTTCCCTCTTGTTCTGGGATTCTCAGTCCTCTAACTTCCCTTGGTCTCAAGTCTATTAGAATGGTGATTCCTCTGCACAAAGGGAAAATGGAAAACAACAGAGTCTTTCAAAAATATCACTTGGCAAGTACTCTTCTTCAAGCAGGCTTGATGTACCACAAACTAAAGTCTTTTGGAAAAAAGAAAATGTCAACAGGCTTGTTTTAACGTTTTTTTGGATCTCTCCCTGGCATCACTCACAGTCTCTGGATTTCTATGTCACTATGATCCTTAGTAGACTGTTGGGGGTCGGGGGTCCTGACTCTTCTGGAGTGTCTATCCAATGGTGGATGAAAGTTTCAAGATATCTACAGGTGTTAATCACGACTGAAGCAACTTTTTTTAGGTGATCGGCTAGGTGAACCAACCTACTCCTTGTGTGAAGGCCTGGCTCCTCAAACACCTCTTTGCCATGAGATTGGAGGTGTACCTTTACCACCTTGTAGGCATGGAATGTGCGTAGCCGTCAAAGTGCTTCTGCCAGCCCCCCTGGCCACTCGTCCTCTGCACCTTCTTATCTTGCTTTCTAAACCGCCTCCTCTAGTCTTACTTCCTCCTCCTCCATTCTCCACCATCACCCCCACTTTGTATTCAGGTATTACCCACTCTTCCTACTACTACTCTACCTCTTCTCCCACCACCATCTATTCTTCAGGTCTTACGACCTCCCTCCTCTCCTCTACTCTACTCTTTCTGGGACCTACAACTTCCTCTGCTCCACCAGAGACTCCTTCCGCCAACCATTGACAAACTCTCTCCTTCACCAAACTTGCACACATCTGCTCTTTACGTGGCCTCACTTGTGTATGCCTCCAACCCATCTGCCTAAAGGCCAGGCTCTCTGTGAGCATATGTGGATGCAGGTAATTTACTGTACTGGTGCAAAATTGGCCGATTTAAAATGTATGCTCATTAAAGCCATTTCAAGTTCAAGGAACGTTTGTTTCTGCAACGTTTTAACCGTGGCTTCAAAATGTCAGTCTGCCATTTTGGATTTTTTCCAATTCTCTGGCACATGATGAAGCTCTGCAGTATTCACACGAGACCAGTGCTGTTCCAGAATTAGCTCTCTGTACCACAATGTCGGTAAGCAATGCACCACTATTTGTGAAGTACACCTTCGTGGTACAGAATGAACAAGACTTTACTGGCTTAATGAAAGGGCATGTGGTGAGTGGACACCAACACTCCATATCAGCAAACTCGGTGCACTTCTTAAATGGCCACATGTCTTGGTGTGGCAAATGTGACAAGCCCCCGTCCGAGGTGTTGGGAGGAACAAGAGCTGGCCCTGCACCACAGAGTGGGTGGTAGCACCCAGAACCCATTGTCACATTTCCCCATACAGCTGCAGTCAGGTAGGGGACACTGTCACAGGTTTCTGTGTCAATTGCATTGCAGTAATCAAGATGAAGAGGACAAGCATGTTAGTGAGTTTGATTCAAGCATTTATCCGAAGTAGCAAGAGGACTTTTTGGAGCATCAGGAGGTGAAATCTGTGCTTGTGCGGACATTGCCTGCAAAAAAGAAAAAGAAAAAACGAAAACAAAAAATAAGAGGTCGGCATCAAGCCCAACTGCTAGGTTTTCTTTTTTTTGTAGAAGTGATGGTGCGATATCCAGGACCCGAGGCCAAAGGAAGGGCACAGTATTGTCAGGTTAGCTCTATTGACCACAATTTCAGTTTTAGTGCCATTGAAGTAGGTTGTCTTTAATGCAAACATTGATTCATTTTAAGCAGTTCAATATTCTCTCTGAATCCTCAGTTTTCCCCAAATGTTAATGCAGACTTTTGTGTCATTAGCACACATTTTTGGAACGTCAGATGGTATGAGCTAATGACCTCCAACAACGGGTGTATATGTGTGTTCAAATGAAGCAGAGGTAGTGAGGACCATGAGAGGTTGCAAGAGGATACTGCTTTTGAACATTTTGATCGCCAAGAAGTTGTTTCTAATTCCAATTCGGATCAGTTGGCCGAAAGGAGCCATCCTCGTCATAACCACCCCAGAGGTTCCAGGACACTTTCCAGGTGGTAGAGGGGAGTTTGTGGTCTAACATTTCGTAGGCCACAGATAGCTCAAGAAGGAGGAGGGCTTCTTGAAAACCTGAGACTAGGCATAAAAGTAGATCCTCCCGAATGTTGACAAAAGTAGATCCAATCCCCTTACTAGGTATGCAACATAACTTCTGGTAAAGAAGTAGGTTCTTTGCTTAAATAAAATTGTATAGCTGGCAGGTAGCATCACCCTCCATTGTCTTGCTTGGGATTGGAAAGTTTGAAATAGACCTCTAAATAGTCTGCACACTGGGGTCTGGAGAAGACCTTTCCCAACAGTGAAGTTATCATTGCATGCTTGAAGGCCTTGGGGGCTAAGCCTTGTAAGAGACGCATATTGATTAATGTGTTCAAGTTGGGGGCTTTGGCGGGTCAGAAGAATGAGTCGGACACACTATGGACATTTCTATATTATTTTAATGAAATTTTAATGAAAAGGCCTCTCTCTCTCCCTATCGTTAAGATAGCTAAGCTGGTGGAGTGCTTCCTGCTGCGATCTGGGCGTGATCTGCAGGTCGCAGGTTCGAATCCTGGCAAGGCCAACTCAGCCTTTCATCCTTCCGAGGTCGATAAATGAGTACCAATTTCGGTTGGGTGATATTGTATGCAAATATGTGCTCTGTAAAGCGCTTTGGGTTAAGGTGCTATTTAAATAACACATCCTTATTATCGTTATAGGGATTTCCCTGCCCAACTAAAGAAATTAAAGGTGCTCGTCTGTCAGGTAGTCCGAAGTAAATGTCATCAGTCCAAACCTAACTGAAACTGAACAGAAACCTACTCTGGACCCTTCCCAACCTAACTACCGTCCCATTACAACGGTTCCTTTTCTCCTTAAAATCTTAGATAAAGCTGCCCATATGCAGATCCAGTCTTATCTGGAAAACAACTCTATCCCAGGTAAAAGGCAGTCAGGTTTACGCAAAGGTCACGGTACTGTAACCGCATTACTAGATTTGAGGAATGAAATCACCCAAATCCTAGATAACGGCAAGCCGGCCCTCTTGCTCTGCCTAGACCCTTCAGCGGCATTTGATTTGGTTGATCATGCCACCCTCAGGAACCATCTCCCACAGGCTGCGCACTTCCCCAAACAGGCCTCGAATTGGATCATCTCCTTCCTCAAAGGAAGAGTGATGAAAGTGTTCGCCAATATAGCAAACGCAGAGCCCACCATCATCCACTGTGGGGTCCCAGAGGGCTCATGTACGGCTCCCACCCTCTATAATCTTTTTACTAAACCTCGCTGTGATAAGTTGGACGCACTTGGGATCACCTACACAAACTATGCTGATGATACCCAAGTGCTCCTTCCGCTTACTGGACTTTACCATCAGGACGCTGCCACCCTCCAGAATAACTACGCCATCATCCAAGCATGAATGGCCATGAACGGGCTATATCTTAATGGAGACAAGACCGAAATCCTCATATTTGGACAAAAATCCACTATCACCAACCTTGACCCACTTTACTCCAATTTCTGCATAGACAGTTGGGTCATCCCAGTTTTACCCTCTGTCAAAACTCTAGGAGTCCATATTGACGCTTCACTCACCATGGACAAGCAAGTCAACTCCATTGTTTCTGCCTCCGCCTTTAGCACTAAGCTCATTAATGCCATTAAACCATTCCTAACCCAAGATAACTGCCTATCCATTGCCAAAGCTACCATCGGAGCTAAATTAGATTATTGTAACGCGCTACTGGCTGGCACCTCCAAATCAAACCTTAATAAACTCCAAACGACACAGAACAATGCACTGAGAGCAGCTCTCAATATACCTAAAAGGGACCACATCACGCAAGCCAGAAAATCAGCACATTGGCTACCAGTCAAAGAGCATATTACATTTAAAATTCTTACTACCACACACAAATGTATCAATCTGTCAGTCTCCTCTTACTTGTCTGACACTCTGGCCAGATCACACTCAACCAGACCTACTAGACAATGCCACACCAACCAACTAAGGGTGCCACACATCAAACGAGCTAGAGCAGGTGGAATTAGTTTCCCCTACATTACCCCTAAGATATGGAATGCCCAGCACACTCAGCAGAAACCTCTCTCTTTGCCTTCCGCAAAAAACTAAAAACCACACTGTTTAACTAACACACTCTTCCCTTCTCTCAGTCTGCTCTTTTTTTCCTCTTTCACATCTGCATTTGCAGTATGCCTCTTGTAACTAAGTAATGACTTCTCTGTATGTTTAATTAAGTCATTTTGCAACCTCTGTACCAAGCGCCACGATGCCCATGGGCTGCCTGTGCGCTAAACAAATGTGAATAAATAAATAAATAGTGGCTTATAACTCCAGTGCTTATAACTTTGTTCTTGGGTGCATGGCCTTTGGCCATGCACCAAAGAGCCTACGTCCTGGCCACAACTACCACACCATATCACACCCATTGTGGCTTGTAACTACACTACGTATAAATGTGCTGTTCGGTGCATGGCCTTTGGCCATACACCCATGACTGCAGGCCCTCCCCACAACCACCTGAGTGATGTTCGATACTACGGGTGCATCTATACCTGTGATATGCTGCAGTGGTTGTGGCCAGGGCCTAGAATCTTAGGTGTATGTCCATAAATATTTCAATGTATGGGTGTGAATTGGCTTATAACTCCAGTGCTTATAACTTTGTTCTTTGGCCATGCACCCAAGACTCTACACACTCCCCACAACCATCTGATTGATAATGAATACTACAGGTGTATCCATTGCTGTGACATGCTGCGGTGGTTGTGGCCAGGGCCTAGAGTCTTGGAAGTATGGCCTACGGCCATGCACCCAAGACTCTAGGCCCTGGCCACAACCACCACAGCATATTACACTCATGGTCGCTTATAAATCATTAGCACACCCATAGAATGAAACATTATAACTGTAGCATGTACTCAATTTGTACCCAGGACTCTAGGCCCTGCCCACACCTACCAGATACATAATTGAATGTATGGGTGTGATGTATGAATGTGATACGCTGCAGTGGTTGCGGGCAGGGCCTACCCTCTTGGGTGTATGATCTACAGCCTGCACCCATGCACCCAAAAGTCTACGTCCTGCCCACAACCACCGCACTATATATAACCCATGTTGGCTTATAACTTCAGAGCTTATAAATTTGTTCTTGGGTGACTGCAGGCCCTCCCCACAACCACCTGAGTGATGTGCGATACTACGGGTGTATCTATTGGTGTGGTATGCTGCAGTGGTTGTGGCCAGAGGCTAGACTCTTAGCTGTATGTCCATAGATATTGCAATGTATGGGTGTGCAGTGGATTATAACTCCAGTGCTTATAACTTTGTTCTTGGGTGCATGGCCTTTGGCCATGCACCCAAGACTCTACACACTCCCCACTACCATCTGATCGATAAGCAATACTACAGGTGTATCCATTGCTGTGACATGCTGCGGTGGTTGTGGCCAGGGCCTAGAGTCTGAAGTATGGCCTACGGCCATACATCTAAGACTCTAGGCCCTGGCCACAACCACCACAGCATGTCACACCCATGGCGGCGTATAAATCAATAGCACAACCCATAGAAAAAAATAATTTAATTATGGCATGTACTCAATTTCAATGTTCGCTAACACCACGCGTGTCCTTAGAACAGTTTCAAGTTGCCTGCGCACAGCACGGATTGAAGAACTACCCTTATGAGACCCCTCATTTTCTGTACTTACAAACATCCCGAACAAGGCGGGCATAGGGAATACATCATTAACACCTACCGTCTGAACAAATACAGTTTTTCACCCATCTCTTACCGTCTGAACCTCCCCAAGCACTCTAACACAGCAAAATAGTTTCCGAAATAGCATTTTGCTGCTGGTCGCCGCTGCGCTGTCGGCGGATCCAAGATGTTGTGCGCATCCAAACAATCTGACGCAGAACACAGCTCACTGCAGCCAATCGGCAGAGACGTTGCGTGTCCGCGGTCATGACGCCAGCCTCTTAGCCAATTGGTATCTTATCCGCAGAGCGAACGGGGAAGTGCGACCTCGGAGCGAACATAGATATCACTAATTTTTTGAGACCTACTTTTTGGTCGTTTTAAAGAAAACTACTGCACAGATGGTCACCAAATTTACAAAAGCTTTCAGGACCAAGCCCCTGCCCCTGCCGCAAATTTGGTAAAAATCCGTCCAGCGGTTTGGCCTGTAGGCGTGCGCAAAGTTTTCCCCCCATTCAGTCTATGGAAAAAAAGACGTTTTGGGACCCCCTACAACTCCCCCCCCCCCCCCCGGACCAAACATCACCAAACTTTGCAAAGAAATGCAGAGTGGCCCATATACTTTTTTTTGCAAAGTTTGGTGAGGATTCATCCAGGGGGAGCGGAGTTATAGGCTGCCCAAAAAGTGCTCTTCCTATGGCAACAGCAACTTAAAGGATAGTTCCGGGACTTTTTTTTTATTGTCCCTACGGTTCGGCCATGTGTTTTTAAGCATAAATCGGTAGATCGTAGAAAACTTTCCTATGGACCTTACCCGACTTTTCGTCCATTAACGCACTCGAAATCAGCCGCCATTTTGTGATAATCCTATCATTTCCCCCCATCGCCCTGGCTCACCTGCGTTTGCGGCACTAAATCAAATCCCCCGCCCCTGAGCCTGACATCAGCAGACGCGTACCGCCCATTTCCCAACGCCAAAGCACGTTTCGTGTCAACAATCGCTGCGCCTCAGCTAATGACGTGTCGCCATGGAAATGGCAGGACGCCTCTTTACTCAATAAGTATAAACACACCGTTTCACAACACACAGCAGCAGATTTTCGATTCCATTCCTCTCTCTGTGTTACTTTGAGTATTCTGTGACTCGTTTCTGTGCTCTGGTCAGCTACCTTCGCCGCTTCTAGGCCTTGTGAACACCTGTACCATCTCTGTAAATTATTTTACTTTCTTTACCACACAATGGCTACAATAATGCCGTATATGTACGAGCCCGAGTACACCGAGGAGGAACTACTGGAAAGGCAAGCACGCGAAAACGATGGGGATTCGGACGGCAGTTGGGAGGACCAGTCAATGGATGAAGAGCCTGGACCATGTCGCATGGACGGCGTCTCCACCTGGTGCACATGCAATCGGTGTGAGCTAATGCCAACTGAGGAGGAGAACTGCTGCTGCCGTGAAAATTCCGGGTGCTTGGCCTACATTTCGGAAGGCGAGCCAAGTCCGCAATGCATCACCGAGCTGCCAGAGTTCAGGGAAGCCTGCCTCTCACGGACCGTGTTGAGGATGATGATGGTGCTTATGCACGAACTTCGCGGCACTGTTCGTCCACGTAATCCGAGTAACGAGTAAGTATACTCTGGTTGTGATGTCAGTGAAGCCACTACTATTTCATGGTCGTCTCCCACATATAAAATTACATCTACATATCATTCGAACGCATGTAAATTGGTTCCATTGCATCTTTCTTTTTCACAGGTGGTACAGGCTGGTGGCCTATCGTTGCTTCACTTGGTGGCTTCACGGGAGGCTCGGACACCGCGTTCGGAGAGTAATACCTGCCTGTGCGGTACTTGCCATTAGACAACATTTCCCCAGCGACAGTGGACAATACCGCAGATTTTCCCTGGATGTGCTGCAACCGGAACTTTACAATGTGTAATGTTTATTATTTATGTTCAATTGAAAATAAGATCTAAAATAAAACCCAAAATGTATTTTAACAATGGTTGTTTTGATTTTTTAAATGAATCTAGTGTGTCTCCATTGAATAGTCTTCCTGTGCCTTGTCTTGTCACACCACATGTCTCCGGCCAGCATCCTCCCTCACGCTGGCCGCCCACCTTCAATCCACATAACTGTTGAACCCATATGCAGCAGACATACATATGTTATTTTGCGGGTTGGCAACAAGCCTCCCGGCCTTGCCTCCTCCCCCAAAAATACTTACCACACCACTTTGTTCAAGCGTTGGCAATAAAAGGCCGTTGGATTTTATTGATACAAAACATGGTTATAGGTAAATAATCAATATGGTTGATCATAATAAATCATCCTTTTGGGCACCGGGTACAGAGATGACCCCCTCTGGCCCGTGCCGCCTTGCCACCACAGGCCAGCCTGCTGCTGACGAACTGCCTAGGCATCCAGGGTCTCCAGGGTGAACTGCACCCATATATTCTCCTGGGAGGCTGAGGTATTTATAAACTCACCCCCCTGCCTTCCATGTACTAGATCCTGCAGCCTGCCTCTTACATGCAGTTAGATGGCCTCTCCTTGGTGAGGCCCTGCGGCAAACGAGTCTTGTCTGCACGACCACCGCCCCAATCCACCCCCCGCCCTATCAAAGGCACTTTGCACCGGGGTACTTGCGCTGGCAAGTGGAGCTGTCAGGGAGCAATAAAGGCCAAGAGGTGCCAAATAGCATGTACACTTCAAAGTGGTCTATAGAGCATGGGTTGTTGTTCCCATGTCTACCTCCAGACCCCGTGTCTCCTGCCAAGCATCCCCCCTCACGCTGAACGCCCCCCTGCAATCCACATAAGTGTGTCTCCATTCACGAGTCTTCCTGTGTCTTGTCTGCACGACCAGCGCCCCAATCCACCCCCCGCCCTATCAAAGGCACTTTGCACCGGGGTACTTGCGCTGGCAAGTGGAGCTGTCAGGGAGCAATAAAGGCCAAGAGGTGCCAAATAGCATGTACACTTCAAAGTGGTCTATAGAGCATGGGTTGTTGTTCCCATGTCTACCTCCAGACCCCGTGTCTCCTGCCAAGCATCCCCCCTCACGCTGGACGCCCCCCTGCAAACCGCATAATGCCACGACATATACACGTCATTCATTCACAAACACACCCCTGTTTCGAATTCTTTATAACCCACTTCATATTTCTAATGAGAACTTCTTTACGCTTTGCTAGTCAACCCGTGAAGGTGCTGGTTATCTGCTCTTCGTCTCTGTGAACTTCCGTGACCACTTCGAGGAAACTCGTCAGTTTGCAACCTGTGAACTGCTCCCTGTTCTACGACAAGAAACTACTCTGATCCCTGCATCTAACTGTTTGTTCGTCAAGGTAAGGCCATGTACCATAATCATTTTGCGTCCAATTTCTTTTCGTTCAAGACAGTACATGCAAGGAACTAGTCACATGTTCTGAGTTTAGTCAAATTATTTTTCTATTTTTTTCAAGTTATTCAAATACTTATCCGCATGTGAATAACGTGTATAGTTCCAAGAACCAAAACGAACCTTGCATTGGACCTTTTATGTGTCATTTAATTTTTTAACACATTGGTATTCATAGAGAATTGTTGATCTTTACTTTTCAGAACTTTCCACAATGCCTGCCTGTTCCATTGGCGGTTGCCCTTCGAAGACTCATAGTAAATCTGAAGGTACTATAATGCATGTTTTCCCTAAGACAATAGATCAGATAAGAGAATGGGTCCGATATTGCGGATATCCACCGTCTGAGCTTGAAAGTAGAGTCCTAGAAGTCTTTGCGGACAAGAGGGGTGATCGATACCGCATCTGCAGCAGGCACTTTAGCTCAGACATGTACTCCACATCATTGCTAATAAAGAAGAACACACCGCGAGCGAAGCGAAAATTGCTCTCAACCGCTATTCCCACTCTATTCGTCCACATCCCTCCACTGGTGAGTCAAGTTTACGTATTTATCTCTCGGCCTTGCGGTAGTGTGTAGCATTAGCTAACAATAATTTGCCCATTTATGTATCCACTCAATATGAAGCCGGAAGATTCTCCATCCGTGTCGTTATTGCAGTCATCAGCCACTTCAAGCGCCTATCGGGTAATCTTACTTAGCTATTCTGCCACTGACTTGTTTTAGGCATGTAAATCAATAGTTTTAATTTATCGTGTGATTATTTTACCTAATGGTACACCCTTGTACTCGTCCTCTAGTCTTTGTTTTCAGTTATAATTATTGTTATCCAAAATAATGCAAGTACTGTCTTTCAGGGAGATGCTGAGGAGTCCAACGCATTGACGACAACCGTTGATGTCACTCAGATGCTGGAGGTACGTTTCCGGACAGTTCCATTGATGGAGATCATCAGATCTTGCATTCTTGTAGCGTGATTGTTACACACAATGTTTCTTTCGTTTTTAGCCATTGATATGTCCTTCTGTCGTCGCCCTCCTATGTGCCTTCTTTTTTCAATATTGTGTTCATTACTAATGAAAGTCCTATGTTTCAGGGAGTCGATGGAGCATTAGTCCAAGAAGAAGGGGGAGCATGCAGTTACGGGTCGGCGCAACAGCTTGCAGAAGTGTGCACCACAGTTACATCGTCCCTTGATGTTCTTATGCATTTCGAGGTATGGATACTGACAGTTCGATCAAGCAAAATCATATGACGTGATTACATCCGCTATACTTCCTTCTTTATTAACGCAAGTACTATGTTTCAGGGAGATGACGGAGCTTCTTCTACAAGAACATCACCCCTAGTAGTTGATGCAGATCTCTGGGTGGTGACACTTCCAACGATCGAGCAAATCGAATCATATTTAGATATCCATTATTTATTTTAGACAACTGATCATTTGTGCAGGTCTATTTAGATGAGCCGTTGACGCCTGCACAAAGTTTATGTTCTTTTTAACAAAATAGAAAACCATACTAATGCAATTACTGTGTTTCAGGGAGTTACTGAAGCATCATCTTCAATAATATCATCAATGGAAGTCTATGAGGAGCCCGAGGTATGGATCTTGACAGTTCCATCTAACTAGATTAACAATGCGTGAATAATTGTCGTTTGAATGTTCTACAGAAAGCGTTCATTCGTGTTTTGCTATTGAGATGTACGTGGGTATTGGTCCCCAAGTACATTTTGTGTTTTCAATATTATTATACATACTAATGAAAGTTCTATGTTTCAGGGAGTCGATGGAGCGTCAGTGCGTGATGGATGTGCTTATCATGAAAATATAGTCGTTGCAGCGCAAGAGGAAGTGGAGACATGCACACACGAGTCGGAGCAACAGCGTCCCGATGCTGAAGTTCGAGGCAAGAAAGTTTCAAAGAAAAGAAAGCAAAAGAAGGTTAGTGTCCTGGTCACTATATTATGTTGTTTTTCACTGTTAATAGTTCAATACTGTAAGTTGTGTTTAAACTGAACATCCCTTTTCCAATCTGTCCTCTAGTTGCGAGTGGGTGTACGAACTAAATCTACACAGACAGTGAAGCGAACGAGAGATGTTGCTTGTCAAACCTTTTGGCAGGGACTTGAGACTGGAGATGCATCGTGCCAATGGGAAGAATATGAAGTGATTGACAACGGAGCTATACCACCACCAGCCATTGATAGTGAATGTCCTCCTGGTAGTTCGGATGCAGTCGGAGATCAATTCACAGAATCCACACCCGCAAAAACTAAGACCGCGAGAAAGTTGAAGAAATTGTTTTATTCACCCATCGCCGGAGAAGGAACAGATGTTGCAATGGAAGAGAATGAAGTGGACGACAATGAAACACCATCAATATCACTGAACATAGCGGAAGACGATATCAGAGATTCTACCTTTCATGTGAGTGACATGTCCCCAACGTTACAGGCCGAACCAGCTGGGATGCAGAGTGACAGTATAAGGAAAGAGGCCAAATTCATTGTATTCGATAGTTGTTTGATTGATATTATTATTCGGATGAAATGTGGGCATTCGGTTGGTGGGGAAGTATGTGGGGAGCCATTGATTAACGTGACTCGTGCAATTCGAGGCACTAACCTTAAAATACATGCCACCTGTACAAAATATCATCCTTTCTCATGGTCTGCACAACCCATGCTGGGGCAACTGCCAGCAGGCAATCTACTTTGTGCAGCGGCTGCACTTTTTAGTGGTTCAAGTTTTAAAAAGTTAGAGTCTTTCTTTCAGTTTGTGCGAATCCATTTCATTGCGAAAACTCAGTTCTACAAATACCAAACCGATTATCTATTTCCAGCCATTAGCGAAGCTTGGAGAATGGAAAAAATGTCTATTGATAGTACATTCGCGGGCAAACGGTTCAGGCTAGCCGGTGATGGACAGTGCGACAGCCCAGGATTTTCAGCCAAGTACTGCACCTACCACTTTCAGGACATGGAAAGTAAGAAAATTGTGAGTTCGGTGGTCGTGCAGGTGTCACAAAGTACATCCTCAGTGGCCATGGAGAAAGTTGGCTTTGTAGCATCATTGCAAGAACTACAATCGCGGGGAATGGTGATCGACCTGATAGCCACGGACAGACACGTTTCAATTGCCAAGACAATGAGAGAAGAGTACAAAAATATAAATCACCAATTTGACGTTTGGCATCTTGCAAAAACAATCAATAAAAAAATGTCGGCTGCAGGTAAAAAAAAAGATATGCAAGTTATTTCACAGTGGTCCAAGTCAATCAGCAACCATCTTTGGTGGAGCTCAAAAACATGTGGAGGGTCGTTGGAAATTCTAATGGAAAAATGGCGGTCAGTAATGTTACACTGTAGCAACGTTCACTCATGGACCACAAACCAACATTTCCACAATTGTGAACATGGCCATTTGTCCACAGAGGAGGCACGGAAGAAGAAGTGGTTGATTCCTTCATCACCCACTCACAAAGCCATTGAAAAGATTGTATTTGATAAAAGTATAACAAGAGATTTGAGGGGACTCACGGAATTCTGCCACACAGGAGATTTGGAGGTGTTCCACAATATGTGCCTAAAGTACAGGCCAAAACGATTGCATTTTGGCATGGAGGGCATGATAAATCGGACTCTTCTAGCGGTCTTGGCACATAACCATAATGTTGGCCGTCAACAAAGTAGGACGACCGGAACTTTAGGGACGCTTCGCTACAATAAGGCCTTCACTAAAAGAAGTAAACAATGGGTGATCAAACCAGTGTTTCAGGATATGCAATATGAGTTTATTGAGAGACTTATTGTTGATGTCCTAGATAGGCACATACATGGAGTTGTGAACGAACCTGTGCAGGGGACAACTGCATTGCCACCCAACATTGCCTCTGTTCCATGTCCACCTAAAGAAGAGCTCATTGAGAAATACACATCACGGTTTAAATGATTGTAATTTGATTGTCTGTTCTCTCGAGTCTCCTCATGTCGCAGGCCCATTGAATATGTGTAGCTATGTAATGTGTAAATAAAAGTGATTGCTCAGTGTACATGCAATGTGTCTCTCCACCCTTGCCCCTCCCTTCACCGTGCAGTAGTGCGAACCACCCGGGTGTCACCTGTGACTTTGCTCTCGAGTCTCCTCATGTCGCAGGCCCATTGAATATGTGTAGCTATGTATTGTGTAAATAAAAGTGATTGCTCAGTGTACATGCAATGTGTCTATCCAACCTTGTTCATTTGATTGCCTCAAGACGAACTATTTTGGATCGAGAGCAAAGAAAAATGCAAATCGCAGAATATTCTCTAAACATTTGATGTCCAATAAATGTACTTTGCCAAATGGACAATCTTGCCGTTTGCTTTTAAACCACAGTTTCATATTCCGAATTGTGGCGCTGTATTGTGAGATGATCTAAGACCCTGTGTACAGCAAAGGAACATCGCGTGCCTCAAAACAAACTTTTTGGAACGTGAGCAAATAAAAATGCAAATCGCTGAATATTCTCTAAACATTTGATGTCAAATAAATGTACTTTACCAAATTTACAATCTTGCGGTTTGATTTAAAAGTACACTTTCATATTCCGAATTGTGGCGCGCTGTGTTGTGAGCTAATCTGTGTTGGTTTCCGGGTTCTGTGTGGAGTCGCGTAGAAGACGCATGGGCGCGTTTGCCTACGCAGCACAGAAACGTCACAGAGAGAGGCGGAGAATATGAATGTTTTGATAAAGTCTGTTTCAGGGGCGGGGGATTTGATTTAGTGCCGCAAACGCAGGTGAGCCAGGGCGATGGGGGGAAATGATAGGATTATCACAAAATGGCGGCTGATTTCGAGTGCGTTAATGGACGAAAAGTCGGGTAAGGTCCATAGGAAAGTTTTCTACGATCTACCGATTTATGCTTAAAAACACATGGCCGAACCGTAGGGACAATAAAAAAAAAGTCCCGGAACTATCCTTTAACCATAACTACACAGCCGCTACTGTGGCTGTGTAATATACACATTAGGTTTCCTAATGCAATTCAATGATAAAATACAGCCCCAAACTGTAAAGAGAGGGTTCAATTAGCACATTAATAGCATTAGGCAATTCTTAGTCGTTCCCTAACTTTCGAGTTCAGCCCTAAGAAGAGTGGAGCCTAGTGCTCAACAGTATAGTTGTATGTAAAAATGCACAATTGCGCAGGTGAAACGAAGAGCGGGTCTTCTTGGCAGGGCTGTAGCAAGTCAGGAAGTGCCTTGAAGCAATGAAGAATTGGTTCCCACTATTCTTGTAGGCCCTGCCCTTGGCGGCAAAGCCGTGTTCAAATGGTGAAAATAGCTAGGGAACACAGGCTAACTCAGCCAAGTTTGAATACCTTTTAAGGGATACTCATGCGTAAAAGTGATTGGTTGTGCCATGGGGCCACCGGTAAGTGATGCAAGTACTCACCGACCCTCGGCACAGTCCGGACCAAATTTTGCCAGTTTAGTCAAGGTCGCTAGTAGGTCCTGCAGTTTCACAGTGCTCTGGTTCTCAGCGGCTGCAGGGAGAACAATCTTCCTTAATGGGACAGTTGCCTTTTCTCAGCTGCTGAAGGAGGTATAAAGAAAATTCTGGTGCAGCAGGCTTCAGGGCACTCGAGAGCAAAACAGCAAGGGATCTACAACGACCGTCACCAACAGGTAGCGACGCATGAATCGCAGATGCGGGCAGCGATACACACACTCCTAATTCGGAGGAGCTATGCCTGCAAAATTAGGCAGGAGAATGCACAGAACCACAAGCAAGCAATGTCCCAAGTCTAAGGTTTGCACTCGAGACGGCGGCGGTTCTGCAGGATACCGTGAGGCAGAGCTGGACTGTTCACTGGATGGCCCAGGAACACTTCCAAAGGGGCTCATTCGGTGGATAAGCAGGGGCCGCCGAGAGTAGTAGTTCCCACTACTCCAAAAGGAGTGAAGCATCTTGGCAGGCCTTCTTGATCAAAGAAGAAAGCAGGGTTCCGACGGGACAGCAGACGGTGAAGGGTGCCAAAACCTTTCAAAGTGTCTCCAGCGGTTTCACAAGTCTGTTTCTTCATGCAGGAGACTTGGCTCCTGCTGTAGTTCGGTGAGAACTCAGGTGATAGTCTTGCAATAGATGCAGAGCCCCTTCTCTTATCCAGGATTAGCTTCGTGCCAAAATCGAGGACTTCCAATCGAAGAACTGCTCACTTGCAGGCATTCCGGTCCTGGACCATGGTGGTCTCAGTCATTCAGGCACTCCAGACATCCTGGCACCAGCAGTGTGGATTGGGACCAGACAGTCCAAACCTGCTTCCTGGGCGCACACACTTGACATGCAGAAGCCTGCGAAAGAGATCGGTTATCGCGGGAGGTTGCATGCCCAAATAAGGAAAACCTGGGTTACTCGACCTGGGTGAAGGCAAGGAACAAAATGGCCATGGGACAGAACAAAATACTTTATGGCTGGCCATTTTCGGACCTGGCCACAGTCTTGAACCAAACGCGGTAAACGCAGTATGATTCAGTAAAAAAAAGCAAAACATAAAAAGTAACTGCTGCCACCAGTTCGTAACAGGCACATCCTTTGACGGTGTCTAGGGCCATAAAACAAAAAGGGACCACTATGCATGGTACTGGAAGGTAAATTGTGCACTGTTTTTTTTTTTAACTTGTTTATTTTAAATCAAGGCAGGTTGATAATTACAAAACATTGTCAGCAACAATCATTCAGGCATGTTGATCCCCAGTCCTTTTTTCCTCCTGATCTCCTACCCCCCCCCCGTCCCACCTTCCCCTCGGTCCTCGGAGGTGGATTCCTCCCTCCTAGATTGCCTATTTTGCGTCTCAAAGTTTATCTGTCTCCCTCAGGGATCACTTGGTCTTTCAGGATCCATCGAGCCCTGGTGGGTTTGTAGGTCAGAGCAGTGAAGCGCTGGTCGTATTCAAGTACTGGGGCCCAAATATTCTGGAATCGGTGGAGAGTTCCCGCCTGCACTGCCGTCACCTTCTCCGCAATCAAAATATCCCAAAGCTTAGTCCACCATTGGGGAATGTGAGGGCCTTCCGGGGACTTCCAGGAGCGGGCCAGCACCGTTTTCCCTGCTAGCAGACAGTGTGTGAGTAGTTTCGATCTGGTCCTGGAGCGTGGGTAGATCGCGGGAATTGGGGGCTCCCAGCAAGACTGGCTCTGGTTCCATCGGGATCGCCGTTCTAGTGATTTGCGCAATGGTTCCCAAACACTTCTTCCAAAATTGCTGAATCTTTGGGCAAGCCCACCACATATGAAAGAAGGAGCCTGGGCGGCCACATCCTCTCCAGCAGAAATGGTCTAATTGTGGATTTATGTGGTGGAGTCTAAGGGGCGGGTAATACCACTGTAACATGATCTTATATGCGCATTCCCTATTGGTGATGCAGGTGGATGAGGCGTGAGTTCTGGTCTAAATGTCTACCCAGGTTTGGTTGTCTATTGGGTGACCTAGATCTGCCTCTCACTGGGCCATGCAGCGAGTTCTTGCGATCAGGAAGTCACCTAAGAAGCGCCTATACAGAGTGGATACTCTCCCACGAGCTGGAAGATCTCCAAGTCTGAGTTCCAGGGCGGTGGGAGGGAGTGTCGCTGCTTGCAGAGTTTGAGGGTGAGAGCACCAGTGGTGCAGTTGGATATAGGTGAATCTGTCCCTTTCCTGGAGTTGGAACTTTTCCTTACATTGCTCAAATGTGAGGGGCCTCTCTCCTGTATATAGCTGGCCTATAGTCTCTAACCCGCCATTTATCCAGTTCTGAAAGTTGCGGAGGTGTGCTCCAGGTGAGAATGCCGGATTATGGAAGACCAGGGATCGTGGGCTCAGGCCTCTTGGCACTCCCTTAACTCTTCAGCGCCCAGTCCCAGGAGCTTAGGGTATGTTTGGTTGATAGGAGGAGGTCTCCCCAGTGCACTCTGAGGGGGGGTGGGATGTGTGGCAAAAATCGCAGGGGTAGGGGCACTTGCGATTGTTCCAGTTCTACCCATCTAGGGCGATTTGTAGTAGTTTGCCACGCCTGGACCTGTGTTAGTTGAGCCGCCACTCTGTATGCCCGTAAGTCTGGGACCCCTAACCCTCCCAGTCTGGAGCCCCCTAGTAAGGTTCTGAGGGGGATTCTCGCTCTCTTACCTTTCCAGATAAATTTCAACATCTTTCTCTGGATATCGCGAAGAGATGGTGCGGGAATCGCTACTGGGAGGGAGGCGCATGCGTACAGGAACCTTGGAAGGAGGTTCATCTTGCAGGCTGTAATGCGCCCCAGCAGTGAAATCTCCTGGGTCGTCCAACGTTTCAGGTCTCCTTCCAGTTCTTTGAACAACCGGGGGAAGTTAGTTCTTTTGGGTCAGCTGGGATGTAGACCCCTAAGTAGGGGATGGCTCTTTTTTCCCATGTTATCGGGCACATCTTGGCCAGTGGTTCACGCTCTGCCAGGGTGAGGCCGATGCTTAGGGCCGATGATTTGTCGAAGTTTACTGTAAAGCCTGAGACCTCCCCATAGCTGGCTATTTCTTGTAGCGCATGTTTCAGGGATGACTGGGCCTCCGAGATCGTGAGCAGTACGTCGTCCGCATATAGGGCGATTTTGTGTTGCGTGGGGCCACTCTGAAGGGCCTTTGATCTGGTTGTTTCGTCTGATTCTCTGAGCAAAGGGCTCCATGGTAAGTGCAAAGAGCAGAGGTGATAGTGGGCAGCCCTGTCTGGTTCCGCAGGACAGGGGGATTGGAGCCGAGCTGTGCCAGTTGATTCTCAGGTTCTTGGTCTGCTATAATTAGCTAGAATCATCGTTTGGAATGCTGTCCCGAAGCCGAAAGCCCCCAGGGTGTGTTTCATGAACGCCCAATCCACCCTATCAAATGCCTGGGCCGTGTCAAGTGCCATTAAGACTAGTTTCTGGGAGTTCCGGGAGGCAAGGTCTACCAGGTTCAAGGTTCTCCGAATGTTGTCTCCTGTTGTGCGGTGTAAGATGAAGCCGGCCTGAGCGGGGTGGATAATCTCCGGTAGGACGCGACTCAGGCGATTCGCCAAAATTTTGGAGTATATGTTTGCGTCAATGTTCAAAAGTGCAATCGGCCTATAGGAGGTCAGGTTTCTCGGATCTTTTCCTGGTTTGGGCAAGAGGAAGGTGGTCGATTCCTGCATCGATGGGGTTACTGATCCCGTTTCCCCGAAGGAGTTGAACAAGGTTACTAGGGGGGGAATCAGCTGAAAAGCCGTCCGGGCCTGGGGCCTGTGTTTTAAGTGATTTAATGGCCTCCTCAACCTCTTCCTCTGTAATGGGCTTCTCCAATTCGCCCTTCATCGTGTTAGGGAGACGGGGCAATGCTGCCTTCTGCAGGTATTCCATCTGTTGCGGTAGGTTCCGTGGGGTTGCCGTCATGATTTGGGTCAGATGGTCTGTTGCTAATCGTTGCTTTATGGGTTCGGAATATAGTATGACCCCATTGGGATCTCGCAGGCCGGTGATCGTATTAATGCGTCTCTGCTTGGCCAATTTGGCCACCAGGAATCTGTTCGCCTGGTTGTTCTTTGCGTAGTACGACTGTTTGGCTTTCCTCATCAGCAGTGCGGTTTGTTCCGCATAGTGGGCTTCTAGTTTTTTCCTCGCCATGCGTATGATTCGCTGCGTCTTAGGGGACCAACCCTTTTCCCTGAGGACTGCCTCAGCTTCCTTCAGCTCATCTTCCAGAGCTATCCGAGTCTGTCGCCTATCCCGGTGATAGGCCGCTCCCTGGGCGATCAGGGTGCCTCTAATCACTGCCTTCATGGCGTCCCAGTTATTTGCCAGTGAGGTGTCTGAGGCTGGAATCTCGTCAAAGAAATGTCTTATCCCCTGCGCGATCTTGTCTCTTGTAGCCATATCATTCAGGATCGGGTCGTATAAGGACCATTTACGTAGATTATCGAGTTTGGGGTTCTGGGCCCGGAGTTCCAGGATCACTGGGGAGTGATCAGATATGACACTTGTGCCGATGGATACCTCCTTGATGAAGGCCAAGGTTTGCGGGGAGGTCAAGAAAAGGTCGATCCTCGAAAAGGTTCGGTGAACGAATGAGTAAAAGGAGTAGTCTATTTCGGTGGGGTGAAGCACCCGCTGTGTGTCTACTATCTCTAAGGACCTGAACAGCTGGAGGAGGCTTAGTGCTTGGGCAAAATCGCTTGGAGTCGGGGGGGTGCGATCTGTCCTTGGTGGGGTCAGGAACCCTGTTGAAATCCCCTCTGATTATCGTTTGGCCCTCTACGAAATGGGTGAGAGACTCTCCCAGGGTGTCATAAAAGTGCGATTGACCAGTGTTAGGGGCGTACACCGAGATAAAGGTTTATAGGTTTCCTAGTAGGAGGCATTTGACAGCTGTACATCGGCCTTCCGGGTATGTTTTTGTTTCCAGAACCTGCGGGTTCAAGTCTTTTCTAAAAAAAGATCGCAGTGCCTCCCTTTTTGCTTGCTCCAGAGGCGAAAAATTTAAGCGGAAATAGCCGAGAGCGAAGCGGAGTAACATCCGCCGGCAGCAGATGAGTTTCTTGGAGCATGGCTACCGCAGCATCTTCGTCCTGGAGTTTTAGTAGAATTGCTTTTCGCTTGTTAGGAGAGTACAGTCCATTAACATTTAGGGAGAGAAGCCTCAGGATTTGGTGGTCTGATGTCCTTTCTTTCTCTATTACTTGGGTTGGGGGGGAGCTGTGAGCTGGTGATTCAACTGCCATTGAGTCTTTAGAGTATCATCCTGCGCTTGAGGTTTTAACGCGGGCCCCAACAGGGGGCCGCAACTTTAACTGACGGCTGGGCCGACATTGTGAGTACGGACGCACCCTTGGCCAACAGGGCCAACTGTCCCATCGAGTATTGTGTACTGTGGGTTTCCAAGGAACCAGAGGTGGAAATTATCCTTGGAATGGGTATGAGCCATGGGTATGGCCCGCCGCCTCCGTCTTCGAGGCTGGTGGTGGTTCCAAATTTAGGTGAGTCTGGGCTAGGATGATGTTAGTATCTGGGGACGCAGGAGCGCCTCTGATCATCTCCTTCGATTGTTCCGCTGTGTTGTCGACCATGACGATCGTCTAGGCTTTGGGGAGGGGAGTGGTTCAGGGTCCCCAGCCCCCTCCGGGTTCGGCGTGGAGGGCTCTCGGGGCGAGGTCGGGTGCATGAATTTCTCCACGTCCTCCAGGTGGCTAATCCGGCGCAGGGTGCCTTTGTATGTGAACGGCAGAGCCGTCGGGAAAAACAATCTGTAGCGGACCTGCTAGTCCTGGAGGAAAAGTGCCAGGGGTCGGAGTGCTCTCCTTTTCTGTAGGGTGAGTAGTGAGAGGTCCTGTTAAATCTGAAGTGGAGTGCCCTGGAAGGTGATATCCTCCCCTTGGCGGCTGATCGCCGAAATTACCTCTTTGGTCGTGAAGAAGTGGACCCTGGTAATAACATCTGGGGGGATCGGAGTCCACCCCCTGGCGCGGGCGTAGCCTGTGGGTCCGGTCTAGCAAGAGCTGAGATTTATCCAGGTCTGGGAGTAAGGCCTCGAAGAAGCTCCCCACGTAGTCCGTCAGCTTGTTGTTGGGGACGGAGGTTGGGACCCCCCGAATGCGGAGATTGTTGCGACGTGCCCTGTTTTCAAGGTCCTCGTGTTTAAACTCCAGGATCTCGCATTTGTGTTGCAGGGTATTAATGGATCTCTGCATTTCCCCTAGAGTGGTAGTGTGATCCCGAGTCTGGTCTTCGACTTCTCCGAGTCTCTGTCCGACCTCCGTAACCCTCTGGTCTGTCTGCTCCACTTGGTGGTAAGTTCTGAAAGGCACGAGCGGAACTCTGACTTAATGTCCGCCATGAAGGCTATTAGGTCCCCTTTAGTGGCGAGGGCTCCCCTGTCCTATTGTGGTTTCTGTGGGGTCAGTTTAGGAGGATCTTGCTTCTTACTTTTATCTGGTGCGGCGAACATGGTGGATATATCCGTGCCCTTGCTAACTTTTGATTGCCTGGACATGCTGGTTGTGCTGGGCGGTCTCGGCCGGAAGAGTCGCAGAGGGGACTAGGATTGTAGGCGACGACCCCAGGGGTGAATATCGCTCCAAGCTCCCTGCTTGATCTGGTCCCGGACAGTCCAGAGAGTTGTTGGGGCAGTAGGTTGTGTGCTTCCGCCGCTAGCTGTCAAGAAGTATCCGAACGTAGAAGAGAAGCTGGCGGGGAGCAGCCGTTCCCCCGCAGTGTTCCAGGTCACTGGGTGGGTGGATGGGCCGGGCGCCCCAGGAAGTGATAGGCCGGGGGGGACCTTGGGTGATTGCTGGGGGCCTTTGCCTCTTCAGCAGGCTAGGTCCGGTTCAGGACGCCCCGATGTGTGCGTCAGGGCCCCGAGTCCGCTCAGGAAAAGGGGGGGAGGAAGAGGGTTCCAGCACCCCGCTCGCAGCCGAGCATACGAGCCACTGGCACGATCTAGGCGGTTCTGTGTTGGCGGGTTTGCGGGCCCCCGAGGAAAGTCAGGCGTCCGTCCGCTCTTCCTCCTCGGCACTCCACAGCTTCGTCACCGCGAGGCACGTAGTATGCTGCTAGGCTCCGGTGTGGCCGCCATCTTGTTTCCTTCGGCTGATGACAGGGGTAGGGTTCGGCGGCTGGATTCAGGTAGAACGGTCCTGCGTTCGAAGATCATGTTGGGCCAGGTTGTGCTGTGTAGGTTCCGGTCGCCTTAGATGGTGTTGGCGACCCGATAGCCTCAGCAGAACCGCCAGAATTTGACGGAGGCGGCGGGCATCCCATGGGTGGCTTCAGAGGAGTGACCACATCGATGGCGCTCCAAGCCACGCCCCTAAATTGTGCACTGTTAAAAAGTTACCAAGAAATTGCAACATAGTCAAGGACTAAAGGAAACATTGTTTCCCGGTACCGACAGTCTGAAGGACGTTTCCCCATAACAAGTGAGCAAAAGCCCAGGGGAGTTCAGCTGAAGGCTGGGCTCCACTGGGAAAAGTCAGGCTAGGAAAGCCAAACAAAAGTGAAATGTTTGGGGGGGGTCCATAAACGGAGGGAAAATTGCACATAAATGAAATCTTTCCTAACACCAGGTGATTACAAAAATCTATTTTTCAGATTTAGAATTCGATATTACTTTGAGCAAATTAGCCCCCACTTTTTAAATATTCAGACAAATTAACATCCAATGGAGTTTTGGGGTTGAGGGGTGTATTCCCTTGGAGCGTTGACTGCTGGGCCAGCCAATCGAAGGACGTGACCAATTAAGATGTACAGCATCACTAAAGACAAAATTGTGGGAATATTCTAAATCATAAGCGGAAAACAAATGGAAGATTATAATTATGGATGATTAATCCAAGCTGCACAATGGAGGATTCCTGCTCCAAGTGGATGAGATGTGTCCACAAGGGAACCTGCAGAGAAGGCAAATGAGTCAGTACTAACTTCATGGAAGCAGACCAGAAGTGGCCCTGCTGCCTAGATGTCCTATCTGAGAGGGTCCATGCTGATTCCAAAAACGGAAAGGATCATTTCAAAGTGAGTATGAAAATTCCCCAAATGAAATTATACATGCTCCCTAGAATTATTTTTGTTTGCCAAGTCCCAGAAGGGCGGTGTTAGGAAAGATTTATCTTTTAACAACTTTCCCTCCATAGTACTATGGACCCCCAAAGGTTTTGCTTTTGTTTTTGAACCTGTCTGGACTTTACAGGGAAGTGAAGCTTTGTGCTTCACTACCCTGTCTTTTGCGCATTTTGTTTCAGGGAAACTGATTAGTACTGGGAAACTATGTGTCCTTTTGGTCTTTGTATCTTTTTGGTAACCTTTTAGCAGTGCACACAGCATCTTACAGTGCAGTTTACTGGGGATACTTCTGTATCACCCTAGCCTTTTACACTTGATAGTTTTAGTTACTTTGTTATGTGTCTAAAGACAAGCTTGTGGCAGCAAAATCTTTACAATTTGTGCATTATTTCTAGTGTGCACAGTCAAGTTTACGGCATATGGATACGGAACGTAGCTAGTGCCCTAAAATGGACACACCACAAAATGTTCACTCGATCTTTGGCCATATTGTTGTTTGGCCATCTTCCTGCCTTGCCAGGTCAGGAAATCCCATATAAAGACATGTGCTTGCCAGGGTAAGCCCCAGCTTTTGTGTACTAGTGATTCCTATGTGTACACACATGGCCCATGAACGGGATGGGACTGTCCGTCTCATTCCACCCCAGTGGTGCCTGAAAGTCTAGGTTTATGGCATGAGTGAAACTCTCACTTGCCCCTGAGTGGACCATTGCTGGCTATTTGAATGGTGCAGATCCTTACCATTGGTGGCCTTGGACTTGCTGCCAGGGAGAAACTTGGATGAGAAAAGGACTCCTGCAGCATTTTTTCAGATCAGCGTTGGAGCCAAGTATCCTGTGTAGAAGAGCAGCAGACTGAAGATCCGTGGGCGACTCCCGAAGAGACCCAGCATCCCTTCCTGCGTTTGGCCCAGGAAAACGCTGCTGGACTACCTACAAAGGCTCTGAGCGGTGCTTCAACCCTTGGGACCAACCAATGTCAATGAGTTTGAGGATCCAGCCGTCCTGAGCCTTCAGAAGTGTCACTGAACCACCCCGTGGACGGACCAGCTTCTCCAGTGGGCTACTTTGCTAGAACAGTTGCTGTTCCGTCTTCATCGCCAGATTGTGGTGTAAGTTGACCTCTCAACCTAAAGGGATCCTGCTCTGGAAGGTCTACTTCAACCGTGACTGGAAGGACGCCTGCCGTCGGCAGTTTGCTGTGGCCGTTGCAGGAACTCGTCTTCCCCCATCTGGTGAAGTGTCCTGAAGAGGTCTACATCAGTGTCCTCTGCATTTCTTCATCGCCAAGGGTTGCACTCTGCTCCTGGAACCAACCAGTAGAATCCTTACACCCCAGCAGCTCCTAGGCACTTCTCATCGAAATCAACAGCCGGAAAACCTACCTCCAGCGACTGCCAGTAGACCCACCTAGGAAAATCAGAGCCAGGGGGTAAGAAAACGCAAAGCATTTGCCCCCCCCTGTTCCCCTATGAATAAACTTTGGTGATTACATTCCATCGCTTTTTGATCATCAGGTCCGAAAGCAGCTGTACCTGAAAGATAGAAACATAATTTTACCTACCAGTAACTTTGTTGCTTATCTTCACTAGAACATTCACCAACAAAATAACCTTACCTACTTTAGATACTTTCTGGGGAGAAGCTTTGTGACTTTGGGGCACAAGGCCTCACTCTTCATAGGGATTCGACCTCTGAAGTTATGCATCCATAAGAACCCATGATGAATGTACTGTTAGGTGGAATTTCCATCTTATGTGCAGTTCTCCCCACTTGGTGACTCCTCCAGCACTATTTGCTGGACTACTGGATTTATATCTGACTCTCCTGAATGAAAGGGGATCTTTTTCCACACTCATTCTTTGTCTGTGACTCTGGCATCAGAAGAGATGTCCTGCTCACTTTTGTCGTCATCTGGCTCCAAACGGGAAGCATGCCGAAAAGGCGTCAGTGTGTCTGGGAGGACAGGAAGCTGGGAGGACACAAACTCCTCAGGTCTTTGTCATCCAGCATCTCTGCTTGGATCCTGTTCTGACTGGGTGCCTGGCTGTCCCCTTGGGATAGCCACCACCCAAGGTTTGAATGTAGCATGCATGCGGATTGGCTGGGTTCCTGTATATAAGGCGAGGGTCTTGATGCAGAAGCAAGAGTCAGACATTGGAAGATCCATTCCAAAGAAGGACACTTGCAGCAGCCTCCAGCGCCTGCCAGAGCCCGTCGGAGTGACTGCTGCAGCTCCAGCCCCTTCTTCTGTGCTACAGACAAGATCCAGAACAGACTACTTCCTTCCTTGGACTGGTGGGCCTAACCAGTCTCGAGACCAGCTAGAGTTTGAGCCAGCCCACGAAGAGCTGCGACTTTCCAGGCCTGCAAAATAAGAATACCCTGGGACCTATGGCACTGCTTCGGTGTCTCGTCATGCACGGTTATGACTGCAAACTCATGGTCATCTGTCTGGCCTACAGAAACTCCATCCCGATCGTAGATGTCCCCTTCAGCTGAATCATATACTAAGAAAGGGAAGAAAGTCTGCAGTGTGAAAACCGTTGCTACTACAAAGCCTATGTCGAGCCTCCACAACCTGGTGCCGCAAAGACCGTCTGCTGGGCATCCCTGTGACCGAGCCTGACCATCAGTTCCTCCTCCAGCCGCCAAGGCCAGAGACCCTAACCGGAGCTGCTATCATCTTACGTTGGTGACTCGCCGGTGACATTGTTCTTCATCATAGAAGGTACTTTCTCACTCATGGTTACTTAAGTGGGTAGTTGTTGTGTTACTGTTAGATCCACCTAAGCATTTTTGAGTAATGTTGTTATGAATGACCCAACCGTGTTCACCCATACCTAAGGACCTCCGCCCTAGAAGGTGAAATCCTTCAGGTGGCCTACCTAGCTCCCCTGAATACTTTGATCCAATTCCATTACTCATTACTTAAGAAAAAGATTCTTCTGATATTTGACAAATTTGACAGTATTTGCCCTCCTTTGTTCTGCCGACCAAGGGATACTGGTTCCCCAGTGCCCCATCTGACTTTTGGAGACCCTCATTCCCCAGATAGAGTTGGACTCCTAAAGAAAAGGCTTTCCTACCAGTATTGCTAGTTAAGTAAATGTTGGTTGATTAACGATTTGCTAATCTGAAGCTACTCTATACTTACCCTTTTATCATCTAAAGGTATCCCATTGAATGGAGTATTGCAACAGTAAATATCCACTGTAGATACCTGTGTGAACTATTTGTACTTCCCTGAATTGCACTGATTTTAACATTGTCCTAGTATATATAATACATTAACCATTTTTGCGTAAAACTGGTGTTCCTTATCTGTGCTCAAAGGTCTTTGTACTCAACTATATCCCATCTCCCTCCTGGACTAAGCCTGGCTGCTCAACCATAGCAACCAAACCGTTTGGGTAATTCAGGGCAAACCCAAGAGTTGGAGCCCTGTATTCCCAAGAGTGAGTCTTCTATGGTCCTACCACAGGTGCACTTTAGTAAAACTCCCTAACCTGTAAGTATGTTTGCATTGGGTGTTGTGTAATGTTATCACCTGCTTCATTTCCTAGTGTGTGCTTTGGGTCTAGAATAAATATAGCATTTTTGTACTTACCCGGTCTAAATGGAATTATTGTGCGCTCCACTCTGTGGAATCATTGTGGACCACTGACCCCACTCACACACTACCGAGAATGCTCTGTGACTGCTCTCCTCAGCTACCTTGATTGGGTTTTGGCTAACCTCTCAGAGTTACCCTGTTCACTAGAACTAGGGTGGCCTCCTAAAATCTGTACCCCAGGCCAGATTCTAGAAATCCATTTTAACAGGAGGTGGTCTGGAAACGGTGCTATTAAAATACATTGATTTTGTAATGAGGAAAAACAGTGCAGTCTCACTGCATTTAAAATCAAGTGGGATGTAATTTCAATAAAACCCAAAATATATTTCTGAGCTGTGTGCACAGTGCGATACAAATAACACTTCTGTGAAGCCTGCGTGCAGCTCTTTGTAAATAATTGTTAGGTACGTTTTTCTAAAGTCCAACTGGGGTTAGACTTCATGAGACTTATCTCTTGGCATTAGGGGCCCCATCTCTTAATATAGGCCTGCACTACACAAGTGGTTAGGGTGGCTGAGCAGCCAGGCCAATTTTAGGAGGGAGGAATATGAGCTGTAGAGGAGTACAGTGAAATCAACACATACACAGATCCAAGGCAACACGCAATTAAAGTTATATTAAAATATATGCATTTACATATAAACACAAGGCAAACAAGCAAATCTAAAATGCAACAACTACTAATAACGTTACATTCAAAATAGAATAAGATTATAAAAGGAACAATAATGCAGGTGAGGAACTTTTCATATACTTTTCATATCCAGCATGCAGAGTGACTTCAGTTAAGGTCAGTAAAAGCACTTGCATGTATCACCCTAGCAAAATTCAGTTCAAGTGGGCTAGCAACTGGTAAGTAACAATCTAACACTCTCCAAGAGGGCTATAGGCAGTCTGTTTCTTAACAATAAAAGAGTTCCCAGTTCAAGTTGTGGTGGAACACAAATTGCCAAAGCCAGTAGGATCAATAAGATGGACCTTTGGAAAACCAGCAAAGCCACAGTCAAATGGACCGCACCAGTTTTGATGAAAATCTTCAGAGAAAAGTTAAGTAACCAGTCCATGGTTCATGCAGAAAGCACAGGAGCACAAGAGGAGCCTTTCTATAGGTATACATGTTGCAAGCCCTGGACAAGGGAGTTGAGGTCAACTCCAAAACATGGAAGACAGCACTCCCAAAGCAAAGGAGCACAGAAAATGGCCTAAGGTAAGTGTAATCCAAGCCCCACAGGACCTGAAAAGTAAAGCTGATAATGGAGCTGGTCGCCTTCCGGATGCAACAATGAAGACCTTGATTCCTGCTCCTTTGTTGTGGTGACGAAAAGGGGGACACTTCGGTGGGCTTCTGGGCCAGCACTCGAGAGAAGGCGTCTTCAGCAAAGGATTCAGCTCACTCCAGCAGTGGTTTGTGGTTTTGGCACCTTTTCCTTATTGCCAAGAAGAAACAGATATCACTGGTTGGCTTCTCCTCCGTTTCTCAGTCCTGAACTCTGGTGAGGGGACTTTTAGAGAAGAATTGCAGCTTCTGGAGGGCCACAAGGAAGCCTGCAAAATTTCAGCAAGATTTGGTGGTTGCAAGACGGTGTACTCGAAAAGGGTCCAGGTATGCGGGGTATTGGTGTTCTACAGCCAGGAAAAAAGTCGCAGGACGTCAGGGATAGCCCAATTTGAAGAAGGTCTTGGGGCTATTTGGTTCCACCAGCCCAAGCGAGGAAGTTGTCCTTGGCGGAGCAACCCTTTCGAGAAGAAAACAAGGGCAAGATTGCTTCAGAGCTCCACTGCTATTTCTGCAGTTGTTGAAGGTGCTGCTGCTGTCTCTGCTCGTCTTCTGCTTCGGATTTCCAGTTCCAGTGGTTGACTGCCTGTGGATCAAAAAATCCTCGCCTTATATGTTGGAGCCCATTCATTCACCCCGATGGAGCAGCCAATCACCTGGGGATTGGCTGTCCTACAGGACAGCCAGCCGCCCAGTTTGAACTGGTTCTAGCCAGGAACACCATCAGACAAAGGACAATGAAGTTTTGGGACCCTCCCTCACTGCCTGCCTTTATCAGACATGCAGGAGCCAGAGCAGGTTTCACGTAAGAAGCCTGACAAAGGCAAAACTTACAAAGGACCCAGCCCTACCTGAAATGATAGAAGAAGAGCCCAGAAGGAACCTACAAACGAAAAATGCAGAAAAAAGAAGACGGGGGCCATTTTGAGAAAATGGTTACCCATGGGTGCTATACTGCAGCTGAGAAATCGGCCTGCTAGTAACCTGCACAAAAGGTAGAAAAGGTATCCACTGCCACCAGCCATTTAGGCTTGTTAGTTACTGTAACAAATACAGGAGTAATGGGAAAGGAGTTACAAAGTAATCCCCCCTGATCCCCTGCACCCCACATAAGGGGGGCGGGGGGAGTAGCTGGTCCCACAAACGAAAAGGTATGCAAGATAAAAGTTGCATTACTACTCTTGGGAACTGTAGTTCACACAAGAGAATATAATAAAATACAAAAGGGGAGACCAAGGGACCCCTCAGCAACACTGCACTTAGAGTGCTGTGTGTCACAAAAGTCAATAACAGATACCTGTATTGAAATATATGGAGGAAAGCATAACTCCAAGAAAGTAAAAAGAGAACACAGAAGCAGTAAAATAAGATTCCAAGTCACACCAACAGAATGAGCGAGTGGCAAAAACTACCACTCACGAGAATAAATCAAAAAAAAGTACAGAGTGCAGCAAAAGTGATGGGGTTCTCTTAGGTTAAAGAGGATTAGCACAGAAACTGAAAATTCTCCCTAAACAACAATAATCTCACTACATTGTACCCCAGGCATTCTCAGATATAACAGTGAGCTATGACTGGAAGATGTCCATACCATAGCCTAATTAAAGGATAGTTCCGGGACTTTTTTTTTATTGTCCCTACGGTTCGGCCATGTGTTTTTAAGCATAAATCGGTAGATCGTAGAAAACTTTCTTATGGACCTTACCCGACTTTTCGTCCATTAACGCACTCGAAATCAGCCGCCATTTTGTGATAATCCTATCATTTCCCCCCCATCGCCCTGGCTCACCTGCGTTTGCGGCACTAAATCAAATCCCCCGCCCCTGAGCCTGACATCAGCAGACGCGTACCGCCCATTTCCCAACGCCAAAGCACGTTTCGTGTCAACAATCGCTGCGCCTCAGCTAATGACGTGTCGCCATGGAAATGGCAGGACGCCTCTTTCCTCAATAAGTATAAACACACCGTTTCACAACACACAGCAGCAGATTTTCGATTCCATTCCTCTCTCTGTGTTACTTTGAGTATTCTGTGACTCGTTTCTGTGCTCTGGTCAGCTACCTTCGCCGCTTCTAGGCCTTGTGAACACCTGTACCATCTCTGTAAATTATTTTACTTTCTTTACCACACAATGGCTACAATAATGCCGTATATGTACGAGCCCGAGTACACCGAGGAGGAACTACTGGAAAGGCAAGCACGCGAAAACGATGGGGATTCGGACGGCAGTTGGGAGGACCAGTCAACGGATGAAGAGCCTGGACCATGTCGCATGGACGGCGTCTCCACCTGGTGCACGTGCAATTGGTGCGAGCTAATGCCAACTGAGGAGGAGAACTGCTGCTGCCGTGAAAATTCCGGGTGCTTGGCCTACATTTCGGAAGGCGAGCCAAGTCCGCAATGCATCACCGAGCTGCCAGAGTTCAGGGAAGCCTGTCTCTCACGGACCGTGTTGAGGATGATGATGGTGCTTATGCACGAACTTCGCGGCACTGTTCGTCCACGTAATCCGGGTAACGAGTAAGTATACTCTGGTTGTGATGTCAGTGATGCCACTACTATTTCATGGTCGTCTCCCACATATAAAATTACATCTACATATCATTCGAACGCATGTAAATTGGTTCCATTGCATCTTTCTTTTTCACAGGTGGTACAGGCTGGTGGCCTATCGTTGCTTCACTTGGTGGCTTCACGGGAGGCTCGGACACCGCGTTCGGAGAGTAATACCTGCCTGTGCGGTACTTGCCATTAGACAACATTTCCCCAGCGACAGTGGACAATACAGCGGATTTTCCCTGGATGTGCTGCAACCGGAACTTTACAATGTGTAATGTTTATTATTTATGTTCAATTGAAAATAAGATCTAAAATAAAACCCAAAATGTATTTTAACAATGGTTGTTTTGATTTTTTAAATGAATCTAGTGTGTCTCCATTGAATAGTCTTCCTGTGCCTTGTCTTGTCACACCACATGTCTCCGGCCAGCATCCTCCCTCACGCTGGCCGCCCACCTTCAATCCACATAACCGTTGAACCCATATGCAGCAGACATACATATGTTATTTTGCGGGTTGGCAACACGCCTCCCGGCCTTGCCTCCTCCCCCAAAAATACTTACCACACCACTTTGTTCAAGCGTTGGCAATAAAAGGCCGTTGGATTTTATTGATACAAAACATGGTTATAGGTAAATAATCAATATGGTTGATCATAATAAATCATCCTTTTGGGCACCGGGTACAGAGATGACCCCCTCTGGCCCGTGCCGCCTTGCCACCACAGGCCAGCCTGCTGCTGACGAACTGCCTAGGCATCCAGGGTCTCCAGGGTGAACTGCACCCATATATTCTCCTGGGAGGCTGAGGTATTTACAAACTCACCCCCCTGCCTTCCATGTACTAGATCCTGCAGCCTGCCTCTTACATGCAGTTAGATGGCCTCTCCTTGGTGAGGCCCTGCGGCAAACGAGTCTTGTCTGCACGACCACCGCCCCAATCCACCCCCCGCCCTATCAAAGGCACTTTGCACCGGGGTACTTGCGCTGGCAAGTGGAGCTGTCAGGGAGCAATAAAGGCCAAGAGGTGCCAAATAGCATGTACACTTCAAAGTGGTCTATAGAGCATGGGTTGTTGTTCCCATGTCTACCTCCAGACCCCGTGTCTCCTGCCAAGCATCCCCCCTCACGCTGAACGCCCCCCTGCAATCCACATAAGTGTGTCTCCATTCACGAGTCTTCCTGTGTCTTGTCTGCACGACCACCGCCCCAATCCACCCCCCGCCCTATCAAAGGCACTTTGCACCGGGGTAGTTGTGCTGGCAAGTGGAGCTGTCAGGGAGCAATAAAGGCCAAGAGGTGCCAAATAGCATGTACACTTCAAAGTGGTCTATAGAGCATGGGTTGTTGTTCCCATGTCTACCGCCAGACCCCGTGTCTCCTGCCAAGCATCCCCCCTCACGCTGAACGCCCCCCTGCAATCCACATAAGTGTGTCTCCATTCACGAGTCTTCCTGTGTCTTGTCTGCACGACCACCGCCCCAATCCACCCCCCGCCCTATCAAAGGCACTTTGCACCGGGGTACTTGCGCTGGCAAGTGGAGCTGTCAGGGAGCAATAAAGGCCAAGAGGTGCCAAATAGCATGTACACTTCAAAGTGGTCTATAGAGCATGGGTTGTTGTTCCCATGTCTACCTCCAGACCCCGTGTCTCCTGCCAAGCATCCCCCCTCACGCTGGACGCCCCCCTGCAAACCGCATAATGCCACGACATATACACGTCATTCATTCACAAACACACCCCTGTTTCGAATTCTTTATAACCCACTTCATATTTCTAATGAGAACTTCTTTACGCTTTGCTAGTCAACCCGTGAAGGTGCTGGTTATCTGCTCTTCGGCTCTGTGAACTTCCGTGACCACTTCGAGGAAACTCGTCAGTTTGCAACCTGTGAACTGCTCCCTGTTCTACGACAAGAAACTACTCTGATCCCTGCATCTGTTTGTTCGTCAAGGTAAGGCCATGTACCATAATCATTTTGCGTCCAATTTCTTTTCGTTCAAGACAGTACATGCAAGGAACTAGTCACATGTTCTGAGTTTAGTCAAATTATTTTTCTATTTTTTTAAAGTTATTCAAATACTTATCTGCATGTGAATAACGTGTATAGTTCCAAGAACCAAAACAAACCTTGCATTGGACCTTTTATGTGTCATTTAATTTTTTAACACATTGGTATTCATAGAGAATTGTTGATCTTTACTTTTCAGAACTTTCCACAATGCCTGCCTGTTCCATTGGCGGTTGCCCTTCGAAGACTCATAGTAAATCTGAAGGTACTATAATGCATGTTTTCCCTAAGACAATAGATCAGATAAGAGAATGGGTCCGATATTGCGGATATCCACCGTCTGAGCTTGAAAGTAGAGTCCTAGAAGTCTTTGCGGACAAGAGGGGTGATCGATACCGCATCTGCAGCAGGCACTTTAGCTCAGACATGTACTCCACATCATTGCTAATAAAGAAGAACACACCGCGAGCGAAGCGAAAATTGCTCTCAACCGCTATTCCCACTCTATTCGTCCACATCCCTCCACTGGTGAGTCAAGTTTACGTATTTATCTCTCGGCCTTGCGGTAGTGTGTAGCATTAGCTAACAATAATTTGCCCATTTATGTATCCACTCAATATGAAGCCGGAAGATTCTCCATCCGTGTCGTTATTGCAGTCATCAGCCACTTCAAGCGCCTATCGGGTAATCTTACTTAGCTATTCTGCCACTGACTTGTTTTAGGCATGTAAATCAATAGTTTTAATTTATTGTGTGATTATTTTACCTAATGGTACACCCTTGTACTCGTCCTCTAGTCTTTGTTTTCAGTTATAATTATTGTTATCCAAAATAATGCAAGTACTGTCTTTCAGGGAGATGCTGAGGAGTCCAACGCATTGACGACAACCGTTGATGTCACTCAGATGCTGGAGGTACGTTTCCGGACAGTTCCATTGATGGAGATCATCAGATCTTGCATTCTTGTAGCGTGATTGTTACACACAATGTTTCTTTCGTTTTTAGCCATTGATATGTCCTTCTGTCGTCGCCCTCCTATGTGCCTTCTTTTTTCAATATTGTGTTCATTACTAATGAAAGTCCTATGTTTCAGGGAGTCGATGGAGCATTAGTCCAAGAAGAAGGGGGAGCATGCAGTTACGGGTCGGCGCAACAGCTTGCAGAAGTGTGCACCACAGTTATATCGTCCCTTGATGTTCTTATGCATTTCGAGGTATGGATACTGACAGTTCGATCAAGCAAAATCATATGACGTGATTACATCCGCTATACTTCCTTCTTTATTAACGCAAGTACTATGTTTCAGGGAGATGACGGAGCTTCTTCTACAAGAACATCACCCCTAGTAGTTGATGCAGATCTCTGGGTGGTGACACTTCCAACGATCGAGCAAATCGAATCATATTTAGATATCCATTATTTATTTTAGACAACTGATCATTTGTGCAGGTCTATTTAGATGAGCCGTTGACGCCTGCACAAAGTTTATGTTCTTTTTAACAAAATAGAAAACCATACTAATGCAATTACTGTGTTTCAGGGAGTTACTGAAGCATCATCTTCAATAATATCATCAATGGAAGTCTATGAGGAGCCCGAGGTATGGATCTTGACAGTTCCATCTAACTAGATTAACAATGCGTGAATAATTGTCGTTTGAATGTTCTACAGAAAGCGTTCATTCGTGTTTTGCTATTGAGATGTACGTGGGTATTGGTCCCCAAGTACATTTTGTGTTTTCAATATTATTATACATACTAATGAAAGTTCTATGTTTCAGGGAGTCGATGGAGCGTCAGTGCGTGATGGATGTGCTTATCATGAAAATATAGTCGTTGCAGCGCAAGAGTAAGTGGAGACATGCACACACGAGTCGGAGCAACAGCGTCCCGATGTTGAAGTTCGAGGCAAGAAAGTTTCAAAGAAAAGAAAGCAAAAGAAGGTTAGTGTCCTGGTCACTATATTATGTTGTTTTTCACTGTTAATAGTTCAATACTGTAAGTTGTGTTTAAACTGAACATCCCTTTTCCAATCTGTCCTCTAGTTGCGAGTGGGTGTACGAACTAAATCTACACAGACAGTGAAGCGAACGAGAGATGTTGCTTGTCAAACCTTTTGGCAGGGACTTGAGACTGGAGATGCATCGTGCCAATGGGAAGAATATGAAGTGATTGACAACGGAGCTATACCACCACCAGCCATTGATAGTGAATGTCCTCCTGGTAGTTCGGATGCAGTCGGAGATCAATTCACAGAATCCACACCCGCAAAAACTAAGACCGCGAGAAAGTTGAAGAAATTGTTTTATTCACCCATCGCCGGAGAAGGAACAGATGTTGCAATGGAAGAGAATGAAGTGGACGACAATGAAACACCATCAATATCACTGAACATAGCGGAAGACGATATCAGAGATTCTACCTTTCATGTGAGTGACATGTCCCCAACGTTACAGGCCAAACCAGCTGGGATGCAGAGTGACAGTATAAGGAAAGAGGCCAAATTCATTGTATTCGATAGTTGTTTGATTGATATTATTATTCGGATGAAATGTGGGCATTCGGTTGGTGGGGAAGTATGTGGGGAGCCATTGATTAATGTGACTCGTGCAATTCGAGGCACTAACCTTAACATACATGCCACCTGTACAAAATATCATCCTTTCTCATGGTCTGCACAACCCATGCTGGGGCAACTGCCAGCAGGCAATCTACTTTGTGCAGCGGCTGCACTTTTTAGTGGTTCAAGTTTTAAAAAGTTAGAGTCTTTCTTTCAGTTTGTGCAAATCCATTTCATTGCGAAAACTCAGTTCTACAAATACCAAACCGATTATCTATTTCCAGCCATTAGCGAAGCTTGGAGAATGGAAAAAATGTCTATTGATAGTACATTCGCGGGCAAACGGTTCAGGCTAGCCGGTGATGGACAGTGCGACAGCCCAGGATTTTCAGCCAAGTACTGCACCTACCACTTTCAGGACATGGAAAGTAAGAAAATTGTGAGTTCGGTGGTCGTGCAGGTGTCACAAAGTACATCCTCAGTGGCCATGGAGAAAGTTGGCTTTGTAGCATCATTGCAAGAACTACAATCGCGGGGAATGGTGATCGACCTGATAGCCACGGACAGACACGTTTCAATTGCCAAGACAATGAGAGAAGAGTACAAAAATATAAATCACCAATTTGACGTTTGGCATCTTGCAAAAACAATCAATAAAAAAATGTCGGCTGCAGGTAAAAAAAAAGATATGCGAGGTATTTCACAGTGGTCCAAGTCAATCAGCAACCATCTTTGGTGGAGCTCAAAAACATGTGGAGGGTCGTTGGAAATTCTAATGGAAAAATGGCGGTCAGTAATGTTACACTGTAGCAACGTTCACTCATGGACCACAAACCAACATTTCCACAATTGTGAACATGGCCATTTGTCCACAGAGGAGGCACGGAAGAAGAAGTGGTTGATTCCTTCATCACCCACTCACAAAGCCATTGAAAAGATTGTATTTGATAAAAGTATAACAAGAGATTTGAGGGGACTCACGGAATTCTGCCACACAGGAGATTTGGAGGTGTTCCACAATATGTGCCTAAAGTACAGGCCAAAACGATTGCATTTTGGCATGGAGGGCATGATAAATCGGACTCTTCTAGCGGTCTTGGCACATAACCATAATGTTGGCCGTCAACAAAGTAGGAGGACCGGAACTTTAGGGACGCTTCGCTACAATAAGGCCTTCACTAAAAGAAGTAAACAATGGGTGATCAAACCAGTGTTTCAGGATATGCAATATGAGTTTATTGAGAGACTTATTGTTGATGTCCTAGATAGGCACATACATGGAGTTGTGAACGAACCTGTGCAGGGGACAACTGCATTGCCACCCAACATTGCCTCTGTTCCATGTCCACCTAAAGAAGAGCTCATTGAGAAATACACATCACGGTTTAAATGATTGTAATTTGATTGTCTGTTCTCTCGAGTCTCCTCATGTCGCAGGCCCATTGAATATGTGTAGCTATGTAATGTGTAAATAAAAGTGATTGCTCAGTGTACATGCAATGTGTCTCTCCACCCTTGCCCCTCCCTTCACCGTGCAGTAGTGCGAACCACCCGGGTGTCACCTGTGACTTTGCTCTCGAGTCTCCTCATGTCGCAGGCCCATTGAATATGTGTAGCTATGTATTGTGTAAATAAAAGTGATTGCTCAGTGTACATGCAATGTGTCTATCCAACCTTGTTCATTTGATTGCCTCAAGACGAACTATTTTGGATCGAGAGCAAAGAAAAATGCAAATCGCAGAATATTCTCTAAACATTTGATGTCCAATAAATGTACTTTGCCAAATGGACAATCTTGCCGTTTGCTTTTAAACCACAGTTTCATATTCCGAATTGTGGCGCTGTATTGTGAGATGATCTAAGACCCTGTGTACAGCAAAGGAACATCGCGTGCCTCAAAACAAACTTTTTGGAACGTGAGCAAATAAAAATGCAAATCGCTGAATATTCTCTAAACATTTGATGTCAAATAAATGTACTTTACCAAATTTACAATCTTGCGGTTTGATTTAAAAGTACACTTTCATATTCCGAATTGTGGCGCGCTGTGTTGTGAGCTAATCTGTGTTGGTTTCCGGGTTCTGTGTGGAGTCGCGTAGAAGACGCATGGGCGCGTTTGCCTACGCAGCACAGAAACGTAACAGAGAGAGGCGGAGAATATGAATGTTTTGATAAAGTCTGTTTCAGGGGCGGGGGATTTGATTTAGTGCCGCAAACGCAGGTGAGCCAGGGCGATGGGGGGAAATGATAGGATTATCACAAAATGGCGGCTGATTTCGAGTGCGTTAATGGACGAAAAGTCGGGTAAGGTCCATAGGAAAGTTTTCTATGATCTACCGATTTATGCTTAAAAACACATGGCCGAACCGTAGGGACAATAAAAAAAAAGTCCCGGAACTATCCTTTAAGATTTTCTTGATAATGTGTAATCTGTGAAAGCCATACAAATGAACTGAATTCTGAAACGAGAGCAAGGTTAATTGTGTCATGTTAACTACCACAGAAAATTATGCAAATGTTAATCCCATGTAACACTTGTCTCTGCGTAGTATGGAAAAAGAATCTTGCGGCAGTGGGACTCAATCTGCAAAATAAAAGGGGAGGGGCGCCCATACTTGGATCATAATATTCTAAAACTATTCTCCTAGGTGGCGCGAGAACCGAAATTGCACATAATCTGAATCGATAATACTGAATCCATAACCCAAAAACTGCAGAACTCTGATGGAATTTATTGTAAACATACTTTGAAAGTCCACACACATACTAGCAACCCACAGTACCATATTTACATGGGAAATTAGATGGATGCAACAGTTCTCTGATTCCAGTACTGGTTAGTGTTATTGGGGAAAGCAAAGTTCTTTCAATAATTTGTTATGTAATTTATGTGTAATTTACGAGTGTTCTGAAGTCAAGAGAGTTTAGACACAGTGACCGACAAGTGGCAGAATTACGACTAGAATGCCTATTGCTATTTAAAATTAAACAGATTGGATTACGTAAATGGATGCATGTGTGAAAAACAGCGAGATTTTTGTAAAGCTACCTGTGATTGTGTAATGTTGTGGTGGCTTCCCCTGCATAAAGCTTGGAGACCACCATTGCATTGATTTTATTTTAATAAAACAAAATAATGATTCCTTAATTAGCCTGTTTCTTTTGCCCAGAATTGTGGGGTGAGATTGCAGATCAGGGGGCATTCTATTAGGGTGTACTTTAAGTTCAACCAAAATATAGCAGTTGGTATCTTCAACACAACATTTTTAGGACTACTGCAGATGGGTTATTTAAGGAAAGATGTTCTCTTTGCAACTTTCCCTCCGTTTACATCAATGGAACAACCAACCCTTTTGCTACAATTTGAAACCTGTCCTGACTTTTGGAGGCAAGTAAAACATTTTGCTTTATTTTCCTTACTTAGTGCATCCCTTTTGGGGGGCACTGGTTCAGCCGTTATGGCTATCAGTGTAGGTGGAACCTGTCCCTTTTGTGAGATACCTTTGTCGTTCTACTGTAGCAAACATTACCTTACAGTAAAGTTCTGCAGGGGTAATCTGAATCCCGTTTTAGTTTTTCTTTTGTAACATTTCTGTTACCTTTGCAAGATGTTGAAACTGACCAGTAGCAGCCGATAATATTTCTACTGTGTTTTCAGTTTTTGCCATGTGCACATTTGCATTTCACCTCACAATGCCATTTTTAAAACCATACAGTCAAAATGGCCGTGCCACACATTTTTTGCATTGTCCTTTGGCCTACTTCTTGAATTCTTGGTTCAGGAAATACCATACATGGCAAGCCCCTTCCTGAGCAAAACCCAGAGTTTCACACACAAAGCAGTGGCGTGTTTCATCCGACTACGGGGGGATGGGACCATCCTGTCCCAATCCACATTCCAGCCAGGGGATGTCTGTTGCCGGGCAGATGTGGAGGCAAGAGGCTGTGCAGGATTGGACAACCGTTGTCGGCTCAAATTTGAGACAAAGGTGTAATCCTGCAGAAGTTCATCAGATCATCATTTGGAGTCAAGAACCGAATACTACCCTTAAAGACAAACTGCATTGCCACCAGCCAAGTCCCTCCAGGATACCCTTGTTGGTGCTTTGACCCTTAGGTTGGTGGAACCAGCCCGGACGCCTGCACGAGGATCCTGCCCTCAGAAGCAGTCCGGACGCCTGCACGAGGATCCTGCCCTCAGAAGCATTTGGAAGCATCCCAGAACCATCCTATGGCCGGACCAGATGTATCCATGGCATCTTCGGTGCATCAGTCTCCTTTCTGAATTTTGGCTTGGAACTCCGCAGATAGTCAACTTGTGGATCGAGAAACGTAATCATGCAGCTGCTGCTTTCCAACATGAAGAGGAGCCTTCCTGGACCAGTCTCTTTTTCATTGCCACATATGTTGCCTGCCGCCACATGGTCAAGGTGTTCTTCACCGCTGCCCATCTCAGTGGAGTCCTGGAGGCCTTCAATCACCGGGGGACCTGTGGTGGGTGTCATCTTGAAGTGCCTAGGTCATCCAGCTTCAAGTTATCAGGGACCATCTTATTGGAGTGCAGAACCGCCACCAAGCAGGACCCAATCCTGAACCCGAAAACTACCACTGCACCCGCAGCCCATGGACCCATTGCAACAAGACCTTCAACTGAAGTTAGTGGGCACAGCAAATCTGAAAAACCTAGGGGTGGTTTCACAAGAAATGGAGTAAGGGTTGGGGGATTACATACGGTTTCTACTTTCCCAGGTCATGGTTGGTTGTGTTCTGGCCAAGTATCACCCCTCGGCTTACCCCAATGCAATGTAATGGGGGAAGGAAGAGTACCCCTAACCCAGTTGAATTACCTTCATTTTCTTCTTCACTGAAACATTTATATAAAACAAATATTACATACCTGTAATCGTTTTTCTGATGCTTGAATCTGCTTAGATTCACATGCCTCGCATGGGCCGACATCTAATGGTTGGTGCAGAGTATTGGACGACTTGTTTTCAAAATTCGAAAAAGGACGTAGACAGGGCGAGCATGTAATGCTATTCCTACTGTGACATGCACTGTACCCATGATCCTTCACGCATCAAGGTCCTTAGATTGTTTTATTTCTAACATAAGGATGCACAAAGTGTGTGGTGGAGTACAGGTAAGTTATATATGCACCTTCTACTCCCAACCAGGGTAGGAAGGGTAAGCGCATGTGAATCTAACCAGATACAAGCATCAGAAAGACGATTAATGGTATGTAATATTTGTTTTCTGAGGCTTGTGGATTTGCTTAGAATCACATGCTTTGCATAGACTAGCGAGAAGTACCAGGTGAATGGGGTGCGTTGTTGGAAGGAACAGAGGCAGAGAGATTTGTTTTAACACTGTCCCACCTGAGAACAGCTTCTTGTTGGTATCAGGTAATGTCCCCATACATAATGTCGCTGGGAAAAGCCATTGGCAACATTATATATGGTGAGGGGTTCCGGGGGTGTACTCCGCATGTTCAATGTAATAATGTCTGCGCAAAATACCCTTGCCAGGAGACATTTTTGTGGGAACATTATTACATGGAAGCTTCTTGTTGGAGTATCCACACAGTAATGCTGAGTGAATGCGTGAACTGAGCTCCATGTTGCTGCTATACAAATAGCTTCTGGAGCCACATTTGCAATGAAGGCTAAAATTGCACCAGTACCTCGATTTGAGTGTACTCTGGGTGTGAACAGTAGTGTTTTGTTGGATAATGTGTAGCATTGTTGAATGCGGTTTACAATCCATTTAGAAATAGCTGCTTGGGAGACATGGTCACCTTGCCAAGGACATGAAGAATTGATCAGTCTTCTTTAATGGTTTTGTTTTGTCCAAACAGTACATTACCACTCTCCTGACATCTAGTGTATGGAAGCTCAATTGATTGATTGACATGAAATTTTGAAATAAACTTCGGTGAAAAACATAGTTGTGTTCTTAAAACTACTTTGTCTTTATGTATAATGGCAAAAGGGTGTGAGATCGATAATGCTTGTAGCTACCTATAAGGAGTAGAGGTGATGGCTATAGGAAAGACAGTCTTGTGGGTAAGGTGTTTCAGGGTTGATTTATGCATGGGTTTGAATGGAGGACCCATACGTTTGGTTAAGACATTTAAATCCCACCCCAGTGGATGGTTTTGAACTGGGGTATACATTCTTTTTACCCCCTCCATGAAGGCTTTAACCACTGTAACTTTCCACCAGACACTTTATTTTGTGAGGTAGTGTAGGCTGAAAGCGTAGCTAAATGGACCTTAAGCAAATTGAACACTAAACCTGAGCCTGACAAATGTAGCAGGGAGTTTGCTATTTTAGAAGGTGAAACGTCAATGTGATTGATATTAGACTTGATATTAGACTTACAAATCGCTTCCATCTATTGAAGTAACAGTGTTTCGTGTTTGGCTTACATGCTTCCCCTTAAGATGTCCATGCATCGTTCTGGTAAGTTAAGGTGTCCAAACTCTATTGATTTTTACATAAGTGCACATAACTCAAGGGCATTGAGGCGCTGTTAAAACCAGGTACTTTTAAAATGTGCAGAAGAGGCAAGGAATAAGACAAGACACAGTGGGTAAAGTGTCCGGCGAACTGGGTAAAGAGCCACATTTTTTAAAGCTTTTCTGAAGGCCCAGTAAGATTGTTCCGCCCTCATATGCAGAGGGAGTGAGTTGCATTGAAGGGTGGCTACGGAAAGGAAACTGGCCCCTGAACTTTTGGCTCGCTTAGATTTAGGTCAGACAAGTCAGTGGATGTCGGCCTTCCTGGTAGGTCTGGAGGACTGTGCTTTAACAAAGACTTGAGTCAGATAAGGTTGTGCAAAGTTGGCTAGGCATCGGTGCGTTATTGAGAGGGTTTTAAAGATGATCCTTTCCTCAACCGGCAGCAGGTGGGCAGTCTTCTTGCCTCGGATTTGTGCTCTCTTTTGGGGATGTGGAGAGCCGCACAATGGCACTGTTCTGGATCACTTGTAGTTTATGAATTTTGTGTGAGAAGGTGCTGGCAAAAAGGGGGTTGCAACAGTCCAGCTGGCTCCGAAAATGGCTTTCTCGTGTAGGCAGCTACAGTCGCAATGGCGTTGACCTGACGTGTCAGGTCGAGGAGTCCAAGTAGACACCTAGGGTCTTTACCGAAGTAGAAACAGGTATCAGAAGATCGTCTATGTTGAAATGTGCATATTGGGGCAGAGGTTTTTTATGACTGATGGAAGCCCGACCATCAGGATCTCGGTCATTTCATCATTTAGGCATAGGCCATTGGCAGCCATCCAGGCCTGGATGATTGAGTAGATTGTGTTCACGGCGTGGTACTGAGGAGCCAAGCTGCTAAGTTGAGTGTCTGAGGGTGTGAATGGAGGGTTGCTCCCTGATGCTGTATTAACATTGTGATGAATCTGATGATATTATCACTTGTTTCCCAGTGGTATCGTCGCCCCATGCGGCCAGGGGACAGCAGCCGCTGCTACCGGATCCTGACCCTGGGGGCAGCTATTTGAGGGAGGGCCACATATGGGGGGGGCGACCTGCAGGGGGGTTTAATGAATCCTGGAGTGTCATTATTGATCCCCAGTCTAAGAGCTCCTCCCACGTGGCAGGGGGAAGGCAGCCGCTACCTGATCCTGATCCAGGGGGTGGTATTATAAGGGAGGATCGCATGGGAGGAAATGGCTGTCGGGGAGATGTGGTGGATCCCTCAGGAGAGACACAGTATTCTTCTCGTAATAATGAGGAAGACTCTAAGATTCCCAAGATCCTAATGGCATGTTGTCACTTTACAAGTCCCTCCCATGGTAAGACCCAAATAACCTTTTCTGTAAAACCCCTTTCGCAGAATAACATTCACACCTCCGGTATACACGACTCACATTTAACATCCTTGGTCTCCGATTGTTTTATCCTAAGTAAGAGACCTAAAGAAAATACCATTACACATAATGCTTATGTGACAACTCCTGTTTCTGACAGTTCTGATTCCAACATGTATTCAAAGCAATGCAGTTTTCAAAAACCTAAAACTCCTATGGACTCAAACTCCCATAAGACCTACAGTACTGGGACAAAGAAGAGGAGAATATAGTTAATGTGGAGCAGAAACAACACCAAGCTAAATGCGCAGACTAGTCGTCATAATGGAAATCAGCTGTGTGGAACATTAATAAATGGTTTGCCTTTCCAAGTTGAGAGAGGGAGAGAAGACTAAGGATGAAACGAGGGCCTCAGCACAGACAAAGGGGAAGCCGAAACCAGAGACAGAGCCATGAGTGGGCTCTGTGGAAGGAGGCAGGTGCTTCCTACCGACAAGGAGAGAGTCCGGGAGAATCACAGCACATTTTTAGTCTGAAGGTCGGATACTTTTTGCACAAGGACAATTTGTTTAATTTGGACGACAAGACAGACTAACCCCTAGTTTTGATTTCACAGTCAGGGAAATTATCTTTAGGATATGGACAGAGAGGATTTATCCAAACCCTTTTACTTTAATAAAATGTCTAATGTTGAGAACATTACAACTTTCTGTCCGCCTCTCATTTCTGACCCCTCACAGGGGTGACATGACATCATCGGAGGAGACATGGCATCACCCTTTTTTTTTTAGGGCTACCTCCACCAATGCTCATGCAATGATGCATATTGTGTTGACTCCCTTCAGCTACCCAGGGGACCTGCTGTTAACACCGTCCAATGTTCTGTACAGAAAATACCAAGAACTATCATTCCCATGCATGTGAAAGTACTGGGCCGAGGAGGCTGAATGGAACAATGAGGATCAGCAAGGACGAGAAGCAGAGAACGCGCACTAGTGGTTACGAGTGTTTGATAGGTGCCTGTACATTTAAAAACCTGAACCAGCACGAAGGAGAGAGACGCTACCTGGGAGGTTTCACCCTCTTGGTGCTGACCGTGGGACTGCTGAACTGCAGAGAGAACTGTGGAGCCAAGTGGCTCAGAGAGAAGGCCAGAGAAGGAGGACTGCTAATGCTGGTTCGCAGTGTGGAGACTGCGAGAGGAAGAGAAGGAAAGACTTCCTAACAGCCACGGAAACCGGAGAGCAGCATCAGTGCCACCCGAACATGGAGCCGCACAGGACGGGGATGGCACCCAGCGAAGCCGGTGAGCCCGTAAAGTGAAGGCGGTGAGTAATCAGGCAGGAAACTGGGACACCGGGGAGCTTCAGCAACATTAGTAAGTATAAATAAAAGCAAGTGAAGTGAATGAAAGGGAACATGAGACCAGATATTTCCAAAGGAAGAACAATAGAATGAACATGAGAAAGTTAAGTTTGTAAGTGTATAAAGTGAATCACATAAGAAAGCCCTGGTCGGAGCACAAGACTTATGTCCTTGGGAGTTTAAAGTGTCTTGACAAGAAACCTGGGGAAGGGAGCCATCCCCTGGGACTGTGAATTTTATCCATCAGAAACTTTTGTGTTGGAGTTGTAGCTTCGTTATGAGTTTGAACATTTGTGCACTTTCAAGGCAAAAGACATTTCCCTTAAAACGTTAGAGTTATTTTTAGAATGTGAGGGCCAGAATAGGATTTCGGACACAGGACATTTTGCTTTGCACATTTGGACATCGGACAGATCCTTCCTTTTGGTTGTGTTAGGGAGATAGAGCAGGGACAGCCAGGCACTTGCCAACCCTCTTATTATTTGAATAAAAGTCTATTACAATCAACAGGACTCCTCTGAGTCAGCGTATCATTTCTGGTTCATCACAACATGTTGTAAGGGCTTTATAGTTTTACTGGTGGACAAACTGACATCTTTAGTAGGTGCGAGAACCAGGCCTGTCGTGCCCACGTTGGTGCTATTAGGATCATAGGTAGATGCTCCGGATGCATTTTTGTGGTCCACTTTGTTCTGAAGTGGTGTTGGTGGAAAAGCGTACTCAACTCTCCCTGACCAACTGATCCACAGTGTGTTCCCCGCTGGACTCTGTTGGGGGAAACCTGGACATGTAAGCGTGGCATTTTGCGTTCTCTTGAGCTGCGAACAGATCTAGGTCTGGATGCCCCCATTTTGTGAAAATTACGTTAATGTCTGTGAGCAGTTCCCACTCGCGTTCTGAGGGGAACTGTGTGTTTCTTCTTAGTACATTTGCCACAGTTGTGTTCCCCTGGAACATGTGACAGGAGGTACATGTTTCTCTGGAGACACCATTGCCAGATCTTCTGTGCTAGTCTGGACAGACTCAATGAATGTGTCCCGATATGTTTGTATGAAGGTCGTGCTGCCTGTGAGGACTAGTATCGTCTTGCCTGAAAATTGGTGTTGAAAGGCTTGCAAGGCATTGAACACTGCCAACAACTCTAGGATGTTGATATTTTTGTTTGCCAGTGTCTGTGTCCACATATGCCGTGCCCTGTCTGGTGGAGAAAATGAGCTCCCCAAACCTGAAAGTGGTGTGTCTGTTGTTGGAGTGGCTTGTATTGCAGGGGTGCAACAGATTCTCCTCTGTCCACCACGGAAGTGCTTCCACCACAGTCTGCAAAACAACCATTCGATCGTCCCAATTACTGTTTGCTTGAGACCACTGTTCGCTAGCCACTGCTGTATTGGACGCATGCACAGCCTTGCGTGTGATACTAAAAAGATGCAAGAAGCCATCATTCAAGGAGGCGCATAACCCTCTGGACAGATATCCTGGCTGTGTAACAAGGGACTTGAAGCAGCCCGTTTTGGACCCTCTCGTTGGAGGGGAAGACTAGAGCGTCTTCGGTCTGAATTAAGGAATTGTCTTGATTGGGAGCTGGACTGGATTTTTTTCTCATTGATGGAAACCCTAACTGGAAAAGAAGGTTGATTGTATCCAAAGTGTGCTGCGGACACATTTGGGGTGTGTCTCTTGTTACGAGCCAGTCTTCTAGGTAAGGGTACACTGGGATGTATTGCCTGCGCAAGTGGGCTGCCTCTATTGCCAGTACTTTTGTGAACACCTGAGGGGCTGAAGCAATGCCGAAGGGTAGTACTTAAAACTGGTAGTACGTGGACCCTTACTTTGAACTTTAGGTGTTTCTGGTGAGCTGGCAACTTTGAAATATGAAAGTATGCATCTCTCATGTCTAGTGTTGCCACGTAGTCTCCAGTCTTTAGAAGAGATATGACCTCTCGTAAGGTTGTCATCCTGAACTTTTGAGGCTTGACATAAGTATTTGCAGGTCTTATGTTTTGTCTTGTCTTTCTTTGGAATAAAGAAGTAAACTGAATAAAAATCCTTGTTACCTTTGTAAGGGGGGTGAGTTCTATCACCCCTATTCCGAATAACGAGAGGTCTTCTCCGTGGAGTATGAGGGGATGTTGCCTGGACACATCCTTCTGGACCAAGGCAGAATAATGTGCAGTATTTCCAGGAACTCGATGCAGTAGCTGTCTGCAACTGTTGACAGCACCCACTTGTCTGTAGCGATTCCCTCCCATGCGTGGGTGAATAGTGAAATGCGACCCCCTACCGGGGAAACATGGGAAGGAATCTGTATGTGCGGGTCATTATTTTGCGAGGGTCGCTGAGCCTTTAGGGGCTTGGCCTCTGGCCCAACCCCATCCCCTTCTGAAAGATCTTTGGAAGGAGGATTGAAATGATGGTTGTCCAAGGCCGGAATATCATGATGTAGAGCTAGCGTTTCAGGAAAATTCAGACTGATGCCCTGGGATACCCTTGTCCACAAAAAGTGCAATGGGTGTTAAATGTTCCCCATTGCATAAAGGGGTTGTTGGAAATCTGACCTAGGGACTTAAGGGTTTAGTGCTCCTGCTTTGCTGTCCAATGCGCCGTCAGCTGCCTTGCCAAAGAGAACACCACTCTCAATAGGCATGTTGAGGAGGGTAGCTTGTGTTTCAGGTTTAAAACCTGAATCTTTAGGCCAGGAATTACGCCTAATGAGGGTACCCTTCCAGCTGTGTCTGCCGCATCAAGGGAATTCTTGATGATTGAACTGGCAGTTTGTTTGCTCAAGGATAAAGTTTTCAGAATGTGTGACCATCAAGGCTCAGGTACCCCCCAACTACTTGGTCTTCTACTGTGTCCCACTGGGCACTGTTATAGCTTGCCATAGGTGTATTATTTGAAATTCTCCTTTGGAAAGCAGCTGAAGCCGCCACTTTCTTCCCTAGAGCGTAGATCTTTTTGCTCACACTTATCAGGAGGGGTATCTGAGGCGGCTAAGGGAGTTCTATCCTTCTTACATGTAGACGTGGCTACTAGAGAGTCTGGTTTAAGGTGACATTTGATGTAGAAGGGATCTGTTGGAGCTAGTTTAAAGCGCTTCTCTATGTGCGGGTGAACAGGCTTGGTAAGAGCAGGAGTGGACAGAGATGGTATAAGGTGCTTTTTGACTATCCTAATGGTATATATTGTCCCACACGCTCTCATTTAAAATGTCAACAAAGTCTGTGTCCTCCACCGTCTCATCCGTCTTTATTTTGAAATGGTCAGCAGCTCTCTTCCGCAAGTAGTTCTAGAGCAGCTGATCATCAATTGGCGAGCTAGCCACTGGCTCATCAGGAACATCGGGGGACTGAATAAAGTATTTGTCTGGGTCATCTACATCTGTCCCAGGATCATCATCAATAAAGATGTCTCCCTGGTCATCATCTAATGGAATAACAGAAGCATCTACATCCAACCCCATTGTATAAGGTGCAGCGGGATTGATTGAGAGTAAAGCAGTTTTTTTAAAGAAATTAATTTATGGAATAATTTGTTTTATAGATGCTCCCTAATATCTGTGTCTTCACATTTTTGGGCGCACAATTGTGACATTGCTTATTGGCTTTAATTTGGCCTTAGATGTTAAAGCCCACCTTATTTTCACTGCAGACAACCAACTCTGTTTCTTTATGTACTTAGCACAACTTGGTAGGTCCTGCTCTGCACTGATTTCAGAATTTCGTACAGTTAGTTTTCCAACTTGCCTACAAGCAGAAATGTATGCTTTTTGTGAAAGATTTGCCTGGCATTAGGTGTTCGTTACAAAATCCCGGTACGTATTAACCCGCTACGTACCTAGGTTTCTTTTTCGTCCTTTGTACGACTCCTTTCCTTTGGAACGTAGTAGTGCAATGAATGCTACAAGGGAGCAAGAACATTCACTTCCTTTGGCTCTATAGTGCAAGATTCTTCGCCAATGGTTTTCAACATTGCGTTCCACTCCGTATTCAAGTTGCAGGCCTGCATCTGATTGGATGAGGGGGCCCAAGCCCTCTCTGCACGTAACTGGGAGTTGTCCACGTGATTTGCAAGAGTTGAAAAATTGCAATAATTACTGCAATGCGGACTGTGCCACTTATTTCTTTTGCTTTGATGCATCTAATTGAAAAGAATTGCGACATGAACAAATGGTTTGTGAAAAAGCTATCAGGATTTCAAAAAATGTTTACACCTGCGTCCATGGCAATGACTTTTCGTGCCTGGCTTCAATTGTATCAGAAAGCCAAGCCTTGTATGCGCTTGTCAACGCAATGGATTGTAGATCACTGTGTAAACCTACCGGTTTGGAAAAAAAAAATTGTTTAAATTAAGAACACATGCTCAATTTCGTAATTTAAGCAGACAACAGATCAGTGTCAAAAGAGATGGACTGCCATATGTTGAAGACGCTTCTTGGTATTTCAAATTCTGAATTAGTACGAGGTAAATTTATTTACAAATTGGGTCAGTGAGTGCACATCAGTATTTGGCATTACTTGCAAATACTCCTGTATCAAACCTTGCTACATATACTTGTAGCCAGATTTTAAAACCGTTTTTTTACTCATGGTTCTAATTTTGAAGGTGCAGAAAGAGGGGGGGACACTTGGGGAGGGGAGTGGGGGAGAGGATTTCCGATTTGGGTTGACGGTATGGAGGGGGGGAGAAAGGGGGAAGGAAGGAAGGGGAGGGGAGGGTGCAAAGCCAGTGCAGTGTGCAGAGTAGTGTCCTAATGCAGTCTGCGTGCAGCGTGTGTGTCTACAGAACAGACACTGTTTATACATTACAATGACGCACTTATTTCTATGGCTACGTGGGCGTACAACATATATTTTAGCCGGCATAGCATATTGCAACAATTTATCATGACATCTCAAACAGAACAGAACATCAAATTCGTGTCTTTTTCGCATTGACATGGAGACAGCAGTCTTATTTGCGAAATCCAAAACATTGAATTCTCCTCGGCTCAGCTAAAACATTCTTTCTTGCAGACCGAAAAACACATTCTCTTCCCTGCTCTGCCAGCCAAGGCCATCTTTCTGTGCCAAGGAGTTACTGGCAGAGGCAGTTATTTATCATTCAATTCCACACTGTGCGAAAACAATTCTCCGCGCATGGCAAAGCCGATTCAGAAATGGACAAAGACAGAGCAGATTTCTCTCTCTAGCGCCTAAAAGCACTCATTGTGCTATACTAAAATGAAAAGTGTACCTAAATCATATTGCTTTAAGCAAACATGGAACCATCGTATCTTAGAGCAAACCCGTAGTGTTAAAATGTCCCATTTCTAGATAAATGCCTAAATGAATGCATGCATAAATGTGTACATGAACGAAATGGAATGTATTAATCTCATGATGACCCACCATACATAAATTCAGTTTTCACACCTTGTCCAGAGTGGTCTCGAACCTCTCCATGTTCCATGACCCATGACCCTGCAACTGGGGTGTCCTGAAGTGGAAAAACTATTTCCTCTGGATTTGTGGGGTAAGATTTGACATGTAATGCCTGGGATGTTCTTTACCGCCGAACCGCTTGCCGAAACGTTCGGTTCGGGTACCGTCGACCCACTTTCTGGCAGTTTTGCCGAAGGGTGGCTGGGGGTCCTAATGTGCTTATGGTGTGCCGCCCTCCCCATGCTTGTGTTTATGAATGATTGTGCTCCTGTCACCAGGGGCTGTCTCCAAAACAGCGTGTTATGCCGATCCTTTAGGGTCTTGGGACAAAAAAGTTTGCAGGCTTTGCAACGCGTTTCCTGGTGGATCCGAAGGAGACAATGATTACACACAATGTGTGCATCTTACCACAGTAACTTACGGTTACAGGATGGGCTGAACTTAAATGGAGTTTTCTCCATGATAAATCACACAACCATGGATTCTTCTCCCACAGATTCTGCATCGGGTAAATATCCTCATCTAGCTCTGCTGCATAGAAAATTCTTTGACAGGGGGTGTAGTGGACCTCGACTCGCCGTCGATCCGCCTTGCTCGGTGCTCAATCGCCGGCTTGGACGTGAGGTCAGGTGTCGTATATATACCACATCACTGTGCCTCACACCTCAGTTCCCACCTTTTCTCACAGGCTCGACCGCTGCAGAGGAAACAGTGAGAGAAAGCTTAACAGCCAAGAAGAGGTTAATCATAATAAACATCCCAATGGGATGTAAAGAAATATTTGTGGAAGACTTCCATAATCCGAATCAAAAACAAATCATTTAAAAACATTTTAGGATTGAGAGATCATGCATCTTGTCAGAAAGGAAACAGTCACTCTAGGACCATCACCAGGAGTCTACTCACTACGATAGATGCACACCAACTGCAAAGCTTTCTGAGCAGGGATGGAGGGGAGATGAGGAATCTGTGGGAGAAGAATGGAACAAGTTACTTACCTGTAACTGTTGTTCTCCAGCATGGGTCTGGCATGGATTCACATTCTCATGAATATTCCCCGTCGTCAGGCTGGGAATCCTCGGTAAAGAAAAAACCAGTATCAGTTTCGTTTCTGATCTGTCTTTCGTAGTAGTAACCAATCACTGGTCTCTGCGTCATACTGACCACAGCCAATGACTGCCCTCTACCTAAGCACCGCCTCTGGCAGCCATCTTCAGATTTGGAAGCACGTGAAGTGGCAGTATGACCAAGTGAAGAGCCGCAGAGGGGTAGGCGGGAGGGTTCGCATGTGAATCCATGCCAGACCCATGCTGGAGAACAACAGTTACAGGTAAGTAACTTGTTCCTTCTCCAGCATGGGGTCTGGCATGGATTCACATGCTCATGAATAAAGAATACATAGCAGTACACACATGCACAACCACGGGAGGTGGCAAAGGCTCAACATTAAGCATTACATCAAACTCAACATTAAGCATCTTACCTCCTCACCAGGCTCACCTCAGGCGAACAGGTTGCGCAGCACTGCTTGGCCGACCCTGGACTCCTCCCTGGAATCCCGATCGACGCAGTAGAATTTCGTCAATGTGTGCGTCGACCTCCACGTAGCAGCCCTACATATGTCCAGCAGGGGCACACCAGAAAGGAACGCCGTGGTAGCTGCGATCGCTCTGGTGGAATGGGCTCTCGGACGGCCAGGCAGCGGTCGGTTTGCCAACCGATGACAGTACATGATACAGCCGGAGAGCCATCTGGAAATGGAAGCCTTCGAGAGAGCCTTCCCCTGATTGACAGGTCCAAAGTTCACAAAGAGTTGTGACGTCTTCCGAAAACACTTCGTGCGGTCCACGTAGAACTTCAGCGCTCTAGCCACATCCAGCGAGTGCAAAGTCCTCTCAGCCGGGGACAAAGGCGACGGGAAGAACACAGGCAACACCAAGGGTTCGTTGAGATGGAAGTCCGACGGTACCTTGGGCATGAAGGAGGGGTGCGTCCTGAGCACTACCCTCGTGTCGTGAAAAGTCAAGTACGGGGCCTTGCAGGAAAGGGCCTGGATCTCTCCCACCCGTCGTGCGGAGGTGATGGCCACAAGAAACGCTGTTTTCCACGACAGAAACTTCAACGGGGCCGAGTGCAGAGGCTCGAACGGAGGTCCCATGACCTTGGTCAGCACCACGTTGAGCTCCCACGCCGGGGCCGGAGCCTTCACCGGCGGGAACGATCTGAACAGTCCCTTCATGAACTCTTTCACCAGACGATGAGACCACAAGGACGTACGCCCCGTGGTTCTGGTGTATCGGGAGATCGCAGCAAGATGAATCTTGATGGACGCTTGTGCGAGTCCAGCTTTGGCCAGCGTCAGCAGGTACGGCAGTACCTGGGGAGCCGTAATCCGTAGAGGGTTAATCTTCTGTGCGTGGCACCAGACAGAGAACCTCTTCCATTTGTGTCCGTAGCATTTAAGAGTCGAGGACGCCCTGGCCTTTGCAAGAACCTCTCTGCAGTCGGCCGGTATGTCGTATCCTCCAAACTCTAGCGCTGCAGGAGCCAGGCCTGCAAGTTCAGCGATTTCGGGTCGTGGTGGAGGATGGCGCCTCCTTCCCTGGAGAGTAGATCCGCGTCCACCGGCAGCTTGATTGGCGGGGACGCTGACAAGTCCAGAAGGTCCGGGAACCATATCTGCCTCGGCCACGCAGGTGCGACGAGGATCATCCTGCACCGTGACCTCTTGAGCTGGTTGACAAGCCGGATTAGCAGTGGCAAAGGAGGGAACGCGTAGAGGAACAGGCCCTCCCAGGGGAACAAGAAAGCATCGCCCATGCTCCTCGCCTGGGGAAACCTGCTGGCGAACCTCCGGCACTTGGAGTTCGTCGCGAACAGGTCGATCTGGGGTGTGCCCCACCGTCGGAAGAGGCGATCCACTAGATCCTGCCGTAGTTCCCACTCTTGGCACGAGCGCAGCTCCCTGCTGAGTGAGTCGGCGATGGTGTTTTTTATCCCTGCCAGATGAAACGGCACCAGAAACATCCTTTGGGCGACGGCCCAATGCCACAGGCCCTGCGCCTCCTTGGACAGTGCTGGGGACCTGGTTCCGCCCCGTTTCCTGATGTAAAACATGGTGGTGGTGTTGTCGGTGAAGATCCTCACCACCTTGCCCTTGAGGGACGGAAGGAAGGACCTGAGGGCCCAGAACACTGCACGGAGCTCCAGGACGTTGATATGGAGGGACTTCTCCGTCGGGAGCCAAAGGCCTCTCGCGTGCAGATTTTCGGTGTGCGCTCCCCACCCTTCCAGGGAGACATCCGTGGTCACTGTCTCCTGGTGGTCTGGGGTCTGGAAGTCCATGCCCGTCGTCAGATGCGCGCGGGTGCCCCACCACCGGACTGCTCGGCGGAAACTCTCGTCGAGTGTGATCCTCTCCTCGAAGCCGCCCGTCATTTGGATCCAGCGCGCGTCCAGGAACTCCTGCAACGGGCGCATCCGGAGCCTGCACATGGGAATGAGGTAGATGCAAGAAGACATCATTCCGAGGAGGGACTTGATGGACCTCACCTTGGCCGCGTCGGAAGCCAACATCCGCTGTACCTTGCCCAGGATGGACCTGGTCCTTTCCTCCGACGGGGAGGCCAGAAGGGACACTGTGTCGAGCTTCGCTCCCAGAAACAGTGCGTTTTGCGCGGGTACCAGGTGGGACTTGGCGTAGTTCACAGAGAATCCCAGGTCTGTGAGAAGTTGGACGGTCCTTGCCGTGTGCTCCACGGCGAGCTCCCTCGTCTTGGCTCGGATGAGCCAGTCGTCCAGGTAGGGGTAGACGTGGATCCCCTCGCGGCGCAGCTGCGCTGCCACCGGTGCAAGGCACTTGGTGAATACCCTGGGTGCCGACCGTAGTCCGAAGGGGAGGGCTTTGAACTGGTAGTGACGCCCTTGGACCACAAACCTGAGGAATTTTCGGTGCCCCTTTAGGATGGGAATATGGAAGTAGGCATCCTCCAAATCCAACGACGACAGGAAGTCTCCTTCCTCCAGCTGACCCAGGACGTGCTGGAGGGTGACCATCCGGAACTTCTGCGCCTTGATGAATTTGTTCAGACGTCGCAGGTCTAGGATGGGGCGCCATCCTCCCGTCTTCTTCTTCACGAGGAAGTATCTCGAGTAAACTCCGGAGCCCCGAAGCCTCCTTGGGACGAGTTCGATGGCGCCCTTCCTGAGCATCGCCCTTACCTCCAGGAGAAGCTGAGGGACGTGAAGCTCTTTCCTGGCCACGGGGGGGATGCGTGGGCACCTTCTTTGAAACTCGAGCGCATGGCCCCGGGCTAAGGCGTCCAGCACCCAACGGTCGGTGGAGATGGACTCCCACACGTTGTCGAAGCTCGCCAGCCGGCCTCCCACCGGGGTGCATCGGTGGGGGCCCGACCCCACGGTCGGTTCAATCCTGTTTCGACGAGGCTTTGCCGCCTTGACCACCTTGGCGACGACGGCGGGGTCCGCCAGACTTGCCTCGTCCTCTGTAGGCCGCTTGACGGTAGGTGGAGAAACCGCCGCCGGAACCTTTGGAGGCGCCCTTGCCTCCGCTGCTCCGAAAGGGCGTCCGTCGTTGCTGCAGAACCCCAAGGGCCCGGGCCGTCTCAGTGTCCGCTTTAATGGCCTGAAGGGAATCATCCACTGTTTTCCCAAACAGGTTGTTCCCATTGAACGGCATGTCGAGGACTCTGGTCTGTATGTCTTGACGGAAGTCCGTAGCCTTGAGCCATCCACGCCGCCTAAGGCACACGCCGTTGCCCAACTGGCGAAACCCAGTGTCGGCGATGTCCGTCGCAATAGTGATGGCGTGGTCCGACGCCACCTCACCTTCCTGTAGGATCTCCAGGGCATCCGCCCTCTTGTCGTCCGGTAGGAAGTCCAGCAGGGGAGCCAGTTTGTACCATAGCTCCCTGTCGTAGCGGGCCACGATAGCCAAGGCGTTGGCCGCTTTAATCGTCGTCGCTGCAGACGAGATGACCCTGCGTCCCATAGTGTCCAATTTCTTTCCCTCGCCGTCTGGTGGGGAAGTCGATGTGGAGGCCGCACCTCCCTCCCCCTGCTTTCTTCCTGGCCGCCGCGGAGACGACGGAGTCCGGGGTAGGCTGCGCCCGGAGGCACAGGGGGGCCGCGTCCGGGACCCGGTACTTCTTCTCGTACCGGTCTCTTCTAGCTGGCGTAGTGGAAGGGTTCTTGAGGAGGGCGAGGCCCTCATCCCAAATGTCGTCCAGTAGAGGCACCGCGAGGACCGTCTTCCTCTTTGCCTTGCGCCGTTGATAAAGGAATCCTTCCTTTTTCTTCTCCTCGGGGCAGAGTTGGAAAAGCTCGGATGCCCTGGCGATCATGGAGTGGAACGAACCAATCTCGTCGGGCGGAGAAGCCCTGGTGGGAGGTGACGACGGTAGATCCTCGTCGTATACCTCGTCGTCCGTACCCGTCGCTGCCGTGTCAGTCCCCGTACCATCCCCTCGGCTGGACGGGGAGGAGGGCTGGACGGTGCGCGACGGCTGAAAAGGAGGTGGAGGGTGAATCCTTCTTTTCTTGGGCGGGGGAACGCCAGAAGGTCCCGGTTCAGGATCCCCCGACGGGAGAGGTTCCTCCGTCAGCAACGGTAGTCTCGTCCTTATCTCTGAGCATAAGGACTGTATAGCCAACAAAATGGCCGCCGAGTTGTCTTGCGGCGCTGGCAGAGGGGAATCCGATGGGCGATCAGGGGCCCCGTCGGCACCCTCGACGATGTCGTCGTCACCCGCGTCGGGATCCATCCCGACGGGCCGGTCTTCTTCCACGCCAAGGCCGTGGCTTAAGACCTCGATCAGCTCTTCCTCCGAGGTTGAAGCCGAATCTACGACGATGCCCTGCCCCTCCTTTTTCTTCCCCGCCGGGGATTTCACGGGGATCCTATCGATGGGCACAAAAGAGGACTCCCTCCGAGGTGGCAGGGAGACTGAGCCCCGAGGTCGCCACCACTGGTGTAGCCTCCACAGGCTGAGCCAGGGTCGCCGCGACAGTATCGATAGAGGGCTTGGCCGGATGGATTAAGGCCTTCACCACCTTAGGTGCGCTCACCGCCTTATCCTTGAGGGGGGGGACACTGCCTCGCTCTCCCTCCGATGGGGCCTTCGAGCTCGACCGGGGCCTCTCCAGGAGCTTTGCCGGGTGCTCGCCCTTCCTCTTACCCGACCCAGAGCGTTGGCTCGTGGTTGAAGGTGCCGGGGAGGGTGCGCCCTGCCTGGCGCCCGTAGAGCCCGACCGTTCGGCGCTCCCGGTGCCAGCGGACTCGCGGTGCTTGGCCTTGTGTTGGACCCCCGTCGCCAGGGCGTCCTCAAAGGTCTTAGAAGACCGCTCGGATTTCTTCCTCTTCTTCTCGCCTGACGGGCTCTTCCCTTCCAGCCAGTTGGCGAGACGTTGATGGCGGTCCTTCATGGTCCGCTCCGACATATTGCCGCAAAACGCACAGTCCTTCTCCATGTGCGTCTTGTCCTCATGTAAGCAGTAGAGACAAAAGGAGTGTTCGTCCTCCTTAAAGACGTTCTGCAGCTGGCATCCAGGCATCCAGGCGTCGAGCTTCCCTTCTCCTGGGCCATGTCCGGGCCTGAGAAGCTTCTGGAGTCCTCCAAAGCGTAGCTCGACGAAATCTTCACCCTTGAGGGGCGCAGACGAATCCGACACGGGTCCCCGTTGATCGGATGGAGAGTCGGTGGAGCTTGAGGCTCTTTTGACCGAAAAAACGAAGTTTTTGAGCAAAAAACGTGAAAAAATAGCACTAACGCTCGAGAGCAATAGCACGAGGATCCCAACACATGAACGTGCGGTAAAAATCAGAAGATGGCTGCCAGAGGCGGTGCTTAGGTAGAGGGCAGTCATTGGCTGTGGTCAGCATGACGCAGAGACCAGTGATTGGTTACTACTACGAAAGAGATCAGAAACGAAACTGATAGTGGTTTTTTCTTTACTGAGGATTCCCAGCCTGACGACGGGGAATATTCATGAGCATGTGAATCCATGCCAGACCCCATGCTGGAGAACCATAGAAAGAACATTACAGTAAGACATTTCTCCTTCAATGGATTGCCTTTCTCCTGCAGATTCCTCATCTGATTGACTCCCTAAGAAGTAGAAGAATGGGGGCAGGCAGAAAGCTCACAGTAGCAGATTTTGAAGCACTGCCCTGCCAAAGCGCATCCTCACGGCAAAATCTAGACTAATATCTGGTGAACGTATGGAGAGATAAGCATGTTGCTGCATTACAGATATCCATAACTGGGAACCCCCTTTGCAAGGCTGTCGATGCAGAGACCCCTCTGGTCGAGTGCGGCCTGATGCCAAGAGGCAGTTCCCCACCTGCAGCCTGATAACATTCTGCCATGCACAATATAATCCACTGAGAAAGCATCTGCTTTGTTACAGCCTGACCTTTATGGGCTAGAGAGTAAGCCACAAATAGCCGATCAGATTTACGAAATTCTGTAGTCCTTGAGGCGTAGAAACTAAAGGACCTTTTGGGATCCAGCTGATGGAAGCGCTCCTCTTAGAAGGGTGCGGTGGTGGGTAAAATGCTGGCAGGTCTATGGCTTGTGATACCACCTTTGGCAGAAACCCTGGCCTGACGTTAAGTGAGACCTTTTCCCAGAACAACTGCAAAAATTGCAGTTTACCATAAAGGGCCTGCAATTCGCTGACTCACCTAGCGGATGTAATCACAACTAAGAAGGCGGTCTTCAAAGTGAGCAGTCACAAAGAACAGCAGCGCATGGGCTCAAAGGGAACCTTCATTAAGAAAGTCAGTACCAGATTTAGGTCCCAAACCGGGAAAACAAAGGGAGTTGATGGAAACTTATTTACAAGGCCCTTCAGGAATTGGGCCATGACCGGGATTGTAAAAAATGAACCTTGATCCGTGGACCTCTTGATCACAGACAAGGCCGGCAAATATCCTTTGACTGTGGTAACCTGAAGGCCTGCTGAGGCCATGACAGAAGGAAATCACTGTAGTGGTGGGGCAAGATCTAGCGCCAATCTCGCATTCCCTGCACCACACCTCGAATCTTCTCCACCTGCACGCATTCAGGGATCTCGTAGATGGTCTGCATGTTAGGGGAGTTTTCCTAAAGTCCCCCTCGGAGGTAAGACTTTAGTAAGCTATCCCAGTGGTTTGTAGATCCCCAACTCTTAGTATCAGTCTGTAATACTCAGAGACCTTGGTAAAGTGCCAGAGCAGTCAGGCTTATCTTAATAGGAAGATGTGAGCTGTAGGTAAGTACACTGAACTCAATTAGTAATGCACATAAAAGAAACACAGATCAATGTATAATAAAATATAGATTATATTTACTTAAGAGTCACTGTTAAATACTTAGCACAATAAACCAACACACATAGGTATACTTTACAATATTTTCAAAAGGCCACTTCTTAGTTGGTAGTTGCTGAACGCACACAATTGTTACAGGAGTTTGACAGGTCTACCGTACCATCGGTAATAACGCGAACCCACAAAGTAATACAGTAATTGCATTTAGTCAGCGAACACATATAAGATAGTGATATTTGGGAAGGAAAACAGTTGGTTAGCGTTATCCCAATTGAGCTTCAGGTTCTAGAGGCAATTTCCCTGGACAAGTCTCTTAAAGTCCAAAATGCAGCCCTAGCTAAAAGGCAGTTCAGAGAAGCTTAAAGTCTTGAAAAGCATCATAAGTCAAACGTTCCTGTGGATACTTTCTAGTCTCTAGGAAGGAATATACAAGGCGGCTTAACCAACGTTGGAGACACTGTTAAATGACTTGCTAAAAGGACACACTCAGCAGCTAGAGTCAAAGGTAAGAGGGGGTTGCCTTGGACACCTTTACCTGCACTCCAATGCTCTGGAGAGACGTTCTGGAATAAGGCAAGCAATACCGATTTTCCCACAGTACCTTAGGTTTGAAGAAAACATTTGTGGTGGATGCTCCGCGGTGTTGCAGCTCTGGACCCGACCTCCAGATTCCTTGGACTGATGACGAAAGGCAGGACAATGTACGGTATCTCAGCAGCAATCTCGATGGAGGACCTCTGGCACGGCTTTCACCAACTTCTCTTGTCACTCTGCGGTTTTGGTGCATTTTCTGCAAAACCAACAAAGGCCGCAATTCGCCCGGTTAATCTTCTTTGGTTCCTGCAGTCCCACACTGATGAAGGTGTCTGGACGAGTTGGATTGTGTCTCTGGAGTTTCCTTGAGGGCTCAGCAAAGACTTGGACGGTTTACGCCTTTCCACGACAATGCACTAAAAATGGGCAGCAGGGCTCCTGGTACTGGGGTTCCGCAGCTCTGGAAACTCACAGGACCTCGGGAGATGGCTCAAATCAAAGCTCGTCTGGGGACTGTTTGTTGTTCCCACCAGTCAAAGGGAAGGAGTTGTCCTCTTTGGAGTTACTCTGTCACAGACTACGGGGTCAGGACAGCAGTGGTCGCTTAACAATCTTGCAAAGGGTCTGGAGGCGTCCCTGATCATCATCTTCGGTTACTTCAGCTTCCAGTGGTCAACTTGTATTTCATTTCAGGAGACTCACCATTTATCAGGACAGCCAGACACCCAGTAGGAGCTGGTCCAATTCAGGAACTCTAGCAGACAAGACAGGTGGGTAGAAAACTCCTCTCCCACTTCCTGCCTGTCCAGACACCCTGGAGTGTAGGCGGGGACACCCAAGGATTCCCACCAAAGGCAAAATACACACACAGGCCTCCCCCACCTAGAATGGTAGAAGGGCTGACAAAGGACAACCACACTAGTAATGGCGAAAAAAGAAAGGAGACCCCAAGTAAGTATTTGGGTGCCCCTATTGTGAGCCCGCTTCCAGGTGAGTGTTTGCCCACCTTGCTGAGGCCCTGTGCCTCCATCTTGCACCTTTCGTGGTGCTTGAGCTCCCCTCAGGCCCCCTTGCGCCCCGTGCAGGCCTCCTGCCTCAACCCGACCCACTTCCTTATTTTCCCCTGATCCCGCCCTCCCTCCATCCCTATAGGCTGATCACAGTCCCTGCACTGCTTCTGATTGGTGCTGTGCATCTAAACAGCAGGCCATCCGGCCCTCGCCCGTTCCATTTGTGAGCCCGCTTCCAGGTGAGTGTTTGCCCACCATGCTGAGGCCTGTGCCTCCATCTTGCACCTTTTGAGGTGCTTGAGCTCCCCTCAGGCCCCCTTGCGCCCCGTGCAGGCCCCCTCCCTCAACCCGACCCACTTCCTAATTTTCCCCTGATCCCGCCCCCTCCCTCCATCCCTATAGGCTGATCACAGTCCCTGCACTGCTTCTGATTGGTGCTGTGCATCTAAACAGCAGGCCATCCGGCCCTCGCCCGTTCCATTTGTGAGCCCGCTTCCAGGTGAGTGTTTGCCCACCATGCTGAGGCCTGTGCCTCCATCTTGCACCTTTTGAGGTGCTTGAGCTCCCCTCAGGCCCCCTTGCGCCCCGTGCAGGCCCCCTCCCTCAACCCGACCCACTTCCTAATTTTCCCCTGATCCCGCCCCCTCCCTCCATCCCTATAGGCTGATCACGGTCCCTGCATCGCCTCTGATTGGTGCTGTGCATCTACACAGCAGGCCTACCGGCCTTCAGTTTCCCTACTTCCTGAGTCACTCCCTCCCGCCTCCCAACCCGCCCATCGTGCCCTGATTGGCCGGGTGCCTGTGGGGTCACACCATTACCAACCCTTCCAGGGCAGCCCTCTGCCCGGCAGCCCATCGGCTAAGGACCTGAGGCGAAGGACGGCTCCTACAAAGACGGCTCCAGGACGTATCTGCAGGTATCAGCAGGAGAAGCAAGAAGCCAACTTCAAGTAAGTGTGGAAAGGGCGGGGTCAGAAGCAATTACTTATCGCCATACTACCCTACCACTCAACTAAGGAAGCCTCACCACTGTAAACTCGTTATGCTGTGGCAGAATTGCATTTAGATACCCTGTCCTATACCTGTGCAAAACTGAATTTAGAAGTGCGGCCAATAGCCTCTCTGTGAAAGTGCATCTAGAAGTGTGCCCAATATAGCCTCTGTGAAAGTTGAACTTAGAAGCGTGCCCAATAGCCTCTCTGTGAAAACCTGATTCTAGAAATATACTCAATAACCTCTCTGCAAACTCTAGAAGTGTGCCCAATAGCTTCCGTGTGAACATAGAAGTGTTCTATGTGGAAACTGAACTTTAAAGTGCGCCCAACAGCCTCTCTGTGAAAGCTGAATTTAGTTGTACGCATAATAGCATACCAGTGAAAGTTGAACCTAGAAGCTGAATTTAGAATTACACCACTAGCCTCTCTATGAAAGTTAAACTTAGAAGTGCATTTAGAAGCTGATCTTTACAAGTGCGCCCAATAGCCTCTCTGTGATTCTAGAAATGGGCATTTAGAAGCTGAATTTAGAAGTGTGCCCAATAGCCTCTCTGTGTTCCCAGAAGTGTGCCCACCAGCCTCGCTGAATCTAGAACTGCGCCCAGTAGCGGCTCTGTGATTATAGAAGTGTGCCCAATAGCCTCTCTGTGATTCTAGAAATGTGCCCAATAGCCGCACTGTGAGTTTAGAAGTGTGCCCAATTAGCCTTTCTGTGAAAAATTTAATTAGAAGTGTGCCCAATAGCTTCACTGTGAATCTAGAAGTGTGCCCAACAGCCTCTCTGTGAAAAGTTGAATTTAGAAGCTCATTTGGAAGCTGAATTTAGAAGTGTGCCCAATAGCCTCTCTGTGCGTCTAGAAGTGTGCCCAATAGCCTCTCTGTGATTCTAGAAATGTGCCCAATAGCCTCTCTGTGATTCTAGAACTGCACCCAGTAGCCACTCTGTGAATCTAAAAGTGTACCCAATAGCCTCCCTGTGAATCTAGAAGTGTGCCCAATTGCCTCCCTTGAATTTAGAAGTGTGCCCAATTGCCTCCCTGTGAATTTGAAGTGTGCCCAAGTGCCTCCATGTAAATTTAGAAGTGTGCCCAACAGCCTCTCTGTAATTCTAGATATGTGCATTTAGATACTGAATTTAGAAGTGTGCCCAATAACCTCTCTGCGAATTAAGAAGTGTGCACAATAGCCTCTCTGTGGAAAACCAGATTAGAAATGTACCCAATAACATCTCTGTAAGCGTAGAAGTGTGCCCAATAGCCGCTCTGTGAAATTAGATGTGTGCCCAATAGCGAACCCTACAAAAGTCGAATTTAGAAGTGCGCCCAATAACCGACTGAAATTAAAACGACAAGAAAGCCCTCCAAATTACAGTTGAAGCTAGAAGCGCTCAAAAAAGCCTAAATACCATCTCTGTACAAATTGAACTTAGAAGTGTGCCAATTACGTGTCCCCAATGAACCCAAAACGACAATAAGGTATTAGATTTTACTATCCACTTAATAGCTCCTAATACCCTTATATCTCTGTATAAAGTTGAACCTAGAAGTGCTCCTAATAGCCTAATATCATCTCTGTATAAAGTTGAACCTAGAAGTGCTCCTAATAGCCTAATATCTTCTCTGTACAAACTGAACTTGGAAGTGTGCCAATAGCGTGCCCCCGCTGAATTTAGAACTACAATAAGAAAGCCTTCCCAAACTCCGCCTAAAAAAAAAAAATAAGCTTACCTGTATTCCAGCTTACTAGAAGAAAGCCTACCCAACAGCGTAACTGTGCTGTAGCTACAACTAAATATGCCACCCAGTTAGCATATCCTAGGATCTAGCTATATTTCAAACGACCTAATATCTGCAAGCTAGTACAATTAGCACACTAAAACCTAGAATAATTTAATAATATCACCCGACCTCTTGGAACCTTGAGTACAAGACCACTCACAGGCAGTGAAACAGCGGAACTTATAAAGTCTAATAGACTTAGTTGCTCTTGAGACTACACCCAACAGCTCGTACTAATTATGAGTGCACCCACTCCTCCAGAGTCCGTCAGAAATGACCGCCATAAGCTGCCCCCACTCCCCGATCTACCTTCCCTCCCATCCCCCCCTACAAAATCATTCCACCCTCCTTTGCACTCCCTCGCCTCTCCAAACACCAAGCCAGAGGGGCACGATGGCGAGCCAACCACCCTAAGAACACTCCTCCCACGAACATCACCACCGATCAGCCAACGTTAACCATGCCCGCTCCCCTCACTATCATAGCGAGCACACCCTGCCCACAAACCCCCACAGCCTCCGCTCCCCGAACACACCATTTCCCCTCCCTAAAAACTGCACGCCTAGCCTTTGCAAGAACCGAAGCTGCATCCCTCTCCCCCTCTAACCCCCCTACCCTCTCCCACACTCCAATTGCAATAAAGAAACTAAAGAGGAACCGTACCTGGTCCCCCTCAATCTCCCAGCACTCCTCGCCTCCCCTGTCTCGACCCGCAACCTCTGTACCCCAATCTTCTCCTTCCCCCGTAGCTTCACCCTGCCTGAAACTCCTCTCCCTCGACTGCTCATCAACTACAACTGACAGTCCTAACCACCCACACCCTACCTTCAAATCCCCCAAACCAAAGCCGAGCATCCCAACTCACGCAGCTACCCATTCCGGCCCGAAACCCACCAACTCCGCTGCTCGCCCACTATTCCCATCGATCATCTCCCACGTACCCCTCTCCCTCCCCAACTTCCTCTCTCTCCGCCACTACCACCTTCCGCTCCTGCTCTGAGACCAACCTCGCCTCCCGTTGTAAACTGCATCCTATTTAATGCCCGTTCCGTAGCAAAAAACAGATACTGCATCTTTGACCTCCTCGCCTCGGACAAACCAGACCTGGTTTTCATCACCGAAACTTGGTTCTCGGACGATTTCGCCTCAATCGCCAGTGAAGCCCCCCCCCCCCGAATACTCCCTCATCCAACTGAACCGTCCTTCTAGAGGAGGAGGAGGAATAGCATTCGTCTTCAAGTCTCTATCCCACGCCTCAATCATCGACAACCAACCTTCCATTCCATCCTGCGAATCTCTCCTCGTTAGACTATCCCTCTCCCCGTCGCTCTCACACAGCTTCCTAATAATCTACAGACCCCTGGCTACGATAGACATTTCGCAAACAACCTCTGCGACTCTACTGCCACCCTTCAACTAAACCACCCCAACCTCACCCTTCTTGGAGACTTCAACATATGGCTCGACATTCCCACCAACCCTATGACACACTCTCTGGTTGACGGTTTGGACGCAATTAACCTCCAACCCCACACAAACGGCCCGACACACTCTTGATGCCATCTTCAGCTCCAACACCCCGATTCATTTAAAGCCCCTCACCCCTATCCTCTGGTCCGATCACTTCATTCTCTCGTTCACCATTCACTCACCCGACCGCCTTCCCGTACTCGAATCTGAACCTCCGAACCTATGCAAATGCTGGAAAAAACTAAATAGTCCCGGACCTAGCCGACGCACTCCTCCAGTCTCCACCACCTGCATGCCTACTCAACAAACAACTAACCCCTGACGCCTTTGACTCATGGCTCAATGCATCTCTGACGCGGCTCACACCCCCTTGCAAACCATCAACCCGCCGTGGCCTCTTCCCCAGATGGTTCACTCCTGAGTTGAAGATCACCAAACAACTATATACATACCTAGAACGCAAATGGCAGAAAGACAAAACCCAGGTGAATAGGGCCACCGTGGCCCGTCACCTTTACCAGTACAAGGCCGAAATCCGGAAAGCAAAAAAAGCCCACTACAAATCCCGAATCCAAAACTGCAAAAACCCAAGCAAAGAACTCCACAAAATCATCTCAGAATTCACCCATCCGGCTTGCAACACAACCCTCCCGACTCCCTCACAATCTCTGTGCGACTCACTCTCCCTCCACTATTTCACCACAGCTCTCGAAAGAACAAATACTCTAGCCACCAACCTTACTCTCATACATCCTCCAAGCAATTCTCCCCCCATACCGGCCACCTCACCAGATGCGACCAGTAGGCAAACAACGTTTGAATCCTTTCGTCCAATATCACCAGAGCAATTTCTAAAACTACTATCTGCCCGCAAACCATCTGGCTCGCCACTGGACCCTTGCCCAGCCACAACCCTCAAAGAAATGTTCACTTCCACCTGCGCAGGTGAACATGCAAGATCCATTATAAATGCCTCCCTTTCCTCTGGTATCTTTCGCGACGCATTCAAAACGGCTTATGTCAAACCTCTAATTAAAAAACCTTCCCTCGACCCTCTCGAGCCAAAAAACTACCGCCCCATCTCAAACACCAGATTCCTTACCAAACTCATAGACCGAACGGCCTACTCCCAACTAAATGCCTTTGTCGAAGCCAACAATCTCCTAGACCCCGCTCAATCAGGTTTCAGAGCCCGTCACGGAACTGAAACCACCCTAACCTCAATTTGGGATGTCCTTAAAATGACCGCAGACTCCGTGGGATGCACGGCGCTAATCCTTCTTTACCTATCCGCCGCCTTCGACACAATCAATAACTCAATCCTCCTAGACTGCCTCCACTCCCTAGGAATTCGTGCAACCGCTCTTAAATGGATAGCTTCATTCCTCAAGGATCGGTACCAAATAATGATACTCTCCAACTATACCTCCCAAGCCCGACCAGTCGACACGGGAGTCCCACAAGGAGCGTGCCTATCTGCCCTCCTGTTCAATCTCTACTTGATCACCCTCCCACCAATAATTTGTTCGCACAACATCCTGTGCTACAACTACGCCGACGACACCCAACTAATTCTGAAACTCCTGAACTCAAATCCCAACTACCGACCTGACCTCCTGCCTCCTTGCCATAGAACTCTGGATGACCCAAAGCCACCTCCTGTTAAACCCCTCCAAAACGGAAATCATGGTATGTGGCAACATGGAACTTCTTCCACAACCACTACCTTGGCCATCCGCCATGGGCAACTCTCCGACCCCCTCCAACTCCGTGAAAAATCTTGGATGCACCCTTGACTCTGAACTAACACTCTCGCGCCAAGTCAACAACGTCTCAAAGTCCTGCCACTACCACCTTAAAACCCTTAGGCGCATCTTTCCATATCTCTCCTTTCCCAACAGACTCTCCGCGGTCCAATCAATCGATATCAAGACTGGACTACGCAAATCCCCTATACCTCGGAGTCCACGCGTACCAACTGAATAAACTCCAAAGGGCACAAAACGCGGCAGCCAAATTGCTTCTTGCGCTTGGCCCAAGAGACCACATCTTCCCAGCCCTTAAAACACTGCACTGGCTTCCAGTAGCCCGAAGGGTGACTTTCAAAACCTTGTGCATCTCGCATCGAGCACTGCATAAAACCGGACCTCAATATCTTCGAGATAAGCTAAAACCCTACAACTCCCCACGCACCTCAAAATAAAGCTCAGCCGGCCTCCTAGTCATTCCGAAGACAAACTCAATCAGGTTAGGCGGATCATCCTTCTCAGCCTTGGCCCCCACGCTATGGAACTCACTCCCACCCCACATCCGCCAGACTGCGGATTTAATGTCTTTCCGCAAACTGCTGAAAACCTGGCTCTTCCCCTAAAACCAAAACATACCAAACTAACCCAAACAGACCGAAAGCAACTCAATGACACCAATCCATCAAACAACCGGATGCGAGAAGGATAGCGACTCCCAATGTAAACTAGAAGGGCAAACTTAAATACATTAATAAAGTAGAGCAAGCAGTGAAATGGTTAATAAGAATAAATCATACAGGAACAGGAAAGAGATTTAAACTCCCGAAATGGATAGAATGCATGCGGAGCGAACAAAGTGAATGGCGTGGATGAATTACTTAGAACAAATAACTATATAGTTTGAATGAATGTGAGAATCGAATGAACATGTAGACCGATGAGTATATGGAATGGATGAACATGTTGAATGGATGAGAGTGTAGAGCAGGCTGGGTGTGTAGAACGGACAAGCGTGTAGAGCCAGTACAAGGCCGAAATCCGGAAAGCAAAAAAAGCCCACTACAACGGACAAGCGTGTAGAGCGGATGAGCGTGTAATACAGGGAAGCGAGTAGAACACAGTAGTGCGTAAAACAGATGAATGTCCAGAACCGATGTGCGTAAACGGGATAAGTGTGTAGAAAAGACGAGTATGTGAACCTGATGAGTATGTAGTGCTCATCAATATGAATAACGCATGAATATGGAAGTGCGGAGAGTGTGTAGACCTAGCGAATGTACAGAGCGGAGGAGCGGACAGAGCGGAGGAGCGGACAGAGCGGAGGAGCGGACAGAGCGGATGAACATACAGAACGGATGAATGGATAGAGGGGATGAACGGATAGAGCGGATGGAGCGGATGAACGGATAGAGCGGATGAACGGATAGAGCGGATGAACGGATTGAGCGGATGAACGGATTGAGCGGATGAGTGGATAGACCTGACGAATGGATAGTATGGATGAGTGGACGGAGTGGATGAGAGGATAGAACGGTTGAGAGGATGAGTGGATAGGGCGGATGAGAGAATGAGTAGATAGGGCGGATGAGAGAATGAGTAGATAGGGCGGATGAGAGAATGAGTAGATAGGGCGGATGAGAGGATGAGTAGATAGGGCGGATGAGTGGATGAGTAGATAGGGCGGATGAGTGGATGAGTAGATAGGGCGGATGAGTGGATGAGTAGATAGGGCGGATGAGTGGATGAGTAGATAGGGCGGATGAGTGGATGAGTAGATAGAGTGGATGAGCAGATAGAGTGGATGAGCGGATAGAGTGGATGAGCGGATAGAGTGGATGAGCGGATAGAGTGGATGAGCGGATAGAACGATTGAGAGGATGAGGGGATAGGGCGGATGAGAAGATGAGAAGATATGGCGGATGAGAGGATGAGAAGATAGTGTGGATGAGAGGATGGAACGGATGAGAGGATGAGTAGATAGGGCGGATGAGAGGTTGAGTAGATAGGGTGGATGAGTAGATAGGGCGGATGAGAGGATGAACAGATAGGGCGGATGAGTGGATATGGATAGAGTGGATGAGTGGATAGAGTGGATGAGTGGATAGAGTGGATAGAGTGGATGAGAGGATGGAACGGTTGAGAGGATGGGTGGATAGGGCGGATGAGTGGATAGAGTGGATTGAGTGGATGAGAGGATAGAACGGATGAGAGAATGAGTGGATGAAGCGCATGAGTGGATAGAGCATATGAGTGGATAAGAATACAGAGTGAATGAGTGTACTGAACAGATGAAGGTATAGAACAGATGAGTGTAGAGGTGAATATATAGGACAGGATAATGCTATCGAATGTGTGAAAGGCATGAGTGATTAAACCAGATGAGTGCGGGGAACAAAAGAGCGCGGGGGTCAGATAAGTGCGTAGTGGGGACGAGTGCGTAGTGGGGACAAGTGCGTAGTGGGGACGAGTGCGTAGTGGGGACGAGTGCGTAGTGGGGACGAGTGCGTAGTGGGGACGAGTGCGTAGAGGGTACGAGTGCATAAAACTAGGGAATGCTTAGAGGGGGAGAGTGCATAGAAGAGCACGTGACGAATATAGTATGACTTAGAATGCAGAGAATGTCTGAAAGGGCATATAACTCCTCTTATCTCACCACCATGCTTACTCTCTCCTTACATCACCACTCAACTAGAACACAGAGATACTATGACACCATTCGGTATAACTGTTCTCATAACACTCGCCGCTCACTCCACATCATTCTAATTAATACTGCTGGTTACACACACCCCAGCCAGGCGTTCTCCTCAGGCCTTACGCAGCCACATCCGATCTGGATAAATCCTGCCAGAACGAACACATATTCCTGACCTCTCTACCGGCACACCTATCGCTAGAAAGCAGCTATCACACGGATCCCGCACGAGCTGCACACATATCCGGTGCTCACTCGCACCCTTTTTTTGACTATCTCTACTGATATGAACTTCGGTTCCCAAGGGCGTTCAACCTACCAGCGCCTTCAGGCCATACTAATGGTATATAAGGCGCTATATAAATGCAAAATAACAATAACTACCGAGGCTGTGGACGTAGCCTGCGGTAGAAAAATCACAATAGTAGGTAGGACATGTCCACTGCCACCAGACATCACAAGAAGTTTGACTATGTGACTAAAAAGTCACAGGAGCCGAGAGAAGGGGGGATACTAGCTATCCATTTGGCACTCCACATAAGGTGGTGTGTGTTAATCACTCAGACTATAAAGTTTTAGGAGAGATACTAAGTATCCTTAAGAACTGTGGTTACTCTAGGATAAAGAAAAAGAATCTCGAAGGAGGACCCTAAGGATCCCCAGCAACCCTGCCCATAAGGAGCTGTGTGCTGCAAGAGTAAAATACAGATGCCTTTAGGAGTTAAGGAAGAAAATAGACTCAGGACAAGTAGAATACAAAGAATAGAGTTCCAAAAGACAGAGCCCATAAGAATTAATGAGTAGAAAAAAGGCTCCAAACATTCAAGATTTCAGAAAAAGGTCAAGAAGTCCAGAAAAAAGTGCTTTGGGATCTCACTAGGAGAGGGGATGCAGGATAAAAATGATAACTCTCCCCAACACTGTGTGCAGCCTCGATTATCTCCTCAGTGAGGTCCCAGTCATCATACCTTAATCTCTCAAGAGCCACCCATCTAGGTTGAGTGTGTCCTGTTATGGGTGCAGCACCCGACCTTCCAAATGGGTGAGGATATCCGGGCAACGAGGCGACCCGCGAGGTGGGCAGATGGTCAGATCCAGAAGGTCCGAGTACCATGTTCTCTTCGCCCAGCCTCGGGCGATCAAGATCACGGTTGCCCGAAACCTCTTCAACTTCCTGAGAACCCAAGGGATGACAAGAATCGGAGGGAAGGTCCAATCCACCAGAAACACATCCCCTAGTGTGCAGTTTGCTGGGAATTCCCTCAAGCAAAACTGACTGCACTTCCTGGTGGACTCTGTGGCGAACAGGTCCACTGATGGGGTACCCCAGCGACTCTAGGACTTTGTGGCACACTTCACACTTGTTTCAGACGGTGCTCTGCCTGCTCAGAACATACGCCAAACTGTTCTCTGTCCCCACCAGCAGATCATATGAGACCGAGCCAGAACCACAGCTGCATCGCCTCTCTGCAGAGGGGGAGGGAGCGCACCACACCCTGCTTGTTGAGGTCGTGCCTGGCTACTGTATTGTCGTCAGAATCAGGACATGCTTCCCCTTCAGAGATGAGGCGAAAGCCCTCTGGGCTAGCCTGATGGATTGCAACTACAGCCTGTTGATGTGCCACCTGGCTTCCATTGCTGACCAAAGACCGTTTGACAGCAGATCCTAACAATAAGCGCCCGATACTTCAGCAAAGCATCTGTGACCACTTGGGCCAGAGGCCACGGAGGCCAGAAGAGTTCCCCCGCAATAAGATTGCTGCTGGTGGCCCACCAACCAAGGTCATCGACCGCTGACCTGGACACCCTGAGGAAATATGTGAGAGTTCTGAGATACTGGGACCACTGGCCTTGTAGGAGCCATTGGAGAGATCTCATGCGTAGACTGGCCTCTGGCCCTAGAAAAATACAGGAGGCCATGACACCTAAGAGGCGGAGTAAAGACGCTGCTAGTAAGGCGGCATGCTTCCAGAACAGGTTCACCATCTGCACGTACCGTTGGCCCTCTCAGAGTGAAGGTCTTCCCTACCAGTGTGTCTAGGACTGCCCCGATGATCTGGAGCCTCTGTACCAGTTCTCACATGGTTTTCAAGCTCAGGGAGAAGCCCAGCCTGTGGAGTAGTGAGCAGGTGTCCTCCAGGTGGGACAAAGCCTGAGATCATCCCCCCGCCCCCTCCCCCCGACTTCCCTCAGATCAGTCAGTCATCCAGGTACAGGATGTCAGTATATAAACCCACCCGGCCTAGATATGGCAGTGAACAAAAAAGAAGGGGCTAGACATGTGATGTCATCAATGATATTTGTGATGTCATATTTGATGTCCTGGGTGTTAGTCTTAGCAGTGCACGGTGGTGGCGCGAGTTATGGTGGCTTAGCTTACCATAACTGGTGAATTTCAGGGGGTTTTCGATTTTACTTGTAACCATAACGTCCTTTTAGCAACGTTTTTTACTGAATTTCATAGGTTTTTATTAGTGCAACTTAACCATAACGTCCCTTTAATAAAGTTTTTTCATTGCATTTCATTTTCATAAGTTTTTATTAGTCCAACTTAACCATAATGTCCCTTTAACAACGTTTTTTCATTCAATTTCATGGGTTTTTACCAGTGCATGCTATTTTCCTACAACTTACTAATATCATACTTACCAAATGTAACAATATTTGTGTCCAATTATGTACAAAGTGTCACATTAAAACTCTGCCATTTCCCACCTTCTAGAATCATTTTTAACACTTCTATACACTTTTTGCAACTATTTCAACTAGTTTTGCATCCGTAGACGTCTACGAACATCTGACTTCATTGCGGACCTTCCGGACAGTGCCACATGACCATACGCTGGCGCGCAGCATGACAACATGTCCGAGAACCCATCCACACTTCACAATAAGATCCATCCTTTGCAGACAGTTCGGGAATGCATTTTCTACTGATCTAGGAACTTTCAACTAAAAAATGTCCCTTACACACCTCCTACACCTTTTCGTACTCATTATCCATTACCAATATAGTACACAGTACATACTTGGAAGAATTTTATCAAAACTGCCATTTATCTTAAAAATGGTATCAGTTATTGCCATCCCTCCTCCCCAAGAGCCGCCACCACCACAACCACCACCAGCTGGAGGACCTTCACAACAAAAAAGTGCAGTACTTTCAAAGACAATGAAGAGGACCAAGAAGATGAGGTAGAGGAAGCTCCTACTTCTAGCACCAAGATCGAATCATGGGTGTGCCAGTTCTTTGCTACTGTTGGGCGTATACCAAAAGCTAAAGCTACCAAAGTGAAATGCACTGAGTGCACTCAGTCACAGACTACCTGGACAGTACTCCTATGGGACCACCTCCATGCGCGCCACACCAAATTCAATGACCGCAATGCTCTCAGAAAGGTTGTTCCTTTCTCAGCAAGTAGTAAGCGGTCTTCCTCCACCTCATGTCTGCGGGCATTGGTGCGTTATAAATAAATAAGGAGGGCTACGGACCATTATCGTCCATTGCAGCCCCTGAAATGGGGGATAGAGGCCATTAGCACCCCTGATTCCCAAAGCGGGAACCCAGGGTGCTAAAACAATTTTTCTTCCTACAGCGGGACACCAGAGGCGTCCCGCTGTAGGAAGGAAAATCCTTTTACAAGACAGCCAACATGGAAAGAGAAGGCGGGGCTCCGTACACAGCCCCTCTTCCCTTGCCATGGCAGCCTGCAAAACCCTATGAACATATTACCACAAGCACTTTTTTTCCCTTTTAAACCTATCCTACCTTCAAATAACTTTACCACATAGCCGGTCCCAGGTAGACATAGCCACTTTAACACAATTTTTCGTCCATAGCAGTCATGGCCAGTAGCCAGATTGTCCGCGTCATGACCTTATGCCATGACCCAGACAATCTGGCTACTGCCCACGGCCAAAGGCTATACCTCAGTCACCAAAGGTATATGACAATTATTTGTACCTACATTATTACACTTGTAAAATAAAACATGGGCACATTTCCAAAACCATGCTTTAATGTTCTTGCCAATGCTCCTCATGAGTTTGCTCGAAATCCGCCCAGGTTTTATATTTTTTAAAAGTGTCAAAATGTATGTACATACAATAGTCATATACCTTAGCCCCCACTTGACAAAATCCATTCAGTCTTTACACAAACATTGAAGGTTGGGTCTAAAATCTTTCTCAAAACTTTTGTCCACATTTGTCAAATAGCAATAAAGTTATAAGCCATCTAAAAATGTTAGGAACACCCCTCTAATCCTACCAAACTTTAGAAAACCATTTATATCTAGATCCAAAATCGGTCTGCCAAATGTTGTGCAGATTCGTCAAATGACACCACATTTATGTGCCTTTACAATATTTTGAGACCCCCCCTCTAATTTTGCCCCCTTTTGACAGAATCCCACAAGCTTTGCAAAACCATTCAGGATTAGTTCTAGAATAAAATTGCATGCAGTTTCATTGGATGGCGCAAAAGTTATAAGCCATCCAAAACTGCTTTTCCCCAACCCTGTAATGCAGAAATAGGAACAGATGTCCTAGGACATCTGTAGTGTCCGCGAACACCACAGCACTGCCCCAGGACATCTGGAGTGTTCGCGGACTTTCGGGGGGGGGTTAAACAACCCCTTTTTTGGCTTCTTATGGCCATATCCAATCCAATCCTCATGTAACATCGGCAGATATTGTTTGTTGAGTTTGACAAGTGAAATGCTGCTTTTTAAAAAATGTTTTCACCGCTGTCTGCGGACCCCCAAAAAGTCTGCAAATCCAACATGGCGGGCCCTTCAGGAAAACCGATGCATTTCACGTTTTCCCACCAGCCATGCAGTGGGCGCGTCCAGATGTCTGAGGACCATGCAAAAGTCAGCACATTTTCTGGCCAATCGTAGGCTGGTCCGCGGACAGTACAGCCAATCAGAGGCCAGTCTGCGGACCGAACAGGGAAGTGAGTCCACGGAGCGGACATAGATATCACACATTTTTTTGCCTCACATTTTGGTCATTTTAAAAATAAAACTACTGGATGGATTTACACCAAATTAACAAAAGCACGCTTTTCGGGACCAAGCCGCTGCTCCTGCCGCATATTTGGTGAAAATCCGTCCAGTGGTTTGTGCTGTAGGCATGAGCAAAGTTTTTTCCCATTATGACTATGGCAAAAAAAATAAATTTTGGGTCCCTCCCTCCCCCCCTTGACCAAATATCACCAAACTTTGCAAAATAATTCAGAGTGGGTCATATACTACTTTTTGCAAGGTTTGGTGAGGATTCATCCAGAGGGAGCAAAGTTATAAGCCACCCAAAAAGTGCTCTTACTATGGGATTAGCAACTTAACCATAACTACACAGCCACTACCGTAATCGTATTTCTGTTGCTTGTATCTGCTTAGATTCACATGCTGTGCATAGGCCGACATCTAGTGGAAGATGCAGAGTATTACAGTTTGTTTTTCAAAACTCGAAAATGGGCGTCGACACAGGGCGTGCCTTTAATACTATCCCTAGTGTGACGTCCACTGTACCCATGATCCCTCACGTGTCTAGGACCCTCAAATTGTATTTTTTCTGACATGAGGTAGCATGAGGAGTAGCGCGAGTACAGATAATCCAAGCAGATAGATAACATCCATGCTCTTTCTCTCAGAGGGGAGGAAGGGTGGGTCGCATGTGAATCTAAGCAGATACAAGAATCAGAAATACGATTATGGTGAGTAAGGAACAAGTTACTTACCTGTAACTGTTGTTCTCCAGCATGGGTCTGGCATGGATTCACATGCTCATGAATATTCCCCGTCGTCAGGCTGGGAATCCTCGGTAAAGAAAAAACCAGTATCAGTTTCGTTTCTGATCTGTCTTTCGTAGTAATAACCAATCACTGGTCTCTGCGTCATACTGACCACAGCCAATGACTGCCCTCTACCTAAGCACCGCCTCTGGCAGCCATCTTCAGATTTGGAAGCACGTGAAGTGGCAGTATGACCAAGTGAAGAGCCGCAGAGGGGTAGGCGGGAGGGTTCGCATGTGAATCCATGCCAGACCCATGCTGGAGAACAACAGTTACAGGTAAGTAACTTGTTCCTTCTCCAGCATGGGGTCTGGCATGGATTCACATGCTCATGAATAAAGAATACATAGCAGTACACACATGCACAACCACGGGAGGTGGCAAAGGCTCAACATTAAGCATCACATCAACTCAACATTAAGCATCTTACCTCCTCACCAGGCTCACCTCAGGCGAACAGGTTGCGCAGCACTGCTTGGCCGACCCTGGACTCCTCCCTGGAATCCCGGTCGACGCAGTAGAATTTCGTGAAGGTGTGCGTCGACCTCCACGTAGCAGCCCTGCATATGTCCAGCAGGGGCACACCAGATAGGAACGCCGTGGTAGCTGCGATCGCTCTGGTGGAATGGGCTCTCGGACGGCCAGGCAGCGGTCGGTTTGCCAACCGGTGACAGTACATGATACAGCCGGAGAGCCATCTGGAGATGGAAGCCTTCGAGAGAGCCTTCCCCTGATTGACAGGTCCAAAGTTCACAAAGAGTTGTGACGTCTTCCGAAAACCTTTCGTGCGGTCCACGTAGAACTTCAGCGCTCTAGCTACATCCAGCGAGTGCAAAGTCCTCTCAGCCGGCGACGAAGGCGACGGGAAGAACACAGGTAACACCAAGGGTTCGTTGAGATGAAAGTCCGACGGTACCTTGGGCATGAAGGAGGGGTGCGTCCTGAGCACTACCCTCGTGTCGTGGAAAGTCAAGTACGGGGCCTTGCAGGAAAGGGCCTGGATCTCTCCCACTCGTCGTGCGGAGGTGATGGCCACGAGAAAAGCTGTTTTCCACGATAGAAACTTCAACGGGGCCGAGTGCAGAGGCTCGAACGGAGGTCCCATGAGCTTGATCAGCACCACGTTGAGCTCCCACGCCGGGGCCGGAGCCTTCACCGGCGGGAACGATCTGAACAGTCCCTTCATGAACTCTTTCACCAGACGATGAGACCACAAGGACGTCCGGCCCGTGGTTCTGGTGTACCGGGAGATCGCAGCAAGATGAATCTTGATGGACGCGTGTGCCAGACCAGCTTTGGCCAGCGTCAGCAGGTACGGCAGTACTTGGGGAGCCGTAATCCGTAGAGGGTTAATCTTCTGTGCGTGGCACCAGACAGAGAACCTCTTCCATTTGTGTCCGTAGCATTTAAGAGTCGAGGACGCCCTGGCCTTTGCAAGAACCTCTCTGCAATCGGCCGGTATGTCGTATCCTCCAAACTCTAGCGCTGCAGGAGCCAGGCCTGCAAGTTCAGCGACTTCGGGTCGTGGTGGAGGATGGCGCCTCCTTCCCTGGAGAGTAGATCCGCGTCCGCCGGCAGCTTGATTGGCGGGGACGCCGACAAGTCCAGAAGGTCCGGGAACCATATCTGCCTCGGCCACGCAGGTGCGACGAGGATCATCCTGCACCGTGACCTCTTGAGCTGGTTGACGAGCCGGATTAGCAGAGGCAAGGGAGGGAACGCGTAGAGGAACAGGCCCTCCCAGGGGAACGAGAAAGCATCGCCCATGCTCCTCGTCTGGGGAAACCTGCTGGCGAACCTCCGGCACTTGGTGTTCGTCGCCGTCGCGAACAGGTCGATCTGGGGTGTGCCCCACCGTCGGAAGAGGCGATCCACCAGATCCTGCCGTAGTTCCCACTCGTGGCACGAGCGCAGCTCCCTGCTGAGTGAGTCGGCGATGGTGTTTTTTATCCCTGCCAGATGAAACGGCACCAGAAGAATCCCTTGGGCGACGGCCCAATGCCACAGGTCCTGCGCCTCCTTGGACAGCGCTGGGGACCTGGTTCCGCCCTGTTTCCTGATGTAAAACATGGTGGTGGTGTTGTCGGTGAAGATCCTCACCACCTTGCCCTTGAGGGACGGAAGGAAGGACCTGAGGGCCCAAAACACTGCACGGAGCTCCAGGACGTTGATATGCAGGGACTTCTCCGTCGGGAGCCAGAGTCCCCTTGCGTGCAGATTTTCGGTGTGCGCTCCCCACCCTTCTAGGGAGGCATCCGTGGTCACAGTCACCTGGTGGGCTGGGGTCTGGAAGTCCATGCCCGCCGTCAGATGCGCGCGGGTGCCCCACCACCGTATCGCTCGTCGGAAACTCTCGTCGAGCTTGATCCTTTCCTCGAAGCTGCCCGTCGTCTGGATCCAGCGCGCATCCAGGAATTCTTGCAACGGGCGCATCCGGAGCCTGCACATGGGAATGAGGTAGATGCAGGAAGACATCATCCCGAGGAGGGACTTGATGGACCTCACCTTGGCCGCGTCGGCCACCAACATCCGTTGCACCTTGCCCAAGATGGTCCTGGTCCTCTCCTCCGACGGGGAGGCCAGAAGGGACACTGTGTCGAGCCTCGCTCCCAGAAACAGTGCGACTTGCGCGGGCACCAGGTGGGATTTGGCGTAGTTCACGGAGAATCCCAGGTCCGTGAGGAGTTGGACGGTCCTTGCCGTGTGGGCCACGGCGAGCTCCCTCGTCTTGGCGCGGATGAGCCAGTCGTCCAGGTAGGGGTAGACGTGAATCCCCTCGCGGCGCAGCTGCGCCGCCACCGGTGCGAGGCACTTGGTGAAAACCCTGGGTGCCGACCGTAGTCCGAAGGGAAGGGCTTTGAACTGGTAATGACGCCCTTGGACCACGAATCTGAGGAATTTTCGGTGCCCCTTTAGGATGGGAATGTGGAAGTAGGCATCCTCCAAATCCAACGACGATAGGAAGTCTCCTTCCTCCAGCTGACCCAGGACGTGCTTGAGGGTGACCATCCGGAACTTCTGCGCCTTGATGAACTTGTTCAGGCGTCGCAGGTCCAGGATGGGGCGCCATCCTCCCGTCTTCTTCTTCACGAGGAAGTATCGCGAGTAGACTCCGGAGCCCCGAAGCCTCTTTGGGACGAGTTCGATGGCGCCCTTTCTGAGCATCGCCTTTACCTCCAGGAGAAGTTGAGGGACGTGAAGTTCTTTCCTGGCCACGGGGGGGACGCGCGGGCACCTTCTTTGAAACTGGAGCGCGTGGCCCCGGGCCAGGGCGTCCAGCACCCAACGGTCGGTGGAGATGGACTCCCACACGCTGACGAAGCCCGCCAGCCGGCCTCCCACCGGGGTGCTTCGGTGGGGGCCCGACCCCACGGCCGGTTCAATCCTGCTTGGACGCGGCCTTGCCGCCTTGGCCTCCTTGGCGACGACGGCGGGGTCCGCCAGACTTGCCTCGTCCTCTGTAGGCCTCTTGCGACGACGAGCGGGCCGCTTGACGGTAGGAAGCGAAACCGCCGCCGGAACCTTTGGAGGCGCCCTTGCCTCCGCCGCTCCGAAAGGGCGTCCGCCGTTGCTGCAGTACTCCAAGGGCCCGGGCCGTCTCAGTATCCGCCTTGATGGCCTGAAGGGAATCGTCCACTGTCTTCCCAAACAGGTTGTTCCCGTCGAAGGGCATGTCCAGGACCCTGGTCTGGACGTCCTGCCGAAAGTCCGTAGCCTTGAGCCATCCACGACGTCGAAGGCAAACGCCGTTGCCCATCTGGCGGAACCCAGTGTCGGCGATGTCCGTCGCCACGGTGATGGCGTGGTCCGAGGCCACCTCACCTTCCTGCAGGATCTCAAGGGCCTCCGCCCTCTTGTCGTCCGGCAGAAAGTCCAGCAGGGGAGCTATCTTGTACCAGAGTTCCCTGTCGTAGCGGGCCACGATAGCCAAGGCGTTGGCCGCTTTAATGGTCGTCGCCGCCGACGAGATGACTCTACGTCCCATGGCATCCAATTTCTTTCTCTCGCCGTCCGGCGGGGAAGTCGACGTGGAGGCCGCACCCCCCCCCGCTTTCTTCCTGGCTGCCGCGGAGACGACGGAGTCCGGGGTAGGCTGCGCCCGGAGGCATAGGGGGGCCGAGTCCGGGACCCGGTACTTTTTCTCGTACCGGTCTCTTTTCGCTGGCGTCGTGGAAGGGTTCTTGAGGAGGGAAAGGCCCTCATCCCAAATGTCGTCCAACAGAGGCACTGCGAGGACCGTCTTCCTCTTGGCCTCGCGCCGTTGGTAAAGGAAGCCTTCCTTTTTCTTCTCCTCAGGGCAGAGTTGGAAAAGCTCGGATGCCCTGGCGATCATTGAGTGGAACGATCCAATCTCGTCGGGCGGAGAAGCCCTGGTGGGAGGCGACGACGGAAAATCCTCGTCGTATGCCTCGTCGTCCGTACCCGTCGCTGCCGTGTCAGTCCCCGTATCATCCCCTCGGGTGGACGGGGAGGAGGGCTGGACGGGGCGCGACGGTTGAAAAGGAGGCGGTGGATGGATCCTTCTTTTCTTGGTAGGGGGAACACCAGAAGGTCCCGGTTCTGGATCCCCCGACGGGAGAGGTTCCTCCGTCGGTAACGGTAGTCTCGTCCTTATCTCGGAGCATAAGGACTGTATAGCCAACAAAATGGCCGCTGAGTTGTCTTGCGGCGCTGGCAAAGGGGAATCCGACGGGCGAGCAGGGGCCCCGTCGGTATCCTCGACGATGTCGTCGTCGTCACCTGCGTCGGGGCCCATTCCGACGGGCTGGTCTTGTTCCACGCCTAGGCCGTGGCTTAAGACCTCGATCAGCTCCTCTTCTGAGGTTGAGGCCGAATCTACGACGACGCCCTGCCCCCCCCTTCTTCTTCCCCACGGAGGGTTTCACGGGGGTCCTATCGATGGGCACAAAAGAAGACTCCCTCCGAGGAGGCAGGGAGATTCTGGGCCCCGAGGCCGCCACCACTGGTGCAGCCTCCACAGGCTGGGCCAGGGCCGCCGCGACCGTTTCGATAGAGGGCTTGGTCGAATGGATCAAGGCCTTCACCACCTTAGGTGCGCTCACCGCCTTATCCTTGAGGGAGGGGGCACTGCCACGCTCCTCCTCTGCCATAGAGCTCGACCGGGGCCTCTCCAGGAGCTTCGCCGGGTGCTCGGCCTTCCTCTTACCCGACCCAGAGCGTTGGCTCGTGGTTGATGGTGCCGGGGAGGGTGCGCCCTGCCTGGCGCCCGTAGAGCCCGACCGTTCGGCGCTCCCGGTGCCAGCGGACTCGCGGTGCTTGGCCTTATGTTGGGCCCCCGTCGCCGGGGCGCCCTCAAAGGTCTTAGAAGACCGCTCAGATTTCTTCTTCTTCTCGCCAGACGGGCTCTTACCCTCCAGCCAGCTGGCGAGACGTTGATGGCGGTCCTTCATGGTCCGTTCCGACATGTTGCCGCAAAACGCACAGTCCTTCTCCACGTGCGTCTTGTCCCCATGAAGGCAGTAAAGGCAGAAAGAGTGTTCGTCCTCCTTGAAGACTTTCTGCAGCTGGCATTCAGGGCAGGCCCTGAACAGCTTTCCGGGCGTCGAGCTTCCCTTCTCCTGGGCCATCTCCGAGACCGGGCCTGAGAAGCTTCTGGAGTCCTCCGAAGCGTAGCTCGACGAAATCTTCACCCTTGAGGGGCACAGATGAATCCGACACGGGTCCCCGTTGATCGGATGTAGAATCGGTGGAGCTTGAGGCTCTTTTGACCGAAAGAATCGAAGTTTTTGTGAAAAAGCGCGAAAAAATAGCACTAACGCTCGAGAGCAATAGCACGAGGATCCCAACACATGAACGTGCGGTAAAAATCTGAAGATGGCTGCCAGAGGCGGTGCTTAGGTAGAGGGCAGTCATTGGCTGTGGTCAGTATGACGCAGAGACCAGTGATTGGTTATTACTACGAAAGACAGATCAGAAACGAAACTGATATTGGTTTTTTCTTTACCGAGGATTCCCAGCCTGACGACGGGGAATATTCATGAGCATGTGAATCCATGCCAGACCCCATGCTGGAGAATGTATCCCTTCTGAGGCTTGTGGAATCTGCTTAGATCACATGCTGTGCATAGATTAGCGAGCAGTGTTTGAAGAAGGAGGTGGGATGTGAAATGTCTTTGAACCGCTTGTCCCACTTGAGTATCTGTCTTGGAACGGGTGTCAATGCAGTAGTGCTGAGTAAAAGTGTGAATAGAGCTCCAAGTAGCTGCTTTGCAAATGGTGTCAAGGGGTACATTTGCAATGAAAGCCAGAGTGGCCCAGAAGCCTCTAGTAGAGTGGGCTCTTGGCGTGAAAGGCAGAGTTTTTTCAGAAAGGGAGTAACACAGCTGGATACAGTTAACAATCCACTTTGAGATGGCACCTTTAAAGACGCGATCTCCCTCTTTGCCTCTAGCTACGGAGACAAACAGTTGGTCTGTTTACATAGTTTAGGATAGCCCTACGCACATCTAGGGTGTGTAGTTTCACCTCAGCCGAGCTTTGTGGGTCTTGGAAGAAAGCCGGAAGCTCGATGGACTGGTTCACATGGAATTTAGAAATAAACTTAGGTGAGAACCTAGGGTGTGTACGTAAAACCAGTTAATCTTTATGAACCATAAAGAAAGGATCCTGCACTGACAGATCCTGAATTTCACTGACCCTTCTTATAGATGTAATTGCTACTAAGAAGGCTGTCTTATAAGTCTGGTGTTTGAGACTGCTTTTATTCATGGGGTCGAATGGGGGGCCCATGAGTTTAGATAGCATCACATTAAGGTCCCATCCTGGTGGTGGGTTTGAAATTGGAGGGTGAAGTCTCTTTACTCCTTCCATGAAGGCTTTAACTACTGGTACTTTCCACCACAACACTTTGTTATGGGAGGTGGTGTATGCTGACAGAGCTGCCAGGTGTACCTACAGTGAATTAAGAACCAACCCTGCGTCCAGCAGGTGGAGCATGTATGTGACAATTGTGGAAGGAGTGCAATCAACCGGGTTGATTTGCTTGTTCTGGCACCAGATAACAAATCTTTTCCATTTGTCAGAGTAGCAGTGCCTCGTGTTTGGCTTCCTAGATTCTCTTAGGATGTCCATACATCTCTGCGGTAAATTGCGATATCCAAACTATGACCTCAGGAGCCATGCTGCCAGGTTCATTGAGTTAGGTTGAGGATGCATTTTCTGACCTTTGTGCTGGGACAGTAGGTTGTACCAGCCCGGGAGTTTGATGGGTTTGCACACCGCTAGTCTGCATAAGTGTGGAAACCACGGTTGTCTCACCCACATGGGAGCAACTAGGACGAGCGTCATCAATTCTCTGTTCATCTTGTTCAGCATCTTCCTGATGAGGTGTTGGTGGAAAAGCATACACAAACATCCCTGACCAGTTCATCCACAGGGCGTTACCCTGGGAGTCTGGCTGGGGAACCCTGGATGCGAATCCTGGGCACTGTCTGTTTTCGCTTGTGGCGAATAGGGCTATAGTGGGGAAACCCCACTGAGAGAAGAGATCTTCTACGATTTCTCTGTGTAGACACCATTCATGTTCCACTGGGAGGGGGTCTCTGCTCAAAGCGTCCGCCAGAGAATTGAGATCCCCTGGAACATGTTGAGATGACAGGAAGATGTTCCGTCTGAGTGCCCATATCCAAATTATCTGGGCAAGCTTGGACAGATTTGGCGAACGAGTCCCTCCTTGTTTGTTCAGGTAAAACATGGCTGTTGTGCTGTCTGTCCGGATCTGCACTGAAAGGTTCAACAGGTAGGGCTCGAACGCTTGAAGCGCTCTTAAAACTGCCAGAAGCTCTAACAGATTGATATGATTCTTGGCCACTGAGTGAGACCAGAGACACTGAGCTGTGTGGTGGAGATGGTGTGCTCCCCACCCTGACAGGCATGCGTCCGTTGTGACTACCGCCTGTATCACGGGATCGTAAAAGGGTTTCCCCTTGGACAGATTTTCTCTTGTCCACCAGTGAAAGCTTTGTACAAGTGTTGGCAAAACGACCACTAGATCGTCCCACTGACCACTTGCCTGAGACCACTGTTTCACCAACCATTCTTGCATGGGACGCATGCGCAGGCACGCATGGAGGACCAGGTAAATACATGATGCCATCATGCCCAGCAAACGCATTGCTTTGTGTACCTTTATCTGGCGACCGGCCTGATATTGCGGAATTTGCAGCAGTATATTCCCAATTCTTTCCTCTGATGGAAAGGCCAACCCCTCTTGTGTGTTTAGGACAGCTCCTCGGAACTGTTTTGAGGGGCTTGGCACCAGACTTGACTTTTTCTCGTTTATGGAGAAACCTAATTCGAAGAGGGGGGTCGATCGTTCTTTGAATGTTTTTGTTCTGCAAATTACTGGTGTCTCCCCCGTGATGAGCCAGTCGTCCAGGTAAGGGTACACTGGGATTGGCTCCCTGCGTATACCCTTGGCGCCGAGGCTATCCCGAAGGGCAGTACCTTGAACTGGTAGTGCTAACTGTCCACCTTGAAGCGCAAGTATCTTCTGTGCTCTGGGAACATGGAAATATGAAAATAGGCATCTTTCATGTCCAATGTTGCCATGTAATACCCCTTTTTTAGGAGGGGGATTACCTCTTGGAGAGTAGTCATGCGAAATTTTTGGGGCTTGACATACTTGTTTGCAGGCCGTAAGTCCAATACTGGGCGCATTGTCAAATCTTTTTTTGGCACAAGGAAGTAAGTTGAATAAATACCCTTGTTTATCTGGTGTCCCGGGATGAGTTCTATCGCGTCCTTTGCTAGAAGATTGGCAATCTCTTCGAGGAGGATCTTCTGGTGGTCTAATGAGTATTTTTTGTCATGGAGGTTGGTTTTTGGGATGCTCTAACAGTTCTATGCAGTATCCTGTGGACACTGTGGACAGCACCCATCTGTCTGATGTGATCCCTTCCCAAGCTTGGGTGAAGTTGGAAATGCGTCCCCCTACTGGGGATGCGTGAGAAAGGACCTTGAACGGAACGTCACTGTTTTGGGGAAGGCGTGCCGCCGCCTCTACTGGGGCTGCCTCTACCCTTACCACGTCTTCTCTTGTTACCCCTGCCATAACCCTGGGTAGACTGCTGGTGGTTGTTGTTCCATGGTGTACCCTGCCCCTGGGAATAGTTGGAGCCTCTTTGGGAATTTTGGCCGCGCGGGCGACGAAAATTGCCATTCCCTCTTTGATTCGGGGGTTTGTTGGTTAACTGGCCCAGGGATTTGACAGTCTTGTACTCATCCTTGGCACTTTCTAGCGCATCCTCTACCGCCGTGACAAACAGTCTGGGTCTCGGGTTTGAACCCAGATTGCCTTAACCAAGCATGTCTTTTGATAACACTGCTCTCGGCTATCAGTCTGCCAGCGTTATCCGCGGCATCCAAGGTTGCTTTAAGGATGCAACCGGACACGGCTCTTCCCTCTGACGCAACCTGTGCCAACGGACCTTTTAAAGGTTCTGGGGCGGAGTCGATGAGTGCCGCGACCTGTTCCCACTGGTGGCAGTTGTAACTCGCCAGTAGGGTGGTGGAGTTGGCAATCCTTGCCTGGTAGGCGGAAGTGGAGGCTACCTTTCTACCCAAACCATAGATCTTTTTGCTCTCCTTGTCGGGGGGAGCTTCAGACGATGATAGGGGCGTTCCCGCCCTCTTTCTGGTGTTTGTCACTACCAGGGAGTCCGGTTTCAGTTGCCCCCTTATGTACAGCGGGTCTGACTGGGCTGCCCTGAATAGTTTTTTGATCCTGGGGTTTACTGCCCTGGTGAGGTTGGGATTTAGAAGGGAAGGGTCTATTCTCCTTTGTATAGATTTGAGAATAGGGATGGCCTGGGCAACATGTCTTCTTTCTCCCACTAGTTCCTCAGCAAAATCCCTCTCTTCCTGTGCTCCCTGGGTGTCTATCCGGAAGTGTTCTGCCGCTCTGGACAACACCTCATTCAGGAGAGGTTGGTTGTCGACAGAGGAGTCGGTAACCGGAGGTTATTTGTCTACTGGGGAGTCTACTCTGTAGGTTTCTGGGTCATCCTCGTCTTCCTCTTGGTCCTCGTCATCCCCATAGTAGCCCATCCCAGTTTGGTCTCCCAACATGGCCAAATCTGGATCCTCAATCAAAAGTGGATCCTCATTATATTGAGAGTATAGCTGTATACAGAAGGGGTCCGAAGACCGGCCTTGTGTTGGTGCCTCAACCCGGGATTTCTTACTTGGAGGTTGCGGGTCCCTAGACTCCGAGGGTGTAGCCCCGTCAGGGGTATAGAAGAGGAAGTGCTCAGGATTCTTGGCATAGAAGTCTGCCAGGGATGACATCCTAGACAGAACTGTCTATATCCTCACTAGACCATTCCATAGAGCTGGGGATTACTCTTTCCTGGGAGAGTTTCCCTGTTCTATCCTGACTGGACCTATGGCCTTGTGCAGGGGTCTTGGGTAAATTGACAGAAGACTGACTTGTCCGTCTGTTTCTGGGGTGTAGAAGGTTGAGAGTGCTTCTTCTGCTGTTTTCCCCCTCCCCGTGGGTGGAAGAGTGTTTCCCTGGTGTTTTCACTCTTTCAGAGCTTTTCGACATCTGGCATCGAGATTCGGGGGTAGTGTCCCTATCTCTAGAGTGTGGAGGTCGGGACTCGGGAGCAGCCGTCATGCGGTCTGCTGACACCGACTCCTGGAGTGCGGCCTGGGGACAGAGGTCGGCTTCATCTTCCGACCATCGAACCTCCGTTAACTTAGTGAGTGAGGCACTTTTGGCAACAGTGGATGGTTGCCTGGTGTCATGCGGTGATCTTGATCGAGAACGCCCAGAGGACACCGATTCGGTGGACCGTTCTCTGTGTGCCTCTTTCCGAGAACTCGACGTGCGCGTCGACTCTCGGTTGGACTTTGCGTGTTTAGTGGAAGTGCTGTGGGTGGGGCTCGTGTCGCCGGGGGTTTTCCCCATAGCTGCCCTGCCAGACAACCTTCCGAGGTCAGGGACTTCTGCTTGGCTGTCTCTCGACGCCACGTTGCCCTTGCCGTCCGAAAGCATGGCGTCGCTGCATCACTGAAGGCGTCCTCCGCTGCCATGGCCTCTTGTCGCCTGGCGTGGTGGGCCCAACATTTGATCGAACGGTCCTTTAGGGTCTTCGGTTTAAACCGACTACATGGTCTGCAGTTCGCCTCGGGGTGGTCCCTCGGCAAGCAGAGGTTACACGTGGCGTGTCTCTCAACCCAAGGGTACTTGCGGTTGCACTTGGGGCAAAATTGGAAAGGGGTACCCTCCATATGCACCCTGTGGCAGCGGGCTAGTGTGTATAGGAATATATAAGAAAATGTACATATATATATATATATATGCAGGGCCGAGGCCAGAGGCCTTCTGAGGCCCAAGTCCTCTCGACGGTTGTTTTCTTCTCCGGGCCGGCGTCGAGTGTCGAAGTTCCGTGACTCGACGTTGGGGTGGAGAATATGGGGAAATATTAAGATATTTTGCAAAATTATGGCTAAGGCCAGGGAACTCCGCGGGATGCTTCCGACCAGTATGGCGGAAAAAAACAATCCGAGGGTCCTAGACACGTGAGGGATCATGGGTACAGTGGATGTCACACTAGGGATAGTATTACCGGCACACGCCCTATGTCTACGCCCATTTTCGAGTTTCGAAAAACAAACTGTAATACTCTGCAGCTTCCACTAGATGTCGGCCTATGCACAGCATGTGATCTAAGCAGATTCCACAAGCCTCAGATATATATATATATATAAATTAAAAAAAACACACCTTAGGGAGAGTTTACTTGTGATTTTACATTGCTACAGGTTTTTAAGGCCCAAGAGTATTTTTGTACATTTAATTTATTTCAGTGCTCTGTTGATGGAGTGTGGCTAGACCTTAATCTCAATTATGTTGAATAACTCTCCCCCGGCTGGTTCTGAAAATCTATCGTAAAAGGTTCACTCGCTTTTGGGATTTACAGCTCAAAGAAGGTCTTGCAGAAATGGTGGAACACTTGTGTATAGGCGCCATACAAATGTCCAATAAAATAAATACAATAAAGAATTGTGAAGAATCATGGGAAACAATCTTTGGAGATTTTGCTTCTGTCATTTCACAGATAATGGGGAAGGGTTTGCTTGATTGGTTTGTAGCTTGATTTGTGTACAGTAAAGTTATTATTATGGTATTTATTGGGCCCAAACCTAGGTTTGAGCAGCAATGGAGCACTTCACAGAGGTATACAACAATACAGATACACAACGGAGTGCTTTACAGAATTATACAACAGTACAGATGCATAACAGAGCGCTTTTCAGAGGTAACAGAAATACAGGAGGGGGTAGGATACCAAGGGCACAAAGGAGGGTTACAGCTGTACAACCACCGCACTTCCACTCAGGTGAGCCTTATAGAGGGATCTGTCAGCTGCATCAAAGGATGGTTTTCATTAGAAGTTTAGGGCACATCCCTTTTACTTCATCTTCACCAAATCAGGGCCCAATCATGTTACTGTTGCCCCATGAACCAGTTTGCATTGTTCAAGATTAATTGAGATTAACATGTAAAAGTGTATTGGGCATTTTGGTATGTAGCCCTTGAAGGAGTTGGGTTAGACACTTTGGTGCAGATGCAGTGGAAGGACATTAATTCTTGTAATCAGTCTAGTTTTGTATCCTGCTATCTTTCAGTGGTATTAGCAATGGGGGGGAATAGGAGGTCTTCCAAAACCATAGTTATCAAATCATGATTTATAACAAAATAAATAAAATAGAAGTATTTGTATAGTGCACCGAACCCGGAGAATCTATTTTTAATGTGTTCTGTACAATGAGAACACCAAGTTCAAAGTACATAACAGGTTCAAAGTACATATGGCTTTATGCATTGCCAAGAGCATGTATGCTTGAATATATATATTTAGAAAAGGAAATGTCAGTGTGCATGTTGCCTAGGTGTGTAATTTAAAGGGGTCCCACGGTTATTCCTTTGAATAAGTTACCCATTTACTTAATGGTCAAAGTGACGCTCATTTAAAAGTTTTTAAAGTACCCTTTCAATCCTCATTGTACATGTTAAGTAGGATTTTCTTTTTGCAACTTTCCCTTCATAGTTTTCTACGGAACACCATTCTTTTTGCATTGTTTTTGATCCTGACCTGACTTTTTGAAGGGAAATAAAGCCTTCAGCTTCTCTTTGGATGCCTTTCCCTCATTTGTTATGGTGAAACCGACCAGTCCTTCAGACTGTCAGAACTGGGAAACTTTGTTTCCCTTTTGAATTCTTGTATTTTCACATTGGACAGAGCACCTTACAGTGCAATGCAATGGGGATTTTTTTTTTTTTAATCTCCCCAATCTGTTACACATGAGACTTGTGGTTGTGTGCCCAAAGACAAGCTGGCTGCAGCAGTTACACTTTAACCATTTATGCCTTATTATGCACACATTCGCGTTTACGTCATATGGCTACTAAACGTGGCTAGTGCCATAAAATAGCTGTGCCACAAGACTATCGATTGTTCTTTCGCCATATTGCAGTTTGGCGATCTTCCTGCATTCCCAGGTCAGAGAATTCCATATAAAGTCATGCACTTGCCGGGGAAGGCCGCTGCTTTCGCGTGCTAGTGAGCCTTTATGTGTGCGGCCCAGTAAGGGGCTGGGACGGTCTAGTTCCAGTCCACATCCCTGGTTCCATAAAGCCTGCTGCTGTGGTGGTTGTGAAAGCAGTAGTTGTCCCTGATTGGACAACTACTGGCTGTTTGAATGGTCAGTTCCTTTCCATCGATAGGGCTGGACTTGCTTTCAGCTCCAGTTTTGGGAAAGAGGACTTCTGCAGCCATTCCTCAGCTCTACATTGGAGCCAAGAATCCTTCAAAGAGGAGCAGTCTGTTGACAACCCAAGGACGACTTCTGCAGTGAACCAGCATGCCCTCCAGCAATTGACCTGGTGAAAACCTGCTCCTATGCCTGATCTCAGAACACCCTTGTCAGTGCTTCAACCCTTGCACTAGTGGGACCAACTAGTCTCGACAACTTCGAGGTTGCATGCCCCAAGAGCCTTTGGAAGTGTCTCTGGACTGCCTAGCTCCCTCGAGGGAAGCCCAGAACTTTGGTGGTCCCCAGCTTGTGCCATAAGTCGCCTTCCCCTGAATTTTCAGCTTCCTAGTTGCAAGGGAATCTGTCTTGGAGATGCTTCTTTGACCGCGACTGAGAGGATGCCAGTCATGGCCTGCAAATGGTGATAGTCGCTGAAACTCGCCTACCTCTATCCTGCAACGTGTCCTGAAGAAGTCTGCATTGTGAAAGTCGCCATTTCTTCGACTGGGCTTGCATCTTGCAGTTTACACCCGACCGGAAGAGCACCCGAACCTGCACCTCCTGAACAACTCTCACCCGAACAAATGACGGAAGACTGCGCTCCCAGTGAATTAATCACCACCACAAGTCCATTGCATTCCTGTAGCAAATACCTTCCTGAGAGAAACCTTGTATTGGAACCTGTGACTTTTGGGCACTAGGCCCAATACATTTTAGGGATGGACTTCTTACATAAGGGAATTGTACTTGTGACTGGTTCTAATCATTGTACCTACATCTAAGTACCTACCCGTCACCTGGTTCGTTATTTAGTGATGTATTGTAAATAAACCTACTGGTGAGCGTATATATTTGTGTACTATGGTTCTGTGTGATATTACTATAAGCTTAATTTCTTAGTGTGTTCTAAAGGCCTAAATAAATAACTATTTTCATAACGGACTGTCTTAACTGAATAATTATGTTATTTTGTGAGGACTCATTGGGGCCTCCGACCACACACTCACTCTACTGAGACTAAGTCTTGACTGCTCCCCACTCTACCTTGATTGGGTTTTGGCTAAAACAGAGTTTCTCCGTTCACCATAGCAAGGGTGGCCTCCTAACATCTGCCTACCAGGGTTGATTTAGAAATCCACCTTAGCAGTACACAGTGACAATATAGAGACTTAATCATGGCATAGAGTCAGCTCTACTGGCTGTATATGATGATTTGTTAGAAGCTGCAGATGGGGGAGGGTCAACAGTGTTGCTGATGCTGGACCTGTCTGCAACCTTTGACACCGTGAATCACCAGATAGCAGCACAACGGATCGGGCAAGTGGGAAAAGCACCCAAAAAGGTGGTGAGATGGTCTGAATCATTTCTCAAAGACAGATCGCAAAGGGTTATACTGGATGGATTTACCTCACAAATGGTGGAGCTGGAATGTGGGGTTCCACAGGGTTCCTCCTTATCCCCTCATTTTTAATCTGTACTTTCGTCCAGTTTTCAAAATATTTAAGTATGGCTTGTTATTTCATTCCTATGAAGATGATACACAGCTATATATTGAAGTCCAGAATAGTGAAGATGCCTTTCAAAGAATTAACCAATACATGAAAGAACTTAATGAGTGGATGGCTGATAACCATCTACAGCTAAACGCAGCCAAAACAGAAAGGATATTGTTTGGGCCAAAGAATAAAATGTCACAGGAAAGACAAACCCGTCCCCTCCATCCCCCTTAATTTTGGGTGAACAATTGCAGTATGCCCAAAAAGTTAAAAACCTAGGCTGCTGGTGGCAGAAGAATCTGGGGAGTGAGAGTCAGGTGGGAGCAAAGGTAAAAACAGTCAATTTTGCACTGCAATCATCACGAAGTATACTGCCTTACAGTCCAATGGAAGATAGGGCAGTTGTGGTGGGGTCAACGACCAACCCCCACCTGGACTACTGCAACAGTGTTAGCAGGAATCCCTCAAAAACAAATGGCTAGACTCCAAAGAGCACAGAACGCAGCAGTTAGAGTAATCGGGAACCTCAGAAAACGGGATCATATTTCATTAATGCAGAGATCCCTCCACTGGTTGATGGTGGAGTACAGAATTACATTTTAAGATAGCATGCCTAGTCTTTAAATGCTTGAAAGGGCTTGCACACGTGTACCTGGCTGACTAGATTATGCCCTATCATCCAAGAAGGAATCTACGTTCAGAGGATAAATTCCTGATTTGTATTCCACGAACAAAATGTTTCTCGAGAGGAGAAAGAAGCTTTGGAGCCTTTGGCCCTAAAGTCTGGAATCAACTGACATTGGAAATTAGAATGTGTGGGACTCTGGACCTCTCTAGGAAGAGATTGAAAACTTTTTCTTTTAAATAAAAGAGGAAAGTTATAGAATAAAAGCTCTACCTCTTCTCTCCCTTTTTTGTTTTCTGGTCCTGGCCTTATTTGTCATCTGCGCCGGAATACGGTTTATTCTGTCTGGTGCGCACTATAAATTACTCAAAATCAAAATTAATAAATGGTTACCCATTATGAATCTTATATGAATACATTCAATACACACACACAATTACTTTTGCCGTTGGCAGCCAAAGTTGCATTTAAAGTAATGCCCACTACAGATATTATTATGACCTTTTGCATGGAACATGAAGGTACTTAACAGTATCAATAGTTTAATAAAAACATGTTTTTGACTGTCCCTACATGGATATTCAGAACTATTAACATTGGCGATGGTTTCAATTTCTTTGACATTGGATAGCAGATTAAACAGGGGAAGAGCATTGAGAAATGTTCCCGACTGGTTCATCAAGATGGCACTGAACTTGTACTTCAGTATTGAGAATCTGAGAGTGAAGTTTTGAGTGTATTTTCTGCCAATGCAAAAGACCTACATCTGTTTTTTTTCCCATAGCTATAAGATGCCATCTTAGTTACAAGATGCCATCTAGAATCTAATTTAGAACCGATACAAGATATTTTGCAAGCAATTTACAAGAAGTTGGATTGAGTATTTTACACTCTGGAATGGTGACTGCTTTTATATTCATGTTTCTTACCCCACATCAGTATCAAACCATCGGAGCTTCCAAAGAGAGGGTGCTGAACTTCTTTCCTGCTTGCTAAGGCAATTCAGTATGCTTGCATTGCCTGCATCAGCATGGAGGATGATTTGATTGATGGAGGAAATGCTCTGAGAACTAGAGGTAAAGTTTCTAATTCCAGGGAGTGCAAGATGGGAGAGCAGGAGCACAGCAAGGAGGCAGACAAGCAGCGGGGAGCTGGATCAGAGTAAATCGCTGGGAACTACAAAGAAAGGTGGTTCATGGAAGCATAGCGTAAAGGTTGCTAGTCCCCGAAGTCTATTGAGCAAGCTGAAGGGAGCCGGGCAGGAAGGATGTCTGCTTCCCTTTTCCTTGAGGTGCTCGCGTCCAGGTGTTGTAGGAGCAATAACGGAGTGTCTGAGGGGCAGGAGATGGAGCCCTGACACGAAATACAGAAGGCGTTGCGATGCTCGCTGCAGCCCGAACCATCATAGTAAGAGGTGAGTTACTAATCCAAGTGAAAGCTGGGGCGTGAGCGTGTAAAGTCTGCTAAGCAGAATACTTTGTATTGGAGTGGTCGCATGCCATAACCAAGCACGCTTTCGAAAGTCTCAGGTCCTTTTATTGCCAATTACAAAGCTATTAGGAATACTTTAAATCAGAGTGGTCTTGTGTGTCAAGGAACACGTTTTTTCGAAGGTCTCCGAACATCAGGAAAATCAATTAGTGAAAATCAATTTAAGTGAAACAAACATTTAACAATGGAGAAAGCGAGATTAAACTACAAATGTAAACTGTAATTATAATGATTTGGGGTATGGGCTTGTAATACGCACTTGGCACCAAATATAAGTCAAGGAACCACTATATTTCAAGAGTATTTTAGTAATTCCCTTGCCAGATTTCTTACTGTATTTCTTATTGACGTAGCACTATACTAGATTTTACTTCGCTAGTGGATCCCATGTCCCTTAGTGTTCTTTTGCATTCACCAACGGCTAATTGCCATGATATTTGTTACTAAAATCCAATTTCCTTAGATTCTACTCCACTGGAATTTTCTGGATACTTGAAATTCGTTGTAATCATGCAGTGATTTGTTTCATTAGTCATCAGTTTTTAGATAACACAATTTTTCCATTTCTAATTATGTGACCTCCTGTATACAGCTCAATTAGTTATTTTTCTCATCTCAATGCTCTGATGATCATCCATCATCACAATCTGATAGCTCCCCTTTTTTCATTACTTACCTTTGTTTTCTAATGGCCGGTTTGTTTACTCTGACGTGACGCCATCACGCCGCGAAACGTCACTTCCGTGACGGTAACGGCCGAATATGTCAGCAACATTTATGCATTGTTGCCCATGCTGAATTGACATTTTGGGATTTGTCCCTAGATACATTGGTGCGCCTGATTCACACGTAATAATTCTATGGTCTGAGGAATTTCTACTAACATTAGTGCGTGTAACACCTACTATTGAATGGAGTCCACATCTCATTGCTAAAGTCTGTTTTGTCTTGATTTTTTTCCAGGATATATACTTTTGTCTACATGCGTTACTCAGTCTTTCTAGTATTGACATTGATGCCATGGTCATTCAGTGACTACATTATCAGCAATGAATCCTCAATATACCAATGGCCTTATGGTGAAAAAATATTCTTTTTGATTCTAATGTAGACAGGATGAATTATGGGATTGATTTGTACCTTTACTTATAGGACCACTGGCAAGCCGTGCAATTATCTTAATTGGATTTGGCCAAAATACCATTGGATTAAAACCAAACAGTGAGATATTTTGTGCAGTTATATTACCATGTTCTCATTTAACTTAGTGGAAAATCCAGCACTTGCTCCAGATCGATATTAGTTTAGTTTATTAATTGTATATTGACCGTGCTTTTTTTTTAAACATATTTGCAGGACCTCTTAATCACTGCTTTCAAGTAATCTTTGGGCAAGATAGTTATGACAACCAATCGTGATCACTTCACCACTTTACATTTGATCCTTCATTGGAGTTTGGAACTCATACACATGGTGTTTCCAACTCAATTGTTATTCCTGAGCTATACATTGGATACATTTATTTTCTCTCCTTATCTGGCTAAGTTTTAGTAGGTGGTTTGTTGGTGAGCCCTGGTATAGGGTGTTTTTTTTATTCTTTGGTTCACTACTTTAGACTAGGTTGGTTAACTTTGTATTCTAATTTTACCCTTTTTTTCATGACTTGTACCTGCAATTTCTGATCAACATGACAACTAGCTGCTTTCCTACCCTCAACCTGAAATGTGGTATGGTCTTTTTGATTTACCAATATTCTAATTTATCCTACTGGACATGCATTTTGTGTTTCATTTGCTTATGTGAATATGTAATCTCATTTGTTTATTTGATTTTGGCACACCTACTATCTCATTGTGGTATTGTACTGATTATGTTAACCATTTTGTTCTCACTTAATATTGGTCGATTTACTATTTTGCATTATTCACCCTTGAAAACGACCTGTGTCGAAACACGTGTCGGCTGCCCACAACTGACTATTTGCAACTTGAATTAAAATATTCATGTTTCACATATCCCAGTAAAGTAGATTGATTTTGACTTATATTTGGTGCTAAGCGCGTATTACCAGCCCATACACCAAATTGTTACATTTCTATTTCCCAACCTAGGTGGATAGGTTGGTGGGATTTGGTGATCGCTGCTAGCACGTATTGTACAATTTGTTAACTTTGGTTATTAATCTGGAGTGATCAAAAGCGCACAGATATCCAGTTTCGATTCCACCATTAATTGTAAACTATAATTATTTAACACCAAACTGACACAAAGCTTTATATATGAGAACTAAGACATTGTGAATACAAAAGAGAACGGGATATTAAAACCAAGCAAAGTCCTACATATTGAGATTTGATACAACTTCAAAGAATACAAATTAACCCTTAGGGAAGGGAACCCTTGAGGTTTGAACATTGTTGCTGAAGTGAGAACGAAGTCTCAAGGTTCCCTCGCGTTTAAAGCTTGGGAAGGGAACCCTTGAGAAGTGAACATTTTGCTGGAGTGAGAACGAAGTCTCAAGATTCCTTTGAGTTTGAATTATTGTGCTGGAAGATCGGGGAAAGGCGCTCCGAATTTTGATTGAGACTATATTACCTTAATTCCAGATTAGGTTGACACAGAGCTGTTTTGTGGAACTTTTTTAAGCTTGGGGATCGGAGCTGAAATTAAGCAGTGAGCTGGAAGACGCTCAGAACCTTAAGTTGAGCACAGTTTCTTTTGACTTTGACATCCCTACACATGTGTTAATTATAGTTGTAAGGGCAAGGACAGGTTTTGGACACAGACAGACTTTTAAGTTGAACTCTTTGACTCAGACTTAGTTTTGTTCTGGTAGTGAAACCCCACCTTCATAAAGGGCAAGTTAGGCTTTCAATCATCCTGACATTTAAGTCAAAGTATTTTATTTTGAATTCTGAATCTGTTGTCTGTGTCCTGCTTGATGATGCCTTCACATAAGGCAAAGAGTTTCTTCAGGTTAGCTACAGTATTCATCGAACAACAATCACAGAATGATAATACTGGTAAGTAAACTAACATTGTACACAGTTGTAAAATAAGATAGTTGGAACCAATTCAAGCTTAGTAAGAGCACTTGACAATTAATACTCGGAATCACTGTTTCAGGAAAGAATGAATGATTCAAAACCAACACAGAGCAGGTAAGACTTGCATTAAATTCACAGAGGCCTTAGGCTTTAGTAGTCCATGTCTACTCAGGTATGACAGTCTCAGTGTCTGATTGGGGGGCAAAATAGGTAAGGCACAAGCTGTAGAAAGTCCAGAGTTCCAGAAGATTTGTAGCAAGTAAGTACACTTTCTTTATTGGGGAAAAGGTTTGGGGCTTCAGAGAAGGCTCCCTGTAGGCACACAGGCATTAGGTCTAGGCAAACTTGTATGGGCACACTCCAAAACACACAAATCAGCACTCTAGCAACACAGGAGCAGCAAAGCAACTCTAGGTAAGAACGGTGTCTACCCGGTCGATTCAGCTTGCTTTCTCGGACCACCCTTCGGTTGAGGTAACTTCAAGGAGCGGAATCTTTCCTATGGAGGCCCAGAAGGAGTCCACCAAAGTGGATTCGATCTTTGGATGGCGATGCACTGCACTATGGCCACAGGTCTCAAGGTATTGGCGGTTTGCAGTCAGTGAAGGTCACAGCTTGTTGTGGGATGATTCAAAATGCAGGTCTTCAGACTGGTTGGTCCCACCAGTCTATGGGAGGAAGTCGTCCAGTTCAGAGCTTCCATATTCCTTGGAAACGAGGGCTTGAGTAGCAGCGGTCACTCAGATGGCTCTGGTGGTTACTGCAGACATTGTCCTCCTCTTTGGAATGGATCTTCCTCTGGTCGACTCTGGCTTCAGCATCAAGACCCTTGCCTTTTATGCAGGAACCCAGTCATACAACATGCATGCTTTCATTCAAACTTGGGGTGGGGGCTTGTCCTTTTAGGACAGCCAGTCTCACAGTTAGAACTGAATCTAAGCAGGCACACTGGAGGACACAGACCTGTGGATTTTCAGAGTCCTCACAGTTTCCTGTCCTCCCAGACACACTGGTGACTTTTGGTGGGCTTCACAAAGGGATCTCGGCAAAGATAAAAGACAAACAAGGACCTCCCCCACTCTGCAAGGCAAAAGGACTAAGAAAGACCAAACCATTGTGAGTTGACAAAAAAAAAAAGACAGGAACCATTTTGGATCAATGGGGTCCAGATGTGTCTTACCGCAACTGCGAATGCACCCTGTGCTGTAAGTTTCACAAAATTGGTAGAAAAAGTATACACTGCCACCAGCCACAGAGACGTGAAAAAGGAACACAACGTGTCCCCTCAGCACTCCACATAAGGAGGGGTGTTCTGATCTCACAAGAAAAGGGGAAGGTAGGATAAAAAAGTATCCCCTATCCTTGGGAATAGTAGTTCTGACAAGGTATTAAAATAAAACCAAAGAGGGAAGCTCAAGGAGCTTCCAGTAGCACTGCATATAAGGTTCTGTGTACTACAAAAGGAAATTACAGATGCCATAGAAAAAGATGGAGGAAAGTAGACACTATCAAAATAAACCCCAAAATGGATGGCCAGAGCAGACAACAAGAATGGATGAGTGAGGAAAAAGATTCCCACTCACTCATGAGTCATAAAAATGCTGGGGAAACTCGTAAGTGGAGAGAATTACATCCAAAAAGAAATTCTACCAAACACATATGAAGACAATAATTTGGATACACATAAAAAAAATCCCCAGACAGAAATATCTTTTTAAAGAAAAGTACAGCTAAAAAGCTTGGGAAACTGCAGTGGTCTTGACTTGAGATGTGAAAATAAGTGGGCTCCAACTGACACACAATGCATGAAGGAAAGCTGGAACTGCTGGACTGCAAAGTGGGAGGTTCTACTTTTAAGTTTACACAACAGCCTAGTGGTGTCTCAGTTTTCCATTTACTCCGTGTCTAAGGGTGCAGGCATTTTTTATTTAAAAGCAACTCTTATATGCTTTCTAGAGGGGGATTTTAATTAAGCAAAGCCATGCCCAAAATGAAGAGTTTTCTCTTTCCTAAAGTGCTGAGATCCCACATACAGGCAATGATTGTCAAGGTTCATGAAAATGAAAGAAGATCCCATGACAAACATGTATCTTCAACTGCTGAGATTTGGAAGACAATCCACCAGCCACTGCAGACCTACCCATCTTTGGCCTCCCTAGTACCTTTGTTAGTACCATGAGGGAAGCATGTACCAGTATTGGCCTTAACCTGCCGGAACAGTCTTTTTGAACAAGGACCCATAATTTTACCTCTGATAACTTTAAAACCCATTGCACAAACCACCCGTGGTTCAAGTTTTCATACTCCGGTTGTTCTCTTTGAAGTGGGACCGAAACATTAAGGGTGCAGAAAATGTTGATGGCCCGCACAATGAACTCTGAATGTCCCAAAAACATTGACAGCACAAAAAAGGCCTCCAGAAATCTAGAAAACTTTAGAGGCCCGAAAAAAGGGACTTGCATGCATCCTAGACTCCCTATAGTCCAGAAAATGTTGGTTGCCCAAGAAATGTGTCGGCGCTCTGAATGTCCCAAATCATTGGCAGCCTGAAAAAGGCCTAAAACCGCATCCTAGACCCCTGAAATTCTCGAAAACATTTTCAGCCTCAAATATGCGTTTTACAACCCCTGAAGATCCAGAAAATTTTGGCAGTCCAAAAAAGGCCTTAAAACGCATCTTAGGCCTCCAAAAATCAATCCTACTTGACGATTCATTTGACCAAAACCTAGCAGACAACACCACCACACAGGAAAGGATATTGAAAATTCCCTAAAGTTGCGAAAAAGGAACATTCTGTCAATGAGAAACATCATTTTTTTATTTGTAGTGCGCACCTTGCCCAGGGGCATCTGGGCGCATGTTTAAGAAGCAGTTACAAGTTACAACAAATAGATACAGTATATATTTTGCACAAATTTACATAATGTTCTGAATAACAAGGGACGAGAGGAGACAGTTGCAAGTTAGAGCAATTAGATACAATATACATTTTGCACACAATTTACGCATATTCTGATTAGTCTATAGTCAGAGCCCGTTTGGTGATATGATTGGCAGCTGTAGGATTATAAGGCGGAGGCTAAGGCATCCTGTTCATGTAGCCACCGTTTAATTTTGGCTTTCAAGGAATGGCAATATGGAACGTTTCTCAGAGCATTGGGCAGGGTGTTCCAGAGCTTAGCTGCAAGAACAGGGAAGCTTGAACCCCTGGCTGTCTGTAGCATGAAACTGGGAATAGCCAGTGTGTGCGCCTGACAGATCTCAGTGGTCTGGATGCTGTGTGTTGTGTGAATGGCGAGGATAGGTAGGCAGGCAGGGGCAGCGTTGTTCTGGGCCTTGTGGGTTAGAACGAGTGCTTTGATAGATATGTGATGAGAGATGGGTAGCCAATGCAGATTACATCTGGTGTTGGAGATGTGATAGCACCTGGGTATGTGGAGAGCTGCCCTTATGGCATTATTCTGCGTGACCTGGAGTTTGTCAAGGTTTCTTTGATTGGTCCCCAAGTAGAGGGCGTTGCAATAGTCTATTTTGGACATGATGAGGGTTCTGGCGAGAGCTAGACAGTTGGCCGTTGTCAGAAAGGGGCGACAATCTGTAATCAGTTTACAGGTATAGGAAGACGCTGAGACAACTGCATTAGTTTGTCGATTGAGGGACAAGGTAGAGTCATGATATAGTCCCAGAGTTTTTGTAACGTTAGAGACTTTGATATCGTTCCCGTCAAAAATGAAGGAATTGTATTTGGGGTCAAGGTTGGTGAGTTTAAATTGAGAACCTAGGAGGATTAGCTCTCTTTTTTCATCATTAAGGCAAAGCCCATGATGAGCCATCCAGGCCTGAATGGCAGCGTAAACTGTGTTGAGAGCTTTGGTGTCGGTAACATAGTCACCAGTGATGGGGATGAGTATCTGGGTGTCATCTGCATAATTTGTGTAGGAGACACCCAGATAGTCAAGTATCTCAAAAAGTGATTTAGTAAACAGATTATAAAGTGTGGGAGATACACAGGATCCTTGTGGGACTCCGCACTGGACGTGGGCTGGGTCAGCTGCAGTTAGGGAAGAAAAGACCCTCATGGTTCTATTTGCTAAAAAGGAGCTGATCCATGATATAGCTGCGTCGGAAAAGTGGGCAGCAATCTTGAGTTGGTGGCAGAGGATTTGATGATCGACCAGATCAAAGGTTGCTGACAGATCAAGGAGGAGCAGGAGCGCCTGTTTGCCCTTGTCTTTCAGATCCTCGATTTGGGTTTTCAAATCTATAAGGGCTGTTTCCGTGCCGTGTCTAGGACGGAACCCGGATTGTCTGAGCCCTAATAGATTGTTGTTTTCGAGTTAGTCCTGGATTTGGAGATCGGCCCCTCGGTCAAGAATTTTGAGAAGGTAAGGCACCGTGGTGATGGGCCTGTAGTTGGAGGGATTATTGGGATCAAGATTGGGTTTTTTGATTAAAGGGATGACCCAGGCATCCTGGAGGTTGTCAGGTACAGTTCCCGATTCGGAGGATGCATTAATGAACAAGGTAATAAATGGGGCGAGATCATGTGCGGCTTCCTTTATGACTGGTGCTGGGCAAACGTCACCCTGCCACTTGGAAGGCTTGAGATTCGCATTGATATTTTCAACTTCCTTGATGGTAAGGGGTGAAAAGCTGAAAGGTTTGAAAGAGTGTGTAGGTGAGGGAGTTTTGAATGATGAGTGGTTACCAGTTGAGTCAGAGAGGTAGCTTTTTTTGCGTTCATTTTGGCTTGGACCAAGGCAATTTTGTCAAGCAATGCTTTTTGAATATTAAGAGCACAACTCAGTGTCAGGGGTGCACATGTCAAGCGGAACAACTGGAGACTCAAGTTCCTTGAGGATCTTGAAGAGTTCCTTGGTGTTTGATTGGGCTTGAATGATCCTTTTATTGTAGACTTCCTTTTTGCTGTTAGGATAGCTTATTTGTAAGTCAGGGAGGCTGAGGTAAGGTTATTTTTGTTGATTAGAGAAGGTGAGCTTTTCCAGTGAGCCTCAGCTCTTTTTTCTTTCCGTAAGTCGCGCAAGTGTGGGGTGAACCAGGAATTGAGGTGGAGCCGCGTTTTTCGTTTGCAGAGTTTGAAGGGGGCAATGGTCCACTCTGATCCGGAACATCCGTTAGAGATAGAAACTCAAAGCTCTCCTAAAATCCAACCTATGGAGCCTCTCCTCTTCCTTACCAGGATGCGGGGGATAAAACGCCAGAAGAATCACCTTCTGGCTTAAATGAAATTCCGACACAACCTTCAGAAGAAAAGAAGGACGAACCCTAAGGACAACCCTGTTCTTATGGAACACTGTGAAAGCTGCCTTTTCGGAAAGTGACTGCAACTCACTCATTCTGCGTGCGGAAGTAACCGCACCTAAAAATACAGTCTTAAATGACAACAGTCTCAGCGGGCAAGAATGTAAGGGCTCAAACTGAGCTCCCATTAGGAACTTTAAAACCAAATTCAAATCCCATCCCGGCACCCGGAAAGGCAACGGTGGAAACACATTAGTTGGCACTTTTAGAAACTGCGAAATCAAAGGGATCTTAAAATAAGAACATTCCTCAGACGAGCGCTTAAATATGGACAGCGCCGCCAGGTACCCCTTAACGGTACCTACTTGCAGGCCCTTGTGGGCTAAAGAAAGCAAAAAAGACAAAACTTAAGGAATGGAACATTGGAAAGGATCCACATTCTGTACCCTGCACCAGTCGCAGAACTTTCTCCAATGGCAACGGTACAGGGATTTCGTTGCGGGCCGTCGGGGAGGTCCAAATCCTTATACCTCAACCTTTCAGATACCAAGCATGAAGGCTGAGAGACTTGACCTCTGGATGGAGAACCCGACCCCCATCCCGGGAGAGCAGATTGTCTCGGCAGGGAAGACGGCATGGAGGGCAGATGGACATGTCTAGAAGGTCCGTGTACCACGCTCTCCTGGCCCATGCCGGAGCAATGATGATAATTCGGGAACCGAACCTCCTCAACACTTGCGGAATGACAGGGACTGGAGGAAACTCATACAGCAGTGGGAAGGACCATTCCACTCCGAACGCGCCCCCTAAGGCTCCTCTTGGAGGAAATTCCCGCAAGCAGAATCTTTCGCACTTCCAGTTGACACTGGTGGCGAAGAGATCCACTTGTGGGGTTCCCCAAAGGGCGAAGATCTCCAAAAGAAATTCCTGAGCCAGCTCCCACTTGTGAGACCGTGCTCTGCCTGCTCGGAGCGTCCGCTGCCGCGTTTTCGTCTCCGGCCAGACAAACTGCTGAGATTGAAATCTCCTGCCGGATGGCCCAGAACCAGAGCTGCATCGCCTCCGTGCACAACGGGAGTGACCCTGCCCCCTCCCCCTTTTTGTTGAGGTAATGCATAGTCACTGTATTTTCTGTCACAATCAGGACATTCTTGCCCCGCACAGACGGCAGAAAAGCCTTCAGGGCTAGCCTGACAGCCGCAGCTCTAACAGATTGATGTGGAGTCTGGACTCCGACGGAGACCAACAGCCGCTGGCTGTCAGCTCGTTCGCATGAGCTCCCCACCCCGTGAGGGATGCGTCCGTCACGATCGTCACCTCCGGCCATGGTTGCCAAAACGGAGCACCATTCATCAGATTTCCTTTGACGGCCCACCACAGAAGATCCTGTGCGACCGAGGGCGGAATCTGAACGTGATCTGACATCCTGTGGGAGAACTGCGACCACTGCATCTTGAGAGCCCACTGCAGAGATCTCATCCGCAGCCTGGCATCTGGCACCAGAAAAATGCAGGATGCCATGAGGCTGAGCAACCTCAAGAACTCGAACGCCTGGACACTCTGGGCACGTTGAAACTTGTCCACCATCTGCAGAATGTGATGAGCCCTCATCTGGGGAGGCTAACACTGCCCAAGGAAATGTCGGGCACTGCTCCAATGTACTGGAGACGCTGGGTAGGTGTCAAATGAGACTTCTTTAAATTGAGGGAGAAGCCCAGCTTGTGAAAGGAGTGGCAGGTGGTGTACAGATGCTCCAGGACTTGCTCGGGAGAGCACGCCCTGATCAACTAATTGTCCAGGTAGGGGTAGACGTGAATGCCCCCCTTTCCTGAGATACGCTGCCGCCACCACCACCATCAGCTTGGTGAAGACCCTCAGGGCGGAGGTCAATCCGAACGGCAGGACCCGAAACTGAAAATGCGAGTCGCCAACCGCGAACCTAAGGTACCTCCTGTGCTTGGGATGAATCGGCACATGAAAGTAAATATTCTTGAGGTCGAGAGACACCAACCAATCCTGAAGTTGAAGGGCCTGGAAAACTTGAGAAAGAGTAACCATCTTGAACTTGTCCTTCCTGAGGAGCTTGTTCAAACCACGTAAGTCCATGATGGGTCTCAAGCCTCCGTCTTTTTTCGGGATAAAGAAATATGGGGAATACCATCCCTTGTTCCTCTCCGCTACAGGCACCAGTTCTATGGCGCCTTTCTCCAGCAAGAACCGGATTTCCTGCGCAAGGAACGGATCCGGATGCTTCAAAAGAGAGCTTCCCCAGTCGATTGTCGTGAGGCCTCTGGCGGAAGGGAAGACAGTAGCCGTGGGCTATAATCTCCAGAATCCACACATCTGAAATAATGGCACGCCATTCTAAAAGATGCTGCGCCAGTCTTCCCCCAACCGGTGAACCATGGGACATGGCCTCATGACTGAGCGGACGCGGCTGTGGCAGTGCCTGAGGGCAAAGAGGCAACTGCCTGAGCGGCTTTGGCACCTCTAGTACCTCGCTTTCCACCTTCCTCCCCTTTGACTGGCAGCTCCTCGCGATCTACCAAAGGAAGAGTAGTACAGAAAGGAACCTCCCCTCCATTGCTGTCCCCTAGGACGAAAAGGCGGAGGTTGGCTTACTGCAGCGCTCAAAGACTTTGCTGCAGCTTTGGAGGTCTGCAACCTCTCAAGGCTCTCGTCAGCCTTGCTGCCAAAAAGATGGACACCATCAAAGGGCATGTTGAGAAGCCGGGATTGCACATCAGGAGCAAACCCCGACTTCCACAACCACGCAAACCTGCGCATCACGGTGCTCGCCATGTCCAGACCCGACTGAACGGATTCACACATGGCATCCTTGCCATCTTGGACGAGGGCTAGAAAACCATCCCGTTCCTCCCCTTCAGGAATATATTCAGCCACCAAAGATGCACAACTCCACAGAGTGTGAGTGAATCTTGCCAAGGCACAAACAGAGTTGGCTGCCTTTAAAGCCATACCCCGAGAAGAAAATACCTTCTTCGCCCAATCATCAAACGCTTGTCGTCCCTATCAGGAGGGATGGTAGGGTACGCACTGCGCCACCAAACTCTCCAGAGTGGGGTGCATTGACAAGTAGCAGGGGTCACCACTGGCTGGACGGTATTTTTTCAGAACCGACTTATTCACTGCCGGGAGACTCTCCGGAGCAGTCCAAGCCGCCGCCATCCTTCTTTGCAAAGCCAAATGAAATGGCAACACCGGGTCAGTGGGTGGACCTTGGTCCAGGATATCCTACAGAAAATCAACAGGTGCATCAGACCACCCCAAGTACTCAGTCACCCTCAACATGAGATGCCTATACGAGGATTTGGCATGTGCACCAGGCTCAGGCCTGCCAAACTCAACCTCCGGAGAGGTGTCAAGACCACTGGCATCATGTAAGGACTGACGTAGGTCTCCCATTTGACTGTGACCAGACAACAGGTCATCAGGAACATCATGAGGCACAACCCCCTCCTCATCTGACCCTTCTTCCACCTCTGAAATGTAATCCAAAGGCTGGAATAAATCCATCCTGGGGGGGATGACAAGAGAAGGGCTCAAAATCAGGCCTCACTGACTTACTGAGAGCCTTCTTCTGAGTTTCCACAGCCCTCTGGGGCACCTCCGGTAAATTCTCCTCAAAAGGCGTCTAAGGGGCGCCGATGGAATTGGCGTCGACGTCGACCGAGGCGCCAATGACTTCGACAAATGCTTCAAGGCCAGACCCCCGAGAGTGTCCTTCGACGGCCTCTGTGCCAATGGCGTCGACGACTTCTTCGGAGCCAGAGCCTCGAGAGTCCCTCGACGGACACAATGTCTTCTTAGAAGGCCTCACAGGTTCCGACGGTCTCGAGGGCGCCGAGGACCGGGACCTGGACCTGGCACGGCTATGGCGATCAACCTTGTCCGATCGGGTCCCGATGATCGCGCCGACCGCCCGAGCCCGAAGGCGTGTGAGCTGTGGCTCTAGCTCGTTCCATGCAGGCTTCTCTCGAAGGCACGGATGGAACGGTGCCCTGCGATTCGAAAATCACCATCTGCTGGCGGAATGCATCCCATTCGGCCGGCAATAAAGACTTGGTGGGGAAGGCGACCGGTGACGGTGCTTCCGAGAATACCTAGAAGAGGCAGAGGAATGGCGGGACCTACTCTGAGACCGAGACCCCCTGGACTTACGCCGACGCGGAGAGTCGCCCCTCGAGTCGTCGGTCGAAAGCCCAGCAGATTTCGACTTACGGGTTTTTAGATACCATACCTACCGATAATTTCTTCTTCCACTCCCGCAAGGCCTTTGATGTCAAGGACTGGCAGTCATCGCAGTCGTCGGTGGTGTGGCTTTCGCCGAGGCACCAGAGGCAGACGTCGTGCGGGTCCATGATGGACATTTTGGAACCGCAGCCCCGACACTTTTTGAAGCCCGACTTCGGGGTAGAAGAAGACAAAGACATTTTCTCAATTCAAAGTATAAGAACCGAGCGCGCCGAGATTCCAAAGCGAACACGTCTGTGGAAAAAACAGAACTGAGGCTATGGGCGCCGTGCGTCCTAGATATAACATCGGTGACGTCGACCCTCGACGGTGGCCCTAGAGGGACAGCGTATCGACATCATCGACGCAGGACACCTACGCCGAAAATGTTTTCCGAGGCAGCACAGTTGTGGTCATTACTGTCATAGCTGTGGAATACGTCGGAGGACACAATTCCCTCAAACAAAGGCTATGGGGGTATGTGGTATGTATATCTTCTACTACCATCAGCAAAACATTAATGCACAAGGCGTTCATCCTCATCTAGGCATTAGTGGTTCAATGCGTTAGTGGGTTTGGAGTTATGATTTTTGTTCATAAGGTGATCGATATGTACCCACTGCTGCACTCTTGACTAACGGTTTTGGGGCAGACAAAAAAGAAATAGGTAACACTTAACACACAAGAATATACCTTCTGGGCTCAAAACAATAATGCCAAACTGAATAGCATAACATTTATGAATGTGGCCTATGATATTACAGCCATAAACCCACTCCCATTTTACAAAGAACTTAATGCTGGGCTGAGCCTCTAGGTGCCTCTGCCTTTTTTTCTGTTTTTCCCCATTTGTGTGTATATATATATATATATATATATATATATATATATATATATATATATATATCTCCCAACCCCCCCCCCACCTTACACCTATATATTTTCTATTACCTTTCCCCCCGCAACATATACCTATGCGAACAAATGGGGTCGGACCTTTGGTACTTGGTCTTTTTGACCTCAGTCTTTTTGGCATATACCGTTGAAAATATAAGACCCGAGACCTGACTGGACATTTCCATGTGTTAATATCCCCACAAAAATATCGCCATACAAAATTATCACCATATTTATGTGGCGATATTAAGCCATGAAACCTGTGTGGGACACCCCTGCAACCACCATATATTTTAAAAGGGAGCGGGGACACCCCTGCAACCCTGAGCCCCATTTACCCCATAAGTTATCCCCACCAATAATATTGTCTATGGCCTTACCCCGTGACCATATATATGGCAATATTATTGGTGGGGATAATATTAGCTGATACTGACCGGACAGCAGCTAGCACCCATCTCCCAAGAAGTTTGCTGAAACCCTGGGGATAAGACCCACCTCTTTAGATGGTTGTAGATGCGTAGTACGGTCTCCTGCTCCTTGCATGAATCTTGGATGTGCACTCGGCACGTGAAGCGAAGCTGGTGCTCTGTCAGTCCAACCTCTTTCAGCGCTTGCTCAGGGGAGACCAAGCGGAAATTCTATGGGCAAAGAAGAGCGAGAAAAAGTCAAGTTTTGAACATATGTTCTGAGCCCAGCATCCACTGATATCCCCCTTAAAAGCAAGTACCATTAAAATAAAAGGAAGCCGATTTCTGGTAGCAGCTCTACAATGAAATAACGCTGCATATCAAACAGTAATGCAACCTGGAACACATGTTTAAATGGTTGGGATAATTCCCCCTTTTTTGTTGATGCATCCAAGGCCCCTTTTATTTTTCTAATTGATAAGAGTGAATCTTGAGTCCCTTTTTTATTCTAACTGTGGATTCCTACAATACACTGTTACGATGAAGTCGTTTCAAATGAAAGACATTGTGCTCAGGAGGTGTTGGAGCATTTAGGATTATTTAAAAGAGAGACACTGACTGATAGATGGGGTTAGTGGGAGGGAGGGGTAGAAGTTTGAAAAATAGTTTGTGGTTGTCGCAGACCAAGGTGATAATGATTAAGACTTGGTGCGCGAGGGTAGGAGCAATGCTCAACATTATATGCCTGGTAGCCCATCTTAATGCCCCAAGCAGAGCCTGGGCCATTAAGCAGGGATGAGGACACCCAAAGCCAGGAATTGCCCCCAGCCAGCACTTTCTAAGGCTTTTAGCACAATCTAGGTGGGGGCATTTGAAACGAAAGCAGGGAAAGAAAGGTTGAGGCTTCCCTGTGGTGCCATGAGTGTAAGCCTCAAAGAGACAACGCAGACTAAGATGGCAAAGGAAGGGAGAGGCAAGCCAGCAAAAGAGGAGGGACACCAATGCTCATTGAAGGAGCAGTGAGGGGCAGATGCAGCCCAATAAAAATATGCAAAAGGGAGCACGCAGTGAGAGGTCATTGATAGGCTCACAGGTGCTGCCAGGCAGACCGCAGAAGGGGTGGAGGGAAATGTAATGCATGGCCAGACGGGGAGGTCTTCCATGGCGAGGAGAGCTCCCCAAAGCTTAAGCAGGGGCCAGGCTGAAGACAGGCCCAGTGAAGGGGACAAGGGAACGGCAGAGCAAAGCTAAATGGATGAAGATTTGGTCAGCGAGAGGAAAAGCGGGACAGTTCAAGGCAAGCAGGTAATTCAACTACTGGCTAACAGTGCCTGGAATTCGTCAATCCTGAGGGCTGGGCCGGAATGACATGAACGTTCGTCGTCTAGTAAGATTTATTTGAAACCATACACACATTCAGTGAGGAAAGCTCATTGCATAAAATGACATCAGATGCAGACCAAAAGCAACTCAAAAGGCAGTACAGCAGAAGTACCCAACCCCTCAGCGTATAGAATATGGCAAGGAATCCCAAGGGTCAATAAGGAACAAGTTACTTACCTGTAAATACTGTTCTCCTCTCCCTAAGCCCCTCCTCTGGCAGCCATCTTCAGATTTGGCAAGCACGTAAAGTGGCAGGGGTACCAGAAGAGCCGCAAAGGGGACGGCGGGAGGGTTCGCATGTGAATCCATGCCAGACCCATGCTGGAGAACAATAGTTACATGTAAGTAACTTGTTCCTTCTTCAACATGGGGTCTGGCATGGATTCACATGCTCATGAATAATGAATAAACAGCAGAACAACATTACACAACCACGGGAGGTGACAAGGCTCCACAGAAGCAATTACTCTTACCTCTGGAACTGACTCACCTCAAGCGAACATGTTTTGCAACACTGCTTGGCCAACCCTTGACTCCTCCCTCGAATCCCTGTCGACGCAGTAGAACTTCGTGAAGGTGTGCGTGGACCTCCACGTACCAGCTCTGCAGATGTCCAGCACGGGCACACCCGACAGGAACGCTATCGTTGCAGCGATCGCTCTGATGGAGTGGGCTTTTCCACGGCTGGGCAGCCGTCGGTTCGCCAACCGATAACAATGCAAGATGCAGCCGGATAGCGACCCTGATATGGAAGCCTTGGACAAAGCCTTCCCACGGTTCACAGGACCAAAGTTCACAAACAGTCGTGAAATCTTCTGAAAATTCTTGGTGCGTGTCAAGTAGAACTTCAAAGCACGAGCAACGTCCAGCGAGTGCAAGGCCCTTTCAACCGGTGACAAAGGTTTCGGGAAACAAACGGGTAACGCCAAAGGCCAGTTGGGGTGGAATTCCGACGGAACCTTCGTCATGAAAGAGGGGTGCATCCGCACCACCACCATCGATTCATGGAAAGTCAGGTAAGGTTGCTTCTAGGATTGGGCCTGGATCCCACCCACCCTACTGGTAGAAGTGATAGCCACAAGGAAAGCCATTTTCGTGAGAGACCCCCACGCCGGGGCAGGAGCCTTCACCGGAGGGAAAAATTGAAAAAGTCCTTTGAGGAACTCCTTGACGAGTCGGTGAGACCAAGTGAAGATCTTCCTGGAGACCTGCTGTTGCGGGAGATCGCTGCCAGATGCACCTTGATAGAAGCATGTGCCAGGCCGCCCTTGGCCAAGGAGAGCCAGTATGGAAGAATTTGCGGGGCCGTGACCCACAGCAGGGTAATCCTCTGCAACTGGCACCACGTAGCGAAACGCTAGACCATAGAACTTCAAAGTTGATGACGCCCTGGCCTTGGAAAGGACCTCTCTGCAGTCCATAGGCAACTCGTATCCACCAAACTCTTGGGCTGCAGAAGCCAAGCCCTTAGGTTTAGCAATCCTGGGTCGTGATTTAAGATTCTACCCCTTCTCTGGTGAGAAGATCCAGAACTACCGGCAGCTTGGCCAGGGGGACGCTGACAGACGGAGAAGGTCCAGATACTATATCTGCCTTGGCCACACCCGGCAATTACTATCATCTTGCACGGACACTGTCCGAGTGTGTTGATGACGCGTAGCAGGAGAGGGAACGCATACAGGAACAGTCCTTCCCACGAAAGAACAAGTTACCTACCCCTGGTAACGTTCTTTCGACTGGATGTTCCTCCAACGTATTCCTCATCTTTGATATGTAATGTCCTGCTTTTGCTGCTTTGGAAATATTTCTCAGCAGAGGGCGCCCTGCGTCGATGGCGTTGAGTCGATGTCCCTCGAAGGACTCCGCCGAGGGTGGCGTCATCGGATGTTATAAGTAGCATGCACAGCGCCTGTGGGCCTCAGTTCTGTTTTTCCTCTCGTCGTGCAGCAGAAGTGCCTATAACCACGGGCATGACAGTACTCAGCCTTGTTGGAACGAAAGCTGTAATAGCATGGGAAATTCAAAAGAGGGCTAGGTTGGGAGGGGGATGAGGAATACGTTGGAGGAACTTCCAGTCGAAAGAACGTTACCAGAGGTAAGTAACTTGTTCTTCGGATGGATTGTGTCCTACAACGTATTCCTCATCTTTGACAAGACTCCCAAAGCAGCATCCAGGATAGGAGGAGGGAGAAGAATTTGGACATGAAGAATTTTTAAAGGGCAGAGGAAATGACTGCCTTACAAAAAGCAACATCCTGAGCATGGTATGTAATAATAAGAGTAATGCTTAGTATACTTGTGTATCGATGACCATGTTGCAGCATCGCAGATGTTCTTAATAGTGACGCCCCTTTGCAGGGCTGTCGAAGTGGCCATCCCTCTGGTGGAATGAGCATGCAAGCCCTCAGGCGGGTCCTTGCCTGCCAGTCTGTAGCATTCAGAAATCGTGAGGATGATCCACCTAGACAAGGTCCGTTTAGAAACATACTGGCCTACTGTGCGCCCAGTATACCCTATAGAGAGTTGGTCGTCCACTCTCAATTTGGACATTCTGGAGATATAAAACCTTAGTGCTTTCCTAGGGTCCAACCTATGTAGCCTCTCCTCAGCCTTACCAGGATGCGGAGGAGGATAGAAGGCCGGCAGCACAATTTTCTGAATTAAATAAAAGTCTGAGACAACCTTCGGCAGGAAAGAGTGTTTCACCTTTGTTAGGGAGAATTCTCTGTTAAGGCTAATTTCCCCAAACCTAGTGAGTCCCCAAGCAGCTTTGCTGGATTTTTGGGGTTTATTTTTTTCTCCTGCTAAGAGTGAGACTCTTTTTCTCCCACTCGTAGGGATGATTTGAGAATGTCCTTTGACTATGTAATGTGTTTTATGGGGTATGGGGTCTTTTTACTCCATAGGCTACATGTGTTTTTGGTATGTGTGTTACACAGCACCCTCAGTGCAGTAACACAGCGGTGTCATAGTGACCCCCAAACACAGACTCCATACCCTGGGACTGACTACTGTCTCCGAGGGCATGTAAAGTCACCATTGGCTTTACTAGTCTCAAATTGTGAACAGAACCAGTACAAACCATCATATTGTGGAAGTACTGGTAGGGGTAATTCGATTGACCCTGGGTCTGTTTTCCAAGGGGGCACTGTCCAGTCCCCCCTTGTCGAGTTTCTGGATGGTGGCAGTGGATACCACGCAAAATATTCCACCAGAATATTTCCTATGGGATTTTCCCATTCATTTTAAACGCACCACTTTTTGGTGCAATGTTAAAGATACCGCCGGGTTATTTATTTAATATTTATTCCCCGGTTGGGTCTTTTTGCCAGGACTCTGTTTTAAAATGGCGTTTGTGTTCGCCTCTGAAACTCTAACGCAAGTCGAGCCCTTTGTTCCACTTTTTGGCGGGCTTCTCCACAGAAGCCCTCCAAATGGTGCCACTCTGTCTGGGGTCAACAGGATGTGTGGGAGGGGGATTAGGCACCCTGGACTGAGTTGCCTTGGCAACTCAAGTCACACTCTTGTGTGATTGGCCCAGTGGTGAGCCGCCCGGCTCATGTTTGAGTGACAGCTAGGCTGATGAATGGGGGTTTTTGCTGCATAAAAGCGGGGCTTTGGGGAATGGAACTTCAGAAGTCGCCACAGGACCTAAAGAATCCGAAGAGGGGATAAGCTGAGCCATCTACGACGACACCACCGGTGGAGGCCTGCTGTACGAACTCACCACTTCCCCGACGACAGAGATCTTCTTCCAGGAGAGTCTTCTTCCCTATGAGCTGGTTGGACCAACCAGTTCGCCTTTTTCGCCTTCCTGTATCGTCCCGTGGTCGAATCGCCCGTGCCAAGCACCCCGGCGGCCGGATAGCCATGCTTCACCACTACCGCGAATAGAAGGGTCGTACCTTTTTACCGGGAAACTCCGCGGCTGGTTTCTTCCCTGGCAGTGAAACGACCTCCAGCTTTTCTCCACGTCGAAATCTTCTCTTCCCCTGGACGAAGCCCCGACTTGCACCCGCTGCTAGGAACAACTGCCCCCGCTGGAGCTTTCTCACCATTTCAGGTACTGTGTCCCGCCTGGTCTCCCTTGCAACAGATTGTCCAAGGTGTCCCGTAAATTCTTGACTCTCTATCCTGGGGTGACCTCGGACCTGTTAACTTTACCTTTCTGAACTGATCCAACCTCTTTTGACTTTTCTGCAAAGACTTTGAGGGCATTTCCACTGTGTGATCTTGGGCACATTCCGCCTTGCTCTCTCCAAGAGTGGGCCTGGTCTATGAACTTTTTGCTATACAGTAGACCCTGCTTTCTTGACTTGCTGTGGTTTCTTAAAAGTGTTGGTACTGTGTTATTTTCCTATTCTGTCTTTTCTCTCCCTTTTTAAACAAATGATTGGAGTGCCATCTACGGTTACACGCTCACCTCAGTTTTGCTAAATAAATGGCGTCTTAACCTAGACTTGTCGAATAATTAACTAGGGAGGTGTATATACTTATAGTGACTGTGTTTGAACTTGCTTGATATATTAGTGCCAGTGTATTTTTACAAGTGTGTTTTTAAATAAATAATTATATACTTTTATACCAAAGCTCTGGTCAGTGTTTGCTTGCGCTACTGTGGTTTTAGCCCTATTGTGTATACTCTATATACTGCCTAACTCTTCTTGAGAGAAGTCTGACTGCTCAGCCACAGCTACCAGGTAAATCTTGGTGGTACAGACTGGTACCAATTGGGTTTACTGCTTCCTCCTGTAGTCTTAAACTTTTTGCAGTGGTCCCTGAGGGAACTGCACAGGTTTCTGCCTAACAACCTTCAACCCTGTCCTTGTGGAAAATAGTAAAGGGTGGCTTGGAAGAAAGCGCTTGCAACTCGCTCACTCTACTTGCAAATGTATAAGCAACCAATAGAATTGTTTTGAAGGTTAACAACCTCAACAAACATGAGTGCAAGGGTTCAAACGGTGCACTCATCAAATATTTTAACACCAGGTTGAGGTCCCAAACCGGAACCTGAAATGAAGATGGCGGGAACACATTTGTGAGCCCTTTTCGAAACTGAGTTACTAGAGGGATCTTAAAGGAATAGTGCGCTCCGAAATATTAATTGCTAAAATGACGGCCAATAGTCTAAAACATAGTTTAGACATATTTTGAATGAAAGTTCCTATGTAAACACTTTGAGCAAACGAGGCTCAAAGTGTTTACATGGGAGCATCCCTTTTGTGATTTCAGACAGCCTACTCAGCTCTGCTCTGGCGGCACTAAACAAGCAGCAAAAGCCCCCTCCTGGGAGCTTTTTCTTACTGCAGCCAGAGCATAGCTGAGGAGGCTGCCTTCACTTTCATTTTTCGTTTCGGTGCTCCCCAATCCCAGGGAAGCACAGAAAACATAAAATGAAGGTAAAAAGCAGAGGCGCGTCAATTAAAAATACAACGTTGTTGTATTTGTCATTGTTGTGTTTGGAAAACCACGGAAATCATAAATACAACAACGTTGTTATTCTGACTGCGGCAGCTTTCGCGTGGAGGAGGCTCCAAGCAAAAGCTGCCGCATTCAGAATAACAACGTTGTTGGATTTGTAAATACTGTGGCATTTCCAAATACAACAACGTTGTATTTCTCACTGCAACAGCTTTCGCTTGGAGTCTCCTAGACTCCCTGAGGGTTGGGAGAGCCCAGGAGACTTCACGCGAAAACTGCCGCAGTGAGAAGCACTGCGGCATTTCAAAACACCTGCGTTGTGTTTCTGCCTGCCTTGGCTTTCACTTTGGGTCTCCGGGGCTCCCCCGGGGGAGCCCGAGAGCCCCAAAGTGAAAGCCAAGGCAGGCAGAAACACTGCGGCATGGAAACACAAAACCGCGTTGTGTTTCTGCCTGCAGCGGCTTTCACTTTGGAGCCCGGGGACCCAAAGTGAAAGCCAAGGCAGGCAGAAACACTGCAGCGTTTTTGAAAACACAACCACGTTGTGTTTCTGCCTGCCTTGGCTTTCACTTTGGGTCTCTGGGGTTCCCACGGAGGAGCCAAGGGGGCTCCAAACTGAAGCTACGCAAACATAAATACATAAATACAACGTTTTAAGTTTTCCGGGCTCCTCCTCTAGTGCTTATGTAAAAGAAAGAAATTAGCACTTACTGAGATGCAGCTTTCCTGCCTGCAGTCTCTGGTCTCCGTCCTCCTGCACCAATTAACCAAAAGTCACCCAGTGGTAGCTTTTGTTTACTACAGCTGGCTGGCTTTTGCTTCATTAGTGCCGCAAGGGCAGGTACAGGTGGCATCCATTTCACAAAATGGATGCCTCCTAGTGCTTCCCATTTTAAAGTTTGAGCTTCATTTGCTCAATACTTTACATAGGGACTTTACCTCCATCACGTCATCCAGGAGGTCCCAATCCTTTGACCGTCTCCTTGGAAACGATTGCGCAGAGACTCTGCACGCCGCTTCTGAACTACAAGCAAGCCATTTTTGGATGAACTAGGTATGTGATTATCTGGCTCTTTAGCCCATGTAGATGTGGAGATATCCACCCACACATCATTATCACACTTATACAATACTTTCTGTATTTCACAGTTCACTTCCTGAATCAGATCACGGCTAACATTTGGCACCTGCACTGAATACATACGTCATCGTCTTCAAGGCAACACCTACAGGGACGATTCTTATATTCCAGAGGCTGATGAACATGAGGTACTTTCTTTCTACTTCCAAACTCAATCGTATAACAGTGTTTGCTTACACTTGTTTACTTACGACGTGTAGATATTTCCCTATTGGCCTCATAATCTAAATGCTCATTAATCTGTTTATTTTGAACAGATTTTCTCTCATTCTCCGGACACGTGAATTCTGTAAGGACAATACGAGGCATAGATATATTGCCACAGATTTCACGGACATTGCTCTCCATTCACTGTCAAACTTCGAGACAAGGTAATTCACGCAGCATATTTATAATTTGGCAACATATGTAATCGTTATATCTACATATACATGACACGACTGTTTATCTTCAAAGTTGACATTTACAATATACTTTCCAAAATAGGGTTCCATTTATGGATTTATAATCATATCTGAGTTACTACAAAAGTACATATTACCACCCTCTCGTTATAGATCATAGTAGGTCTATAGGAATGTCCGCAACAATTTGTATGCTACTGCTGGATGAGCCTCATTGCCACGACTTTTATAACACATAGCTTTTGTCCCACAGTACTAATTTCCCCTCAATGGCATCCTACTTTGAGATGTAGTCTTCACAACCTGACGCCACCACATGAATAGTCGTGGAAGATTACACCGTTCAGCGGTGAGTTGAATATTTCACTCACTACATTAGGAGTGTACCTTGTTCATGAGTCCAATTTACTAATCTAAACCGCCGTACATAGGTCTCTAACCACTAGATATATACAGTGTTTCTTACCTTGAAGCTCTCTACTGGTAACTTGTTTGTTACCTTTCATTTTTCATACCTGTATACCTGTTGTCTCCAATCACTCTCTAATGATTGGAACAATATTATTTGACATGGTACCTCGACTATAATCTCAGAGAGGTCGATAACTTCCATAATTGGCCTACAATACCGGCAAACGATTTTACTTAATTATGGCTCAATTGCTCTGTATCTGACTACTGTAATTATAACTGTTTATACCAGTTCCTTACAAACACCAACTCACTTTACCCTTTTTTTTCTCCATTTCTTTTAATTGCTATGACCAGTCCAAGTAGGTCCTTTTGAAGACGAGGGAATCCTCGAAAACGCATCGGCCAAAAAACAATTGGACATCGCCATTTGCATTATGTGTTTTCTTTGCATCTAACTATATTGAATGTAATAAAACACTTTTTAATTGAGAGTGCCTTTCTGCACAATTAATTTAGTTAACTAAATGGTTATTTATACTATACATGACTTTTGTATGCCTAAATATTTGAAGGCCCATCGGGCGTATGTAGCAAGTGTGCAGCGGACGGGAGGATCCCAAGTTTGGGTCCTCTTACCTTTTTCTTTATTGAATAAGGCTTTGTGCCAAGGCCTTTTTTCCTCCCCCGCACCTAAAAATTCCCCAAACCAGCATGTGCTGGATTGATTGAAATCTATTCAAGTCTTCGGTTATTATCACCAGGTGTGCACTACTTACCTCACCCTTTTGGTCCCAATCCTTGTACCTCAACCTTTCAGAAACCAAGCATGAAGGTTGAGAGTGTGAACCTCTGGATGGAGAACCCGACCTTCCTCTCGCGAGAGAAGATCCTCTCTTTGTGGAAGACGTATCGGAGGAGAGATGGACATGTCCAGAAGGTCTGGGTACCACCTTCTCCAGGCCCAATACGGGGCAATGAGGATCATGCGGCCCCTGAACCTCCTCTACCTCCTGATTACCTGAGGAATGACGGGGACTGGAAGAAAGGCGAATAGCAGTGGGAATTCCCAATCCACCACAAACACATCTCCAAGAGCTCCTCTCAGAGGAAATTTCCTTGAGTAGTATAGCTCACACTTGCGGCTGACACCAGTCGCAAACAGATCCACTTGAGAGGCTCTCCAAAGGGTGAAGATGTCCTGAAGGACTTCCTGAGCTATTTCCCACTCGTGGGAGACAGAACTCTGCCTGCTCAGAGCATCCGCCGCCGTGTTCTCCTCCCTGGCTAGGTGGAATGCCGATAGGGAGATTCCTTCTTGAATAGCCCAATACCAGAACTGCATTGGCTCTCTGCACAGAGATAGTGACCCTACTCCTCCTCTCTTGTTGAGGTAGTGCATGGCCACTGTATTGTCCATCATTATCAGGACATTCTTTCCCCATACAGAGGGCAGAAAAGCCTTCAGCGCCAGTCCGATAGCTCTCAGCTCCAAAAGATTGGTGTGTAGTTTGGACTCCGATGGAGACCAACGACCGCTGACAGGCAACTCGTTGGCATGAGCTCCCCAACCCGTGAGTGAGGCGTCCATCACTACAGTCATATCCGGCCATGGTTGCCATAAGTGTTCTCCCTTCATACCAATCCCCTCGCAAGCCGACCACAGAAGATCGAGTGAGACTCTGGACGGAATCTGAAGGCGGTCCGACATCCGTCCCGAGAACTGGCACCATTGCGGTCGGAGAGCCCATTGAAGGGATCTCATTCTCAGGCAGGCCTCTGGCACCAGGAAAATGCAGGTTGCCATTAGGCCGAGCATCCTCAAGAATTCGAAGGCCGGAAGACTCTGGGCATTCTGGAATTTTGTTACCATCTGGAGAATGCCTTGAGAACTCGCCTTGGTTGGCGAGCACTTTCCCAAGGATGTGTCTAATATAGCTCTGATGTACTGGAGCTGTGGGGAAGGTGTCATATGGGACTTCTTGAAATTGAGGGAGAAGCCCAGTTTGTGAAGTGAGCGGCAGGTAACGTTGAGATGATCCAAGGCTTGTTCGAGAGAACGTGCCCTGATCAACCAATCGTCCAGGTAGGGGTAGACATGAATCCCCCCTCTCCTGAGATGCGCTGCCACCCCCACCATCAGTTTGATGAATATCCTCGGGCGTAGGTTAACCCGAATGGCAGGACTCGAAACTGATAGTGCGAGCTGACAATGGCAAACCTCAGGTACTTCCTGTGCTTGAGATGTATTGGCACATGAAAGAACAAGTTACTCTCTTACCTGGTCCGACGACGTATTCCATATCTATGATAGTAATCACCACAGCTGTGCTGCGTCGGAAAATCTTTTGGCGTCTGTGTCCTGCGCCGATGACGTCGATACACTGTTCTCGAGGGCCTCTGTCGAGCCGACATCACCGGATGTTATAAGTAAGACGCACGATGCCCTTAGCCTCAGTTTTAGTTTTTTACCCAGAACGTGTGGCACCAATCTACTGCCAGTATGACCACAGAAAGCCTTGCGGAAACGTAAGCTGCAATCGCATAAGGAATTCTGTAGTGGGGTAGGCAGAGAGGGAGCGATATGGAATACATTGTCGGACCATCCCATCGAAAGAACATTACCAGGTAAGAGAGTAAAGAGAGTAAGTTGTTCTTCGAGGGGATTGGGTCCTCCAACGTATTCCATATCTATGACAGACTCCCAAAGCAGTACCAACGTAAGGCGGTGGGAAAAGAATTTAGAATATACAAATTTAGAATGTCCAATCAAATCGCAGAGTAAAGGACCGCCTTGCCAAAGGCCAGATCCTGCCCATGGGAAGAATCTAGGGAGTAGTGACGTACAAAAGTATGGACCGAAGCCCAGGTGGCTGCCTTCACAGATGTTACGAATAGGAACACCCCTCTGCAGAGCAGTAGAGGCAGCCATACCCCTAGTCGAATGGGCCCGTAAACCTACCGGAGGGTCCTTACCCGCCAGGCGGTAACATTCAGAAATTGCCAAGATAATCCATCTAGACAAAGTCTGCTTAGTCACAGCTTGTCCCAAACACATTCCAGCGTAACCAATAAAGAGCTGATCGTCCACTCTGACCCGGGGCATGCGTGAAATATAGAAACTTAAAGCTCTCCTAGGATCCAGCCTATGGAGCCTCTCCTCTTCCTTACCAGGATGTGGAGGAGGATAAAATGCAGGAAGAATAACCTTCTGGCTTAAATGAAATTCCGACACCACCTTCGGAAGAAAGGAAGGACGAACTCTAAGGACAATGAAACACAGTGAAGGCAGGCTTAACTGAAGTGCCTGTAACTCACTCACTCTGCGAGCGGAAGTGACCGCAACTAAAAATACAGTTTTAAGGGTTAACGGTCTCAAAGGACAAGAATGTAAAGGCTCAAATGGAGCACCCATTAGAAACTGGAGAACAAGGTTCAAATCCAACCGGGCACCTGGAAAGGTGACGGAGGGCACATATTAGTGAGCCCTTTCAGAAACTGAGAAATTAAAGGAATTTAAACATAAGAACACTCCTCAGACGAGGGCTTAAATATGGACAGCGCCGCCAGGTAACCTTTAACGGTACCCACTTGCAAGCCCCTGTGGGCTAAAGAAAGAAAGGAAGACAGAACCATAGGAATGTCACATGAAAAAGGATCCACATTCTTAACCCTGCACCAGTCGCAGAACTTTCTCCAACGGCAACGGTACAGGGACTTTGTTGCCGGCCGTCTGTCCGAAAGCAACACCTCCATCACGTCTTCAGGGAGGTCCCAATCCTTATACCTCAACCTTTCAGAAGCCAAGCGTGAAGGTTGAGGGATCTGACCTCTGGATGGAGAACCTGATCCCCCTCCCGTGAGAGCAGATCGTCTCGGTAGGGAAGACGACATGGAGGGCAGATGGACAAGTCGAGAAGGTACCACGTACTCCGGGCCCATGCCGGAGCAATGAGGATCATCCAGGAACCGAACCTCCGTAACCTCCGCGACACTTGCAGGATGACGGGGACTGGAGGAAACGCATACAGTAGTGGGAAGGATCACTCCACTACGAACGTGTCTCCTAAGGCTCCCTCTTGGAGGAAATTCCCGCGAGCAGAACCTTTCGCACCTCCGGTTGACACTGGAGGTGAAGAGAACCGCTTGAGGGGTCCCCCAAAGGGCGAAGATCTCCAGGAGAATCTCCTGAGCCAACTCCCACTCGTGAGAGATCCCGCTCTGCCTGCTCAGAGTGTCAGCCGTCTCCTTTTCGTCTCCGGCCAGATGAACTGCCGAGATTGAAATTTCCTGCTGGATGGCCCAGAACCAGAGCTGCATCGCCTCCCTGCACAGAGGAAGTGACCCTGCCCTCCCTCCACCCCTTTTGTTGAGGTGGTGCATGGCCACTGTGTTGTCTGTCAGAATCAGGACATTCTTTCCTCGCAGAGTCGGCAAAAAAGCCTTCAGGGCAAGCCTGACGGCCCTCAGCTCCAACAGATTGATATGGAGTCTGGACTCCGACGGAGACCAACGACCGCTGACTGTCAGCTCGTTGGCATGAGCTCCCCATCCCGTGAGGGTCACGATCACCACCTCCGGCCAGGGTAGCCAAAACGGAGCCCCCCTCATCAGATTGCCTTTGACGGCCCACCACAGAAGGTCCTGAGCGACCGAGGGCGGCACCTGAACGGGGTCCGACATCCTGCCGGAGGACTGTGACCACTGGAGCTTGAGAGCCCATTGCAATGATCTCTTCCGCAACCTGGCCTCTGGCACCAGAAGAATGCAGGATGCCATGAGGCCGAGCAACCTCAAGATCTCGAATGCTGGGAGACTCTGGGCATGCTGAAACTTGTACACCATCTGCTGAATGTGGTGAGCCCTCACCTGGGGAGGAAAACACTGCCCCAAGGACGTGGCGAGCACTGCTCCGATGTACTGGAGCCGCTGTGTTGGTGTCAAGTGGGACTTCAGTTGAGGGAGAAGCCCAGCTTGTGAAGGGAGTGGCAGGTGATTGACAGATGATCCAGGACTTGCTCGGGAGAGCGCGCCCTGATCAACCAATCATCTAGGTAGGGGTAGACGTGAATCCCCCCTTTCCTGAGATACGCTGCCACCACCACCATGAGCTTGGTGAAAACCCTCGGGGCGGAGGTCAATCCGAACGGCAGGACCCGAAACTGAAAGTGCGAGTCACCAACTGCGAACCTCAGGTAATTCTTGTGCTTGGGATGGAACAGCATATGAAAATAAGCATCCTTGAGGTCGAGAGACACCAACCATTCCTCAAGTTGAAGGGCCTGGAGGATTGTTACGCTCACCTGGGTTCCACAGGAGCGCCGAACGAAGCTGGACTGCAGCGGTCTCTACCAATGTGACTCCTAGTGTAGTGATGAGTGACTGCACTTGCCCACTCAGTTTCGTCTGCCTGGCACGTAGGAGGATTTTCCTAAAGTAGTAAAATGATAATTAGCTGACCGTGGAAAAAGGGGTTAACTTTGTCTTTTCCGAAACCACCTTGTGTTCCCCTGATCATGTCTCACCTTATTGTTAGGAAGGATGGGCTCTCCATCCTGCGTCGGCGTGCAAGGGTGCGTAGAAACCAGGTAACTTCACTGGTCCGTAAGCTTATGGCAGAGTTTTCAGACAACGATGACTCAGAGGTAAGTTTTATGCCAATCCAAAGTATAATGCAAGTCTTAGAGTTCGATTGTCTGATAGTTCACTCGCTCCTTTTATATATTTCTTCCCTTGCAGAATGGCCCAAGGTGAATGTTCCGTCTACGAAAGGATTGAGGTAGCGCCAAGGTAAGAGTCAGTTTTGCACCAAGCGCTAATCTTAGCAAGCGATATTGTTCATTAAGAGATTAACCAATTGTCCGCTCTGTATTTTGCAGGTGTGGCGACACCTCGAGCGGTAATGTACCAAGTAAGTATCTTGCGGTATGAATTTGAATGTCTTTTGCAGAGCGCAGCTCACCTGTTTTCTTTCTTTTGCAGATGCAGATGCTCCGAGCGGCGATTTCAACAGAGCACCTCGCGGGATTGTGTGGATGAAAGGAGCATTGGTGAGTATGCCGCGGCGCTGCTGCTGACAGTGCAGCGCTGTAACAGATGTTTTCTTTTCCTCACAGGTGCGGTGACTCCCCGATGAAAGGGACGACTAATGGTGTGGCTCCTGTTCTAATCTGCCTTTCCTCTTCTCTTTTGCAGGTTCGGTTCACGGAGAACAAGACAGATGTAGCTGTAGACTGGATGCGGAGCTGCCGGCACGGTGAGCGTTACGCTGCAGAGATGCAGAATAACACGAAGCGTGCGCTGCTCTGCGGGCGTGGTTTAAATAGCCACCATAAAGTAGTTCCCAGGTAAAATAGTTCCAGTACCACACCCAAGAAAAATAGTCCCTGCAAGAAAGTAATCCCTTCAAGGCCCAACGATGGCCTGTACACGATTTCTCTACAGGATGTCCCGCTTAGTTTTAAAAAAGGCAATATGAGCCTGGCGCGAACGGCACCAGGACTGAGTTCATAAAGCGCCTAGTCGGTCCCTTGAGCCTCACTGAGTTCTCATGGGTGCCTGTACTCTGGGCAGATGGGTCTGCTCCTGATGTCTGGGAGCAGGCATCGTGACAGGACTTGAGAAAGAGTAACCATCTTGAACTTGTCCTTCCTGAGGAGTTTGTTCAAACCGCGCAAGTCCATGATGGGTCTCAATTCCCCGTCTTTCTTCGAAATAAAAAAATAAGGGGGATACCATCCCTTGTTCCTCTCCGCTACAGGCACCAGTTCTATGGCGCCTTTCTCCAGCAGGGATTGAATTTCCTGCGCAAGGAGCGGATCCAGACTCTTCAAAGAGAGATTCCCTGGTGGATTGTCGTGAGGCCTCTGCCGGAAAGGAAGACCATAGCCGTGGGATATGACCTCCAGAACCCACACATCCGAAGTAATGGCACGCCATTCTACAAGATGCTGCGGCAGCCTTCTCCCAACCGGAGAAGCATGGGCCTCATGACTGAGCTGAAGCGGCTGCGGCAGTGCCTGAGGGCAAAGAGGCAACTGCTCGCGCGGCCTTGGCACCTCGAGTACCTTGTTTTCCACCTCTGGCACTCCTACGGTTGCCCCTTTGACTTGCAGCTCCTCTCGATTTACTAAAGGACGAGTACTATCGAAAGGAACCTCCCCTCCATTGCTGTCCCCTAGGGCGAAAAGGCAGAGGTTGGCGAACTGCAGCGCCCAACGATTTCGCTGCAGCTTTGGAGGTCTGCAACCGCACAAGAGTCTCGTCAGCCTTGCTGCAAAAAAGATGTTCACAATCAAAGGGCATGTTGAGGAGCCGGGCTTGCACATCAGGAGCAAAACCCGACTTCCGCAACCACGCAAACCTGCGTATAACGGTGCACGCCGCCATGGACCGGCTGACGCAATCAACCATGTCCAGACCCGACTGAACGGATTCACACATGGCATCCTTGCCATCCTGCACAATAGCAAGGAAACCATCCCGTTCCTCCCCTTCGGGAATATGATCAGCCGCTAAGGAAATACAGTTCCACAGAGAGTGCGTGAAACGAGACAAGGAACAAACCGAGTTGGCAGCCTGAAACGCTATACCCCCAGAAGAAAATACCTTCTTCGCCCAGCCGTCAAAACGTTTGTCGTCCCTATCAGGAGGGATGGTAGGGTACAACACCTGCTTTGCTGGGGCCGTAGCCTCCTGCACCACCAAACTCTCCGGAGTAGGGTGCGTGGTCAAGTAGCAGGGGTCGCCACTGGCTGGGCAATATTTCCTCAGCAAGGAATTGCTCACTGCCGGGAGACTCTCCGGAGAAGTCCAAGCCGCAGCCACCAGTCTCTGCAAGGCCATATGGAATGGCAGCACCGGTCAGTTGGAGGACCTTGGGCCAGGATATCAGTCAGGTCATCCTGCTGAAAATCCCGAGGGGGGGCAGACCACCCCAGGTAATCCGTGACCCTCGACATGAGGCGCCGGTATGAGGATTCGGCATGCGTGCCAGGCTCCGGCCTAACAAACTCCACCTCCGGAGAGGTGTCTAGACCACTGGTGTCGTGCAGCGACTGACGCAGGTCCTCAAGTTGACTATGACCAGAAACAATGTCATCAAGAACCAATGCAGGAATCTCACCTTCCTCAGACCCCTCATCCACCTCAGAAATATATTCCCGAGGCTGGAAGGTGGGTACAGAAAAAGGCACAAAGACATGTTTAGCCTTGGCCAGCGCCTTCCTGGGGGAGGTGCCACCGTGCCACGGGGCACCTCCGACAAAGCCACCTCGAAAGGCATCAAGGGCGTTGATGGAATCGTCGTCGACGTCGAGCGCGGCACCGACGTCAACACAGGCCTTGAGGGCAGAGCCCCGAGCGTGTCTCTCGACTGCCTGGGCGCCGACGGCATCGACGACTTCCTCGGAGGCGGGCCTCGAGAGAGTCTGTCGACGACCTTGGCGCCGCCGGCGTCGATGTCTCCCTCGAAGACTTCACAGGTTCTCGCGGTCTCGAGGGCTTCGAGGACCGGGACCTGGAACGGGCATGTCTAGAGCGACCATCCTTGTCCGACCGGGACCTCGAAGGCGCCCGTTGGTCGCGACGACTGCTTGAGCCCGAAGGTGGACGAGCGGCGTCTCTAGCACAGCCACGACCGGCGTCCTCCGATGGGGCGGACGGACCAGATCCCTGCGATTGAAAAAAATCGCCAACATCTCCCTTCGGAAGGAATCCAATTCCTCAGGAGTGGAATGCTTGTTGGGACAAGCAACCCGCCGACGGGCGGAGTCCTCGGAAGAGGACGGGGAAGGCGACCTGTGACGGCGCTTCCTGGAGTGCATCGAAGAGGCAGAGGAATGGCGGGACAGACTCCCAGACCGAGAACCCCCGGACTCACGACGACAACGATGTGGAGAGTCGTCCCTCGAATCGTCCGTCGAAAGACGAGTGGAACGCGACTTCCGGGATTTGACCACCTCACCGACCGACAGATTCTTCTTACGCTCCCGCAAGGCCTTCGATGTGAGCGATTGGCACTCGACACAGTCGTCCGTATCATGGTCCTCCCCGAGGCACCAGAGGCAAGCGTCGTGCGTATCCGTCAGCGAGATCTTTGACCCGCACACCCGACACTTCTAAAACCCAGACCGCAGGGTGGAAGAAGCCGAAGACATCATACAAACTCAATGAAGAAACAGGTTCGAAGAACTGAAAGAACAGGATTCAGTAGAATCGAGGCGCAGTGAGATCTCCGAAGCGAACACGTTTGCAGAAAAAACGGAACTGAGGCTAAGGGCATCATGCGTCCTACTTATAACATCTGGTGACGTCGGCTCGATGGAGGCCCTCGAGGACAGCGTATCGACATCATCGACGCAGAAAGATTTTCCGAAGCAGCACAGCTGTGGTGATTACTGTCATAGATATGGAATACGTCGGAGGACCCAATCCCCTCGAAATAAGCATCCTGAAGGTCCAATGACACCAGCCAATCCTGAATTTGGAGGGCCTGAAGGATCTGAGAAAGAGTGACCATCTTGAATTTGTCTTTCCTTAAGAACTTGTTCAAGTATCTCAACAAGATGGGTCTCAGTCCCCTGTCCTTTTTGGGGATAGAAAGAATATGGGGCATAACAACCCTTGTTCCTATCCGCCACAGAAACTGATTCTATAGCGCCTTTCTCTAGCAGGGTCAACATTTTCTGCAGAAGGAGCGGATCCGGACTCCTTAAAGAGTGTTTCCCCGGTGGATTGGTCTGAGGCTTCCTTATAAAGTGATGGCAGTAGCCGTGGGCTATTGTTTCCAGAGCCTACACATCTTAGGTAATGGCTCGCCATTCTTCTAGATGCTGAGACAGTCTGCCCCCACTGGAGAACTGTGACTCAAGGTCTCAGAGTGGTTTTGAAGCGGCTGCAGAGGTCGATGGCAAAGAGGCTGCTGCTGGAGCTGACTTGGCACCTTTACCTCGTCTACCACGAGGAAACTTTCTCTGGCCTCTTTGACTGGCCATTCCTCTCACCTTTCTAAATGAGGAGTAATAAAGAAAGGATCTACCCCTCCATGGTTGTCCACTAGCACGAAAAGGCTGAGGTTGCCGAACGGCGGCGCTTAAGACTTGGCGGCTGCCTTAGAGGTCTGCAACTTCTCAAGGCTCTCGTCAGCCTCGCTGCCAAAAAGATGAGACCCGTCATATGGCATGTTGAGAAGTCTAGCCTGCACATCTGGTGCAAAACCCGACTTTCGCAACCACACAAACCTTTGTATCATGGTGCTCGTAGCCATGGACCTGCTGATGCCATCTGCAGAATCCAACCCAGACTGGAGGGACTAACGCATGGCTTCCTTGCCATCCTTAACAATAGCCAGGAAGCCGTCCCTCGGATCCCCATTGGGAATATGCTCCGCCGCCATAGGGATGCACTCCCACAAAGTGTATGAACATTTTGTAAGCACACAAGTGGAGCTGGCCGATTTCAATGCCATACTCCCCACCGAAAATACTTTTCGCGCCCATCCATCTACGCGCTTATCCCTATCAGGAGGGATGATAGGTTACGCTGCCTGTTTCGAGGTAGCCGTAGCTGCCTGGACCACCAGACTCTCGGGAGTGGGGTGAGTTGACAGGTAGCTGGGGGTCGCTACTGGAGGGGAGGTATTTCCTTGTAAGAAACTTCTCAACCGCCGGATTAGTTTCTGGGGTCTCCCAATTCCTGACCACCCTTTTTTTGAAGAGCCACATGGAAAGGTAACATAGGGTCCGTAGGCGGACCCCAGTCCAAAATGTCCATAAGATCATCCTGATCATAAGGTGCTGGAGGTCTAGACCAGCCCAAATAGTCAACAACCTTAGACATAAGGTGTCGGTACAAGGAGTTGGCATGCTCCCCTGGTCCTGGCCTGACAAACACCAGCTCAGGAGAGGTATCAATGCTACTAGCATTGTGCAAAGTATCACACAGATCTTCCATCCTACTCTCCCCTGAAAATAGGCATTCTGGCATATTAGGAGTCCCATACTGGAGTCCAAAAGGGGCATCCTCCTCATCAGAACGCTCCTCCTCCTCATAAATAGAAGTGAAGTTCCTAAAAAAATCCTTTTTCGGAAGAGGAACACATAACTTCTCTGGAATGGAACCCAGAGGCTTCGAAATCGTTGAAGACGTCAACTTCGATTTGGTCAAAGCCTTCCTTGGAGGGTTGACAGGCACAGGGGGCTGAGCCAGTTAAATTGGCCCAGCCGGCGTTGACTGCATTGGGGTTTGCATCAAGGGTTTTCGGCCTCAAGGGTTTCGGCAGTGGCCCGAAGGCCTGACAGTGGAAGACCCAGCAGGTACCGTCGATGGCTTCGAAGACTTCGAAGGCGTCAACGACCTTGACCTCTCTTCACGTCTCAAATGATCCTTCAACACCTTGTCTGATCGAGGCCTCGAGGGCTCCCGATGTGGATCACGCCGTTTACTCGAGCTCGAAGGCGAACAATTGTCCGGCCGAGACCGCTCCTTGCCGGCTTCCACAGAAGGCTCGGACAGAGCTCTGGCCTGCTTGTCAAAGATTTTACGTATCGCGACACGGAAAACATCACACTTGGCCAGTGTCGCTCGTTTGGACAGATATTTCACCCTCTCTGGGGTGCCGCCTAACGAAGACGAGGATGGTGACCGGTGGTGCTTTCTCCTCAAACGCTTCCACGAGGACGAAGAGTGGCGGGAACCACTACGTGGATCTTTAATGCTTGCCCTTCTTCCGCCGAGGAGAGTCTCCTCTCAACTCGGTCGAAGAGCCAGCAGGTTGGGATTTACGGGGTTTGGACACCTTGCCTGCCTGAAGCTTCCCCTTTCGTTCCCGCAAGGCCTTTCCCATCAATTGACACTTGGAGAATGTATCCATCGCGTGGCCCTCACCCGGCACCACAGACAGACGCGATGCGGATCCATAATGGACATCTTGGAGCTGCACTCAATACATTTCTTGAACCCGGTACGAGGGGTCGTCCGAGTAGAAGACAAAGACATTGTCGAAAAGATGAACAGCAATACTTCACAAGTACGAGGCGCGCAGAGTTTCTCACGAAGCAAACATGTTTGCAGAAAAACAGAACCGAGGCCAACGGGCGCAGCGTGTGCTACTTATAACATCCATTGATGTCAACCTCGACGGAGGTTTTCGAGGGACATCGACTTGATGCCATCGACGCAGGCCGCCCTTGCAGAGAAATCTTTCTGAAGCAGCCGAAGCTGGACATTACATGTCAAAGATGAGGAATACGTTGGAGGACACAATCTATTTGAACGGAGAACACGTCCCCCAGGGTCCTCGGCTGGTGGACCTGGCTTGCAACCATTTTGCATTTTGAGTTCTTCGCCCTCATAAACAGATCTAGCTGGGGTCTGCCCCAACTTGGCGAACAGGTGGTCCACCCAATCCGGACAAAGCTCCCACTCGTGGCAGGAGCGCAGTTCCCGGCTGAGGGAGTCTGCAGCGATGTTATTGACTTCCGCCAGGTGAAGAGGAACATCTCCTGTACAACGGCCCTTTGCCACAAGTCCTGCACGTCCTTGGAAAGCACCAGTGATTGAGTGCCCCCTTGTTTCCTGATGTAAAACATGGTGGTGGTGTTATCAGTGAAGATGCGTACCAACTTGCCTTTCAGGGACGGGAGGAACGACCTGACGGCCTAGAACATTGCCCGTAGCTCCAGGATGTTGATATGAAGATTCTTCTCCTCCAGGAACCAAATGCCTGTGGTGTGCAGACGTCCCGTGTGCGCACCCCATCCCTCTAGGGAGTCATCTGTGGTGACTGTCTCCTGGCATGGCGTTTTCTGGAATCCCTTGCCTTGGGCGATGTTGGCGCGGACTCCGGAACTCGTTGCTGAGCGAAAGCTTGTCTGTGAAGCTCCGGACACCTGTATCCAGCAGACACCCAGGAATTCCTGGAGGGGTCACATCAGCAACCTGCAGAGCCGGACGACATCATGCCCAGCAATGACTTGATGGCTCGCACCATGGCCGTCCTCATCAACGATAGCTGCTGCACCTTCCCCAGAATGGCTGCTTTCCTTTCCTCTGAGGGAGACGCCAGGCAAGACAGTATTGTGCCTGGTGCCCAGGAACAGCGCGTTCTGTGATGGCGTCAAGCAGGACTTTGGCTAGTTCACGGAGAATCCCCGATTCGTTAGTAGCCGGACGGTCGTCTGAGTGTGTCCTTGGACCAGCTCCTGCGAGCGGGTGCAAATCAGCCATTCGTCCAGGTATGGGTATACGTGTATGCCTTGTAGGCGTAGATGGGCCGCCACTGGTGCCAGTCACTTGGTGAACACTCTGGGGGCCTACTTAAAGCCGAAAGTCAGGGCCTTGAACTGGTAGTGCTGTCCCTGCACCAGGAAGCGTAGAAACTTTGTTTCCAGTGAATAGGGATGTGGAAGTAGTCATCCAGGCCCGTCGGGAAGTCTCCTTTTTCCAGTCGGCCGAGCACGTGTTGCAACATGACCATCCTGAATTTTCGGTATTTGTTCAGACGTCGTAGGTCTAGAATGGGCTTCCAGCCCCCCATCTTCTTTCTGACAACAAAGTATTTGGAATAGACTCAGGAGCCCCAGAGTCGCTGGGGAACTAGCTCTATCGCCCCTTTTTGCAGCATGGCCCGTACCTCCTATAGGAGCTGAGGGATGTGCTGCTGCTGAAGGGCCACTGGAGGGCTCTGCGGACACCTGCGCTGAAACTCCAGGGGGTATCCTTGGGCGAGAGCATCAGGCACCCATCTGTCGATGGTGATCTTTTTCCAGTCACTGACGAACTTAGTCAGCCGGCATCCCATTGGGGTGCACAGGTGGGGACCAGACGTCCTGGTCAGTTCAGGCTTGCTTCAGTGCCTGCGCCCTCCCTGCGGGTGACAGCGAGGCTGTCCTCTGCTACCATAGGCATGGGAACGGCCTATGTAGGCTTCCTGAGTCGTGGATCTGCAGGGCTGACATTACGATGAGGAGAAACCTTTCGAAGACATGCTCGACTTTTCTCTGGAGGAGCGAAAAGAAGAGCGGTGCTGCTGGAGGGTGCCCAGGGAACGGGGCGTCTCTGTATCCACCTTGATGGCCTGCAGGGACTCGTTGACGACTTTCCCAAAAAGGTTATCTCTGTCAAAAAGGCATGTCCAGTACATTCGCGTGGACCTTCTGGACGGAAATTCGTGGCTTTCATCCAGCCTTGGCGACAAACGCAGACACCGTTCTCCATCTGTCGGAACCCTGTGTCTGTAACATCCAACGCCACTATGATAGCGCCGGATCACGCCGCCTCCCCTTCCTGGAAGAGAGCCATTGCCTCCATCTTCTTATCGTCGGCGAGGAACTCTAAAATCAGACCCAGCTAGTACCGCAGCTCCCTGTCGTACCTGGCTAGGATCGCAAGTGCGTTGGCCGCCGTGCTGTAAATCACCTTCCTTCCCATTGCGTCCATTGACTGAAGATGACGAGGACGGGTTAGCCGACCGTTTCCACTCGGCTGCCGATACCACCGAATCTGGTGATGGTTGCTACCTCAGGCACTTGAGTGCGGATTCCAGCACCCAGTACTTCTTCTCCAGCCTATCCAGTTTGGCCGGAGCCGTGCAAGAGTTCTTCAGGAGATCTAGGCCCTCTTCCCACATGTCGTCCAGAAGGGGCACCGCCATGATTGTCTTCCTCTTGGCCTTGCACCTCTGTTACAAGAAACCCTCCTTCCAGGTTCCTTCGGGCACAAGCTGGAATAGCTGAGGCGGAAAAAAACAATCTGAGGGACCTCGACGCGCGAGGGAATTTGGGTACACTACAAGTCACGTAGGGATAGTGTTACAGGCACGCCCATGTCGACGTCCCCTTTCAATTCTCGAAATACAAGATGCAATACTCCGCAGGTACCACTGGATGTCGGACCATATGCACAGCATGTGATTCTAAGCAGATTAACAAACATCAGAACAACAGTTACAGGCAAGCAACTTGTTCCTTCTCCAGCATGGGATCTGGTATGGCTTCACATGCTCATGAATGAAGAATACATAGCAGTACACACATGCACAAACACAGGAGCTACCAAGGGTCAACAGACGCAATTCCTCTTACCTCCTCACAAGGCTCACCTGCAAGCGAACAGGTTGCGCAGCACTGCTCGGCCAACTCTGGCCTCCTCCCTGGAATCCCTGTTGACGCAGTAAAATCTCGTGAAGGTGTGCGTCGACCTCCACGTAGCAGCACTGCAGATGTCCAGCAGGTGTACACCAGACAAGAACGCTGTTGTGGCAGCGATAGCTCTGGTAGAATGGGTGCTCGGACGGCCAGACAACAGTCGGTTTGCCAACCGGTGACAATGAGTGATGTAGCCGGAGAGCCAATTGGAAATGGAAGCCTTGGACAGTGCCTTCCCATGGTTTATTTATTTATTTATTCGCATTAGTTGAGCGCACAGCAGACCGGAGGCATCGTGGCGCTTGTTACAGTGTTGCTTATACTTAGTTACAGATAATTAAAGTCCGCTGTAGTTACATTAGACGATATTATACTTTTGTTATATGCATACATAGAAAAACGGGTAATTAGGAGAGCATGGTTAGTTGAAGAGGGCAGTTTTGAGTTTTTTGCGGAAGGAGAAGAGAGATGTTTCCGCTCTGATGTCAGTGGGGAGAGAGTTCCAAAGCATAGGTGCGATGAAGGGGAAGCCTATACCTCCTGCCTTAGTCCTATTGATGCGAGGTATCATTAGTTGATTGGTGTATTGTAGTCTGGTCGGTCTGGTGGATTGAGTTCTGCATATGGTGTCTGATAGGTATGAGGATGCTGAGAGGTTGATGCATTTATGCGTGGTAGTGAGCATTTTGAAGGCGATGCGGTCCTTAACTGGGAGCCAGTGAGCTGTCTTCCTGGCTTGTGTGATGTGATCTCTTTTCGGAATGCTGAGGGCTGCCCTACTAAGAGCGTTACTTTGAGTTGTTTGGAGCCTAGATAGGTTTTTTTTTTTTTTAAAGTGCCGGCTAGGAGCGCATTACAATAATCTAGTTTGGCTCCTATGGTAGCTCTAGCGATGGAGAGGCAGTTATCCTTAGTTAGGAATGGTTTTATTGCGTTGATGAGTTTAATATTCAGTGCAGAGGCTGAGACTATGGCGCTAACTTGTTTGTCCATAGATAGGGTAGCGTCTATGTGAACCCCCAGTGTTTTGACTGAGGATAATACAGGGATGACACAGTTATCTATGTTGAAAATGATGTACAGAGGGTTGAGATTGGAGTGTGTAGATTTCTGGCCTAGAATGAGGATTTCGGTCTTGTGCCCATTTAGGCAGAGGCCATTAGTAGCCATCCACGTTTGTATGGTGGCGTAGATTTGCTGTAGGGTAGTGGCGTCTTGATGATGCCCCGTCAGGGGAAGTAGAAGCCGAGTGTCATCAGCGTAATTTGTGTATGTGATCCCAAGTGCGTCCAGCTTATCAAAGAGAGGCTTTGTGAAAAGATTATATAGCGTGGGGGCAGTGCATGAGCCTTGTGGGACAACGCAGTGGATGATGGTGGGTGCTGCGTGAGCTGTGTTAGAGAACACTTTCATAGCTCTGCCCTCCAGGAAAGAGGTCACCCAGGACGCTGCGTCCTTGGAGAAGTGCGCTGCATGTGTCAGGTGACTGGTAAGAGTGGTGTGATCTACCAGATCAAACGCTGCTGAAAGGTCAAGGAGAAGGAGGAGAGCGGGCTTGCCTTTGTCTAGGATGTTGGTGATTTTGTTTATTAGGTCTAGAAGGGCAGTTTCAGTTCCGTGTCCCTTGCGGAACCCAGATTGTCTTTTTCCTAGGATCGCGTTCGATTCTAGGTATAATTGAATCTTTTTGTGGGCAGCCTTGTCCAGTATTTTCAGAAGGAATGGAACTGTTGTTATGGGCCAGTAGTTATTGGGGTTGGTGGGGTCTAGCGTTGGTTTTTTAAAAGAGGTTGCACCCAAGCCTCTTTAAGACTCTCTGGGACTATGCCCATTTTGAATGAGGCATTAATGAATGCCGTGAGAAGGAGCGAGCGGTACTGCGCAGTCCTTGATTTTTGGGGGGCACACATCCCCTTTACATTGTGAAGGTTTGAGGTGTCTGAGGATGTCAATGACATCGGCTTCGGAGACCTCAGTGAATGCAAATTTAGGCATGCTGCTTATTTTTACATTAGGTTGTGTCTGTACATGAGGGCTTTGCTTAGGTAGTGTTTTGTATTGCTGAGATATCTTGTTTTGGAGGAGGTTTATTTTTGCAAGCATGGCTGATTGTATGCCTGTGCACCATGCTTCGTCTTTGACGATTTCGTCAGGGCATGTGGGTGGTACAGTTAATTCTTTAAAGATACTGAAGAGTTCTTTCGAGTGGGAGTTGGCAGCGGAGATACGGTGGTTGAATGTGATGGCTTTGTTACAATTATGATCTATGATCCCATCCAGGATGCGTCCTTTTGCGTGAGTGGGTGAAGTGATTTTTTGTGAGAAGCCTAGGTCGTGGAGGTCTTTGGCTAGGGAGATAGCAGTTTTGTCTTTGGGGTCGTTGAATCCTAGGTTAAGGTCTCCTATAAGTACTGATTTAGTGGTTTTTTTAATATTGTTTCCTAGGAGGTGATTGACTTGACCTATGAAGTTGGTGGAGGGCCAAGTGGTCGGTATATGATATGGATATTTATTGTACTGTTTGGTGAGAGTGCTAGTTTGATTGATAGAATGTCGACATTCCCTTCCTCTTGGTGGGGTATGGTTCTGATAGATGGTGTTTCTTTGTGAAAAAGGGCTACCCCGCCCCTCCTGATTTGCGAACCTGTGCTGTCTAAGGATGGTATACCCTTGTGGTAAGGCTAGTGTGATGGCTGGGCCGGAAGCTTCGTTGAGCCAAGTCTCTGTGATAGCGAGTATGTCTAGGTCTTGGGTGGTTATTAGGTAATTTATTTCTAGAGCGTGGGCATTGAGAGCGTACATTGATTAAGGCGCACTTATATAGTGTTGGGGACCTGTTCTTTGTAGACCTGTTCTTTGTAGGTATGGTAGGAGAGTTAGACTTGGGTGCGGCGGTGTGTTGCGTGTAGGAGATGCCGCTATGTGTGGTATGTGTTGGCTTCGTGCTGTGGTATATAGAGGTATTGTTGCGGAGGTGGTGTGTATTCACTTTGGTGGTGCGTGAGCGGAGTCGGCAGTTTCTGTGTGGTATGAGTGTAGGGGTGGTGTAGTGGTTGATGGGGCGGGTGCGGGATCTGAGTCTGCCTAGTCTAAGGCTGAATTTGGGCACCAGTGTGCCTGTTGTGTTTTGTGTGGTGTGAGAAGGCTTGGGCAGGATATCCATATTGAGAGGACAACTGGAGGTGTTGTGATAGAGGTGGTTAAGCTCTAAGCTGGGTAGGTGAGGTTTGGTCATTTCAATGAGTAGCATGCTTTGTAGACGGGTGTAGACGGGCAGGGAGTAAATGCTGAAGGTGAGTTCACTGTGCCTTTAATATATGGGCTCTAGAGAGGTATGTTGCTCATAGGCAGGGAGCATGTATCACAGGATAAGCCAAATGCAGTTCACACAAGATAGGGCAGAATGGGCCAAATGCAGTTCACACAAGATAGGGCAGAATGGGCCAAATGCAGTTCACACAAGATAGGGCAAATGCAATTAATACAAGATGGGAGCTTTCAGGACTGGATGTACTAGATGCAAGTATACACTGGCGCAGTGAGAGTGAGTTATGATCAGCTTTGAGGGCAGACAGGGGTGACTTACGGTTAGCATGCCTTTAGCATTGATATGACTGTGTGCATCGAGGTCCGTAGGAGTCTTGGAGGACGGTGTAAGTGTCCCAAAGTCTGTGCTCGTCAGCAAGACGTGCAGATGGTTTAGGTAGACTGTTCTCTTTACGAACGCTTCAAGTCCAAGCGAGCCTCGGAGAATGGTTCACAGGACCAAAGTTCACAAAGAGCCAAGATGTTTTCCGGAAACTCTTTGTGCGGTCCACATAAACCGTCCGCGCTCTAGCCACATCCACCGAGTGCAAAGTCCTTTCAGCTGGCGACGAAGGTGTCGAAAAAAAAACAGTTAACACCAAGGGCTTGTTTAGATGAAAGTCTGACGGCACCTTGGGCATGAAGGAGGGGTGCATCCGCAGCTCCACCCTTGACTCGTGGAAAGTTAAGTAAGGTGGCTTACAGGACAGGGCCTGGATTTCACCCACTCTTTGTGCAGAGTTAATGGTCACGAGAAAAGCCGTCTTCCACGACAGGAACTTGAGTGGAACAGAATGCATAGGCTCAAACGGGGCTCCCATGAGCCTAGAGAGTACCACATTGAGTTCCCACGCCGGAGCCTTCACCGGGGGGAACGAACGGATCAGTCCCTTGATTGATTCCTTATCCAGACTGAGTGAGCACAATGAGGACAATCCCAGAGATCTGGTGTAGCGGGGGATAGCCGCCAGATGAACCTTGATGGAGGTGTGAGCCAGCCCCGCCTTGACCAACAACGGCAAATATGGCAGTACTTGAGGAGCCGTGACCCTCAGAGGATTGATTATATGCGAACGGCACCAAATAGCGAATCTCTTCCATTTGTGCCTGTAGCATTTTAAAGTAGATGATGCCCTGGCTTTGGCAAGCACCTCCTTGCAGTCCGATGGGAGATCGTAACACCCGAACTCTAATGCTGCAGGAGCCAGGCCTTCAGTTTCATCGATCCCGGGTCATTCTGCAGTATAGCGCCTCCTTCCCTGGCAAAAAGATCCACGACCACTGGAAGCTGGACTGGAGGGGATGCAGACATGATGAGGTCTGGGTACCCGATCTGCCTCGGCCACGCTGGTGCGACGAGGATCATCCTACACTAGGACTCTGTGTTGATTGATGACTCGAAGAAGCAACGGCAATGGAGGGAACACATACAGAAAGAAGCCGTCCCAGGGGAATGAGAATGTCACCCCCATGCTCCCCGGCTGGGGAAACCTGCTGGTGAACCTCCGGCACTTGGTGTTGGTCGCTGTCGCAAAGAGATCGATTTGGGGATTGTCCCATCTGCAAACAGGTGGTCCACTTGGTCCTGCCAAAGTTTCCACTTGTGGCAAGAGCGGAGTTCCCTGCTGAGGGAATCAGCGACAGGGTTCTGTACACCTGCCAGGTTGAACGGAATGAGGAACATCCACTGGGCGACGGCCTGGTGCCACAACTCCTGTGCCTCCCTGGAGAACGCCTGGGATCTGGTGCCCCCCTGCCTCCATATGTAGAACATCGTGGTGGTATTGTCCGTGAAGACCCTCATCACCTTGCCCTTGAGGGACAACAGAAACGACTTGAGGGCCCAGAAGACTACCCGTAGTTCCAACATGTTTATGTGCAGATCCTTCTCCTCTGGCATCCACAGGCCTCTGCGTGAAGAAGTCCGGTGTGTCCCCCTCAACCTTCCAGAGAGGCATCCGTCCTGACCGTCTCCTGGAACTGGGGGTTCTGGAAATCCGTGCCTCTGGCGATAGTGGAGTGTACGCCCCACCATCTGATCGTCCGTCAGCACTCCTCGTCAAGGGTGATTCTCTCCTGGAAGCCTCCGGGCACTTGAACCCACCAGGCATCGAGGAACTCCTGTAGGGGCTGCATCCGCAACCTGCAGAGCCGAACCAGGTATATGCATGCCGAGTAGCGACTTGGTGGTCCTCACCGTGGCGATCTTCAGTGCCAACAGCCGTTGCACCATGTCTAAGATGGCTGATATCTTGTCGTCCGACGGGGACGGCAGGCATGACAATGTGTTGAGCCTGGATTCCAGGAATAGCGCATACTGTGATGGAGTCAAGTAAGGATTTTGCATAGTACACTGAGAACCCCAGGTCCTTCAGCAGACAGACTTTCTGTGCTGTGTGTTCGACGGCGATGTCTCTTGACCTGGCCCAGATGAGCCAGTCGTCCAGATAGGGCCAAGCACTTGGTGTAGACTCTGGGCCCCGACTTCAGTCCGAAGGGAAGTGCCTTGAATTGGTAATGTCTCCCCTGAACGATGAAGCGCAGAAACTTGCGGTGTCTTTTGTGAATGGGGACGTGGAAGTACGCGTCCTCCAGATCCAGCAACGACAGTCTCCCTCCTCCAGCTGGCTGAGCACGTGCTGTAGCGTGACCATCCGGAATTTCTGGGACTATGTATTTGTTGGGCCGTCAGTCGAGAATGGGCCTCCAGTCCCCAGTCTTCGAGGAAGTACCTTAAGTATACTCCAGAGCACGGAGTCGCTGTGGAACAAGCTCTATCGCCCCTTTTTGTAACATTGCCTGAATCTACCGCAGCAGCTGAGCTGAGGTATGTGGTTGTCCTGTCGGGCCACCGGAGGTATTCCCGGGCACTTTCTACAAAATTTCAGGGTGTCTCCATGGGCGAGAGCGTCCAGCAACCGTTAGTCAGTGGAGATGGTCTGCAACACGCCGACGAAGTTCGCCAGCGGGCCTCCCACTGGGGTACACGGTCGGGGGCCTGACGTTGTGGCCGGTTCAGTCCTGTTTGGAGGTCGACGGGCTGCCTTGCGGTCCCTGATGGTGGCGATATCTGCCTCTGAAAGCCTTGGATCGACTACTGTTGGCTTCCTTGGTCGAGGAACGGGAGGGCCGGCGGTAAGAGGATGAGCTTGCGCTGTAACCCTTCAATGACTTGAAAGACTTCCCTCCTGAGGAACGAAAGGATGACCATCAACTTGGCACGCGCCGGCCTCGTGTCCAAGTTGATGGCCTGGAGAGACTCATCCAGGGCCTTCCAGAACAGGTTGTCCCATCAAAGAGCATTTCCAAAATCCTTGCCTGGAACTCCTGTCTAAAATTGGTGGCCTTGAGCCAACCCCAACAACAGAACCCATTTCCCATCTGGCAGAAGACCGGAGTCTGCAATGTCCAGGGCTACCGAGATGGCATGGTCCAACGCCACCTTGCCTTCTTGAAGAATCTCCAAAGCCTCTGCCTGCTTGTCCTTGCGGAGGAAGTCCAGGAGTGGAGCCATCTTTAACCACAACTCTCGGTCGTACCTGGCCAAGATCGCAAGGGTGGTGGCAGCCTTGAGCGTTGTCGTCACAGAGTAGATCACTTGCCTACCCATCGAATCCAACTTCTTCCCCTCGGCATCCGGAGGGGTGGAGGAAGAAGCAGCAGAAGACGCCGAGCCCGACAGCTTCTTCGTGGCGGCCACCAAAACCACTGAGTCTGGCGAAGGTTGAGCCCGCAAGCACTTGGGTACAGAGTCCGGCACCCAGTACTTTTTACAGTTCTTCAGCAGGGTCAGTCCATCGTCCATGAGTTGGATGGAAAGGATGGTCTGTCTCTTCGCCTCCTGGCATTGGTACAAGAGGCCCTCCTTCTTCACTTCCGGTGTGAACTGGAACATCTCAGATTCACAGGCAATCATTGCATGGAAAGAGCCCACCTCGTCCGGTGGTGAGGCCCTGGGCTGCGTTGACGGGAGGTCCCCATTCTTTCGTTGTCGACTCTGTGTCCCATTCTTCCTCCCTCTGGGGGAAGAGTGGCGGCAGAGAGGGAGGCGACAGATGGCATCAAGGCAAAGGCTGCCTCTTCCTCTTCTTGGCCTGTGGTTGTCTCGGTGGCAACGGGGCAGCCTGAACTGGCGCCGCTGGTGGAGCAGGCACTGGGTCAGTCGGGACCCTGCTCTGCATCACTGACAGTAGAGCGTGGAGAGAATGCCCCTTGAAAGGTCTCTAGGTGGTATCTGGGGCGCAGGAACATTTGGTGGAACCTAGTAGTCCTGGGACCACTCGCCATTGCCTCCGTGGACGGTAGCCCCGTCGTCGTTTTCGCCACCCCCATCGTGGGGAGAGCATCCAGTGTTACCTTCGTCATCATCACCCTCCTGGACGGTATGGACAGAGATGATCTCATCCTCAGCCGAAGTGATGTCTGTGTCCTGCAGGCCTTCAACACTCCCCAGCCCCCTTTCCTGAGTACAGAGGGGTCGTCTCTGGTGGAGATCCGGCATCCTCTTCTCTGGTGTCTCAAAGCCTCCCTCCTGGGAGGAAGAGACACCCTGGCCATCGCCGGTGCCGCCTACGGGTCCGCCCCTATGGTCTTTGCAAGTGACGCCACCACTACCTCCTGGGAGGGAAACAACCTTGCCTGGTGCACTTGGTCCTTCACGGAAAGGCTGGGTCCCTTGTCCGATTTGGCCTTGTCCTTCTTGGGCGCCTCGGGCACCGTCTCCTGCTTGGCCTTCTTCGGGGGCCTTGTCAGGTGCCTTGTCTCTTGGCCTTCTCCGCCGAGGGTGGGTTGGTCACTGCATCCTGTTTGGCCTTCTCCGGCCTGGTCTTCTCCAGCTTCTCTCTCAGCTTCCCTGGGGTAGCAGACTTCCTCTTGGATGATGACCCGGAGTGGTGGTTGGAGACTAATGCCGATGGTGATGACGATCGCGCCCTGCCACCAAGGGTAGAGGCCTTGGCCTGCAGCCACATCTCCAGTCGCTGGCCGCCGATCCCTCACCGTAAGCACTGTGAAGCCAGGGCAAACCACGCAATCTTCCTCCTTATGCGTAGGGTGCAAGCAGTACAGGCACTGGGAATGCTTGTCGTCCATATACACATTCCCCAAACCGTAGTCGGAGCACAGCTTGAAAAAGGAAGGGGTGCCGTCCTTCTCCTCCGACATGATCCACGCAGTGTAAGCCTGAAGAATCTTCCGGAAGCCTCCAAGAAGAAACTTGACAAAAGACCGCCCTTGAGGGGTGCTGAAAAATCCGAAAAACAGTACCCAGTTAGTAGGAAAGTTGATCGATGAAGCACAAGGGCTCGATTGACCGAAAAGAACACGTTACTTACCAACTGGTAACATTCTTTCGATTGGATGTTCCTCCAACATATTCCTCATCTTAGATGTATTCCACCCAGCTTTGCTGCTCTTCGGAAATTTTTTCGGCAGAGGGCGCCGTGCGTCGATGTCGTAGAGTTGATAGTCCCTCGAAGGCCTCCGTCGAGGGTGACGTCATCGGGTATATAAGGAACAAGTTACTTACCTCTAACTGTTGTTCTCCAGCATGGGTCTGGCATGGATTCACATGCTCATGAATATTCCCCGTTGTCAGGCTGGGAATCCTCGGCAAAGAAAAAATCAGTATCAGTTTCGTTTCTGATCTATCTTTCTTAGTAGTAACCAATCACTGATCTCTGGGTCATACTGCCCCCAGCCAATGACTGCCCTCTCCCTAAGCCCCGCCTCTGGCAGCCATCTTCAGATTTGGTAGCACGCCAAGTGGCAGTATGACCAAGTGAAGAGCCGCAGAGGGGTAGGTGGGAGGGTTTGCATGTGAATCCATGCCAGACCTATGCTGGAGAACAACAGTTACAGGTAAATAACTTGTTCCTTCTCCAGCATGGGGTCTGGCATGGATTCACATGCTCATGAATAAAAGAATACATAGCAGTATACACATGCACAACCACGGGAGGTGGCAACAGGCTCAAAATTAAGCAATACAACAACTCAACATTAAGAATCGCTTACCTCCTCACCAGGCTCACCTTAAGCGAACAGGTTGCGCAGCACTGCTTACCCGACCCTGGACTCCTCCCTGGAGTCCCGATCGACGCAATAGAATCTTGTGAAGGTGTGCGTCGACCTCCACGTAGCAGCCCTGCAGATGTCCAGCAGGGGCACACCAGACAGGAACGCCATGGTATCAGTGATCGCTCTGGTCGAATGGGCTCTCGGACGGCCGGGCAGCGGTCGGTTTGCCAACCGGTGACAATGCATGATGCAGCCGGAGAGCCATCTGGAAATGGAAGTCTTCGAGAGAGCCTTCCCTTGATTCACAGACCCAAAGTTCCCAAATAGTTGTGACGTCTTCCGAAAAGTCTTCGTGCGGTCCACATAGAACTTCAGCGCTCTAGCTACATCCAGCGAGTGCAAAGTCCTCTCGGCCGGCGTCGAAGGTAACACCAAGGGCTTGTTGAGGTGGAAGTCCGATGGCACCTTGGGCATGAAGTAGGGGTGTGTCCTCACCACCACTCTTGTGTCATGAAAAGTCAAGTATGGAGGCTTGCAAGATAGGGCCTGAATCTCTCCCACTCGTCGTGCAGAGGTGATGGCCACGAGGAACGCTGTCTTCCATGACAGGAACTTCAAAGGTGCCGAATGCATAGGCTCGAATGGGGCTCCCATGAGCCTGGTCAGCACCACATTAAGCTCCCACCCGGGGCAGGGGCCTTCACCGGCAGGAACGATCGGAATAGTCCCTTCATAAATTCCTTTACCAGGCGATGAGACCACAAGGACGCCCGTCCCGTAGTCCTGGTATATCGGGAGATGGCAGCCAGATGTATTTTTATGGAGGCGTGAGCCAGTACAGCTTTGGGCAGCGACAGTAGGTACGGCAGCACTTGAGGGGCCGTAATCTGCAGAGGGTTAATCTTCTGTGCACGGCACCAGACAGAGAACCCCTTCCATTTATGACCGTAACACTTGAGAGTTGAGGACGCCCTGGCCTTTGCAAGAACCTCTCTGCAATCAGCCGGGATATCGTACCCTCCAAACTCTAGTGCTGCAGGAGCCAGGCCTGCAAGTTCAGTGACTGTGGGTGGGTCGTGGTGTAGAATGGCGCCTCCTTCTCTGGAGAGAAGATCCGCGTCTGCCGGCAGCATGACTGACGGGGACGTTGACAAGTCCAGAAGGTCGAGGAATCAGACCTGCCTCGGCCACGCCGGTGCAACGAGGATCATCCTGCACCTGGACTTCTTGAGCTGGCTGATGAGGCGGAGCAGCAACGGCAATGGAGGGATTGTGTATAGAAACAGGCCGTCCCAAGGGAACGAGAAAGCAACCTGCTGGCGAACCTCTGGCACTTGGAGTTCGTCGCCGTCGCGAACAGGTTTATCTGGGATTTGCCCCATTGTCGGAAGAGTCGATCCACTTGATCCTGGCGCAGTTCCCACTCGCGGCACGAGCGCAGCTCCCTGCTGAGTGAGTCGGCGCTGGTGTTTTTTATTCCTGCCAGGTGGAAGGGAACCAGAAACATCCCCTGGGCGACGGCCCAGTGCCACAGATCCTGGGCCTCCTTGGATAGGGCTGGGGATCTGGTGCCCCCCTGCTTCCGTATGTAGAACATCGTGGTGGTGTTTTCGGTGAAGACCCTCACCACTTTGTCCTTGAGGGACGGGAGGAACGACTTGAGCGCCCAGAACACTGCACGGAGCTCCAAGATGTTGATGTGAAGAGACCTCTCCTCCGGGAGCCAAAGGCCTCTTGCGTGGAGATCTCCGGTGTGGGCCCCTCAACCCTCCAGAGAGGCGTCCGTGGTCACCGTCTCCTGAAACCCTGGGGTTTGAAAGTCCGTGCCCGTCGTGAGGTGAGCCCGGGTGTCCCACCATAGGATCGCCCGACGGAACTCCTCGTCGAGGGGGATCCTGTCCTCGAAGCAGCCCCTCGCCTGAAACCAGCGGGTGTCGAGGAACTCCTGTAGCGGACGCATCCGAAGTCTGCAAAGGGGTACAAGGTAGATGCATGAGGACATCAACCCGAGAAGGGACTTGATGGACCTCACCCTGGTCACGTCCGTGGCTAACAGGCGCAGTACCTTGCACAGGATGGTCTTGGTCCTCTCCTCTGAAAGGGAGGCCAATTGCTCCACTGTATCGAGCTTCGCCCCCAAAAACAGTGCTACTTGCGATGGAACCAGGAGGGATTTGGGGTAGTTGATGGAGAACCCCACCTCCGTGAGCAACCGGACGGTCCTCGCCGTATGATCGACGGCAAGTTCCCTTGACCTTGCCCGGATTAGCCAGTCGTCCAGGTAGGGGTAGACGTGGATCCCCTGCAGGCACAGCCGCGCCGCCACTGCTGCCAGGCACTTGGTGAAATCCCTGGGTGCCGACTTTAATCCGAACGGTAGAGCTCTGAATTGGTAGTGGCATCCTTGAACCACGAACCCGAGGAACTTCCTGTGCCTTTTTAGAATGGGGATGTGGAAGTAAGCATCCTCCAGGTCCAACGACTATAGGAAGTCGCCTTCCTCCAGCTGCCCAAGCACGTGCTGGAGGGTGACCATCCTGAATTTCTATGCCTTGATGTATTTGTTTAACCGACGCACATCTAGGATGGGGCGCCAACCGCCTGTCTCCTTTTTGACGAGGAAGTACCTTGAGTACACTCCGGAGCCCCGGAGCCTCCTGGGGACGAGCTCGATGGCACCTTTCTTGAGCATCGTCTTTACTTCCAACAGCAGTTGAGGGACGTGATTCTCCTTCCTGGCCACAGGAGGAATGCAAGGGCACTTCTTTTGGAATTCCAGCGAGTGCCCGTTGGCCAGGGTGTCCAGCACCCAACGGTCGGTGGAGATGAACTCCCACACGCTGACGAACTTCATCAGCCGGCCTCCCACCGGGGTGCTTCGGTGGGGACCCGACGGCACGGCTGGGTCAGTCTTGTTTGGAGGAGGCCTTGCCGCCTTGGCCTCCTTGACGATGACGGCGGGATCCCCCTTGCTTGCCGGGACCTCTGTAGGCCTCCTGGGAAGAGGAGCGGGCCGCCTGGCGGTAAGCGGAGGAGCCACCGCTGGATCCTTTGGAGGCACCCTGTCTGCCTCCGGGGCTCCGAAAGGGCCGTCGCTGCTGAAGCACCCCAAGTGCCCGGGCCGTCTTGATGGCCTGTAGAGACTCATCCACCGCCTTACCAAAGAGGTTGTTGCCGTCGAACGGCATGTCCAACACTCTGGTCTGGATGTCCTGGCAAAAGTCTGTCGCCTTGAGCCATCCCCGTCGTCGGAGGCAAACTCCGTTGCACAGCTGGCGAAATCCGGTATCAGCGATGTCCGTCGCCACCGTTATGGCGTGATCCGACGCCACCTCGCCCTCCTGCAGAATTTCTAGGGCCTCTGACCTTTTGTCATCAGGCACGAAATTCAGCAGGGGAGCTATCTTGAACCAGAGCTCCCTGTCGTAGCGGGCCACGATCGCTAAGGCATTGGCCGCCTTAATCGTCGTCACCGCCGACGAGATGACTCGTCGTCCCATAGAGTCCAACTTCTTGCCCTCGCTGTCCGGCGGGGAAGTGGAAGTTGAAGCCGTCGTGCCCGCTGCCTTCTTCTTAGCCGCTGCCGAGACGACCGAGTCTGGCGTGGGCTGGGCCCTGAGGCACAAGGGGGAGGCATCAGGGACTCAGTACTTCTTCTCGTACCTGTCCCTCTTGGCGGGTGTCGTGGCAGGGTTCTTGAGGACAGCAAGCCCCTCGTCCCAGATGTCGTCGAGTAAAGGCACCGTGAGGACCGTCTTCCTCTTAGCCTCTCGTCGTTGGTACAGAAACCCCTCCTTTTTCTGTTCTTCAGGGCAGAGCTGGAAGAGCTTGGATGCCCTGGTTATCATGGCGTGGAAAGAGCTAACCTCATCGGCTGGGGACGCCCGCGCGGGGGCAGAGGGGGGTGACGACGGGAGGTCTGCTGTGTCATCGCCGCCGTCATCGTCCGTCGCCGTATCTGTCGCCGTATCCTCTCCCGGAGAGGGGGATGAGGGGTCCACCGGTCTCGCAGGCACGAAGGGCAGAGCGGGGTGGACTCTCCTTCGTTTGTTCGGAGGGCGGTTCTGGCTCCTCCGTCGGGGTGCGTGGTAATCTCGTCCTTATCTCGGTACATAAGGATTGTATTGCCAACAAAATGGGCGCCCAGCTATCCTGGGGCTCGGGAAATGGCTGCGACGGATGGGATGGCCGCTCCATTGGGCCCTGTTTGTCGTCGCTATCTTCGATCACGTCAGCAGTGACCGTCCCCTGGGATCGAACCTTCTCAAACCTCTCGTTGAGGTTTCTGAACCTCTCATTGAGGCCTATGGACCTTTCGTTGAGGCCCTTTCCGGTCTCCACCAGTTCCTCCTCAGAGGCTGATTCCGAGTCTGTAATGGCCACCGCCCCCCCCGCCCCCTCTTTTTCAGCCGGGGGCTTCACGGGGGTCTTAGCGATGGGCTGGAAAGAGGATTCCCTCTGCGGCGGCAGAGATACTCTGGGCCCAGAGGCCCTTTCCATTGGCGTAGTCTCAGCCGGCTCCGCCAGGGTCGCAGCGACCACTTCGGTAGAGGCCTTAGCCGGGTGGATCAGAGCCCCCACCACCTTAGGTGCGTCCTGGGCCTTCGCCTTGAGGGGAGGGTCAGCGCCTCGCTCCCCCTTCAAGATCGACTGGGTCCGCTCCAGAGGCCTACCCAGGTTCTCGGACTTCCTCTTCCCCGAACCAGAGCGCTGGCTCGTGGTCGAACGTGCCTGGGAAGTAGCGCCCTGCATGGCAACCGAAGAGCCTGACCTTTCGGTGCTCCCGGAGCCCGCGGACTCGCGGTGCTTGGCCTTCTGTTGGGCCCCCGTCGCCGGGGCGCCCTCAAAGGACTTAGAAGCCCGCTCAGACTACTTCTTCGCCTTCTCACTTTCTGTGCCCTTCTCCAGCCAGGTGGCGAGGCGGGAACGACGATCTTGTGTGGTCCGTTCCGAAAGGTTCTTGCAGAACGCACAGTCCTTCTCCACGTGCGTCTTGTCCCCATGGAGGCAGTAGAGGCATTGTGAATGCTTGTCCTCCTTAAAAACGTTATATAATCCGCATCCAGGGCAGTTCCTGAACAGCTTGGATCCGGGCGTCGAGCTCCCCTTGTCCTGGGCCATGTCTGTTGAGGTAGGCCGCAGATCTTCCGGAATCCTCAAAGATGTGTAAACTTGACGAAAACTTCACCCTTGAGGGGCATAGAAGAATTCCGAAACGGGTCCCCGTTATCGGAAGTAGAAACGGTGGAGCATGAGGCTCAATTAAACCGAAAAAATTAGAAATTCTCCTAAAAAAGCGTGAGAACGCAGTAAAGAACTCGAGAGCTAAACACGAGGACTCCCAACACTTGAGCGTGCAGTAAAAATCTGAGGATTGCTGCCAGAGGTGGGGCTTAGGGAGAGGGCAGTCATTGGCTGGGGGCAGTATGACCCAGAGATCAGTGATTGGTTACTACTAAGAAATACAGATTGGAAACGAAACTGATACTGATTTTTTCTTTACTGAGGATTCCCAGCCTGAATGGGAATATTCATGAGCATGTGAATCAATGCCAGACCCCATGCTGGAGAAGTAGCACGTGCGGCGCCCGTTGGCCTCAGTTCTGTTTTTCCCTTTTCACCTTTGATTTTGTACTGTGTAGATTGTGCCAGTTGGCAGGTATCAGCCTTGCGAGAGTTGAGTTGGCAATAACCCGGAAAAATCTACAGAGGGGTAGGCTGGGAGGGCGATGAGGAATACGTTGGAGGAACATCCAATCGAAGAACGTTACCAGTTGGTAACTAACTTGTTCTTCGAGTGGATTGTGTCCTCCAACGTATTCCTCACCTTAGATAGACTCCCAAAGCAGTATGGATAATTTCTCTGGAGGAGGGGTTAGATTTTTCAATGCCCTTAGATGGCTGAATATAGTACTGCTTTACCAAAATTCAGCTCCTTAGACTGGGAAGCATCCAGACTATAGAATTTTGAAAAGGTGTGCAGTGAAGACCAAGTTGCTGCTTCACAAATGGACCTTATTGGAACACCTCTTTGAAGGGCTGTCGAAGAGGCGATGCCTCTGGTGGAATGAGCCCTTACCCCTTCTGGTGGGTCTTTTTGTGCTAATCTGTAGCATTCTGAAATGCAAAGCACAATCCAGCGTGATATTGTCTGTTTTGTCACCAATTGACCCAATTTCCTTCAGGTGAAGCCGATAAACAGTTGGTTGTCCATCCACTCTAAGCTTGGAAAGCCTAGAGATGTAAAAGCTTAAAGCTCTTCTTGGATCCAACCTGTGTAATCTTTCCTCCTCCTTAGTAGGATGAGCTGGAGGATAGAATGAGGATAAAACAATTTTCTGACAAATGAAAATCAGATAATACTTTAGACAGTGCCTGCAATTCGCTCACTCTTCTTGCAGATGTTAAAGAAACTAGGAAAGCAGTTTCCCATGTCAGTAATCTTAACAGACAAGTTTTCAAAGGCTCAAAAGGAGCACACATTAAGAATTTTAGAACCAGATTGAGATCCCAAATTGGCACTTGGAATGGGTAAGGAGGAAACACATTAGTGAGTCCCTTTAAGAATTGCACAACCAAAGGAATTTTGAAATAGGAGCATTCTTCCGCCGAGTGCTTGAAGATGGAAAGCGCTGCAAGATAACCTTTAATGGTACCAACATTTAGACCTCTATGCGCTAGAGACAAGAGGAAGGACAGTACATCCGGAATAGAACATAGAAAAGGATCGACATTCTTTTCTCTACACCAGTTGCAAAACTTCCTCCAACGGCAACTGTATAGAGATTTTGTTGCTGAACTTCTTGCCAAAAGCAACACCTCCATGACGTCTTCTCCAAGGTCCCAATCCTTGTATCTCAGCCTTTCATATACCAAGCGTGAAGGTTGAGAGTGTTGACCTCTGGATGGAGAACCTGACCCTCCATTTGTGAGAGAAGGTCCTCTCTCTGAGGAAGACGTACTTGGGGACAGATGGACATGTCTAGAAGGTCTGAGTACCACGTTCTCCTGGCCCAATCCGGGGCAATTAGGATCATGCGGTTCCCGAACCGTCTGTCTCCTGATGACCTGAGGAATGACGGGAATCGGAGGGGACGCGTAAAATAGTGGGAAATTCCACTCCACGACAAATGCGTCTCCCAGGGCTCCTCTCGGGGGAAATTCCCTTGAGCAATACCCTTTGCACTTCCGGTTGATTCCGGTCGCAAATAGGTCTACTTGAGGGGTTCCCCAAAGGGCGAAGATCTCTTGAATGACTTCCTGAGCCAGTTCCCATTCGTGGGACACCGTGCTCTGCCTGCTCAGAGCATCTGCCGTCATAGTCTCCTCCCCAGCTAGATTAACTGCTATTAAAGAGATTCCTTCCAGAATTGCCCAATACAGAGCTGCATTGCCTCTCTGCACAGAGGTAGTGACCCTACACCTCCTCTTTTGTTTAGATAATGCATGGCCACTGTGTTGTCCGTCATTATCAGGACATTTTTTCCCCTGACAGATGGCAGGAAAGCTTTCAGCGCTTGTGTGATTGCTCTCAGCTCTAAAAGGTTGATGTGTAGTTTGGACTCCGATGGAGACCAACGACTGCTGATTGTCAGATCGTTGGCATGAGCTCCCCACCCCATGAGTGAGGCGTCCGTCACTACTGTGATCTCTGGCAATGGTTGCCAAAAAAAGTTTTCCTTTTAGGATGTTCTCTGTTCAAGTCCACCATAAAAGATCTTGTCGAATCTTATTTGGAATCTGGAGAAGATGTGTCATTTGACCTGAGAACTGGGACCACTGAGTCTTTAGAGCCCATTGAAGGGATCTCATACTCAAACGTGCCTCTGGCACCAGGAAGATGCAGGATGCCATGAGGCCGAGCAACCTTAAGAAGTCGTAGGCCTGGAGATTTTGGGCATTTTGGAATTTGGAAACCATCTGAAGAATGTCTTGAGCCCTTGACTTGGGAGGCGAGCTCTTTCCCAAGGAAGTGTCTAATACAGCTCCTATGTGCTGGAGCTGTTGGGAAGGTGTCATTTGAGACTTCTTGAAATTTAGGGAGAAGCTCAGTCTGTGGAGGAAGTGGCAGGTGACTTTCAGATGATCCAGTGCTTGTTTGGCAGAACGTGCCCTGATCAACCAATTGTCCAGGTAGGGGTAGACATGAATCCCCCCTCTCCTGTGGTGCGCTGCCACCACTACCATTAACTTGGTGAAGACCCTCGGGGCGGAGGTCAATCCGAATGGCAGGACTCGAAACTGATAGTATGAGTCACCAACTACGAACCACAGGTATTTTCTGTGCTCGAGATGAATCGGCACATGAAAATAAGCATCCTGGAGGTCCAATGACACCAACTAGTCCTGAAGTTGAAGGGCCTGAAGGATCTGAGAAAGGGTAACCATCTTGACTTGTTCTTCCTCAGGAACTTGTTCAAGTTTCTTAAGTCAAAGATGGGTTTCAGTCCTCCGTCCTTTTTGGGGATCAAAAAATACAGGGAGTACCATCCCTTGTTCTTTTCCGCTGCAGGTACAGGTTATATAGCACCTTTCTCCAGCAGGGTTAGAACTTCCTGCTGTAGGAGTGGGTCTGAAAACTTCAAAGGGTGTCTCCCTGGCGGATTGCTTTTAGGTTGCATTAGAAAAGGAAGGCAGTAACCTTGGGCTATTATTTCTAGAGCCCAAACATCTGAAGTAATGGCTCGCCATTCTTGCAGATGCTGTGACAGCCTGCCTCCTACAGGTGTTTTGTGATGCAAATCCTCAAAGTTGTTTTGTGGCAGTTGTTGCAGCCGCTGATGGCAAAGAGGCTGCAGCTGGAGCTGGCTTTGCACGTTTTGCTCGTCCACCGCGAGTGGCCTTTCTCTGGCCCCTTTGACTGGCCATTCCTCTCGCCTTTCCATATGAGGAGTAGTAACGATAGGATCGTCCCCTCCACGATTGTCCTGGCGCTCGAAAAGGCGGAGGTTGCCTAATAGCAGCCCCTAACGATTTGTCAGCTGCTTTTGAGGTCTGAAACCTCTGAAGGCTTTCGTAAGCCTTGCTGCCAAAAAGGTGAGACCCGTCAAAGGGCATGTTTAGAAGGCGGTTCTGTACGTCCGGTGCGAAACCCAACTTCCGTAACCACGCGAATCTGCGCATTACCGTGCTAGTGCCCATGGACCTGCTTACACTATCCGCAGTGCCCAATACAGATTGAAGGGATTCCTGTATGGCTTCCTTTCCATCTCTAACGATGGCTAGGAACCCCTTCCCTTTTGTCCCCTTCTTTTATGTGCTCCGCCGCCATTGCGATGCACTCCCACAGAGTGTATGAAAACTTTGCCAAGGCACATGTGGAGTTGGCAGATTTTAAAGCCATAATCCCAGCTGAAAATACCTTCCGTGCCCAGCCATCCACACGCTTATCGTCCCTGTCTGGAGGGATAGAAGGGTATGCAAGTTTGGCAGAAGCTGTGGCTGCCTGTATGACCAGACTCTCAGGAGTGGGATGTTTGGACAGATAGCCAGGGTTGCTACTGGCAGGGTGGTATTTTGAGGTGAGGGATTTATTTGCTGGAGGAATAGAATCTGGAGTTTCCCAATTCTTGGCCACCCTATTTTGCAGGGCTACATGAAAGGGTAGTACAGGGTCTTCGGTGGGACCGTGGTCCAATATATCTGTCAAATCATCCTGGATGAATTGGGCTGATCCTAAGTAATCTACTACCTTCGTCATTAACGGACGGTATGATGGACGGCATGCTCTCCTGGTTCTGGTCTGCCAAAGTCATTTTCAGGAGATGTGTCAACGCCACTTGCATTGTGTAATGATTCCACCAAGTCCCTCATTCTGCTTTCTTCTGAAATCAGGCATTCTGGGAGATTTGGGGTGCCATATTCTCCTCATCAGATCTTTCCTGTTCCTCAAAAATTGAGGTCGGGACTTGAAAAACTCCTTCCTAGGGAGAGGCTTGAAAACCTCCTCTGGGAGGCAGGAGGAAGAGGTGTATTACAGGGCTCTGAGGGTATTACAGGCCCTGTAACCCTGTAGTTCCCCTTTTTCTGCCTAGACTGGCTTGGCTGGAGCCTTTGGCACTGAGGGCTTCGGGGTCGACGTCGACAAAGGCGTTAATGGCGTCGACGAAATAGTGGTCGTCGACGGAGCCTGCTTCGAGGGCATCGAGGCGCCCTTCGAAGATTTGCCCTTCGAGGTGCGTTGGGTCTCGGACGGCGTCGGTGACCTCGAGCGGTCGACTCGACTCGAGCGGTCCTTTTCGCTTGGCGTCCTGGAAGGTTCTCTGTCCTTCCTTTTTCGATCACCCGGGCTCGAGGGCGCGTGAGTGTCGGAGCGATGACGCTCCCGGCCAGCTTCCGAAGAAGGCGCGGACCGAGGCTTCGCTTTCTCAAACACCTCCATCATTTTGACCCTGAATGCTTCCCACTCTTCGGAGGACGAATGTTTCGTAGGACATTTCATCCTTTTTGGGGACTCGTCTGAGGTGGAGGGGGACCTGTGGCGTCGTTTCTTCGTTTTTTGTGTCGAAGACGACGAGCGATGGGAATCGCTTCGGGACCTGGACCGATGCCTTTCACGTCGAGGAGATTTCTTCTCACGGGACCTCGACTCGACGCTAGAGGCTTTACGGTCGGGTTTGCGACCTACTTGTAGTTTCCCCTCCTTTCTCGCAAGGCCTTCCCCGTCATCGCCTGACACTTCGTACAGGCCTCCATGTCGTGGCCTTCTCCGAGGCACCACAAACACTCACGGTGCAGGTCTGTGATCGACATTTTTGAACCGCACGACTTGCACTTTTTGAAACCCGATCTCGGGGTCGTGGTCGGCATCGATGACGAGGACATATTGTTTATTTACTATCTTCACAGAACTCGAGGCGCGCCGAATCACCGAAGCAACGTATACTGCGAAAAAAGGAACTGTGCTACTTATATACCCGATGACGTCACCCTCGACGAAGGCCTTCGAGGGACCATCGACTCGACAACATCGACGCACGGCGCCCACTGGCGAAAACATTTCTGAAGAGCAGCAAAGCTGGATGGAATACATCTAAGATGAGGAATATGTTGGAAGACACAATCCACTCGAAATAGAGTTTACTCTCAAAAAAGCAAAAAATGCAGCATAAGCTCCAAGGGAAAAGCACGACACTTGAACGTGCGGTAACAATCTGAAGATGGCTGCCAGAGGAGGGGCTTGGGTAGAGGGCAGTATTGGCTGCGAACAGTATGGCCCAGAGTTCAGCAATTGGTTTTTGGGAGAAAGACAGTTCAGAAACAAAACAAACTGATTTTTCTTTTACAGACGATTCCCGGCCTGACGACAGGGAATCTTCAGGAGCATGGGAATCCATGCCAGACCCCATGCTGGAGAACATTTCTTTCCGTGTACAAACCGATTACCCACACTGGAATAATCAGTCATCAGGAAACTCGGGCATTGAAATTTAAAGTTGCAAGCTACTTGTCAAGCATAAAAGTCACTTGCCCCCTCAATTCTTTACTTACACAGAGCACACCATTTCTTACTTACCAAGTGTCAATTATCAGCAGCCAATGGCTACTGGCAAGGCCATACTGAGGCCTGCTAATAATTGTGCATTTCTTCCAGCAGGATGACAAAAGCTCTTTTTAGCTACATTTAAACATTCACAGGCTACAAACTAAGCATCTCCGGGATTTTCAAACACAGGTCTTTGCTGCTCTTGGAACATCCTCCCATGCTCCTCTAACTTCCCTGGTTTTCAATTGGTTGCAGCAAAAAAGGAAAAACAGTTGACTAGCTTTTCTAAAGGGCGTCTTTTACAGGTATCTTTGAATATCTAGGGAGACTTTCTGTAACTCCCCTGCACACTGCTTAGTCATCAAATAAGACAGAAACGCAGGCCCATCCTCCGCATACAACTCCCTTTACACTTGCATCTTGAACATGTACAATTGTTTCAGATCAGCCCTGTCCAGTTTCTGGAGCTCATTTCCACTTGCCAAGCACCACTTCGCATATTGGGCTAATTATCAGGTGTATTCTTGGACAGAAGAGCAAGTTTTCCCCACTCGGTATGTTTGTTTCTTTACGACCTGAGCTTATGTGTTTGAGATGCAGAGCAATTTCTCAGGGGATTCACCTCCCATGTGCAGAACCATTTGTAGAGGAGAGTTCAAATCTTTGACCATTTACAGCAGACAGGCTGTCTTACCATAAACTGTTATGATTGAAGGGGGATGCGAGAATGCTTTGCCACAGTCTATTTGTGCATTTACGGTTATAATGTATCTAGGGGGGTGAGCTGGCCTTGGGCTCTTGCAGATAAATATAGCTGTTCTGCACAAACATACATTGCTTCAGACATAATGGTGGGTTATGTGTGAATCTATGAGAGTTCAAATTCTCAACATTTGTTTTTTTTTTAGTTGCACAAAAGAGGACAACTAGGAAGGTTGTCAAGCGCTTCAGGTCTAAGATGAGCCCGCACAGATGTTTATCAAACTGTGTATTGGTGGATGGTCAGTTTATGCTGATGGCCTTTCAGTTGAACATACTGGGTACAATAAAGATGCCTGGGATACACTTATTTGGACTAGTAAAAAGGCTGGATTGGATTGCTCCTGGGGAGGGTCGGACCAACTGCAGACTCAAATTGTCCTTGCACAAAACGGGCAGCCAATGAGAGTATGAGCAATCATGGTTGATGGCTTTGCAAGGGTTTTATGATTTTTACTGTAGGCATGTTGGTGCTACATAGTGGTTAGAAAGCACATTTGAAATGTAGAAGTGTTTTGGGAAAAACGTTGGCAAAGCAAGCATTCGCCTTTCTGTACTGGGCGGTGTTTTGCAAGTGATGATTTTGCAGTTCTATCCTAGACAGAGACACTTCGACCTATGCCTCCAACCTAATCATCAGTGGATCACATATACATTACTTATCGTAATCTTATTTCTGATGCTTGAATATTCTTAGATTCACATGCTTTACATAGGCCAACATCTAGTGGTAGGTGCCGATTATTGCACAGGTTTTCGAAGTAAGAAAAGGCATCCACTGGGCATGTTTGTAATAATATCCCTAGTGCGACGTCTACTTTACCCATGATCCCTGACGCGTCGACGTCCCTCAGATTATTTGTTTCTAAAGTGTAAGCGTGGAGACTAGGTAAACTATGATGAGGTGTGAAAACATCTATGATTTACCCAAGAACCTTCAACTCCAAGATGCGAGGAAGTGCGGGCGCATGTGATTATAAGGAGATACAAGCATCAGAAATATGATTACGGTAAGTAATGTATGCCTTCTGAGGCTTGTGGATCTCCTTAAATTCACATGTTTTGCATAGATTAGCAAGCAGTTCTTGAAGAAGGAGGTGTGTTGTTTGAAGGTAGAGTGGCAAAGATATGTTTTAACACCACCTGGCCCACCTGTGCATCACCTTTAGAATGTGTATCTAAAAAGTAATGTGGTGTCCAAGTATGAATGAACTCCAAGTGGCAGCTTTGCAAATGGCATCTAAGGGCAGATTTGCAATGAAAGCTAGAGTTACCCCTGTGCCCCGAGTTGAGTGCTTCATTGGAAACATTCTTCTAGCAAGAGAATAGCAAAGTTGGCAATCCATTTTGAAATAGCCGATTTAGAGATAGGATCACCCTCTCTCCCTGCGGCTAGAGATACATAAGAAACATAACTTTTTTCTGATTAGTTTTGTCTTTTGTAGGTAATACATGACAGCCCTTCTGACATCTAGAGCATGTAGGCTTTTGAATTGTAGGCTATGAATTGATTTACATGGAATATTTAGATGAGTTTTGGAGAAAACTGGGCATGTGTGCATAGCACAACTTTGTCTTTGTGAATAATTACAAAGGGATCTTGTACAGACAGTGCTTGTAGTCCACTAACCCTTCCTGTAGATGTGATAGCAACAAGGAAAGCAGTCTTATAAGTGAAATGTTTAAGACTGGCTTTATACATTGGTTCGAAAGAAAGGGGCCCTCTTGAGTCTTGTAAGTACAAAATTCAAGTCCCAGCCGGGAGTTGGATTAGAAACTGGAGGGTATCATTTTTTTAACACCCTCCATGAATGCCGTAACGACAAGCACCTTCCACCATGAAACCTTTCTTTGTGATGTGGTGTAGGCTGAGATTGCAGCTAGACATATTTATTTATTGGGTTTTTCTAATGCGCCAATACACAATGTGTTTCGAGGCGCAACAAGACAAGGGGGCCGGGGGGTGGCACGCGGAGAACAATGATGACAAAACAGAATAGTCCAACTAGGCCTTGTGACATTTGGATCATGCAAGTGCAGTAAGAAGTGCAGGAGAAGGGGGGAGTAGCAGAGGGTTAAACGAGTGCCTGGGGAGGCCAAGTGGACAGAGCCCAAGAAGAAGGGAGTGCAGGGGCATAAGGTCCATGTGCCAAGTCCGAGGAACGGGCTGGAAGGGCTAAAGGGGTGCAGGCCCGCCAGGCTACTGCAGGGGAAGGAGGCCCAGAAATGAAAGTGCAGTTTGGGGAGGGGGGGGGGGGGGGGGGAGGGTTGCCTTGTAAGAATCTGAAGGAACCAGGCAGCCAGTCAAGAGGCAGAGGTGGGGAAGAGGGGAGGGGGAGAACGAAGGAGGATGAGAAAAGGAGGGTCTTGAGAAGCTTCCGGAATTTAAGGACATCTGGCTCAAGTCTGAGGGGGGCAGGGAGGCCATTCCAGAGGGAGGCTCCTGCAGAGGAGAGAGATCTACCCACCACTCTCTGCTTGGAGAAGCGCCTGATCCGCATAGTGTTGGAGCTAAAAGAATGAAGGGCTCCAGCAGGGAGGTATTTAGGGAGAGAGAGTTGGATGTAGTGGGATGCCAGGCCCCAGAAAGCCTTGTGGATGATGCAGAGGGTTTTGAACTTGATCCTCGTAGCAACTGGGAGCTAGTGGAGACATTTTAGGGCTGGAGAGAACTTGTTCCTGGGCTTGAGGCCAAGGATAAGTCTTGCAGTTCTATTCTGGATTAGTTGAAGGGGGCAAAGGCAGGAGTTAGGTTGGTTAAGGAAGAGGCTGTTACAGAAGTCCAGCCTGGAGAGGACCAGAGCTTTGGAGACAATGATTTCTGGGGGAAGGTGAGGAAAGGAATGATCTGAAGACTAAGCCTGATTCTAACAGATACTGTAAATAGTGTAGATATGTTAAAGTGAACAGTCAATTGGATTGATTGTACATGCTTTGCACCATAACACAAAATGATTGCATTTGTTGAAATATCAATGTCTTGCATTTGGCTGACATGCTTCTTTAAGAATGTCCATGCACCTCTGGTCTAGGTTTAAATGACCAAATTCTATGACTTTAGGAGCCAAGCTGCTAAATTCAATGTTTGAGGGCATAGGAAAAGTGCTGGCCCTTGGTTCTGTGACAACATGTTGAACAGACACTGTAGTCTTATGGGAGGACAATGAAACATCATTTATAGGTGTGAAAACCATGTGTGTCATGCCCACATTGGAACTATTAGGATTATTGTTACTTGTTCCTGGAGTAGCTTGTGGAATATTCTGTTAAAAGGTGTAGTGGAGGGTTGGGGGCAGGAGTATGCACATTTTCCTAACCAGTTCATTAACAGAGCGTTCTCCTTGGATCTTGTCTGGTGAAATCTGGATGTGTTGTCTTGGCATTGTGCGTTCTCTTGCGTAGCAAAGAGGTCTATCTCTGGGAACCCCCAGTTTGAGAAGACGTTAGGGAGATTTATCAGTTTTATGCTCAATGCCCTTTCCTAGTGAGACCTCCAGCACTTTTTGCTGAACTTCTGGAGCTTTTCCTTTCTATCCTGAATGAGGGGAGCCTTTTTCCTCTCATTAATTCTTATTTGCTCTGACTTTTGGAACTCTGTTCTTTGTGTGTTACCCATTTTCTATGCAGTCTGCTTTCCTCCATATCTCTTAACTTTTGCAGCACACAGCACCGTATGTGCAGTGTTGCTGGCGACCCTTTCGGTTCTGCCTTGTGATTCTTTAACTATCCTTGAAAACTACTGTTCTGATGGATAGAGGGATAGTGTGTATCCTTCCTAAAACTTTATCTTATGAGAGACATCACCCTATGTGGAGTACTAAGGGGATACCTAGTATCTCTCTTATTCTGTGACTTTCTAGTCAGAGTGACAAACCTAAAGATAAGGCTCGTAGCAGTGGACTTGTTCTACCAACTTTTGTATTATTTTTTACCGTAGACTAGAATCTCCGTCTCGGTTATGCACAATAGGGTCACCATGTTCTAACATGGTGGCTCCTTTCATTTTTTGCCATTTCCCGTGTGGTTGTCCTTTGTTAGCCCTTCTTCTACCATTCCGGTAGGGGAGGTCTGTGTGCGAGTTTTGCTTTTTGACGGGAACCACTGGGTGTCCCTGCCTAGGCTCCAGTGTGTCTGCAAGGACAGGAAGCAGGAGAGGTGTTTAACCCTCCCCTGTCCTGTGTCTGCTAGAGTGCCTGAATGGAACCAGTTTCCACTGGAGGGCTGGCTGTCCTGATTGGACCACCACCCACCCCTTTCTGAAAACTGCTGAGAGGAGTGAATGGGAAATCCGAATAAAAGGGGAGGTTCCCGAGGAAGAAGGCAAGTTGACCACTGGAACAGAAGCCGAAGCTGAAGACGACCAGAAATGCCTGCAGACCCTTCCAATAATCGTGAGGCGACCATTGATGTCCTGACTGTTTTCTTATCAACAGAGGAGCTCCGAAGAGGACGACTCCTTCCCTTCGGCTGGTGGGAGCAAGTAGGCACGTGACGAACTGCAGATCGAGCAATCTCCAGAGGTGCTGTGACCGCCTGGGGCTGCAAACCGCGAATACCGGAAGACAGCTGACCCATTTGCAGTGCAAAGTCTTTTTGTGGAGAAATCCGTCCAGAACTTTGGTGAACTCCAGTTGGACCTCCAGAGGCACCAACCCACGCATCCAAGTTCCCTCACCAGAGTGCAGGATTGCAGAATGGAGGAAGATCGACCGGGCAATAACTGTCCATTGTTGGAGCTGATAACAAGGCACCAAAATCGCAGACCAACGTGGGAGACTGAAGAAATCCTTGCTGAGGGTTCTCTCTCATGACTGCTGCTGTGACATCCCATTCAGAGTCCTTCCTTTCGTCACCAGAAGAGAATCCAGCTAAGTTTTCATCATCCACCCTAAGGTACTGTGGGGCTAAAGGTAGAACTTACCTTAAGTTGAATAGTCGCTCCAGTGTGACTGGAGTGCGCAAAAAGGTGTTGGGTGTCCACCCATACTTTTGACACAGCCTTCACAGCTTGTGTCCTACTGGGGAATCCTTTGCAGGGTCCCTATAACTTGTGTTATCTTGCTGAGCATTTTTAGTTAAACTTTGCCTTTTTGGTTGCTGCATAAGACTTTTGTTCCACTCCTACACTGACTTTGATGAACTCTTGAATAGGTAGGGATTGGACTTGTACTTTTCCTTCCCAAAGACTTTGTCTGATGTGACTGCGTAATTAATAAGGAACAAGTTACTTACCTGTAACTGTTGTTCTCCAGCATGGGTCTGGCATGGATTCAGATGCTCATGAATATTCCCAGTCGTCAGGCCGGGAATCCTCGGTAAAGAAAAAATCAGTATCAGTTTCGTTTCTAATCTGTCTTTCTCAGTAGTAACCAATACCCTGGTCTCTGGGTCATACTGCCCCCAGCCCTTGACTGCCCTCTCCCTAAGCCACGCCTCTGGCAGCCATCTTCAGATTTGGTAGCACGCAAAGTGGCAGTATGACCAAGTGAAGAGCCGTAGAGGGGTAGGAGGGAGGGTTCGCATGTGAATCCATGCCAGACCCATGCTGGAGAACGACAGTTACAGGTAAGTAACTTGTTCCTTCTCCAGCATGGGGTCTGGCATGGATTCACATGCTCATGAATATAAGAATACATAGCAGTACACACATGCACAACCAACGGGAGGTGGAAAAAAAGGCTCAACATTAAGCATTACATCAAAAGAACTAGTTACTCTTACCTTGTAACGTTCTTTCGATGGGATGTTCCTCCGACGTATTCCTTATCTTAGATAGAAATCCTTCAGCTTTGCTGGCCTCGGAAAATTTTTTCGCCAGAGGGCGCTGCGCGTCGATGATCGCCGAGTCGATGACCCTCGACGGCCTCCGTGCCGACGTCGACGTCATCCTGCCTATAAAGGCCGCGCGCAGCGTCCGTTGCTCAGTTCCGTTTTGTAGTCCCCAGTAATGTTTTTGGATTAGACTAATCACCTTGAAGGAGCATAGGCTGCAAACCCACAGGAAGTCATACTGCGGGGATGGATGGGAGGGTCGATAAGGAATACGTCGGAGGAACATCCCATCGAAAGAACGTTACAAGGTAAGAGTAACTAGTTCTTCGAAGGGATTGTGTCCTCCGACGTATTCCTTATCTTAGATAGACTCCCATAGCAGTGGTATTGTGACTGGAGGCGGGAGTAATAAAAGTTATGTTACCCTTCCAGAATGGACAGAGTGTAACACAGCCTTGCCGAATCTAGTTTCTTGACTAGAGGAGGAATCCAGGCTATAGAATTTGGTAAATGTATGTGCGGACGACCATGTGGCAGCCGCACATATATCTCGAATTGGCACCCCTCTTTGAAGGGCTGAGGATGTTGCGATACCCCTGGTAGAATGAGCCCTTAGATTTTGAGGAGGCTCCTTTCCTGCCAATTTGTAGCACTCCAGAATGGCTAAAATAATCCATCTGGAGATGGTTTGTTTTGTTATTGGAAGGCCCAACTTATGTCCTGCATAACCTACAAAGAGTTGGTCTGCTTGTCTGATCTTAGCCAATCTGCTGATATAGAAGCTCAAGGCTCGCTTAGGGTCCAGCCTGTGCAGTCTCTCTTCCTCCTTCCCCGGATGAGGAGGAGGGTAGAAAGAAGGTAATATAATCTTCTGAGTGATGTGAAACTCCGAGACTACCTTCGGGAGGAAGTTAGGCTTCACCTGAAGAACAACTTTGTCCTTGTAAAAGATTGTATGTGGAGGTTTACACGATAAGGCTTGCAACTCGCTAACCCTTCTAGCAGATGTCAATGCTATTAGCAAAACAGTTTTGAGGGTGAGAAGCTTCAATGAACAAGAGTGTAGTGGTTCAAAAGGGGCACCCTTTAGGAAGTTTAAAATTAGGTTTAAATCCCATAAGGGAACTTGAAAAGGTTTCGGGGGATAAACATTAGTTAATCCTTTTAGGTATTGTATTACCAATGGAATTTTGAAGTATGAAGGCTCCTCTGCAGTGCGCTTAAAGATTGATAGCGCTGCGAGATAGCCCTTAATTGTGCCAACCTGTAGGCCTGAATTAGCCAGGTAAAGTAAGAATGACAACACCATAGGTGTACCACAAGAAAAGGGTTCAATATTCTTTTCTCTGCACCAGCTGCAAAATTTGTTCCAACGGCAGCGGTATAGAGTTTTAGTTGCCGGCCTTCTGGCCGAAAGCAACACCTCCATAACCTCATCCGGAAGGTCCCAATCCTTGTACCTCAACCTTTCAGACACCAAGCGTGAAGGTTGAGGGTCTTGATGGCTGGATGGAGAACCTGACCTTCCTTCTGCGAGAGAAGATCCTCTCTGTATGGCAGTCGAATTGGAGGGCAGATGGACATGTCTAGAAGGTCCGGGTACCACGTTCTCCTGGCCCAATCCGGGGCAATTAGGATCATGGTCTTCCGAAACCTTCTCAACCTCCTGATCATTTGAGGAATGACAGGGACCGGAGGGAACGCGTACAGAAGTGGGAACTCCCAGTCCACTACGAACGCATCTCCTAGAGCTCCTCTCGGGGGAAATTCCCTTGAGCAAAATCTGTCGCACTTCCTGTTGATACTGGTGGCGAACAGATCCACTTGAGGGGTTCCCCAAAGGGCGAAGATCTCTTGAAGGACTTCCTGAGCTATCTCCCACTCGTGAGAGACTGTGCTCTGCCTGCTCAGAGCGTCCGCTGTCAAGTTCTTCTCTCCGGCTAGGTGAATTGCCGATAGAGAGATTCCTTCCTGAATTGCCCAAAACCAGAGCTGCATCGCCTCTCTGCACAGTGGTAGTGAGCCTACGCCTCCTCTTTTGTTGAGGTAGTGCATGGCCACTGTATTGTCCGTCATTATTAGGACGTTTCTTCCCCGTACAGACGGCAGAAAAGCCTTCAGCGCTAGTCTGATGGCTCTCAGCTCCAACAGGTTGATATGTAGTCTGGACTCCGATGGAGACCAACGACCGCTGATGGTCAAGTCGTTGGCGTGAGCTCCCCACCCCGTGAGTGAGGCATCCGTGACTACTGTTATCTCCGGCCATGGTTGCCAAAACATTTCTCCTTTCAGGATGTTCTCCCGACAGGCCCACCACTGAAGGTCTCGGGCTACTTTGACCGGGATCCGAAGGAGATCTGTCATCCTTCCTGAGAACTGTGACCACTGAGTTCTCAGTGCCCACTGGAGGGATCTCATTCTCAGGCGAGCCTCCGGCACGAGGAATATGCAGGATGCCATGAGGCCTAGCAACCTCAGAAAGTCGTAGGCTGGGAGATATTGGGCATTCTGAAATCTGATGACCATCTGCAGAATATCTCGAGCCCTCACCTCTGGTGGCAAGGCTTTTCCCAGGGAAGTGTCCAGGACTGCTCCAATGAATTGGAGTCTCTGTGATGGTATCATCTGTGACTTCTTTAAATTGAGGGAGAAGCCCAGCTTGTGAAGGAAGTGGCAAACATAATCTAGTTGTCTCTGAGCCTGTTCCGAAGATACAGCTCTGATCAACCAATCGTCTAGGTAAGGGTAGACATGAATCCCTTCCCTCCTTAGACTTGCAGCCACAACCGACATTAGCTTGGTAAAGACCCTCGGGGCGGAGGTTAGCCCAAATGGCAGAACTCGAAATTGATAATGAGAGCTGCCAATTGCGAACCTCAGGTATCTCCTGTGCCTGGGATGGATCGGCACATGGAAATAAGCGTCCTGGAGGTCTAGAGATACCAACCAGTCCTGAAGCTGGAGGGCCTGAAGGATCTGAGAGAGAGTCACCATCTTGAACTTGTCCTTTCGGAGGAATTTGTTCAATTCCCGTAAGTCTAAGATGGGTCTCAGTCCTCCGTCCTTCTTCGGTATTATGAAGTAGGGGGAGTACCAACCCTTGTTCCTTTCCGCTACAGGTACCAGTTCTATGGCACCTTTCTCTAGCAGGTCTAAAACCTCCTGCAAGAGGAGCGGATCTGGAAGCTTCAAAGGGTTGTTCCCCGGTGGATGACTCTGAGGGATATGTAGGAAGGGCAGGCAGTAACCTTGGGCTACTGTCTCCAGAGCCCAAGCATCTGACGTAATAGCCTGCCATTCCGTCAGATGGTGAGTTAACCTGCCCCCTACTGGTGTTCTGTGAGGGGAGACCTCAGAGTGGTTTTGAAGCGGCTGATGCAGTTGCCGAAGGTAAAGTGGCTCCTGCTCCTGCGGGTGCGGCTTTCTTTCCCCTACCCCGTCCACCACGGGTAAATCTTCCTTGGCCTCTTTGAGCCGGTCGTCCCCTGCCCCTTCCATATGAGGAATAGTAACGAAAGGACCGTCCTCTCCACGATGATCCCGAAGGACGAAAGGTATTCTGACGGATAGCAGCTCCCAATGACTTGGCTGCTGCCTTGGACGTTTGCAGTTTCTCCAAACTGTCATCCGCCTTCTTTCCAAAGAGGGTAGAACCGTCAAAGGGCATATTCAAAAGCCTGGTCTGCACGTCAGAGGCAAAACCAGACTTCCTCAACCACGCATGCCTGCGGATTGTGGTACTTGCCGCCATGGCCCTGCTGATACTGTCAGCAGAATCTAGGCCAGTTTGTAGGGTCTCGCACATCGCATCTTTACCATCCCTGATGATGTTTAAAAATGCGTCCCTTTCCTCTCCTTCTTGGAGGCAGTCAGCCGCTGATGAAGCGCACTCCCAAAGGGTGTGGCTGAACCTAGCGAGCGTACAGGTCGCGTTAATAGACTTTAACGCCATGCTACAGGCAGAAAAAACCTTCTTAGCCATGGCATCATATTTTTTGTCATCCCTATCCTGCGGAGCAGTGGGGTATGCAGATGTGCTGCCTGATGAGGTTGCAGCCTGTACAACCAAGCTCTCAGGAGTAGGGTGTTTTGACAAATATTCAGGGTCAGAACTAGCCACCCTGTATTTTGTTGACAGTTTTTTATTTACTGCCGGGATAATTTCTGGCGTTTCCCAGTTTGTCAAAATCCTTCTCTGTAGAGCAGAGTGAAATGGAACCACAGGATCCTCCTGTGGGCCCTTGTCCAGTATGTCAGTGAGGTCATCCTGCTGAAAGGCAGGAGAAGGTGCAGACCAACCCATAAATTCTATGATTCTAGACATCAGAGCTCTATATGGAGTCTCCGCATGTTCTCCTGGGTCTGGTTTGATAAATTCTGCTTCAGGAGAAGTGTCCAAGCCACTAGCTTCCTGAAGTGCATCCTGAAGATTTTTTAATCTTCCTTCCTCAGAGGCGAAAGTCTCTGGCTCTGGTGATGTGGTCCTCTGTAAATCAATATCTTGGTCTGAATCCTCCCTTTCCTCAAAAATCGAGGTTAAAGGGGGATACATTGGTTTTTGGAATGGTATAAACCCCATTTCCAATGCAGAAGGAGCCATCATCACAGGCCTTGAAAACGTCGATGTCGTCGACACCGACGTGAAAGTACTCGAAGGCGCCGTGAAAAGCGTCGAGAAATGTGTACTAGGCCTCGAAGAACTCGAAAGGATCGGAGTCTTGCTCGAGAACGACGTCGACGTTCTCGGCGTCGAGTCGGAGGTCTTTTGTCTAACCGTTGGCTGTGGAGTAGCCGTGGTTCTTTCCTTCACCGGCGTCGATATCGGCGTCGACGTCGGCGTCGACTCGATCGACTGATGCGCCGATGAATCCTTCGACAACGGCGTCGATGGCGCCGACCTCTGTTTCGAAGGAGTTTTCGACGATGGCGTCGATGATGCTTTATCTCCCGATGGCTCGAGGCGCTTTCGGGTTGACTTTTCCGCCGGGTACTGCGACTCGCGGCGTTTAGATTTTTTGGGTTTTTTACCCGGGGTATCACCCTCAGCTGTCTTCGAGGGGGACGAGGCCGCTTTCTCGAAGACGCTTAGCATCTTTTTCCTGAATTCCTCCCACTCAGCTTGCGAGCTGCGTTTTGTGGGGCAATGAACTCTCTCAGGAGAACTCGACGAAGATGACGAAGGGGATCTCCTACGTCTCTTCTTCGAGTGTCTCGATGTCGACGAGTGGTGGGAGCCACTTCGTGATCTAGATCGAGAGTGTTTTTTATGGTGAGGAGACGAACGTCTCGACTCTACCGAAGAAGCTTTCGAGGAAGTTAAAGTTGACCTACCTCTCTCGAGCTTCCCCCTACGCTCCTTCAAGGCTTTCGCCGTCATGGAAAGGCATTCCTCACACTCCGAACTCTGGTGCGTGATTCCCAGACACCACAAACAGACCCTGTGAGGGTCCGTCAACGACATTTTCTTCCCGCAGTCTCGGCACTTTTTGAAACCGGACCGAGGGGTCGTCGGGTCGGAGGAGGATGCCATCGATATCGAGGTAAATAGTAGTTATTATATACGTTATCTTGACGAGAACTGAGCAACGGTGTTCCGAGGCACAACGAAGCGCGGAAAAACGGAACTGAGCAACGGACGCTGCGCGCGGCCTTTATAGGCAGGATGACGTCGACGTCGGCACGGAGGCCGTCGAGGGTCATCGACTCGGCGATCATCGACGCGCAGCGCCCTCTGGCGAAAAAATTTTCCGAGGCCAGCAAAGCTGAAGGATTTCTATCTAAGATAAGGAATACGTCGGAGGACACAATCCCTTCGAAATCAACATTAAGCAGTTCTTACCTCCTCACCAGGCTCACCTTATGCGAACAGGTTGCGCAGCACCGCTTGGCCGACCCTGGACTCCTCCCTGGAATCCCGGTCGACGCAGTAGAATTTCGTGAAGGTGGGCATCAACCTCCACGTAGCTGCCCTGCAGACGTCCAGCAGGGGCACACAAGACGAGAACGCCGTGGTAGCAGCGATAGTTCTGGTCGAATGGGCTCTCGGACGGCCAGGCAACGGTCGGTTTGCCAACCGATGACAGTGCGTGATGCAGCGGGAGAGCCGTCTGGAAATGGAAGCCTTTGAGAGAGCCTTCCCTTGGTTCACAGGTCCAAAGTTCACAAAAAGCTGTGATGTCTTCCGAAAACTCTTCGTGCGGTCCACGTAGAACTTCAGCGCTCTAGCCACATCCAGCGAGTGCAAAGTCCTCTCGGCCGGTGACGAAGGCGACGGGAAGAAAACAGGTAACACCAAAGGTTTGTTGAGGTCGAAGTCCGGCGGCACCTTGGGCATAAAAGAGGGGTGCGTCCTCAGCACCAACCTTGTGTTGTGAAAAGTCAAGTATGGAGGCTTGCAGGATAGGGCCTGGATCTCTCCCACTCGCCGTGCGGAAGTGATGGCCACAAGAAACACAGTCTTCCACGACAGGAATTTCAACGGTGCCGAATGCAGGGGCTCGAATGGCGCCCCAGCAACAGGTTGAGTTCCCACGCCGGGGCAGGGGCCTTCACCGGCGGGAACAATCAGAACAATCCCTTCATAAATTCCTTCACCAGGCGATGGGACCACAATGACGCCCGTCCTGTGGTTCTGGTGTATCAGGAGATCGCAGCCAGATGTATCTTGATGGAGGCGTGAGCCAGTCCAGCCTTGGCCAGCGACAGTAGGTACAGCAGCACTTGAGGGGCCGTAATCCGTAGAGGGTTAATCTTCTGTGCAGGGCACCAGATAGAGAACCTCTTCCACTTATGTCCGTAGCACTTGAGAGTTGAGGACGCCCTGGCTTTTGCAAGGACCTCTCTGCAGTCAGCCGGGATATCGTACCCTCCAAACTCTAGTGCTGCAGGAGCCAGGCCTGCAAGTTCAGCAACTCCGGGTCGTGATGAAGTATGGCGCCTCCTTTTCTGGAGAGAAGATCCACGTCCGTCCGCAGCTTGACTGATGGGGACGCTGACAAGTCCAGAAGGTCCGGGAACCAGATCTGCCTCGGCCACAACGGTGCGACTAGGATCATCCTGCACCGGGACCTCTTGAGCTGGTTGACGAGTCGGAGCAGCAACGGCAACGGAGGGAATGCATATAGGAACAGGCCGTCCCAGGGGAACAAGAAAGCATCGCCCATGCTCCTCGGCTGGGGAAACCTGCTGGCGAACCTCTGGCACTTGGTTAGTCGCCGTCGCGAACAGGTTGATCTGCGGTTTTCCCCATCGTCGGAAGAGTCGATCCACTTGATCCTGACGTAGTTCCCTGCTGAGTGAGTCGACGATGGTGTTCTTTATCCCTGCCAGATAAAAGGGCACCAGAAACATCCCTTGGGCGACGGCCCAATGCCACAGATCCTGGGCTTCCTTGGAGAGGGCTGGGGATCTGGTTTCTCCCTGCTTCCGGATGAAGAACATTGTGGTGGTGTTGTCGGTGAACATTCTCACCACCTTGCCCTTGAGGGACGGGAGAAAGGACCCGAGGGCCCAGAACACTGCACAGAGCTCCAGGATGTTGATGTGGAGTGTCTTCTCCTCCGAGAGCCAAAGGCCTCTCGCGTGAAGTTCTCTGGTGTGCGCTTCCCACCCTTCCAGGGAGGCATTCGTCGTCACCGTTATCTGGTCGGACGGGGTCTGAAAGTCTGTGGCCGCCGTCAGATGAGCGCGGGTGCCCCACCACCGGATCGCTCGTCGGAAGGTCTCATCGAGCGGGATCCTGTCCTCGAAGCTGCCCATCGCTTGGATCCAGCGGGAGTCTAGGAACTCTTGCAGAGGGCGCATCGGAAGCCTGCACAGGCGCACGAGAAATATGCAGGAGGACATCATCCCGAGGAGGGACTTGATGGACCTCACCCTGGCCACGTCTGTGGCCAGCAGACGCTGCACCTTGCCCAGGATTGCCTTCGTCCTTTCCTCCGACGGCGAGGCCAGACGCGCCACTGTGTCGAGCTGGCTCCCAGAAACAGTGCGACTTGCGACGGGACCAGGTGGGATTTGGGAAAGTTGATGGAGAATCCCAGGTCCGTGAGCAGCTGGACGGTCTTTGCTGTGTGATCCACGGCGAGCTCCCTTGTCCTTGCTCGGATGAGCCAGTCGTCCAGGTAGGGGTAGACGTGGATCCCCTGCAGGAGCAGCCGCGCCGCCACCGGTTCGAGGAACTTGGTGAACACCCTGGGTGCCGACTTCAATCCGAACGGGAGGGCCTTGAACTGGTAGTGCTGTCCTTGGACCACGAACCTGAGAAACCTTTGGTGTCCTTTCAGAATGGGGATGTGGAAGCACGCATCCCCCAAATCCAACGACGACAGGAAATCGCCCTCCTCCAGCTGTCCCAGCACGTGCTGGAGGGTGACCATCCGGAACTTCTGTGCCTTGATGTACTTGTTCAGTCGTCGCAGGTCCAGGATGGGGCGCCACCCTCCTCTCTTTTTTTTCACTAGGAAGTACCTCGAGTATACTCCGGAGCCCCGGAGCCTCTTCGGGACAAGCTCGATGGCACCTTTTTTGAGCAACGCCCTTACCTCCAAAAGCAGTTAAAGGACGTGATTTTCCTTCCTGACCACTGGTGGAATGCGGAGGCACTTTTTTAGAAATTCGAGGGCGTGCCCCTGGGCCAGGGCGTCCAGCACCCAACGGTCGGTGGAGATGGACTCCCACACGCTGACTAACTTCGCCAGCCGGCCTCCCACCGGGGTGTTTCGGTGGGGGCCCGACACCGCTGTCGGTTCAATCTTGCTTGGAGGACGCCTTGCCGCCTTGGCCTCCCTGGCTACAACGGCGGGGCCCACCCGACTTGCCTCGTCCTCTATAGACTTCCTGTGATGAGGAGCGGGCCGCTTGGCGGTACGTAGAGGAGCCATCGCCGAATCCCTTGGAGGCACACTCTTGCCTCCGGTGCTCCAAAAGGACGACCTTCATTGCCGGAGAACGCCTAGGGCCCTAGCTCTCTCCGTGTCCACCTTGATGGCTTGGAGGGACTCATCCACCGTTTTCCCAAACAGGTTTTTCCCGTTGAACGGCATGTCCAACACCTTGGCTTGTACATCCTGGCGGAAATCCGTCGCCTTGAGCCAACCTTGTCGTCTAAGGCAAACGCTGTTGCCTAGCTGGAGGAAACCCGTGTCGGCAATGTCCGTTGCCACTGTTATGGCATGGTCCGACGCCACTTCGCCTTCTTGCAAGATCTCCAGGGCCTCAGCCCTCTTGTCATCCAGTAGGAAGTCCAACAGGGGGGCGATCTTGTACCATAACTCCCTGTCGTAGCGGGCCACAATCGCGAGGGCTTTGGCCGCCTTAATCGTTGTTGCCGCCGACGAGATAACTCGTCGCCCCATTGCGTCCAGCTTCTTCCCTTCGCCGTCAGGCCCCCCCCGCTTTCTTCTTGGCCGCCGCTGAGACGACGGAGTCAGGGGCCGGTTGTGCCCTAAGGCACAAAGGGGCCGCGTCGGGGACCCGGTACTACTTCTCGTACCGATCCCTCTTGGCAGGCGTTGTAGACAGGTTCTTGAGAAGGGTGAGACCCTTGTCCCAGATGTCATCCAGCAGAGGCACGGCGAGGACTGCCTTCCTCTTGGCCTCGTGCCGTTGGTAAAGGAAACCTTCCTTCTTCTCTTCGGGGCAGAGCTGAAAAAGCTTGGATGCCCTGGCGATCATTGCATGGAAAGATCAGATCTCGGACGGGGAGGCCCGGGCTGGCGATGGGAGCTCCGTCCAGTCGTCACTGCCGCCGTCGTCGGTACCCGTCATGGCCGTGTCCGTTCCTGTGTCATCCCCAGGGACGGGGGACGTGGGTAAAGGCCGAGCAGGCCGCGAGGGCTGAGAAGGCGGGGCTGGATGGATCTGCCTTCTCTTGTTCCTGGGGCTTCCCTCCGGGCCCGGCTCTGGTTCCTCCGTCGAGCCTGGTTCCGGATCCTCCGTCGGTGGTAAGGGCAATCTCGTCCTTATCTCCGAACATAAGGATTGTATTGCCAACAAAATGGCTGCTGAGTTATCCTGCGGCTCCGGAAGCGACGAGCGCGACGGGTGACTAGGACCCTCGCCGGTGCCGCCGTCACTCTCGTCGTCACCCTCGTCGGGATCTGGCCTCATCGACGCCCTTGTCGAGCCCCTCTAAGACTTCTACCAGCTCCTCCTCGGATGCTGTGTCCGTGTCCACACCCCCCCCCCTTTTTCCGCCGGGGTCTTCACACAGGTCTTTTTGATGGGTCTGAAAGAGGCTTCCCTCCGCAGAGGCAGGGAGACTCTGAGCCCTGAGGTCGCCTCCACTGGTGTAGCCTCCACAGGCTGCGCCAGGGTCGCCGCGACTCCCTCGATAGAGGCCTTGGCCGGGTGAATCAAGGCCTTCACCGCCTTAGGCGTGCTTGAGGCCTTCACCTTGGGGGTAGGGTCACCGCCTCGCTCCCCCTCGGCCGAATCCTTCAAGATCGACCGAGGCTTCTCCAGAAACTTCCCCGGGTTCTCGGATTTCCTCTTCCCTGAACCAGAGCGTTGGCTCGTGGTTGATGGTGCCGGGGAAGGCGCGCCTTGCTTGACAGCCGAAGAGCCCGACCGTTCGGCGCTCCCGGTGACTGAGGACTTGCTGTGCTTTGCGTTCCGTTGGGCCCTCCGTCGCCGGGGCACCCTCACAGGACTTAGAAGACCGCTCGGACTTCTTCTTCTTCTTCTTCTCACCTGACGGACTCCTTCCTTCCAGCCAGTTGGAGAGACAAAGGTGTCGGTCCCTGATGGTGCATTCCGACATGTTCCTTCAAAACGCACAGTCCTTCTCCACATGCGTTTTGTCCTCATGAAGGCAGTAGAGACATTTCGAATGCTTGTCCTCCTTGAACACATTCTGTAGCTGGCATCCAGGGCAAACCCTGAACAGCTTTCCGGCATCAAGCTTCCTTTCTCCTGAGCCATGTTCGGGTAGGCCGCAGAAACTTCTGGAATCCCCCAAGAAGCATAACTTGACGAAATCTTCACCCTTGAGGGGCGTAGAAAAAAATCCGACACGGATACCCGTTAATCGGATGTAGAGACGGTGGAGCTCGAGGCTCTATTTGACCGAAAAATGAAAAATTCTCTTTGAAAAAGCGGGAAATTGCAGCAAAAGCTCGAGAGCTAAACACGAGGACTCCCAACACTTGAGCGTGCGGTAAAAATCTGAAGATGGCTGCCAGAGGCGGGGCTTCGGGAGAGGGCAGTCATTGGCTGGGGGCAGTATGACCCAGAGACCAGTGATTGGTTACTACTGAGAAAGACCGATCAGAAACGAAATTGATACTGATGTTTTCTTTACTGAGAATTCCCGGCCTGACGACAGGGAATATTCATGAGCATGTGAATCCATGCCAGACCCCATGCTGGAGAAATGAAGCTATCATTTCTGTGTAACAAATGCAAGTATGCAGTATTATACGGTAGAACGGTCATCAGTGTCATTCTCTGTAACAATTGTAACCGCGAGCAACTACTATTGAAGCAGTCACCTATGAAAAGTATTGTTAATAATTCCCATGTGTATTGGTTAGTCTAAATAAGTATTTACCTACCTGCCTTGTGTACATAAGAATGCATTTTAAAATATCTTCCAGTGTGTAATCTTCCAGTTTATTTGGACTAATGTACTGACTGGATTCAGTGTACCTACCTACAGCTCTCATCCTCATAAGATAAGCCTGGATGCTCTGCCATTCTACCAATCCTTTGGGTAGTACAGCCTTTTACTGAGAGTTGGGCACCTGTATGCCAAGGGATAGTTTTATAGAGTCTTACCTCCAAGTGGACTGTAGGAAAACTCTTAACAGACGTGTAGCACGTTTGCGTTTAATTGCCACGTCTGTTATGTGGGCAGCAAAGCACATTAGCTTAGTACCTCTGCCAGAGAATTGAGTTTGCCAGGAACATGTGCTAGGAGAAACATGTTTCGTTTTAGTGCCCGTTAGGACAGTTTGTCTGACGTCCAACTAAGGGCTTCATAAAACCATACATCTGAGGCAGTACAAGGCTCCACTCTTAGTATAAGGCAGTACCACCGGAGAACATTTGGTAGCATAGACAGAGCAGCCAGGCTTATCCTACGAGGGAAAGAGGGCTCTAGCGTGGTACAAAGAAACTGTAGCATACATATGGTCCAAAGAAACACAAACTATTATTGTAAAAATAAATGGCTTATTTAAATACAAATAGGCCAAGATAAATCTTGGTATGTAAGTACTATAACATATATAAAAACAATAATAAAAACCAATGCAATACCTATGGTCTACAAACATAGGTATAACCATATTTAGATTACCATATACAGTCAAGGTGAGTCAAACCTATAAGACGCGGTACACGCCTTTGGAGTTACCCATATTTTCGGGGACAGGTTGTACCAGCACAGCCCCTTATAAATATCACTACGTTGTTAAGAAAAACAACTACCATATATGAATTGCGAGTTTGTGATTATCACAAGGAAGACATTTTGCGAAAGAATCCTACAAGGGTTAATTGAATTAGGGACACATTAAAATGAATCTTTGAACTTTTGATTTGAAAGCCCTGAGGAAGACCTTGGAAATGTGGTTGAAATAGATGTCAGCTGTTCTATCTTTAAAGAAGAAGAATTAAAATTGTATAACATGTAACAAGAGTTTGCTTGTTTGTTGAATATTAAAGACAGTTACACATTGGGGATTGTGGCGCAGAGTGGCAGTTAGATTTGTGGAATCTCAAACCTATAACATTCAGAATGGCAGTCAGCTATTCTTGGGGAGTAAAACCATGTTAGATATACTTTTAGAATACAATCAGTAATTCAAGGGTAGCAGACCCAGTCATTCATTCAGTGACATTCAGTTACAGAAATCCCTTAATAAACCAACCCAGTTACAAGTATTCACCTTGTAACAGATATTACTTTGTAGAACACAGTTAAGAGCTAGTAAAGTAACTCTCATACTTTCTGGAGGGGCCTTAAGCTACTCAATGATAAGTATGAATACTCAATAACTAATTTAGAATGCCTCAAGCAATTCAGGGAAAGCAAAACCCAATTACAGCGTAAGAAAGGAACAATGTATTTCAAGGTAAGTAATTAACCTACTGGTATATAAACCTATTACACTATTTCAAGAAACTACTTAAATAGTGGCTCACGCTCTCAATTGTTACTGTGAAATGACAGTAATGACTGTTCCACTGTTTAAATAGTAGTGGCTTTTATCAGCAATTGTTACAGTAATTATATACTTCCACCAATGATACTTTTCAGAAGCTGTACAATACAATTCTAAGGTAAGGAAGAACGTTAGGACTATTTTAGAAATGCTCTATAGCAGTTTCAGGGAATGCACAACCCAGTGTTACAAGTTTCGAAGGGCAGCAGCTAAGTAAAGACCCATATACATTTAAGAGGGGCTACAAGCAACTCAAAGACAAGTATTAACTTCAAGACTGTTTTAGATCTTTATAAAGCAGATCAGGGAAAGCAAAACTCAAAAAGGTACACTTTAAGGAACAATGTATTTCAAGGTAGGTAAAGCCTATTGGTAAGCGTGCACACTTATTCAGTTAAGAATAATAAAACAGTACCAATACCCATTACTTTTTGGAATGTGGAACACATTCAAAGCTGGTAAGGTAACTTCTATACTTTTTTTAAAAACAGAAACCAGTAACTAAAAGGTAAGTAATAACTTTTAGACACTTACAAGGAAGTACTTTTACACTTGCTATACTTTCAAGACAGAATCCATATCTTATAAAGTCCTTCCCTAGTCTATAACATGAGTTTTCTGAGGCAGAAGAGGGACCCTAGTGGTCTAGGAGCCAGCTGTAGGCAGGTCAGGATAGGTTTCAGTTGCAGGAAAGTCAGAGTTCAGAGGATATCGTCTTCAACACATATTTGCTTCAGAGTTAGTTAAAAGTGTTCAGGTTTAGATCTCACATGTGGTCAGTTGAAAGTCTTGGTGTCGTGGAGAAAAGGCCTGTGCTTCCTAGCGGCCAGGACTCCCAGATTAGGAACAGGTTAGCCACTCAGGTTGATTAATGAATACAGGAGGGGGGGGGTCTTCTTTTTTTATGCATTGATGAGCTCTTCAAAGGTCTGAGAAGAGAGGAATAAAAACAGGATGCATCTTCTTCCATGATCTAGGCAGTTGTAAATGAAAGGCCACAAGGTGTATGACCTTCATGAATGTGAAGGGTCCAAAGTATTTGGGTGCAAACTTCTGGCTTGAGATGCATTGTTCGAGACTTGGCTCACAGCCAGACCTTGTCTCCTTTATGGAAACCTGGATCAGGATTTCTGTGTACATTGGCCTATATCTTTGCTTGTAGGCATGTATTGCGTAAAGTGCCAAGGGCTTTCTCTTGTGTTTCATGTAGATCCTACAGAAGTTCTTCCATTACTTGAACATTTGTACTATTAGAAGGCATTGATGGTAGCCAAGTGGGATATTAGAAGGCATTGATGGTAGCCAAGTGGGATGAAAACCGTAATTGCATAAGAAAGGAATCATTCCAATGGTAGAGTGATATGAATTGTAGAAGAACTCGGCTGAACGGAGACCCATCCTGTGCAGCGGAGACAAAATATCAGAGGCATTGCTCCAAAGTCTGATCTGTTCTCTCCGACAATCCATTCGACTGAGGATGGTATCCTGAGGATATGCTTCTGGAAATACCTAGTTTGGGAGAGCTGTCCAAAACGCAGAGGTATATCTTGAGCCATGATCTGATATAATGTTGGTAGGTTAGCTGTGCATTCAGAAATGGTAGTAAAACATATATATGCAATCTCAGAAGCTGTAGGAAGAGATTTATAAGGTGTAAAATGTGCCATTTTAGAAAAAGCATCCACTGGGACCATGATCACTGTGCAGTTTTCAGAAGGAGGCATCGACATCAGTGGCCATAGCATGCCACGGAAGAATAGGTAAAGCGGGTTGTGTTAATTTACCAACTGGCTTGCCCCTAGGAGTCTTCGTTTGAGCACAAACTTTGCAGGTTTGACAGAAGGTGTAGACATCTTGGCTAATCCGAGGTCACCAAAAATGTCGACGTACAAGATGTAGAGTAGAGAGAACTTCACGGTGTCCTGCTATTTTGGAATTATGACACAAGGCCAATATTTCCTTTCTTAAGGACTCTGTAGGGACAAAGGGAGCATTTCTCATGAAATACATTCCTTCCTTTTGAAGAAGTGGAAATTTAGATAAGAACTGAGGATCTGCTGATCTAGTGGTGGTGTCTTGGATTTGCTGTAGAAAGGTATTTATCTGAAATATACATGTTGTGTGAGGAAACATCTTTTCTAGCTGGATTTCCCACTCAGAAGAAATAGTTAATGACCTGGACAGGGCACCCGCTACCATGTTTTGTGAACCAGGGATTTCTGTTAAATGAAATGAAATTGAAGAAAGAAATACACCCATCTTGCCCGACGACTCATTCTGCCATCAAAAGATAAAGATTTCTGTGATCAGTTTTTATTTCAGTTTCCCGTTCCACTCCCAAAATATATCTCCATTCCATGCATGCCGTTTTCATAGCCAGTAATTCCTTTTCTAAGACCAAATAATGGATCGCTGAAGGCAGTAAAGTTTTGGAATAATATGGATGTTCTTCCTGATCTTCTCCTACTTGCTTGAGCACAGCCCCAACAGCTTTTTCTGAAGCATCAGTCTCGAGCATGAAAACCTTATGTAAATCTGGTTGGATCAGGACTAGAGTGGTAGTGAAGGCAGTTTTAATTGTCTGAAAGACGTTTTCTGTAGTAGAATCCCAGATAAATGGAACATACTTTTTTAGGAGAGACGCCAAGTGCAACCGGAGGTTAGAAAATGAAGGAACAAACTTCCTGTAGAAATTAGCTGTGCATAAAAACGGTTGAATCTCTTTTACCGAAGAAGGTCTTCTCCCAATTAGAATTGCCTTGAGTTTGCGTGGGTCCATAGATGCGCCATCCTTGGACAATATGTAGCCCAGATAAGGTACTAAGGTTGCATCAAATGTACACTTTTGTAACTGACCTTGCAAATGTTTCCTTTGCAAATGTCGAAGAATCTCACTTACGTGTTTAGTATGTTCGTTCACATTCTTGAATAAAACGGTACATCATCTACATATACTATGAGAGTATGAAAAAGAAGATCTGCAAAGATGTGAGTCATAAATCTTTGAAACACTGCGAGGGCATTTGCTAATCCAAAAGGCATGACTCTATACTCAGTGCCCAAAGGGTGTCCGCAAAGCTGTTTTCCATTCATCGCCTCTGTGAATCCTTATCAAGCAATATATGCTCCACAAAGGTCCAGATTGGGGAATATGCTGCATCCTGCATAGCGTCTAGAATATAAGATGTCTAGAAATCCGGAATAAGAGGTAAGGGGTACTTGTCCTTGGTTGTTATTGAATTCAATCCCCTATAATCCCAACAGTCTAAATTATGTGGTCTTTTTTTTGGAATAAAAAAGTGAGGTGCCGGCAGAAGAGAGACAGATTCGCTAAGGAGACCGTTGGCCAGGTTTTCTTGTAGATAGGCTTTTAGCGCAGTCTTACCGGTTGGAGAGAGGAAACATGCGATTAAAAGGAACAGTTGTGGAGACCGAGTAGCTCCCGCTTCCCCCGGCATTAAAGCAAAGAGTTTGAGAACTTCATCCTGGTAAATATATACAAACCGGCAAACAAAGGTTGACTGAGGCGTATGGGGTGAGAGGACTGCCAAATGAACTGGGTTTGGTAAACCGAGAGATACGGCAAGAGGTGCGAGGAGAGGCCCCGCAGGAGGACGGAGTGGCAACGTAGCTGGGAGTCCTACACAGCCAGGAAAGTGTACCAGGGCTAAGTGTCACTCCGGAGCTTGGCGGTATACCCCGTGGGGCGAAGAGGACAGTGAAGCGCCGGCGCAGATCCGACAGAGCACTGACATAGATCCGGAAGCCAACACGCACTGAGGGAGTAGAGGGAGAGACCTGGTAGCACACGCAGTGGTGAGGCACGCAGCGGGAAGAGCATAGAGGTGCGGCTGCCCCACCAGAAGAAGGACCGGAGTGGCGATCGCGCACAAGCGAGGTGGAGGTAAGGACTGCAAGAGGTGCCCCCCCTTGCAGAGCGAAAATAATTGGGAGAGAGTAAGGGATCTGCCCAAGAGTGGAGGAGGCCAACCAAGAGGATGCAGTCCACTGAGCGAGGCCCGCGGTGGACCTGACTTCACTCCAGCTGACCTGACCCACCCCCCAATCAGCAGTAAAAGGAGCACAACGCATGGTAAGGTTATGGGACAGAGGCAGAGAGAAGCGGGGGCACCGTGAGCACCCAGCATAAACATATAATCCCTGCAAAGCTGCATTTTGAAGGGAGGAAGAGCTGGAGTTCCCTAGAGAGTGCAACTACGCCCAGAGGAAGACTCTGCACGTGGACTGCTTGATTCACATACTCCACAGAGGCCTGTGGTTGGATAGTCAAAGGGTCTTGTAGAGGCAGAACGCTGTGAGAAGAGGGAGAGATGTGAGGTGGAAGGAGGAGGAGGCCCAGCTGCCCGGTCTCCCTCTTTCCCAATCGGGCAGATTGGGAAAGAGGGAGATCGATGCTTGAGGGAAACCCGTGTGGCAAGGAGACCCCCACCAGCGTTTATAAGCCCGGAACTCTGTCCCCATTCGAATAGAGCAGGTCAACGGACCAGAGAACCCCACGGAGGTGGAGCAAGATTGCAGGGTGTGGTAGAAGCCCAGCTAATCGAACAGGCAAGGGCCAAACACAACCTAACCAGCGTGCTACTTGCTGAGGAGCCCAGAGAGCTGCAGTGGTGAGCGGAGGAGGAGCGGAAGTGACACTGTGGTATCTGGGGCCTGTTGGGATACATAAGTTACACGCTCCACAGAGAGGAAGAGAAGAACACTAAAACTAGAGGCAAGCACTTCGCAGTTGCAATCAAATGAGACAGAGGGTGGCCAAGCTGGTAAGGATATTAGCGAACAACCAGAGACACAATATCCAGCTGCCAGATGAACCGGTATGCGGCTGTACCGCTGCAAGCAGGAACAGGTAGGGAAGAGCGAGCAACACCACTGAAAGAGGTAGCGCCCGGGGAGCTATCAAAGTGGGGAGAGAGGGAATCCACAGGTGGGGCGAATAAGTGCAATACTGAAACGAAGAGTGAGCAGAAGGAGCACATGACCACGACAGAAGCAGGGACAAAAGCGTAGAGAAAAGGAGGTTTGACAGAGAGAAAGGGGGGGACAAAGAAGTGGAATTAGGAGAGGTTGGAGAAGGCCCCTGGAACAAAACTGTAGAGGAGGAGGAGCCAAGTACACCCACTCCAATTGCCCCGCCTACATTACCTATAGAATGGGAACCGAAGTATGTGACCCCCACTGAACAGTTGAACCAGCACAGAGCAGAGCAGAGCGTGGACTCTGTGCAGTACCTATTAGAATACCAATACCTAAGAGAATCTGGGAAGCAAGATACCCGTTGAGGAAGCCATACCTACATTGGAGACAATATGATAGGCATTTGAATGAAATCCCTGAAGAAGCAAAGAAGATATTGAACAAATAGGAATGGTGACGTCATGCAAAATTGAACTGAAGCCCCTATAAGAGATATAGAATCCAGAGAATGCAGACATGTGACAAGACACTAAGAAAATATGAAGGATAAGTGACATCTTGGGATCAAGGTGAAGAAACGTATGCCACAGATACGATGAAGATATTTAGTTAGTTTGAACGTGTACAGATGCTGCAAGTAACCACAAGCAGCAAAATGATCATGAAGCTAGCTACATGCTTAAAATAGATTTATCGCGGCAAGTGCCAATATATACATATAATATACATCCAGACAATTATATGAATGGATGTTTCCACTACGCATTATAAGCAGTATTGAACAAAGTCAGAAGGCCTCAATGTTCGAATGTGTCGCAGCAAGAAAAGCAATTGAATTAAACAGAATGAAGCTCAGATAAGAAGTTGGCTGTGCCAAAAAAGCCACAGTCTTATCAAACTGGAATGAGCTGACATTGGATACAATTAAAAAGAAGGAACAGAGGATCCTGTTCAGGAAGGTCAAGATAAAACTATAGATGTCAGAGGACTCGTAGAGTTAAAATCAAATACATGAAAAGGCTCGATTTCATGGTGTCGAGTCACGTGATGGAAGGAAGTTGGAAGGGTGAGATGGTCACACCTAAGCGTGAAGGCCAGCTGTACCCATACTCCTTAAAAATTCTCAGAGCACAGTACAGACTCAAGGCCAACCTTCAAAGCACTAATTGACACTAGGCCATTGAGGTGATGATCGATTGATTCATAATTGGTGGGAAGCTGGTGCTGAGACGAGCTCCCCCACACCTAGCTGTTCCTTCTGCGTGCTGCTAGATGTAGGCGGAAAAGTACGAATGGGGTTGAAGCCAACTAATTATAGAGGACCACGCAGTTAGGTCAATCCAATCCGACCACTCTCATAAGTAACAGTTCTTTCTTCAGACTCATTACAGTCTGTACACATTTGGGCTTCATCTGCCCTTAGAATACTTAGACCCTTTTCTTCATTTATACCCAGCACCATTTTTCCTATTTACTAATGCAGATACTGAACCAACTCCACCTATTTTTTAAGGAGCCCTTTCTCTTTACTCACTATCGAGTCCACGCTTCAAAACTTCCTCCGTATTCACAGACTTTATATATCCCAACGTCACAATATACCACCTTTTACCATCAGAGAACTATATTAACTGAAAACTTGACTATGTTAACCATATAACATTTTACTATTACGTGTATTTCGTAAAAGTAATAGAGAAAAAAACGATGTTTACATTAATGACGTCACGTTACGCCACAACGTAGTGACGTCACAACCATGCGCCTCTATATGAGCGGCCATCTTGACTCTCACCATCATCACGGGAACGGACGCGAGAATAACCTGCCTTCTCTGGATACTTTACCCAGGAGGTAAGCCTTCTTCTACCTCTGCCGGCTCTACCACCTTCATTTATATTCATTCACTTACCTTTCTATCCACAACTTATTGATCCTAGAACACAGAATGGAGACTAACGCACGGATACATACTTACCTGGTGTTCTTCCTTAACAATCATCTCCCAACATTTTCGCCATTTCTGGACCATTTCTAAGGGTAAGAACTCTGTCCTATGTCTATTAACTAGCGTTAGAACACCTTATCTGAACTATAGACCTCCTTTTAAAACATCCTATGGAAATGTTTTCTAATCCCAATAAGGCTCGTGCCATATGATTCTGATCACGCCATATGTCTTATACTGGGGCATACTTTGACGACCCAATAACACATAATTTATACATTCTACAGTAAGCCTTGTTGGCATTAATACATAACGATGTAGGTATCTTCCTAAACCAGATCACCTTAGTCAACAACCGCCACTATAAAGAATTAGATTGTACCATTAGAAGAGTTACAGCCAAAGATTAGCAAATTCAATACTGTTTATCCAATTGTTCCAAATGAAAGGACCCCATTCATCTTAAATAAAAGTATTGTGGACTTCAAAACCTAAATGATAATGCATCTAAAATGTTGAAATACCGAGTAACAACGTTATTTATGGTTTTTTAGAATGACAATGCACTAAGGAGTTGGACATACATGTACAAGAATTGACTTTTTTCCTTTTTTTAAAAAAACATAAGAGTGTTGTGAATATTAATGCATACAGAATCTAATTGTATTCTGCCATAGAAATAATTATATATTTGTTTTAATTTTCCCTTTAGATGTGATATAAAATGTTGAATATACCCCGAAGAAGAGATGTTTATCTCGAAACGCGTTGGGCCACCTATGAACTGTTGAACAATAAAAATACTTATGAAGAAATATCATCACTTTATGTGTTGAGATCAATCATTGGATATCACAAAATGCGTATGTATTTACTATATAATTGAACTTGTGTTATTTCTCTATATACTCAGAGTGGGTATATACAAATTGACTCTAAAGGTTTGGCTCGTTTATGAGCTTGTGAAAGTGTGCAGGGGACGGGAGTTCCTCCATAAGGAACTTATCTTGTTCTCGTATATTTTACAACCCATATGCCAGGGTTGACTATTATCTCCCCTGCACCTTAAAATCATTAAAAGTATTGTTGTGCCACTAAAGATTTTCTGAAATTTTGGAACTGCGCAAAATAGGAGTACAAGGTGAATATATCTCCAGATTCTATAAATTTACCCTTCAGTGGGGTGGCATATCAATTTCACTAGCACCCAACACACCAAAGCACCAATTTACAAGATTAGGAGATGTCATTCTCCAAAATTAACACTAACAGATAAGGCAGCTACAACCTTGGCATTCAGCGGGGAGGAAGCAAATCGAATTTTGGGACTAATTAAAGATACCGACAAAGAGTACCGGTGATAACAATCCGGAAAGACTAGTTTTCAAATTGGAGAAACTGATCCAAAGAGAAATTTCACAGAAACTTCATGCTTCGACTCTTGCACAATATTACAAGAGCAAACAAATACCAAGAGGCTTACGGGTCTACTTAAGACCAACACTGTGTAAGGCAAATCAATCATTTGTCAAAAAATGGGAACAGATATTAAATAACTGTTCACTAGACCTCATTCTACTGACCATCGAGGAGTTGTCTAAATCATTATCATCAATCAAGAAATCAAGGAAGTCACACTACAACTATCCAAGTGAAAAACAGGGGACCAATTAAAAACCATACTGGAAGACACAAATAACAAATTGGATTCCCACAAGAGGGACATAAAACAACGGAAAATAAGAAAATTCCGTAGAGACACCTTGGACTACGCAAGGGATATTGTTTATTCCTGGCAGGAATTTTACCAAAACTCAAGGCCAAACCCTACCAGACCAACAAGACCACAGGGACCAAGCAACAGCACGGATTGCAGCGAGGCTATAAGTGGAGAAAGAGAAAATATGGATAGAAATGAACCTCCAAGCCCTAGAAGACCAGAAACAACCGATAGACTACTGCCAACGCCACCAGGACCATCAACCGCCCCGACACCGGAAACACCTTTTTTAGGAGGAGACCAACCCGCAGAGGGAAAAAGAAAACAAAGACTGAGGAACAAATAACAGACTGAATAATTCTGAACATCGCAAGTAAAACGCACACTAAGAGCCAGATGGATACATTGAATCTAGGCATTTTTTATTCCCACGAACAACACTAGCGTCTTTGAGGAAGAAGTTAATCTCTTTAAATTGATCAGAAAATGGAACTTAAGGTATTCTTTGATGGCTTACCGGACCTGGGAGGACAGAAACACAAATCTGATTATTTGGAAAAGAAAAACAAAAGCACATTTCACCCCCAGATAAACCACCCTGTAATTAATCTGTTCAACCTTAAAACCAAAAGAGATCTCAGAAGACTAAAATATAGCAACACCCAGAAAATGAACATTAGGAGTCACCAACTTAAACTCATTAAAGAATTATCAGAAGACATCTCGGTCACACTTAAACCAGCAGACAAAGGGGGAGCCCTTGTCTTGATGGACACTAGCTTCTACAACGAAGGCTGCCTCAGACTCTTACAAGATCAACAAACATACCTCATTTTGGACAATGATCCCTTGATGCCTATTAGCACCATGATCAAGGAAACAATTGACAAAGCCTACGATGCAGATTGGATAACTGAACACACAAGAGATTTTCTTATTAAAAAATTCCCTATCGCACCGGTGTTCTACGCACTCCCAAAAGTGCACAAAAAAAAAAAAAAAAAAAAAAAAAAAAAAAAAAAAAATCGCAAAAACCCACCTTTTTGACTGATAGTAGCGGGTACAGAAAGCATCTTTCATCCCCTTGCAATCTACCTTGACAAGGCTCTCCAACCGGTTGTACAGAAAACCACTACTTACCTAAAAGACAAAGCACACTTTCTACGACTACTAAGGGAGATCCAGACAGATGAAACAGATCTAATACTGTTCACACTAGACGTCAATAGTCTATATACATCAATACCCCACCAAGCAGGTATAGAAGCTCTGGAATGGTTTATACTCAGACAGAATGAAACATTCATACACAACGTTTTTGTAATAGAATTGATCAGGATCATCCTATACAACAACTACATCAGATTCAACAGCAAATATTATCTTCAAATATCAGATACATCTATGGGCTCATCTGTAGGACCATCCTATGCGAATATATTCATGTTTCACTTTGAATATCATCACATTCTGGATAAAGAACCCTGGAAAAGAAAAATTAAATTTTGGAAACGGTTCGTCAATGACATTTTCGGCATTTGGCAAGGTACGAGTGAAGAACTACAAGAATTCCCGACATATCTGTCATGATCTCTGCTTCCAAAAGGTCAGGGTTTTCCCAACTCCCTTGGAAGCAGATCCATAACCCAGGTTCCGAGTGCCAACCAGTCCCAATTGGGACCTTTTGGACACAGTCCTGGCGCCAGTGGCACCAGGCTCATAAATATGCCCAGTCCCAGCGCTGGAAGCGCCGGGCTCATAATGCTTGGGTAGACTTACCTGCAGCAGACCATGCTGCTTACTTGCCTGCCAGTTGAGCCTCTGATCCTCTTCTGTTTGGAACTACTTTTCCTGTTGGGTGGGGCAGGAGCCACTCCCTAGATTCAGAACACTGGAACTCTTCTGGAAAGGAGGAATTCTTTTCTTACCTAGGCGTGGCTGTGGAAGGAGACACCTAAGCACTACAGGAGGCTATTTAAACCACACCCGATGGATGAATCTTGCTTTGCGTTATTCTGCATCCTCTGCAGCAGAACGCTCATCGGGTCTTCTGCATCTGATCCTGGGCCTAAGGAAAAAGGCTTACCATCCTGAATCCAGTCTTCAGCAACACCTATAAAGACAAGAAAGAACAGGTTAGCATTACGGTCTTCAGTGACAGCTCTTCACTTACCTGGTCCATCGGCTGTCACCAACGCCTCGCGGTGCATTCCGGCATCTGAAAGACAAAGGCTTACCTACTCTTCGTGCGCTCCGGAGGTCTTCACACTGCATTCCGGCATCTGAAAGACAAAAGCTTACCAACTCTTCGCACGCTCCGGAGGCCTTCGGCGCTGCATCCCGCATCTGAAAGACAAAACAAGGTGCGTTTAAAGACATTGGGGGACTTTAATACTCACGTGCCATTACTCCTTTCCACATCTAACCCAGTGGGTATTCCGGCACCCTGCAGCCGCTCCGAACTTGTACCTGCAAAATAAAAAGACAGTTAGAGCGCATCGTGAAGCAGGCAACAAGTGCTTACTTACGTGCTTCCAGGCGCTTCTATTCCTCACACGGGCTCCATCTTCAACTCACTTCAGCCCGTCATCCGCCATCGCCGGAACCCTGCAAAACAAGAAACATCATTACTAAAGACTTTAAAGACGTTAGAATTACTCGAAACTTACCGTTCGTGCAGTAAACGACGGACAGCAGTCCTCTGAAGTCAAGAGGCCTGCTTCCCTTATCCAGTGAAGAAACTGGTTACAGCACCCCGCCCCGAGGCAGATGGAGAGCACGGCGTTCACTTACCTAAGGTGAGAGCGTTAACCTTTGGGGTTCTACAGGAGAAGAGAAAGGGAAGAAGAGAGAGACATTCAATAACCCAGTTCCTTAATCCCATATTTTCTATCTGCAGACATCTTACCCTTCAAGTCAGACATACAGTGCACAGAGGTCCAGCCCAAAGAGCCAGCCGTGTGTTGCACATCACCTTTGAAGATACGGTATACGCCCAGTCAAGACCGGCGCCTCTACGGGAATCAGGTGAGCGTTACAGAACGCAAAGCCTACCACAAAACTCCCGTCCAGGCGCTATGGAAACCTCGGATACCGACCAGCTAGCCCAGTTACTTGGGGAACTAAGGGCAGAAGTGCATGCAGCCCGTCAGGAAACGAACGCTCTAAGAAGGGAACTGATTATTTCCAAGGAGCGAACAGATCTCGCTAGACAATTGCTACAGTCACAAGCCGGACAGACCCCGTTACCCGCATCTGGGGGAAATCTTCCTTCTACATTCTCTATGAATCCAGTGCAGATCCCTACCTGGGAATGTACCTCTGGCTCCGCCCGAACGATTTTCTGGTGACCCAAAGAGGTTTGCAGTATTTATCAATCAGTGCCGGTTGCATTTCTTATGCCGGCCAGCAGCCTTTCCAACTGATCAAGCTAAAGTAGCTTTCGTGCTTTCGTACCTTAGTGGCAATGCGGCAGACTGGTCAACCCCTCTAGTAAATCAAGATGATCCAGTCCTCCATAATTTTCAAGCTTTTCAGCTCAGTATGGAAAAACTGTTCGCAAGACATTCACAGGGGAAGGCCTTGGACAATGAGCTTCTTTCGTTGCGACAAGGTAATCAAGACCTTTTGGCTTATATTGCGTTTTTCAACAGACTGATAGTGGAAACTCAATGGCCTGAGGACAAAAGGATTACGCTGTTTTATAGAGGTCTACGTGGAGAGCTCAAAGATGTGTTAGCCCAAGTAGTGAATCCCCCACAAGATTGTTCGGACTATATAGACTTAGTCGTTCAAATAGATCACAGACTGCAGAAAAGGAAGGCCGATCGTTCCAAGTTTGATGCTCAAGTATTTTCCAAACCGCCAACTCCTTCCAAAGGAGTAGACCCCGGGGAACCCATGCAAATAGGGGGTCTGAAAGGTCCTCTAACACAAAAGGAGCGGGAAAGGAGAAAACAGTTGCAATTATGCCTCTATTGCGGAAACTCAGGGCACTTTCTTCGAGACTGTCCGGTGAAACCTGCCAAGAAGGAAGTAGGAGCTGCAGTTACCAAAGTTACAAACTCTGAGCAGGGAAACTACCTCGCCCGACAAGAATAGAGGTCCTCTTGCCGAGCGTGAAAACCAGTTCCGTGACCTCGCATTTCGTGATACCTATGGTCCTCATTAGCCCTGATAATCCGGATCGATTGCATGCAATTGAAGCTTACGTTGACAGCTGTGCCATCGGCAATTATGTGGATCATGAAATGGTTTTGAGGATGAATCTAACTCTTTGTCCCAAGGCTGTAAAGGACGTCATTACTACGGTGGATGGTACGGAGATAGCCTCCGGGCCAGTAACGCATACCACTCAAGAAGTGACGCTAGTAAGTCAAGATGGACACCATGAGAAGATCGTGTTCGATGTGATCAAGGCCCCTCAGTTTCAGATTATTCTAGGAATACCTTGGTTAGAGAAACACAATCCTCTGATCGATTGGCGAGCAAGAACGGTCCAGTTTCCAGAATGTGTCTCTACTTGTCACCCTCCACCTGGTGTTGCACTGGCAGCAATTTCTTCAGAGACTCCCCAGTTACCTCCCGAAAACCTAGAATACCAAGATGTTTTCCGGAAGGATCAGGCTAACTCTCTACCTGCTCATAGGTCTTATGACTGCCAGATTGAACTGATACCTGGATCTACTCCTCCTTGTAGTAGAATTTATGTCCTCACCGAGCCTGAGAACCTTGACCTTCGACAATGCCTGGATCAATACCTGGCAAATGGGTTTATTCGTCCTTCCAAGTCCCCTGCTTCTTCAGCTTTGTTCTTCGTTCCAAAAAAGGAAGGAGACCTTAGAACTTGTATAGATTATCGCTCCCTGAACCAGATCACCATTAAGAATAGATATCCGTTACCTTTGATCCCTGAACTCCTGGACCAAGTCAGAAAAGCATGCATATATACAAAGCTGGATCTTAGAGGAGCTTACCACTTGGTACGAGTAAAAGAGGGCGATGAATGGAAGACGGCCTTCCGCACCAAGTATGGGCTATTTGAATATCAGGTCATGCCCTTCGGACTTTGCAATGCCCCGGCCGCCTTTCAATATTTTATGAACGATGTCCTCAGAGAGCTCATAGATGTGTGTGTTGTTGTTTACATTGACGACATCCTCGTTTATTCTTCATCGGAATCTGAACATCGGAAACACGTGAAAATGGTCCTCGAAAGATTGCGTCAACACAAACTTTTCGCTAAGTTGGAAAAATGTGTTTTCAACGTGACTGAAGTTGAATTCTTGGGATTCATATTATCACCTGGCGGAGTGCGTATGGATTCAAAGAAGGTCGCTGCAGTTCTCAAATGGCCATCACCATCCTCCGTAAAAGGTGTGCAAAGCATGTTAGGCTTCGCTAACTTTTACCGCAGGTTTATCCCTGAATTCTCTCGAATAGTCCAGCCCATCACTGCCTTGTTAAAGAAAAACAAACGTTTTGAATGGTCTACCGAGGCGGAACAAGCTTTCCAGGATTTGAAGACTAAATTTATCTCTGCACCAATCTTAAAACACCCTCGCCCGAACTCCCCTACATCGTGGAAACTGATGCTTCAAGCCTTGTCATGGGGGCAGTTCTATCACAAAAGGACCCGGTAACCAATCAGTTGCATCCCGTGGCATTTTGGTCCCGCAAATTCTCGCCTCCTGAAATCAATTACACGATTACTGACAAGGAACTTCTGGCTATCAAGTCTGCCTTTAAGGCTTGGCGGCATTATCTGCTGGGGGCCCGACACACCGTTACTGTGATTACGGATCACCGAAACCTGCAATATTTGAAAACCGCAAAAGCCCAATCCTCTAGACAACTCCGTTGGGCATTATTCTTTGCCGAGCTTGACTTCATAATTACCTATCGACCTGGTACAAAGAACGGTAAAGCTGATGCCCTTTCTCGGATGGGAGTGGAAGAACACTTGATCAACCCTAAACCTGTACCAATCATTCCCGAACAAAGAATTCTGGGTGTAATCGCCACAGAATCCATAGAGGAAGTTAAGGATAAAGCCAGGCAACTTGTAACTGCAGCAGACATACAGAATTGGCATCTGCAGGGAAAGGACTTTGCAGTAAAGGACAACTTATTGTATTTCCAAGAACGATTATACCTACCCAGCACAGATTTACAGAAAAAAGTAATCGCTTGTTATCACAATTCTTTAATGGAAGGACATCCCGGTATGGCCAAGACCTCAGAAAAGATCAAGCGCTACTTCTGGTGGCCGTCTTGGAAAAAAGATATCAGAGACTTTATAATGTCCTGTGGAGTATGCGCCCAAAACAAGAGTCAAAAGGAAAGACCAGCAGGCCTCTTACGCCCTATTGACATCCCACCTCGCCCTTGGCATACGCTTTCTATGGACTTCATCACCGATCTACTCCATGCTCCGGATACAATACGATTCTAGTAATCGTGGACTTATTCTCCAAGATGGCGCATTTCATTCCGCTCAAAGGCTTGCCAACAGCAGCAACTCTGGCCCGAGAATTTCTCGAAAACATCGTCCGACTGCACGGTTTTCCTTCGGTTCTAATTTCGGATCGAGGTAGTCAATTTATTTCTCATTTTTGGCGAAGTTGCTGTCGGTCGGCTCAAATTGATGTGAGACTATCGACCAGTCACCACCCTCAGACCGACGGACAAACCGAGAGGACCAATCAAACTCTGGAACAGTATTTACGCTGCATGCTGCAACAAACTGAAAAAACTTGGAAAGACATCCTTTGGATAGCCGAATATGCCTACAATAACTCTGTCCATTCGGGAACTGGGAAAACCCCGTTTTTTCTTTTGCACGGCAGTCACCTCGGAGTTGGATCCCCTCCAAGATCTTGAAACACCAGCAGTAGACTACCTGCATTCTACAATCACCCAAGCCTTTAAGGAAGCTGTTTCTCACCTTCAAAGGGCTAAAGAACAATACAAGAAAGGAGCAGATCAACATCGGAAGGAAGCCCCTCAATATCAAGTAGGGGATCAAGTCTGGTTATCCACCAAATATCTACCTCTAAAAGGGCCACGCACATTCAACCCAAGATACCTTGGTCCCTATTCCATCACTACCATAGTAAACCCAGTAGCGGTCAAGTTGGACTTGCCCCCGCACATGAAGGGTACATCCGGTCTTCCACGTCTCTCTATTAAAACCCGTGCAACCTCAAACCCGACTAACTAAATCTCCAAAACCTATCCTAGTTGATGGAGAACTCGAGTTTGAAGTCAAAAGCATTCTGGACTCCAAGATCTCCAAATCTAAACTATTTTACCTAATTGACTGGAAAGGCTACGGCCCCCAAGAGAGATCCTGGGAACCTGCTGAATATGTCCACGCTCCTCGCCTAATCAAAAGATTTCACCGAACATTTCCTGACAAGCCAAAACCCCCGGAGGAGCCCGGTTTGGGAGGGGCCTTGAGGGGGGGGTACTGTCATGATCTCTGCTTCCAAAAGGTCAGGGTTTTCCCAACTCCCTTGGAAGCAGATCCATAACCCAGGTTCCGAGTGCCAACCAGTCCCAATTGGGACCTTTTGGACCCAGTCCTGGCGCCAGTGGCACCAGGCTCATAAATATGCCCAGTCCCAGCGCTGGAAGCGCCGGGCTCATAATGCTTGGGTGGACTTACCTGCAGCAGACCATGCTGCTTACTTGCCTGCCAGTTGAGCCTCTGATCCTCTTCTGTTTGGAACTACTTTTCCTGTTGGGTGGGGCAGGAGCCACTCCCTAGATTCAGAACACTGGAACTCTTCTGGAAAGCAGGAACTCTTTTCTTCCTAGGCGTGGCGTGGAAGGAGACACCTAAGCACTACAGGAGGCTATTTAAACCACACCCGATGGATGAATCTTGCTTTGCGTTATTCTGCATCCTCTGCAGCAGAACGCTCATCGTGTCTTCTGCATCTGATCCTGGGCCTAAGGAAAAAGGCTTACCATCCTGAATCCAGTCTTCAGCAACACCTATAAAGACAAGAAAGAACAGGTTAGCATTACGGTCTTCAGTGACAGCTCTTCACTTACCTGGTCCATCGGCTGTCACCAACGCCTTGCGGTGCATTCCGGCATCTGAAAGACAAAGGCTTACCTACTCTTCGTGCGCTCCGGAGGTCTTCACACTGCATTCCGGCATCTGAAAGACAAAAGCTTACCAACTCTTCGCACGCTCCGGAGGCCTTCGGCGCTGCATCCCGCATCTGAAAGACAAAACAAGGTGCGTTTAAAGACATTGGGGAACTTTACTACTCACGTGCCATTACTCCTTTCCACATCTAACCCAGTGGGTATTCCGGCACCCTGCAGCCGCTCCGAACTTGTACCTGCAAAATAAAAAGACAGTTAGAGCGCATCGTGAAGCAGGCAACAAGCGCTTACTTACGTGCTTCCAGGCGCTTCTATTCATCACATGGGCTCCATCTTCAACTCACTTCAGCCCGTCATCCGCCATCGCCGGAACCCTGCAAAACAAGAAACATCATTACTAATGACTTTAAAGACATTAGAATTACTCGAAACTTACCGTTCGTACAGTAAACGACGGACAGCAGTCCTCTGAAGTCAAGAGGCCTGCTTCCCTTATCCAGTGAAGAAACTGGTTACAGCACCCTGCCCCGAGGCAGATGGAGAGCACGGCGTTCACTTACCTAAGGTGAGAGCGTTAACCTTTGGGGTTCTACAGGAGAAGAGAAAGGGAAGAAGAGAGAGACATTCAATAACCCAGTTCCGTAATCCCATATTTTCTATCTGCAGACATCTTACCCTTCAAGTCAGACATACAGTGCACAGAGGTCCAGCCCAAAGAGCCAGCCGTGTGTTGCACATCACCTTTGAAGATACGGTATACGCCCAGTCAAGACCGGCGCCTCTACGGGAATCAGGTGAGCGTTACAATATCTTAACAACTGCCAGGAAGGCATTACCTTCACACTTGAGATTGGAAAACCGGGAGTCCACTTTTTGGACGTACAAGTTGAAATGAGAAACACAGAATTCCACACGAATATCTACAGAAAACCCACAGATGTGAACAGTGTCTTACACTTTGGCAGTTTTCATCCACTCCACCTTAAAGACAATCTGCCATATGGCCAATTTCTCCGCCTGAAAAAGATCACGTCTGACCCCATGGCATTGCAATCAGAACAGGTAATCATGAAAGAGAGATTTATGAAAAGAGTTTTTCCAGAAGAAATTATCAATAAAGCACCGGTACGCACAAGTACTGCAACTAGAGAAGTTCTATTGCAAGAAAAACCGAAGGAGGACACTACAAGATTGATCCACACCCTAAAATACTCAGGCCAAAGCTACCAGGTGAAAAGAATAATCAATAAGAACTGGGACCTCATAAAATCGGATTCAAACCTAAACAAACTATTCCCTGACCCGCCAATGTTGGCTTACAAGAGGGGCAAAAACCTGAAAGATAGCCTAATTATGGCAGAAAGACCAAAAAAGGCTACACAAACCACACTGAGAAAACAGAAGACAGGAACACATGCCTGCCTTAATTGCCAACACTGTTCCAATCTCATTAAGGGCGACCATATAAGACACCCCAACAGTGGCAAGACAATTATGTTAAAAGACTTCGCAACCTGTAAAGGCAAGAATGTCATCTATGGACTCAAGTGTCCATGTGGAAAATACGATGTGGGAAAGACCATACGTAAGGTACGAGAAAGATGGACAGAACACAAGTCCAACATACAAATGGGCAACATCAAATCCCCAGTAGCAAGACACTTTAAAGAAAATGGACATAATATATCCCAATTACGAGCAGTTGTACTGGAAGTGATCCGACCAGCCCCTAGAGGAGGAGACATGGCCAAAAGATTGGCACAAAGACAATTATATTGGATCCACAAATTGGATGCAACGACCCCGTTGAGTCTAAATGAAGACTTTTATTTGGGCCCATTCCTATAGTCAATCCATTACTGATTCACTTACATAACATACACACAATACAACTTTACAAATAGTTACGATCCTTTCGAAAAAGTTGTTTTTGAGATTGCATGTGTACTAATCAGATCTAGAGCATTTATGGTGATGAGCACCGCCCAGATTGTAAGTCTCTTATCCCTGAGACAGTATGTCATATAGACTTGTTCTTATGTTGACAAGGATTCTAAACCACAAAATGTATGTCGCAATAAGAATAAGAGGTCTATAACTCAATAGAATGCAAGTCTTGTAGACTAGATCCCTACTATGTATTACAGGTCCCAATATACACAAGTGTTCCATACTTCGATAGAATGTAAGTCACATACAGGGTAGCATGATAGAACTCAAAGTCAATTAGATAATGTCTCAACCAGGCACCTAGCAATTACCCTGACATGAATGGCCAATCCAATCCGACCACTCTCATAAGTAACCGTTCTTTCTTGAGACTCAGTCTGTACACATTTGGGCTTCATCTGCCCTTAGAATACTTAGACCCTTTTCTTCATTTATACCCAGAACCCTTTTTCCTATTTACTAATGCAGATACTGAACCAACTCCACCTATTTTTAAGGAGCCCTTTCTCCTTACTCACTGTCGAGTCCACGCTTCAAAACTTCCTCCGTATTCACGGACTTTATACATCCCGACGTCACACTATACCACCTTTTACCATCAGAGAACTATATTAACTGAAAACTTGATTATGTTAACGATATAACATTCTACTATTACGTGTATTTCGTAAAAGTAATAAAGAGAAAAAATGATGTTTACATTAGTGACGTCACGTTACGCCACAATGTAGTGACGTCACAACAATGCGCTGCTATATGAACGGCCATCTTGACTCTCACCATCATCACGGGAACGGACACGAGAATGACCTTCCTTCTCTGGATACTTTACCCAGGAGGCAAGCCTTCTTCTACTTCTGCCGGCTCTACCACCTTCATTTATATTCATTCACTTACCTTTCTATCCACAATTTATTGATCCTAGAATACGGAACAGAGACTAACGCACGGATACATACTTATCTGGTGTTCTTCCTTAACGATCGTTTCCCGACATTTTGGCCATTTCTGGACCATTTCTAAGGGTAAGAACTCTGTCCTATGTCTATTAACTAGCGTTAGAACACCTTATCTGAACTATAGACCTCCTTTTAAAACCTCCTATGGAAATGTTTTCTAATCCCAATAGGGCTGGTGCCATATGATTCTGATCACGCCATAGGTCTTATACTGGGGCATACTTTGATGACTCAATAACACATAATTTATGCATTCTACAATAAGCCTTGTTGGCATTAATACATAACGATGTAGGTATCTTCCCAAACGAGATCACCCTAGTCAACAACCGCCAGTATAAAGAATCAGATTGTACCATTAGAAGAGTTACAGCCAAAGATTAGCAAATTGAATACTGTTTATCCAATTGTTCCAAATGAAAGGACCCCATTCATCTTAAATAAAAGTATTGTGGACTTCAAAACCTAAATGATAATGCATCTAAAATGTTGAAATACTGAGTAACAACGTTATTTATTGTTTTCTAGAATGACAATGCACTAAGGAGTTGAACATACATGTACAAGAATTGACTTTTTTCCTTTTTTAAAAAAAAAACATGTGTTGTGAATATGAATGCATACAGAGTCTAATTGTATTCCCCCATATAAGTAAATATTTTTTTAAAAAGTTCCCTTTAGATGTGATATAAAATGTTGAATATGCCCCCGAAGAAGAGATGTTTATCTCGAAACACGTTGGGCCACCTATGAACTTTTGAACAATAAAAATACTTATGAAGAAATATCACTTTGTGGTGAGATCAATCATTGGATATCACAAAATGCTTATGTATTTAATATATAATTGAACTAGTGTTATTTCTCCATTTACTCAGAGTGGGTATATACAAATTTACTGTAAAAGTTTGGCTCGTTTATGAGCTTGTGAAAGTGTGCAGGACACTGGAGTTCCTCCATAAGGAACTTATCTTGTTCACGTACATTTTACAACCCATATGCCAGGGTTGACTATTATCTCCCCTACACCCTTAAATCATTAAAAACATTGTTGTGCCAGTAAAGATTTTCTGAAATTTTGGAACTGCGCAAAATAGGAGTGCAAGGTGAATATATCTGCAGATTGGATTATATAGGACCTCATGTCTGGATTTGCCTGCCAGCCTGGTCCATGCAGGGCACGTTACCAGCACTGGGTTGATCATCGTGTCTGACTTTTGCTTCTGCCACCTTGTGTAGGCGTTTCGTTGGGCCTAGTGTGTGTGTTTCAATCATTTCTCATGCTGCTTCTTCTGGGGAGGCCTTCGCCCATTGAGTTGCGTGGTATGCCTGTGCCACCAGATGACATGCATTCCTTACCGTAAAAGCATTTCTGATGGTTGTATCAGCTTAGATTCACATGCTGTGCATAGTCCGACATCCAGTGGTAACCGTGGAGTATTGCATCTGGTCTTTCGAGAATTGAAAGGGGACGTCGACATGGGCGTGCCTGTAACACTATCCCTAATGTGACGTGTAGTGTACCCAAGATCCCTCACGTGTCGAGGTTCCCCCGATTGTATTTTTTCTGCCAAGAGGGAGCCTTACGACATCGTGAGCGAGTACAGAAAAAGAGAGAAAGTAGTAAGATGTCCATGTTCCTCCCGTTCGAGCAGGGAGGAAGGAAGGGCGCATGTGAATCTAAGCAGATACAACCATCAGAAATGCTTTAACGGTAAGTAATGCATGTCTTCTGATGTTTGTTAATCTGCTTAGAATCACATGCTGTGCATAAACTAGCGAGCAGTACCCGGAGTTGTAGGTGAGTTGTGAGAAGGAACAGTAGTGAAAAGATGTCTTAATACTGCCTGTCCCACCTGAGAATCAGATCTAGAATGAGTGTCTAGGCAATAGTGTTTTGTAAAGGTGTGTACAGAACTCCAGGTTGCCGCCTTGCAAATGGACTCAAGGGGAACATTTGCAATGAATGCTATGGATGCCACAGTGCCTCAAGTGGAATGTGCTCTAGGCTTGAAGGGCAGTTCTCTCTTAGCAAGATTGTAGCAGAGTGTAATGCAATTGGCAATCCATCTAGAAATAGTGGATTTGGAGACTGCGTCTCCTTCTCTTCCTGCGGCCACTGAAACGAAAAACTGATTAGTTTTCCTTAGTGGACAAGTTCTTTCCATATAGAACCTGACAGTTCTGCGTACATCCAGTGTGTGCAGGGTTCTTTCCCCCAGGCTTCAAGGATTTTGAAAGAACCTTGGTAGCTCTATTGACTGGTTCACATAGAACTTGGAAATTAATTTAGGCGCAAATCTAGGGTGAGTGCGCAAAACCACCTTATCTTTGTGAACTGTTATAAAGGGATCTAGAATAGAGAGTGCCTGTAGTTCACTTACCCTCCTAATGGAGGTAATAACAATTTTTTTTTTTTTTTTTATTTATTTTTGTATATAATCTATATTAGATTTTTACAAAAGGAGTTCTCATGGTTTCGTGTACCTGACCGAAGAAAAAGAAATATTGAAATGTTGAGAGTTGCAGACCCATAAGTGTTTAAAACAATATTCTTAGTGTTTACACCATCCAAAATGTATGAGAGTTCGATGGCTTTACTAGCTAGATGTCAGAGATATCAGAAAGATGGGTAAACTTTTCCATGGTGATATTTAGTAGTTTTGCCGTCGGGGTTAGCCATCTGGTTTGGGCTCCTGTAATTAGGCGATTCCACCACATGTCTTCGTCATTAATGAAGGAGTTTGCGAACAAGGGACCAAAAAAGGCGTCCCTTTCCTGTGCAAGCGCTGGACAGGCCATCAGGAGATGTCTTATGGATTCTGTATTTTCAGAGTTTTTACAGAGACGACATGATTTCTCCTTGGTGTTAGCTCGGATGGCTAGAATTTCTTTTGTCGGAAGCAGATTAAGACGGGCTTTCAATAGAGTTTTCATAGACCAGTTGCTGGGGTATTTTTTACAGTATTCCATAGGCTCTTTAAGTTTGTTAAAAACGGGTGGTAGATGGGTTAACAGCTTGTTTGATGTTGCTTTTTCATTCGTATTTATCCAGTCTAACCACTCCATTTTAGATTTTATTCTTAACGGGTTCTTGATTAGTTCGTCTTCTGAACAGGCTATCGCCTGTAGGAATTGTAACTGGGTATCAACCCAGTTTTTGAGTAGTTTATTGTTTCCCTTACTGATTTCTTCATTGATCATACGGTATATTTGAAGACTCTCTGGATCTCTTATTTTTCTGAATAGCTGAATCCCACTTTGTGCCACCACTGCAGCTATAGAGAGCAGACCTAGTTCGCGTCTTATTGCTGCAGAGGATGTGGATTTAGGAAGTCCAAGAGCTGTTCGCCAAATATGGCCTTCTAGTTTGGTCCAGAGCGTCGGTGGAATTGTTGGTGTTGCATCCATGCCGTACGTTAGAGATGGGATTACTTTAGCTTTATAGAAATGGATTGCGGGTAGAAGACTGAATTTTCCGTATTTTCTATGGACTGCTCGAAGCTGGGATGCTAGATGTTTCGCCTTTGTCCATAGAGTTTGTTGCATCGTGTTGGCGTTCTTAGAACTGTCAATTTCCACTCCCAAATATTTGAATGTTGTCACGACTTCAATTTTTGCTTGATGAAGGAACCACTGTAGATTTTCTTTCTTTTTATTCCCCTGTTTGGAAGATCAGGACTTTGGTTTTTTCTTTGTTTATCTCCAAGTTGTTATCCTTAGTGTATTGGGCAAGATTGTCAAGTTGTCGCTGAAGTCCAACCTGCGTATGGTCCAAAATTATCAGGTCGTCGGCATATAGAAGTCGGCTGACCCCTACGTTGCCCACTTTGGGTGGAAATGACCTGATCGAATCCTGGGAATCTTTAAAGTCGCCTAAGAAGGATATAAAGAGTGCGGGGGCCAGCGGACAACCCTGTTTCACTCCACGATGGACGGGAATTTGATCTGATAGGAGTCCTTGATTGTTCAGGCGAACGGCCACCCTGGTGTTCGAATGAAGGGCGATTATAGGGTCCAGGATGTCTTCAGGACACCTCCACGCTTTCAATTTCTTCCACAATTTTGACCTATCCACTCGGTCGAACGCCTGGGAAAGGTCAACGAATGCTAGAAAAACTCTAGGTGCTCCCGACAATACTTTATCTTTGATGATGCTCAAGATCATTATGTTAGCTGCCGTGCTTGCGTTTTTTTGAAAACCAGTTTGCAGTGGGTCTGCCGAGGGGGATAGTCTTGCCCAGTTCTGGAAGTGATTCAAAAGCATAGTGGCGAAGACCATGACTATAACGTCCAACAAGGCTATAGGACGATAATTCGTAGGGTCCTCCCTAACACCCTTTTTGAAAATCGGAACGATGATCGCCTGGGTCCAGGAGTCTGGTATTATCTGTTGATCTCTGCAATCCTTGAAGATTAGGCTCATTACTGCGGCCCAGTCGTCAAAGTTTTGCTTAAGGTCCGAGTTTGCTAGCCCGTCCGGACCTGGGGCTCGGGATGATTTTAGTCTTGTGATGTTTCTTTTTATCGCGTCTTCGTCAGAAAGATCCACCCAGTTTCTCACTGGTAGTTGCTTTATAGGGGTGGTGGTTGTTGAGGGTGCCTCAAAAAGATCGGTGAAATGTTCGACCCAATTTTTTTCAGCGACTGAGTTGGTCATAGCAGCTTTTGGATGATGGTTTGTTTGGTTTATCAAAGTCCAAAAATCCCGCGATTTTTTCGAGGCTAACACCTTGAGCATGTTTTCTGCGTCGGACTGGTAGAGGGTACTCCGTACTTGTCTCAGCCATTGTTTGTAATTCCTCTTTTCTGTGAAGTAAATTTCCCATGAGGTGGTTGTATTTAGAACAGCAGCTTTTTTCTTTGCTTTCCTCAGTGTCCTACGTTTAGTAACCAAATTGGTGTTGTAAACGTGATTGTATTGTAATGCAGAATAGTTAGGAAATTTCCGTGGTTTTTTGAACGGAAGGAGTAGTGGTATATAGCTGTCTCTGAAGGTTGCATCTTCAGTATCCATGGCGGAGGTTAACATTTTGTAGTTGGCAGTCAATGATTTGATATCGTTAGTAGACATACAAAGGCGGGTTGCCTGGGAGTTTATCTCAATCGGTTGTTTGTAGAATTGCTGATCATGAACGGCGGTTTTGCAGATAAGGTTCAAAAGGTTATGGTCACTCGCCTTGGTTCTAATTATTTCAAAGGTGGTTATGCGGTGGTAAATTTGTTCAGAAACAAAAATATAATCAAGGGTAGCCGATGAGTTGTCACGTTCCCATGTAGGGATCAATTTTTGGCTCTTTATTACGTTGGCGGCGTTATAGAGGTTTCTAGAGCTCATTAGTGTTAGCCATGTTTTACCTCTTTTCTCTGCCAGAGTGGTGGGTCGTGCGTTTGTTTTTGACACATTTGAAGCCACGCAGTTTGCGTTTAGGTCCCCACAGATAACAATATTCGAGATGCGATGCTTGGTTCTGATTTCATCGATGATGTTAGAGGCGGCGTCGCAAAAGATTTCTGGTGATGTTTTTTGGGGGTTCCAATATGTGTTGATGATGGCAAACGGTTCAGAGGAGGTTTTGCCTCTTGACGAGGATTTCTCCGGCCATGTAGCCAAAATTGCCAGCAGTCCGTAAGATGCTTCTATTTTCTTAGAGATGTGTATCCCTGAGCCTGTACGGACGGCTATGAATAGGCCGGATGATGGACGTCCAAGCGGGCCTTTATGGGCCGGAGAAATCTCTATATTATAGCCATCCAGGACCGGTTTGTCCAGTAGCCACGTTTCCTGAAGACAAACGATATCGTGGCTTCCCAAGTTATAGCTGTCATGTTCAGTTAAGTGCATGTGACCTCTGGTGTTCCATGATGCTATGGACAGGAGTGAGTTTTGAAGGTCATTTTGGCTCGGATGGGGGGGTAATAACTATTAAAAAAGCAGTCTTGAAGATGAGGTTTTTAAGACTTGCTTTGTGCATGTGCTCGAAAGGAGATCCCATAAGCCTAGTTAACACCACATTTAGGTCCCATCCGGGAGCCGGATTAGAAATGGAAGGGTGAATTCTTTTTACTCCTTCCATGAAAGCCTTAATAACTGGTATCTTCCACCATGACACCTTGTGTTGTGATGTCGTGTATGCTGAAAGTGCGGCTTGGTGCACCTTTATTGAGTTGAATACTAGGCCTGAGTCAAGTAAGTGAGTTAGGTATAAAACAATATGAGTGGCAGAGCAGTTGATTGGGTTGATGCTCTTTGAGTTACATCAGATGACAAACCGTTTCCATTTACTAGAATAGCAATAACTAGTGTTTGGTTTTCTTGCTTCCCTGAGAACGTCCATACATCTTTGAGGGAGCTGCAGGTGTCCAAACTCTAGGACCTCAGGACCTAGGTCGCTAAGTTCAGTGTCTTCCCTCTGTCTTGTGACATGTTGTACGGGCAAGGCAGTTTGACTGGAGGAGATGGGGAAATCTCCATCAGATGAGCGGACCAGGGTTGGCGGGCCCACATGGGGGCCACCAATAGCATCGTGACTGGTTCCTGGTGCATCTTGTGCACGATCTTGTTGAGAAGGGGAGTGGGGGGGGAGCATAGACAAATTTCCCCGACCATGTTATCCAGAGTCTGTTCTATGTCGAGCCGTTCTGGGGATACATGGAGGCGTAATCTTGGCATTGAGCGTTTTCCAGAGTTGCAAACAAATTGATCTCTCGAAAGCCCCATTGTGCGAAAACGTTGGCGACGATGTCTCCGTGTAATCTGCATTCGTACTCCCTGGGCAAGGGAAAGTCTCTGCTGAGTACATCTGCCAGAAGATTGAGTTCCCCTGGAACATGTTGCGTTTGAGAGCCCACTTCCAAATGTTCTGAGACAGTTTGGACAGTCCTGGAGAATGAGTGCCCCCTTGTTTGTTCTGATGGCCGTGGTGCTGTCTGTGAGGATCAGGATCGTCTTTCCTTGCAGTTGTGTTTGGAAAGCTTTTAGTGCTTTGAACACTGCCAGCCGTTCCAACAGGTTTATGTGGTTGGACGCTATGTCTGATGACCAAACTCTGCTTGCTGTTTGCTGAAGCAGGATGGCACCCCACCCTGTGAGGGAGGCGTCTGTAGTTAGAGTGGCTTCCACTGCGGGGTTGGTGAAGGAATTCCCTTTCAAGAGGTTTTCCCTCGACCACAACCGTAGCGAGAGAACGAGCGCTGGCAAGACCACTACTAAATCCTCCCACTGTCAGTTTGCCTGACACCACTGGCTGCTTAGCCACTCTTGCATTGGGCGCATGTGCAAGTGCGCGTGAGGAACCAAGTAGATACATGATGCCATCATTCCTAGCAGACACGTAGCCATGGGTACTCTTACCTCTCAACTGGCTACATAGAGAGGGATTTGAAATAACATGTTTTGAACCCTCTCGTTGGAGGAGAAGAGGAGGCCGTCCTTTGTTCAAATTAGAGCCCCTAGGAATTGTTTGACCTGACTTGGGTCTAGGCTGGATTTTTGAATAAATTATCTATTGTCTTTTGGGTATTTGACAGACACGTCTCATAAGAGTCCCCTGTTATGAGCCAGTCGTCGAGGTAAGGATAGACCGGGTTGGATTGCCCGTGCAGATGTGCTGCTTCCACCGCTATTACCTTTGTAAATACACTTGATGCAGATGCAGTATCTTGAACTGATAATGCTTGTCTTGTATCATAAATCTGAGGTATTTTATGTGCTCTGGCAACATTGAAAAATGAAAGTATGCATCTTTCATGTCCACTGTTGCCATGCTATCCCCCTTTGATAGCAGGGGAATTACTTCCTGCAGAGTGACCATGCAGAACTCTTGTGGTTTTACAAATCTGTTCATTTGGAACCTGAGGCTGGAGAACCTCTGGGGGTAGGGTTCCTGCCCCTTCCTTTACCATGATGCTATCCCCTTTGGGGGTCTGGGGTGGTGTAAGTGTTGGTTCCCTGTGGATTGTTCCAGTTGTTTCCTGAAGAGTATTGTTGATGAGTGAAGCGTTGGCCACGAAAAAACCTTCGGTTTCCAAATCCTGGTCTTATGAAGGGTCTCTGAGTGATTTGGTCCAGACTCTTTAGGGTGTCGTGTTCCTTTTTTGCGGTCTCTAGGGCCTCGTCGACCGCCTTCCCAAACAAGGTGGATTCCTCCACAGGTTTGTTTATAAGCAACGCTTGCATCTCAGGTTAAAATCCTGAGTTCCGAAGCCATGCGTGACTTTTCGGGAGTGTGCCCTGAGCCAGGGCTCGACTGGCCGTTGGCAGAATCCAAAGTGTTCTTTAAAATGTTCTGGTTAACTTGCCTACCCTTAGAGACTGTGATGAGGAGACAGATTCGTAGAGGTTCTGGAGCCTCTTGAAGGCCTTCTTGTATTAAAGCCCATTGCGCATCGGCCTAACTGGCCAATAAAGTGGTGTTATTGGCAATACGCGTAGAGTACGCCGCTGCTGTGGTAACCCTCTTCCCAAGGGGGTACATTATTTTCCCTTCTTTGTCAGGGGGTGCCTCGCCGGTTTATAAAGGGACCAATGCTCTTTTTCTTGTCGTAGTGAATACCAAAGAATCTGGGGTGGAATTATCTAATATATAGAGGATCCGAGGGAGAAGGGCGAAAGAGTTTTTCAATTCTTGGGTTTACACCTCTTGTGAGAGGAGGTGTTGCTAAGGAGGGAGCCAGGCGTTTTTTAATCGAATTGAGGAGAGGGACAGCCTGGCTGGCGCCTTCTCTTTGAGTATATCCTCAACGAAGTCAGCTTCAGGGGCTGCCTCTTTAGTGGCAATTCTAAAGTGTTCAGTTGCCTTACGTAACATTACATTAAACGTCAACTGATCATCAACTGGAGAGGGGTTTCTTGTAGGGGTGGTTTGAGGGGAGTCCAAAGCCAGAACATCTGGATCTTGTGGATCCGGGGAATGCCATGGTTGAGGGTCACCCATATCTGGGTCCTCCCCCCAGCCCTCAATGGGCTCATGTTCCTCTTTGTTAGAGAAAGAATTTTCCTCTACAGTAACTGGTGGAATGTATTCTTCAGTAAGGTCATAATAATATATATCCTCTTCTAAAGAGGGGTCAAAAACCCTTGAAATTTAGCTCTAGGGTTAAAAGGGCTTTCATCCCGTCACCTTCTTGGTGTAGGTGGTTCTGAACATGAAACAAACCTGTCTAGCCTTTCCATGCAGTCCTCAAACTTTTCTCTAGTCCAGAATGACGACCTAGAATGGTCTAGAGGTGGAAAAGTGTCTCTAGCCCTGTTTTCTGTCGAAAAAGTGTCTCTAGCACTGTCTTTCGTCAAAAACTGTAGAGAATTTTGCCTTAATGTCGAAGAAAGTCCCACTTCTCCTTCAGAGTATTCCTGTGGCGGGACCGAAGAAGGTGAGGTATCCCTATGTCTTTCTCTCGACTTATGAACGCTCTCCTTAGATCTCGGCGGATCCTTGGGCCTTTCGGAAACTTTCGAAGAGTCCCTAAACTGCCGTCTTTGAGAATCGGCGGACACAATTCTTGCCAGGCTGTCTTCGACATCCTCCACAGATGGGAGGCGCGTAGTTACAGCCGACGAGTGTAAGGGAGTCTTTTTCGGCAGAGCCGGGGTTTTGCCTTTATCAGCCACCTTTTCCGGTAGCGCCGTAATTTTCAGCGGTGTTAAGGCCTTGTCTTGAGTTATTGAAGTCCTCGGCGGAGCCGGAACCTTATTGTCGCCATACGCCTTCTTGTGATGCGTGTTGACGGAACTATGTATTTTTGGGGTAGCGCTCTTTGTCTTGGATTGCCCAGTCGCTAGGCGCATATGCGGCTGCTTGGAGGGCTGCCAGTCCCGGCAGTCGGCGGGTATCGCCGGAGTTACCGGTGTACCCGTTAGTACCGAAGTCTTCTTCCACGCAGTCTAAGTAAGGCTTGGGGTTGTGTTTAGTGCTGTGCACGTGTACGTCTGTCGCCAGGGTGTGACTTCCCCATAGCAGAGCTTATGCCGTGCTAATCGGGGCCGGGGACAGACGATGCGGAACGAGAGCGTTCCGACGAAAGGTCAACAACCTCTGGTTCGGAGGTCTGATAGTCACTCTCACCGTCGGCACATTCAGTGGTAGCGGCAGTGGGAGAAACCTCAGCCTCGGACATACCGTAGGCACCCCACCGTTTTATCCTACTCTCCTTTAAGGTCTTGGGGCAGAGGAGCTTACAAGCCGCACACCCTTCCTCTTTGTGATCGAGGGGAAAGCATTGGTTACACCGTCTGTGCTTATCCTTCCATGGGAATTTGCTCTTACAAATAGGGCAAAATCTAAATGGAGCCCTCTCCATAGCTGAGGGTACACACAGTGACTAAGACCAAATGGGAAAGAGGAAGGAAAGGGAAAGGCATTTTCAGTTTGAAAAGAAATGTCCACCCCGACTCCACTCTCCCTACTGTATAGGCCGGTGGAAGGCCCGGCCACGTGCCCGGCAACGCCGACAGGATCACCGTCCATCGAAGTTCTCACAGGTCTTCAGTGTAAACTGGAACAGCTGTCGAGATAAGGATTGGAAGGGGTGATCTTAACTATTTTATAGAATTATTCGTCCAAAGGTCGGTTGGACAATAGCAATGTTCTTTACAAACTCTGCATAAGGGCGACTAATTATCTGGGCGGAAAAGAACTATCTAAGGGACCTCGACGCGTGAGGGGTCTTGGGTACACTACAAGTCACATTAGGGATAGTGTTACAGGCACGCCCATGCCGGCGTCCCCTTTCGATTCTCGAAAGACGAGATGCAATACTCTGCGGTTACCACTGGATGTCGGACTATGCACACCATGTGATTCTAAGCAGATTAACAAACATCAGAAATAACTATATCAGGAGTGGTGAGCCCTCCCTGCTGGTAAGAATGGGTGAGCCTTTGCCAGTGCACCCTAGGTTGCCCGTTCCATACAAAGATAGTGCATGCTCCATGGAATTTTGTAAAGAATGATCTCCCCGGCCACATAGGAACAGTGCTAAACAAGTAGAAAAGCTTGGGTAGGATTATTATCTTAATCAGTGCGAGCCTGCCCATCAACAAGATCGGGAGGGGCCGCCAACGTTCAAGCTTGGCACAAAGTGCTTCTGAGAGTGTAGTGAAATTTAGGGCGTGGACCAGTTGTGTTGTATGCGCTATTTCGAATCTCAGGTATTTTACCCGATTGGGGGCCCATGCTAGAGCATATAGTTCTATAGGTCTTGGGGTGGTCTCTGTGAGGGGAACATTTTGGACTTATTAGAGTTCAATTTCAGTCCAGACTATTCCCTGAATTTCTTGACCACGTTCAGCACCTTCCACAGGTTGGTTTCTGGATTTCTCAAATACAACATTATATCGTCTGCATATAAAGTAATGAGTTCCAGTTTACCTGCTAGGGGAATCCCAACCCTGCTGTATCTGGCCCTTAATAAATCTGCAAGCGGTTCTATGACCAATGCAAATAAAAGGGGTGATAAAGGGCAGCCCTGGCGGGTGCCTCCAGCCAGATCCAGAATCGCAAACAACGACCCGTTTATACATATTCTGGCATACGGTCGTGTGTAAAGTATCTTGACCCAACTTATAAAGTTAGGGCCAAACCCGTAATTATATAGAACCCTGAACAGGAACGGCCAGTAGACGGTATCGAAGGCCTTTTGCATGCCGAGTGCTAATGCCACTCCATGCATATTTTTAGGGATTGATGTAAGTATGTGAAAATAGCGGCAGATATTTGTAGCCGTGGACCTACCCTGAACAAAACCAGCCTGGTCAGCATAAACCATGTGCGGCATCAAGGGCGTCAAGCGTGTAGCGAGAATTTTTGTGAAAATATTTGAGTCTGTGATTATCAATGAGAGCGGCCTATAGGATCCACACTCCTCGTGTCTCTTCCCAGGTTTAAGTAGTAGCGTTATAATTGCCTCTCGACTTGTTTCGGGAGTTTACCCATTTCTAGAGCCTCGGTCCAAATTGAGTGGAGCCTGGACACGAAGATCTCTGCAAATTCTTTATAGAATTCGGCACTGAGTCCGTCGGAGCCTGGGGCCTTCCGGTTCGCTTTAATGGTTTCTTCTATCTCGGCTTGGGTCAAGGGGGACTCCAATGCATTCTTCGTGTCATTGGATAGGAGTGTGGTGGGAATGCTTGCTAAGTATTTGTCTATTTCCTCCTCCGTAGCTGTGCTCTGAGGGGAGTATAGGTTGGAGTAGAAGTCATAGAAGACTTTCTCTATCTCCCTCCGGTCCGTGACTACCGCTCTTGTCTGTACGTGTTATACACGGAATGACGGTGGACCCCCGTTCCCCCTTCACCATCCTTGCTAGGAGCCTGCCAGGTCGTTCCTGCTCTCCATATCACTTTGCAGCGGCAGGTCTATCAAAATAACGTATCTCGCGGTCTACCGCCGCTCAAAATCCCTCCAGTTGGGTCTTAATGTCTAGCTTGGTTTGCGCAGAGGGCGTGAGGATGTATTGTTCCTGCAGTTTGGCTATATCTCCTTCACGGCTTCCCAGCTCCCTTCCGATATATTTGAGTACCCAGAGTTCAGTTGGCATTGCTATTCCTCTAATATATACTTTGAAAGCATGCCAGAGTATCGCATGGCTCTCCACTGAGCCGTCATTGTTCTCAAAGTATTCACTGATATGTTGGGTCATGCTGGCTTTGTATACATGGTCTGAGAGTGCTGCTGTCTTGAACCGCCACTGGGGTCTATGTGATGATATTTCAGGTATGTGCATGGTTATAAGAATTGGAGAGTGGTCTGACCGTGTTCTAGGCTGTATCATTGCCTCTGTGACCCAATCGAGGGTCCTCTGTGATAGCAGCCACATTTCTATCCTGGAGTGCATGTCATGCACGGATGAATAAAAAGTATACGTCTGTTGTGTTCTGTGTAGCGATCTCCATAAACCGAGGAGGTCTAGGTCTGCCATATGTGTGTGTATCATTCTGGCTGCATTGGTTAGTGTTTTGGGAGTACTGGATGTACGATCTAATTGAGTGTCCAATATTGTATTGAAGTCACCCCGCTTATTATATGTGCCGTGGGGTACTTTGCACATTTCTGGTATAGGTCGGAATAATACTCTGGGTTATCTACATTTGGGCCATACAGATTTACGAGTCAGACCTCCACAATTGCTAGCTCCCCATGAACTATCACATATCATCCTTCTGGATCACACTCTGTGGCATGGTGTATAAATGGTACTGATTTATGTATTAATGTTAGCCCCCCTCGTGCTCTACTCGAGTAAGACATGTAAAACAGTGGTTTCCCCATCCTGGCGCCATTTTTCCGGCCTTATGTCCTAACATGTATGTCTCTTGAAGATATCCAATTTGGGCCCCCAGCCTATTGATGCAAGACATTATTTTCCTCCTCTTTACTGGCATCCCAAGCCCCCTCACATTCCAGCGTAATAGTTTGATCCTGGTAGGAGTCTTCTCGGCCATAGTCGGTACTAATTCTGTCTAAGTCAATTTTATGGTTCTTTGTGTCTCTGTTCATTGTGCATCTGTGTATTTTTAACTTTAACATAAAACAAAAAGTGTCTAAACTTAAAGACACTCCCGTCCCCTGCACACCTTACAAGCTGAAATAAATCAGTCAAATTTCATAACATTTGCACTTTTATATATAGAAAGAATTGTCAATTTAGAACATAGGTAACAAAATATCTTCATAAAAGTACAGAAAAAAGCTATCAACTGACTTCCAATATGGCCAGCATGAAAAACAAATCAAACCAGACAAAGAAATAAGCTCCCAATTTTGAACTGCAGCTTCAAGCTCTACGCGTTTCGGGGACTATCCCCTTCTTCAGGAGCAAAAATATCTGCAAGTATAGATATATATACAATTAGAGGACATCTCACATATCATTAAAAGTTTGGACAAACTAAACACATTAAATAAAGAGAATACATTAAATAATTATGTACACATAAATCGAACCACAATTCTACATAGCATACACAAGTGGTTGTATATTCACAGTGGTACAACTGGTATGGCTCCAAATGTAAATCTCAAAATGCATTAAAGCCTAAAACACTTATTCGTATGTACCTCACAGTGGGAATGTTGTCAAAGAAAATAAGAGTCTGTCTGTGCATCTGTCTGTGCACGACGTACACATAACCAGGATCCCTGCGAATACTCCTGCCGTCCTCAACAAGTGAAATGTGATTGCCGAACTCTGGAATACCAAAGTATATCTATCAGCTCCAATTACACGTAATTAAATCACCAAACCTTAATGACTAAACAACTAGTTCAAAAAACACCTATTACTCATTGGAAACTAATCTATGCAGCTCAACGATCACCAAAATCCACAACCTTGTGCCACCACCTCATCTTTGTGCCAACACATCAACTTAACACAGAAAGTTAAAAAGCCCAAATCCTCAAAGAAAACCCAAAATTTAAAATGTGCAACTCTTCCAACATATATTATTTACCTAAGGCAAATCAATAGCCAATCCAATCCAAATTCAGGACTTCCAGTACTCCTCATCCAATGTAAAGCATCCTGCTGATTATAGATATGTATAATGCAACTAAAAAACAAACACAAAATATACCATTTACAAACTAACACCACCTTTCCAATACAAACATAAATAAATATAAATATAAACACATCCACACAGTTTAAACTTACTTCCAGAAGCGCACCTCTTCACCTCAGATTCAACGGCTCCTCTCCAATTTACACGTAACAGATCCCAACCCACAACACACTTCCTGGCTCATTTTATACTGTTTCCTGGTAGTCACATGATAAAGTCACGTGACCCGCCGGCACTGAATACTAAAAGAATGCACAAAACCCTTTCCCCCTTCCCCACCCTCATAGTTCCCCAAACTTCAACTATGTGATTCCCCAAACCCTTCCCACCCCCCCCCCCCGTAGATAGTATAACTAGGTTATGTGCCCTCATTGGGGGGAGTGGGGGGTCACTCCCGTGGCAGCAGAGGCCCAAAATCTTGACGCATCTGCCCATAAATCTTCGATCATGTTGCGTTTCAGGGACACATAATAAAAAATGAGGCCTCATATGGCCCTACTTTATGGTGAACGACGGTTGCCATCAGTATGGCCTTGCATCAATTGCTACTCAATCTGATGTCCGACTCAATGCCTTAGCCATCTTGGTTGTTTGTTAATGATGTGCTTGCGCTGTTTTCCTTGGAGCCGGGTAGTTGTTTGGGAAGTGTCAGAATGTTTGCCTCCACAAACGCAGCAGCTTCTTCCGGAAAGGTGAAACAATATGTTTTATTACTACTTTGGAGGCGCTGTCTGGCCGGGTATAGCATTGCGTATGGAACTCTCCACTCCCAGAGCATTTTCTTAACACCAGTGAAGGAGCGCCTTTCTTGTTGGACCGGCATCATGTAGTCGGGGAAGCTTCAGATGGTATTAGAGCTCAGCTTTAGCTCCTGTTTGTCCCTTGCTGCTCGCAATGCCAGATCCCTGTCTCTAAAGTTAATGAGTCTGGCTATAATGGGTCGAGGGAAGGCACCAGGTTTGGGACGTGACACCAGGGATCTGTGCGCCCGTTGAACGACGAAGATGGGCGACCAACCAGGATCCCCCAACAGCTCTTTAAGTAGCCCCTCCACTGCCAGTTCCATGGGACCCTTCAGCGCATCCTTGGGACCCATAGTACGTGCAAATTATTACGACGAGATCTTGCCTCCCGATCTTCACACTTGAGTTTCACCGTTCCCAGGTCCTTGGCCATGTCCGTTAATGTATTGCTAGTGTATCTTCTGTCGCGCTGATCCGTGCTTTGGCCTCAGTGATGCGTGTCGTGGCTTTCTCGAGTTGGTTTCTGATCGTGGTAACATGCAACTTGATTCGTCTAGTCTGTCCTTCAGTGCAGTGAAGCCTTGCTGCATGGATGTGAAGACCGGTTTAGGATCCATGCCCGGCGTCGCGGTGGTTGCTGCGGTGTGTACTGTCTGATCGGGGCAAGTATTGCTCATAGCAGGTGTCTTGATGACTGCAGTCGTGAACTTTTCGATGGCGCCTTTTCCCTTCTCAGGTATCGCCCCCTTGGGCATTTTAGTGTGTCCTACTACAGTCTCTATGAGGGATCCTCTTTCCGATGGCGTTGGGGTGCTTGCAATAGTTGCCAATTGAGCTTCCTTGTAATTGATTAGGTTGCAATAATTTCTAATGAGGGTCGTGGCCCCGGGGACTGCCGTATCCTGCCCCCTGTTTTCTTCTGTTTAGTGTATCTGGCTAGTTAGCTGGGCGGGTTATTAGTCTATGTGGTCCACTCGTGGCCTGCCCTCATGATGTAACTAAATGCGTGGATTTCAGTCTTGTATCGCAGTGCCCATCATGTCCGCTTATACGGTATTCCTTGCGGCCCCTTGTTGTTATGGACTCCACCTGCCCCTCACCACTGTCGCTGCCCCGTAGTGTGTTGAGGAGATATCACTCCAGATGGCCGGGCCCCCCTCAGTTATCTGACAGCGCTGTCCTGTGCTACCTGGTCGTTGGTATTGTCTGGGGGCAGTAGGCCTCTAGGCCAAGCAGGCTGGGTAGTGTTGTAGCCCTACTTCTGCTGTAAATGGGCTATTTACGCCTAGGGGTGCTTCATTGACTTTCAGGCATCTAACCAAGATGCTCCTGTTGCAGCTGTGTTCCGATGGTGCGGTTCTCAGGGGTAGGAGTGAACCAGGAGTTCTCGGGCCCATGCAATCTCACGCGCCTCTCACTGCTCTCCGCAGTCAGTCGTAGGGTGTATGGGCATTTGTCCACCAACATGCGGATGGCCCTTCTGCAAGTCTAGTATTTGCTGCAGCTCACCACGCTGCCTTTCCGCTCTCAGACTCCAATACTGGCACTAGTACGTATCATTTCAATACGATGTCTGAGGGAGCGTGGGGGGGGATTACTGGTGTGTTTTGCGGGGGGATGGTGGGGTCACAGGTTGGGTGGTGTTCGGGTCGGGTCCCCCATCAGAATGTTGTTGTCCTGATGCCCCCTGCTGCGGCTTACTGTTGATGCACTGCTTGTGCTTACGGCGACTCCTGCAGCCAAGGTCTGGCCACGTCCACATTGCCACCAGAGAGTTGCCCCCTCTCCACTAATTCTCCCAGGCAAGGCTCGTCTGTGGGTTAGGATGCCTGTTCTCCCAGCCCACTAGCACTCGACGGCATCCAGCAGGAGTGCCAGCGAGGCTCCCCTCAGCCAGGGAAGAACAAGTTACTTTCTTACCGGGTAACGTTCTTTCGGTGGGATGGTCCGACGACGTATTCCATATCTATGACATGTAATCACCACAGCTGTGCTGCTTCGGAAACTTTTTTCGGCGTCTGCGTCCTGCGTCGATGACGTCGATGCGCCGTGTCGAGGACCTCCTCCGACGTCATCCGATGTGATAAGTAGGACGCACAACGCCCATAGCCTCAGTTGTAGTTTTTTCCCCCAGAACGTGTGACATTAGTCAACTGCCAGTCAGACACAAAGTCTTGCGGAACGTAAGCTGCACTCGCAAAAGAAATTCTGCAGCGGGGAAGGCATGGAGGGAACGATATGGAATACGTCGTCGGACCATCCCATCGAAAGAACGTTACCAGGTAAGAAAGTAACTTGTTCTTCGAGGGGATTGGGTCCTCCGACGTATTCCATATCTATGACAGACTCCCAAAGCAGTACCAGAGCAAGGAGGAGGGAAAGAATTTAGAATCAAAATTTAGAATTGCCAATCAAATAGCAGAGCAAAGGTCCGCCTTGCCAAAGGCCAGATCCTGTCCTTGGATGGAATCGAGGGAATAGTGACGTACAAATGTATGTACTGAAGCCCAGGTGGCTGCATCACAGATGTTGCGAATAGGAACACCCCTCTGCAGGGCAGTAGATGCAGCCATACCCCTGGTAGAATGGGCCCGCAAGCCAGCCGGTGGGTCTTTACCCGCCAAGCGGTAACACTCCGAGATGGCCAAAATAATCCAGCGAGACAAAGTCTGTTTCGTCACAGCCTGTCCCAAACGCTTTCCAGCGTAACCAATAAAGAGTTGATCGTCCACTCTGACCCGGGACATGCGTGAAACATAAAAGCTTAATCTTGATTAGGCTTGATCCTAATCCTAGGATCAAGCCTATGGAGCCTCTCCTCTTCCTTACCAGGATGCGGAGGAGGATAGAATGCCGGAAGAACAACCTTCTGGGCCAAATGAAATTCCGAAACCACCTTCGGAAGAAAAGAAGGAAGAACTCTAAGGACAACCCTGTCCTTGAGAAATACAGTGAAGGGTGGTTTAACTGAAAGTGCCTGTAACTCACTCACTCTGGGAGCGGAAGTAACCGCAACCAAAAACACAGTTTTCAGAGTTAACAGCCTCAAAGGGCAAGAATGCAAAGGCTCAAACGGAGCACCCATAAGAAACTTAAGAACAAGGTTTAAATCCCAACCGGGCACCAGGAAAGGTGACGGAGGGAACACATTAGTGAGCCCTTTCGGAAACTGTGAAATTAAAGGGATTTTAAAGTAGGAACACTCTACAGACGAGCGCTTAAAGATGGACAGCGCCGCCAGGTAACCTTTAATGGTATTTGCAAGCCCCTGTGGGCCAAAGAAAGTAAAAAGGACAGAACCATGGGGATGTCACATGCAAAAGGATCCACATTCTGAACTCTGCACCAGTCGCAGAACTTACGCCAACGGTACAGAGACTTTGTTGCTGGCCGCCGGGCCGAGAGCAACACCTCCATCACATCTTCAGGGAGGTCCCAATCCCTATACCTCAACCTTTCAGAAGCCAAGCGTGAAGGTTGAGGGATCTGACCTCTGGATGGAGAACCTGACCCCCCACCCGTGAGAGCAGATCGTCTCGGTAGGGAAGACGACGTGGAGGGCAGATGGACAAGTCGAGAAGGTCCGGGTACCACGTCCTCGCCGGAGCAATGAGGATCATCCGGGAACCAAACTTCCGTAACCTCTGCAGCACTTGCGGGATGACGGGGATTGGAGGAAACGCATACAGCAGCGGGAATGACCACTCCACCACAAACGCGTCTCCTAAGGCTCCTTTTGGAGGAAATTCCCACGAGCAGAACCTCTCGCACTTCCGGTTGACACTGGAGGCGAAGAGATCCACTTGAGGGGTCCCCCAAAGAGCGAAGATCTCCAGGAGAATCTCCTGAGCCAACTCCCACTCGTGAGAGATCGCGCTCTGCCTGCTCAGAGTGTCCGCCGTCTCCTTTTCGTCTCCGGCCAGATGAACTGCCGAGATTGAAATTTCCTGCTGGATGGCCCAGAACCAGAGCTGCATCGCCTCCCTGCACAGAGGAAGTGACCCTGCCCCCCCCCCTTTTGTTGAGGTGGTGCATGGCCACTGTGTTGTCCGTCAGAATCAGGACATTCTTTCCTCGCACAGTCGGCAGAAAAGCCTTCAGGGCAAGCCTGACGGCCCTCAGCTACAACAGATTGATATGGAGTCTGGACTCCGACGGAGACCAAAGACTGCTGACTGTCAGCTCCTTGGCATGAGCTCCCCATCCCGTGAGGGATGCATCGGTCACGATCGTCACCTCCGGCCAGGGAAGCCAAAATGGAGCCCCCTTCATCAAGTTGCCTTCGACGGCCCACTACAGAAGGTCCCGGGCGACCGAGGGCGGCACCTGAACCGGGTCCGACATCCTGCCGGAGGACTGCGACCATTGCATCTTGAGTGCCCACTGCAAAGATCTCATCCGCAGGCGAGCCTCTGGCACCAGAAGAATGCAGGATGCCATGAGGCCGAGCAACCTCAAGAACTCGAACGCTGGGAGCGTCTGGGCATGCTGAAACTTGCGCACTATCTGCTGAATGTGAAGAGCCCTCACCTGGGGAGGAAAACACTGCCCCAGGGAAGTGTCGAGCACTGCTCCGATGTACTGGAGCCGCTGTGTTGGCGTCAAATGCGACTTCTTTAAATTGAGGGAGAAGCCCAGCCTCTGAAGGGAGTGGCAGGTGACGGACAGATGATCCAGGACTTGCTCGGGAGAGCTCCCCCTGATCAACCAATCGTTCAGGTAGGGGTAGACGTGAATCCCCCCTTGCCTGAGATGCGCTGCCACCACCTCCATGAGCTTGGTGAAAACCCTCGGGCGGAGGTCAGTCTGAACGGCAGGACCCGAAACTGAAAGTGCGAGTCGCCAACCGCGAACCTCAGGTACTTCTTGTGCTTGGGATGGATCGGCACATGGAAGTAAGCATCCTTGAGGTCGAGAGACACCAACCAGTCCTGAAGCTGAAGGGCCTGGAGGACTTGAGAGAGAGAGAGTAACCATCTTGAACTTGTCCTTCCTGAGGAGTTTGTTCAAACCGCGCAAGTCCATGATGGGTCTCAATCCCCCGTCTTTCTTTGAAATAAAAAAATAAGGGGAATACCAACCCTTGTTCCTCTCCGCTACAGGCACTGGTTCTATGGCGCCTTTCTCCAGCAGGGCTTGAATTTCCTGCGCAAGGAGCGAATCCGGACTCTGCAAAGAGAGGTTCCCCGGTGGATTGTCGTGAGGCCTCTGCCGAAAGGGAAGACAGTAGCCATGGGTTATGATCTCCAGAACCCACACATCTGAAGTAATGGCACGCCACTCTACAAGATGCTGCGCCAGCCTTCCCCCAACCGGCGAACCATGGGACATGGCCTCATGACTGAGTGGTAGCGGCTGCGGCGTTACCTGAGGGCAAAGAGGCAACTGCCCGAGCGGCCTTGGCACCACGGGTACCCTGTCGTCCACCTCTGGTACCCCTGTGTTGGCCTCTTTGACTGCCAGCTCCTCTTGCTTTACTGAAGGACGAGAAATAGTGAAAGGAACCACCCCTCCATTGTTGTCCCCTAGGACGAAAAGGCAGAGGTTGGCGAACTGCAGCGCCCAACGACTTTGCTGCAGCTTTGGAGTTCTGCAACCTCTCAAGGCTCTCGTCAGCCTTGCTGCCAAAAAGGTGTTCACCGTCAAAGGGCATGTTGAGGAGCCGGGACTGCACATCAGGAGCAAACCCCGACTTCCGCAACCACGCAAACCTGCGTATCACGGTGCTCGCCGCCATGGACCTGCTGACGCATTCATCCATGTCCAAACCAGACTGAACGGACTCACATATGGCATCCTTACCATCCTGGACCATAGCAAGGAAACCATCATGTTCGTCCCCTTCGGGAATATGTTCAGCCGCTAACGCAAGACAGTTCCACAGAGTGTGTGTGAAACGAGACAAGGCACAAATGGAGTTGGCCGCCTGAAGCGCCATACCACCAGAAGAAAACACTTTCTTTGCCCAGCCATCAAAACGTTTGTCGGCCCTATCAGGAGGGATGGTAGGGTACAACGCCTGCTTTGCCGGGGCCGTGGCCGCCTGCACCACCAAACTCTCCGGAGTGGGGTGCCTGGTCAAGTAGCAGGGGTCGCTACTGGCTGGACGGTATTTTCGCGACAAGGACCTGCCCACCGCCGGGAGACTCTCCGGAGCAGTCCAAGCCGCCGCCACCCTTCTCTGTAGAGCCATATGAAACGGCAGTACCGGGTCAGTTGGGGGACCAACATCAAGGATGTCCGTGAGATCATCCTGCACAAACTCCCCTGGGGGAGCAGACCATCTCAAGTACTCGGAAACCCTAGCCATAAGGCGCCGGTAGGAGGAATCGGCATGAGAGCCAGGCTCAGGCCTACAAAACTCTACCTCCGGAGAGGTGTCCAGTCCACTGGCATCATTGAGTGACTGCCTCAAATCGTCAAAATGACTATTGCCCGAGACCATTTCATCTGGAACCTGACTAGGAACCAGGCCATCAGAATCCTCATCCACCTCGGAAATATATTCCAGGTGGCGAAAAGAAGGCACCCGAGAGTGCTTGCTCTTAACCAGAGCCTTCCTAGGGGGTTCCCCCGTGCCACGGGGTACCTCCGACACCCCGGCCTTGAAAGGCGTCGAGGGCGTCGAGTGAATCGGCGCCGGCGTCGAGAGAACAGGCATCGGCGCCGAGAGAGGATAGGCGTCGACGTCGAGTAAATCGGCGTCGAGGTCAGATGCAGCGCCGCCAGCATCGATGGCGTCGACACAGTCCTCGAAGCCGGAGCTCCGAGCGTGTTCTTCGACGACCTGAGCGTTGACGGCTTCGACGACTTCCTCAGAGCCAGAGCCTCGAGAAAGCCTGTCTATGCCCTCGACGCCTCAGGCGTCGATGTCTTCCTCGAAGACATCACAGGTGCACACGGTCTCGAACGCGTCGAGGACCGGGACCTGGAACGGGTACGTCGAGAACGAGTCCCCTTGTCCGAACGGGACCTCTCCCGTGACTCGTGCCGACCACTCTTGCGAGTGGTGTCTCTCGACCTCTCACGGACGACCCCACTCGGGGGCGCGGACGGCTTAGTACCCTGTGACTCGAGAATCGCCAGCATTTTCTTCCCGAAGGAAGCCCATTCCTCCGGTGTCGCACGGCTGGTGGGGTAAGCGACGTGCCGGGCAGAGACCTCAGAAGAGGACCTGGAAGACGACCACTGTCGGCGCTTCCGAGAATGCCTCGAAGAGGCTGAGGAGTGGCGAGACCGACTCCTAGAAGGAGACCCACGAGACTTCCGACAATGACGCGGAGAGTCACCTCTCGAATTATCCGTCGAAAGCCCCGCAGACTTCGACTTCCGGGGCTTGGACACCCGACCTACCGACAACTTCTTCTTACGTTCCCGTAAGACTTTGGACATGAGCGACTGGCAGTCGATACAGTCATCCGTGTCGTGGGCCTCCCTGAGGCACCAGAGGCAGGTATTGTGCGAGTCTGTCACCGACATCTTGGACCCACACTCCCCGCACTTCTTGAAGCCCGGACGCGGGGTCGAAGACGAAGTAGAAGACATCTTCTTACGAAGGATTTACTCACAAAAATGAACAGGTTTGAAGAACCGAGAAGAACAGAACTCCAAAGAGTCGAGGCGTAACCGAGATTCACGAAGCAACACGTTCGCAGAAAAAATGGAACTGAGGCTATGGGCGTCGTGCGTCCTACTTATCACATCGGATGACGTCGGACGAGGTCCTCGACACGGCGCATCGACGTCATCGACGCAGGAGCCGAAAAAAGTTTCTGAAGCAGCACAGCTGATGTGATTACATGTCATAGATATGGACTACGTCGTAGGACCCAATCCCCTCGAAGGATTACTGCTCAGGTGTGACTTCACCGGTGGGTGCAGCTTTCCGTCTCTGGGCCCCACCACTAATATGGTGATCCGCACACGCAGGAGGGCTCCCCCAGCATCAGCGGGTACAGTTTGCCACAGACTTCTGGTCTCAGCTCCTTCAGCTTGCCTGGTGGTGCCGAGCAGACACCACCGTTTTTCTCCGGCATTTTGGGAACAAAGCGCTTAGAATTGCACGTGTGTGTGTGTGGGATCACCTCGCATACCTTTCCCATTATTTCCCACTCGCCACCACCATCACTCTACATGAGGCTGGCCACGGTGAGTTTGCCCCCAGATGCCTCTACAACCATTTCAAGCACTGTAAAAGTTTTACAATGGCATTTTAGCACGCTCTGCGCTCCAGTCCCCTTCCTCCATCCCCAGCCCAATCCCGCCTTCCCACCCTCCCCCGGCACCCCAATTGGTCTCTTGGCCACATATCATGAACCCTTCCAGGGCAGCCCTCTGCCCGGCAGCCCCTGTGGCTAAGGGTCCCAAGGCAAAGGGCTGCTCCGACATTGGCGGCTCCAAGATGTGTCTGCAGGTGTCCGCAGAGGAAGCCAGTGAAGCCAGTAGTCAACAGACACCAACAAAAAACTAAGTGTGGCATGGGTGGGGAGTAGAGCAATTACTTTACTCCAGAACACTCCTGCCACTCCATCTTACCTCCCAACAACATAGACTGCCACAATATTAGCATGCCCGCACTCAGATAGAATTGTGAATATTAGCATGCCCACACTTAGACTTGTGAATATTAGCCTGTCCACACACAGATAGAATAGTGAGTATTAGCATGTCCACACTCAGATAGAATTGTGAATATTAGCATGCGCAGCATCCAGACAGGATTTTGATTGAAGGATAGCATGCGCGCACCTAGATGAAACTTGAATGTTAGCACGTGCTACACTTAGAACTGTGAACACTAACCTGCGCCGCATCTAGATAAGATTGAGAATGTTAGCATGCCCACACCCAGATAGAATTCTAAACATTAACATGCACCGCACCTAGATAGGATTGCGAAGGTCAACTAGTGCCCCACTTAGACAAAACTGTGAATGTTAGTTAGCATGCTAAAGGTAATCCACTAACCAATATAAGCTCAAACTCTGCATACTTATCTCACACAACCATCTCTCGCACAACAAGCCGCACGCACTTCACAACACTGCAACAACAGATATGCCGGAGCAACAGCACACGCGGACTGACACCGATCCAATACCCGCACCAAAGCTTAGCACCCGGTGTATACCGAGTTGAAGCTGCCAACAGCACACCACTCCTCTCACTATCCTACTCCCTCTTCACCTTACTAACCCATCCCACCTTATCGTTTACAGATCCGCCAGAGTGCCTGTAACCAATTCCGTTGGTGACGGTGCGCGGTACGAATACCTTTAACATTTAACATTTTCATCGAAAACCGGGCTGGTTTTTGACGGATTTTCTCTGTTTGGGTCCCAGTCAGCCACAGAGCTCACACACAGTGCTTCATCCTGCTATGTGCACAACAGCAGCCCCACCCCCCAAGAGAACTGGATTTTGAAGGCTCTAAGATGACGATCTACCAAGATTTGTCTAACCTCACTCTCTCAAGATGCAGAGACTGTAGGCCCTTCATGAAGTGACTCCAAGAGAATGGCACCAGATATAGGTGGGGCTACCCGTTCTCACTGTAATTCGTGGTAGACTCAATAGACTACCGTATAACATCCGCAGAAGAGGCAGAGCAAGCTCTGGGCTGCCTCATGGGAGGAACCAAGATGGACCTAAGGGGCCCTGAAGGACCAAGCACGAGCAAAGAAAGACCAAGCTCAAAGACGGTACCCCAGAGGAAAAGGAGAGGACAAACAGGCAGGACGTTTATGCGGTTGAACGGACCATCGCCACACAAGTCGCCCAAAATGCCAGAACAACCGCAGAAGAACAACCAAAAAGAAAAGACAATGTGACAGAAGAAGTAAGGATTGCAATTCCGGGAGGAAGGTGCAAGAACGAAAAAAGGATTGCCGGAGAGAAGCGCATTTCTCCACTCCAAGGTGGCCCGCGGTGGGAGAGAGATCATCTCCAAAACTTTTAAAGAACATAAGTTACAGTTGCAAACAGTTAAAATGTTAGGAATTTACACTTGGTATGGCCCCGAGGAACGCAATAGCGGTCATTAGGAAATCGGCCCTGAGGACGAGGGGAAGGAAGAAAGGGTAGAATGGCAGGCTAAAATAACGAGGAAAAGGTGGGCAAACTGGTGCATTCGAAATGGGGAGAGGTGACGCTAATAGGGGTCTGGTGGTGGGTACGCTAAATGAGAAAGGTCTAAAACTCCACAACAAAGAGCTGTATGGCTGCCAGAGAATTTAGCAAAGCGTCCCTAGACATGCTTTTCCTGCAGGAAACGTGCTTATTACAAGGGAAATAAAGGGCAATAAAGGGAGGAGGGATAGGACAAGTCCACTGGGCATCGGGGGACACCAAGAAGAGGGGAGTCAGAATTAGAATACACAAACAATGCAAACTACGAGAATGTGTAGCCACCAACCTGTTGGAAGGAAGATTGCTAATAGTAAAGGGGATCAAGGAGGGGGCGAGTGTAACTAGCAGCGGCATACGCAACTAACCAGTGACAAGCACAGTTTATACTCCGAGCGCTCAACATGACACAGGAGGTAGACTTGTACATCATGGGGGGGTGCGTCAACGCCTGGCCGAGCGAAACCTGGGACAGGAAAGCCGGAGTGCGGGATGTGAGGATAGACTGGGGCACTCAGGAAGAGCGATTGAGACACGAGTCCTAGTAGATGTGTGGAGACATCAACACCCGCACGACGAGGGGTACATGTTTTTTTTGGCCCCGCACAAACCACACTAGGATCAATTGCCTACTACTAAACAGGGATCAGGGGACACGGGTGATAAACAGTGAAATTAGACTGGTAGGCTGGACCGACCATGACATGGTGCTCGTGACCCTAGATATAGAGGGGCTCCATAGGTCGGATAGTAGCTGGCGCTGTAATGAAATGCTCTGTAAAGACCCCCCTCTTTGCGGACCAATTGGCCAAGGAGATATCAGACTACTTTGAACTAAACGATACTGGGGAAGTGAGCAGAGGGACAGTCTGTGATGCTGGGAAAGCGACATGGAGAGGACTGCTAATTAGAGAGGGGGTGAGATAAAAGACAAAGAAAACTGAGGGTTGAGGAAAGAAATAGTGGAAGGGGAGGAAAGGATGCACGTTACAGAGGGGAACACAGAGGAGATTAGAGAGGAGATGCTCAGCAAGAGGGCTGAACTGAAAACACTGGGGATGGGGGAAACCATGTGGAAATTGAGATACCTCAAACAGAAATATCATGAAAAGGGGGATAAGGCAGACACTACTGGCTGCAAGACAATGGGCGCAGAGGGCAGAAAGATGGGTGACCAATTTGGGAGACCCCACAGGAGAGATCGGTGTTGCACCGAAAGACCTAGCAGAAGGTTTCCCTCAGTATTATGAAGAGCTTTACAATTCAGAAGCACCCAGAGGGGAAACAGCTGTGGGAGAGTGTGTAAGTGAGGTGGATATGATTAAACTCACGGGTCCAGAGGTGGAACACTTGGAGAGCACAATAACACCTGAGGAAGTGCAAGAGGTGAGATCACAACTTCCGAATGGAAAGGCACCAAGAGAAGATGGCTATACTATTGGCTCTATAAGAAGTACACAGGGGTCCTGTCTCAGTATATGGTCAAATTGTATAACCACATCTTAGAAACGTGGGAGGTGCCAGCCACATTCAGCAAGGCATTAATATCTGTCATTCTGAAGGAAGGTAGGGACCCGGCTCAATGTGCATCATATCACCCCATTTCACTCCTGAATGTGGATGAGAAAATATTCACGCACATTCTGGTGACACGTTTTGAGGAGAAACTGCTTGAATTGTCGACCCAGACCAGACGGGATTCGTAGCAGGTAGACAGGGCCCAGATGTGAACAGAAGGACCCTAGACCTTACGGAATATGTAGGGGGGGCCCCGGTGGACAGTGCGCTACTGAGTATAGATGCAGAAAATGCAAATGCAGCTTTTTGTTTGCAGTACCAAGGAAGATAAGAGTGGGGGACAGAATATGCAGAGCCATTAGGGAGATCTACTCGGGTCCCACGGCAAGGGTGGTGGTGAATGGGATGAAGTCCAGGGAATTTGTACCCAGCAGAGGCACGAGGCAGGATTGCCCACTGTTGCCCCTTCTCTTTGCCCTTACGATGGAGCAGCTAGGGGAAAGGATACGCAGAGACCGTCAAATAAGAGGCACCGGGGTGGGGGATGACGGCCACAAACTAAGCATGTATGCAGACGATGTAATGGTATATCTTTCAGAGATAAGAGAGACAGCCCAGAGGGAGCGCCGGGTATTGGAATAATATGGAAAAGTGTCAGGTTTTAAGGTAAATGTGAATAAGTCGGTCCCTCCCCTACTGACCGGCTCTTTGGGGAACTAGAGACCTGGTCGAAACTGACCATCTCGTGGTTCGGACGGTTGAATGTGCGAATGTACTTCTCATTAGAGTGCTATAGCTATACCAAGCATTGCCAATAGAACTCCCCGATCTACACTTTGTGGAATAAAAAAATAAAAAGAATAGTGAGGTTCCTATGGCAGGGGAAAAAGAAAAGAATGGCCTACAGACTACTAGTGCAGCCCAAGGAGAAGGGAGGAGTGGGCCTACCTGAAATGCGCACATATTATAGGGCAGCCCAGTTCAGAGCCCTAGTTCAGAGCCCTAGATCTGCATCTGCGGGGAGACAAGCAGAAACAATGGGTCCGAATTATCTATTCAGACCAGTTACGCTTGGAGAATGGCTCTGGGCGCCGAAGGAGGCAACCCGAGAAGGGTAAGGGTACATCGAATCTTGGGCCCGCTCTGTACCCTTTGGAGAGTTAAAAGGGAAATGGCAGGGGTCACGACATGGCCCTCGCTCCTGATCAACATCTGGGCCCTGCCGATTAGAGATCACACCGCCATTAGAGGTTCCAAGACTGGCTTGAGGGAGGAGTTGAGAGAGTGGGACAGGTTCTAAAGAAAGATGTGTTCATATACCTACAAGAGCTGGAAGAGATTCTGGGTGTTGGGGACCTTTCTGTTTTTAAATACCTACAGCTGAAAGGGGTATTAATGTTGAATGGTTGGAAGGATAAATTACAGAGGAAATTGACCCACACAGAGAGGATGTTGGACACAGAGAAAGGGACGAGAGGATCGATATCTAAATTGTACCAAGCCCTTTTAGTGGCACAAGGAGGGGAGATCGAAGTACACAAGCAGAAATGGGAGAGGGATATGGGGGTGTAAATAGAAGTAGACCAGTGGTTAAGGCTGTGTGTGAATGCGCACCGCACATCGGTGGCCTGTCAATATAAGCTACACTGGCTCAAACATCTATACAAGTGGCAATGGGACCAAGAAAGGTTATACAAGATGTACCTGGGAGCAGACCGCGACTGTCGGAGGAAACGTGGGCAAGGGGCAGACTACTGGCACATGTGGTAGGCATGCAAGAAAGTGCAGAAGTTATGGAAGGAGATCTTGAGGTGGATAATGAGCTTGCACTGGGTTGCAAGGCAACTGGACCCCCTACTCATACTGTTTGGAGTGGAGGTAATGGAGAAGGGAGATTGGGTCAGGCTCCCGCATATGCCACATTACCTGCTGCTGGCAGCAAGGGCTTGTTTAGCAGGAGGGTGGAAAAGATAGGAGCTACCCAGTGAGCGACAATGGGACTTGAAAGCCCTTGACATATACAGGATGGAACAACTCACTAGACAATTACATAACCAAACCCCGTCTAGGGAAATGGAATGGGCAGCCTTCCTAGAGAAATATGACCCGTAGAGGCCTAGCTAGAGAGGTTGCAGGGGAAACTGGGTCCTACAGATGACCCCACAGGGGGAGTATGAATTGAGAGAGGAGGGGGGCGTTGGGCAGGGGAGTGGAAGAGGGAAACAGGCAGAAGGGGAAAGAGCCAATACTAGTGGACCTCAGCGCAGACCCCAAAGAGAGATTGTGGAATGCACCAACTGTGGAGGAAAGACTCAAAACCAAAAGCGGGGAAAATGATGGAACGATACCTGGGCATAGAGGACTAAGAGACAGTCGCTGAGTTTACCCTGGGGCCAAGTTAGACCATGGGGGGGCGGGGAAGGGATCAGGAGTTGGGGTACAGAGGGGGAGGTAGGGGCAGAAGTTCAAATTCTGTTGAGAAGGGGGGGAAAATCCAAAAATTGTAAGGTAACTTTTGAGGCATGTAAATGAGAACATGTGTGATTTGTGTTTTGTTAATGCCAATTCACTAATAAATGAAAAAAAGAAAAAAAAAGAAACCGTTGTGTTTGGTAGAAGTTTGATGACACAACCTTCTGGTCTATGTGGAGGCAAGGATATGATGGCCTCTTTTTCGACCACTGCACGACACTGTGTATATTTTTGTGGTAGTGTTGTGGTAACTGTAGTAATACTCGAGTTGTTAGGTGAAGGAGAAGAGGCAATGACTGAAATCGGCAGAGAATATGTGATGCCACACGCGACAGTGCATCGGAACCCAAGAACCCTGGTGTGCGTCTTCCAATTAATGTAAGGATTATGCGTGGTAAGCCATGGAATTCGAAAGATAATGGGCTGCTTGAATAAGGTCAAACTGAATCTATTCCGGATGGTGATGAATAAGCATTTGTAAAGACACTAATGTATTATGTGTGCACTTTCCAAAAGGCAACCGTTTAATTCCTTCAACTGGAACAGGTTGTTCTTTTCTCTATAACAGAATGGCCATTTGTTTAGTCCATGAAGCATCCATAAAGACACCTGCCGCACCCGAGTCCACCAATGCCGATACCTTGATATAGTAGGTACCCGATAGTTGTAAAGTCACAGACAAAACCAACAAGGGGCAGGGGCCTTTCAAAGCTGCTAGTATAACGCTATTGTCTTGTTGGAGGGGATGCTGCAATTGCTCCCGTGTCCCTGTTAGGATCAGAGCTGTAGTTTCCTTCCGCCGTGGTGCCAAGGGACATCATGTGGTTAAGCACAGCTCATTGCCTATTGGTTGGCACTTGCTGCGCTTTCCTCCAGTGATCCCACACTGACCAATGTCAGGGTCCAAACAGAACAGTTGGGACTTCACAGAATATGCGTTCCAGCATTAGGCCTGGGCGAATGTTATAGGCCACTCACAAACACTTGAGTCACCCACTCAGCTTCACAGGATTCACACAAGACTTAAGAAGTATTACCCAAACCAACACAGTACCTTCAGAGAAAAGAAGAACCTCTCAGTGGATGCCTCCAGGGTGCAGCAGCACAGGGCCCGGTGCCTGTATTCTTGGTCTGGAGACAAAAAGAACTGGACACTGGATGGGAACTTGCAGCAGCAGTCGTCGTCAGAGAAGGCTTTCAGCAAATGTTTCTTCATGGATTCTTGTGGCTCTGTGGTTTTGCTGCCCTTTTACAGGAGCCAGATATGATATGAATTGATGTGGCATTTATAACGCTCCTGTACACAAGTGTTTCTAGGCGCGACAAGGAGGGGGGAAACAAGGGAGGACAAAATAACGATCTTACCAGGCCTTGTGTCATTCACATCGCGCAAGTGCGGGGAAGAGGATAGGGGAGAAGTGCCAGGGTGGAGGGGTAGGGGAAGTGCAGTTAACTCACAAGTGCAGCCAGCAGGTGGCTCATAAATGCAGAGCAAAGGGATTGCAGGGTTGCAGATACAGGCGCTTAAGTGCTGGGGAGCTCGGAGGCAGTGCAAGGGCAATTGGACATGCAGGAGCCTGGGCCCGAGTTCAGAGGGTGACCAGTGCGCAGAGCTGTCGGGTGCATCAGCAAGGGGGGGGGAGGGGAGAGAAAGCAGAAGCAAAAAGGAAGGTCTTGAGTTGCTTCCGGAACTAGAGGTGGTTCTGCTCAAGTTTGAGAGAGGCAGGGAGGCTGTTCCAGAAGACGGCCTGAGCCGAGGAGATAGATCTGCTCCAACTTTCTGCTTTCTGAAGCTTCTCACCCTCAGAGTTGGAGGTGGATGAGCGGAGCGCTCGAGTAGAATGAATATCGACGATCAGATTCTATGTCAAGACCGGAGGCTCCCATTATGCTTCTCTTTCTTTTATTAATATATAAATAGAAAGCTCAGCAGCAAGTGTTAATGCACCTTATTGAAAGCGCAGGAGTGCGTGGCAGACAAAAGGTGCATGAAAAAACACAACGAACTTAGTAAACATTAACAAAAACAGTGTAAATCCAAGAAAAACTCCATTTCCCAAGATGCTCCAGGAAAGGTCCAGCAAAGGGTCACTAACATGTGACTTAGTCCACCAATGAATAACTGGCTGTCCATATAAACAGTCATACAAATTATGTCACTTCCTCTTTCTTGCTGCTCACAGCAAAGATAAGTACCCATTTTTTATCTCCTTGTTTATATAAAAAAAAAAATGTTTAATTTAAATATATTTAAATATATTTTAATAAGGTGAATGATATATTTACATATTTTATTTAGTGTTTGTAAATATAATAAGTACACGCGCGCGTAACGCGCTTCATTGTCTGTCAGTTTCACTCGATCCTCCGCGTTAGCAGCTTCGCTGCCGCGAGAGGATCTCTGCTGCTGACAGGAGCCCTCGCGTTCACGAGCGGCCCTTTTTAATTTATTCACCCCTCCGTGTGCGGCCTCCGGCTCGCTCTTCACTCCCACAGAGCCCGGGAAGGCCGCACACGGAGAGCATTTCGCTGCATTTCGCTGCGGTGGCCTTCCGTGGCCACTAGAGGGAGCCTCTGCTCCCTGAGTCCTTTCCTCAAACAGCTGGCGCTCGCTTGTCATTTCCGTTGCTTTTACAGCGGATTTTGAAAGCGAGCGCCAGCTGCAATTACGAGCCCCCTTTCCTTTCCTTTCAACATTATAAAAAAAAAAAAAAAAGAAAGAAAACGAAATCGAAGGAAGTCGCAGATAACTTCCACAGAAACAGATTGATTTTTCTTTTCAGCAAGGTATCGTGCTCCACACCTTCCTTGTCTGAAATTGAGTGGGCTGAGAGAAGGCTGTCTGTTGCCCACTAAGAGCATTTACATTTAAAAAAAAAAAAAAAAAAGAAAAAGAAAAGAGGTGCATTTGAAGTTGATTATGGCAGCTCAGTACTTTCCCCAGGCAGATCAGGATTGGTCTGATCATGAGGAGGAAGAGTATCACATAGATGAGGTGGCAATGGCAGACAGCCTCAAAAAGGTGCTGGGATCCTCAGTGGAGACCACCATCAAGAAGGCAGTATCCGAGATGCTCCTGCCTATCCAGCAGCGCCTAGACCGTATGGAGGAGCATCTTCAGGAGACCTCCCCAACGGGGAAAAAGAAAACACGCAAAAGAAAGCACCTTATAGATGGGGGATGTACTCCGGCTCGTAGGAGCAGAGACTCCATGACCCCCCCGAGCCAGCCTACTCCTGCCACCGCTGCCGTCTCAGACGCCTTCTCCAGGCTTAAAAAAGCCTTCATGGACAGGAAGGACTCCCCTTCCCTCGAAAGACCCTCTTACCCCGAGGAAGACAATAGGGGTATTAGACCCTCAAGCCCGGAGGGAGAACAACAGGGCACTGATGACGAAGATAGAGGGGTCTATGATAACTACCATCCCCTTTCATCCTCTGATGAGGATTCTCAAACTATAGGGTTGCGACCCTCTACCTCTGGGATTGTGGCAGTCCCCATCCCCAAGAAGGTAACGGAGGAACCCCCCACTTCCAGCGGGATGTTTGCTCCAGAAGATCTTGTGCACCCCAGATCCTCTGACTGGGAACCTTCGTCCAGAACAACCAATTACATCATGAACAGACTTCGCAAGCCTCTAGATAAGGAAGTAAGGGCCAGATTAAAGGCAGAATGCCCCCGTCCCAATATTCCTGGAAAAGTAGACCTCACCCCGGAGTTAGACTCCAAGATGATCACATTTCTAGGAAAGAATGTGAAAGACCCGAGAAAGGGTATCGACCGCGCTTGGAAGTCCTGTCAGGACAGAGTCCTGGACATTACTGGTCCTCTAGCCAAGATTATGGACCTGGCCGAGGCGGCCATTGATTCTAGTGATCCCATTGATCCAACAATCCTTTCAGGTTGGGCGCAAAGAGCCCTCTGTCTACTGGGTAATGCCAGTTGCGCCATCTCGGCTGAACGCCGTAAAGGTATTTTATACAAAATTGACGGCAAACTAACCGAGCTAGCAGATACAGAATCAGGAGCAGCAGCCCAAGGTCTGCTTTTTGGAGACCCATTCATGAAAGAAATGTCGAAATTCGTCGGCACCTTTACAGCCTTGGATAAGGCTCAAGCCTCCATCAGAAGGGTTTTCGCTACTAAGGTTTTCTCCAGGGCCGGACGAGGCAGAGGTCGCTCCTCCGGCCGCTTCGCCTTTGATCGAAGACCTCAGCAATCCCGGGACCAATACAATTCTTGGCAGGACCGGTCAGACACTTTCTTCCCCTCAAGAGGGCGGGGAAGAGGTCGTGGATGGAGAAGAAGTGCAAGATATCCAGCCCAACAGCAAACTACAGGTCAGTGTACCCATAGTAGCGCCTGCGCCACAGACACCCGTAGGGGGGAGGTTACCTCTTTTTGCACAGGCATGGGACTCCTTATCAGGAGATGCATGGATCAGGGACGCAGCGCGCGGCCTGCGCTTAGAGTTTTTCGCTCAACCTCATCAAACCACTCGTCCTGCACCATTAGTTATGTCCATAGCAGACGACGAAGCGTTAGATGGCGAAATACGCAGTCTACATCTAAAACAAGCGATTCGCCCCTGCTCAAGCCAAGGCGGGTTCGTCAGTCCCATATTCTTGGTTCGCAGGAAGCAAAAAGTACACCCAGTTATAAATTTGAGAGCTCTCAACGACTTCATTGTCTACCATCACTTCAAAATGGAAGGGATACACATGCTCAGGGACATCCTGAGGCCAAACGATTGGCTTGTGCGCCTAGACTTGAAGGACGCTTACCTAGCAGTTCCTATTCACCAGGCCCACATAAGCTATCTCAGATTTTCCTGGAAAAACCAAGACTGGGCGTGCACGAGTTTACCCTTCGGGCTCTCCTCAGCGCCTTGGGCCTTTACCAAACTTCTGCGACCCGTAGTAGCTCGCTTGAGAGAACTGGGAGTAAGATTAATAGTCTATCTAGACGACATTATCTTCATGGCTCATTCTCAAGCCCTAGTAGTGCATCAGGCCAGAATAGCCATCGACCTACTGCACAGTCTTGGTTTCCTCATAAACTGGGAGAAATCTGTACTCCGTCCATCCCAGAATCTAGAATTTCTCGAATTCTTGGTGGACACCTTGAACTCGCAACTTCATCTTCCCGTGGCCAAGATACATGCGACACGGAGGGAGATCCGCAGACTTCTACAGAGAGACCTCATATCTCTTCGAGAGTTGGCAAGAGTAATCGGTCTCCTGTCGTCTTCCATTCAAGCGATTTTTCCCGGTCCTCTTCATTACAGAGAATTGCAAAGGCTCAAGGGTCAGCATCTGAGACGGAGCCTCTCCTACTCTCAAAGTCTGACACTGTCGACCTCTGCGCGCACGGAGCTCAATTGGTGGCTCACTCATATGGAAGCTTGGAACGGCAGAGCCATTTTCGGATCCACCCCCGATATTATCATAGAATCAGACGCCAGTCGCTCCGGTTGGGGAGCGAGATGCGGCTCTGTAGCCACAGGAGGGTTCTGGTCACCTCAGGAGCTGAAAATGCATATAAACTGTCTGGAGCTTCTCGCCGGCTCTTTCGCTGTGCGCTCCTTTGCCAGAGGCAAAGCGAGTTGTTGTATCTTACTAAAGATGGACAACATCTCCGCAGTACGGTACATCAATCATCTGGGAGGGACCAAGTCAAGACCTCTAGCGGAATTAGCCAAGGATTTTTGGCATTTCTGTCTGGAACATCAGATCTCGGTGACAGCGGAATATCTCCCAGGGCTCACAAACGTAGTGGCGGACTGGCACTCCCGTCACTCCACAGATTTCAGCGACTGGAGGCTCGACAGAGAAGTCTTTCTCCGCCTCCAGCGAACATGGGGCCCCATGTCTGTAGATCTCTTTGCATCCCGTCTCAACTCCCAGCTACCCATATTTTACAGTTGGAGACCGGACCCAGCAGTAGCTGCGACCGATGCATTCCTACAGCAGTGGACCCAGGGGATTCTCTATGCCTTTCCTCCATTTACAATGATAGCGAGGACCCTGGCGAAGGCCCGCCAGGAGCATACGGACCTGGTCCTCATAGCCCCGGTCTGGACCTCTCAGACCTGGTATCCAATTCTTCTGGAACTTTCTTCGGATTTTCCAATCCTTCTACCCCAATTTCCAGATCTCCTTCTGGATCCGTCAGGACAGCGTCACCCCCTTCTCCTCAACGGATCACTGAACCTAGCAGCCTGGAGGATTTCAGGTCAAGGTGGAGGATTCCCGGCATTTCAGCCATGGCAATCAACCTCATTGAGGAAAGCTGGGCCTCTGCTACCCTCAAGAGATATTCTAACTCCTGGAACGCCTGGAGTAACTGGTGCCATAGGAACGGTTCACATCCAGTTTCAGCACCTATAGAGGAAATCCTAAATTTCCTGGCTTCATTAGTTGAAAGAGGCCTCGCCTATAGGACGGTTAACGCCTACCGCTCGGCTATTTCCGCCGGGCATGATCTCATTCAAGGGCTTCCAGCTGGAGAGCATCAGCTCGTCTGCAGACTCCTTAAAGGAATAAGACTTACAATTCCGCCCCCGTCTCGCTATGATAAGCTTTGGGACGTCAACAAGGTTCTGAATCTTTTTCTGTCATGGCCGCATAACAAGGACCTGTCTCGGACTGCCTTGTCAGGCAAACTTACTACACTGCTCTGCTTAGTCTCCTGCAGGAGGGTCTCTGACGTTAGAGCCCTCGATCTGGCGGGCAGGACCTTTTCTCCTGATGGGGTGGTATTCCATTTGCACAGGAGAACGAAATGTAACTCGAGGGTTATTTCGTACCCTGCTTTCAAAGATCAACCTAAGCTTTGCCTAGTTAAATGCTTAAAAGTTTACGGGGAGCAGACTGCCCCGCTTAGGACTTCCCCTAACGGGCAACTGCTAATAGCCCTGCGTAAACCGCACAAGGCAGTTTCGTCTCCAACCCTAGCACGCTGGGTGCGCTGGACTCTGACTCAAGCAGGAATAGATACCCTGCATTTCGGGGCCCACTCCGTTAGAGGAGCCATGGCTTCCAAAGCATTTCAGGTCGGAGTACGCCTAGAAGATATCATGAGAATGGCGGATTGGTCAGGTGAATCAATATTCAAGGAATTCTACCTGAAACCGCTAGAACAACCAGCATCTATCGTGGTAAGTAAGCTTTAAACAAGCATAATGGGAGCCTCCGGTCTTGACATAGAATAAAGATTTTCCATAATAACTTACTAGAAATTCTTGATTCTATTAAAGACACGGAGGCGAGCATTATCCCGCCCAGCAAGAGAAATAACAGCGCTACCACCTTTGGGTTATAATTGTGCGACTTGTTTGGGAATGTTACTGCTTATTGGACTGACTTATGTATGTCAAGTTTACACACTATTTCTCTCCCACCCCCGTAAGGGGAACTAGGATTCTCTGATGCAGAAACTAATTCTAGTTACTTTCTCTTCTCTGACAGCGGCTCCAGACAAGCCCTCCTGATTGCCTAATCAGCTCTGCTTCGGCTTCAGTCTCGAGATGACCTCAGCTACAGCCCTTCTTTTCACAGTTTTTTTCAAGTTCGCAGCTTTCGAAAGAGGAAGTGACATAATTTGTATGACTGTTTATATGGACAGCCAGTTATTCATTGGTGGACTAAGTCACATGTTAGTGACCCTTTGCTGGACCTTTCCTGAAGCATCTTGGGAAATGGAGTTTTTCTTGGACTTACACTGTTTTTGTTAATGTTTACCAAGTTCGTTGTGTTTTTTCATGCACCTTTTGTCTGCCACGCACTCCTGCGCTTTCAATAAGGTGCATTAACACTTGCTGCTGAGCTTTCTATTTATATATTAATAAAAGAAAGAGAAGCATAATGCTCGCCTCCGTGTCTTTAATAGAATCAAGAATTTCTAGTAAGTTATTATGGAAAATCTTTATTCTCTTCACTCTCTCAGTTGGTGACGGGACTGAAGGGATTTAAATTGCTTCTTTGGAGGTCGAGCAGGAGTCCACCAAAGTTTCAGCAGGATTCAGACTTTGGAATACCATGCACCGCACACTGGCTCTAGGTCCCAGGGTATTGGCGGTTTGCAGCCCAGCAAGGTTGCAGCACGTCGTGGGATGGCTCAAAATGCAGGTCTTCCTGAGACTAGTGGATCCCACCAGCCTCTGGGGAGGAGTCATCATTTTCGTGGCCACCAGGTCGATTGGAAAAGGGTTTCATCAGGCTCCTGTTACACAGCAGGCTCTATGGTCGCTGGAAATGGTTACAGCCGTTGTTTCTTAATCTTCCTCTTCGGATTTGGTTCCGGTGGTGGACTTGTCAGCAGCTTCCAGGATCAGAATATTTAACAGGATCTACAGCACAACATCTGCAAACTCTCCCTGCAGTTTACAGAAAGGGGTGGTCTGGCTGTCCAATCAGGACAGCCAGCCCCCCAGTGGGAACTGCTTCCTTTCAGGCAAGGTGAAAAACAGGGCTGCAGAGTTTTGGACTCCTCCGTCACATCCTGCCTTCTAAGGAGCCTCAGCAGGGAATAGAAAGGATTCCCACCGAAGACAAAACTTCATCCGAGGTCGTTCCAACCTAGAACGGCAGGGGAAAACCTCAGAAACAACAAGCCAATGAGAAAAGGCGAAAACAGAAAGAGTCCATCATTCTATCAGAATGGTGGTGCTTTTGTGCATTACTGAGGCTGATTTGTCAGCCTCAGAGTAATAATGTACCACTTTAAGACACAATGTATTTCAAAAGCAGGTAAACCTTATTGGTAAGCTTTTACATTCGTTCAGTAAAGCAATGATACAGTACCAACCCTTATTACTTTCAGAAGGGGGAGGAAACGCCATTCAAAGTAGTAAGTAAAGCAATTTATATACTTTTTAGAGGGCACAATGCAACTCAAAGGTGAAGCATAACTTAAGGACACTTTGTAACTTCTTTCACAGAGATACAGTTACCACACTAATTCTTTCAGCAATTAAGTACTGTTACACTCGTTAAATTTTTCAAGACAGAAGTCTTTTCTTATCCAGTCCTTCCCTAGTCTCTTGCATGAGTTCTCTCAGAAACAAAAGAGGTACTCTAGTGGTCTAGGAGCCAGATGTATGCAGGTTGAGATAGGTGTCAGTTGCAGGAAAGTCAAAGTTCCAGGGGATATCTTCTTAAACAAGTAAGTCTTTACTTTCATAGTTAGTTAAAGTGACCGGGGACTTCTGAGAAGGCTCCCTTATATGCATTCCAGCACTAGCCCTCGGCAAGGGGTATTGGCAAACTCCCAACCACACGAATCACACACTCAGCCTCACAGGAAGCACACTAGACTTAAGGTAAGTATTACCCAAGCCTACACAGTACTTCAGGAGAAGAGCTTCTGAGTGGATGCCTCCAGGATACAGCAACACAGGACCCAGTCCCAGGATTCTTAGTCTGGAGACAAAAGAACTGGACACTGGATGGGAACTTGCAACAGCACCTGTTAGAGGAGGCTTCCAGCAAAGGTTTCTTCATGGATTCTCGCGTCTGTGGGTTTGGCACCTTTTTACAGCAGCCAGATGAACAAATATCGCCGGTCGGATTCTCTTCACTCTCTCAGTCCTGCACTTTGGTGAGGGGACTTGAATCGTGTCTATGGGATTTGAATCGTGTCTATGGAGCTGCGGGAGGAGCCCGCCAATGTTTTGGATGGATTTGGACTTCGGAAGACCATGCACCGCACAATGGCTCGAGGTATTGCAGCCCAGCAAGGTCACAGCACGTCATGGGATGGATCAAAATGCAGGTCTTCTTGAAGCTAGTTGCAATCACTAGCCTCTGGGAAGGAGTCATTGCATTCGGGGCCCTCAAGTCGATTGGAAGGAAGGTTGCATATGTCCTTTCATCATCTTTTTATTCGATTTCAGCTCCATTGTTCGACTTTCCCTGTAGTTTACAGAAAGGGGCGGTCTGCCTGTCCAATAAGGATAGCCAGCTCCCCGCTGGGACCTGGTTCCTTTCAGGGAAGGGGGAAGATTAAGGGATGATGAGTTTTGGACTCCTCCCTGCCTTCTCAGACACATTGGAGCCTGGGCAGAGAATGCAAAGGATTTGCACCGAAGACAAAACTTCCACATAGGTAATTCCCGGACAGGTAATGAACGCAGGGGGAGACCTTGGTAACAACAAGCACATGAGAAATGGCGATAAAAGAAGGAGCCCACCATTTTAGCAAAATGGTGGCCCTTCTGTGCATTACCAAGGCTGATTTAACAGCTTGTGAGTAATGACAAAGTCATAAAAATAGTTACACTGCCACCAGGCCATTCAAGTAAACTGGCAATGTAACATAACGTAAATGTTACAGGTAAGTAAGAAAAAGGATACATTGTATCCCTCCACCACCCCACATAAGGTGGAGTGTGCTGGCTCACTTATGCAAAATGTAAAGGGGATGAAAATACCTCTTTACTACTTGGGAACAGTAGTTAACCCAAGTACATGAAAAAGAAATTACCAGGGGAGCCCAAAGGGGCAACCCAGCCTAAGCCCAAAAGTTGTAGGAAACTACAACTTCAACCATACACTATGGAAAGACATAAAAAGGTCACCCATAAAAAGAGTAAAAGCCTAGGTGAGAGGGGAAAAAGATTCCCAATAGTTACAGAGCCCAAGCAAAATGTTCTGGGGTTGACACAGGTCAGGAAGATTTATCATAAATATGAAAATGTTACCCAACAATCTTACCCAACAAGGTTAGTACACTGAACCCAGTTAGTACAGTATTGCAAAGAAGCACACAGATAATGTTATATTAAAATATATCATTTATTATATTTACACAAGGAAGTCAGAAATATACATAGTTCACTTAACCAACACACTTAGGAATACATAAATACTTTTCAAAGGCCATTGCTTCAATGGCAGTTTCTTGCGGTTACCATGGCAGAGTTTGACACTGACAGTTTTACTGTATTCGCAAAGACAAAGATATACGGTAATTGTATTTAGTTAGCAAAACCTCATATGATAAAGTCTTTTAGAAAGGAAAAAGGTTAGTCATTCGGTTGCAGAGCATAACATTCTTGAGACGCTGCTTGCACACTAACGCTCTTAGTTAGTCCAATCCCTAACTATATGCAAGAGTCTGTTTGGAGAGGGCTCAACGTCTTCTGAAGCAGTATAACAGCAAAGGTTCCTTAGGATACTTTTAGTCTCTATGAAAATATACTTGAAGAGTTAACACAATGATGGAGACCCTGCAAAAGGACTGACTAAAGGGACACAAGCCAGCAGCTTGGGTCGGAGGTTAGAGTGGACACTCTGGACACCTCTTCATGCACTCCAACTCTCTGGAGAGACTTTGTGGTTCAAGGTAAGCAATACCCTTCGCCCCACAGTACCTTAGGTTAGAAGAAATGCTTGTAGCTTGATTCTCCTCTGTGCAGCGGCGATGGTCCCGGTTCCTCGGTCTGGTGATAAGAGGATGGAATCTGAAGGGGATGTCTCAGCAGCAGTCTCGAGAGAGGACGCTTGGCACTGATCCCTTCAGCTTCTATTGTCAGTTTGCAGTTTTGGTGCCTTTATCAGCTCCAAAGAACAGTACTCGCCCCGTCGAAATTCGCTTCTGAAGTCCCGCGGTCTGCACTGGGGGACTTCGATGAGGCGGATCGTTTCTCTGGAGGTTCACCTGGAGCTCAGCAAAGACTTGACGGATTCGGCCTTGCAAAGACAATGCACTTCAAATGGGTCGGAGGTCTCCTGGTATTCACGGTCTGCAGCTCTGGAAAGGCACAGCACCTCGGGAGATGGCTTAATTTGTAGGTTGTCCTAGGGCTGATTGGGCCCTTGTCTTAGGAGCTCATCTGTCAAGTAGAAATCTGGGTCAGGACAGCAGTGGTCACTTCAGGGTGATGCAAAGGATCTGCAGGCATCTCTGGTCATCGTCTTTGGTTACTTCAGCTTCCAACTTGCCTTTCTCCTCAGGAACCTCCCCTTTTATTCAGTTTCACCTAACACTCCTCTGCAATCTCTCTCAGCAGTTTACAAAAAGGGGTGGGTGGCTGTGCAATTAGGATAGCCAGCCACCCAGTGGGCACTGGTTCTATTCAGGCACTCAGACAGACAAAGGGCAGGGGAGTGAAAACCTCCTCTCCCACTTCCAGCCTGCCCAGACACACTAGAGAGACAGACAGACAGACAGACACACCCCCCCCCCCTCCCAGGATGATAGAAGAACGGCTAACAAAGAACAACCACGTTAGAAATGGCGGAAAACAAAGAAAGGAGCCCCCATGTTAGGACATAGGTGACCCTATTGCGGATAACCGAAACTGTGAATACAGTCTGCAGTACAAAATAGCACAATAGTTGGTAGAACATGTCCACTATGTGAGAACCCAAAGGGTATCTCATCTACTAGTCCCCAGGGATCGATCTCTCTCTCGCTCTCTCAGGTTGCCAGGGCACAGCCATCACCTTTTCATCCAGACCCTGGGGGTGGACCAGTGCGGGAGGATCACCTGGTGAGGGGTCTTCGGGGAGTCTGTGTGAGGCCACTGATGGGGGGGACACGCGGTATTCTCCCCTTTCCTGTACACCAGACCCATCCTATTTTATAGGATTCTCCCATGTCCCAACTACCCCCCACTCCCTTTCTACACAAACACTGGGCCGAGGAAGAGGGCAACAGGGTAAAGAGGCTATCCCTTGCATATCACATTGGACATGTCCGGCTAATCGGGTCAGGCACTTGACTTTAAGTGCATTAATCTGATACCAATTAGCTCTCCACCACACGGATAAAAGGCGTAACTTAGAGACACGCTCTGAGCATTGTGGAACACGAGTAAGAGCAGAACGTCCGGGGCAAAGGCAAACCTACTGGAGCAGAGCGACGGACCCAGGGATGAGAGCAAAGGGTAGAGAACCCCAGGAGTTCTCTACCGGTGGTTGTTGCTTCCAAAAAGCTGCAAAAGACCCGTGGAGAAGACCAAGTCCCAAACAAGAAGACTGCATTGTGATTGTGTTTCACGGATGCCAGCGACCCTCCCGGGTAAACAGCAGAGTTGGGGAGGTGAGGCCAAGCCTGTGGTATTATCTTGACTCGTGAATAAAAAACTGCAAAGACAAGAAAGAAATGCACATAGCCAGTGAGTTGGCAAGTGACATGAAAGACCGGTGTGTGTCAGGGAAAGATTGAAGTTGCAACAGCATATCGCACAATTTAAGGATGCATGTGTGTGGATGAGACGCAACGGAAGGCAGACCTGTGATGAACTTTGAATTACTCATAGCTGTGAAACCAGAGATACCGAGTAACAGAGTGGTCTGGCAAAACGAAGTAGCCCAGTCGAAAGTCTCAGTCAAAGGTGAAATGCTTTTGTTTGATAAAGTGAACGAACTATAAAAAGCAAAGTGATCAAAATTAACCCTAGGAAAAAGGGGTTTGTGGGAGAGTAAAAAGGTGAACTTTGAACTTTTGTGCTTATGACAACAAACTGCCAAGAGACACTGGGGCAAATAACACAAGAGTGCTAGCTGAAGGGAAAGTTGAAGTAGTCCTGCGGAGGTCTATAGTAAAAGCCACGCACATTCGAAAGTCTTCGACATCAGGAAAAGGCCTGAGGGAGACCGGAAGTGTGTAAAGTTAGGGCAACAGAACCCCTAAAGGATGTGAATTAAACTTGGGGAAGGGAACCCCTGCAAGTGTTGTGCTTTAAAGGTCTGAGTCCGACTGAGGGAAACCGGCGTGAACTTTTTGTTGAACTGTGTTTTGAAAGCTGGAAAGAGAAAGTTTAACGTGGATGGCCAGGGGGGGCCTCGATCCACGTTTTGAACTGCCTTTGTTTTGAGAACCTGCGCCAGAGTGTCATCATGTCAACGAGGACCGCCTTACTCCATTGCTGTCCAACATGGGGAGGGGAGCTGACTCAGTGACACTTATTCTTTATATTCTAACACCAATTTTCCTTTGCACACATATTCTCCTTCACACACTTTTTGTACAAGAGATAGGGCAGGCATTAGGTTTTGTTAGTATAGGCCATTTTGATCACCGTTTCATTTATAATAATAATTTTTTTAATGTGATACAGTTTAAATATACACTTTACACATAAAAAATTAATAAATATTAGATGAATAAAAGAAAAATACAAAGAAGAATAATTACATTAGTAATTACATTAATAAGTAACTTGTCTAAAATGAGTTCACATTTCGTATAGTAACAATTAAAACTAGTTCATTTCCTCAGAAGGGTTTACATACACATACCCAAATAATACTTGCTGTTACAATTATGAAACTTCTAAATTTTGAAAGAAAAAGAAAATAAAAATGATTAGGGTTCACAAATAAATCACAACCTATGCGAGTAAAAGCATCCTCTAGTTCCATCAGGCCAGAATAATACTCTCATCAGGTTAATTAACCTAAATTGCTATGCCCAGAATATTCTCAATCTTAAGCCATATGTTATACATTGCTATGTGTATCTTTAGATTTAAAGAGTTAACACAGCGTAACCAGAACAGAGATTCCCCCACCGATTCAAAGTCCTGTACATACTTGCCATAGTATTATAAATATACATATTTATAAGAGTAGGGCAGTCAGTCAGCAGATGTGCTGCTGTTTCACTGACGGCTACGTTTTTACACATCCGGCAATATCTTTCGGCTGTGGACAATTGTCTACAACTTCCCTTATTCGCTAAAACCGGCAAATGGTCTATTCTCAAAAGGAGAAGAAATCGTCTGAGTCTGCTGGAGGGACACAAGTTCATATATGTCTGTGGGGTCTTAAATGTATACATCATATAAGGCACAAAGTGATACTTTTTTAAGTTTACTCAAGTGTTCATAGTTTTCCAGCCAGTCCCAGAGATCAACCTTTTTAGACAATGCAATTTCCATTGAATCGTCATTTTCCCTACATTCGGTAGACCAACATATTTCTTTAAAAAAGGACTCCATCTGATCTTTTAAGAGATATGTAAATGACTCCTTGGAAATTTCATGGTAAATAGATGCCATTAGCGGATTCACAGGGTTGCTGTTCATCCTTCGATACTTCTCAGCTCTCCTTTTCATAACGATAGATTTTAGGGAAACCAGTTTGTTTGTTTGTTTGTTTATTTATTTGGTAATGCGCTCCGAGCCCGTGGGCATCTGGGCGCAGCAGTACAAGAGGACTCGAGATTTAGTTACAATGCCTGACACAGGCTATTACAGAAAAACAATGGTTGCTTACAGTAGGTGATACAATGCTTATAAAATATCAAGTTTAAGCGCATAAGAGCAACATTTTAACAGGTTGTGCCGTTTCCACTAGGGTGAGGGTCGTTGCATGTCGTTGTTGTGCAGCCATTTGAGAGCGTAGGATCTGAATCTTGTGTAGGGTAAAGGGCATCTAAGGTCGGATGGGAGTGTGTTCCATGATTGTGCCGCTCTAACTGGGAAGCTTGCACCGCCCGCTGTGGTAAGTTTGAATCTGGGGACTTCCAGTAGGAAGGTGTTGGCAGATCTCGTCAGTCGGTTAGAGGGTCTCCAGTTGATTCTTTCCGCTAGGTAGGGGGGTGCTTGATTGTTGAGGCATTTAGAAGTGAGGGAAATAGTTTTAAGTAGGATTCTGTCCTTTATCTTTAGCCAATGGGCTTCTGTCCGGTGTTTGGAGATATGTTCTCTGCGTGGGATGTTCAGAGCTGCTCTAAGAGCGTTATTTTGCAATCTCTGGAGTTTGTCAGTGACCGACTTGTTGGCACCTGAGTATAAGGCGTTGCAATAGTCGAGTCTGGACATGACAAGGGCATTGGCCAAGGTGAGGCAGCTCACCTGGCACTGGACAGGAAGGTTCTGGCGGCACGGATGAGTTTACACGTGTAGGTGGTTGAGGAGGCGAGGGAATTCACTTGCTTTTTGAGGGTGAGAGCTGAGTCGAGGTAAAAACCCAGCGTTTTGACCTCGCGCATAACCTTAATAGTATTGTTATCAATGTTAAATGAGGTGTAGTCCGGGGTGAGTTTGGATAGTTTGTGGTCTGAACCGAGGAGCAGGATTTCAGTTTTATCGTCGTTCAGGCAGAGGCCATGTGTGGCCATCCATGCTTGAATGAGGATGTAAATTTTATTCACCAGAGCCAAGTCCACTTCATAGTTGCCCGAAAGGGGTATGAGGATCTGCGTAATTAGTGTAGGTGACGCCCAGTCTGTCCAACTTGTCGAACAATGGCTTGGTGAAGATATTGTACATTGTGGGTGAGACACAGGAGCCCTGTGGGACTCCACATGTGATTTGGATGGGGTCAGCACAGGTGGTGGAGGAGAACACTCTCATAGTCCGGTTGGCTAGAAAGGATTGGACCCATGCTATAGCATCTCCTGTGAAGTTGGCAGCCAGCTTGAGGTGGTTGCATAAGACTGCATGGTCCACCAGATCAAAAGCTGCTGACAAGTCCAGTAAGAGTAGCAACGCTGTTTTTCCATTATCCTTAAATTCCTCCATTTTGGTTTTGAGATCTATCAGGGCAGTTTCCGTGCCATGGAGAGGGCGGAAGCCCGATTGGCGCGAGCCTAGTAGATGATTAGCTTCTAGGTACTCTTGAATTTGGAGATAGGCTACTCTGTCGATAATTTTTAGTAGGAAGGGTACCGTGGTAATGGGCCTATAGTTAGTCGGGATAGAAGGATCGAGGGTTTGTTTTTTGAGAAGGGGGAGGACCCAGGATTCTTTTAAGTTGGCTGGCACTGTGTTAGATTTGAAGGATGAGTTGATAAGCTTTGAGATGAAAGGGGCTAAGTCTCTGGCAGCCTCCTTTATTATTTGAGCTGGGCAGCTGTCGCCCTTACAGTTATAGGGCTTCAGTGAGAGCATGGCCTTTTCAGTGTCGATGATGGAGATGGGTTTAAAGCTAAAAGGGGGGATAGTGGTAGGTTCAGTTACTGGAGGCAGTTGTTGATCAGTAAGAGAGAGGGTGTCTTTTTTGTTCATTATTTTAAGTTGGAGGGTGGAGACTTTGTTTGATAGGGCATTCTGTATATTAGTGCACCATATCTTGTCCTTTGGGACCGTGTCAGATGGTTGGATAGGGGATTCCATTTCCCGGAGGATGGCAAATAGTTCCTTGGTATTCGATTTGGCATTGGTAATTCTGTCATTGAATACGTTTTTTTTGGTGTTGATAATTTCAGACTTGTAATGTTTTGTAGCTTGGGTTAGCTTGGCTTTGTTGTCGTTAGTGGGCGAATTACGCCAGATGGTTTGGAGTTTTCGTTTCTGCTTTCTAAGGTCCTTAAGCTGGGGGGTGAACCAGGCGTTGAGGTGGGCTTCTTGCTTAGCTTTGCGTAGTTTTGCAGGTGCAATGGTGTCTAGTGCGTGAGACATAGCTTTGTTAAAGGTGTCTACTAGTGTGTCTGGGTCGGTGTTGTCCTTCAGACCGTTAATAGTGGGCAGGAGGAGGGGGATAAGTTTTTCTGTAGTAGAACAAGTTACTTTCTTACCTGGTAACGTTCTTTCGATGGGATGGTCCGACGACGTATTCCATATCTATGACATGTAATCACCACAGCTGTGCTGCTTCGGAAACTTTTTCGGCGTCTGCGTCCTGCGTCGATGACGTCGATGCGCCGTCGTCGAGGACCTCCTCCGACGTCATCCGATGTGATAAGTAGGACGCACGACGCCCATAGCCTCAGTTGTAGTTTTTTTCCCCAGAACGTGTGACATAAGCCAAATGCCAGTCAGACACAAAGCCTTGCGGAACGTAAGCTGCAATCGCAAAAGAAATTCTGTAGCGGGGAAGGCAGGGCGGGAGCGATGTGGAATACGTCGTCGGACCATCCCATCGAAAGAACGTTACCAGGTAAGAAAGTAACTTGTTCTTCGAGGGGATTGGGTCCTCCGACGTATTCCATATCTATGACAGACTCCCAAAGCGGTACCAAAGCAAGGAGGAGGGAAAGAATTTAGAATCAAAATGTAGAATAGCCAATCAAATAGCAGAGCAAAGGACCGCCTTGCCAAAGGCCAGATCCTGTGCTCGGATGGAATCAAGGGAATAGTGACGTACAAATGTATGTACTGAAGCCCAGGTGGCTGCATCACAGATGTTGCGAATAGGAACACCCCTCTGCAGGGCAGTAGACGCAGCCATACCCCTGGTAGAATGGGCCCGCAAGCCAGCCGGTGGGTCCTTACCCGCCAAACGGTAGCACTCCGAGATGGCCAAAATAATCCAGCAAGACAAAGTCTGTTTCGTCACAGCTTGCCCCAAACGCTTTCCAGCGTAACCAATAAAGAGTTGATCATCCACTCTGACCCGGGACATGCGTGAAACATAAAAGCTTAAAGCTCTCCTAGGATCAAGCCTATGGAGCCTCTCCTCTTCCTTACCAGGATGCGGAGGAGGATAGAATGCCGGAAGAACAACCTTCTGGGCCAAATGAAATTCCGTCACTACCTTCGGAAGAAAAGAAGGACGAACTCTAAGGACAACCCTGTCCTTGTGAAATACAGTGAAGGGAGGCTTAACTGAAAGTGCCTGTAACTCACTCACTCTGCGAGCGGAAGTAACCCCAACTAAAAACACAGTTTTCAGAGTTAACAGCCTCAAAGGGCAAGAATGTAAAGGCTCAAACGGAGCACCCATAAGAAACTTAAGAACCAGGTTTAAATCCCAACCGGGCACCAGGAAAGGTGACGGAGGGAACACATTAGTGAGCCCTTTCAGGAACTGTGAAATCAAAGGGATTTTAAAGTAAGAACACTCTTCAGACGAGCGCTTAAAGATGGACAGCGCCGCCAGGTAACCCTTAACGGTACCCACTTGCAAGCCCCTGTGGGCCAAAGAAAGTAAAAAGGACAGAACCATGGGGATGTCACATGCAAAAGGATCCACATTCTGAACCCTGCACCAGTCGCAGAACTTACGCCAACGGTACAGAGACTTTGATGCCGGTCTTCGGGCCGAAAGCAACACCTCCATCACGTCCTCATGGAGGTCCCAATCCTTATACCTCAACCTTTCAGAAGCCAAGCGTGAAGGTTGAGGGATCTGACCTCTGGATGGAGAACCTGACCCCCCTCCCGTGAGAGCAGATCGTCTCGGTAGGGAAGACGACGTGGAGGGCAGATGGATAAGTCGAGAAGGTCCGGGTACCACGTCCTCCGAGCCCACGCCGGGGCAATGAGGATCATCCGGGAACCGAACTTCCGTAACCTCCGCAGCACTTGCGGGATGACGGGGACTGGAGGAAACGCGTACAGCAGCGGGAATGACCACTCCACCACGAACGCGTCTCCTAAGGCTCCTTCTGCAGGAAATTCCCGCGAGCAAAACCTTTCGCACTTCCGGTTGACACTGGAGGCGAAGAGATCCACGTGAGGGGTCCCCCAAAGGGCGAAGATCTCCAGGAGAATCTCCTGAGCCAACTCCGCCTCGTGAGAGATCGCGCTCTGCCTGCTCAGAGCGTCCGCCGTCACGTTTTCGGCTCCGGCCAGATGAACTGCCGAGATCGAAACTTCCTGCTGGATGGCCCAGAACTCGAGCTGCATCGCCTCTCTGCACAGAGGAAGTGACCCTGCCCCCCCCTTTTTGTTGAGGTAGTGCATGGCCACTGTGTTGTCCGTCAGGGTCAGGACATTCTTCCCTCGTACAGACGGCAGAAAAGCCTTCAGGGCTAGCCTGACGGCCCTCAGCTCCAACAGATTGATATGGAGTCTGGACTCCGACGGAGACCAACGACCGCTGACTGTCAGCCCGTTGGCATGAGCTCCCCATCCCGTGAGGGATGCATCCGTCACGATCGTCACCTCCGTCCAGGGAAGCCAAAATGGAGCCCCCTTCATCAAGTTGCCTTCGACGGCCCACCACAGAAGGTCCCGGGCGACCGAGGACGGCACCTGAATCAAGTCCGACATCCTGCCGGAGGACTGCGACCATTGCGTTTTGAGTGCCCACTGCAAAGATCTCATCCGCAGGCGAGCCTCTGGCACCAGAAGAATGCAGGATGCCATGAGGCCGAGCAACCTCAAGAACTCGAACGCTGGGAGCGTCTGGGCATGCTGAAACTTGTGCACCATCTGCTGAATGTGAAGAGCCCTCACCTGGGGAGGAAAACACTGCCCCAGGGAAGTGTCGAGCACTGCTCCAATGTACTGGAGCTGCTGTGTTGGCGTCAAATGGGACTTCTTTAAATTGAGGGAGAAGCCCAGCCTGTGAAGGGAGCGACAGGTGATCGATAGATGATCCAGGACGTGCTCGGGAGAGCTCCCCCTGATCAACCAATCGTCCAGGTAGGGGTAGACGTGAATCCCCCCTTGCCTGAGATGCGCTGCCACCACCACCATGAGCTTGGTGAAAACCCTCGGGGCGGAGGTCAATCCGAACGGCAGGACCCGAAACTGAAAGTGCGAGTCGCCAACCGCGAACCTCAGGTACTTCTTGTGCTTGGGATGGATCGGCACATGGAAGTAAGCATCCTTGAGGTCGAGTGACACCAACCAGTCCTGAAGCTGAAGGGCCTGGAGGACTTGAGAGAGAGTAACCATCTTGAACTTGTCCTTCCTGAGGAGTTTGTTCAAACCGCGCAAGTCCATGATGGGTCTCAATCCCCCGCCTTTCTTCAAAACCAAAAAATAAGGGGAATACCATCCCTTGTTCCTCTCCGCTACAGGCACCAGTTCTATGGCGCCTTTCTCCAGCAGGGCTTGAATTTCCTGCGCAAGGAGCGGATCCGGACTCTGCAAAGAGAGGTTCCCCGGTGGATTGTCGCGAGGCCTGTGCCGAAAAGGAAGACAGTAGCCGTGGGTTATGATCTCCAGAACCCACACATCTGAAGTAATGGCTTGCCACTCTACAAGATGCTGCGCCAGCCTTCCCCCAACCGGCGAACCATGGGACATGGCCTCACGACTGAGTGGGAGCGGCTGCGGCGTTACCTGAGGGCAAAGAGGCAACTGCCCGAGCGGCCTTGGCACCACGGGTACCCTGTCGTCCACCTCTGGTACCCCTGCGTTGGCCTCTTTGACTGCCAGCTCCTCTCGCTTTACTGAAGGAGGAGTAATAGCGAAAGGAACCACCCCTCCACTGCTGTCCCCTAGGACGAAAAGGCGGAGGTTGGCGAACTGCAGCGCCCAACAACTTTGCTGCAGCTTTTGAGGTCTGCAACCTCTCAAGGCTCTCGTCAGCCTTGCTGCCAAAAAGGTGTTCACCATCAAAGGGCATGTTGAGGAGCCGGGACTGCACATCAGGCGCAAACCCCGACTTCCGCAACCACGCAAACCTGCGTATCACGGTGCCCGCCGCCATGGACCTACTGACGCATTCAGCTAAGTCCAAACCCGACTGAACGGACTCACACATGGCATCCTTACCATCCTGGACCATAGCAAGGAAACCATCCCGTTCATCCCCTTCGGGAACATGTTCAGCCGCTAACGCAACACAGTTCCACAGAGTGTGCGTGAAACGTGACAAGGCACAAATGGAGTTGGCCGCCTGAAGCGCCATACCACCAGAAGAAAACACTTTCTTCGCCCAGCCATCAAAACGTTTGTCGTCCCTATCAGGAGGGATGGTAGGGTACGACGCCTGCTTCGCCGGGGCCGTTGCCGCCTGCACCACCAAACTCTCCGGAGTGGGGTGCCTGGTCAAGTAGCAGGGGTCGCCACTGGCTGGATGGTATTTTCGCGACAAGGATCTGCCCACCGCCGGGAGACTCTCCGGAGCAGTCCAAGCCGCCGCCACCCTTCTCTGTAAAGCCATATGGAACGGCAGAACCGGGTCAGTTGGGGGACCAACATCAAGGATGTCTGTCAGATCATCCTGCACAAACTCCCCTGGGGGAGCAGACCATCCCAAGTACTCAGAAACCCTAGCCATAAGGCGCCAGTACGAGGAATCAGCATGAGAGCCAGGCTCAGGCCTACAAAACTCCACCTCCGGAGAGGTGTCCAGTCCACTGGCATCATGCAGTGACTGTCTCAACTCGTCAAACTGACTATGGCCCGAGACAATGTCATCCGGAACCTGACTAGGAACCAGGCCATCAGAATCCTCATCCGCCTCTGAAATATAGTCCAGGTGGCGAAAAGAAGGCACTCGAGAGTGCTTGCTCTTAACCAGAGCCTTCCTAGGGGATCCACCCGTGCCCTGGGGTACCTCCGACACGAAAGGAGTCGATGGCGTCGAGCGAATCGGCGCCAGCGTCGAGAGAACCGGCATCGGCGCCGAGAGGATCGGCGTCGAGGAAATCGGCGTCGACGTCAGATGCAGCGCCTCCAGAATCGGCGGCGTCGACACAGCCCTCGAGGCCGGAGCCCCGAGCGTGTCCCTCAACGACCTGAGCGTCGACGGCATCGACGACTTCCTGGGAGCCAGAGCCTCGAGAAAACCTGTCGACGCCACAGACTTCGAAGACCTCACAGGTGCACACGGTCTCGAACGCGTCGAGGACCGGGACCTGGAACGGGTACGTCGAGAACGAGTCCCCTTGTCCGAACGGGACCTCTCCCGTGACTCGTGCCGACCACTCCTGCGAGCGGTGTCTCTCGACCTCACACGACCGACCCCACTCGGGGGCGCGGACGGCTGAGTACCCTGCGACTGAAGAATCGCCAACATCTGCTTCCCGAAGGAAGCCCATTCCTCCGGCGTCGCACGGCCCGAGGGGTAAGCGACGTGCCGGGCAGAGCCCTCCGAAGAGGACCTGGAAGACGACCGATGTCGGCGCTTCCGAGAATGCCTCGAAGAGGCAGAGGAGTGGCGAGACCGACTCCTAGAAGGAGACCCACGAGACTTCCGACGATGACACGGAGAGTCACCCCTCGAATCATCCGTCGAAAGCCCCGCAGACTTCGACTTCAGGGGCTTGGACACCCGACCTACCGGCAACTTCTTCTTACGTTCGCGTAAGGCTTTGGACGTGAGCGACTGGCAGTCGATACAGTCATCCGTGTCGTGGGCCTCCCCGAGGCACCAGAGGCAGGCGTCGTGCGAGTCCGTCACCGACATCTGGGACCCAAACTCCCCGCACTTCTTGAAACCCGGACGCGGGGTCGAAGACGAAGTAGACATCTGCAGAAGGATTTTCACAAACGAACAGGTTCGAAGAACCGAGAAGAACAGAACTCCAAAGAGTCGAGGCGTTTAAACCGAGAAACACAAAGCAACACGTTCGCGGAAAAAACGGAACTGAGGCTATGGGCGTCGTGCGTCCTACTTATCACATCGGATGACGTCGGAGGAGGTCCTTGACGACGGCGCATCGACGTCATCGACGCAGGACGCAGACGCCGAAAAAGTTTCCGAAGCAGCACAGCTGTGGTGATTACATGTCATAGATATGGAATACGTCGGAGGACCCAATCCCCTCGAAATTTAACATTATGTTGGTTGCTCTCATCCGCTCACACGACTTCAGGTGCTAAACTTACACGGACAACCAGATCTTGAACATCCTGATGTATTGTCTCGTCTGCTTGAGTGCCTGGGTGCTGTGATGGACTGGATGAGTGACAACTGGCTCAAGCTTAACGTTGGCAAGACGGATGTCTTGGTGGTGGATGCTTCTTCTGACTCTAGTTCCTGGTCGTCCTCTTTTTGGCCAGTTTCATGGGGGTACTTTACTGTTCCAGTGATGAAAAACCTAGGTGTCCCATCTCTCTTCTTTCCATAGCTCCTCAAGTGAGTGCCATATATAAGACTGGCCACATTATATTGAAGATGCTTCGCAAGATTGTCCCATTCCTGCCTGTTCATCTTCATCCGGCAGTGGTTTCTTCACTCATTACTAGTCATTTGGATTATTGTAATGCTCTGTATCTGTCTCAGCCGGAGGCTTTGATCCATCGCCTTCAACTGCTGCAAAATCTAGCGGGCCGAATGGCACTGCCACCCCCTATGACTCTCACATCAGCCCAGTTTTGAGATCTCTTCATTGGCTTCCAGTGAAGAAAAGGAGAGCTTTTAAATCCTTGTGCCTGGCTCATCGGGTTTATTACCATGTAGGAGCGGGCATTCTTCAAGTTAGGTTCCTGCTATATATCCCAGGTAAGGCTCTCAGCTCCAGTAATGACTGCCTGCCATTAGTCTCTAAATTCCGCTTTCCTAGAGTTGGTGGAAGGGCCTTTCAGTAGCTGCTAGTAAGCTATGGAATGGTCTTCCAGCCAACCTAAGGCATACTAAAAACCATCTGCAGTTTCGCCACCACCTTAAGACTTTGCTTTGTTTAGCCCCCAATTGCTATAATTTAGTGTGTATCCTCACGCCAAAATGCGTATTGGTATACGTGCGCACTACAAATACTGCTAACATAACATAACCATATTTAGGGCTGATGATATTACAGTCTACATAGGAAGAGGGTTTAATTTCAGCTGCTGTTAGAATCTTTTACTGTTTTACTTTTAAAACAGATTATTTTGGAAGTTGCCTGGAGCCTAAGTATATAGAATAAAATAATGATGTTTTCTAGCCAAAATAACTGGACTGGTTCCAAAATGACAGCACTTGTAAAAGAAAACTCTATACTAGAAATGTGTATACTTACAACTAATCATATGTAATAATACATGCTCCAATAACTAGACAGAAATGTCCAGGAAATTATGACGGGGATGGAAGATAAGGAAGTATCACAGGAAAGAGGTGAGCTTTTAAACATCAGACCTTCCATTTGTTTATACTTTTCAATTTATATTGCAGATCAACACTAGCAGTACCAAAGCAAAGTTAGGTTGGTCTGTAGCCAGAGTTCATGGAAAAGTCCCTTGTCACATTGAGCTTAATGAAAATGCAAACACATATTTGATATAATGCAGAGTGTGGGGTAGATTTGATGATTTGACCTAGAATAGTTTTATAAAGACCCATCAAATTAATATAGTTGGAACAAGCGATGAGGAGCGACACAGCAATCGAGCATGCTGGCAGAGGCTGCATATGGGTGGAGGGCGAGATGGATTATTTTTCAAACCGGTGAAGTTTCTGAAACTAAACGTTTTTTTCGTTTTGACAACACTAAGGATGCAAAGAGCATTTCTTACTATGGCTTTATTTTTGAATGAATAATAGCACAAGTTTCGCTTCATAATATGTAGGTTTTTACCTAACAAAAATAACTACAGTCAAGAATTTTAACTAGACATTAATTGGCACATTTTAATATTCTCTTTATTAACTGATTGACGGGCTATGCCGCTGTTTTAGCGGAGGCATTCTTGACAAAAAGAATTCATACAAAAGCAATGAATTGAAGCTTTATGAGGTTCTTTTCTAACAGAAAAGGAATGTGAAAGAGTAATTGCAAAAAGCTAGGACAAACATTTTCTTAATAAAATTAAATAAAACTACACCGTAAGCATGTTTTTCGATTTCATACATGTGCCAAATAGTGATAGTTAGGGAGAATTTTCAGTTTCTGCGTTAATTCCCTTTAACCTTAGAGACCCCCAGCACTCTGCCGGAATCTGGGACCTTTTTGTTTTTTAACTTCCCGAGTGAGTAGGTCTATTTGCCACTCACTCATGCTTTTCCCTCCGACAAAGATTTTGTGTTCCTTATATTACAATGACGTCTGCTAAACTCCATAGGCATCTGCTTTTTATATAGTGACACCCATTGTGCAGTGCCACTGAGGAGTCCCTTTAACAAATTTTGTCTTAATAAAAAATTTGTCATAGGACTAAAATGGACTGTTCTTTGGGAAGGTACCCACACGAGAGTCCGCAGCCACACATTAGCTCACTGTACCTTTCACAGATGGAAATATACATTTGAATATCAGTCTTTGTCCCGCCCACATGGGCAATCGGGCACCGAAATGCTATGGCAATTCCCTTCTGAACAAGAGTACGAACAGCAACCCCAAACACGTGTTTCAGCCTTGTTGGGCCTCATCAGTGAGGTAGAGCTGTGCCTCTCCGAGGACAGTGAGCAAGAGGTCCACTTCTGGATGACCTTGGGAAACTTAGGGTGACTTGGAAACAATCCAAAAATAGTCATAGGCGAAAGTTTGGCAGCAGACTCTTGAGTGGGTACCTTCCCAAAAAAAAGGTAATTTAGCCATGTTCTTTCTCGCAGAGGGGCAACTATGGACTCTTTTTTTTCAACGTTTGTCTTACTTACCTTTTTTCTTTGTAGGTCCAGCAACCGCCACCTTATAGGAAGTGCTGGGGGAGTTACATAGCAACTCCTTATCCTACTTCTCATGTAACTTTTTGTTACACTAACTTGAATGGCTGGTGGCAGTGGTTTCATTTTACTACCTTTTGTGCCATGCATCTGCAGGCTGATTTTTCAGCTGCACTACAGCACCCATGGGTGACCATTTTATCAGGTTTGAGTCCATTGTGTGCTTTGCCTATGGCGGGTTTCAGCCCTGAAGCCCGCCCAGGCTCCATTGTGTCTGGGAAGGCAGGAAGTGAGGGAGGCGCCCGAAACTTCATTGGCCTTTGTTTGTAGGCATGCCTGACCGAAACCAGTTGTAACTGGGTGGTTGGTTGTCCTAAAGGACACCCCTCCCCCCCGCGTGTGTGATCGACAGCTTAGTGCTGTGAATGAATGGAATTTCGCATAAAAGGTGAGGGTTTTGGGACTACAGGCAGAGTCGAACACTGGAACATCAAATCCGAAGAAGACACAGAGCCACCAGCAGCACCTTCCAGGACCGCGAAAGCACCAGTGAAGCCTTGCAGCTGTGATGACCCGACAGGGAAGCTCCGCCAAGGAAGACTTCTTTCCTTAGACTGGTGGGACCAACTAGCCTCAAGACCTGCTTTGTTCTGGGCCACCCCAGAGTCGCTGTGACTTTCCTGGGCCGCAATTTCCCAATACCCGGGGTACCTGGATCACCGAAGAGTGCAATGTCTTCCAGAGAACGAATCCGGCCAAAACTTCATGGGCATCTTCAAGGACCTCCAGAAGTAGGAATTCTTTGTCCAGAGTCACCTCACCAGAGCCCAGTACCGAGGGACCAAGGAAACTCCAACCAGAGCAGTTTGTTCTTCTTTGGTGCTGAGAAAAAAAGCGCCAAAACCACAAAGAGCCGCTGAAACGAGGAGAATCCTTTGCTGCAGAGTCCCTCTCGAGAGTGCTGCCGCAGAAGCCCGCCAGACGTCTTGCTGGAAATGTTTTAGTACAAAAAGAACTTACTTACCTGCATTATTGCTACTTGATTAACTTGATTCTGCTGGATGTTACTATTAGTTGCTGCATAACAGTGTGATTCATTTGTTTTGTAAATATAAATAAATAATTGTAATTTAACTTTTAAAGTGTGTAAGTGTTTACTTGTCTACTAGTCTCTACTGATTTCATTGTACTGCTCTACAGCTCACAGTACCCCTTCTAAGATAATCCTGGATGCTCAGCCACTCTACCGACCTGTGTAGTAGAGACCTATGTTATAGGTTGGGTCACTAAGACCAAGTAGGAAAGTCTTGTAAAGTCCCACACCAGTTGGACTCTACAAAATCATACCCAACAGTGATTTATTACACATTTTGTTTATATTTTGCTAAATGCTTTGATCAAATCCATGAAAATAAGGCATGGATTTCACAGATAAATGAGCAACATTTAAAAGCGCTTCCTACATAATTGAGGACAGCCAGTCATATAACATGGTGTGGTATAAAAAGTAAAAGTGTTTTCTGGTAAGAAGAAATCCATAATAAATTTTGTTGACCTAATACCAAGCCTCCAATGGGAGAGGGTTGAAAACTGTAGAGATTTCACCCCACACTCTGAAACTTGGTTACAGTATAAGCATTGTTTATCTTAGACTAAAATCCTACCAAAAAATAAGTGGGTGAACACTTGCCTAGACAGAGGGCAAGGATCTGGATAGTGAGTTCAGAGGTTTCGTTTGGGTTTGGTTATTCTGTGAGATGAGCCTAATGGTAAATTAAATAATGATAATAAAAAGGAAACCGACTAAGCAATGTACTCTGATTGGGAATTAGCAAAGAATGGGTATGTTTCTGGTAATCATTAGGTCTCAGACCAGTTCAGTCTTGTGTGAGGAAGCAGCTGGATGCTAAGTGAAGGTAGCCTACACAGAGACTTGCAGAAGGAAGTGGCTATGAGGTTTGCAAAGGCTTGTGGAAGAGGGGAAGTGAGGGCAGAATTCAATTTTTGAGTTCTTTTGCCTAACCTGGAGGACGCACTTTTTGCTCGATTCCTTGGTTTTTGACTCCATATTTCCTCTCAGCCATGTTTAATCCAATGCGTGGGAGTTGTTTGGTTTTCTGTGCTGTGTCCTAAATGTCTATTTTACTCTTAATTTAGAGGTAGCCCAAAGGTACTCCATCGTGCCTCAGAGGCTCACCCATCTCCATTAGTCATGTGGCTAAAATGGCAGTGGGTTTTTCCCTTATAAAATATGGCTTCCACTGTTGGAGGGATTTATTAGTTTTATGCTTAATCCCCTCTCCTAGTGAGACACCTTGCACATTTTACTTGACTTCTGGACCTTTTTCTTTCTATCCTGAATGAGGGGAGCCTTGTTCCCTCTAATTCCATATTCACTCTGACCTTTGGAACTCTGTTCATTGTATTTTACCTACTTTCCATGGGGTCTGCTTTCCTCCCCATCTCTTAAAGGCATCTGTGTAACTTTTGCAGCACAGAGCACCCAATGTGCAGTGTTGCTAGGGACCCTTACTATTCTCCTTTGAGATAATTTTACTATCCTTAAAATCTGCTGCTCTTAAGGATAGAGGGATACTTTGTATCCTTCCTAAAACTAACTCCTGAGAAATTAGCACACACCACCCTAAGTGGAGTCCTAGGGGGATGCCAGGTATCCCCCTTCTCTCTACTCCTGTCTTTCTAGTCACAGTTACAACCCTAAAGTTATGGCTGGTGGGAGTGAACATGTTCTACCAACTATTGTGCTATTTTTTACCGCAGACTGGGTTCCCAGTCTCGGTTATAGACAAGAGAGTCACCTATGTTGTAACATGGTGGCTCCTTTCTTTTTTTGCCATTTCTCATGTGGTTGTCCTTTGTTCTCTGTGTGAGACGTTTGCCTTTGGTGGGAACCCTAGGTTGTCCCCACCTAGACTTCAGTGTCTGCGAGGAAATGAAGCAGGAGAGGAGTTTAACACTCGCCTGCCCTCTGTCTGCTAGATTGCCTGAATGAAACCAGTTCCCAGTGGGGGGTTAGCTGTCCTGATTCGACAGCCACCACCCCTTTCTGTAAACTGCTGGAAGCGTTTGCAGAGGAGTGAATGGGCAATCCGAACAAAAGGTGAGGTTTCTGAGGCAGAAGGCAAGTCAACCACTGGAACAGAAGATACGCAGCTGAATATGTGAATATGACCAGAGACGCCTGCAGGCCTTTTCAGTAACCATGAAGCGACCACTGCTGTCCTGACCCAGTTTTCTAATTGATAGAGGAGCTCCGAAGTGGACGACTCCTTCCCTTTTGGCTGGTGGGACCAACCAGCCCCAAGACGAACTGCAGATCGAGCCATCTCCCGAGGGGCTGTGACCCTCCAGGGCTGCAAACCGCAAATACCAGGAGACCTCTGACCCATTTGCAGTGCAACGTCTTTGTGTTGACAAATCCACCCAAAGCGTTGGTGCACTCCAGCAGTTGGACCTCCAGAGGCACGTTCCCACTTATCCAAGTCCCCTCACCAGAGTGCAGTATCGAGAAAGATCGACCGAGCCGTAACTGTCCTTTGTTGGAGCTGATGAAAAGGTGCCAAAACTGCAGACCGACGCTAGAGACCAAATAAATCCTTGCTGAGGGTCCTCTATCAAGACTGCTGCCGTGACATCCCATTCAGAGTGCCTCCTTTCGTCACCAGACCAAGTAATCAGCAGACCGGGTCTGTCGCTGCTGCACAGAAGAGAATCCAGTTGCATTTTCATCTTCCACCCCAATGTACTGTGGAGCTAAGGGTAGAACTTACCTTAAAGGATAGTTCCGGGACTTTTTTTTTTATTGTCCCTACGGTTCGGCCATGTGTTTTTAAGCATAAATCGGTAGATCGTAGAAAACTTTCCTATGGACCTTACCCGACTTTTCGTCCATTAACGCACTCGAAATCAGCCGCCATTTTGTGATAATCCTATCATTTCCCCCCATCGCCCTGGCTCACCTGCGTTTGCGGCACTAAATCAAATCCCCCCGCCCCTGAGCCTGACATCAGCAGACGCGTACCGCCCATTTCCCAACGCCAAAGCACGTTTCGTGTCAACAATCGCTGCGCCTCAGCTAATGACGTGTCGCCATGGAAATGGCAGGACGCCTCTTTCCTCAATAAGTATAAACACACCGTTTCACAACACACAGCAGCAGATTTTCGATTCCATTCCTCTCTCTGTGTTACTTTGAGTATTCTGTGACTCGTTTCTGTGCTCTGGTCAGCTACCTTCGCCGCTTCTAGGCCTTGTGAACACCTGTACCATCTCTGTAAATTATTTTACTTTCTTTACCACACAATGGCTACAATAATACGGTATATGTACGAGCCCGAGTACACCGAGGAGGAACTACTGGAAAGGCAAGCACGCGAAAACGATGGGGATTCGGACGGCAGTTGGGAGGACCAGTCAACGGATGAAGAGCCTGGACCATGTCGCATGGACGGCGTCGCCACCTGGTGCACGTGCAATCGGTGCGAGCTAATGCCAACTGAGGAGGAGAACTGCTGCTGCCGTGAAAATTCCGGGTGCTTGGCCTACATTTCGGAAGGCGAGCCAAGTCCGCAATGCATCACCGAGCTGCCAGAGTTCAGGGAAGCCTGCCTCTCACGGACCGTGTTGAGGATGATGATGGTGCTTATGCACGAACTTCGCGGCACTGTTCGTCCACGTAATCAGAGTAACGAGTAAGTATACTCTGGTTGTGATGTCAGTGATGCCACTACTATTTCATGGTCGTCTCCCACATATAAAATTACATCTACATATCATTCGAACGCATGTAAATTGGTTCCATTGCATCTTTCTTTTTCACAGGTGGTACAGGCTGGTGGCCTATCGTTGCTTCACTTGGTGGCTTCACGGGAGGCTCGGACACCGCGTTCGGAGAGTAATACCTGCCTGTGCGGTACTTGCCATTAGACAACATTTCCCCAGCGACAGTGGACAATACCGCGGATTTTCCCTGGATGTGCTGCAACCGGAACTTTACAATGTGTAATGTTTATTATTTATGTTCAATTGAAAATAAGATCTAAAATAAAACCCAAAATGTATTTTAACAATGATTGTTTTGATTTTTTAAATGAATCTAGTGTGTCTCCATTGAATAGTCTTCCTGTGCCTTGTCTTGTCACACCACATGTCTCCGGCCAGCATCCTCCCACACGCTGGCCGCCCACCTTCAATCCACATAACCGTTGAACCCATATGCAGCAGACATACATATGTTATTTTGCGGGTTGGCAACAAGCCTCCCGGCCTTGCCTCCTCCCCCAAAAATACTTACCACACCACTTTGTTCAAGCGTTGGCAATAAAAGGCCGTTGGATTTTATTGATACAAAACATGGTTATAGGTAAATAATCAATATGGTTGATCATAATAAATCATCCTTTTGGGCACCGGGTACAGAGATTACCCCCTCTGGCCCGTGCCGCCTTGCCACCACAGGCCAGCCTGCTGCTGACGAACTGCCTAGGCATCCAGGGTCTCCAGGGTGAACTGCACCCATATATTCTCCTGGGAGGCTGAGGTATTTATAAACTCACCCTCCTGCCTTCCATGTACTAGATCCTGCAGCCTGCCTCTTACATGCAGTTAGATGGCCTCTCCTTGGTGAAGCCCTGCGGCAAACGAGTCTTGTCTGCACGACCACCGCCCCAATCCACCCCCCGCCCTATCAAAGGCACTTTGCACCGGGGTACTTGCGCTGGCAAGTGGAGCTGTCAGGGAGCAATAAAGGCCAAGAGGTGCCAAATAGCATGTACACTTCAAAGTGGTCTATAGAGCATGGGTTGTTGTTCCCATGTCTACCTCCAGACCCTGTGTCTCCTGCCAAGCATCCCCCCTCACGCTGAACGCCCCCCTGCAATCCACATAAGTGTGTCTCCATTCACGAGTCTTCCTGTGTCTTGTCTGCACGACCACCGCCCCAATCCACCCCCCGCCCTATCAAAGGCACTTTGCACCGGGGTACTTGCGCTGGCAAGTGGAGCTGTCAGGGAGCAATAAAGGCCAAGAGGTGCCAAATAGCATGTACACTTCAAAGTGGTCTATAGAGCATGGGTTGTTGTTCACATGTCTACCTCCAGACCCCGTGTCTCCTGCCAAGCATCCCCCCTCACGCTGGACGCCCCCCTGCAAACCGCATAATGCCACGACATATACACGTCATTCATTCACAAACACACCCCTGTTTCGAATTCTTTATAACCCACTTCATATTTCTAATGAGAACTTCTTTACGCTTTGCTAGTCAACCCGTGAAGGTGCTGGTTATCTGCTCTTCGTCTCTGTGAACTTCCGTGACCACTTCGAGGAAACTCGTCAGTTTGCAACCTGTGAACTGCTCCCTGTTCTACGACAAGAAACTACTCTGATCCCTGCATCTAACTGTTTGTTCGTCAAGGTAAGGCCATGTACCATAATCATTTTGCGTCCAATTTCTTTTCGTTCAAGACAGTACATGCAAGGAACTAGTCACATGTTCTGAGTTTAGTCAAATTATTTTTCTATTTTTTTAAAGTTATTCAAATACTTATCCGCATGTGAATAACGTGTATAGTTCCAAGAACCAAAACGAACCTTGCATTGGACCTTTTATGTGTCATTTAATTTTTTAACACATTGGTATTCATAGAGAATTGTTGATCTTTACTTTTCAGAACTTTCCACAATGCCTGCCTGTTCCATTGGCGGTTGCCCTTCGAAGACTCATAGTAAATCTGAAGGTACTATAATGCATGTTTTCCCTAAGACAATAGATCAGATAAGAGAATGGGTCCGATATTGCGGATATCCACCGTCTGAGCTTGAAAGTAGAGTCCTAGAAGTCTTTGCGGACAAGAGGGGTGATCGATACCGCATCTGCAGCAGGCACTTTAGCTCAGACATGTACTCCACATCATTGCTAATAAAGAAGAACACACCGCGAGCGAAGCGAAAATTGCTCTCAACCGCTATTCCCACTCTATTCGTCCACATCCCTCCACTGGTGAGTCAAGTTTACGTATTTATCTCTCGGCCTTGCGGTAGTGTGTAGCATTAGCTAACAATAATTTGCCCATTTATGTATCCACTCAATATGAAGCCGGAAGATTCTCCATCCGTGTCGTTATTGCAGTCATCAGCCACTTCAAGCGCCTATCGGGTAATCTTACTTAGCTATTCTGCCACTGACTTGTTTTAGGCATGTAAATCAATAGTTTTAATTTATCGTGTGATTATTTTACCTAATGGTACACCCTTGTACTCGTCCTCTAGTCTTTGTTTTCAGTTATAATTATTGTTATCCAAAATAATGCAAGTACTGTCTTTCAGGGAGATGCTGAGGAGTCCAACGCATTGACGACAACCGTTGATGTCACTCAGATGCTGGAGGTACGTTTCCGGACAGTTCCATTGATGGAGATCATCAGATCTTGCATTCTTGTAGCGTGATTGTTACACACAATGTTTCTTTCGTTTTTAGCCATTGATATGTCCTTCTGTCGTCGCCCTCCTATGTGCCTTCTTTTTTCAATATTGTGTTCATTACTAATGAAAGTCCTATGTTTCAGGGAGTCGATGGAGCATTAGTCCAAGAAGAAGGGGGAGCATGCAGTTACGGGTCGGCGCAACAGCTTGCAGAAGTGTGCACCACAGTTACATCGTCCCTTGATGTTCTTATGCATTTCGAGGTATGGATACCGACAGTTCGATCAAGCAAAATCATATGACGTGATTACATCCGCTATACTTCCTTCTTTATTAACGCAAGTACTATGTTTCAGGGAGATGACGGAGCTTCTTCTACAAGAACATCACCCCTAGTAGTTGATGCAGATCTCTGGGTGGTGACACTTCCAACGATCGAGCAAATCGAATCATATTTAGATATCCATTATTTATTTTAGACAACTGATCATTTGTGCAGGTCTATTTAGATGAGCCGTTGACGCCTGCACAAAGTTTATGTTCTTTTTAACAAAATAGAAAACCATACTAATGCAATTACTGTGTTTCAGGGAGTTACTGAAGCATCATCTTCAATAATATCATCAATGGAAGTCTATGAGGAGCCAGAGGTATGGATCTTGACAGTTCCATCTAACTAGATTAACAATGCGTGAATAATTGTCGTTTGAATGTTCTACAGAAAGCGTTCATTCGTGTTTTGCTATTGAGATGTACGTGGGTATTGGTCCCCAAGTACATTTTGTGTTTTCAATATTATTATACATACTAATGAAAGTTCTATGTTTCAGGGAGTCGATGGAGCGTCAGTGCGTGATGGATGTGCTTATCATGAAAATAGTCGTTGCAGCGCAAGAGGAAGTGGAGACATGCACACACGAGTCGGAGCAACAGCGTCCCGATGTTGAAGTTCGAGGCAAGAAAGTTTCAAAGAAAAGAAAGCAAAAGAAGGTTAATGTCCTGGTCACTATATTATGTTGTTTTTCACTGTTAATAGTTCAATACTGTAAGTTGTGTTTAAACTGAACATCCCTTTTCCAATCTGTCCTCTAGTTGCGAGTGGGTGTACAAACTAAATCTACACAGACAGTGAAGCGAACGAGAGATGTTGCTTGTCAAACCTTTTGGCAGGGACTTGAGACTGGAGATGCATCGTGCCAATGGGAAGAATATGAAGTGATTGACAACGGAGCTATACCACATCCAGCCATTGATAGTGAATGTCCTCCTGGTAGTTTGGATGCAGTCGAAGATCAATTCACAGAATCCACACCCGCAAAAACTAAGACCGCGAGAAAGTTGAAGAAATTGTTTTATTCACCCATCGCCGGAGAAGGAACAGATGTTGCAATGGAAGAGAATGAAGTGGACGACAATGAAACACCATCAATATCACTGAACATAGCGGAAGACGATATCAGAGATTCTACCTTTCATGTGAGTGACATGTCCTCAACGTTACAGGCCGAACCAGCTGGGATGCAGAGTGACAGTATAAGGAAAGAGGCCAAATTCATTGTATTCGATAGTTGTTTGATTGATATTATTATTCGGATGAAATGTGGGCATTCGGTTGGTGGGGAAGTATGTGGGGAGCCATTGATTAATGTGACTCGTGCAATTCGAGGCACTAACCTTAAAATACATGCCACCTGTACAAAATATCATCCTTTCTCATGGTCTGCACAACCCATGCTGGGGCAACTGCCAGCAGGTAATCTACTTTGTGCAGCGGCTGCACTTTTTAGTGGTTCAAGTTTTAAAAAGTTAGAGTCTTTCTTTCAGTTTGTGGGAATCCATTTCATTGCGAAAACTCAGTTCTACAAATACCAAACCGATTATCTATTTCCAGCCATTAGCGAAGCTTGGAGAATGGAAAAAATGTCTATTGATAGTACATTCGCGGGCAAACGGTTCAGGCTAGTCGGTGATGGACAATGCGACCGCCCAGGATTTTCAGCCAAGTACTGCACCTACCACTTTCAGGACATGGAAAGTAAGAAAATTGTGAGTTCGGTGGTCGTGCAGGTGTCACAAAGTACATCCTCAGTGGCCATGGAGAAAGTTGGCTTTGTAGCATCATTGCAAGAACTACAATCGCGGGGAATGGTGATCGACCTGATAGCCACGGACAGACACGTTTCAATTGCCAAGACAATGAGAGAAGAGTACAAAAATATAAATCACCAATTTGACGTTTGGCATCTTGCAAAAACAATCAATAAAAAAATGTCGGCTGCAGGTAAAAAAAAAGATATGCAAGGTATTTCACAGTGGTCCAAGTCAATCAGCAACCATCTTTGGTGGAGCTCAAAAACATGTGGAGGGTTGTTGGAAATTCTAATGGAAAAATGGCGGTCAGTAATGTTACACTGTAGCAACGTTCACTCATGGACCACAAACCAACATTTCCACAATTGTGAACATGGCCATTTGTCCACAGAGGAGGCACGGAAGAAGAAGTGGTTGATTCCTTCATCACCCACTCACAAAGCCATTGAAAAGATTGTATTTGATAAAAGTATAACAAGAGATTTGAGGGGACTCACGGAATTCTGCCACACAGGAGATTTGGAGGTGTTCCACAATATGTGCCTAAAGTACAGGCCAAAACGATTGCATTTTGGCATGGAGGGCATGATAAATCGGACTCTTCTAGCGGTCTTGGCACATAACCATAATGTTGGACGTCAACAAAGTAGGACGACCGGAACTTTAGGGACGCTTCGCTACAATAAGGCCTTCACAAAAAGAAGTAAACAATGGGTTATCAAACCAGTGTTTGAGGATATGCAATATGACTTTATTGAGAGACTTATTGTTGATGTCCTAGATAGGCACATACATGGAGTTGTGAACGAACCTGTGCAGGGGACAACTGCATTGCCACCCAACATTGCCTCTGTTCCATGTCCACCTAAAGAAGAGCTCATTGAGAAATACACATCACGGTTTAAATGATTGTAATTTGATTGTCTGTTCTCTCGAGTCTCCTCATGTCGCAGGCCCATTGAATATGTGTAGCTATGTAATGTGTAAATAAAAGTGATTGCTCAGTGTACATGCAATGTGTCTCTCCACCCTTGCCCCTCCCTTCACCGTGCAGTAGTGCGAACCACCCGGGTGTCACCTGTGACTTTGCTCTCGAGTCTCCTCATGTCGCAGGCCCATTGAATATGTGTAGCTATGTATTGTGTAAATAAAAGTGATTGCTCAGTGTACATTAATGTGTCTATCCAACCTTGTTCATTTGCGCATTAAATTAAACCAAACAGTAATATAAATCATTTTTCAAAAAATATAGAATGTCTCCGTATTTATGGTTCTGTGGGGCTGCAAAGCACGCAGACAAAATGCAAAGATGGAGTGTAAATTTCAAGTCCTGCGAGATGGCCTTACACTGAATGTAGCTAACTAGGAATGTGTGCTCGTTCAAAGTGAAGGTCAGCTGCTTTGATTTTTTTCTCGGGTGCCAGAATGGCCCACGACTCAGTATAAGGTTCTATTGTTATTTGACCTTGACAGGCCGGGACCACGTAAGAAACGATAATGAATATAATTTCAGAAACGAAAGCCATTTCATGTTCGTTCATTAGAAGAAATAACGTCGGCATAGAAGGAGTGGTATTTCGGGGCTGCCCTACGCACAGACACAATGGAAAATGCAAATATAATGTAAGTAACTCTTTAGATAAGTTTATACCGCAATTTAATTACTATACAGTAGCTTTAAAGACGGGTTAAGTTGTACTTGTTCGTTCTATGTGGCATATTGTTTTGTACCGCGCACTATCTTGGGGAGAACCGTCTCCTTTTACGGAAGCACCTCAAAACCTTCCTCTTTGCTTCTGCTTTCTCTCTCCCTCTCCCCTGCTACAACTGGTCCACTGTCTGCGACCTCGGTCCTGGGCCCTTCCACTCTCCACCTGCACTCCCTGTCAACCCCTGCACTGGGGGACTGTCTCAGTATCCTACAGCCCCCCCTTGACGTATAAAACCCAGTTGCACTGTCCTAGCTATGAAATAATTTCCCGACCTAATATATAAAATGAATAATTTTAATAAAGATCTGATGGTGAGACTAATTTCATTTTTTATGTTTTTCAAACAGGTACATCATCCATTATTGTCTGTGTCACGAGTACCAGACACCGGCGGATGGCTTCTATAATCGCCAATTGCTTCTCCGCGTGAACAACGTTAGCACCCTGACCATTTTGTGGGACGATCGCCAAGTACAAGTATGCCCTTACGCGGTACTAACGGCTAGATGCAACATACAGACCGTTGTGGTGGCCTAGTGCCTCGTTGTTGGAACAGCCATGCGATTATCAGTGCGACCGAAGAGCTTATTTTATCGTAAACCAACACCCTGTGTACTGCACACGAACATCGATTGCCTCAAGACGACCTATTTTGGATCGAGAGCAAAGAAAAATGCAAATCGCAGAATATTCTCTAAACATTTGATGTCCAATAAATGTACTTTGCCAAATGGACAATCTTGCCGTTTGCTTTTAAACCACAGTTTCATATTCCGAATTGTGGCGCTGTATTGTGAGATGATCTAAGACCCTGTGTACAGCAAAGGAACATCGCGTGCCTCAAAACAAACTTTTTGGAACGTGAGCAAATAAAAATGCAAATCGCTGAATATTCTCTAAACATTTGATGTCAAATAAATGTACTTTACCAAATTTACAATCTTGCGGTTTGATTTAAAAGTACACTTTCATATTCCGAATTGTGGCGCGCTGTGTTGTGAGCTAATCTGTGTTGGTTTCCGGGTTCTGTGTGGAGTCGCGTAGAAGACGCATGGGCGCGTTTGCCTACGCAGCACAGAAACGTCACAGAGAGAGGCGGAGAATATGAATGTTTTGATAAAGTCTGTTTCAGGGGCGGGGGATTTGATTTAGTGCCGCAAACGCAGGTGAGCCAGGGCGATGGGGGGAAATGATGGGATTATCACAAAATGGCGGCTGATTTCGAGTGCGTTAATGGACGAAAAGTCGGGTAAGGTCCATAGGAAAGTTTTCTACGATCTACCGATTTATGCTTAAAAACACATGGCCGAACAGTAGGGACAATAAAAAAAAAGTCCCGGAACTATCCTTTAAGCTGGATAGTCGCTCCAGTGTGACTTGAGTGCATGAAAAGGTGTTTGGGTGTCCACCCATACGTCTGGCCTACGCTTCACAAGCTTGTGTCCTATTGGGATGTCCTTTGCAGGGTCCCTATAACTTGTGTTACCTTGCTAAGCATTTCTATTTAAGTGACTAAAGTATTGCCTTATCTACTGCTACATAAGACTTTTGTTCCACTCCTATACAGACTTTTGGAAAGTTAGGGATTGGACTTCAAAAGCATTAGAAGCCTTGAAAAGTGTTACTATAAAGTAAATTATTGCTAAAGTATGAATAACCCTCCTTTTCCATCCTACAGACTTTGTCTGATGTGAGTTTACTAAATGAATGAATCAATCATTTGTGTAACAAATGCGAGTGCGCAGTATTACTGATAATACGGTTGAACTGTGAGTGTAATTCGCTGTAACAATGGTAACCGCGAGCAACTACTACTGAAGCAGTCACTTATGAAAAGTATTGTTAATAATTCCTATGTGTGTTGGTTAGTTGTAATAAATATTAACCTACCTGCCGGTGGTGAAAGTCCTCGAGAAATTTGACATTGTGATGAACAAGAAGAGCCGAAAGGCTTCCTAGGAAAATTGATACCCCTAAGGAAACCACTGACAGTGGAACAACAATATGAAGGACTAATACATTTGTATCCATATTAGTTATTGTATTTAACAGGCTATTTAACAGGCTTGCTCTTTTTTTAATGATTTCATATTTATGAGATTCCAGAACAAAATATATACCATGAAGAGTTTATTATCTTAATATTGCTGTTTAGGCATAGCGCTGGATAGCTATGCTTAGTGCCTGTAAAAGGAAGTCTGTTTCTTGGGAAACAGTTCTTTCTTTTCTTTGTTTTATCGTTTGCCTGTTTTAAACTGAAACTTGTATAATAAGTTTTGTAAAAGGTTTTCACTTAACCAAATACAAATACATTTTAAAACAAATATTTACCTACCTGCCTTGTGTATATAAGAATAAATGTATATTTTTAATATTTTTTATTATTTATTATTTTTAATATGACTTTCAGTGGGTAAGAGTTTCTTGGACTATTGTTGCCGAATGGGTTCAGTTTACTTCCCTACAGCTCACATCCTCCTCATCAGATCAGCCTGGCTTTTCTGCCATTCTACCAATCCTTTGGGTAGTACAGATGTATAATAAGAGTTGGGGACCTGTATACCAAGGGATACCAAGGGATAGTTGTATAGAGCCTTACCTCCAAGTGGACTTGACAAAAACTCTCCTGACATCCACCACTTGGGAACCAGTTTACCTGGCTGCCAACCATTGCAACCTACTCCTCCACTCAGAAAATGCAGGTACCCTGTGTTTGACTCCAAGAACTGAGGGGGAAATAAGACTATCCATTGCCCCTGTCTGCGTGTATGGGAGGAAGTGACCATATTTGATCCCTGTGTGCCTGTATTACATTACTGGGAGCTTTTGTCAGCCTGAATCAAGTTCTGGCTAGCATATCCAGATGTCATATGATATCCCCTGTCTGGGTAAGTGTGGATTACTTTTCTTTGTTTGAGCCCTTTGAGTGCCTGGATGTGCCTGGAGAACAGGTCAGCCATCAGCTGATGACATGTCTGTTTCAATGATGAATGGTGTGGGAGTGTTTTGTTGATTCACTGCCTCAAGTAAAAAGTGCCCTCCCTTACCTACTCACCTGGTCTACCGCTGGAAGTTTGTACCTGCACTCCTGGAAGGCATGTGCCAAGAGGGATGACTGAAGCTCTGCATCAGCACCCATAAATCTTCCCTTCTACCAATCAGACAGCAAACCTCTGCCTCTTTAGCTCTTCTGCCCCCTGATTCAGTGGCGACAACTGGATTACCTCTCCTGTTCAAGGGCCCCGTCTTCCTTGTGACTGTGCCTGCATTGCTGGATCCAGAAGTGGAATCCCCCTTTACTGGTGGGACACTAAGAACTCTCTGTGATATATGTACCAGTTTCATCATCAAAGGACATCAGGCAAGCACTCTTTTTCCAGCTCCTCCATCTGAGAAGCTCAGAGGCCCGTAGTACCCTTTGTTCTTGAACCATGCTTCCTTAATCTGTGGTCCTCCTTGCATGCTTGCCTCCTCTCCAGTGTGAGCAAATCTTGACTAATCGTCCCTTCTCTAGTTGACCCCACCCTCAGAAGCCAAATCCTGAGCCCGAGAACGATGTAGGAACCCTGCATCACTGATTACCTCCGACTGCTGCTCCTCGCCTTTCTGCTTCTTTGGCCCAGACCCTCAGCTCTCGAAATACTGGATTTACAATAATTGTTCTTACCAAGCATCTTGGGGCACTTTCTGCACTGATGTGCCGTCACTGGAGGCCCTAGTGGTCAATAAAGTGCACCGTGACCGTTCCTGCAAACGGCAAAAACGTGTGCTGTAGTACTGCTTCTGGGATCTAGGGTAATGCTCTCCCTACACCCCAGTGCTACTGGGGTGGATGGATCTCCATCTGGGGGGGTCCCCTCTTTCACTCCAAGTGTCTCCTGTGGCCTGAACTCCACCGGAACTCCATAAACTGCTCCTTTAAACATTTTAGCAAAATGTGAACTCTCTTACACAACCCCTGCCCAGATCTGCATAACTGGTTTCCCTTGGTCTCTCTAAAAACCTTTCCCTGCCCTAGGTAAAAAAACATGGTTAAAGAAGAGGGTACCCCAAGTAAGAAGTAAGGAAGACATATCTAAGGAATCCGATCACTGGGCTTAAGATAAATGGCAGTAACATAGGGCCTACTACACAAAAATGACGTGCATGTGTGTGGAGGTCTGCGTGCTACTAAGGTGCCATTATTACCCATCTTCTGACCCGCCCCAGATCATCCACCACAGACCACTGAGACCCATGAAAGGTTAACCAGCACTTATTGTGATGCTCTTCAGTTACCAGGCACTAGTTAGTGGCTAAAAGGATTGGTAAGAAGTTGTGAATGTGATGCCAATGACAACCACATTTGAGGGCATGGATTCAGCTGCCTGCTCTGATTGCGGTGGGGAATTGCAATTCACATGTCTGTAGATTTGTGAAGCATATCGATAGTCGGGTCGTCACATTAGAAAGAAACTGGTGTTTCAATCGGAGCATCAACCAGTTTGGTGAGGTGGCCAAAGGACAGAAAAAGCATCATACAAATAAAGCAATAAACTAAAAAAGACTGAGACCTACATTGTCCTTCATGATGAGGGTGCCATGCATCAGTTTCAGCTTCTTATTGTCTGGCTGGAGACCTGAGAAGAGAAATCTCAATGTCAGGAATTCCAGAACAATCACACTGGATTCTGGCCAGCAGACACTTTTCTGAGAGACAACAATTACTGATCTTGAAATACAATACAGGGCTTCAATTTTAGGATCTGTGTTGTGCTTTTAGTGTGTGACCAGTTGCTTTAATATTCTTGCATTTTCTTTTGTAAATGGACATATAGCTTATGTTAGGGCTCATACACAAGTGGCTCAGAGCGCGACGAGGCTTGGGAGGGGAACAAGGGAGGACAAAACAACAATCTTACAAGGCCCAGTGACAATGAGAACATGCAAGTGCAGGGGAGAAGGGAAGAGGGAAAGTGCAAGGGAGAGGGGACAAGTGGAAAGTGCTGAGCAAGGGATAACAAAAAACAGCAACTGGTAGTGCAGCCACCAAGGTGGCAAGTGCAAAGTTTTAAGCGCAGAGTGTCAGATAAGGGGACTGTACGGTCACAGATACAGACTGATGTGCAAAGGGTTACAAGGGGCAGTGCGGGTGTGTGGTTGGGTGGGCAGGGACCTGGGAGGCGATTCCAGAGGGAGGCCCCAGCCGAGGAAGCGTTCTACCCCCACTTGGAGCCAATGAAGAGATGTCAGGGCTGGAGAGATAGGAAACCAGGGTTTGAGGCCAAGGACAAGTCTCGCAGTTCTGTTCTGGATGAGTTGCAGAGGGCAGAGCGTGGAAGCAGGCAGATTTAGAAAGATGCTTTTGCAGCAGTCCAGCCTAGAGAGACCCAGAGCACCAGAGACAGTATGCTTCTGGGGGGAAGGAGAGGAAGGGAATAATACCTCAGAGGAGGTGGAGTTGGTAGTTTGACTTCTTAGAGATGTCGGAGATGTGAGGAAAAAAGGAGAGTGTGAAGTCGCAGATGATCCGAAGGTTCTTAGCCTCGCAGGTTGGAGCAGGAAGAGGCAAAAGGGAGGCCGGCTAGAGAGTGACAGGAAAGGAGGGTGCAGGTGTGCCGATGAGGAGAATCTCCATCTTACTGGCATTAAGGCAGAGGTCGTTGGTGGCACACCACTCCTGGATAGTACACAGTCAGAGATGAGAGAAGCAGAAGAGGTGGCAGAGGTAAGCCTGAAAACGAGCTGAGTGTCATCTGCATAGCACTGAAAGTTGGAGCGGAGAGCGGCAATGCGGTGGGTGAGGGGTGCCAGGTATTGGTTGAACAGCCAGTGAGAGGTTAGACCCCTAAGGAACACCACCGGAAGAGAGATAGAGGAAAGGAAGACCCAAGTTGGACCTAGAAGTGTCGATCAGAGAGGAAAGGGGTCAGCCAGGCCAGCGCCTGGTCAGTGATACCCAGGTTATCACAGAGACGGTTGAGCAGGATGGCATGGTTGACCATGTCAAAGGCAGAAGAGAGATCGAGTAGGATGAGGACAGAAGGGAGTAAAGGTTGGAGAGCAGGTTTTCACTGATGTTCAGGAGAGCGGTTTCCGTGCTTCTTGCAGATCTAACGCACCAGACTGATGGTCATGGACTGAATTGTAGGATATCTGAATGGTGCAAGACCATTGAGATCAATCCTGTCTTAATTATATCGGAATTGCTTGTTGATTTTGTATTGCTTTTATAACAGCGGAACTGAACTAAAATGAAAGACAATTTCTGAAGCAGAAAAGTAATTGCATTTCTTTACATTTAAATTTGTATTCATTACAATGATATGCATTATTTACCGTAAAAGCATTTCTGATGGTTTTATCTGCTTAGATTCTCATGCTGTGCATATGGTGCGACATCCAGTGATAACCGCAGAGTATTGCATCTTGTCTTTCGAGAATCGAAAGGGCACGTCAACATGGGCTTGCCTGTAACACTATCCCTACGTGACGTGTAGTGTACCCAAGATCCCTCATGCGTCGAGATCCATCCGATTGTATTTTTTTTGCCATGAGGGAGCCTTATGACTATCGTGAGTGACTACAGAAAAGAGAGAAAATCGTAATACGTCTATGTTCCTTCCATCCGAGCCGGGACAAAGGGTGGACGGATGTGAATCTAAGCAGATACAACCATCAGAAATGCTTTTACGGTAAGTAATGCATATCTTCTGAGGTTTGTTAATCTGCTTAGAATCACATGCTGTGCATAGACTAGCGAGCAGTACCCGGAGTTGGAGGTCTGTTGTGAGAAGGAACAGTAGTAAAAAGATGTCTTAGTACTGCCTGTCCCACCTGAGAATCCGACCTAGAATGAGTTTCTAGGCAATAGTGTTTTGTAAAGGTGTGTACAGAACTCCAGGTTGCCGCTTTGCAAATAGACTCAAGGGGAACATTTGCAATGAATGCTATGGAGGGTGCCTCGAGTAGAATGTGCTCTAGGCTTGAAGGGCAGCTCTCTCTTAGCAAGGCTGTAGCAGAGGGTGATGCATTTGACAATCCACCCAGATAATAGTGGATTTGGAGACTGCGTCTCCTTTTCTTCCTGCCGCCACTGAAACGAAAAACTGATTAGTCTTTCTTAGTGGTCGAGTTCTTTCCATGTAGAACATGACAGCTCTGCGTACATCCAGTGTGTGCAGTGTTCTTTCTCCCATGCTTCAAGGATTTTGAAAGAACGTTGGTAGTTTTATAGACTGGTTCACATAAAATTTCGAAAGGAATTTAGGCACGAACCTAGAAAGAGTGAACAGAACCACCATCTTTGTGAACTGTTACAAAGGGATCTGGGACAGAGCGCTTGTAGTTCACTTACTCTCCTAATGGAGGTAATAGCTATCAAAAAAGAAGTCTTATAGGTGAGATCTTTAAGACTTGCTTTGTGCATGGGCTTGAAAGGAGCCCCCATAAGCCTAGTCAACACCACGTTTAGGTCCCATCCGGGAGCCGGGTTAGAAATGGGAGGGTGAATTCTTTTCACTCCCTCCATGAAAGCTTTAATAACTGGTATCTTCCACCATGATACTTTCTGTTGTGATGTAGTGTAGGCTGAAGGCGCAGCTAAGTGAAGTGAACCATTAAAGAGTTAAAGACCAGGCCTGAGTCAAGTAGATGAGTTAGGTACAAAACATGTGTGTGGGAGAGCAGTTAATCGGGTTAATTCTCTTTGAGTTGCACCAGATGACAAACTGTTTCCATTTACTGGAATAGCAATATCTAGGGTTCGGTTTTCTTGTCTCCCTGAGAATGTCCATACATCTCAGAGGGAGCTGTAGGTGCCCAAACTCTATGACCTCAAGAGCCAGGCCGCTAAGTTCAGTGTCTGCGGGCATGGGTGAAGCATTTCCCCTCTGTCTTGCGACAACATGTTTTATGGGCAAGGCAGTTTGACTGGAGGAGATGGGAACATCTCCATCAGATGAGCGAACCAGGGTTGGCGGGCCCACATGGGGGCCGCCAGTATCATCGTGACTGGTTCCTGGTGCATCTTGTGCACTATCTTGTTGAGACGGGCAGTCGGGGGGGAAGTGTAAACAAATTGCCCTGACCATGTTATCCATAGTCCGTTCCCCTTGGAACGGTTCTGGGGGTACCTGGGGGCGTAATCTTGGCATTGAGCGTTCTCCAGAGTTGCGAACAAATTGATCCCTGGGAAGCCCCATTCTGCAAAAACGTTGGAGACGATGTCTTTGTGGAATCGCCATTCGTACTCCATGGGCAACGATAAATCTCTGCTGAGTACGTCTGCTAGAAGATTGAGTTCCCCTGGAACATGTTGTGATAACAGGAACATGTTGAGTTTGAGAGCCCACTTCCAAATGTTCTGGGACAGTTTGGGCAGCCCTGGAGAGTGAGTGCCCCTTGTTTGTTCAGGTAGTACATGGCCGTGGTGCTGTCTGAGGATCAGGATCGTCTTCCCCTGCAGCTGTGTCTGGAAAGGTTTTAGTGCTTTGAACACTGCCAACCGTTCTAACAGGTTTATGTGGTAGGATGCTATGTCTGACGCCAAACTTTGTGCGCTGTTTGTTGAAGCATGTGAGCTTCCCACCCTGTGAGAGACGCGTCTGTAGTTAAGAGTGGCTTCCGCTGCGGGGGTGGTGAAGGATTTCCCCTTCAAAAGGTTGTCCCTTGCCCATCACTGCAGCGAGAGAACGAGGGCTGGCGAGACAACCACTAGATCGTCCCACTGTCCGCTGGCCTGACACCACTGGCTGTTGAGCCACTCCTGCATTGGGCGCATGTGCAATCGCGCCTGAGGAACCAAAATAGATACATGACGCCATCATTCCTAGCAGTCGCATAGCCTTGCGTACCGCCACCTCTCGACTGGCTACATACTGAGTGATTTGAAACATGTTTTTAACCCTCTCGTTGAAGGGGAAGACGAGGCCGTCCTTTGTTCGTATTAGAGCCCCTGGGAATTGTTTGCCCTGACTGGGGTCTAGGATGCATTTTTTCTTGTTGATAGAGAATCCCAGACTGAATAAAAGATCTATCGTCTTTTGGGTATTTGACAGACATGTTTCGTAAAGTCCCCTGTTATGAGCCAGTCGTCGAAGTAAGGATAGACCGGGATGGATTTCCTATGCAGATGTGCTGATGCCACCGCTAGTACCTTTGTAAATACCCTTGGTGCAGATGCAATGCCGAAGGGTAGTACCTTGAACTGATAATGCTGGTCTTGTATCATAAATCTGAGGTATTTTCTGTGCTCTGGCAACATTTAAAAATGAAAGTGTGCATCTTTCATGTCCAGTGTTGCCATACTATCCCCCTGTGATAGCAGGGGAATTACTTCCTGCAGAGTGACCATGAAGAACTTTTGTGGTTTTACAAATCTGTTCGCAGGGCGCAGATCTAAAACAGGGCGCATGGTTAGATCCTTTCTGGGTACAAGGAAGTATACTGAATAAATACCTTCTTTTAACTGTGACAGAGGTACGACTTCTATGGCTCCTTTTTCTTGTAGTGTATCGACTTCCTGAAGGATACGAAGATGGTCTGGTGTCAGTCATCTTGCTCGTGGAGGTTTGAATGTTGGGGACCGGTTGAACTCTATACAGTACCTGTGGGCTACAGTCTTTAGCACCCACTGGTCTGTAGTTATCCCCATCATCGGGTCATGTTGAACATGAGGCCGGGGAGCCTCTGGGGGTATAGTTAAACATCAATTGATCATCCACTGGCAAGGGTTGTCTAGTGGGGGTGGTCTGGGGGGAATCCAAAGACAGGGCACCAGGATCTTGTGGATCTGGAGACTGCCATGGTTGAGGGTCACCCATATCTGGGTTCTCCTCGCAGTCCTCTATGGGATCATGCATGTCCTCAGGGTTGATGAATTCCTCACCCTGAGTTTCTGCAGGAATGTCTTCTTCAGTTAGGTCATAGTTGTATATATATCCTCTTCCAGAGAGGGGTCAAAGAGCCTTGGGAATTTTGCTACAGGGTCCGATGGTCTCTCATCCCGTGGTCTTCTATGAGTGGGTTGTTCTGAACGGGAAACAAACCTGTCCAGCCTTTCCATGCAGTTTTCAAATTTCTCTCTAGTCCAAACAGAAGACCTAGAACGGTCTAGAGGTGGAAAAGGTTCTTGAAAACGCTCTTCTGACGCCAAACATCGAGATTTTTGTCTCAATGTCGAAGACATCCCTTCTTCTCCCTCACAGAACTCATCCTGGGGGACCGACAGAGGTGGGACGTCCCTGTGCCTCTCTTTAGGCCTATGGGAGGGTTCCGGTACTCCCCTTAGGCTCTCCTTGGATCTCAACAGATCCTTGGCCTTTTCCATAGGACTCGAAGAATCCCTTGTCTGCCGTCTCTGAGAATCGGCTGAAACAATCCTTGCTAAACTGTCGGCTATGTCCTCCGTAGACGGGAGGCGCATAGCCTCAGCCTGCGATTGTGAAGGAGGCTTTTTCGGCAGAGCCAGGGCCTTATCTTCGGTGGCAGCCATTTTCAGCGGTGCCGGGGCCTTGTCTTCGGCGATCTCCTTCTTCGGCGGAACCGGAACCCTGTCGTCGCCAGACGCCTTTTTGTGATGCATCTTGACGGAACCTGATATATTAGGGGTAGCGCCCTTTGTCTTTGATGGCCCGGTCGCTAGGCGCATATGCGGCTGCGGGAAGGGCTGCCGAACCAGACGGTCGGCGGGTGCCGCCGGAGCTTCCGGTGTACCCGTTGGCACTGAAGTCTTCTTTGATTTGGCCAAAGATTGACTTGGGGTTGTGTTTAGTGCTGTGTAAATGTACGTCTTTGTCGCCGGGGTTGTGACTTCCCCCATAGCAGTGCCTGGCGGGGCCGGGGCCAGACGATGCGGAACGAGAGCATTCCGTCGAAAGGTCAACAATCTCCGGTTCGGAGGTCTGATCGTCACTCTCGCCGTCGTCACATTCGGTAGCTGCAGCAGCAGGAGAGAACTCGGTCTTTGACATCCCGTAGGCTGCACACCGCTTGACTTTGTGCTCCTTTAATGTCTTAGGACGGAGGCGCCTACAAGCCGCGCAACCTACTTCGTTATGATCGAGGGGCAAGCAACGGTTACACCGTTTGTGTTCATCTTTCCAGGGAAATGTGCCCGTATTAAGGGGGCAAAACCTAAATGGAGTCCTCTCCATAGCTGAGGATGGGTAGGGTGACGAAGACCAAAAGGGAAAGAGGATGGAAAGGGAAAGGCATTCTCAGTTTGTACAGAAATGTCCACCCCGACCCCACTCTCCCTACTGTGTAGGCCGGAGGAACGCCCGGCCATGTGGTCGGCAGCGCCGACTGGATCACCATCCGTCGAAGTTCTGAAGGTCTTCGGCAGAGATCTGGAACAGCCGTCGAAATATGGGACAGATAGGGTGATCTGAATTATTTTATATAACTAATCGACCAAAGGTCGATGGGACAATAGGCAATGTCTTTGATGAGCTCTGCATAAGGCGACCAGTATGCAGGGCAGAAAAAAAAAATCTGAGGGACCTCGACGCATGAGGGATCTTGGGTACACTACACGTCACGTAGGGGTAGTGTTACAGGCACGACCATGTCGACGTCCCCTTTTTATTCTCGAAAGACAAGATGCAATACTCTGCGCCCACCCAACACGCACATGAGAGACAGCGCGGAACTGAGTACCAGCTGAGAGACACACACCTGAGTGCCGCCAAATGTGTGTACATGCAAGTGGAGAGAGATTGTGTAGTGCGTTGCATGTGATGGACCCATTCACATTCCACCACACAACTAACAGCATGCCCTCCATTCCCCCACAGGCACGCCAACCGACAGTGACACTGCACAACAGGCTACGCCACGTCCTCCCGCACGTGGCTGATGTAACTGTCCGGCGCAGGATGCCACTGCCAGCACCTCTGCTACACAGCCACCGGCACCACCGACATTGGGCATGGATGAAACCCCATTGCTACCTGTTGCCACAGATGCAACACCTGCTTCCACGCCGGCCGCACACATCAGTGCCCGTCCTGTTGCCACTGAGGAGGAGGATGGATCAAGCGGCAACAGTGCACCGGTTGAACTATCATACAATGCACAACAGGAGCAGGATGACGTGGGCGACATTACTCCCATACCTGACCTGGAGTTCAGCCCAATGCACTCGCCCACACCCTCGATGGCCGAACTAGGCGCACGCCTCCAGCGCATAGAGGAACACCAGGCCAGCCTCACACAGCTGGTCGAACAACAATTGCAGGAGGCTAAGCAGCAGCGCGAGGAGGCAAGGCTGCAGCAGGAGGAGGCAAGGCTGCAGCGTGAGGAGGCAGGGATGCAGGGGGAGAGCACTGCCACCTCTGTGTGCCGGCTGTCAAGGGCAATAGGCTGATTTGCGGCAACGAACGTAACCCTGTCACGGCGTGTAAGGTAGGGAAACAATATTCTGTCCTCCATTGCTGAGTCAATGTTGGTGGCCCCAACAGGTATTTTTTGGCAAAGCACCAGCAGTAACACCACTCGTGGCATCCACGAGCACCACCCCCTTGAGTTCTGTTGCAGGTAGCCCACGGAGGCGCTCAAGCCGGCTGGCCGAACACTCTGGGAAGGACACATCCGCACACAAGCATGGCCGGAAATAGCGGGATGACCATTTGACTATCGTCTGCACAATTGTGATGGGTTTGCTGAATGGGGGTGGGTACGTTGGGGAGGTGGCGGAGGTCCTAAATGAGGTCAGTTAGTTAGGGCCTGGGTACGTTGGGGAGGTGGGTGGGCAGGGTGTACATTTTCCACATCCAATTACCCTCGCCCCTGTATTGTTTGTAATAGACCATAGTTGAAAATGAAGTGACGAGTGGACATTCATGATTTCATGTGCAATCAATCCTTTTAATGTAGTGCATAACAAATGAATAACATGATTTGCATGTAAAAAGTGTCCAAAAAATGGTGAATTAGTGCTGCCTGTGTACGTTGTCCATCATGGCACATACAAGCACAATTTTCCCGGTCTTGACAGGGCTGTACAGCAATGATCCACCAGATTTGCTCAAGCAGCGGAACCTGGCCTTGAGTAATCCAAATGTTCGCTCAATCATGCCACGTGTGCGTGCCCTGTTGTAGGCCTCCTCATGCCTGTTTGTTGGCCTTCATATGGGCGTCATCAGCCAAGGGGTGAGTGCATATCCTGTGTCACCTAATTGGGAGTGGAAGCAAGGGCACATATTAGTGTTTGTGGTTTCTATGTTTGATTCAGATACAGTCCAATCTTGCTTTGTTTGTGAATCTGTCATATGGGGCATTTCATGATCGTACAATGTGGACAATAGCATGGCCATTGATGGTAACATTGGAATTGGGCAACGACTTGTTGTGCACAGGTTGATGTACATGAGTCCATGTGTGGTTGGTGACTATGGCATTGTGCTGTGAGGACATTGCCTTAGCCACCCCCCCCCCCTTGCACAGGGGTCATGCATTGGAAGTTGTACCGACCCAAATACCCAGGACATTGCCTTAGCTGCCACCCCCTCAGCCCCCCTTGCACAGGGGTCATGCATTTGCAGTTGTACTTATCCAATAGCCATGTGCTTTATCCTGCATAGCATTCCATGTAGCGTGGCAATGTCGAATTCCGCAGGACCATCAAGTCATGTGTTGACCCTGGGAAACGTGCACAGCAATGGGTAATCACTTGTCCAGCGTCGCATACCATCTGGACATTCAGTGGGTGGCATTGTTTCCTATTGCGGTACATCAGCTCCATTGCACGTAGAACTGTCAGCTCTATGTGGGTGCAGTCTAATGCACCAATGCAATTTGGCATGCCTGCGATGGCATGGAAAGCCAACTTGGTGGCAATGACCTGGGCAGGGGTACGGCAATGTGACCTGACACATGGCGCAGCAGCGCATACAGTACCTGGTCAAGGATTCTAGAAAAACATGATTGAGACAGCCCATGCAGCTCACCGACAGTGTGCTGATCTGTTCCATTTCCAAGGAAATGTAGTACAGAGACCACCTTCAGCAGGGGGCAGTGCAGTCCGGATGCAAATGCGGCTGCTGATGTCATCCTCGATCATGGTGACGATGGACATGATTGTTTGATGGTCAAGCCAGTATAATGTGTGAATCTGCCCTGGGGTCAGGTTCCATGGTGAGGCCCTGATGCAGGGTATTGCAGGCTGCCTGCGGGGTCGCGGCGGCTGCACATTTGGGTTTGGTATGGGTACAGGGTTGGCAATTTGCCACCTGTGCCTCCTCTGCCTCCTCGTCCTCCTCCTCCTCCTCCTCCTCCTCTTCCTCTTCCTCCTCTTCCTCTTCCTCCTCCTCTTCCTCCTCCTCTTCCTCCTCCTCCTCCGCTGCCACAGGCAGTGTTGCCTGTAGGTTCAATAGCCTGAATGCTGCATGGTTGTGTTTGGAGGTGGCCTGGGTGTGGCTCTTTTGTAGGCTCCAGGTTGCCTGCAGGGTGCAGCTGGGCTCATTTTGTGTACCTGTGGCCTGATTCAGCTCACCTGCCACTGTTGAACGCCATCTCTGTGGTGCCGGCGGTACCGCAATGATGTTCACAGAGTTTCCGCCATTTTTTGGCAGTGCTTCTGTGTCCGTGCTACTCGTAATACGCACAGTGTTACCCATTGCCTGTAACTGGGGGTTTGTCGGTGTGTTGTCGCGGTGTTTCCGCCGATGCAGATTCCGGGTGCGTGGTGAACGCGGGAGTGGCTCCGAGGTGATGGTGTTTCCGGGATCGCTGGTCGGAATTAGCCGGTCTGGAAAACGGTGCCGGTACTGTTTTATCGGCACCGTTAAATCCGGAGTGGCGAACTCGTAATGAGGCCCACTGTGTTCAAAGTCCAAAAGTGGCAGAGTTCAACAGGATCTCTTCTCTGTTTGCAGGTAGGTAAAGTTAGGTTTTTCAAGCCAAGGAAGTCTCTGGGTTTCCTTGTGAGGTTGCATTAAGAACCAGTGTCCTAAAGCAGGAGACTTAACAGTGGGTTGTCCACCCCAATTTGGCTCTATGGGAGCCCGGGAAGGGTGTGAGATACATGCATCTACAGTCCCCAGGAATACAGGATCAGCAAGCAAAGCTCTTGCTACTTTTTACAGAAAGGAGGACAGTACCTTAAGATGAAGAACTTGGTGTTGTAGGACAGTCGGAGTTGAGGGGCTTTAGTAGACCCGGTCACCGGTTTCTGGGTCTTGGCGACAGACAAAGGGGACTTCGGTGGATCATGCGACAGCTCTCGTGCAGATGGATGCCCAGCAACGGATTTTCTCTCTTCTGACTTTTTGACGGCTTTTACAGGCTCGGGTGAAGGACGGATGTCACAATGGTCGACTTATCTCGGTCCTCGTCTCGTGTGAGGAGACTTTGGGGAGCTGCATCAAGGCTCTGCAGGTTAAGAAAGATGCCTACAAATGTCCAGGTAGATTTGTTCTTCGGGCAAAATGTAGTTCGTCTTGGACTGGTTAAGTCCACCATTCCAATGGAGGAAGTCATCTTGTTCTGATCTTCCCTGACGCTCAGAAGTGGAAGGCGGGACAGCAGCGGTTACTCAGCCAGCTATGGTGGTCGCTGGAAGTAGCTGCCGTCGTCTACCTTCGGGCTTCTTTGAATTTATCTGTTCCAGTTGTTGACTCTTAGTTTCTGCTCCAGGACCTTGGAATCGTTGCAGGAACACTGGCTGAGACCACCAATCACATCCTATGCAATATTCGAAACTTGGGGATGGCTGTCCAATGGGAGCAGCAAACACCCAGTCAGAACTGGTTTCTCTCAGGCACTCTGGAGGACAAAGCACTCGGGACACAGGGGGTTTCAGTTGACCCTCCCCACTTCCTGTCCTGCCAATCACTCAAGGACCATTTGCAGGCTTTCCAAGGGAAGCCCGGTGAAGACAAAGGAAGAGGAACCTCCTCTACCCAGGTAGGTAGAAGACAACCTAAGAAAGCACAAGCCATCTTTTTCAGGCCTTCAAAAAGTACAGCCACCATTTTGGGTCAGTGGTGACCCTTGCGTCCCCTACTGCAGCCACCATAACAACCGGTGATAAAAGTAAACAAAAAAAAAAAAAGGCAATGCAAAAGGTACACTGCAACTAGCCTGAAAAGAGACTCGTCACAGTAACCAAAAGTGAGAAAAGGGATACAATGTTTCCCCTCGGCACTCCACATAAGGTGGGGTGTGCCGATCTCACAAAAGAAAGTACGGGTAGGATAAAAAAGTATGCCCCTGTCTTGGTGACAGGGTGTTAACCAAGGGGAAATGAGGAAACATTACTGTGGAAGCTCTAGGAGCTTTCAGTAACACTGCACATAAAGTGCTGGTTGCTACTTCGGCAAAATGTTGATGCCAGAAAAGATGGAGGAACGCAAGACTCCAAATCGATATACTGAAAAGAGGTAAAAAGTGTACCAAGAGCAGAGTAAAATAATAAGTGAGTGGGGAAAAAGAATCCCATTCACTCAGAAGAATCAGACAAAAATCCAAGAGTCCAGCAAAAAGTGCTGGGGGACTCAGGTGGAGAGAATTTCACTGAAGAAGGACAATCTACTCCAACACTGATCAAAAGTCGATATTGCTCTATTACCTCCCCCCAGTGGCAACATTTAAAAAATGTAGATATTTTATTGTTTAAGTCCAGACCTAGCTCAAGACGAGTGGAGTGCTGTACAGGGCATGTATAGGTTTGGATCTTTTGTCAGTAGTGCATTACTGCGAGTTGCAGTCTGTGCGTCAGTATGTGCGTCCAGTTGGATTAGTCCTTGGTCAGGTGTTAAAGCCACGTTTTGAGACATTTGCGAAATTGGAGAATTGTGTGGCCATTCCAAGCAGATACCGCGATCAAGTTCCAGAGGGTGGGTGAATGACAAGAAAAGGATTTTCGGGACCTCTTTTTGTGTATGTGTTGTGATTTGAACCGGGTTAGTTGATGTGCTGCACGAGGAGCGTGTGCCACCAGATATGTGGAGCTTAGCTACAAGGTACGCTGGCGTGATACTCGTGACTGCTTTGTGGATGACACATGCAGTATTGCACAGTATCCTGGCCTGGACAGGAAGCCATGGTAGTTTGCTTAGAACGGTGGTGATTTGGTCAAATTTCCACGCACCTGTAATAAGACAGCTGCAGCATGGCGGACTGCTTTTAGGGGAACAAAGTGAGCAGCTGAGAGCCCCAGCAGGCAGGCATTTTCCACATCAATGTGCAAGACCATAAGCGCATGCACTATGGTCCGGAAGTCCTGCTTAGGGATGAAGGGTTTGATTTCGCGATGAGTCGAGATATGGAGCCGGGCCTTTTGGGCCATCTCGACTATGTGTTTCTTGAAGTACAGGCTAACTCTGCAGGGGACTGGGAGTCGATAGAATATAATGTTTTCATCTGGACTGTTAGGTAAGAATTTGTGGTGTGGCACTTTACAAGACTTAACTCTTGGTATTAGGTAACCCACCTTTAATATACGCCTGTACTACACAAGTTGGTAGAGTGAATGAGCAGCCAGGCTGATCTTAAGAGGGGTAATGTGAGCTGTGGAGCTGTATAATTAAATTAGTAAATACAGGTATCCAAGTAAACACTTACACACTTATATGGTATACATATGTATTTATATGTGATACATTACTCACCGTAATTGTATTTCTGATGCTTGTATCTGCTTAGATTCACATGCTGTGCATAGGCCGACATCTAGTGGAAGCTGCGGAGTATTACAGTTTGTTTTTCGAAACTCGAAAATGGGCGTCGACACAGGGCGTGCCAGTAATACTATCCCTAGTGTGACGTCCACTGTACCCATGATCCCTCACCCATATAGGACCCTCAGATTGTATTTTTTCTGACATGAGGTAGCATGAGGAGTAGTGCGAATACAGATTATCCAAGCAGATAGATAAGACAACAAGCATCCATGCGCCTTCTCTCAGAGGGGAGGAAGGGCGGGCGCATGTGAATCTAAGCAGATAAAAGCATCAAAAATACGATTACGGTGAGTAATGTATCCCTTCTGAGGCTTGTGGAATCTCCTTAGATCACATGCTGTGCATAGATTAGCAAGCAGTGTTAGAAGAAGGAGGTGGGATGTGAGAAGGGTCACGTGTATTAGAACCGCTTGTCCCACTTGAGTATCTGTCTTGGAATCAGCGTCAATGCAGTAGTGCTGAGTAAAAGTGTGAATAGAGCTCCATGTAGCTGCTTTGCAAATGGTGTCAAGGGGTACATTTGCAATGAAAGCCAGAGTGGCCTCGATACCTCTTGTAGAGTGGGCTCTTGGCGTAAAAGGCAGAGTCTTTTCAGAAAGGGAGTAACATAGCTGGATACAATTGACTATCCACTTGGAGATGGCACTTTTAGAGACGCGATATCCCTCTCTGCCTGTAGCTACGGAGACAAACAATTGGTCTGTTTTCCTTAGCGGCCTGGTCTTGTCTACATAGTAGAAGACCGCTCTTCTCACATCTAGAGTGTGTAGTTTCACCTCAGCAGAGCTTTTGGGTTCTTGGAAGAAGGCCGGAAGCTTAATGGCCTGGTTAACGTGGAATTTAGAAATGAACTCGGTGAGAACCTAGGGTGTGTTCGTAGAACCAGTTCAGCATTTTGAACAGTGAAGAAAGGATCCTGCACTGACAGAGCCTGAATTTCACTGACCCTTCTTATGGATGTAATGGCTACTAAGAAGGCAGTTTTATAGGTCAGGTGTTTCAGACTGGCTTTATGCATGGGTTCAAAGGGTGGGCCCATGAGCTTAGCGAGCACCACATTAAGGTCCCATCCAGGTGGTGGGTTTGAAATTGGAGGGTGGAGTCTCTTTACCCCTTCCATGAAGGCTTTAACCACTGGTACTTTCCACCACAAAACCTTGTTATGGGAGGTGGTGTAGGCTGACAGCGCCGCTAGGTGTACCCTGAGTGAATTAAATACCAACCCTGCATCCAGCATGTAGGTGACAATATTGGAAGGAGTGCAATCAACCGGGTTGATTTGCTTATTCTGGCACCAGATAACGAATCTCTTCCATTCATCAAAATAACAGTGCTTCGTGTTTGGTTTCCTAGATTCGTTTAGAATGTCCATGCACCTCTGTGGTAAATTGAGATGTCCAAACTCTATGACTTCAGGAGCCATGCTGTCAAGTTCATTGAGCTGGGTTGAGGATGCACGGTTTGACCTTGGTGCTGGGATAGTAGGTTGTGCCAGCACGGGAGTCTGATGGGTTTGCACGCTGCTAGTCTGCGCAGGTGTGGGAACCACGGTTGTCTCGCCCACATGGGAGCAACTAGGATGAGCGTCATCGATTCCCTGTGCATCTTGTTGACCACTTTCCTCATGAGAGGAGTTGGTGGAAAAGCATAGGCAAACATCCCTGACCAGTTCATCCACAGGGCGTTCCCCTTGGAGTCTGGCTGGGGGAACCTGCGAATCCTGGGCATTGTCTGTTTTCGCTTGTGGCAAATAGGTCTATAGTGGGGAAACCCCACTGTGAGAAGAGATCTTCTACGATTTCTCTGTGCAGACACCATTTGTGTTCTTCTGGGAGGGGATCTCTGCTCAAAGCGTCTGCTAGTGAATTGAGATCCCCTGGAACATGTTGAGATGACAGGTAGATGTTCTGTCTGAGTGCCCATGTCCAAATTTTCTGGGCAAGCCTGGACTGATTTGGCGAACGAGTCCCTCCCCGTTTGTTTATGTAAAACATCACTGTTGTACTGTCTGTTAAGATCTGTACCGACAGGTTCAACAGGTGGGGTTCAAACGCTCGAAGTGCTCTGAAGACTGCCAGAAGCTCTAGCAGACTGATATGAGATTTGGCCACTGTGTGAGACCAGAGACCCAGAGCTGTGTGGTGAAGGAGGTGTGCTCCCCACCCTGACAGGGACGCATCTGTAGTGACTACAGCTTGTATCTCTGGATCGTAAAAGGGTTTCCCCTTTGACAGGTTCTCTCTTGTCCACCAGTGAAGACTTTGTTCAAGTGTTCAAGACCACTAGATCGTCCCACTGATCACTTGCCTGAGACCACTGTTTCGCCAACCATTCTTGCATGGGTCGCATGCGCAGGCGCGCTTGGGGGGCCAAGTAAATACATGATGCCATCATGCCTAGCAAACGCATCGCTTTGCGCACCCTTATCTGGCGACCGGACTGGTATTGAGGAATTTGCAGTAGTATATTCCGAATTCTTTCCTCTGATGGAAAGGCCAACCCCTCTTTAGTGTTTAGGACAGCTCCTAGGAACTGTTTGGAGGTGCTTGGCACCAGGCTTCATTTTTTCTTGTTGATTGAGAAACCCAATTCGAAGAGGTCGTCGATCGTTCTTTGGATGTTGGATCTGCAAATTACTGGGGTCTCCGTGATGAGCCAGTCGTCCGGTTAAGGGTACACTGGGATTGCCTCTCTGCGTAGGTGTGCCGCCGCCACCACCAGTACCTTGGTGAATACCCTTGGAGCCGAGGCTATACCGAAGGGCAGCACCTTGAACTGGTAGTGGTGACTGTCCACCTTGAAGCGCAAGAATCTTCTGTGTGCTAGGAACATGGAAATATGAAAATAGGCATCTTTCATGTCCAATGTTGCCAAGTAATCCCCCTCTTTTTAGGAGTGGGATTACCTCTTGTAGAGTAGTCATGCAAAATTTCTGGGACTTGACATACTTGTTTGCAGGGCGTACATTTAATAGTGGGCGCACTGTCAAATCTTTTATTGGCACAAGGAAGTAAGTTGAATAGATACCCTTGTTTATCTGGTTGCACGGGACGAGTTCCATCGCGTCCTTTGCGAGAAGACTGACGATTTCCTCGAGGAGGATCTTCTGGTGGTCCAGGGAATGTATTTTTTGTCGTGGAGGGTGGTTGTGGGGGTACTCTAGCTGTTCGATGCAGTATCCTGCGGACAATGTGGACAGCACCCATCTGTCAATGCGCCCCCCTACTGGGGATGCGTGGGAAGGGACCCTGAGCGAACGTCACTGCTTTGCGGGAGGCGTAGTGCCTCTGCCGTGGCTGCCTCTACCTCTACCACGGCTCCTTTTGTTACCTCTGCCGTAACTCTGGGTAGTATGCTGGTTGCCACCCATGATGTACCCTGTCCCTGTGCATAATTGGAGACCCTCTGTGAATTTTGGCCGCGTGAACGACGAAAATTGCTATTCCCACTTTGAATAGGGGGCTTATTTGTCAATTGTCCCAGGGACTTTAGAGTATCATACTCATCTTTGGCAGTTTTCAGTGCGTCCTCTACCGCTTTGTCAAACAAGACATTTGGCTCCACCGGCATGTCAATAAGGGTTGCCTGGGTCTCGGGCTTAAACCCTGACTGTCTTAGCCAGGCGTGCCTTTTAATGACAGTGCTGTCTGCTATAAACCTGCCAGCATCATCTGCGGTGTCAAAGGTTGTCTTTAGGATGCAACCTGATACGGCTCTACCCTCCGTCGCGATCTGGGCCAACTGTCCCTTTAGTGGTTCCGGTGCGGAGTCAATGAGCAGCTAGCTGCTCCCACTGGCAGCAATTATAGCTTGCCAGCAGAGTGGTGGTAAGTGGAGGCTACCTTCCTTCCCAACCCATACTCCTTGTCTGGGGGAGCCTCAGAAGATGATAGCGGTGTCCCCGCTCTCTTTCTGGTGTTAGTAATTACTAAGGAGTCAGGCTTCAGTTGACCCCTTATGTAAAGAGATTCTGACTGGGAAGCCTTGAACAACTGCTCAATTCTGGGGTTTACAGCCCTCGTGAGATTAGGATTAAGAAGGGAGGGATCAATTCTACGTTGGATTGATTTGAGAATAGGAATGGCTTGGGCAATGTGTTGCTCGTCTCCCACTAGCTTCTCTGCGAAGTCTCTTTCCTCTTGTGCCCCCCGAGTGTCAATGCGGAAGTGCTCTGCCACTCTAGCGAAGACCACATTAAGCAGGGGCTGGTTATCTACAGGAGAGTTGGTAACCTGAGGTTCTTTGTGGACAGGGAAGTCTATATTGTAGACCTCAGCAACGTCTTCCTCCTCCCCATCCTGGCCCTCGTCATCTCCATAATAATCTACCCCCGTTTGGTCGTCCAACATTTCTACGTCTGGATCCTCAGTATAAAGTTGTGGGTCCTCACTGTACTGTTGATAAGGCTGTACGTAGTAAGGGTCTGAAGTTGGGCCCTGAGTTGGAGTCTCAAAACAGGGTTGTTTACTAGGGGGCTGAGGGTCCCTGGAACCTGAAGGAGTAGCACTGTCTGGAGTGTAACTGAGGAAATGTTCTAGGTTCTTAGAGTAGAAATCAGCCAGGGAAGACGTTCTCCTCATTACCCTGTCTATATCATCACTGCTCTATTCTCTGGAGCTGGGGATAACAACCTCTTGTGATGGTTCCCCTTCCATTTCCCTATCATGAGGAGTGGGAGGAATAGGTTTGGTTTTAGGGGCAGAGACAGGGGTCTTGGAACTTCCCTTATCGAAGGACTTATGTGTCTGTGGTGCAGAAGAAGAGTGTACTGACATTTTCTGCTGTTTACCCCCTTCCCCTTGAGTAGAAGAGTGTTTTCCTGAAGTTTTCACCCTTTCTAAGCTTTTCGATGCCTAGTGTCGATATTCAGGGGTCCCCTCTCTCTCTTTCGAGTGTGCACGTCGGGACTCGGAGGCAGACGCCGAACAGGCTGCAAGAGCCGACTTCTGGTGTGCGGCCTGGGGGTGGAGGTCAGATTCGTCTTCTGACAAACGTACCTCTGTGACTTGGGGAAGTGAGGCACTCTTGGCAACTGTGGACGGTTGCCTTGTGTCGTGAGGCGATCTCGACCTGGAACGCCCAGAGGACACCGACTCCGTGGACTGCTCTCTACGTGCCTCCTTTTTCCGAGAACTCGACACGCCCGTCGAGTCCCGGTTGGGATTTGTGTGTTTAGGTGTAGTAGTGATGTTAGCGCTCGTGTTGCCGGGTGTGGTCCCCATAACTGCCCTGCCGGACAATCCTACGGGGTCGGGACTAGTGCTTGGATGTCTTTCGACACCCCTGTGCCCTCGCCGTCTGAAAAGGTGGTGTTGCTGCCGTCACTGAAGGCACTCACCGCTTCCATGGCCTCGAGCTGCCTGGCGTGGTGGGCCCAACGCTTAGTGGAGCGGTCTTTGAGCATCTTTACTATAAAAAGCTTACACGCTTTGCAGTTCGCCTCGGGGTGGTCCCTCGGCAAGCAAAGATTACAGGTGGCGTGTTTGTCAACCCAAAGGTACTTGTGGTTGCACTTGGGGCAAAATTTAAATGGAGTACTCTCCATATGCACCTTGTGGCAGCGGGCTTGTGTGTGTAGGAAATAATAAGAGTGTAGAGTATGTTTCCACCCCCCACTCTCCCTACTTGTAGGGCAGAGGCCAGAGGCCTTCTGAGGCCCAAAGTCCATTGAGCAGCTCTCGACGGTTGTTTGTTCTTCGGACCGGCGTCGATCTTCGATGTCTTCAACATGGGAGTGGAAGAACGGGGAAATTAATATCGATTTTTAGCAAAATGGCTGAAAGCCAGGGATCTCCGTGCAATGCTTCCGACAAGTATGGCGGAAAACAAAACAATCTGAGGGTCCTACACGCGTGAGGATCATGGGTACAGTGGACGTCACACTAGGGATAGTATTACTGGCACGCCCTGTGTCCACACCCATTTTCGAGTTTCGAAAAACAAACTAATACTCTCCAGCTTCCACTAGATGTCAGCCTATGCACAGCATGTGATCTAAGCAGATTCCACAAGCCTCAGAAATAAATAAATAAATAAATAAATATATATATATATATACATACACACACAAGAATAATTAGACAATCTTTAAAAAGCAGCAACTAATAGTAACATTAATCCCAACGTAAGTATTCAGTTCAACAAGAGCAATACAGTAGGTGAGTAAACTTTTCTTATGTTATAACATAACTGACCTCAAATGACGTCACTCAGTGTGCTGGAATATGTATATGTTATTTGAACTTTTAGAGCGCACGGTCACCAAAGGCATCTTGGCGCTGAAAGAAGAGAGGAAGGAAGCGGGACATCCACTAGGCCCCAAGGAAATTAGAAAAGCAGAGTCTTCAAGGATTTTCTAAAGGCTAGATGGTTCAGTATAGCCTTGATCATAGGTGGAAGACTGTTCCACATTTGGGCCGCCACAATTGAAAAGGCCCGGCCTCCAATACGTTTGCAAAGATAGGAAGGAACTACCAGCAGATCAGCTGAAGTAGAGCAAAGCGTACGAGAGGGGTGATAACGAGTAAATTAAGACTGGAGGTACTCAGCTGCCAGTCCATGAAGTGCTCGATGAACAATGCACATTGACTTAAACTCGATTCTTCGACCAACCGGGAGCCAGTGCAAAGCATGCAGCACCGTGGTAATGTGGGTACCATAAGGAGAGCCTATCGCAACACGAGCAGCTACATTTTGAAGGCGCTGAAGTCACTGGATTAGACCTTTCAGTTGCGCAAGATAAAGCGAGTTGCAATAATCCAGACGACTAAGCACCATGGCTGCAATAACAGGAGGATGAAGGGCAGCAGAAGTAGTGGAAGAACCTTTTTGAGTAGCTTAAGATGAAAGTGGCCCGTTTTGCACAGAGCAGAAACTTGGTCATGCATTGACAAAGAGGCAGAAAGGATTACACCAAGATTCCTAACCTTTGTCACAGGGACCGGAGAACCAAGAGAAGAGGGCCAGAAGGAAGAGACCCAAAGAGAAGGGTCACCTCTGTCTTGTCGCCATTCAGCTTCAGCCAATTCTGGCACATCCACTCGCCTACAGCAGCCAGGCACATATGAAAGCACGACACCTCATTCAAATCCGAATCAAGAAGAATTAGGAACTGGGTGTCGTCGGCATAGGAATAGCACCTGACGGTGAGGGAGCAGATGAGGCAGATAAGGGGCCAGATATATATATTGAAGAGAATGGGCGACAGGGCAGAGCCTTGAGGGATCCCACAGTTAAGATTGAAAGAACGGGAAAGAAACGGAGGAAGAGAAAGCACCTGCGTGTGATCGGCCAGGAAGGAAGAAAACCAGGATAAAACCTGGCCGGTGATCCCAATCTGGGACAGGCGGGTCAGCAGGATGGGGTGGTCAACCATATCAAATGCTGCTGAAAGATCTAACAAAATCAGAGCCCCCACCCCTCCTGTATGACCAGCCTGCCGATGTCATCGAGTACCAACACCAATAAGCTTTCCGTGCCCCGACCAGGCCTAAAGCCAGATTGGGCAGGGTCAAGTAATGTAGAGGATTTCAAGTAGGACGAAAGAAGAGGAGTAACCAGAGATTCTAGCAGTTTCATGGAGAACGGAAGTAAAGGCATAGGTCTGAAATTAGCAAGAATAGAGGGGTCTAGCAAGGGCTTCTTAAGAAGAGGGATAGCAGTAGCAGTTTTTAGTTCAGAAGGAATTACTCCTGTCTGGCAGGAGACATTGACAGATACTGTGAGTTCCGCAAGGATGTCGCCAGCAATTTCTTTCATGACGACTAATGGAACCACATTCGAAGGGGAGCCAGATTTAATATGCTGTATGGCCCCCATGACTATGTCTTCAGCGAACAGAGGGAAGGTAGACCATTCTTTGATCTCAGTAGGAACTCCTATTAAAGTAGGACAGTCATTAGCAGCAGAATTAGGCAAAGATGCTTGAATAGCGGAGCGAAAAGTATCAATCTTGGATATAAAGAATTTAGCAAAGGAATCACAGCGTTCCTGTGAAGGGGGGAAAACAGGTGCGATTTTCTTGGTGGACGATAAAGAACGGACCACCGAAAATAGAGTTTTTGATTGGCAAAGAGCGGACTCCACCTTCTGGGTTAACTACAGCCCTTTTGCTTCACGAATTTCAGAAAAATAAGCAGCTGAACAAGCTCTAAACTGAGCTTTTGCGTTAAGATCGTAAGCAATACGCCATTTACGTTCAGTCTGCTTAAGCTTAAGATGGGCAGCTTTAAGTATAGGGGTAAACCAAGGCTGGGAAGGGAGTCTACAAAGTTGAATGTAGCGACTAGGAGCAAATATGTCAGCAGCTTCATTCAAAGAGGACAGTAGAGTCGAGAAAGACTAATGAGGGGATGTCTGATGTTTATTTTTAACCAGGTTAGAGACCCTGTAAATCAGCAGAGCGCCAACTGCTTTGCCAGACTTGTAGTGGATGGATTTTCGGCAAGGCATGATTGTTTTTTAGTGTGCAAGTAACTAGAAAATGATCAGACCAGAGTATATGCTCAACAGAAGAAACAGCAGCCAGATTGGCATTAGTCAGCACTAAATCAAAAGTATTACTGATTTTATGTGCAGGTTTCATCACCAGTTCCACACTTATTTGTGATCACCATTACAATATTGAGTTTTAAGGAGGGACAAGTTAAAGTCAGATCAGAACATACTTTGTAAGTAGTAAAACAGTTAGATTCTCCCAGAGGGATGTAGGCAATCTTTTATCCCAGCAATAATAGTGTTCAACAATTAAAACCTGTATGGGAACACATAGTGCCAAAGCCATCAGTTTCAGAAGGGGGCCTTTAGGGAGCCAAGACAGCCAAAGTCAATGGGCCAGTTCAAAGTTCTGATGCTCTCTTCTTAGAATGTTCTTTATAATAAGTAGTTCAGTAGAAAATCACAGATGCTCAAGAGGAGTCACCTTGAATAAGCACAAGCTGGGAGGCCAGTGCAAGTGAGTTGGTCAACTCAAAATGGTTTAAATAGTACTCCCCAAGCTAGAAAGCACCACAACTGGCAAAAGGGAGATGCAACCAAGCCTCACAGTAAACGAGAACTGAAGAATTGGTTCCAGCTGGATGCCCTTCTGTTGCAGTGAGGCAGACCTTTGTTCCTGGTCCTTGATTGTGCTGACGAAAGAGAGAACGTCTGGCGGGCTTCTGCGGCAGGACTCGAACGAGGGACTCGGTAGCAATGTATTCTCCCTTAAAGGGAATTGGCACAGAAATGAAAATTCTCCCCAACATGGACAGCCTGCAGTCTGCCTGAGAGGTAGGAGTTAAACCAATTCAACACAGTGCCAGAGAACACCTGTCGGTGAGGAGGATGCAGAGGTACACTGTGTCGAATGCAGCAGGTAGGTAGAGGACGAGTCACGAGTCGCCCTTAGCCATGATTTGGAGGGCATCATTCACCACTTCACCACTTGGATGGTGGATATCTCAATGATACACTTGGACCAGAACCCCGACTGAGTCATGTAGGAGGTGTAGTTGTTCGATTTTGGCGAGTAGTTGTGTAGCAACTACTTTTCAAAGATGTGCAAAAAAAAACAGCATGTTCGGAATGGGCCAGTAGTTGGCCAGGCCACCGGAGTATAGGGTCTGTTTTTTCAAAAGAAGCCGTACGAGACCCATCTTGAGGGTGTCCGGTAATTACCCTTCTGTGAGAATGGCATTAATGATGTCGAGGAGTGTGTTTGACGCCCGGCCCACCAATTGGTTAATGATGGAAGCCAGGATGATATTGTAAGAGTAGGAAGTAGGTTGGAGGGAGGCAATCGTTTTAGGATGTCTGAGGGAGAAAGAGGAGAGAATTTGGTTCAGAGGGGAAGAGTGCGTGCTTGGCAGACATTGCATCGAGCGGCAGTTAAACACCATTAGCCTCTTGCAACACGATGATGGAAACAATAGTAATTATAGAGAAGGATACAGTAGGAGACCAGGTCTAGCTTTGGAACACAAGCTATAAAAGGAATAACTATCAGCCTGGTGGTCCTTATTGGTTATCACATTTTGGGTGTATAGTAAAGTGATAAGAACACAAATTCCAATATTAACAATTACTTGAAACCTTAGTTTCCTCTCCATTTCACCTGGCACATTTTTTATGCACAATCTCCTCCACATGTGAGCCCGCCAGCACTTTTTGCTAGACTATTGGATTTTTAGTCTGTACCCCTGAGTGAGTGGGATCTGTTTTCCACACTCATTCATTCATTGTTTTGACCTATCTCTGGGACCATTTCATTTTATACATGTGTCTTGGAGTTCTACTTTTCTCAGGTTTTATGGCATCTGTCTTTTGAATTTTGCATCACACAGCACTCTGTGCACTATTTTTGGGCCTCCCTTTTTATTTTCTGTTATAGGGGGATATTTGTAACCTTCCTATCTTTTCCTATTGTGAGATCAGCACACTCCACCTTATCTGGAGTGCTGAGGGGCTACACAGTATCCCGTTTCTCACGGCTCCTGTAACTTTCTTTTACAGTGACAAGCTAATCTGAAATGCTGGTGGCAGTGGTTTTATCCTAGCCACTTTTGTGCAATTTAAGTCCAACTAAGGGCTTCATAAAACCATATCCGAGGCAACACAGAACCTCCACTCTGCTTGAGAACATTTGGTAGCATAGACAGAGCAACCATACACATGTTCCAAAGAAACACTACAACACTAAAATACTATGGGCCTCATTCCGAGTATGGCGGTAAGGGATAGCGGCCACCGGTAATGAGACCGGTGGCGGTGATCCCTTACCGCCATACTCCGAGTTCCCTTTGCGCCCTCGCCCTTAACGCCTGCTTTGAGCAGGTGTTAAAGTCGAGGGCGCAAAGGGGCCTCCAAGCCAATAACGGTGACCGTAATGAACGGTCACCGTTATTTGCATCTTCCCCATTCCCATTGAGCCCTATGGGGGCTCATTTGGGAATGGGGAAGAGCCTTGGTGAATGGGGAATTACCGCCCCGCCAACCTTGGAATGGGGCGGTAATTCCGCCATCCACCAAGGCGCTGCCGGTCCGGGTACGGCGTCAACCAAGGCGTTAATAGCGCCATTGGTTAGCGCCGTACTCGGAATGAGGCTCTATGTATTGTAAAAATGGTTATATTATAAAAATATGTAGGACAAGATAAATCTTTGGAAAGGTAAGTACTATCACTCCTCATAAATACAATTATAAAAACCAACTTAATACTTATGGTATACGAACCAAAGTATAACCTTATTAAGAATAGAAATAAGCAGTTCAAGGCAAGTCGAACCTGAAGTTATACATTTAGAATGGCGCACTGCATTTCTTGGAGAACAGTACCATGTTAGTTACTTTTAGAATACCGTAAGAAGTTCAAGGGCCGCAGACCCTATTGGTCATAACACAGTGTTATTCAATATATAGAATCACTTAATTATACCAACACTTGTTATAAGTATACCGAGCAATATATGTAACTTTCTTCTTTTATATGATATGATCAGTTATAACGTGCTTAATACCCAGAGGTTTCGAAGCGTGGACCCGGGGATCGAACCTGTGTTGCTTCCTGTCATCTTGCTTTCAAGGTGAGCACGTGGCTGCTGAGCTATCCTCCCAAGACGAGGATACATTATGAATGGATACAGTTACAACACCAATGTGACTTTAAAGAACACAGTTCAGAGGGTGTTACTTAACTCATATACCTTCTATAGGGGAATTAATAACCTAGTGAAACTATCTTGGAAGCTCACTAAAGCAAATCAGGGAAACTACGACCCAACATTATAGTTTAAGAAGAGCAACAGCTAATCAAAGTCAGTATATAACCTATTGGTATATAACGTTTACACTGTTTTTAATACAGGAATAGACAGTGTAACCAAGGATACTTTTCAGAAGCATAGAATACAATTCTAGGGTAAGTACGAACTCTTAGAAGGCTTTTAAGAAGGCAATAAGCAGTTCAAGGTAAGTAAGGACCTATATACTTTTCAGAGGGGCTATAAAAGCAACTCAAAGACAAGTATTAACTCCAAGACTTTTCAGAAATGCACTGAAGCAGATCAGGGAAAGCAAAACCCAATAATACACTTTAAGAAGAACCCTAATGGGAAGCCTTTAGACTAATTCAGTTAAAACATAATAAAACAGTACCAACAGATTACTTTTTAGAAGGGGGAAACAAGATTCAAGTAAAATAACATACATGTTTTAAAGGAGCAACCAGCAACCTAAAGGGAAGTAAAAACTTCAAGAAACTTTGTAACATTTTATTATAGAGATACAGTTACCACACTAACTGTAACTATTGTTCTTCAGCATGGGTCTGGCATGGATTCACATGCAAATCCTACCAAATCTGAAGATGGATGCTGGAGGAGGGGCTTAGAGAGGACTGTCATCGGATGGGGGCATTATAACCCAGAGGGCAGTGATTGGTTTAGAGGAGAAATACAGTTTTTAAGTGAAAGTGAAACTTTTTTTTCCTTTTACTGAGGATTCCCAGCCTGACAACGGGGAATATTCATGAGCATGTGATTCCATGCCAGACTCCATGCTGGAGAAGAGGAGGTTCTGGGTGGATGCCTTCAGGATGCAGCAGCGCAGGACCTGGTCCATGGATTCTTGGTCTGGAGACGAAAGAAACTGACACTGGATGGGATCTTGCAGCAGTCGCCAGAGGAAGCTTTCAAAAAAGGTTTCTTCAAGTCTTTTCGTGGCCCTGTGGTTTTGGCACCCTTTTACAGGAACCAGATTAAGAACGAATGTTGCTGGTCGGATTCTCTTCACTCTCTCTGTCCAGCACTCTGGTGAGGGGACTTCAGGGATTCGAATCGTGTCTCTGGAGGTCCAGTAGAAAGGTCCACCAAAGTTTCAGCAGGAATCAAAATTCGGAAGACGTTGCACTGCACTCAGGCTCTAGGTCCCATGGTATTGATAGTATGCAGCTCAGCAAGGTCACAGCACGTCGAGGCATTGCTAGTTTTGCAGGTCTTCTCAAGACTAGTGAATCTCACGAGCCTCTGGGTAGGAGTCGTCGCATTTGGGACACCTAGTTCGATTGGAAGGAAGGATTAGATCAAGCTCCGGTTACACAGCAGACTCTCCAGGCGCTGAAAATTGTTACAGCCGTCTTTTTCTTCATCTTCCTCTTCCGATTTAGCTCCAGTGCTCGAATTGTCAGCAGCTTCCAGGATCTGACTATTAACCAGGAACTGCAGCATAACTTCTGCAAACACTCCCTGCAATTTACAGAAAGGGGCGGCTGGCTGTCCAATCAGGACAGCCAGCTTCCGCAGTAGGAACCGGTTCCTTTCAGGCAAGCTGAAAGACAAAGGGCTGCAGAGTACTCCTCCCTCGCTTCCTGCCGTCACTGACACTTTGGAGCATCAGCAGGAAATATAAAGTATTCATGCCGAAGACAAAAATTGAACCAACGTCTTTCCTGGCTAGGGAAGAAGAACCAAGAAGTAACAAGCAAACGAGAAATGGCGAACATAGAAGGAGCCTGCCATTCTAGCAGAATGGTGACCCTCCGGTACATTAACACAGCTGATTTGATAGCCTGCGAGTAATAGGACTAAAAGGTAATTAAGGTTTAAGCACTGCCACCAGCCATTCAAATTAACTTGCTACTGTAACAGAAATGTTACCAGGACAGTGATAAAGGGGATACGTATCTCCCTCAGGACTCCAGATAAGATGGGGTGTGCTGACTCACTATCTAAAATGTAAAGGGAATGGGAATCCCACTTTACTTCTTGGGAACAGTAGTTCACCCAAGAGATATTCGAAATTACAAAGGGAAGCCCAAAGGAGCAACCCAGCCTAAGCCCAAAAGTTATAGGGAACTATAAAACCATACACACACTATGGAGAGCCATAAAAAGGGCACCCATAAAAAAAAAAAGAGTAAAAGACTAGCTGAGAGGGGAAATATTCCCACTCACCTAGGGACAAGGAAAAATAATCAAGTCCAAGCAAAAAGTTCTGGGGTTGACACAGGCCAGGAAGATTTATCATAAATATGAAAATCTTACCCAACACTGTACTCACAGCCGTGGTAGTACACGAAGGGTCACCATTGACTCAAAATGGTGACTTTTCTTTTTTCACCAATTCAAAATGGCTAGTCACTTCTGGATCCTCGTTCGGTCATGCAGGGTGAGAGAGGTCCTGGTTTGACTTTTGTCTTTGGCTGGATCCCTTTGTGAAGCCGTCAAGGTGCCAGTGTGTCGGTGATGACAGGAAACGGGGGAGGGCTCCGAAAAGGACAGCCATCACCTAAAGTTTGAATGGTGCATGGGTGCTGATTGGCTGGGTTCCTGCATTAGAGGCATGGATCCTGAGGCTGAAGACCAGCTGACCCCTAGAGGAGGAAGAGGAGAGATGTCTGCAGCCACTACCAGAACATCTCACACTAATCGCTGCTGTCTGAGGTCAGGAGTTTGGGAGCCGAGGCAACCGATGAGGTGGACAGATGGTCATATCCAAGTCCGAGTACCCAGTTCTCCTCCCCCAGTCTAGGGCGATCTAGATCATTGTTGCCCGAAACCTCTTCAACCTCCTCAGAACCCATGGGTTGACGGGAACCACGGGGGAAGGCGTAGAAGAGATGGAAGATCAAATCCCCCCGAAACACGTCCCCCAGTGCACCCTTTGCTGGGAATTCGCTTGAGCAAAACTGTCTGCACTCTGTTGGATTCCGTGGCAAACAGATCCACTGATGGGGTGCCCCTGCGAGAGAAGACCTCCTCTGGGAATTCCTGGCACACCTCCCACTCGTGTGAGACCATGCTCTGCCTGCTCAGAGCATCCACCAAGCCGTTATCTGTCCCCGCAAGATGAACTGCTGAGACCGAGATTTGGTTCTCCAGCAACCAGAACCACAGCTGCATCGCCTCTCTGCAGAGGGGAAGAGAATGCACGCCACCCTGCTTGTTGAGGTAGTGCATGGCCACCATTTTGTCCGTCAGAATCAGGACATGCTTCACAGGGTCAAAAGCATTCAGAGCTAAACGGATGGCTCAAAACTCCAGCCTGTTGATGTGCCACCTGGCTTCCATCATTGATCAAAGGCCACTCACCGGTAAGTCCACACAGTGAGTGCTCCAAACGTTCAGAGACGCACCTCCGACTACTCGGGTCTGAGGACACAGGCCAGAAGGGCTCCACTGCCATGAGATTGCTGCAGACGGTCCACCAGGTGAGGTTGTCGACCACTGACCTGGATACCCGTAGGGGATCCATGAGGGCTCTGAGGTACTGAGACCACAGACTTCGCAGGAGCCACTGAAGGGATCTCATGCGCATCCTGGCCTCTGGCACTAGAAAAATACAGGCGGCCAGGGGACCTAAGAGGCGTCGGAAGGAAGCCGCTGGTAATGTGACATGGTTCCGAAACAATTCCACCATCTGTGTTATGGTGTTCGTTCTCTCCTCGGGAGGGAAAGCCTACCCCAGTGTCTAGAACTGCTCCGATGAACTGGAGCCTTTGGACAGGTGTAACTTGCGACTTCTTCAAATTCAGGGAGTAGCCCAGCTTGTGCAGTAGTAGGCAGGTGTCCTCTAGATGAGACAAAACTTGTCCCTCTGAGTTCCCTCAGATTAGCCAGTCATCCAAGTACAGGGATACATGGACCCTTGATCTCCTGAGGTGAGCTGCGACTACCGCTAGAGCTTGGTGGAGACCCTTGGCGCTGAGGTCAACCCAAAGGGAAGCACCTTGAACTGATAATGCTTGTCCCCTATGAGGAATCTCAGGCACTTCCTGTGCTTTTTATGTACATGGAAATAAGCATCCTGCAGATCTATTGACACCAGCCAGTCCTGAAGTTCGAGAGCGTGGAGAATTTCTCTCAGTGTCACCATCCTGAATTTGTCCTTCAGGAACTTGTTCAAGGCACTGAGGTCCGGAATGTGACGCAGATCTCCTCCCTTCTTGGGTACCAGGAAATAACGAGAATACCAACCCTGTCCTCTCTACTCGGGAGGTGCCTCTTCCACATGGCATCCTTCACAACAGCTTCCCGGAGCTCCTGTCCTGGTTGGATTGGAGGAAGTGGGGGTCTGTCCAGAAGTTTTCTTAAAAAGGGCAGACAACCTCACTGAACAAGCTGTAGAGACCAGTCATTAGAGGTAATCTCCTGCCACTGGGTCCAATGCCCTGCCAACCGTCACCAACCGGTAAGCTGTGGGAGGGGAAATCAAAGAGGCTTAGAGGGCCTAGCCGCTGTCGTGGTTTGTTGGCCTCTCAAATGCCCTCTGCCCCTTACAGGGCGCGAAAAACACCTCTGCCCCTTTCTGGCCTATTGGAGCTGCGCCTTTCTGCCATAAGGCACATAGCGTCTATAGCCGGTGCCTCTACAGGCAAAGCTGATGGCAGTTTGGCCCCCTGCGCAGCTAGGCCCAGTGGTTTTGTAGCTCATTTTGACTCTCTAACCTTTTCCAAAGAGACGTCAGCCTTCTGGCCAAAAAGGAATTCTTCTTCGAAAGGCATGTCCAGAAGCCTATTCTGAACATTTGGGGAAAATCTAGACGTTCTTGTCTCCTCAAGACTACCGCCGAAAATCAACATCACGGACTCGAAAAATCCTGACCTGGAGAGGGGTACAAAGGACTTGTCACCGACAGTCAGCGCCAAAGGTGAATCTTTCAGCATCGACGAAATAGCCGCCTGTGTTGATTCGGGCTTGGGCACCACTGTGATGTCAGGAACGTCAGTGTCTCGATGGCCTCTGGAAAGACCGGGTGTCAAGGGCTTCTGTGCCTTTCTCGGCGTCGAACCTGAAGGCTACTCCGACATCGATCGTGTTGACAGTTTGGCGCGCGAGGGGTCGGTCTTGAGTACCGAGCAATGCTTCTGCCACAAGGCTTGCTGTTTGAGGGGCGCACCCGCACCTGCAGAAGCCTGCATTTTCAACATAGCCAGCATTTGGCTGTTGAAAATCTGCCCAATCCTCTCGAGTGATCGTCCCAGCCGAGGGCCTAGCTTTCTTCGACGACGAGCTGGCCTAGTGTCGATAGTGGCGCTGCTTCTTCTTGTGCGAAGAAGACTTGGAAGAGTGTGACTGCTTCTTGGCCTTCCGTTAATGCTTTTCCTTCTCAGGGGTGGGCCCTTCAGTCTCGGAGGACCGGACTCGACCGCGCCAGGGTTTTCGGAGACGGTCGGCCCAAAGCAAGTTTGGCGTCCCGCTCGTGCAATGATTTACAATGCATTTTGGTGCACAACGCACATCCCTCCATGCCGTGATCCTTCCCCAGACACCACAGACAAATGTCATGGGGGTTGGTCATCGACATTTTAGCAAGGCAGTCGGTGCACCTAAAACCCGAAATCCAGGGAACAGACATTGCGGTTGAGGTTTTTAGAAAAATGGGTTTGAATTTCTGACAAAAAAACAGAGTCCAAGACTCAGGTTGTGTTCCTCAGAGCAGCGTGTTGAGCGGGCGGAAAAAGGGACCCGAGGTATGGGGCGTAGTGACGCAGTATATGCATTATGCCCGACGTCACGTCCAGAGCGGACGATCGAGCACCGAGCAAGATGGATCGACAGTCGAGTCTAGGTCCACTACGCCTCCTGTTGAAGTTTTCCAAAGCAGCAGAGCTGGATGAGGCAGATGAGGAATCTGCGGGAGAAAAACAATCCATTGAAACTGAATTTGTCGTGGCAAGCAGGAAAGGTAGCAGAGGTTGACTGACTGACATGTAACTGACTGCATCAAGTCTGTACTACTGGTCGACCAGTGGCAATGGTGTGCCAAAATAAATCACTGGATTTTTACAAAGGTCAGTCCACCCCTGGCAGCTACACAGAACAGGTAATTATTGTCCCCCACAGTCATTACCCACTAGCTGTTATCTAGTTGCCAATACCACAGAACTCCAACAGGGATAGATTTCATAAACTGCATTGTATTGATAGGTTTGAAGGAAATATAGATAAATACAAAATCCCAGGATAGGGCAAGGTTGGGTTGTAGTCCCTGTTTTTCCTCAGCACACGTTTGCAAAAATACTGCATTCGGCCGCCTACATCTTATTCCACACTGACAAACCTTACCGAGTGCAGTCTCCCTCTTCAGAAGCCCAAGAGAAATATCCACAGAGATATTTGGTTTGGTGACCACAGTGACTGTTTCTCCATTCGCAGGCATAGTGCAGTTAACACCTGGTAAAACAAAATATAAATCTTTGATGTGTACTTTTGTTCAAGCCGATCAAACTATTCATCATTTAGGCAGCCCAAACCCACTGTTGACAATTCTCAATAAAATCCAATGAAATTCTTCTCATTCTATTGATCGCTGAAGCACAAATCATATTGCTGGGATTGAAACTTGTGACCCATGCCCAATCGGGCAAGTTAATCAGATGTTCCTTTAACAAGAAATTCCACTTCTGTACCGGCACCTCAGTGTAAAACTTGCTAATCCAGTAACCAGCATTTATTGTGTCACAATTCTTTACAAACACAGAGCTTGGGAGGTGGATTTTCAAAGCTCTAGTGTAGAGGTGTGCTACCTTTGACTATCCTGATGATTAGGGCTACAACTGCCATCAACCCAAGGCAGCATAATCAATGGTGAATGAATGTGGGAGTCATAGCCCAAAATATCTGTAGAGCCCAAGGTTGCTAAACCATACTCAAATGGAGGTTTAACAGGAGGTTAAAGAACAGGGCAGATGTATTTTTGGATGTGGTTAATGCATAAGGAGAGAGTATCTTATTTTTGGTAGGTTTTATGTCTCTAGAACGTTTATTTAAGTCTTCTTTTCTAAAGAGAAACATTCTTAAATGCAGAACTTCAATATTTTTAATTGCCCTGACCTCTAGTTGTTTCCTTTAGCTTGTTTTGAGCAAAGGTCGACCACTCTAGCATTTTATTTTTGTTTCAAAACCCCCCCACTTTGCCTTTTTTATGTCTTGTACAGGGCGGGAGGCCATCCCAAACATTCTTTATCATTCTTGGACTGCGCAAACCCACTCTTTGCTACTGCACTCTCCATTTGCTCAACTAGCCACTTTTAAAAAGAAAATAATTTGAGGGGCCAATGCTCAGTTTCAAAAAGGTGGTGTGGGATGCTTAAAATGTTAATATTTTTTCTCCCCTCCCATATTCGTCCCTCTTCACAAGATTATCCTTAAATTATGCAATGGTGCTCTTACACTTTTCAAAAAGGCAAGAGGTTCCTCCTAAAATGAATTCAAAAGCTTTCAATTATATTTCTAGCTCGTAGCGGACCTTTGTGATAGAAGAACAAGTTACTTCTTACCTTGTAACGTTCTTTCGATGGGATGTTCCTCCGACGTATTCCTTATCTTTGATAGATCATCTCCCAGCTTGCTGGCCTCGGAATTTTTTTTCAGTAGAGGGTGCTGCGCGTCGACGTCCCTCGAGCCGATGTCCCTCGACGGCCTCCGTATCGATGCCGACGTCACCACGTGTATAAATAGACTCGCGTAGCGTCCGTTGCTCAGTTCCGTTTTGACGTTATCAGTTGTTTTACATGAATTGGTTATTGACCTTGAAGGAGCGTAAGCTGCAACCACAAGGGAAGTATTACTGCGGGGATGGATGGGAGGGGCGATAAAGAATACATCAGAGGAACATCCCATCGAAAGAACGTTACATGGTAAGAAGTAACTTGTTCTTCGAAGGGATTGTGTCCTCCGACGTATTCCTCATCTTTGATAGACTCCCATAGCAGTGGTGTGCAATTGGAGGTGAGAGCAAAACGCCATCTTTCCTTTTAGGAATTAACCGAATGTAATACGGCTTTGCCAAACCTAGTCTCTTGACTAGAGGAGAAATCCAGGTTGTAAAATCTTGTGAAGATATGTGCAGGCGACCATGTGGCAACCGCACATATGTCTCGAACCGGAACCCCTCTTTGGAGGGCCGAGGAGGCTGCGATACCCCTGGTTGAATGAGCCCTAACATTTTGAGGAGGCTCTTTCCCTGCCAGTTTGTAACATTCCAGGATGGCCAAAATAATCCATCTGGAAATGGTTTGTTTTGTTATCGGTAGTCACAACTTGTGCCCTGAGTAACCCACGAACAGTTGTTCTGCTGGCCTAATCCTAGCAAGTCTGCTGATGTAAAAGCTTAAAGCCCGCCTTGGGTCCAGCCTATGTAGACTTTCTTCCTCTTTCCCGGGATGGGGAGGCGGATAGAATGAAGGTAAAGTAATTTTCTGAGTGATGTGGAATTCAGAAACCACCTTTGGGAGGAAATTAGGCTTCACCTGTAGGACAACCGTGTCTTTATGAAAAGTTGTATGAGGGGGTTTACAAGATAGAGCTTGTAATTCGCTCACCCTTCTAGCAGATGTTAAAGCCACTAATAAGACAGTTTTAAGGGTGAGAAATCTTAGCGAACAAGAGTGGAGTGGTTCGAAAGGAGTACCCATCAGGAAATTTAGGACTAAATTTAAGTCCCATAAAGGAACCTGGAAAGGTCTTGGATGGTAGACATTAGTTAATCCCTTTAGAAATTGTATTACTAAGGGTAATTTGAAATATGAAGGCTCCTCCACAGTGCCCTTGAAGATCGATAGCGCTGCGAGATAGCCCTTGATAGTGCCAACATGAAGGCCTGAATTTGCCAAGTAGAGTAGAAAGGATAACGCCGTTGGTGTACCACATGAAAAGGGGTCGATATTCTTTTCTCTACACCAGCTGCAAAATTTGTTCCAACGGCAGCAGTATAAAGACTTTGTTGCTGGCCTTCTGGCCGAAAGCAACACCTCCATGACGTCATCAGGGAGGTCCCAACCCTTGTATCTCAACCTTTCAGAAGCCAGGCGTGAAGGTTGAGGGTTCTGATGTCTGGATGGAGAACCTGACCTCCCTTCTGTGAGAGAAGATTCTCCTTGAGTGGAAGACGAATTGAAGGGCAGATGGACATGTCCAGAAGGTCCGGGTACCACGTTCTCCTGGCCCAGTCTGGGGCAATTAGGATCATGGTTCTCCGGAATCTACTCAACCTCCTTATCATTTGAGAAATGACAGGGACTGGTGGAAACGCGTACAGGAGTGGAAACTCCCAGTCAACTACAAACGCGTCCCCTAGAGCTCCTCTCTGGAGAAATTCCCTTGAACAAAACAGATCGCACTTTCTGTTGGTACTGGTGGAAAACAAATCCACTTGAGGGGTTCCCCAAAGGGCGAAGATCTCCTGAAGGACTTCCTGAGCTAGTTCCCACTCGTGGGAGACTGTGCCCTGCCTGCTCAGAGCGTCTGCCGTCAAGTTCTTCTCCCCAGCTAGGTGAGCTGCCGATAGAGAGATTCCTTCTTGAATTGCCCAAAACCAGAGCTGCATTGCCTCACTGCACAGTGGCAGTGATCCCACGCCTCCTCTTTTGTTGAGGTAGTGCATGGCAACTGTGTTGTCCGTCATGATCAGGACAATTTTCCCCTGTACAGATGGCAGAAAAGCTTTCAGTGCTAGTCTGATTGCTCTCAGCTCTAACAGGTTGATATGTAGTCTGGACTCCGATGGAGACCAACGATCGCTGATGGTCAAGTCATTGGTATGGGCTCCCCACCCCATGAGTGAGGCATCTGTGATTATTGTTATCTCTGGCCATGGTTGCCAAAAAAGTTCCCCCTTCAAGATGTTTTTCTGGCAGGCCACCTTGTCCGGAATCTGAAGGAGGTCTGTCATTCTCCCTGAGAATTGCGACCAATGAGTTCTCAGTGCCCACTGAAGAGATCTCATTCTCAGGCGAGCCTCTGGCACAAGGAGGATGCAGGATGCCATGAGGCCTAGCAACCTCAAAAAGTCAAAGGCTGGGAGATGTTGGGTATTTTGAAACTTGGTGACCATCTGCAGAATATCTTGAGCGCTCACCTCTGGTGGCGAGGCTTTTCCCAGGGAAGTGTCCAGGACCGCTCCAATGAACTGGAGTCTCTGTGATGGTATAATCTGTGACTTCTTTAAATTGAGGGAGAAGCCCAGTTTGTGAAGGAAGTGGCAGACATAATGTAGCTGGATATGAGCTTGTTCCGAAGATACAGCTCTGATCAGCCAATCGTCCAGGTAGGGGTAGACGTGGATCCCTTCCCTCCTTAGACTTGCAGCCACTACCGACATTAGCTTGGTGAAGACCCTCGGGGCGGATGTCAGCCCAAATGGCAGAACTCGAAATTGATAATGAGAGCCGCCAATTGCGAACCACAGGTATTTCCTGTGTTTGAGATGGATTGGCACATGGAAATAAGCATCCTGGAAGTCCAGATACCAGCCAGTCCTGGAGCTGGAGGGCCTGAAGGATCTGAGAGAGAGTTACCATCTTGAACTTGTCCTTCCTGAGGAACTTGTTCAATTCTCGTAAGTCCAAGATAGGTCTCAGTCCTCTGTCTTTCTTCGGTATGAGAAAGTAGGGGGGGGGGGAGTACCAGCCCTTGTTCCTCTCCGCTACAGGTACCGGTACCAGTTCTATGGCTCCTTTCTCTAGCAGGTCTACAATTTCCTGCAAGAGGAGCGGATCTGGAACTTTCAGAGAGCTGTTCCCCGGTGGATGACTCTGAGGGATGCGTAGAAAAGGCAGGCAGTAACCTTGGGCAACTGTCTCCAATGCCCAAGCATCTGACATAATAGCCTGCCATTCCGTCAGACGTTGAGTTAACCTGCCCCCTACTGGTGTTTTGTGAAGAGAGTCCTCAGAGCGGTTTGGAGGCAGCTGATGCAGATGCCGAGGGTAAAGAGGCACCTGCTGCTGCGGCTTTTGTATTTTGACCCCGTCCACCTCGGGTGAATTTTTTCTGACCCCTTTGAACCGGCTGTCCTCTGCCCTTTCTGAATGCGTAATAGAAGCGAAAGGACTTACCTCTCCAAGAGGTTCCTGAGGGGCGATATGGTGTCTGACGGATTGCAGCTCCTAGGGATTTTGCTGCTGCCTTTGAGGTTTCTAGTTTTTCTAAACTGTCATCCGCCTTCTTACCAAACAAAAAAGAGCCGTCAAAGGGCATATTCAAGAGTCTGCTTTGCACATCTGGAGCAAAACCAGACTTTCGCAACGAAGCAAATCTCCTGGTTGTTGTACTTGCCGCCATGGCCCTGCTGATGCTGTCAGCAGAATCGATGCCAGTCTGAAGGGATTCACACATTGCGTCCTTACCATCCTTAATGATGTTGAGAAACGCTTCCCTTTCTTCTCCCTCTTGGAGGCAGTCAGCCGCTGATGAAGCACACTCCCAAAGTGTGTGGCTGAACCTTGCGAGCGTATAAGTAGCATTGATGGATTTCAACGCCATGCTTCATGCGGAAAATACTTTTTTGGCCATAGAGTCATATCTCTTATCATCCCTGTCCTGTGGAACAGTAGGGTAAGCCGATTTACTACCTGCTGAAGTAGCTGCCTGAACAACCAGACTATCCGGAGTTGGGTGTTTGGATAAATATTAAGGGTCAGCAGAAGACACCCGATATTTAGCTGATAATTTTCTAACTGCCGGGATTACCTCAGGTGTTTCCCAGTTTGCCAATATTCTCCTTTGTAATGACGCATGAAATGACACCACAGGATCCTCCTGTGGACCTTTGACCAAGATGTCTGTGAGGTCGTCTTGCTGAAAAGCAGGCGAGGGTGTGGACCATCCCATAAACTCTATTATCCTTGCCATCAAGGTTCTATAAGGGGTTTCAGCATGTTCCCCTGGGTCTGGTGTGGCAAATTCCACTTCTGGGGAAGTGTCCAACCCACTTGCTTCTTGTAGGGATTCATGGAGGTCTTTCAACCTACCTTCCTCAGAGGTAAATTCCTCTGGTGCAGGAGTTGCAGATCCCTGCAACTCAAAAGGTCTTTCCTGATCCGAATCCTCCCCTTCTTCGTAAATAGAAGATAAGACTCTGAAGTGATCAGGTCCTGAAAATGGTATAAATCCCATTTCCAGAGCAAAATGAGCCAAATTTGTCATGATTGGCTGAGAAAACGTCGACGTCATCAACGCGGACGTTAACGGCTTCGAAACCATCGAAAAAGACGTTGAGAAAGGTGGTAGAGACCTCGATGAACTCGAGAGTATTGGGATTCTACTCGAGGTTGTCGACGACATTCTCATGCTCGAGGCTCTGGGTATGGCCACTGGCTGTGATGTGGCCGTGGGTTTATCATTTCTCGGCGTCGACTCGACTGACCTGTGCGTCGAAGAACCCTTCCATAACAGCGTCGACCACGCCGATCTATGTGTCGAAGGGATCTTCGACGACGGCGTCGAAGACGCAACTTTGCCTTTAGTCGAGGGTTTGTGACGCTCTCGAGTGGCTTCTTTCACCGGGTACTGCGACTCGCGGCCTTTTGATTTTTCGGGTCTTTCACCTACGGTATCACCCTCAGCAGTCTTCGAGGGGGTCGAGGCTGCTTTCTCGAAGACGCTTAGCATCTTTTTCCTGAATTCCTCCCACTCAGCCTGAGAGCTATGTTTTGTGGGGCAGGAGACCCTTTTTGGGGAAACGGAAGACGACGAAGACGAGGAAGGGGATCTTCGACGTCTCTTTTTTGAATGCTTAGATCTCGAAGCGTGATGGGAACTGCTTCGAGACCTAGAACGAGAATGTCTTTTGTGATGGCGAGGAAATCTTCGAAGAAGTTTTAACTGCCTTACCTCTCTCGAGCTTCCCCTTACGCTCCTTCAAGGCTTTCGCCGTCATGGACATGCAGTCCTCGCACTCTGAACAATGGTACTCAATTCCCAGGCACCACAAACAGATCCTGTGAGGATCCGTCAACGACATTTTCTTTCTACAGTCTTGACATTTTTTGAAGCCGGACCATGGAGTCATCGGTTTGGGTGAGGAAGCCATCGAGTACGAGTCGGTATTCACGAGGAATATATTGATATATTTGACTGAAGAACTGAGCAACGATATTCCGAGGCCCCACGAAGCGCGGAAAAACGGAACTGAACAACGGACGCTGCACAAGTCGATTTATACGCGTGGTGACATCAGTGTCGATACGGAGGCCGTCGAGGGACATCGGCTCGAGGGACGTCGATGCGCAGCGCCCTCTACTGAAAAAAAATTCCGAGGCCAGCAAGCTGGGAGATGATCTATCAAAGATAAGGAATACGTTGGAGGACACAATCCCTTCGAAATAACAACCAGTTGCACTTATGTCCTAAACAAAATTCATAGGTCGACCGTTGAAAAACGGGATACATGATGGTGCCCCAGTAAAGGGGGTGTGTTGCATAAGGAGAAAGGAGCTAATGGTTGGATGGAGGTTGGTGCCAGGAGGGATGGGAATGTAGTGTGTGGAGCAAGGAAGTGTATGGATGGGTGGATATATCCCAGGCGGATGGAGATGTGGGTTTGCATAGGCAAAGAGAAGCTGGTGTCCCCACAGGGATAATGATGCTTAATTGGATGGGGTCCTCCGAGAGAGCGTGAGAATGAGAGGATGGAATGGAGAAGTGTGCCTCAGTTAATGAAGGGGTGTTGAAAAGTTCACAGGGAGAGAAAAGAAGATGCAACACATTAAGGAGGGTACCCCAGTGGTGTGATTATTTAAAAGAGATGGGGATAGTTGGCTGAGCGGAAAGCGCTAAATTACAGCAAGACTGTGCGTTGTCCAGATGAACAAGTTACTTACCCATGGCAACATTCTTTTGACTGGATGTTCCTCCCACGTACTCATCTTTAGCGGTCGACTCAATGTCACTCATGGGCCCGACTCGAGGTCGACGTCACCCCCGGTATATAAAACACGTGCAGTATCCGTTAGCTTCAGTTCTGATTTTTCACCTTTTCCCATAGGATTACCGACATTCGTGTGTCCAAGACAGTATCAGACAATGAAGGAGTGCAAGGTGTAATGCACGGAAAATCTACTGCGGGGTAGGCTGGGAGTTGTGATGTAGAATACATGGGAGGAACATCAGGTCGACAGAATGTTACCAGGGGTAAGTAACTTGTTCTTCAAATGGATTGTGTCCTCCCACAAATTCCTCATCTCCCAAAGCAGTGCAAGGTCTGGAGGAGGGAGTAGGAATTTTACAAACCTTCTCAAGACTCATCATGAAGAGAATGCAAAACTGTCTTTCCAAATCCTCTTTACTGGCCTGAATAAGAATCCAGGCAGTAATGTTTTTGTAAATGTACCAATAGTAGAACATGTAGCTGCCACACACATGTCATTTATTGGAACCCCTGTTTACAAAGCAGAAGACGTAGCCATGCCCCTTGTAGGGTGAGCCAGTAGGCCTTCTGGGGGATCCTTTCCTGCAAGCGTATAGCATTCTGTAATGCCCAGAATTATCCATCTGGATAATGTTTGTTTTGTGACCGCCAAACCTAATTTGTGCCCGCCGTGCCCCACAAAACGTTGGTCTTATTTTTGACATGCGTGAGATGTAAAAACTAAGTGCCCTTCTTGGATCCTGTACGACCCTGCTCGGAACCTGAAGCAGGTCTGACATCTTGCCAGAGAACGGAGACCACTGGGTTCTGAGAGTTCATTGGAGAGATCTCATTCTTAGGCAAGCCTCTGTACAAGGAAAATGCAGGATGCCATGAGGGCGAGCAAACTCAAAAAGTCGAAGGCCGGGACATGCTGGCCACTCTGGAATTTGGTGACCATCTGCAGAACGTGTTGAGCACTCAACTCGGGTTGCAAGGCTTTCCCCCACCACCCCCAAGAATGCACGAAGGACTGCTCCGATGAAATGGAGCCTTTGGGATGGTATCATGATATGATATAGGATATGATGTGGCATTTAGAACGAGTCTGTACACAAGTGTTTCTAGGCGCGACAAGACGAGGAGAGGGAAACAAAGGGAGGACAAAATAACAATCTTATTAGGCCTTATGTCACTCAGATCGCACAAGTGCGGGGAAGAGAGCAGGGGGATGAACTGGATGTCTGCCAATCAGCACAAACAGCCCTTTAAGATGGGTAGCATTACCCTTGAGATAGATGGGGATACAGATTCATAATCATGCATCAATAATTAAGACAACTCAATAGATTGGCAAAGTAAGTCTGTTTTAAAGACAAGCTTATAAAACGGGGAGTTCAACGAACATCGGCAGTGGCTCAATCTTCTCACTCGCAAGACTTTTTAGAAAAAATACATCTTTATAGCAAAAAATCGTCATCACTGACGTATGACCTGCGCATGCTCTATCGTCATCCTACGTAGCAAACTTAAAAACGGTTTAATTGGCTTTTGGAAGGTAACTTAATATAGTGACTATATCTATATATGGTTACGGGGAGAGGAGATTGGACAACTAACATCAGGTGGGGCAACTAATCCCTCCCTTCAAAATGGCCACTATGAACATCACTAAAAGTACGACATCCCATTGGCTCTACAACTATAGGACCCCTGATTATGCAGGTCCACTATGATTGGGTTGGCATTGACCCCATTCACTCTCTTCCTCCTACGTCTAGCAGCATGCACAAAGAACAGCCAGGTGCAGATGAGTTCGTCTGCACTCGCTTCCCACCAATTATGGTACAATCAATCATCACCTCAGTGGTCATGTGTCAATTAGTTCTTTGAAGATTGGCCTTCAGTCTGTACTTTGCTCAGAGAACTTTTAAGGAGTATGGGTATGGCAGGCTCCCATGCGTAGGTGTGAGGTTTTCCTCCTACCAGCCTGCTTCCATCACGTGACTGGACACCATGAAATCGAGCTTTCTCTGGGGGGGGGCGCTGTTGCACATAACCAAGATGGCCACCTGATGCGAGAGCTCCGGCCCGACAGAAATCCAAACTATATTTGAATCCTGTTTCGGAGCCCCCCGCGGATAGTGGAGTCGAGCAGAAGGTGCACCTTGACCCAGTCCACACCCGACTGAAATCCTGAGAGCGACGGACTAAAACTCACAGAGATATCGGCTTTGGCGTGGTGAGCGGGAGAAGGCTGGGGAGTTGGCCGCGAGGGACATCCGGCAGGTCTGCGCCCCGCGCCGCTGACGCTCTGGCCAGAGAGACAGAGGTGGGGCTCCTGTGCCACACTAGCGGAGTTAGGCCTGTGGACACTGCAGAGCGACTGGGGTGGCTCCCCCTGTGTCCCGTACGCGTGGCTGTGCGGACAAGTGTTGCTGGCTCGTGGGCCCTGCTCCGGAGCGGAGGCGAGGTTTGACCGGGTATGCCCGGTGTGGCCCTGCCTTCGCAGTTATTGAGGCCATCCTTTTGGGCGAGAGCTGGAGCTCCCTGCCGCGGCACGGCGGGTGCTGGGAAGTGGGCCATTGTGGGACAGCGTGATATTCTATCCTCCCCGACCTGAGCCGTGACCGAGGAGACAACTACATTTTCTGGCCTTTGGCCGGGGCGCGCCACGCGTTCTACATTCCCTGCAGGTTGGCGCGGTGCCACCGAGACGGTGAGTTGGGCGACATTCAGCTCCTTTCTACGCATAAGAGGTCGAATTAGCAAACTTCCGCTGGTACCTGGACGTTGATGGCTCCATGAAACACTATTCTTGCGATACCCAGGCCTGAGCGGGCCCACTTGACAAATATCCTACGCGGCTCAGGCGGCCTGCCTCTGTGGTAAAGTCACACAGGTTCCACTGCCCCCATCGGGCCGTGGTGGGGTACCGGCAGGTGTGGCGAACATGGGCAACACTAGGAAACAGGATAAGGCGGCTGAAGGGGCGACTGGGAAAAAGAAAGGCCCGATGGATTCGTAGACCAGTAGCCAGGCAGCCGGCCATGAGCCGGATCTGTCAACAGCGTCAATGGCGGAACCTGGCGTGGACGGCGGCGACAGGGTTGATCGCCTTACAACGATAGTGCAGAACGGCTTCCTATCCCTGAATGTGAAACTAGATGACATTGTCAACACTATAGGAGCACTGAAAACCAGAGTTGACAAAGAGAGCCTCAGAATCACCGAGGCTGAAGACAGAATTGGCACAAGCGAAGACACTATTGCGCGACACGATCGCGACATAGCGCAGCTTAAGACAGGCATGAACGCGCTGCAAAGTAAATGCGAAGACCTAGAATCCAGATCCTGAAGGAACAATATTCGGATTGTGGGGGGTTCTGAAAAGTTTGGGAAAGGCGCTATGGAACAGCAAGTGGAAAACCTACTTAAGACTCTTTTCGGAACAGAATCCTTTTCAAGACAATTCCTGGTTGAGGGAGCACATCGGACACTGGCCCCCGTGCCGAAACCTGGAGCCCCGCCGCGTACTTTCATCGCCAGACTGTTAAATTACAGAGACAGAGATACAATACTTAGAAAGGCCAGAGAAATTGGGACACTACAATAGGAGGAGAACCGCATACATGTTTATCCGGACTTTGCAGAGGGAGTACAGGCTAGCAGGAGATCATATGAGCCGGTCAAACGGCTACTGAGGGCACGTCAGGTTCCGTATGCGCCGATATTCCCAGCCAAAATGCGAATCCAGTATGGAGGAAGAGCACACTTTTTTGAGACTCCGGCCGCCGCCCTGGCGTATGTGGAAGCAACTATACCCCTACCTCCTAGAGGCCGTGGACCGGACCAGAACGGAAGATCACCTCCGGGAGGGGGAGACCGGGACCCTCTTGATTGAACCTGGTTGCGCACATATCCTATGTAGCTGCTTTGTTGATTAACAGAATTCTGCTCCCACTAGGGGGCTCGGAGTAACCTTCGAAGCGGGTCGTGAGCCCGCTCTGGTGGCCTCGTGACGACAACGTGGCACCCACAGGAAAGTTCCAAAAAAGTTTAAGGGTACATCGTCAAGTTTGGGTGGATGATGTGGGTGGAGGGTGGGGTTGGGGAAGTCTGGAAGTTACAGAATGTTATTGCTGCCAGGGCATGTTTGGGACCTGGGATTTAGATTGGTTTAATTTCAGTTCCAGGTTGGTTGAAATCAGGTCTGGCGGGTGCACGATGCGGCCACAGCAGGTAAACACAAGACATGATGGAAGCAATGGCACGGCATGGATTCTATGTATGAGGAAATGGGTGACGGGGTGAAGATAACTTTATTGTCTTGGAATGACCGAGTGCTAAACAACCCGATGAAAGCCAGGAAGGTAGGGAATTAAGTCACCAGACACGGTCCTCAAATCCTAATGATCCAGGAGACTTACGCTCAGGGAGCGGTTAACCAAAACATAATGGCTAAATGGGGCAAGCTACGTTATTATACAGAATATTCTTCACAATCCAGGGCGGGTCATAACACTCATACAACCTGCGCTGGGATTCCGTACTGAGGGGCATGAGGCCGATCGCATGGGAAGATATGTGTTGGTGTGGGGGGGGGGGGAGAAATGGCCGGCAAACGAGTAACCCTGGTTAACACCTACGGCCCTAACATAGATGACCCGGATTTCTATCTGAAACTATTCAACACTCTTAACAAACACGACACAGCAATCATTATATGGGGCGGCGATTTTAATGTTGCACTCGACCCCATGTTGGATAGGTCAACCAGTGTAGTGAGGGCTCCCACGAAAACAGCAGTAACCCTGAACCAACTCCTCGCACAGTTGTCACTGATGGACGCTTGGCGGGTGCTGCACCCGGATAATAGACAATATACATATTACTCAACAGTGCACGACAGTGAATCGCATATAGACTATTGGTTCATATCCTCTGACATCTCGAATACGCTGCGACACTGCACGATCCTTCCCCGCACGCTGTCCGATCACTCTCCGGTCTTACTGAGCCTCGTTTTCCAAGATGTTCCCACACAGGCCAGAAGGTGGAGAATGCCGGGGGGACTGTTGGGAGATGCAAACGTGGCCGAGTTACTGCATGAAGAGATAACCAACTTCTGGTTTGGGTTAGAGGGATCCTTATGTCCAAATCAACTCTTGAAGGGGGTGAGACGGGACCTCGAAGTGGTGGAACGGGAACTGAAAGAGCTGGAGGAGGTATACAGCCGTACTCATGATAGGGACACCCTTGCTGGAATTCATAGACTTCTTAGGACCTTTGACGATTTAGCCACGAGGGAGGTACGATACATTGCGGCCCCCATGCGGGCACGTCGCTCTATGGGGAAGGGAACAAAGCGGGGAAAATGCTGGGCAACCTGATTAGAAATTAAACAAATAACGCCCCGATAGCCGCTATTCAAACAGCTCCAACTATAATGGTCACAAGCGATAAAGGTATTAACGATGAATTTGTTGAATACTACAAAACACTTTATACAAATAGAGACCAGAAAACCCCCACTGAGATAAAAGAATACAGGGCCTCACTGGGTCTCCCGACGCTCCCAGACGAAAGCAGATTGGCTTTGGAGTTACCTGTCACAATAGAAGAGATCACTGAAGCCATCAAGGATCTCACGTCGGGTAAAGCTCCGGGTTCTGATGGACTGGGGGCCGAATTATAATGAGGAGCTGGCCCCCTATTCTACTCAGAACTTGGGAGGAGGCCCTCGAACAGCACGAATTGCCCCCTACAATGAGGGAAGCTATTGTTACGGTGCTTCTCAAGCCCAGACGCCCACCCCAGGATATGTCCTCTTGCAGGCCCCTCTTGCTCATAAATACTGACGCAAAAATGTGCGCGAAGGTCATGGCCAATCGTATGTTACCCATGGTTCCAGCACTGGTCCACCCGGACCAAAATGGGTTTATTCCCAAAAGATCTACTGCGTTGAACCTCCGCAGGCTGTTTGGGATCATGGCACAAATTGACCCGGGCAGGCAGGCGGTCGCGGTGTCCCTCGACGCCGAGAAAGCATTTGATTCGGTCTCATGGGATTACCTCTTCTCGGTGCTGGAGGGGTTCGGGGTGGGACCCAATTTTATCAGATATGTCCGTCTGCTCTACACAAAGCCTGGGGCTAGAGTATATACTAACAGAACCATGCCTGACATGTTTGAACTGGGGAGGGGCACAAGGCAGGGGTGCCCGTTCTCGCCAATCCCATTTGCTCTTACAATAGAGCCCATGGCTGCTGCAGTCAGATTGCGCCATAAAGATAAAGGCATAGTCATGAAGGGCTCCAATCAGCTGATTTCGCTTTATGCGGACGACACGCTGTTATATATCCGTGAACCCGACAAAAACCTTGCGCCTATAATGGCAGATATACACGAATTTGCTGATTACTCTGGTTACACTGTAAACAGTTCTAAATCGGAAATCTTCCCACTCACCCCTTGTACTAAATGCCCAGAAATGACGGAGGGCCTTAAATGGTCGGAGGGATATATTAGATATCTAGGCGTTCTGGTCTCCAGGAGCAGACAATCTTTATTTTCCGATAACTACGAAGGGGCGCTACAGTCAATTAATGCGAAACTCGCGATATGGAGGCACCTCCCTATCTCATTACATGGCAGGATAGCAGTGCTAAAAATGACCGTCCTTCCTAAACTACTGTACCTGTTTGTGAATATCCCGATATGGCCAGGCAGGGAATTCTTCTCCGGGCTGCGATCAATGGTGACCACATTTCTCTGGAACGGGAAAACTGCTAGAATGGGATGGGAGAAAATGGTGGAACCATACAGTTCCGGAGGCATAGCGGCCCCGGACTTTGAACTTTATTACTTAGTTGCCTAGGCGCAATTCGCGAGATATTGGTACGAGACGGCAGAAGAAGCACCTCATGCATGGGTGGACACATACACAGTTGCACCCTCGGATGTGAGATCAATTATCTTCGCCCCACGACAGAGACGTGTGTGAATACGATCCGGCGAGCTGCACTGTCCAGGCTTGGGGGGGCAATATGTCGGAGACTTAAAATTGAAAAGCCCTATAACCCACAGATTCCCTTGTGGAACTTTCCCAGCATTCATCCCACGTTTCACACGGACATGCAGGAAGCATGGGACCCCAATGGGGAAATGGTAGTGGGGGACATGTTCATAGAGGGGAAATTTGTTAACTTAACAGATTTTTTAAGGGCACTGGGGAGAGGACCGCTTCGAACATTCCAATATTACCGAATGAGATCGGCATTCCAGGCTAGATGGCCCCTATTTCCTGATGAGCCACTCTCACACCCATGTTTACAATTGATCACAACTCAGGGGGGTCTGGGAGTCTCCAAGTTATATATATCGGTACAGGCTCACACCCCCACGACCAACAATGTGAAAATAAAATGGGAAACAGATTTACAGGTAGCCATTCCTGATGAGAAATGTGTAAAGTATTGTTCACTCACTAAAAGGATTTCGCTCAATGCAGGACTGCGCCAGATACAATTTAAAATTCTTAATAGACTGCACTATACACCGGCCACAGTAGCCAGGTTTGTACCAGACTCCCCAAGTGAATGCCCTAAATACGGCGCCCCACAAGCAGGGTCTTTTCACATGTATTGGGACTGCCCTGAGCTGCCGCGGTTTTGTGGGGGAGTGGCTGAGTTGCTGGTGGAACTCACACAAATATCCCCATTCCTGTCTCCACAAAAATACCTGTTTGGTGATATTGGGAAGTGCTCTGAGAGAACTAGACGACTCTTTAATGTTTTTGCGCAGTTGCTAAAAAATGTATCCTCCAGGCTCGGAAAAGCCCTACACCTCCGAGCATGAACACCTTTTTACGAGAATTGAAATATGGGAATGAGAATGAGGAACAACATGCACTGACTCAGCCGAGAATGAGCCGACGAAAGACATCTGGGGCCCGTTCAGGACATACTTATGTGAACTGCCGTCGGAAAATGAAGACCCCCATGTGAATATGTATCACCTGTGAAAATGCAAAGTTCCACTGTATAATTATTTCTTGTTATGTTGTTGGAGCGAGTTGTGTACTTGCCACTACCTCAATAAAAAGATGTTTAAAATAAAAATAAAAAAAAGAAATCAAGCTTTCTCTGGGTCTTTTCGTGCATTTGATTTAATTCTACCAGTCCTGTGATGTCTGTTGTTTATCCTGATCTTTCTGAACAGGATGCTCTGTTCTTTTCTTCTTAATTGTATCCAATGTCAGCTCATACCAGTCCGATAAGACCTTGGCTAATTGGCACGGCCATCCTCAGCTGGACTTCATTCTGTCTCGATTTGTTTGCTGCGACACACTCCCTTGAGGCCTTTTAACCTTGTTCAATTTCTGCTTGAATGTGTAGTAAAACATACATTCACACCTAAAGTGCTCTTTGAGGTATATATTTGTAAACATTGGCGCTTGCCGCAATCTATTTACTATTAAGCATAAGCTAGCTTCACGATTACTTTGCTGCTTGCGGTTACTTGCTTCTGTACACGTTTAAACTAACTGAATATCTTCATCATGTCTGTGGCATAAGCTTCTTCATCTTGATCCCAAGATATCACTTCTCCATGGTATCACCTTAGTATTTCGTCTCTTGTCAGCATTCTCTGGTCATCATTTCTTCTGTCTGGGCATCAGTTCGATTTCTTATGACGTCACCATTCATCTTCCTTCATTATCTTCTTTGTTTCTTCGGGTATTTCATTCAAACAACCATCATATTGTCTCGAATGTAGATATTGTTTCCTTAATGGATATCTTACTGTCCAGATTTTCTTAGATGTCGGTATATTGACAGGCGCCGTCATTCTAATTGGTACTGGGCAGAGCCCATATGCTGCTCTCTGCTTATTCAACTGTTCATCATGCGTCACATAGTTTGGTACGAAATCAATAGCTAATGGTAGAGGGGTGACTGGAGTAACTGTAGTGGGGACGGTACTTGACGACTCCTCTTCACTCCCCCCTCTGGGCGATTCATCGACCACTCTTACTTTATCCTTTGTATCTAGACATCCTGGTCTGAAGAAATGCTTCTTAGGAGTCCATATCTTTATGACTCCCTTCAGGCATCCTGCAGTTTTTACATGTTCATCTTTGTTCCATGTCATCAGATGACATAATCCACTTGGACTGCAATAGACCCATCTTCCCACATATGTTCTATGGTCCTTTGGGTACAGGAACTTTGCACCTTCTGTTGCATGTATGCTAGCCTTCACAAAGTCTCTTATTTCTTCATCAGTCAGGTCTTTGGGCTTCCATCCTGGCTCAACATCAATCATGATCTTCATCCCTATGGCTTTCTTTGCTGTCTTCTTGCATTGTGAGATTATTATCTTGATTATACAGAATCCAAGTAATATTATCACCAACAGGGATCCAAGAAACTTGAATGCGTTTGCCATCCATTTTGGAACCCACAAGAAAAGTGTCATGATCAACTTCGTCAACTTCATCTATCATCTGGTTCTGCAACATTGTCAGCATGTCTATGGCCTCCGTTAAGGTTCCATTTTCGTCATCATGAGAAGGTGTGAATGTGCAACATGATTCTCCGATTTTTGCACTAACACCCCCATCCATAGCTGTGATCATATCTAGAACATATCTGTTCTCAAGTGTCATGAGTCTTATTGCTCTCAATTCCTCTCTGATTGCATGAACCCTTTTATGGTCGTGTTGATGGTCTGCAGTAACTCCCATCTGGTTATCTGCAACCATTTAGTATTTGCTCCAACCTAAATTCTTGGTAGAAGGATCAAGGTGAACACTGAATAGGTCTGGCTGAACAGTCTATGCTCATATGAATAGCATTGAAAGCTTCTATTGATTTTGTAGAGCAATAATGATCCCTCTTCATAATCTCCAAATAAATCTTCCTCAGGTGAGCATTTGCTTTCTGAAAATTATCAATGTTCAAATCACTTTTTGGAATCACCAACGCTGGAACATGGACATTCACCAGTGTGCATATTCCTCCCCGGTCTTTAGGCAGTCTCATGTATGCCTTGGATCCGCAAGCCCAATAGTGACCCATGACAACTGCAGTACCATGCATCATTCCTGGAGCGTCAAGAATTCTGTCACAATTTCGGTTCTCTCCCATTTTTCTTGTGCCATTGTTTCTGAAACATCTCAGAATTCTCCAATGGTACTAACTGCAAGAGCCCTCTTCAGTCGTCGACCCATGGCAATAGTTTAGCAATATTCTTCCAAAGTGGCTTGCATAATACTTGAACATTCCAGACAGTTGATTCCAGGCAATCATACACCATGCATGCTGTGCAGATAACCACTCCTTCTCTCCATCCATCTGGTGAAAGGACTGATCCCCATATCTGCATCTGGCCTCTGTATTTCCAATGCCGAATGCTTTCTTCAGATTTTCCTGTAACGTCAAGCTTTTTGTTCACTTCCCATCTTATTCCTGCTCCTTTCACTCCAGGTTTCTCATATTTGATCACATGATTCTTCGTGTGTTCTCGGTCTCGTGTCTTTTGTGTCTTGTACATATTCATTTTCATCGGGATCTGTCTATTCAGTTGCCCATTTGAGGTAGGCATCACGTTCCATGACCGACCTCTGGTCTTGCACATTGCTATATGCGACAGACAGGGTGCTGTCTGGACATCTAGCTCAATAGCCACAAAGATTTTTAACTTTCCCATACTGTATGGCAGGAGTGCACATACAAAACATTCTTCTTCTGAGGGTCGTCTTCCAACTTCATTCATACGTTGGTACCATATGTTGTTTCCCAAGTGTGCTGTGCTATCCAAATAATCATTCAGTTCATTGTTGTCTTCTTGTGTACTTCTTCTGGGTTGTATTCTTTTTTAATGAGCTTCCACAAGTATATCACAGAGCACATCTGTGTAGCTTCTTCCTGCTACTGGATACTCGGGTACATCCATGAGCGGGCGGAATGCGCCTGCAGGTACTTCTTGTGTCCTGGAAGGTTCATCTTTCCTCATTTGTCTCTCCACTCCTTTAGGCAGGAAGCCTCTCATCACCATTTCCTCAAACAACCCCCATTTCCTGGAAGTTGATTCTGGAACCATTGATATTAGATCAAGTGTACTAATACTCATTATTTGTGTAGGTGTAACTTATCAACTTATCTTGTTTACTCTGCCGACCCTGTCTCCGTCGTTTTGACACATTTGCTAAAACAAGTGATGTGTATTTATCATTGCTTACCACATCCATTTCAAGCTCAGTCACTCTTTCTTTTTTGGAACGGAAATGACTATAGGGTCTGGGATGCCTTGTAGCTACTATACGTACATTCTCTGGTGGGTGCATGGGAGTCCGAGTACTTTGTGCACCTATGAATAAAGCGGTCCTGGCCGTTAATGACAATATGATTATGAATACTATGCATACATAAATGATGCACTTATAAGTCAATTTGCAACACCTTTTCCTTGGGCAGTATGGATGCCTCTCCTCCTGGGGGAGCACTATGTTACTGCTCTGAATTCCCATCACGGTCATCTAGGGAAGAAAACTTCTTTAATACAACATTATCATCATTACTTTCTCCTGGGCACTGTAGCCTCTGCTTGCCAACCAAAAGTTCTGAATCTGGATGGTAAAAGGTTGTCTCTTGTATCTGGAACCAGTCCCTTTTCTACAAACTAATGTTCCAAACGAGGCGATAAACTTAGCAAGTCTACACTGTGTGTTCCACGTAGACTAGTTCCCAATCAATGCCTCGAATTTGTTTCACTCCAGATGAAATGTTGCTTCAATGTCAGCATGTACAAGTGTATTCCTTGTGAACACTTTCTCGATCTGTCCCTCGAAGGACAAGTTTCTAGACTCTTCTATGATTATGCTCAGAATAACGTGCAACCTGGCTGATTATGCTGTTCAGGACCACGTTTAAGTTTGCAGTGTTTGCTGGATCACAGAGGAATGTTCGCACATCAGTGTGCCTTCCAACAAGATCTGGACATACTTCAATTAAGCGAAAGAATACCACACCGACCAGTCTATGAGCTGCTTCTTGTGATAGGGACATTTGTCTTGTCCTCACTGTACTCCGGTAGTAACAAACTGTTCTGTGATCACTGTGAGTAGATTCAATATTGTTTTTTCATTATCAGGATCTTGCAAAAATTCAGTTATACTGTTAAGTCTCCTCACCAACGAAGGGTACGACTTTAGAACTAGTTCGAAATAGGTAAGTATATTTCTTGTGAGGTCACTATTGTGTGACACCATCAGTAAGTCCAAACAAAGACTCTGTATCGAATTAATCTGGATACTGTATTCTCTTCCAATTTACATATCCGCGATCAAAGTCTGTCATATCCTCTCTATCAAGGCTTTAAGTGTGCCTCAGTCCAAAGTCAATCAGCTTTCTGTGGCTCTTATGAATGCAAATCTTTTTACTCTGCAACTAGGATGCACAGAGTTCGAATTGTGTCCTTTTTCCCTTATATTTTTGCTCAAAGGGAATGTCCAGAATTAAGCCACAATTTCAAAAACAAAAGTTCCTTGCTCTTTCCACTTTTCTGATTATGCGTCCTTCTTCCTCGTCATAGATCTCATCTGCACGTGCTGTGGTTCTTCCCCGTTGCCTGTAGTCTCTTTGTGCTGGGGTGAGGGCGGAGGGGTCTCTCTGGTATATGGCTTGATGTCTGAGGAAAATCCAAGCTTGTCTACCCTGCAATTTGACAGCAGTTGGCGTAATGTCCTCCACAATAAAAGGTTTAATGAACCTTGGCTAGTCCCACTTTTTCCTTGTGCGATTGCGGACTAAGACAGTGTCACCAGGGTATAGTTGAGGTACACAATTCCTCAAGCTTGCCTGTTAGAGCAACTCCTTCTGTGTTCTGTACTGTCCTGCACCCGCATCTCTGCAACTGTCCTGAAATTACAGAAGAACTAGATGTTAAACAGTTCAGGTAGTTTCGCAATTCCAACCCCAACACCTCTGCGCTTAGCTGAGCATCACATCTAGCTCAAGTCAGAGGTGTTAATGGCCTTCTCATCCTTCTGCCTGTCACAATCTCGTGCGGTTTAAGATGATGGTCAGAACCTGGCTGGTTTCTGAGGGCATAAAATGCCAGTGGAAGGCAGTGCAACCATCCTTTTTTCAGAGTAAGCTTCAACTTGGCTATCCTTTCCTTTAACAAGCCGTTGAGCTTCTCGCATATTCCATTCCCTTGCGGATGATACGCTGAAGAACACTTGTACTTTATACCAAGTAACAAGCTAATCTGTTCAAATACTATGTTTACAAAGTGAGGACCGTTGTCGGATCTCATTACCTCACAAACTCCCCATCTAGGAAACACTTCCCTTACCAAGAATTTGGCCGCACAGGTAGAGTCTGGGTGTGTACATGGACCTGCTTCTATCCATCTAGAGAATGGACACACCACAACAATTAAATACCTGTACCCATTACATACTTGTATCATATCGCCATAGTCGATATGCAAGTGCTGAAAAGGACCATTAAGCCTTGGAATAACTCACCCGATTACACGTAGTGTAGTATACAAACCAGTCTTCGGCAATTGTTTCTGCTAAATTCTCTCTCATCACATGCGCTGGACAGAGTAACTGTTCCAGTGCTATTTTCAATAAGCCTATAGACATCACCGGTTTACCAGTGTTGTCTTGTCGACACAGAGCCTCGGGGAAGTTTAAAGAACACTCTCTTCGCTTCCATAGATTCTTCTCTTCCTGCAGTGCCTCCCCTTGGAGCTCCATGAACTGTGTATTAGACATATTGCTGTAGCCCTCTGGCTCATCTCTTAAAACAACCATTTTCTCATTTACATCAGGCATTTCCACATCCATCATTATATCATCTTCAGTTGCCACACGTTTGGCTTCAGCATCGGTTGCTTGGTTTCCACGTGAGAACAAATCTGTCCCTTTGTGTAAGCTGCGCATTTCACGAATGCTATGCTCACTGGGAGTTGTAGTACCTTAATGAGCCTATTCAATAAGGTGGCGTGCTGTACTGGCGTGCCGTCCACTCAGAGGTAGCGCCTCATTTTGCAGCATGCTAAGCCTGCATGCACTGTCGACGTCACATAGGCGGAGTCACTGTACACCGTTACTTCCTGGTGTTTGTGCCTCCCAACTGCCAATATCAATGCTACTAACTCTGCAGCCTGTGCTGAATGAGATGGTAATCGCGCACTAATAAGCACCCGAAATTCCCATTTGCTGTGTGCTTTACCACAGCGGCGCCTATATATCTTTGTCCATCATTTTGATCGATCCTCGAAGAGCCGTCAATAAAAACAGTCTCTCCCTCTGTCAGTGCATTTTCTTTTATTCTCGGGATTTCATCATAGAACTCTTCATAGTTTGCGCAATCATGTATTGGCTCTCCTTCAGTAACTGGCTTGGCTATAAACCTAGGTGGATTCACAATCTTACATTGAACTATTTTAATAGCTGGATTTGATAGGACTACCTCATAGGCAGAAGCTCTTTGTGAAGACAATGTGCCTTTTGGTTCCTCTAAAATGGAAAATAATGCGTGCTCAACAAATAACGTCATTGGGCTTCTCATTACAATGGTTGTAGCCTTCTTTATGGTGAACGCGGAAGCAGCTAAACCTTGTTCGCATGGGAAATGACCTCATTACTGGGTCCAAAATCCCACTGTAGTATGCAAGGGGCTTGTACCCCAACGTGGTTTTCTGTGTCAATACTGCTGTCATAACAGTGCCATCCATGTGTTAGAATAAGTAAAATTCCTCTGCATAATTGGGAATCCCTAAAACTGGAGCTGTGCAAATGGCTTTTTTCAATTCATCAAACCCTTCCTCCATTGCCTCAGTCCACACAATATTTTCTTGTGTTGCCTGTGCTTTCTTTAAGGCTTGTAATAAAGGCCTAGTGTAACAGCTATAGTCAAAGATCCAAGCCCTGACGTAATTACATAATCCTAGAAAACTTTGCATTTGCTTTACTGTGTGTGGCTTAGCTCTTTCAGGAGTGACCTGCTTTCCCTCATGTGAAATCAATTGGCCTATGTACAGCACTTCTTGTTGACAATGCTGTAACTTTTCCTTGTCAACTTTATATCCCTTTTCTGCAAGTATAGTCATCAGCTGAATTGAACGTCTGCACTCTTCCTCTGTAATGCTGCAAACTAAAATGTCATCTACATATTGCAAAACAATGCTTTCTAATGCAATGTTGCTCAAATCCACCTGCAGGACTCTATTGAAAATTGAAGGGGACTCATAGTACCCCCGGGGCAGCCTTGTGCTTTTCAGACTAACTTGTCTGAACGTAAAAGATGTCAGATCTTGCAAATATTAATGCAATGGGATTGAGAAAAATGTGTTTTTTTAAGTCAATCATCCTGAAATAACGTGCATCAACAGGTATATTACACAATTGTAGACGAGTTAGGGACTAGAGGGAACTCGGCCTCTACTATCCGGTTCATCGGGCGAAGATCTTGTACTAGCCTCCAAGAACCCCCTTCCCTTTTTTCACTGGGAAAATCGAAGTATTGCACGACGACTCTGACGTCACTAAAATGCCTTGCTCCATCATGATGGAAATAGTCTTGAAAATCCCTTCATCTGCCTCCCTAGACATAGGTTAATGTCATGCTCTTGGTAGAATTGCTCCTGGTTTCAACTTAAACTTCACTTCTCCAACCCCCTTCAGTAAGCCTACGTCACAGGGGCCTGTAGTCCATAATGAGACTTTTGCCATGTCATCCTCAAAATATTCAGGGCGTTTTCGTGCCAGCATCATTCTCTGAGGCACCTCCCTTTTGATCATTTTTACCCAATAAGTAATGCTTATTTCAAACACTACCTCATCGTCTGATGGGTCATCCTTAAATAGGTCTTCATCAGTGACGTCAGTCAACCTGTAACCTTCCTCAATGGTGATTACCGCATACAATGTTCTTCCATTATCATCGAACCCTATAAGCATAACCAATTCTCTTCGCACTACGGCTGCTTGTAACTCTAAGTAAAATATGCGTCCCTTCTCCTCATCCATGGGGATCTCTGGTCTAAAGAGAAATTCATCAGGGGTTCTCATTGTCCTTTCTGCTAGGCCTGGCAGCCATGACATTAATATGCGTACTCCATATGCGAATATTTCGGGCTCCAGTGGAATGGCTCTCATAGCCATTTGTCCTGCGTATCCTCTAATCATATTGCACACGTTTAAATAATGCATTCCTGGTGTTCAACACACTATGCCTTCCTCAGTGAACGAGATTGTCATATTTAACTGTCATTAAATCTCGTCCTAATATATCGACAGGTGTTTGCCTCGAATAAAGTAGTGGCACTTGCATGTTACATTCTCCTATAGAAACTGGAAGTTCTTTAGTAAAAGGAACACGACTCATTGCTCCTGTAAAACCTTGAGTATTCATGGCATTGCCAGATAAAGAAAACTGGCCTTCACGTATGCATGAACGTGTCGCACCCGTGTCAACTAAGAACAAATATTCCTTACCCTCTATAGTGACATATTCCCTTGGTTCCTCATCAGGGTCGGGTGTCACTGATAGAATGGAACACATCAGGTCTCCCAGTGAGCTGTTCTAATCCATGTATAACCTCGTCCCATTGTTGGGGGGTTGCTGTTGGTACTCTTGTTCAGAGAGGAATCGCCATAGCATTTCAGTGCTGGACTGCCCATGTGGGCGGGACAAAGACTGATATGCAAATGGATATTTCCCATCTGTGAAAGGTACAGTGAGCAAGAAGCTGCATGGGGGATTGTTTTGACTGTCCTTGCACCATTTGCTGCAGCTGCAAGCCTTGCTGTACTCTCGGCACTTGCTGCTGTCGTTTGATTTTGCGCAAATCCATTACCACCCTACTGTGAATACACAGTTGGGTTTGCCATGCCTCCTCTTGAGAATTGGTAATGCTGCACAATTCCTCGACTTCTGCACATGTGCGCTAGATGTCCCGTCATGCCACAAGTCCAACAAGTGGGCGGTGGTCTGATCATTTGGCCATTTTGCATATTCTGATTTCCACCTTGCATATTCTGAAAGCCTCCCTGATTGTTCTGCCAATTACCTTGATTATTTTGCCATCCCCTACCTCGGAAGCCTCTTCCTCTTTAAGCAAACCCATTATTAGTTTGATCAAACCGTCTTGGATTATTCACCTGCTGCGTATTGAATCTGCACTAGTTAACACTGCCCCTTCAATGGCGTACTTGGACAATTTTTTCTGCACTCATTTTGGTTCCTCGCCTTTCCTTACATCGTCTTTTTTTGTGATTTTTCTCTTGCAGCAGCCTGCAATAATGTGCGATGGTCAGTTGCATTTCCGACCATGGCTTGGCTTCTATACAAACTAACTTCTTGAGCTACTTCTGCATTTTTTCTGGCATCCGATAGCATAGTATATGATAGAACACATGTATAGATTTCCCCCAAGATTCACGAGTTTCCAACACCCACGCGTCTTGAAAAGTCTGAACATAAAGCAACGGATCATCTCCTTCTTTCATCTTACGTGTCATTATAGCTCCCATATCGGAAGTATCCAGGTACAGCACTCTAAGCGCTTTCCATGCCGCGGTTCTGCAAATTTTAAACGGCACTCCGTCGTGCGCAGTGTTAACTATAGTCACACCAGGGTAACCTGCACTGGTCCAAACGTCATCAGCTCTTTCACCAAGTATGGCAATCAAAAGAGCCTTGATATCCCCTATAGCCAACATATTGCCTCCCATAATTTCTTCTCTCATGTATCCATTTCCCAGCCCCAGAAGTCAAAATCGGGAGCTTATTCTTTAAGCTCTCTCTGTCCATTTGTGGCTATGGTATATACTGCGGCCTTGCTCCTTTTTTTAACAAGGGGAACTGTGACACACCAAACTCATTCTCATCTCTCATAATTTTTCTGTCTACTGCAGGGGTGCTGTTCCCGCATCTCTGGCTACCTGGCAATGACCTCAACCTGCACACATAGGGTGGAGGCGACACCCCCCTCTGACTGCAAGGTTGCCCTTTTTGCCGGTCTGACTGTTACTGGCTTTGGTGCTTTAGATGTGGACACGGTTAAGTCTGACCATCTTATATTCCTGTATCCGGAGAGAGATGTCTCTCGGGACCTTGTACATTGCCTCTCTCTTCCCTTTGAAAGGTTTCTCTTTCTTCGTCTGATATTGCCTTTGCCCAACTCGTGCAACTTAATTTCTGTTCAAAGTCAGCCTATCTAGAGACCGTTCTCTAGATCCCGTGCTGCATGAAGCGTCCTCAGTGTCACACAGCCAAGTGCTTTCAAGCCGGTCATTTTTCCCTTCCCTTCAGGTACTTTTTCTAATCCCATCTCATCATATATTCTGTCGATTGTTTCTCCAACACTTCTTGTGTCAAAATCGTCTTCTAGCTCTGCTCTAGAAGTGCCTGGTAGTGAACAGTACTCGGGAAAGAATTCCTCTATATCTTCCCATTCTACTAATGGATCAGGCTTTCTAACTCCCATTTCCAAATACTCGAGATCATGTGCTCTCTGTCTTCACTTGCATTCTAGGTCATCATCACATTCTCTGCGCTTTCTCGCTTCCTCTCTAACCCTGTCCTTCCACTTGTTTTCCCGCATATCTTTGTTCATTTGCCCTTCGTATTTCCTCATCTCTGTCTTTTTATTCTCTTCTCCCGTGTCTTTTGCTCTTCTTCTATTCTTTTCTGCTCTACCCTTTTCGCGACAGTCAGCCGTTCTTTGCTTATTGTCGCGTTTCCTTAGTTCTACTGCCTTTTCTTGTTTCTTATCTTGCTCGTCTTGATACAATTGCTCTCGTCTTCTCTTAATTGTCTTTCTCTTTCCTTATCCTTCCTATCTTGTTCGTCTTGTTCTCCCCTTTGTCATATGTCCTCAATGCCTTTACCATCGAGTTTCAATAAAATCTGACCTCCCATCCATTCGTTTTATGTTAGTGCCATCTCATCAGTTCTATCTTCGTCGCCCTTCCATCTCTTTACCTCTCTTCCTGTACCTAGAGATGTAGTTGCTTGTGCTTGATCACTTTTCTCCTTTTCGCGTCTCTCCTTGTCCCTCAGGACTTTGGAGGTTATATTCCTTTCACTGTCCTTCTCCGGACTCTCATCACTACTTTGCGTAGGTGACTCATATGACAGGTTGCTATATCCCGTTGCTGCTTTAAGGATTGTACCCGTTAAGGGAACTTGGTCTTTGCTAGCTTTGTCTCTTATTTCAGACGTGGCGGGTGGCGCAGAAGGCTCTTCACCCCCCTCTTTGCATTTATTCAGTATCCAATCTAAAAGGCGGCTCCTCCTCCCTTTCTTCCTGGTACATTTTCCAAAGCTCTAAACTAGCTAAGCGCTTGTCTAACTTCTTGCCGGTGTACGCGGCATTCAAGTATGTCGTCATATGCTGCAGGACCGTCTTAGAAAGCGATCCACCTTGGGGCCATGGCATAAACATTTTGTCTGCGGTCCCTTTAACCCATTCCGCACTGTACTGCTTAAGCTTAGGTGCGTGTTTCAGCAACTGTTTGCACAGGTGCACTAACGGCGTAACATCTTCCATGCTTAACTCGTCTACCCCTTATTCGTACAATACTTGCTTATTTTTCACTTCACAGTTTATTAAATCACTTCTCAAAAATAACACAATATGAGCGAGCACCATTCATTGCAAGCTCCAATCACGTTATTTCAACAATATTTTTTACTTTAATCTTGCTAAAAAACAACCATCAAATCGTGTTATGCAACAGTCTCTCTATTCACACAATGTCATACCTTTTTTGTCACATAAAACTTTTTTCTACCAAGATGTCACAATTTTACTCAATGAAACAAACAGACAAACTCTGGCCGGCCACACAAATCTTACGCAGTCTGCTCTCTCAGACTCGTCTTACCCCTAATAACTGTTCCGTCTATGGAACTTAAGCCCATCTCTTACGGATCGTCTTTAATCGATCCAGTCTGCTACGTCGTCCTTTTAAACAGGACTTTAGATAAGGGCTTCTGCTAGCACTCTTTAAAGTAGGAACTGCGCGTATACTTTTACCGCAGCCACACTCACGATAACTCTTTATATTGCTTGGCCACACACAAGTCAATATCTCTCCCATTATATATTATATTCTTACTCTGACGTCAAATATTTGCCCAACCTCCATCCGTTACCTTCCCTTTGCTTGCTTTATGCATGCGTGCTTTGCCAAGCTTTTCAGTCTTTTTCACTCACCGTTTGCATGTTTTTCATCTTCTGCTCCTTGGGTTCAGCGCCTTCTTATCGTCTCTCTGGGCCTTCTTTCCGATTCGCTGCTCGTAGATGTGGGAGGGGTCTTTGGGGGAAAGCAAAGGACCCATCAAACCTATCCTGCAGGATTTTAATGAACTTTAAACTAACCACTATCTACGGGGAGCTTCCTGTTCTTTCAGCTGGATGGCAAAGGTCGCGTGATATTGCCGAGGACCCAAAGTTACTTATGTCAGCGGCCGATGGTTATCTTATCTAACGATCCTATCTCTGCTACCAAGTGACTGGATGTCTGCCAATCAGCACAAACAGCCCTTTAAGAGTAGTATTACCCTTGAGATAGATGGAGATGCAGATTCATACTCATGCATCAATAATTAAGACAACTCAATAGTTTGGCCAAGTGAGTCCGTTTTAATGACAAGCTTATAAAAACGGGGAGTGTAAAGAACATCAGATGTCGCTCGATCTTCTCACTCAAGACTTTTTAGAAAAAATACATCTTTATAGCAAAAAATCATCATCACTGACTTATGACCTGTGCATGCTCCATCGTCATCCTACGTAGCAAACTTAAAAACCTAACAGACGGTTTAATTCGGGTTTGAAGGTAACTTAATATAGGGACTATATCTGTGTACGGTAATGGGAGAGGAGATTGGACAACTAACATCAGGTGGGGCAACTAGGCCATCTCTTCAAAATGGCCACTATGAACGTCACTAAAAGTACAACGTCCTACTGGCTCTACAACTATAGTGCCCCTTATTACGCAGGTCCACTATGATTGGGTTGGCATCGACCCCATTCACTCTCTTCCACCTACGTCTAACAAAGAACAGCCAGGTGCAGATGAGCTCGTCTGTGCACCCGCTTCCCACCAATTATGGTACAATCAATCATCACCTCAGTCGTCATGTGTCAATTAGTTCATTGAAGATTGGCCTTGAGTCTGTACTTTGCTCAGAGAACTTTTAAGGAGTATGGGTATGGCAGGCTCCCATGCGTAGGTGTGAGGTTTTCCTCCTACCAGCCTGCTTCCATCTCATGACTGGACACCATGAAATCAAGCTTTCTCTGGGTCTTTTCGTGTATTTGATTTAATTCTACCAGTCCTCTGACGTCTGTTGTTTATCCTAACCTTTCTGAACAGGATTCTCTGTTATTTTCTTCTTAATTGTATCCAATGTCAGCTCATACCAGTCTGATAAGACCTTGGCTTCTTGGCACGGCCATCCTCAGCTGGACTTCATTCTGTCTCGATTTGTTTGCTGCAACACACTCCATGGAGGCCTTTTAACCTTGTTCATTTTCTGCTTATATGCGTAGTGGAAACATACATTCATACCTAAAGTGCTCCTTCAGGTATATATTTGTAAACATTGGCGCTTGCCGCAATCTATTCACTATTAAGCCCAAGCTAGCTTCAGGATTACTTTGCTGCTTGCCGTTACTTGCTTCTGTACACGTTTAAACTAACTGAATAGCTTCTTCATGTCTGTGGCATAAGCTACTTCATCTTGATCCCAAGATGTCACTTATCCATGGTATCTCCTTAGTATTTCGTCTCTTGTCAGCATTCTCTGGTCATCACATCTTCTATCTGGGCATCAGTTCGATTTCTTATGACATCACCATTCATCTTCCTTCATTATCCTCTTTGTTTCTTTGGGTATTTCATTCAAACGACCATCATATTGTCTCGAATGTAGATATGGCTTCCTTAATGGATATCTTACTGTCCAGATTTTCTTAGGTGTCGGTATATTGACAGGCGCTGTCATTCTAATTGATACTGGGCAGAGCCCATATGCTGCTCTCTGCTGATTCAACTGTTCATCATACGTCACATAGTTTGGTACGAAATCAATAGGTAATGGTAGAGGGGCGACTGGAGTAAGTGTAGTGGGGACGGTACTTGACTCCTCTTCAGGGAGAAGTGCCAGAAGGGAGGGGAAGTGCAGTTAACTCACAAGTGCAGCCAGCAGGTGGCTCATAAGTGCAGAGAGAAGGGACTGTAGGGTTGCAGATACAGACCCTTAAGTGCTGGGGAGCATGGGGCAGTGCGAGAGCAACTGGACATGCAGGAGCCTGGGCTCGAGTCCAGCCTGAGACCAGGTGACCTGTACGCAGAGCAGTCAGGTGTATTAGCAGGGAGAGGAAGAGAGAAATTGGAAGCAAAAAGGGATAATGTAGAAATTCTTGAAATTGAGGGAGAAGCACAGTCTTTGGAGAGAGTGGCAGGTTATGCTGAGATTTTCCAGGACCTGTTTGGGGGAGCAGGGCCTGATCAAACAATCCTCCGGGTAGGGGTAGACGTGAATTCCCCCGCTCCTAAGACTCGTTGCCACCACCACCACCATCTTGGTGAAAACCCTTGGGGCGAAGGTCAGCCCGAATGGCAGCACCTGAAATTGATAGTGAGAACCGCCAATGGCAAACCTCAGGTACTTTGTGCTTGTGATGGATAGGCACATGAAAGTAAGCATACTGAAGGTCCAATGACACTGTAACGCTCACCTGATTCCCGTAGAGGCGCCGGTCTTGACTGGGCGTATACCGTATCTTCAAAGGTGATGTGTAACACACGGCTGGCTCTTTGGGCTGGACCTCTGTGCACTGTATGTCTGACTTGAAGGGTAAGATGTCTGCAGATAGAAAATATGGGATTAAGGAACTGGGTTATTGAATGTCTCTCTCTTCTTCCCTTTCTCTTCTCCTGTAGAACCCCAAAGGTTAACGCTCTCACCTTAGGTAAGTGAACGCCGTGCTCTCCATCTGCCTCGGGGCAGGGTGCTGTAACCAGTTTCTTCACTGGATAAGGGGAGCAGGCCTCTTGACTTCAGAGGACTGCTGTCCGTCGTTTACTGCACGAACGGTAAGTTTCGAGTAATTCTAATGTCTTTAAAGTCTTTAGTAATGATGTTTCTTGTTTTGCAGGGTTCCGGCGATAGCGGATGACGGGCTGAAGTGAGTTGAAGATGGAGCCCATGTGATGAATAGAAGCGCCCGGAAGCACGTAAGTAAGCGCTTGTTGCCTGCTTCACGATGCGCTCTAACTGTCTTTTTATTTTGCAGGTACAAGTTCGGAGCGGCTGCAGGGTGCCGGAATACCCACTGGGTTAGATGTGGAAAGGAGTAATGGCACGTGAGTATTAAAGTTCCCCAATGTCTTTAAACGCACCTTGTTTTGTCTTTCAGATGCGGGATGCAGCGCCGAAGGCCTCCGGAGCGTGCCAAGAGTTGGTAAGCTTTTGTCTTTCAGATGCCGGAATGCAGTGTGAAGACCTCCGGAGCGCACGAAGAGTAGGTAAGCCTTTGTCTTTCAGATGCCGGAATGCAGCGCGAGGCGTTGGTGACAGCCGATGGACCAGGTAAGTGAAGAGCTGTCACTGAAGACCGTAATGCTAACCTGTTCTTTCTTGTCTTTATAGGTGTTGCTGAAGACTGGATTCAGGATGGTAAGCCTTTTTCCTTAGGCCCAGGATCAGATGCAGAAGACACGATGAGCGTTCTGCTGCAGAGGATGCAGAATAACGCAAAGCAAGATTCATCCATCGGGTGTGGTTTAAATAGCCTCCTGTAGTGCTTAGGTGTCTCCTTCCACAGCCACGCCTAGGTAAGAAAAGAGTTCCTGCTTTCCAGAAGAGTTCCAGTGTTCTGAATCTAGGGAGTGGCTCCTGCCCCACCCAACAGGAAAAGTAGTTCCAAACAGAAGAGGATCAGAGGCTCAACTGGCAGGCAAGTAAGCAGCATGGTCTGCTGCAGGTAAGTCCACCCAAGCATTATGAGCCCGGCGCTTCCAGCGCTGGGACTGGGCATATTTATGAGCCTGGTGCCACTGGCGCCAGGACTGGGTCCAAAAGGTCCCAATTGGGACTGGTTGGCACTCGGAACCTGGGTTATGGATCTGCTTCCAAGGGAGTTGGGAAAACCCTGACCTTTTGGAAGCAGAGATCATGACAGACACCATCCAATCCTGAAGCTGGAGGGCATGAAGGATCTGAGATAGCGTGACCATCTGGAGGGCATGAAGGATCTGAGATAGTGTGACCATCTTGAACTTTGAGGAACTTGTTCAAGCATCTCCAAGTCCAAGATAGGTCTCATCTTCCATCCTTCTTGGGGGATTAGGAAATATGGAGAGTACCGCCCTTTGTTCCTCTTGGTCACAGGTACTGGTTCTAGAACACCTTTATCTAGCAGGCTGAACATTTCCTGGATCTGGAACTTTGGACGAGTGGCTCACCGGGGAATGATCCCAAGGCCTTCTTAAAAAGGGGGAGGCAGTAACCCTGGGCTACTGTATCCGACGCCCACGCATCTGAAATAATGCCTAGACATTCTTGCAGATGCTGTGAGCGTCTGACTGCCACCAGGGTTTTGTGGGCTAAGGCCTCAGAGGTTTTGAGGCGGATGAAGCAGATGCTGAGGGTAAAGTAGCTGTTGCTTGGGTGGACTTGGCACCTCTCCCATGCCCACCACAAGGGAAATTTATTTGGCCCCTTTGACCGGCCAGTCCTCTCCCTCTACCAAAAGAGCAGTAATAACAAAAGGACCTACCTCTCCAAGCTGGTCCACTGAAGTGTGATGGTTGTGGCTGTCTGATCGCTGCACCGATCGATTTGGCTGCTGCCATCAAGGTCTGCAGCTTCTCCAGGCTCTCGTCAGCCTTGCTGCCAAAAAGTAGAGTGCCGTCAAAGGACATGTTGAGCAGTCTGGACTGCACATCCGGTGCAAATCCAGACTTCCTCAACCACACAAACCCATGTATCAATGTGCTTGCCGCCATGGCTCTGCTGTCTGAGGAGTCCAAACCTGACTGGAGAGACTCACGCATCGCTTCCTTTCAGTCTCTCAGGATGTTCAGGAAGCAGTCTTACTTCCCCTTCGGGAATGTGTTCAGCCGCCATGGAGATACAATCCCACAAGATAAACGAGAATTGCGCAAATGGCATTGGCGAATTTTAGCGCCATGCTGAAAACACCTTTTTCGCCATTGCGTCGAACCACTTATCGTCCCAATCTGGCGGTATGGTGGGGTATGCCGCTTCCTTGGATGTGGAAGAAGCTGGCTCATCTACCAGGCTCTCCGGTGTCGGGTGTCTGAATAAGTAATCTGGATCACTGTTTGATGGTCTATATTTCTTGGTGAGGTTCTTATTAACAGCCAGAATCGTATCTGGTGCCTCCCAATTTGCTTTAATCCTCTTTTGCAGGGCAATGTGGAAGGGTAATATAGGCTTTTGGGGTACCTTACCCAAAATATCGGTACGGTCATCTTGTTGCAATGGAGAAGCAGGCCTGTCCCATCCCAAAAATTCCATCACCCTAGACATTAGCTGTCTATACGAAGCATGTGCATGCTCTGCAGGGTCTGGTTTGCCAGATTCTAGTTCTGGCAATGTGTCTATGCCACTAGCTGACTGTATACTTTCATAGAGCTCCTTCATTCTGGATTCCTCCAAAATGAGGGCCTCAGGAACTTTAGGTGTTCCAAATTCTAGGCCGAAGGGCGGTGTATCTTGGTCAGATGGTTCATGTTCCTCATTAATGGAGGGCCAAGACTTAAAGAAATACTTCCTAGGAAGTGGTTTGTAGGACTTGGAATTAAAGGTTTCAACGCTAAAGGTGTCGATGGCTTTGACGGTTTGGGCGTCTCAGGCTTCGACGCTATTGCCATCGATGGAGCCCTCGACCCCCAAAGGACTCGACCCCCGACTCGATGGAGTCGTCGATGGACGAGGACCAGTCCTGTCATTGAGTCGAGACCTCAACGGTTCTCGAGGGATCACAGGCTCGTCTCCCGGGCGCACAGGATTTGGCCTCAGTCTTCTCCTTGTCAGCTTTTGATGGCTCGACAGAAACTTGGGTTTTTGTTTTCTCCTTCGAGGGGGCCGGGCCATCTTCTCAAAGATTGAGCATTTTCTGCCTGAACTCCTTCCATTCGGCTGGAGTCCCTGACTTATTTTGGCAGGCTAATTTTCTTTCAGGTAAGGAATCGGAGGAACTGGAAGGAGACCTATGGCTCCTTTTTCCTCATTTTTCTCAAAGACAAGAAGTGGTGTGAACCGCTGCTGGAAGAATATCATTTTTATATATTCCTTCGTGGAGAGTTGCTTCTCTACTCGTCCGACGAGTGCCTTTTCGATAGTGTCGTCAGAGGGGATTTTGTAGGGGGCCTACCTGCTGCTAACTTCCCCTTACTCTTCTTCAATGCCTTACCTGTCAGACTGGCAAGACCCACAGTCTGCCGTCATGTGTGCGACAGCAAGGCACCATAGACAGACCTTGTGAGGATCTGTAATGGACATCTTGGCACTGCAGTCATAACACTTCCTAAACCCGGTCTTCGGGGTCGACGAAGCCGATGACAAGGCCATTTTTCTCGATGTTGCTGTTTTTGAGCAAACCGAAGCATGCCTTAATCTTTGAAGTGGAAGCTATCGCAAAAAAACGGAACTTGAGCTAACGGGTGATGCGTTTGTTATATATACGTGATGACGTCGACCTCGAGACATAGGCCCTTGAGGGACATTGAGTCGACCGCATCGACGCACAGCGCCCTCTGCCGAAATTGTTTTTCGGCAACAGCAAAAGCTGGAAGGGAAGATACATCTAAAGATGAGGAATATGTGGGAGGACACAATCCATTTGTGTAAGGTTATCGTTTGGCAGGAGGGAGTGTGATCTTATTGAGGATGATGGCCTACATGACAGAGCTACTATACAGTGAGCGGTGCAATTACTTTGGGCAGCCAATGGTGCAATATGGTGAATTTATGGTCTTTTGGATGATTGTTAAGCTAATGGAAAAGTGGCTTATGGTGAAAATGGAGGCGAGGCTTGGCGGTTGAGACCCTACCATAAAAAGGAATGCAATTTTACAAAGGAGACATCTAGCTGCACCTGCTTAACTGGTACTTTCATCAGTCACATGATGAGACAGGACTGTGCATTGTACGGTGAATGACGACAGTTGACATTTCATTTGCATGATAGGGTTGCCTATGCATTACTGTATGAACGAGAAAAAAGATGTCTCATGTTCCTAAAGCCTCCTGCATAATGGCTGTGGCTAAAAGGTGAATGAGAAAGCCTCCTCCCAATAAAAGTTTGAAATATTAGGGTAAACAAAGCATTGCTGGGAACATTATTTTTGAAGCATAATCCATAGCATGTGGAGACATCTTGCTGCTGCAACATTTTAAATCCTGCCACAGGAGCAGAAAATGTATGCCAAAAAATAGGTGAGTTTCCGAAAGTGGGGGCTAAAGCAGTTGGTGGCACCAAATAGTCCCCATCTCTATGATTGTAAGACTCAAAGAGTCTACAAAGCTACAGATGACGCTAACGCACGTTTTAACTGCTTGCGGTTTGTACATAACTTCATGATAGACATGACAGTGCACAGGACTTCTGGTGGAAGCAATTAAGGCATTTACAACAGTAGCCATTTATCTGTTAAATGCAAACAGAATTAAGTTGTGAACATGAAGGCTTTTGGATGTCCAACAAACGCGACATTAAAGCCCACTTTTATGGTTATTGAATACTTTGAGCCACAATACATTTTGTATTATTTTTCTTGCCCGTAAAACAGTGGGCTGACTTACTGAATTCTTGTTCAATTTTCTGCTTCAGGAATACCATCTTTTTGGCTTCACCATGCACCAACAGCACATTGCGTGGCTCGGCTTGCCGTATGAGTTGCATGATGCCCTTGGCATCAGCGTGAGCGCTGAAGGACATGTATTCCACCTGCATCTTCACTTCCACCTGGGGAAAAAGTAGAAAACAGAAGCATCAAACATCCCCTCCAACTATTTTGTCTGATGCAGTCTAAGTTTGACCCCATTGCTTTATAGGGCATAATGGGAAGCGAGGAGACAGCCTACAGAGAAATCAGGAGATTTTGCAGAAGTATCACATCATTACCACCACGGAGGCAGGAAAATTGTCACGTATCAGACTGAACAGAAAATGATTGCATAGAGGTACAGTGCATATTTCATGAGCATTTATAAAAATAAAAAAAAAAAGAAATCAACATTTTAATTTCTTACAAACATAAATTACATCACCCCCATGTCTTTCTTCCTTGACACACTATTTAAGTATGTGGTACCAACTTTGAGATTAGGTACACATTTTTGTTCTGTTTCTTTTTGTATGCCCTGCCCCTCTTCCCAGTACTATAGCACCCCCCCCCAAATCTCGCCATGCTTTCAAGTTGTTCCTGTGTCACCTGCAGGTACTTAGGATTTTAGTGCATAGTGTTAGGAAAGATCTCCCATTTCTGTACCTTTGCTTTTGAATGGACCCCCAAACATTTAGCTTGTACTTTTTGATCCTGACCTGTACGGTGCATTGAAGCCTTAAGCTTCACTACGCTGTCTTTTGCTCATCCGTTATGGGGAAACTGGCATGTCCTTCGGCTGTCAGTACTGAGAAACATTGTTTCCCTTAGTCTTGTTACTTAGTTACTACTTTTAGTAGCTTGTCATTTGTGGTAACTATCATTGCACAATGCATCTTACAATGCAGTACAATGGGGTACACTTTTGCCATAGACTACCACTCAGAGGGTTTTGGTTACTTTTGGTGTGCTAAATGGACAAGTTGGTGGCAGCAGTGAATTTTTACTATTTTTTGGTGCTTTTTCGTTTTAGCCTTACCACGTTTGGCTACTAACTGTGGCTAGTGACCAAACATGGCCATGCCACAAGGTTTCGCTTGTCCTTTGGCTATCTTGTTTTTCAGCGTTCTACCAGGCCTGTGAGGCCAGGAAAATCCTTATATGGACTTCCAGTGCCTGGGAAAGCAGCGGCTTTTGGCAGGCTACTGGAGGACTGGGTGTGTTTGCTGGCAGGATGAGGGCTGGGACTTTCTGGTCCCAATCTACAAACTGGTTTCAGTGTGTCTGAGTGGTCTGCATGAGTGTTACCACCAGTGGTCCAAATTGGACCACTGGTGGGGTGTGTGTGTGGGGCTAGTTTTGCTATTGGGAGCTTCTGCTCTTACCTGCCTTTTAAGATAAGAAGGGGACCCCTGCACCCCCTCTAGAGAGACCCTGAACGAGCCAGGACTTCTGTCCAGCTGGGAGACCCATGACAAGACCAGTGAACCATCTGAAGGAGGCCTGGCGACCGACTTCTGCTGCTGCCCTAGAAGAGCCCTGTCTTGCTGTCGATCTTAAGAAGTCCTGTGAGGGAGCTGCACCCCGTGAGTGGAGGGAACATCCATTCCCGACGTCTGCTCAGTACCCTTTGAAGAAGAGCCTTGGAAAGCGAGCCGGAACTGCCTTGTGGCTGACTAGCTACGAGTTTGGGCTACTGTGCTGCCAACATCATCGTTCCGCATTGAAGCCTGGAAATTGGGTGATCCTCAGATTGTCCTACAAGACTTACCTCAGGGGAATTTTAGAGTCCTAGCATCAAGGGTACCCGAGATAGGAGGGAAAGCCCGACTGTGACAAGCAAGCCCCTTTGCGTTGCTGTGCTGCGGTGACCACCGTCCGAAACAGCTTACCGAAGTCGAGTCCAGTCCTGAAAGGGGTCCTGCATTGTGTATTTCTGCACTTTGCCACCGAGAGTCCTTGCACCAGCCAAATACACAGACTGGAAATCTACTTGAACCTGCAACCACTGCGAATCAAAGACTGAGGCGGACGGTGGAAGAAGCAACCTCGGACCCTCTTCCATTGACCTGCCAAGTCCTGCGAAGAATCGGAGTACCGGGGTGAGTTATAGTGGTTCTTACCTGCCCCTAACCGCCCTTTAAAAGTGCTGCTAACTTTTCTAAAACGTTTACAATACTTTTGTTTTGCCATTGCTTGCTCGCGCAAGCCTTCCGAAAGTTGGAGACACTTTTGTTAGTTCGAATAACTTGTCATATAACTCTTGGAATCGTTCACAGGACCCCAGATAGCCTACCTTCATTTTTTTCCAGCGTTACAAGCTCTCTCTGAACCTGTCCTGAACTTTTGGGCATAAGACCCCAGACAACTTAGGGAAGGACTTTTGAAGGGCTAATTCTCTGTGGACCTGTAGTGCATAAACTAATTTACGCTTTCCTTTGCAGGGGTTTGATCTGTATTATGCCCTACTCTAGTGACTGTACATGACATGCATTACTTACCGCAATAGCATTTCTGATGATTGTATCTGCTTAGATTCACATGCTGTGCATATAGTCCAACATCTAGTGGTAATCGTGGAGTATTGCATCTTTCTTTCGAGGATCAAAAGGGGAAGTCGACATGGTCATACCTATAACACTATCCCTAACGTGACGTGTAGTGTCCCCTAAAATCCCTTACGCGTCGATGTCCTCCGATTGTGTTTTTTCTGCCGTGAGGGAGCCTTATGACCATCGTGAGTGAGTACGGAGAAGAGAGAGAGGTGTAAGATGTCTATGTTCCTTCTACTTCAAGAGGGGAGGAAGGGTGGGCATATGTGAATCTAAGCAGATACAATCATCAGAAATGCTATTACAGTAAGTTATGTTATTTTACGTTAATCTGCTTAGAATCACATGCTATGCATAGACTAGCGAGCAGTACCCAGAGATGGTGGTGGGATGTGTGAAGTAACAGTAGCAAAGGGATGTCTTAGCACCGCTTGTCTCACCTGTGAATCATCAGACCTAGAGTGAGTATCCAGGCAGTAGGTGTTGTGTAAAGGTGTGCACAGACCTCCAGGTTGCTGCTTTACAAATGAACTCCAGAGGAACATTTGCAATGAATGCTATGGAAGCTCCTGTGCCCCGAGTAGAGTGTGCTCTAGGCTTGAAGGGCATATCTTTTGGCAAGAGAGTAGCAAAGTGTGATGCAGTTAACGATCCACTTTGAGATGGCTGATTTAGAGACAGGGTCCTCTTCTCTGTCAGCTGCCCCTGAAACGAAAAATTGGTTTGGTTTGCTTAGTGGTTTTTGTCTTTTCCAGATAATAGATTACTGCTCTCCTCACATCAAGTGTGTGGAGGCTTCTTTCTGCCACGTTAGTGGGGTTCTGGAAACAGGAGAGTAGTTTTATTGACTGGTTCACATGGAGCTTCAAAATAAATGTAGGCGCAAATCGTGGGTGAGTGCGCGGGACCACCTTATCTTTGTGAATCGTGACAAATGGGTCTTGAACTGAAAGGGCCTGCAGTTCACTAACTCTCCTTATTGATGTGACTGCCACCAGGAAGGCGGTCTTCGAAGTGAGTGCTTGACGGCTAGCATTCTGCATAGGTTCAAAGGGACGCCTCTTAAGTCTAGTCAGTACAACATTCAGGGAGCTGGGTTGGAGATAGGGGGATGAAGTCTCTTAACCCCTTCCATAAAAGCCTTGCTTACTGGAATTTTCCACCACTCAACATTATTCTGGGACGTAGTGTAAGCTGAAAGTGCAGCCAAGTGGACTTTGATGGAATAGAAAAACAGGCCTGAATCTAGAAGGTGAGTTAGGTACTGGACAATATGTGTTGGAGAGCATTCAATAGGACTGATGATCCTGGCATTGCACCAGATGACAACGCGTTTCCATTTGCTGGAGTAGAAATGTCTGGTGTTGTGTTTTCATGCTTCTTTAAGTATGTCCATGCATATTTGAGGGAGAGGGAGGTGTCCACACTCTATGATCTCAGGAGCCAGGCTGCTAAGCTGAGAGTTTGCTGGCATGGATGAAGTGTTTCCCCCCTGTCTTGTGACAGCATATTGTACAGGCATGGCAGCTTCCTCACAGGGGAGACTGACATTGACATCAGATGAGAACCAGGGTTGGCGGGGCCACCAGAATCATTGTGATTGGTTGTTTATTAGGGGAGTCGGTGGAAAAGCATAGACAAATTTCCCTGACCATTTATCCAGAGTCCGTTCCCCTTGGAGTGGTTCTGTGGGTACCTGGAGGCATAATCTGGGCAATGTGCTTTCTCCAGAGTTGCTAACAAGTCGATCTCTGGGAAGCCCCAGTCTGCGAAGACGTTGAAGGAAATGTCTGTGTAATCGCCATTCGTATTCTACAGGTAGAGGGAAGTCTCTGCTGAGCATGTCCGCCAGAAGATTGAGTTCTGTGGCGAGAGTGGCTTCTACTGCAGGGGTGGTGAAGGTTTTCACCTGCAAGAGGTTTTCCCTTGACCACCACTGCAGAGAGAGTACCAGGGCTGTTGAGACAACCACTAGATCGTCTCATTTTTCGCTGGCCTGACATAATTGGCTCTAGAACCACTCTTGAATGGGGCGCATGCGCAACCGCATGTGTGGGACTAGTTAATGCAGGAGGCCATCATCCTGAACAGTTGCATGGCTTTGCGTACGGTCACCTCGCGATTGGCTACATAGTGAGGGATCTGGAACAGCATGTTTTGAACCCTCTCGTTGGAGGGGACGACGAGCCCGTCTTTGGTCCGAATTAGAGCCCCCCAGAAACTGCTTGACTTGGCTGGGGTCTAGGCTGGACTTTTTCTCATTGATTGAGAATCGCAGACTGAAGAGTAGAACTACCGTCTTCTGGGTATTTAAGAGTCATGCTCCGTACGAATCCCGTTATTAGCCAGTCTTCGAGGTAAGGATAGACTGGAATGGACTGCCTGCGCAGGTGAGCCGCTACTACCACCAGTACCTTCGTAAACACCCTTGGGGCTGAGGCAATGCCGAAGGCAAGGACCTTGAACTGATAGTGCTTGTCCTCTATTATGAACCTAGGGTACTTTCATATTTCAACGTTGCCAGCGCACAGAAAGTATGCATCTTTCATATCCAATGTTGCCATGTAATCCCCCAGCGTTAGCAGTGGGATTACTTACAATAATGTCATCCTGAACTTTTGTGGCTTGACACATTTGTTTGCTGGGCGTAAGTCTAATAGGGCGCACAGTGAGATCCTTTTTGGGTACAAGGAAGTACACTGAATAAATACCCTTGTTTACCTGATGAATGGGGATGACTTCTATGGCACCCTTTTCCTGTATGATCTCCACCTCTTTCAGCAGAATTTGCAGGTGTGCTGGCGATAGGAGTCTGGTTCTTGGTGGAGGGTATCGAGGTGACCAGAGGAACTCGATACAATAACCACGGGCAATGGTCTTGAGCACTCACTGGTCTGAAGTGACACCCTCCCATGCGTGAAGAAAAGATGTTAAAACATCCCCCGACTGGGGAGGCATGGAAGGGTGATGTATCTTGGGGTGTGGTTAGAACACAGGCAGGAATACTCAGGAACCACACCGGAGCCAGTATTGTAGAAAAGGTAAGTCTTCTTTAATGTTACAGGTTACAGTGGGAAAGTAAGATAGGAGATGAGGTGATGTGCTTCTGCTTCCCTTGGCTCTCTCCCTGCCAGTCCCCAACCGTCCTCTCTGGAATCCTCACACTCGCCCCATTCCAGGCCTCGCACCAACATTCCGAGCTCCACTACTCAATCACACAACACAACATAGCATATATGAAGCTAGAATACTACACATCCCTCTCCTTTGAAGAAAAGGAAAAACATAAACATACATGTGTCACAGGAAACAACCCTCGAGAAAACATTTCACCTTATGTCCTGGTCTGCCCCCCAGGACCTCAGGGCTGCCACCCCCAAGCACAACCTGCCCTCATGAGCAAATCACATCTAACTAACCTAACCAATCTATACAATAGCTTTTCTCCTTTCGTAAGGGCCTGCCACACCCAAACCCTGGACCTGCCACGTCCGGCACAACCTCACCCTAATACAGGACACTCCCGTCGCTGTAATTAAAGCATACTCACTACTTCCAACATCCTATAAAATTTCAAGGATAAAACACATGAAGAATAACTATGGTCTAGATGACACTAACCTTGCTAGTAACCAACTATCAACATCACCACCCCTCTCTTCACATATAAAAGAAAAGAAAAAATAAAGGATAGCCACTCACAACACAAAGATCACAAAAACACGACAACCACAAAAGGCGTGGTGTGTAAAATGTGCACAGTCACCACCATGCAAAACAAAAACTTCCGCTGAAATACCAACAAGATATGTAAAATTCTGGTACCTGCAGAAAGTTCTAACTCCAAAAACACTAAAAAATGTGTGTAAGCACAACAAGGTGGAAAAATGTAGCGCTTCTCCGATGTTAAAACATTTTTTTGGTAATAGAAAAATTTTATAAATACATGGTGTCACAAATACCCAGTGACACACAAAACTAACCTCTACCGTCTGTGTGTCCACTCGCAGTAACTCCAACCTATCTAGGCTTTAACAGAAAAAATTCTAACATTTCTGCCAACATTAACTACCACTATCTGACACCACAGACTTTAGGAGTCTAAACTACTCACTCCTAACCCCGACACTATAACATCCTACAAGAGACTAAACTAAAACACTAAGAACATTTTTCTAAGTGTAGCCTACTCCTACAACTTCACGCGTACTACCTACGCCTCATAGTCTCCTACAATAGTGTCCTGCTATAGGATGCTTATATATTAAGATCCTCCACGAATAGGATGCTTCTATTTAAAAAGATCCTCCCCGAACACAAATCAACTATTTGTGTTAATCTCCAAACACCGGTCTCCCTAGGGTCTACATAAGGCATCACACCTGGCCAGCATGTGATCCTCACCCTCAACTTCATGCGTGCTACCTCGCACACGCCTACTTCTCCCAACGTACGTACTCACGACTGCACACACCCATTGCAGTCACATTCACTTCAAACGTGCTACTTCTCACACGTTCACAACATACCTATGTATGTCACAACATACCTCCAGTTGCATGCTCCCAATGCACTCATATCCAGATGCATACTACCAATGCAACGTTAACCGCATGAAATTCACTAAAATTGCATTAAACATTGCATATGCACTCAATATTTGTCCACTAAACACCTCCTTAAAAGGGATGATGGACACTAACAGACATGGTGTTGATCAGGCACCATTCTGGAAGTGTGTCATCTCAGAGATAGAATTTTCGTTTTGTAAAAATCCCTTATTTGTGCAATTAACTTCTAAAATACATTTTTCATCATCATCATCATATTATTAAAACATAATTGTCTTGTTAAGATTTCATATAAAACCTCCGGAATGAATACATATAACTGACTGTGCATATTCTCCTAAAGTGCATTTGTCAGTAACTTACAACCACAGCACACACTGCACCCCGACTTGCATTCACTTCCCCAACAGTTCATTTCACTACAAGAGTTTGTAATTTGGCATATGCTTAACTATTCAACTTTACCATTGGTCTCAGCACCTTCCTTACTAATGCAGCATAAACCATGAATGTTCTCTAAAACTAACATGACCCTGTACTACGGCACAAACTCTAATCTTTAAAATGCATTATAAGTTCTAACACATCTATTACCATTGCAGCCTTTTATCAAAAGCGTCTTCCTGTAAATAAACATGCTTAAGAATGTCATTTCACCGTTGCTTCACTATCGAAACGTTGTGTTCTGCATGTCAACGTGCCTACTGCCTCCAGGCACAGTCTACATTTGAGCATTAAATTACAAATTACTTCACCAGCAACAAGGAAAGTGCACCTTGAATAAACTCCAAACGCTCCTGAAATGCTGGGTACAAACCTTTACATAAACAAAATGTTTTCATGAGTGCCGCAGCGATGTAAAACAAAACACAGTACCTCGTAGTGCGGCAATTCTCCAGTCAGTCCACTACTGTTTCCATCCATAAGGCAAACGCTTATGAGTCATTTCTTCAAACAGACCTTTGCCGCCTTATTTAATTCGCAACGAGCGTTCTAAAAACACGATTCCTTTACCACTGTAGGTAATTCAAATCCACGACTCCGGATGAAATGAAACGAAAACCCTTCATTCCGATGAGACTCTTTTCACTTCCCCAAAGTGCGTCTACAAGACGTGCCGACATACGCACGTTCAAACTGCTTTCACTCTGTTGCAGGAAACGAATTGATAACGTGTGGATGAAATCAAACGTGCCGACGTGCCCACGTTGAAAGGGCCTATCCTCTAATATTTTCTCCGAGCACGGAGATGTAGAACACTGGCGCCGGGCCTCTCTCCCTGCGTTTCAGCCCAACAGACATGCTGGAACGCAACTACGGGAGGGCCTGCTGGGCGCGCGCACCACACAACGGCCCCCATGGACCCTCTCATGGCCCATACACTTCTGGCGCTACGCTCTTCTCCCCACAGTGCCTCATGTGCTGCATACCTCCAGTAAGAGCCGATCTGGGCCACCTCAATCGCCCGGTACACTTCCTCCATCTCCTCACCACAGTCTCATGGCTCCCTGCACCTGGCCCATGCTGGCAACTTCAAACACCAGCAACATTTTCTCCACTGCGGCATCGTGCTCCGTGGCTTTTCCACTGCCCATCCTCCAGTCTACTCTCCAACATCGCAGCTTTTTGTGGCTGCCTGCAAGGATGTTCTGCATACCATCATGTACCACGCAGGACTTACGCTTCTCCTGGGCCATTCCAGACCCCAACAGCATAGACTTCTCTAGTTATACATGCTGTAGTCTCGCTTCATTTTCCAGAATTCTGTACTTCATCTGGAGCGACATCACCTCCGAGGCCTCACTTCTCCGTCTCTCTGGATCTCCTTCTCCAGATTTTCACTGCTTCCCACTGTCCTCCAGGTTCTTAAAATCCTCGTCGCCAAATGATGTATCTTGGGGTGTGGTTAGAACACAGGCAGGAATACTCAGGAACCACACCGGAGCCAGTATTGTAGAAAAGGTAAGTCTTCTTTAATGTTACAGGTTACAGTGGGAAAGTAAGATAGGAGATGAGGTGATGTGCTTCTGCTTCCCTTGGCTCTCTCCCTGCCAGTCCCCAACCGTCCTCTCTGGAATCCTCACACTCGCCCCATTCCAGGCCTCGCACGAACATTCCGAGCTCCACTACTCAATCACACAACACAACATAGCATATATGAAGCTAGAATACTACAAAGGGGACCAGGACTGGCGAGTCATTTCTGAGTGGAGGCCGGTGAACCTCTGGGGGCAAAGTTTCTTCCCCTGCCTTTGCCTCTTCGCTGTCCCCTCTACTTGTATTGGCTGTTGCCAGCTGCGCCTTGTCCGGCGGACCATGGTGTACCTCCTGTGCCATACTGGTTGTGTGGAGATTGGGAAAAAGACTGGCCCCGAAAGGAACAGCGAGAATTTCCTCCCCGTTGTTAAGGTCTGGCAGTGATCGGATTAAGAAACTTAACAGTCTCATGCTCTTTTTTCGCCGTCTCGATAAGGCATCATCCACCGCCTTGCCAAACAAATTTGTGTCTTCCACTGGGTTGTTTATTAAAGAGGCCTGAGTCTCTGACTTAAACCCAGAGTTCTTTAGCCAGACGTGCCTTTTGAAAAGAGTACCCTGGGCCAGAGTCTTCTCTGCCGCATCCAAAGTATTTTTTAGGATGTTGTGGGTCAGCTGTTTCCCTTCCAGAGACAATCGCCAGTATGCAGGATTGCACCGTTTCAGGGACTTCTTGGAGGCCTTCCTTAAGTAGGGTCCACTGCACATCATTATAACTCGCTAGAAGGTTAGTATTATTAGCCATTCTTGTCAAATATGCCACTGAAGTGGTGATGCGTTTGCCAAGGACGTAAAATTTTTTGCAGCCTTTGTTGGGGGTGCTTCTGCAGTAGACAATGGCACCCCGGCCATCTTTCTGGTGGTAGCGACGACCAGGGAGCCAGGAGTGACATGCCCTCGGATATACAACATGTCAGAAGGAGAGGGGCAAAACAGTTTTTCAACCCGCGGGTGGACAGCCTAATGTAAACTAGGTCATCTTCCACACAGAGCCAGGAACCTGTAACGCTCACCTGATTCCCGTAGAGGCGCCGGTCTTGACTGGGCGTATACCGTATCTTCAAAGGTGATGTGTAACACACGGCTGGCTCTTTGGGCTGGACCTCTGGGCACTGTATGTCTGACTCGAAGGGTAAGATGTCTGCAGATAGAAAATATGGGATTAATGAACTGGGTTATTGAATGTCTCTCTCTTCTTCCCTTTCTCTACTCCTGTAGAACCCCGAAGGTTAACGCTCTCACCTTAGGTAAGTGAACGCCGTGCTCTCCATCTGCCTCGGGGCAGGGTGCTGTAACCAGTTTCTTCACTGGATAAGGGGAGCAGGCCTCTTGACTTCAGTGGACTGCTGTCCGTCGTTTACTGCACGAACGGTAAGTTTCGAGTAATTCTAATGTCTTTAAAGTCTTTAGTAATGATGTCTCTTGTTTTGCAGGGTTCCGGCGATGGTGGATGACGGGCTGAAGTGAGTTGAAGATGGAGCCCGTGTGATGAATAGAAGCGCCTGGAAGCACGTAAGTAAGCGCTTGTTGCCTGCTTCACGATGCGCTCTAACTGCCTTTTTATTTTGCAGGTACAAGTTCGGAGCGGCTGCAGGGTGCCGGAATACCCACTCGGTTAGATGTGGAAAGGAGTAATGGCACGTGAGTATTAAAGTTCCCCAATGTCTTTAAACGCACCTCGTTTTGTCTTTCAGATGCGGGATGCAGCGCCGAAGGCCTCCGGAGCGTGCGAAGAGTTGGTAAGCTTTTGTCTTTCAGATGCCGGAATGCAGTGTGAAGACCTCCGGAGCGCACGAAGAGTAGGTAAGCCTTTGTCTTTCAGATGTCGGAATGCAGCGCGAGGCGTTGGTGACAGCCGATGGACCAGGTAAGTGAAGAGCTGTCACTGAAGACCGTAATGCTAACCTGTTCTTTCTTGTCTTTATAGGTGTTGCTGAAGACTGGATTCAGGATGGTAAGCCTTTTTCCTTAGGCCCAGGATCAGATGCAGAAGACACGATGAGCGTTCTGCTGCAGAGGATGCAGAATAACACAAAGCAAGATTCATCCATCGGGTGTGGTTTAAATAGCCTCCTGTAGTGCTTAGGTGTCTCCTTCCACAGCCACGCCTAGGTAAGAAAAGAGTTCCTGCTTTCCAGAAGAGTTCCAGTGTTCTGAACCTAGGGAGTGGCTCCTGCCCCACCCAACAGGAAAAGTAGTTATAAACAGAAGAGGATCAGAGGCTCAACTGGCAGGCAAGTAAGCAGCATGGTCTGCTGCAGGTAAGTCCACCCAAGCATTATGAGCCCGGCGCTTCCAGCGCTGGGACTGGGCATATTTATGAGCCTGGTGCCACTGGGTCCAAAAGGTCCCAATTGGGACTGGTTGGCACTCGGAACCTGGGTTATGGATCTGCTTCCAAGGGAGTTGGGAAAACCCTGACCTTTTGGAAGCAGAGATCATGACAGAACCAGAAGGTAAGTTTACATGCAAGTGTATTCTCTGTAGTTATACAGTAGATAAAACACTGGGACATCCACCCAGCCCAGCTCATTAGGCCCAACTGACTCCCGTGGAATCCAACACTACAAACATCCACCAACACTCCACGTTCTCTGGCAGGGACATCAGTACCCCCATAACAACACATAGCCCATAATCAGGCCCCAGCATAGATTATGACATCTCCCTCCTTACCACTGTCGCAACCCTACATCCCATAATCAGGCCCAAACCCAGACTATGACACATCTCCCTCCTTACCACTGTCACCACCCTTGCAACCCAGGACCTCTTAAACAAGCCACAAGCAACCCACTCAGCACGCTAAGCCTCATAACCCAGCTGCAAGCGAGATTACGTGTTGTAGCAATACTGCGCCTCAACACAACAAAGATGGAAGAACACCCAATCGTCATAAGAATAAATTCATGGCTCACACTGGCTCAGAGACGACTACCACTGAAACCAAATGCCACGCCACCAAAATCTCACAAAGCTCTGAAACGGAAATCACAATATAAACGAGAATATAACCACAGACCATCGCCAAGGCCTGAACGCCCACACCACCTAGAGAACCCGCTGATGAACAACCACAACATAAATGGAAGAAACAATATAAACAGATCCTTCCCCGGTGGAGACTCCACACAACAGAACCACTAAACTAACCCATTCACTCTTCAACCCCACACAGACATGTGGCCACCATGTCAAGAACTCCAAACCAATGACCCACAAACTATAAAAAAAAAAAAAATAAACAAGTCTCCCTGCCTACCACCGGACATCCACACACTATAACCACAACCTACCTAGACAGCACCTAACTGCCCCTTAACCTAGACAGCACCTCACTGACCCTTAACCACAAAATAGACAACACCTCACTGGCCCTAAAATCACTGACGGCATCTGACGTCCCAAAATCCTTAACAGCTCCTCACTGTTCCAAAATACACTAACAAACAAACTAGTTGCCCCGAACATACATCTACAGTAGAAGCATCCGACCCCAACCAACAGCATCATCATCATCATCATCTACATCTTACTGCACCCTGCATTTACTGCACCCCTCCAAAATTCTAGCACAAAACCCTAAACCCACGCGGCCACTCAGGATATCACCAGGGGACACACCCCTACAAACAAACACAAAACACCACAAAAAAAACCAACAGTAACCAACAATTTCGAAAGAAATTGAACACGACATAAAAGGCATTGCGCCGCAGTCCCTGCACCAACACCCAACCACATGTCTGTGAAATGCAAAACAAGTAAAAATGACATGGTGCTAAAGTCCCTGCACCATCCCCGCACCTACATGTCCAATGCAACCCATCCTTCAAACAAAACATTGTGAAAAGCACTACAATTACCAATGGACCCCACACCCAGGAGTCCAGACAGAAAACCCAATAGGAATGTCCTAAACAACAGGCCACCGACATGAACACAACAGCAATACATAAAACTTAACAGGCCTTAAACTACTAACATTGACCCAGGACCCAACCCCATGACACGCTATCCTGAGGCCACTACTTAAACACAACCACCAAAAGAGGCCTCCCCGACACCTAGCGCATCAATACCTCTGGCCTTGACAGATCCTCCATAACATGCGAGGCCCACAAGTCAGGATCCAGCTCCCGCAACAGTCCTGCCACACCGCAACACTTGTCGCAACATCTTTGCCGATGCCAAACTATCCTGGTGCACATGTAGCCAATGTCTGCCATTCTTATAGCGCCTCCGCACTTTTCCTCTGCCCAGGAAAACGTTCCATTCCTAGTAATGCGCACTCCACGACTATGTCGAGAATCATCTTCGCCACATCCACCGGCACTTGCTATGGGCCCCGCTACCGTAGCATATGCCCCATGTAGCCCCAAACCCGCTCTGTTGACATACGTTTTCCACTCCCATTCTAATACACGCAACTGCACGTATTCTGGGCGACTGCTGCGTTCAAAAAGGACATTGCGTTCTAGCGGGGCACACTGGAACGCCGGCCCCACATCCCGGGACATCATCAATCAACTCGCCGGCACCGATCCGACAACTCAGCCATCCGGCAAAACTCCAGCTGCCGCAACCATGGTCCATCAGTAGCTGAGCCTCCCTGCCCCAGTCGTCTCTGTGCCGTCCACGCACGCTTGTGGACAGCCATGGAAACGCACCTAGTAGTCCAAAAGGTGCTGCAATAATCACTACGGAAGGACGCAGTCCCGCTCTATACCCCGCTCCAGCTCACAGTAATCTTCTACAAGATACGGGACGCCGCTGGTGCAGTGCAGTTACCCCGAACACGGCACCCTGGCGGTCACCCTGTTCGTCACGACACAGTCAACTTGAATGGCCAAAACTCTGACAGCTCTTCAAGAGCAGATGCTAGCCCGGAACACAGACCGCACCAGGCGACTTGACATGCCCGTACTAGACACGCAGCCCCAGAGCCTGACAGTGAACCGCCTCAGCCCACTGCACATCGTCCGCCTGAAAGCCAGACGTAACGGCACCCCAGCCGTTCCTCCTTCCAGGTCCACAATACCTAGTGCTCCCAACTAAATCATCAGGGCCCCCGTCCTGGACCTTGACCTCGGACCTCCACCACTCCTGCACCGCCCGGCCTACTGGATACGCACAGGCCAATTCCCTCTAGCCAATGCAGGGCTGGACACCGCTGGATGGATGTCTTCCAGGAAGGCAGTGCTCCTCTACGCTGCTCCTTCCCAGCAGGATCCCATCCTCATCGCCAGTGATGTAAACAAGGCCACCTTCCACACAGAGCCAGGAACCAGAAGGCAAGTTTACATGTAAGTTTATTCTCTGTAGTTATACAATAGAGAAAACACTGGGACATCCACCCAGCCCAGCTCATTAGGCCCAACTGACTCCCTTGGAACCCAGCACTACAAACATCCACCAACACTCCACACTCTCTGGCAGTGACATCACTACCCTCATAACACATAGCCCATAATCAGGCCCCAGCATAGATTATGACACAGATGTTGTAAGGGAAGGGGACAGCAAAGAAGGTGCAAGGCGATTCTTGGTGGAATTAAGCAGTGGGATTACCCGACTCGGGGGAATTTCTCCTTCAGGATGTCCTCAACAAAGTCAGTGTCTTGTACAGCTTCCTGCGTGGCAATTTGGAAATGATCTGCAGCCCTTTTCAGGATTGCATTAAAAGCAATCTGATCATCAATAGGCGAAGCTTGCCTCTGTGGAGGCGAGGAGGGAGGCTCCAGACAAATGGCGTCTGGGTCAGGAGTTGGACTGAGGGAAGGCCAAGGTACTTCCTCTACAGGTTGATCTTGACCCCAATCTGGACACTGGTCTGGTGTGTCCTTGCCAAATGGATTGTCTTCCTGACCATAGGGATCCTCGTAGACCTCTTCAGGTTCCAAGAACGCCAAAACTTCTTCCTGAGGAGTTTGGCTTGAAAGCTTTTGTATCTTTGGAAAGCTAGGGCAGGAATCCTCCTACCTAGGTCTCTTAGGGGTGATAAACCTTTCTGAAAAGTCTACAAACTGTGACAGTTTGTCCATATAACTCTCAAACCTCACTTTGGTCCACAGGTATGAGCCAGAGGGGTCAGGAGGGGGGATGGGGGGGGAGGGCTCTTCAGGAGGAAAAGTGTCCTTAGGAGGAAGGGACTTATTAGACAAAGTGTAACAGAGGGTCTGGGAACCTTCAGAATACTCCCCTCAGAGGATGTGCCTTTTGGTTTATTCGCTGCCGAAACAATAGCTGCAAGACTCATGTAGCTCTGGCGGATGAGGGAGAGATTTCGACGCCGAAACCTTTGGGGCTGATGCGCTCTTAGAGGGCGTGCCAGCCTTGTGTTTTTTTAGAAGAGACGCCCTTATGGGTGGAATGCCCGGACGAATGCCGAGACTATGGATGTGGGAAGGGTGACCTATCGTGAGGATCGGTAGTCGCCGTCTGAACCTTCGGCGGGCCTGTTGGCGTCTGATACTTCCTCAATGTATCCTTTGAGGGAGCTTGTGGGGTTGTCTGTTTATCCTTAGGTGGTGCGGGTGTGCCCCTGTTGCCGGGGTGTGATCTCCCCATAGCAGTACTGGTGGCCTGCCTGTTGGGGGCAGGGAGGGGCAACTGGGAACCGGAAGGTTCCGCAGAAAGGTCTATAGCCTCCACACATCTGAGCCATGGGTGCCGATAGAATCCTTGTCACTCGAGGCAAAGGCGCCGACGGGCGAACCACTTTTGGCCTGCATAGCGTAGGCCACCCTCCATTTCGTCCTATCCTTTAGCGTCCTTGGACAAAAACGTTTGCAAGACTTGCAGGATCGCTCGTCATGGTCACGAGGTAGACACCTGTTGCACTTGCAATGGGTGTCCTTCCAAGGGTATTTTCCGTTACAAGACGGACAAAATTTAAATGGAGTCCTCTCCATAGTAGAGGTAAAGGGCGGCAGCCAGACCAGAAAGGGAGGGGAAAAGGAAATGCATTCTCAGAGAATCAAACCCCGGGGCCCCACTCTCCCTACTGTAGAGGCCTGGCCGGATGGGCGAGGCTACGCGGTCGACAGCGTCGACCAATGCACCAATAGCCGAAAGCAGTAGATGTCTTCGGCGTAGGGGTAGCCGTCGAAGATGAAAGTCGAAGACTAAACGACAGCCGTGGAATAAAGAAATTGTGAATTTGAAATATATCTCTTCATAGCTCCGCATAAGGCGATCAACTAGTTGGGTGGAAAAAAAACAATCTGAGGGACCTCGATGCGCGAGGGATTTTGGGTACACTATACGCCATGTTAGGGATAGTGTTACAGGCACGCCCATGTCGACGTCACCTTTCGATCCTCGAAAGAAAGATGCAATACTCTGCAATTACCACTAGATGTCGGACTATATGCACAGCATGTGATTCTAAGCAGATTAACAAGCATCAGAAATGTATTCTATTATTAGTGTTGTGTGATACTTCAACCTGTTAGTAATTTTTCATAGTGTTGTTGGCCGTAAATAAATAACTATTTTTATACATACTGTATAAGTGTAATTTGTGACTCCCATTGTGTGTACTCATTGTGGACCTTTTACAAGCTCACCTCCTCTTGAGACTTAGCCTAGACCACTTGTCACTGCTACCTGGAACTGATTTTGCAACAGCTCCCAGAGTCGTCCCTGCCACAATATAGGTTGGCCTTCTATACATCTGTCCCCTAGGCCACAGTATCGAAAATCATCCCTAACACAGAATAGTCCAGCTATCCTCCTTTCAATGCAGAGCTCTCAGGGGCAAAAAATGTGGGAGCCCCTTGCATAGGTCCCCCCTGGTAGGTTTAGGGGACTGGGTAAGGTGGGAATGATCTTCTTGGGCGCCAACTTGCAGGGAAAAGTTAAGGTGTACGGTTGAGAACATGTTGGAGGTGCACCAAAAAGACCATGTGTTAGGCAGAAACCTGTGCAGTTCCCTTAGGGAGCACTGCAAAAGATTTAAGACTACAGGTATAGCAGTAAACCCACTTGGTAGCAGTCCGCACCACCCAGATTTACCTGGTAGCTGTGGCTGAGCAGTCAGACTCCCCTCAAGAAGAGTTAGGCAGTATGTAAAGTATACACCATAGGTACTCAAACACAATAGCACAAGCAAACACTGACCAGAGCTTGGTTTCAAAAGTATATAGTTATTAATTTATTAAACACACATAAGTTGAAATCACTCTGCAAAATATAGTAAAAACACTTCAAACACAGTTATAATGAAAGCAGTTTTAACCCTTACTCCTATCTAGACAACTCTAGGTTAACACCACATAATTAAAACAGAGGTGAGCGCTTAACGTTAGATGACACTCTAGTAGGTTCAAGAAAGGGATAAAAAGAAACAGAAATGGGTTAAACACACCACTCTAAGGTCTAGAACACTTGCAATAGGCTCAAAGAAGCACAAAGTCACAGGTGAGCAAAAGTCACTAGGCAGGGCCCACTCTTAGAGTAGCCGGAGCGAAAAAGTGCCCAAGATCACACTGTTATTAGGGATTCAAAGTCTTGCAAAGAGTTAGAAAGAGTTTAGAGTGACTTAGAAAGTGTAGCCAGGGTGTTCCAGGCACTCCCAGGTTCGAAAGCCGGGGGCTAAATCTACCCCGTACAGTCGGTGGCAAGGGAAGCCAGGCGGAACACGGTACCTTAAGTGGAAAAGATCCTCCAGCGGTGGCAGTTGTTCCAGGCAGTGGCAGCAAGGCTCGACGTCGGTCAGGGGAGAAGAAGTTCTCGCTGAAGAGCAGAAGAAGAAGGTCGTTGCACTGCCCGGGAAGAAACCAGCCGCGGAGTCCTCCAGTTAAAGGGTTGTACCGACTTTCGCGGATAGGGGTAAAAGTGTGGTATTCCGGTTGCCGGGGTGCTTGGCACGGGCAAGGCGGCCACGAGATACCTCGAGAAGCGAAAAGAAGGTGAAAACTGGTTGTCCCCACCAGTCAAGGGAAGGAGCCACTCCGTTAAGAGTTCTCCTCGGTCGTCGGGAAAAGTGGTGAGACGGTTCAGCAGGGCTCCACCGGGTGGTGTCGTCGAAGCAGGTCGGCTCAGCTCTTCCCTCGTCGGATTCTTGGTCCTGTGGCGACTTCTGAAGTTCCAGTCCCCAAAGCCCTGCTTTTATGCAGCAAACCCCCATTCACCCAGCCTAGCTGTCACTCAAACATGCTAAGTGGTGAGCCGGCCGGCTCACCACTTGGGCCAATCAGGACGGAGTGCGACTTGAGTTACCAAGGTAACTCAGTCCAGGGTGCCTAAATCCCCCTCCACCCCCCCTAAGTACCCCAGACAGAGTGGCACCACTTTGGAGGGCTTCTGTGGAGAAGCCCGCCAAAAGTGGAACAAAGGGCTCCACTTTGGGTCAGAGTTACAGAGGCGAACGCCAACGCCATTTTAGAATCAAGTTTTGGCAAAAAGTCCCAACCGGAGTTATAATAATAAATATATAAACCGGCGGTATGTTTAAGGCTACCGTAAATAAATAATTAAATGTGTTAGCCTAAAACAATGGGAAATCCCATAGGGAAATATTCGCGGTCGAATATAAAAAGTAGTTTCCACTGCCACCAGCCAAAACTCGATCAGGGGGGACGGAGACGTGCCCCCTCGACTAACAGACCCTGGGGCAATCGAATTGCCCCAGCCAGTACGTCCACAATATGATGGTTTGTACTGGTTCTGTTCAGGATTCAAGACTAGCAAAGTCTTTGGTGACTTTACATGCCCTGGGAGACAGTAGTCAGTCCCAGGGTATGGAGTCTATGTTGGGGAGTCCCTAGGACACCCCTGGGTCACGGCACAGAGGGTGCGGTGTAACCCACATCACAAAAATACATGAGGCCCTATGGAGTAAAAGACCCCATAGCCCATTCAACACAAGGTTTCACCAAGAAAACACACTTCAACATGTCCAAGAGTGAGGGTAAAAGAGTCACACTCTTGGCAGGAGAAAAAAAGAAACCCCAGAAATCCAGCAAAGCTGCTGGGGGACTCACTAGGTAGGGAAATTCAGCCTAAACAGAGAATTCTCCCTAACACTCGCCCCCCCCAGACTAAGGGACAGGAGGATTTAATCCACTCCTGGATGAACCTCATACCTCTAGTCGATGATATACATCCTAGAGAGTCCATCAGCATTTTGATGGTGACACCCTGACCTGTGCTCAATGGTGAAATCAAACCCTTGCAGGCTGATTGACCATCTCAATAGTTTTGGATTTTCCCCTTTCATTTGCATTAACCATCTCAAGGGTTGGTGGTCAGTCTGAATAACAAAAGTAGAACCATACAAGTATGGCCTAAACTTCTTCAGTGCCCACACAATAGCAAAGCATTCTCTTTCGATAGTTGCCCACCTTGTCTCAGGATCCTTCAGTTTCCTACTGATGAAGCAAATGGGGTGCTCCCTACCCTTCTCATCCAGTTGGCTTAGAACTGCACCTATACCTACATTGGAAGCATCAGTTTGTACAATGAAAGGTTGGTGGTAGTCAGGAGCTCTTAATACTGGAGCTTGGCAAAGAGCTCTCTTCAGTTTTTCAAAGGCCTGATTGCACTCCTCATTCCATTTTACCTTTTTAGGGAATTTGGGAGAGGAGATTACATTCAGTGGAGAAGCTATGGTCCCATAGTTCTCAATGAAATTCCTGTAATATCCAGTGAGGCCTAGAAAAGCTCTCACTTGGGTTTGAGTAGTTGGTGTTGTCCAATTTTGCACAGCTTCAATCTTGCTGGGCAAAGGCCTTATTTCTCCACCTCCTACCTCATGTCCAAGGTAGACCACTTTACTTTGACCAATCTGGCACTTACTGGCTTTGATTGTCAAATGGGCCTGTTTCAGAGCCTGCAACACATGTCCTAGGTGGTTCACATGTTCTTCCCAGGAGTGGCTGAAGACTGCAATGTCATCCAAGTATGCCATGCAGAAATCTTCCATTCCAGCCAGAACTTGGTTCACCATCCTTTGGAATGTGGCAGGTGCATTTTTTAGTCCAAAAGGCATGACCTTAAACTGGTACAAGCCAACTGGGGTTGAAAATGCAGTTTTCTCCTTGGCATGGTCTGTCAGGGCTATTTGCCAATAGCCTGACGTCAGGTCAAATGTGCTGAGGTACTTGGCTGCACCAAGTTTATCCACCAACTCATCTGTCCTGGGCAAAGGGTGGGCATCAGTCTTGGTGACTGCATTTAGAGCTCTATAGTCCACACAGAATCTCAAGTCTTTGGATCCTGCCTTTGGTACTAACACAACTGGGCTAGACCATGGACTGGTAGAGGGCTCTATTACCCCGAGATCAAGCATCTTCTTGACCTCTCCTTGGATGTGGGTTCTGATATGTTCTGACATTCTGTACCCCCTGCTTTTGACAGGCAGACAGTCACCAGCGAGTATCTCATGCTGGCCCCAAGGGGTCAAGCCTGGTGACAGTGAGAACAGGGAGGCAAACTGATTTAACATAGATTTGCACTCCTCTTGTTGCTCAGGTGTCAGGTCTGAAGAGAGATTGACTCCTTCAACTTTTTCATCTAAGGGCACACCTCTGAGCAGATCAGGGAGAGATTCACTCTCTTCTTCCTCTGCAGCTGAAGCTAGAAGCAAGGCTCCTACATCAGGCCTGGAGATGTATGCCTTTAGTCGGTTGGTGTGGAAGACTCTAGGAGCTTCTCTGGGTCGGCCCAGATCCACCAGATAGTTGACCTCTCCAAGTTTCCCCACAATCTTGAAGGGTCCCATCCATTTGTCTTGCAAGGCCCTCTGCCTTGTTGGGAGCATAACTAGAACTAGCTGGTCTTGAGTAAACTCAACCATGTTAGCCTTCTGGTCATGCCAATGTTTGACCAGAGCTTGACCAGCTTTCAAGTTGTCACTTGCTTCTGCCATCATGTGTGACATTCTCCTCCGGAGACCTATCACATAGTCAGTCACTCTGACTGGCTTGAGGGGAGGAGCACCTTCCAATCCCTCCTTAATCAGGGCCAAGGGACCTCTGACTGGATGGCCATAGAGAAGCTCAAAGGGAGAATAGCCTACTCCCTCCTGAGGGACTTCTCTATAAGCAAAGAGAAGGCATGGCAGTAGAAGGTCCCACTTTTTCTTAAGGGGTTCCTCTAAAGCACCTATCATGCTCTTCATGGTTCTGTTAAACCTTTCAACCAACCCGTTTGTCTGAGGGTGGTATGCTGTTGAGAACTTGTAAGTAACTCCACAGGTTTTCCACATGGCTTTCATGTAGTGGGACATAAAGTTTGATCCCCTGTCAGAGATTACTTCCTTAGGAAACCCAACCCTGGTGAAAATACCAAGGAGGGCCTTAGCCACAGCCGGAGCTGTAACAGTCCTCATAGGAATTGCCTCAGGGTACCTAGTAGCATGGTCTACTACAACAAGTATAAATCTGTTGCCTGAGGAGGTTGGAGGATCGAGGGGACCAACAATGTCAATCCCTACCCTCTCAAATGGGACTCCCACAACTGGGAGAGGCACTAAAGGTGCCACATTCTTGGAACCAACCTTACCAGAAGTCTGGCAGGTATGGCAGCTCTTACAATATCTATCTACTTCAGCCCCCATCTTTGGCCAATAAAAGTAGAGTGAGAGCCTTTCCTTGGTCTTCTTGAAACTCAAGTGACCAGCCAAAGGTATCTCATGGGCTAGTTGTAAGAACTGTTGTCTGTTCTCTTGTGGGACTACAAGGCGTTTGTAGTCTCCAGGTTCAGACTCAGTGGGTTCACTGTAGAAGAGGCCATCTTCCCAGTGCAACCTATACTTCCCAGGCTCTTGCCCATCAGCTTGAGAAGCTGCCTGGTGGCGGAGACCTTCCAGAGTTGGACATTCTCTTTGCCCCTTACGAAAAGCTGCCCTGCTAGGCCCCCCTTCTGCCAGTAAAGACGGCAGCTCAGGATGGTCCTCAGGGTCCAAATCTCCAATAAGGTTGGGGCCTCCTTCTAGCTCTTCCTCAGAGTCTAGCTCAACCACACAGGGTTGTACCTCCCTCTCAGCCTCAGCTGGAGGTGGAGTTACAGGTGTAACTTTGGACAACCTAGGGGAAGTCCTTGTTGGAAGCACTGGAGTGCTTGCTGCTGGCTTTTTCCTAGGAGTCTTGGGTTGCCCCTTTGCTCCTGATCTGGTAGTTACTGCAGTAAGTTGCTCCAGTGGGAGAGGAGTGATTTCTGTCATCATCTCCTGAGATAACCCTCGCAGGGTTTTCTCTCTTGCAGGTCTGGTGAGCTCCTGTAACCTTTTGCTAGGTGGTCTGGGGGTATGTGACACAACTCCAAGAGCTTTGAGGTCATTACCCAACAGAACCCTACCTGGCACTTCCCTTTGTACACTGACAGGTATTTTTACAGCCATATCATTACATTGGATGAGAACTGGTAACTGGGGACACATCTGCACAGGCCCACCAGCTAACTTGGTGAGGCATTTGGGTGCCTTAGCAACATCCTCTGCCTTGAAAAATGATTCATCCACCACAGTTATGCTGGCTCCAGTGTCCCTAATGGCAGGAGTCTCCTGACCATTCACCTGGACACTGTCCTTATAATACTCTTTAGTATTATCTGGGATAGAGTTATAGACATCTAAATTCTGTTGTTCCCACAACCCCAGAGAGACTAAAGAAACACTAGCTGAGACTCCAGTGGGTTCATCAGCTAGTAATAGAAAGTTTCCACTTGCCATATGTACTTCCTCTTCTGGAGCGAAGGCTAAGGAGGCAAGCTGGACCCCTGAAGGTTTACCCTTACATCTGGGATCTCCTTTCACATGGTCAGTAGCCTTACAAACAAAGCATGAGCCAAAGGCTCGCTGGAATGGAGGCTTGTTCTGACCTCCTTCTGGTCTGGGACCAGGAGGTACACTAGCCTGATTTGGTTTCCCTTGTGGCTTACCCTTATAGTTTTGTTTGGGGCCCTCTTTGGAATTTGTAGTATTAGAATTCTCTTTGGAGTCCTTTTTTGGCTGTTTCTCCCCATCCTTCTTCTGAGTGACCCCAGAATCCTTGTGAGTGGCCCTGTTGGCAACCCACAAGTCAGCAGCCTTAGCTAGTTTCCGGGAATCTAATTCCCTGGAATCAGCCAAGTGTTGTCTGAGCTCAGGAGAGCAGGCATCATAAATAGTCTCCAACATAAACAAATTCTTCATACCTTCATAAGTGTTCACCTTGTAACCCTTAATCCATCCCTCTAAGTTTTTCAAACATTCACTCACCCAGGTAGCCCAAGGGGTACCATCATGCTTTTTGAGGCTCCTAAACCTCTTAAGATACTGGGAAGGGGTCTTCCCAAACCTAGCTATCAAAGCTAGTTTCACACATTCATAGTCCTTCCTATCCTCCTCCCCCATCTCCATTACCACATCAGTTGCAACAGGGGGAAGCCTAGAGAACAACCAGGTGAGTAAGTCATTTCCTGTGATGTTCTGGAGCCCATGATTATATTCAAACAGAGACAACCAATCCAACACATCCAACTTAGGCTCATACATACCAATCAATTCTTTAGGCATCCGGGGTCTTTTAGGACTGGAACTTCTAGAGTAGCCAGAGAGAGAAACATTCTCAACAGATAATTTCTTCATTTCTAAGTCATACTTGAGCTCCATTTCCCTTAGCCTTAGTTCTTTGTCAGTTTGAGCATTAAGTTTCTTATACTCCAATTCTAGTTTCATTTTCTCCAGTTCAAAGTACTGAGGACTAAATGTGGGACCTGGTAAAGGTCCAGTAGGTACAGCAGGTAGAGCAGGCAGAGGCCTAGGGGGGACAGTCACAACAGCCTCACCCTCCTCTTCTGACTCTTCCTCAGAATCATCAACATTTTGCTCCATGTTAACTTCAATACTGTCATCTACAGTTGCTGGAGTGGTAGGTTCCTCTGAACCATCACCCAGACTTTGGTTAGCTAACAATCTTTCAATCAGCTCCATTTTCTTGCCCTTAGTCAGGAGATCCTTATGTTTACAGAGCACTCTTAAACAATCAGCAGTTTTGGCTGCAAGGGACTCTTGACTATAGCTTTCTATAACTGACATGTTAGAGGTTTACTTTTACAGTGCTAAGCTTTGTGGTTAGTTGCACTAAGGTATTCAAGCACAATAAAATGTATACTCAATACAGATCCCACCGCTGTACACCAGTGTTAGGCAGAAACCTGTGCAGTTCCCTTAGGGAGCACTGCAAAAGATTTAAGACTACAGGTATAGCAGTAAACCCACTTGGTAGCAGTCCGCACCACCCAGATTTACCTGGTAGCTGTGGCTGAGCAGTCAGACTCCCCTCAAGAAGAGTTAGGCAGTATGTAAAGTATACACCATAGGTACTCAAACACAATAGCACAAGCAAACACTGACCAGAGCTTGGTTTCAAAAGTATATAGTTATTAATTTATTAAACACACATAAGTTGAAATCACTCTGCAAAATATAGTAAAAACACTTCAAACACAGTTATAATGAAAGCAGTTTTAACCCTTACTCCTATCTAGACAACTCTAGGTTAACACCACATAATTAAAACAGAGGTGAGCGCTTAACGTTAGATGACACTCTAGTAGGTTCAAGAAAGGGATAAAAAGAAACAGAAATGGGTTAAACACACCACTCTAAGGTCTAGAACACTTGCAATAGGCTCAAAGAAGCACAAAGTCACAGGTGAGCAAAAGTCACTAGGCAGGGCCCACTCTTAGAGTAGCCGGAGCGAAAAAGTGCCCAAGATCACACTGTTATTAGGGATTCAAAGTCTTGCAAAGAGTTAGAAAGAGTTTAGAGTGACTTAGAAAGTGTAGCCAGGGTGTTCCAGGCACTCCCAGGTTCGAAAGCCGGGGGCTAAATCTACCCCGTACAGTCGATGGCAAGGGAAGCCAGGCGGAACACGGTACCTTAAGTGGAAAAGATCCTCCAGCGGTGGCAGTTGTTCCAGGCAGTGGCAGCAAGGCTCGACGTCAGTCAGGGGAGAAGAAGTTCTCGCTGAAGAGCAGAAGAAGAAGGTCGTTGCACTGCCCGGGAAGAAACCAGCCGCGGAGTCCTCCGGTTAAAGGGTTGTACCGACTTTCGCGGATAGGGGTAAAAGTGTGGTATTCCGGTTGCCGGGGTGCTTGGCACGGGCAAGGCGGCCACGAGATACCTCGAGAAGCGAAAAGAAGGTGAAAACTGGTTGTCCCCACCAGTCAAGGGAAGGAGCCACTCCGTTAAGAGTTCTCCTCGGTCGTCGGGAAAAGTGGTGAGACGGTTCAGCAGGGCTCCACCGGGTGGTGTCGTCGAAGCAGGTCGGCTCAGCTCTTCCCTCGTCGGATTCTTGGTCCTGTGGCGACTTCTGAAGTTCCAGTCCCCAAAGCCCTGCTTTTATGCAGCAAACCCCCATTCACCCAGCCTAGCTGTCACTCAAACATGCTAAGTGGTGAGCCGGCCGGCTCACCACTTGGGCCAATCAGGACAGAGTGCGACTTGAGTTACCAAGGTAACTCAGTCCAGGGTGCCTAAATCCCCCTCCACCCCCCCTAAGTACCCCAGACAGAGTGGCACCACTTTGGAGGGCTTCTGTGGAGAAGCCCGCCAAAAGTGGAACAAAGGGCTCCACTTTGGGTCAGAGTTACAGAGGCGAATGCCAACGCCATTTTAGAATCAAGTTTTGGCAAAAAGTCCCAACCGGAGTTATAATAATAAATATATAAACCGGCGGTATGTTTAAGGCTACCGTAAATAAATAATTAAATGTGTTAGCCTAAAACAATGGGAAATCCCATAGGGAAATATTCGCGGTCGAATATAAAAAGTAGTTTCCACTGCCACCAGCCAAAACTCGATCAGGGGGGACGGAGACGTGCCCCCTCGACTAACAGACCCTGGGGCAATCGAATTGCCCCAGCCAGTACAACCACAATATGATGGTTTGTACTGGTTCTGTTCAGGATTCAAGACTAGCAAAGTCTTTGGTGACTTTACATGCCCTGGGAGACAGTAGTCAGTCCCAGGGTATGGAGTCTATGTTGGGGAGTCCCTAGGACACCCCTGGGTCACGGCACAGAGGGTGCGGTGTAACCCACATCACAAAAATACATGAGGCCCTATGGAGTAAAAGACCCCATAGCCCATTCAACACAAGGTTTCACCAAGAAAACACACTTCAACATGTCCAAGAGTGAGGATAAAAGAGTCTCACTCTTGGCAGGAGAAAAAAAGAAACCCCAGAAATCCAGCAAAGCTGCTGGGGGACTCACTAGGTAGGGAAATTCAGCCTAAACAGAGAATTCTCCCTAACACCATGCATGCCTCTCGTCGCAGGCTCAGTGCGTCCCAGAGGGGGAGCGGCTGGAGGATTCTGCAATAATTGGCCAAAGACAGATTTGGTCCGATCCTGTGCAGTGGTACAGTGGTACACTTAACCTCAAAGGGAAGAGATATTTGGGGAGTGGGCATGCAGGGCTGCCCTCTTGTTCTGGGAGGCTACATTGGGGCACGCATGCGTGCCGATCTATGATATGATGGACACCGGGAGTGTTTACTTTGCTGCATGCAGTGTAAAAACTGCCGAAAATGCAACAGTCCGCGGGGAATAGCCAAAATGAGTGGGAAAAGGAAGTACATATTGAGAAGCTCAGACCACTAGTTCGACATCCCCAATAGAACAAGGAAGGAGCATAAGTGGGGAAGAAAGTCCATTGAAATTTCAGATAGAAAAATTATACAGATTTTCAGAAAGGTTCTAAAAGAGGAAGGCACTATATAAGGGGAAAAATGTCACCCACTTCATCTTCCTCATCGAATTCAAGTTAATTTTCCTCTTCTTGGATAATATTCCTCGTGCTCTTTCATTGCAAAAGGGAAATAGTATGTACCACGACAAAGAAGTGGTAGCCGTGATCCTCATACAGGTCTTCAAATATATGAGATTTCCAGAGCAAGAAACATTTCAAGCAAGGGAAAGTACAAGCACGGCACCTCCCTCACAATTTAAACATACCTTAAAGTTGCTGCTGCTCCCATAAATTAAGGTGGCATTTGAGGAATGGAAAGACAAGGAAAAGGTAGTGGTTCCCAGATATGTGGCAATATTATATTCCATCATGGAGGTAGAAATGACTCTGCCCTAATCAATCCAAATAGATACCATCCTGCCAAGCCTGACAGGGCAATAAGAAGCAGTCTGAGATCGAACAAGCAAAAATATAGGCTGACTTGAAAGCTACAACAGCTCCCTACAGCCCAAGAAGATCCAACAAGCAGCAGGCACTGAGCAGGAGCATGAGGAGACATGGGCAGAGATCATCAGAAATGTTGCGGAAATCAAAGAAGCACTACCGCCCCCTGCCCCTCCGACACCAAAACACGGAAGTGCTGACACTAGGCCTGTAGGGGGCAGGGTCAGATGGTTCTCAAAGGAGTGGTGCAATATCGACATGATGAAGACAGCTTATGGGGAGGACTCTGTTAAATTGGTTGATAAATGGCACACACACACACAGACTGCTGTGTCTGGACAGGGTCACAGGTTCCACTGATGGGCATGTTTCAGAAGGGCCACTTTAACTATGTTTGTGTTTTACTGCACTCCAGGCGGTATAAACTGCATCCAAAAGAATGGGCGGTTTTTGCACTTTGGACTAAAGAGTTGCAAATAGGGCACAAGAACTATTGCGCAAACAGAGAAGAAAAACTAAGTTTGAGAAGAAATTACACCGTAAGAAACAGCACAGGGTAAATGGCATGTTTTGCTTTCTCACTCTAACACCCACAAGTACATTGCCCAGTAATGATGACTGACTAGCACCAATATATTACGCACCTACAGTTACAGTGCCGCCACGCTACCCACCAATTCTCTCTAACCCATCCCCAACATTGCCAGACTATGAGGATGCATCACCTGGCTCCACTACCCCTCAAGTTTCCAGCACCACCTTTCTCCCACGTGCATTACAAAGAATACAGTATCACCTGACAAGCCCGTCTACAATCTCCCTCTACAATGAGCCTGCGACAGGTGAGGTACTTCAGAAGGAGAGGTAGTTATAAAACAATATGATGGTCTTCAATACGATCTACAGGAAAGTGTGTCACAGATGGGTAAGAACACTACTAATAAGGGGTTTAGAGATCTACAGGACAACGTTTTGGATGAATTACAGAAAAATAAATGACAGGTTGGAGGGGTACACCAACCTTATGGAAAAATATAACACCCCTAGAAGAAGTGGGAATGGGATCACATGGTATCCTGTCAGGGTAATTATTGCAACAGATGGATTTTACATGTGGCCTAGACACCAGATCAGATAAAGTCTTTAAGGAAGCATTTCTGCCATTCCGTCTAAAACCCTAGAAAGTGTGTTAGAGAACTAGAAAGCATCACAGATTCCCATAACCCTATCACTGCAAATTTGGCAGGATTACTGAAACAAATCCTTACACCAGAGCAGCTACAAGCAGTAAGAACAAGGGCGGAATGGCCCCAAACTTTAACTATACATTAATGGAGAACGCTGCTGGAACAGATCTGAGACTGGACTTGACAAATATTGACCTTAAAATTAGTAAAATACTGGAAGTAACAAAAGAACTGGCAAAGGCCAAAACAGATTGGTCAAAGGTGGAGTCATTAAGATAAGAAAAAGTAGAACATCCAGAAGATTTTCTATCAAGAGTAACAGCTACCCTGGAGGAAGAGGCTTCTAAACGCATTGCCACTCTCGCCCCAACTTTCAGTGGTATGCGGATGACACTCAACTCATTTTCAGGCTCCCCACTGCCATCTCTTCTTCTCATCTCTGACTGTGTGTGTCTGCCTGCCATCCAGGAGTGGTGTGCCACCAATGATCTCTGCCTTAATGCCAGTAAGACCGAGATTCTCCTCATCGGCACACCTGCCCCCTCATTTCCTGCCACTCTCTGGCCGGCCTATGTTGGCCCTCTTCCTGCTCCCACCTGTGAGGCTAAAAACTTCGGGGTCATCTTTGACTCCACACTTTCCTTCTCTCCTCACATCTCTGACGTCTCTAAGAAGTCACACTATCAGGTGCACCTCCTCCTTCCTCTCCTTCCCCTGGAACTCACTGTATCCAGAGCTCTGGTTCTCTCCAAGCTGGACTACTGCAACAGCCTTGTTTAAAATCTGCCTGCCTCTACTCTCCACCCTGTGCAACTCATCCAAAAACAGGACTGCAAGACTTGTCTTTGGCTTTAAGCCCAGGGATCGTATCTCTCCAGGACTGAAATCTCTGCACTGGCTCCCATTGGCGGCGAGGATTAAGTTCAAAACTCTCTGCATTGCCCACAAGGCCTTCTGGGGCCTCAATACCTCCATCTCTCTCTTCCTAAATATCTTCCTTCTTGAGCTCTTCGCTCATCCGCCTCCAACTCCCTCAGGGTGAGTCACTTCTTCAAGCAGTGAGTTGGTGGTAGATCTCTTTCTTCTGCTGGAGGCTCGCTCTGGAACAGCCTCCCTGCCTCTCTGAAACTAGAGAGCCATCTCTGGTTCCGGAAGCACATCAAGACCTACCTCTTTGCTTCTGCTTTCTCTCCTCCTCTCCCCTGCTGATCTCCTTGCTGAACCTGAAACTGAACTGTTTACCTGGGTACCCACCAGGTCCCCTCCCTGCCAGTTGCACATCTGCAGTCCCCCCCCCCCGGCAACCCTTGCACTTGGGGACTGTTTCTGTATCCCTACAGCCCCCTATCAGCACTTGACACCTGATGTCTGCACTTACCCTTGGACTGCCACCAGCTGGCCGCACTTTGTTTTTATCTAGTGTCTTTATTTATTTTACAGATTTATCCTATGCACTGCACTGCTCCCTCTCCCTTCCCCTCGCACTTTTCCCAATCCTCTCCCCTGCACAATCTCACCTGGCCTAGTAAGATCATTGTCTCTGTCTCCCCCCATCTTTTATAGCCTTGACTCCTCTGATATAGAACTATCAGGGACATTTGATGTACCATATTGTAGTCCAAATGGTGCATCGTTCTCCGAATGCTCATTTTCCTCATAAATCGAGGTTAGTGATTTGAAATGATCACTTCTAGGTAAAAGAGTATAAGTCTTAACTGGGATGGGCATCAGAGGCTTCAAAATGTCTATATTTTTTACTAAAGTTGATTTCGATGGTATCGAAGGCTTTGATGGCATCGATGGTGTCGAAGATGCCATTGGTGTCGATGGTGCAGCGGACGCTGATGGCTTAGCCGGCGTCGAGGGCACAGCTGGCGTTGGTGGTCTCGATGGTGTTGACAGTCTCGATCTCGACTTATTCTTCAATTTACGGCTCAAACCATCCTTCAATGATTTCTCATTGCGTCGAGGACTCAACAGCTCTCAATGTGGATCTGGCTTCCATCCCGGGCTCAAGCCCTTTCCTTACAGAGTTTAGAAGGCGCTTTACGCATGGCTTGTTGAGGGTTTTTGTTTCTCAAATATTTTTAGCATTTCTACCATGAATGCTTCCCATTCAGCAGGAGTGGAGGCCTTTGTGGGACAGGATATAGCTCTCTCAGGAAAGGAGTCCGTAGAAGAAGTCGAACTTAGGCGACCTGTGGTGCCTCTTCTTCGACTTCGATGAGGAATGGTGGGAGCCACTCCTCGACCTGGACCATTTCACCTTCTTCCTTGCGGAGAGTCGCCTCTCGCATCGTCCAGAAGGTTTCTTCGACGGGGTAGTCGATGGGGATTTCTCCCTACAGCCAATTTCCACTTTTGCACCTTTAGAGCTTTTCCAGTCACCAACTGGCATTTCGAGCACCCCAAGTATACTCGATGTGGGTCGGTTATCGACATCTTGGAACCGCAGTCCTGACACTTCTTAAACCCGGTCTTCAGGTTACTAGGTGTCAAAGATGAAGACATTTTCACAAATTAACAATAGAAGCACGCTGTAGTTCTGGAAGCGCAAGTTTACTCAGAAAAACGGAACTAAAGCCAATGGGCGCTGAGCGTACGATATATACCTTCGATGACATCAGCCTCGAGACGGAGGCCCTCGAGGGACATCGAGTCGACTGCATAGACGCGCAGCGCCCTCTCCCAAATTTGTTTTCCAAAGCAGCTGAAGCTGGATATCAAATATCAAAGATGAGGAATGCGTGGGAGGAAACAATCCATTCGAAACACAGGTCCCTTTGAGACATAACATAATGAGCATTTTGGAAGAAGACAAAACCTCTGAGTATTGAAAGGTGGTTCGAGAGGGCTTCACAGGAAGCCAACCTAAATGTGCCATCAACGTACTTGTTACCTTTGATAGTTACTCAAAGACTTGAGCGACTGAACAGTCATATTTAGACCGGGGAGGAGGTAGGCTTTGTATGCAGCACAGTTAACAAGTGGCAAGTCTGTTAAGGAACAGAAGTCCACACAACCAAGCACAAACATTATAAACAAGACAATATCAAGTTCAACACACTACTGGTAGTAAAATCACGATTAAACCTATGTACATCGACATTTTGGAAACACCAAAATGGCTTACCTACCACTTTAGAATTTAACACAGGTTAGTCAAAAGGTATACACACTGTAAAGTAGCAAGAGCAGGGGAGTAAAAGTTAGAAGTAGTTTGAACATAGAAGAACAGAACTTTAAAAAGCACATCCCTACCTGTGAAAGAGAGAATGCGAAGAAACTGGACCAGGAGAAGTTGTCCTGCAATACCAGGTATCATGACATTGTTAGAGTGAAAGGGTGAGATCAGGGAGGAGGTCCTAGGGTACTGATGGACAGCTCTTACAACAAATAGAAAGTGTGTAATAAGATAGAAAGGTCCTTTTTTCTAACGCTGGTTGTTCGTTGACAGGAATCAGCTGGCCTCGAGGAGGAGATACGTTACGAGTGGGCCTATTGAAGCCCGTACGGAAGGAAAAAACTGTTGGCTTCAAGCTGTACTGTTATGTTATGTTCATAGCCACGTTGGCTTTGTTGAAACCCAGAGAAAACGCTGTTGCGCTTTGAGTCCTCAAACGAGAAGTCTGTGGTGAACTGTAGAGGAGAGAAAAGAGTAACGGCCAATTGCCGTAGCAGCTCGCCATGTGAACAGCTGAGGGGGGGGGGGGGCCCAGAGGAACTACGCGAGCCGCCGATGAGAGGATCAGCTGTGGGGCGTGTCGCATCCCTTGCAGCCGCAGCTCTGTCAGAAGAGAGCAGCTTGAACCCCGCCTCCTTCACAGCCACGGAGCTGCTATCTGGGGCCAGCATTTGTCAGCGGACTTCGACCAGCCGCTGCACAATCAGCAGAGAACACCCTGAAATAGTGCTCACACCACGAAGCGAGAAAAAAAAAAAAAAAACCAACGTGCTGTCCCCTGAAGTTGAAGGGCAGCAGGCGAGGCTAAATCTATATGAAGGAAAGAGAAAGGTGAAGCTTGAGCGGCCGAACGAAGCAGTCTTTGAGACGTGAAGGGTAATGTGATACGGGTCAGCGAAGTATTCAAGCCCTTAAACATAAAGTCAGTCCATGTAGTAGAGAAGGACTTTTTGAACAAGGGGAAACTGTTTTAACCCAACCTAAGAAACACAAGATTGTTTGGGAAGTCTGTCCACTAAGACTGTGGGGTCTGAAGGCCTACTACGAAGAGTGAGATGCGTTATTTTTAGTAGAACACTGTTGTCTTGCACGTAACCGCTAAAGTCTACACCTCTGGGAAACAAGGGAATGGAGATTTAATTTTAAAGCAGAGTGAAGGCTGTCCACAAACTGAGGCCGGGAGAACTGCTTAATGCTGATGTGGAACGCGAGCAAGGAGGTCCTACGGCCGTTCTTTTCACTAGTTTGAGAAAGTTGTATTAATAAAATAGAGGTTTTTTTTAAAACATAAAGTGACTATTCGTCTTTATCCCATCACAAAATTGTGACACCACCCTTTTCAGAGTGCAGTCTTTTATAATGCAGGTGGCATTATCAAGCATGTTGATATGCAAACTAAAAACAGAAAGTTCCTAGGCAGTCCTCCAGCGATGTATGGAGAGGGTAGACCACCAGTCCCAGGCACTAGTTGACTGTATAGAGGACTCCGGCAGACCAAGGCTTAATTGGATGTAGTGCAGTAATGTAGCTACTTTAAAATAAAAAATAAAAAGACTTTGCACCTAATGCAAGTCAAGAGATAGAAGCTTCGACCCCCAGACTCAACTTGCTAATCCAGAGCCACTGTATATAGTGAAGGGGTGGGAACGACAGGGCTCACCGTAGACCAAGTTGCCTAAAGTGGATAGGCCGCCGGCCCAAGGCTTACACTGACTGTTAGGCCAGGCCCATGCCTGGATGGGGTTAAGATATCTTGCTTCCAGTTCAATCAGCACAGGAAGCCTTTAGGAGCAGTGCAATCAGGAGCAGTCATTGGTGTGACTGAGGAAAGGGTCAGCAGGCCTTTAGGAGCAGTGCAATCAGAATGTGGATTTCGGCAGGCCTTTCTCATGGTGAAGGACATCAGCAGCAGGTTGATGAAGTCCCAGCAGAGCCCTGCGGAAGCCAGTAAAATTAACAGTGATGAGGCAAGAAGGGGCCCTTACATATGTGCAGTCCAGTTCCAAGCAGGTGCACACCATAACGAGACCTGGTGGAAACTCAGACCTTGGAAAAGGGATTGATCCCACCAGTGTTTCGGATTGGTTGATCCCACCAGTAATGAGGAGGAAGGCACCCAGTTCAACTCTTTCCAGTTTGTTTGACAGCAGAGGTCGGGTATGTAGTGGTGAGCTTGGCAAATGCTAGTCCCCCAGCAGTTTCAAGTAGTCACTCTGCATCAGATCTTGTGGGGACACAGACAGACAGACACACACACACACAGACACAGACAGACAGACAGACAGACACACACCCCCCCCTTTAGAAAGGCATTATTGAAGTAAAATCTATATATATATATTTGTGAAAGTTTGTATGTTCGGGGATTGGCTCCAGCCCCAGAACAGTTGGTGGGCTGAAAGTTTAGGCCAAGGTCGGCATACCAGTCGGGGGTGTACTGGCGATAGTGACATTTGACCAACACTACCCATTTGCCCTGCAAAGGGCGAGGTTCGGCCCTGTGCCATCAGTATGGGCGAGAGTGCTAATTTGGCAAATTATTCAAAAATACGAAGTTAGGACACAAGATAACATACACAAGGGTATAGCAGACCCCCACATGCGTGTTAGCTACAGAACTGTGCGACGCCGGGTGGGTACTACTAGTAAAGAAATAAAGGTGCAAGGCTGTGGACTATGAAAAATATTTAAAAAAGGTGCATTGCCACCTGTGTCAATACTACCCAACTTAATGCAACTCAGCCTGTTGCACACACATTACAAAAGTAACTGGGATCTTACATGGAGAAAAGAAAAGGGGAAACAAAGTGTCCCTGTAGCACTCCATTGAAGGTGGACTGTGCTGCAGGGTAAAAACAAAGGTGAAAATTAAAGGGAGACGCATTCCCTGTGCTGCTAACCACAGGGGATGTCCAGTGGAACACCAATTACATGAGTGAAGCAGAGGCAAAAGGGCCTCACACACCCCAAAACACCCCAAAAGGATCAGACAAAAATCAGACAAGAAACAGATTTGCTGGAGACTGCATTGATGCTGATGGAGGAAAGCTGCAAAAAGAAAAAAAACAATACAAACATGCAAGGGGCTCTTCGCAAAAATATCTAATGTCTGTACTCAAAACACTTTTTTTTAACCTTTTTTATATTCTGATTAAAAGGTACAAACAAACACCAAGTGCCTTTGTTGTGACAATACATTCCTAAAGACATTTGGCATGGGCATTATATATCCCTGGCACTACTCAATGCTGTAGTACACCTACAATGCAGCTTGTGCGAGTGCCTCTTCCCCCATCCCCCCTCTTAATATAAGTGCTACGACTGTGCACAATTGCTAAGTAGCCTCTACCATTCTCGAGTCTGCGTTTTCTGTGTCCTAGGCAGTGAACATTCTCTGTGTCATTTCATTCCATGGTCCCACACCTTCGCTCTCCTCTTGCATCCCCTTTTGTAGCGCTCTGTGCCACACCGCAGTCTCCGCCAGTGACCAACGTTTCAGGTCTGGCCACCAAGCTTTTATCCTGGGTCCCTCAGGCAGTTTCCAGGCCACTGCTATCCTACGCTTGGCCAAAATGCAAATCAGGTCCTTCATTTCAGATATGTGGGTATCCTGCTTCCCCTCTCTCGGGAACATTCCCAGCAGACAAGACTCCGGTGGCCATGCTTGCATCGAAATCCCTCCTTTTTCCAACCTCTCAGCTATGTTCTGCCAGAATCTAGCTATTACCGGGTGACTCCAAAACATGTGCATCATGTCAGCGTTTCCCTGGGCGCATCTGGGGCAGGCTTGGTCAGTACTTCTATAGATGCTTGACATTCTGTGTGGTGTTAGGTACGCCCTGTGCGTCACATATGTCTGGGTACGTTTAAATCTTGTGTTTCTGGAGACTTTCTTGGTGTATAGCAGCACTCTTTGCCATTCAGTGTCTGTGAAGGTTCTCTCTACGTCCCTTTCCCACTGCTTGCCCACAGGTTTTCCGGGCCCTGTCCGTTCCAGTAGCAGGTCATAGATTAGATACTGGAGACTGTGTGACCCCCCTCTGTTATGTCATATAGGGTGTCTAGTGTTGGTTTGGCTTCTTTTCCCAGTGCCCTGCTCGTTATTCCCAAATATGTCAGGAACTGTCCCTTATGTATACCATTTTCTCTCTTCAGGGTCGGGAAATCAAGCATCTTATCGTCCTCAGTGAGGTCCCACACCGTTGCTATCCCCTTCGTCTCCCAGTGCATCCTAATCAGTTTCATTACACCATGCCATGTTCCTATGATCCCTGCTAAGGGAATGCTCCCGGTAAGGGTCCAAGACTCGTAGGAGTCTCCAGGCTCTTTTCAACAAATCCTGACCTAGTTTCAGTAACCGGATGGTCTAGGCAGTTTCAATTCCCTCACCCATAGAATTTCTTTTAGGTAGTGATCTTTTAGCATTGGCTGTAGTAGTTGGGTGTCTAGGGTCTCCTGGTCTCCGAGCCAGTTCGTCACAAACTGCAGTTGTACGGCTAAGGTAGTACAGCTCAAAGATGGGCACTCTCATTCCTCCATTGCTGTGATCTTTCTGCAACGTACTTAGGGCTATTCTATTCCTTCCCCCTTTCCCCATAGGAATCTACGTAACACCCTTCAGTATAGCATAAGGCACAGTAGTGAAGTGATACAGCAGGCGCGGGAGTATCAGCATTTTCAACAAGTCTGCTCTACCTGGCACTCCTAGGGGAAGTTTCTCCCAGAACCCCATAGATCGTTCCACCCCCTCGAGGGCTTTCTGCGTATTATTCGTGTGTGCCAAGGCTGGGTCGTGCCACAAGTTAATCCCCAGGTATCGAAAATAATTTCTCTTTCCACCTCAACCCTAAGTTTGGCAAGTGGTCTCTGGTTAGTCCTCTCAGGCTTCCAAGCGGGAACAAGCTAGATTTCTCCCGGTTTATCCGGATGCCTGAGAGCCTGGCAAACTGGTCTGTTATATCTAGTAAGTGTGGTAGGTTCTCCTCAGGTCGGCTGACATACAGTAGCACGTTGTCCTCTTAGAGGGATACAGTGTGTGCCACCCAGTCTATCTCTATTAACAGATTTCCTCATGCGTGAGTGGGGCATCCAATGCGGGCGTCCGTTCACTCCACAGTCGTGGCATATCTATTTGGCGCAGGGTGCCCTTTATGTCCATGTCGTCACCCTTCTCGTCGCTTGTGTACAGTGCCTTGTAATACTTGGAGAATATATAATTTTATTTCCCTCAGTGTCTCAGCTACCTTCCCATCTAAGTCCTTTACACTATTAATCATCTTCCTCGGTTCCTCTCGTTTGCATAGCCAGGCCAGTAGTCTCCCATGCTTGTCCACTTCTGTGTGTACGTTTTGGGTGTACTTTGCATAGTCAAGTTTCCCCAGTCTGCAATGTCTTCCTGCCACAATTTTATCAGTTTTGCCCCCTCCTCTTTCCCTTCTACTAGCATCCTTTCTTCCTGTTCTATGTCCCTTTCCGTATTCTCAAGTGACCTCTGTATTTCTGCTCTCAGGCCTCCCATTCTGCCTATCGCCTCTCCCCTGATAACAACCTTGAAGGCTTCCCACAGTATTCCTGTTTCTTATACACTCCCCGGGTTGGTCTCAAAGTGTTCTTATATTTTGTCGCTCAGGTGGTCCCTGAAGCTATCTTCTAGAAGCGCTTCAGCCCTTAACTTCCATGTGGGTATTGGCGCCCTCAGCGCCGTCACATGCCAGTGTGCTATGAGCGGGGCGGGGTCCGACAGTACCCTGGCTTTGTACTCTATGTCTTCAAAGTTGCCCAAAGTCTCTGTTCCCATGAATATGTAGTCTAATCATGTGTGCGTGCCATGTGCGGCCAAGTAGTGCGAGTATCCCCTTTCCAGTATGCCTTTCTCTCCATATGTCCACTAGTTGTAGGTGTTCCAGCAGGTCCGCCAGTGCTCTAGCTGGGGGTGCCGGCTTCTTGTGTTGCTTATCAGATCTGTCTAGTTTGGGGTTTAACGCACAATTAAAATCACTGCCCTATACCCACATCACTCACCTATATGTAGCTTGTTTCAGGTATAGTGACTTAAAGAACAAGGTCGTGTCGTGGTTTGGGGCATACGTGTTGATCAGGCACACTTCCCTATTTTCTAGTATAACATGCACCACCAACAGCCTGCCGCCCTCATCTTTCTTGAAGTCCAGGAGCTGGAAAGGGACTGTGGGTGCCACCCACACAAGGACCGCCCCCCCTGGTGAAGAGTATGTTGAACCATACAATTTGCCCCCTCCCCCACTTCTTAGCAATTATAGCCTGCTTCTCCAGAGTGAGGTGTGTTTCCTGTAGCATCGCTATTTGTATCAGTTTCCTTTTCAAGTATGCATGTACCCGTAATCTCTTTATGTAGTTGTTTAGTCCCCTCTGCATCCATTAGTTCTTTGTTTGTCACAGATTAGGTTACTAGTAACCTCCCCAGTCCCCATACATCGACCTTTTGTCGAGGTCATTTTCCCGCCCCCTCCCCCGACTCCAAAAAGCAACCGTCAACTATAACCTTTTGTGAATTGTGGATAACTTGCCTAGCCGCATGTCGCGTGCTCTGGCGCAGCCGCTTCTCCTGCCTCCCTCTCCCCTCCCTTCCATCATCATGTGCTTGCCTTTGCTCTTCCTTGCCTTGTCTGGCATTTGGGACTTTGCTTCCACGGCCTGCAGCATGGGGGTTGCTTTGTGTGTGGGTGCCTCTCCTGGCAGTCCTTTAGTGTGCCAGTCCTGGTAGGATCAGCTCCCCCAGTCCCTGTACTTGCCACATCTCCTCTCCTGTCTCTGCACCTTCCAGGTCTTGCTCAGGGGTCTGCGCCCTGTGTTTAATATTGTTTGTTGTCCCTCAGGGCCTGGCCTGCCAGCCAAGCACAGTCACGCAGGCCGCTGTGCATGTGCGTTTATCTTTTCTGCGCTCCGGCGCCATCCTGCAGGGGCAGCCGCTGGTCTAATTGTTTTCCCCTTCCTGTGGTTTCCGTCGGGGTGCTAAAGCTCTCCAGCGGCCTGTCCCACACTCCGCGGGCTCCATTCCCTCCTCTGCTATTGTGGGTTGCTCCTCTCACCATGCAGGTCCCACAGCCCTCCCACGCTGTTGCAGTGCTCTCACTTCTTTTGCGCTTGCCTCCACTCGCTGGCGTCTTCCCTCGGTCTCCTCGGGGGTGCCAGCTACCGTTTTACCCCAGTGCGCTGTTGCTCCTCCTCCTCAGCTGAGACCTCGCCCGCCAGGTTTTGCTACTGTTCTCGCTTCCCTGTGTCGGGTCACTTCTCCAGCTGGTCTCTCGCACCGCAGTTGCTCCACAGAGGCTGCAGACTCAGGCGGTCCGGGTCGCCATCTTGATTCCAGCGCAATGCAACTTTAGAGGACTGTAGTTTCTCTGATTCGCTGCCTTATGCCATGAGGCTTCTCAGGAATGCTCCTCAAGTCCTGCGAGACGCATCCGTGTGATCAGCTGGACGGATCTGTTGCTGCTAAAGGATCTTCTGGAGCTGCCCCTGCTGCCTCACTCCATGGCAGCTGGCACACAGTCCTGAGCACAAAACACTTAGTCTTAAAAAAGGAAATAGTGTCCAAGTTCCAACTTCTTGCATAGTTCCTGGGATAGAGCACCAAGCTTGATTCTTCCAATACCACTAGGTTACTTCTTGGTCCAGATATTGATATGCTCTGGGTGATCGCCTTCAATGGTTCCTAAAATATAGTTGCACCACATGTCAGCAAGTATTACTCCTTACCTTTAGGGGATACCTTAATGGCAGGGGTGTCTCTGCACCACTCCTACCCCCACACAACCCCAACAGGGCAGCTTGTTAGGCTGAAGTTATTCCAACCCCCACCTGCCTTCATGGCCTTGGCATACACCAGGCTCTGGCTTGGACTCCCGCAAGCTCCTGCCAGGGTCTCTGTTACAGCCCCAGTTAACCGAAAACACTTCTTATGACAATATATGGGTTAAGGCCCCCAGGAGGTTAGCAATAAATCTACTCTCTTGAGTTTTCTGGCACTTGTGAGTACTGAGCTATATAATGCTCTGTAAGACATGACTCCTTGGTATCTCCTTTGCCCCCTCTTCTACTGCTTCACACCTTTGGACCACTGTCCTACTTCAAAGTCCATTTTCCAAGGCCAATTGTCCCTGTCTTGGTTTGTCTGGGCATGGCCAGAATGCCAGATGCTTTCTGCGGCATTACCAACACCCCTGCACTGATGTTCGTTCTTGCACACTCCCCCACGCATGAACCGCGATGCACCTGCAGCACGGACGAGCACCAAGGACCCGACTCCACAGCTAAAGGTAAGAAGAGCTTGCCCTCTTCTGGACCATCATCTAACTATGTGGCCAAGATACATGTCACAGACTACCAGACAGCTCATCCCTCAACGCTATGCCTGTCATCGAACAGCAAAGCAACTGATATGAGACCGATACTGCTACAACTGCCCCCGCTCTTCCCCCTTCAGAATCTTGCCGCCCATCATGATGCTCCTGACCTTCCCAATACTAAACCCCCAGAAGTTCCTGCCACCACTAGTGGAGCAGCTCCTGCTTGACAGCTACACCAACTCCACCTGTAATATTTGACTTGCACCACCCAGCCATTCCCCTACCTCCCCCCACAAGAGTACTTACCAAAGCCCCACAGGAACCCATCCAGCCACCGACCCCCACAGAATTCTTACCTGTGCTACACAGGGATCACACACTAGTGAGACCTAAGCCTGGCAAAGCGCCTCTGCGACTTGAGCATTACACTAATCCACCTGCAAGACCACCAATGTGCCACAGTCCTTGCTCCACTACTCCCCACTCCCCACCACGGCATTCTCAGACCATGACTGAACACTTGGCAGCCCAATCCTCTGCTACCCACGGCCTTGCCTACCGATACACCCCCACCCAAGACTACTCCCCACCCTTACCTCCTAGAACCAGAACACTCAAGCCACTCTTACCCTCACCTAGGGAAACGACGGCACCCGCTCCGTGTCTGCACTAGGACCCCCACCCTGGCTACACAACTCACTGTCGTGGCCTGTGACATGCAAAGCCAGAATTAATAGGCTGTCCAACAGAACTAACCCCACTCCCGCCAGGTGCCCCGACCTACCCATTACCCGCCCCCCGCTAATGCTAATCCCCCCCCACCCCCTACAACGCTCAGCTTCCAACTACGTAGAATCTGCCTGGCTCTCTCAAGTGTGCCTTGCTTAAACGTCCGCTCACTCAGAGACAATGCCACAGCAGTCCATGACCTCATAATTGACCAGAACCTATACTTTTTCGCAGTCACCAAATCGTGGCTCCACAATGTCTCTTGTCCCCTCCTCTCACTGCCATCCCATGTAACTACACCATCCTTAGAGCAGACAGGCCTGCCACACCAGGAGGTGGAGTTGCCCTTATTACTAAATCATCCCTCAACTTTAGAATGATTGACACCCCACTTATACTAGGATACAAATTGCTTCTCACAAAACTCACTATCAATCCCACGACAACCTTTTGTTACTATACTGGCAACCCAACCCCCACACTTGCCCAGAGATCAACCATCTGCTGCTATTAACCCCTCTCATTAAGCCCACCAACAAATGTATTATTCTGGGAGATATCAATCTGGGCTTCAATGACCCCGATGGCCTCAAAGCTGCTGCACTGGCTAAGCCCTTGAAGACATGAATCTCCTTCAATATGTTTCAGCCCCGACTCACAACAGAGCGTACTCTCTTGACTGGATACGCTCAACTAACCTGCTCCTCGACATCTCACCCGTCCAGTCGGTGTCCTGGTCGGACAACTCCTTGATAGAGTTCAGTATTCCATTACCACATCAAACATCCAAACCTACCACACCCGCTGTGTCCACCCTTATAGCTTAACACCCGTAAACTGACAATCTACTGTAGGGCCCACGCTACAGACCCTATGTGCCAATGTAGACCCCAGCTGCAATGATCTCAAATACCTCGCTGACCCCACACACAGCCTCCAAACCGCCATGCATCAGCATGCCTCACTTAAACCTAAATTACTCAGACCCCATACACGATCCAATCCCTGGTTCACGGATGAGCTCACCTCGCTCCAGAGACAAAAAAAGAGCTCTTGAACACCTCTGGAGGAAGCAGCCTGCCCCTCTGAACCATGCTAATCTCACAAACTTCTCCAACACCTACAAGCACACTCTAATTACTACCAAAGCCGACAACACACGCATCGCCAATGCCAGCTCATATACAAAAGAACTCATCAAGATCCTCGAAGAGCTTGGAAACCCAATAACTACCAACTCTCAGTCACGCACAGATAAAGATTGGTGCGCTACTATACAATCGGCCCTCCTAAATAAACTGGAGACCCTGAGAACCAAAATCAACATTTAAAAAAATAAAATAAAAAAAGACTACTAACGGCCAAACTACACTGCCTAGAGGCTGAAGTTTTGCCACTGCCCCTCACCACACCTCTGATCACCCCTTTCTCCTTCTCACAAGTAGCACATACAGGCGTTATCAATGCATCCAAGCCCTCCACCTGTAAGGGTGACACCTGCACCGCTCAGATCTTTAAACTCTGCACCTCTACCCTCACCCCTTTCATCACCAATTTCATCAACACCTCCGTCGTCTCCAGCTCAGTCCCTGCTAGCCTCAAGGCTGCTTGGGTAAACCGTATCCTAAAGAAACCCTCGCATGACCCCATCCTCCCCACCAACTGCTGCCCTATCACCTCTGTACCCTTCCTCCTTGAGATTCTTGACTGCATAGCCTACCACCAAGTACAGCACTACCTTGAATACCACAACCTATTAGGTGCAAGACAATTGGGCTTCAGCCCCAAAAACAGCACTGAATCATCTTTACTGGACCTCAAAATTCAATTGGACACTATCCGAGACTTGCGTAATTTGGCCCTACTCTTCCTGCTCGACCTATTGGCCCTACTCCTCCTGCTCGACCTATCGGCAGCGTTTCACCTGGTGGATCATGATCTCCTTCATACCAACCTCTGCGCCAACTTCCACTTCTCACTGCAGCTGCAACGTGGATCAAATCGTTCCTCAGCGAACACACCTGTAGGATCTCCATTGGGGACACCGCCGCTGACCCTATCACGGTCCCCATAGGAGTGCTGCAAGGCTCCTGCCTTTCCCCCACTTTATACAACACCTACACCAAACCCCTTTTCGACCTGCTTAACTCTCGATATAAGGTACACCAATTTTGCAGATACCCAAATCCTTATCCCCATCTCGGGAAACTATGAGGACTCAGCAACAGTAAACAAGGTATACATTGTGCAATCTTGGATGGCTACTCGCAACCAGTGTCTCACTGACAACAAAACGGAGATCCTAACAGTAGGCTTTGCTCGTCACCTCAAATGTTTAGATCCCCTCCTTCTCCTCTTTACTCATTGATGGCACCACTATCCCGGTCTCAAAGCTTTTGAAAACACTAGATATCCACCAAGATTCAGAACTCACGAATAACTAAATCAATGCCCTAGGCTCTTCTACCGCTTACACCGCCAAGCTCATCTTCTTGAGAAGACAATTTCTTTCCACAGAAAAGTGCCTCATGCTCTCCAGAGCCATCCTCCTCAATACATTGGATTACTGTAATGTGTACAGGAGGGCGGAGCGACCAATGACGGGCCCATGGGATCAGAACTCACCCTCAAGTACTTTAAGACGAGATAGCTGCACCTTGAGGTGGTTGGGGTGCGGGGTTCTCCTACTCCAACACCAATCAATAAGGACAACTCAATGGTTTGGCAAAGGGAAGTCTGTTTAATGACAAGTACAAAAAACGGGGAAACAATAGGAAATCATCAGTGATACAATCCCCTGTCTCGCTCCAACTCCCGAATTCTTCATTCAGACAGCAATAGTTATAGCAAATTCTCGTAATCATTGACGTGTAACACTCAAAAGTTTGTCATGCAATTCTATTGATTAAAAAGATAACTTAAGTCTAGGCACTATATCTGTATATGGTAACGGAGTGTGAGGATTGGATAACTCTTATCGGGCGGGCGTCTAAGCCCATCCCTCTACATCACCCGTGGTAGACGTCACTAAATGTATGACGTCTCATTGGTTCTACTAGCTATAGGACCCTTGATTATTTGGTCCATTGTGATTGGGTCGGTTACACCCCTAGGCATAAATCTCCACTTTAATTAGCAGCATGCAGAATGGTCACCCAGATGCGGTATGCCGCAAGATTCACCCTGCCTCCCTTCCATCAATCAGTACCTTTAGGGCTATGTGTCAATTACTTGGCTTAGGTTGGCCTCGAAACTGAAGCTTATCAGGAAAGGTTATGGCATCCTCTGGTTTTGGGTGACATCAGACGTTGGTACCTCTTCGTGCCTGGTTGGTCACGTGTTAGTACACTGTGAATCTGCTTCATTTTCCCTCTATTTGCATATTTGATTTTCCCTCCGGCCTCGCCACCTGCCTGGTCCTCCTTATCTCGACCTTCACGGGGCAGGCTGCTATGCCGCTCTCCTCCCTTCCTTGGGTGACCTCGAATTCCCAGGCATGAGCTGCTTCTTGCTAAGTTTCGATTCCGCTCTTTCGTCTGGCTTTGTGCTGGTATACTAATCCTGGCTTGTTTGTCCCCTACCATCCTGGGCTTAATTCTGCTTTTGTAAAATGGATTCGCACTTGTACAATGTGCTTCTTTGAGGTAGATGTATAGTTGGCGCTTGCCGCTCTACTCTTCTATTAAGCATAGCAAGCAGTACCGTTTCCTTAGATTCTTGTGTTCCAAGCCCATTTACAGGCGTTAACCAGTTGCGTATCTTCATCCTGTTTTATGGTTACATGTCTTTATAGTTCAGCATTGTTTCTCCTTTTAAATCCATTATATAATTATTCCTTACATTTCGTCTTTGCGTGTCATCATTTGATTGTTGTTTCGTTCATCTGAACGTCTGTCCGGGCCCTTGTGTCGTTACCATTCGCCTTCAATTTAGGCCCTTTGGGTCTCTTCGGGGACAGTTTGTAAGTAGTCTTCATTTCGTGTCAGTTGCTGGTACGGTTGTCTCAATGGGTACCGTGCTGCCCATGGTTGTCTAGTTATTGGCACTTCAACAGGTATTGCTCTTCTGATGGGCACTGGGCAGAGCCCTAGTGCTACTCTCTGTTGGTTTATTTGCTCCTCATACGTCATATCTCGGCGAGTATGTTCCTGGTATTTCAAAATGGGTGGCTGGAGTGCAGGCCATATCTGGGACCTCCTCTACAAATGCACCACCACAAAATATATTGACAAACTACAACTCAAAATAAGCTCCTCTGCGCAGCCATGGGCCTCAAGCGCTCTCGGCCACCAGACGTAATGTACACTGGCTCTCTATCAAAGCCTGTATTGAATTCAAGATCCTGACTCTCGCACACAGATGCATAAACAAAGTGGCCCCACTCTACCTCAACGACTGTTCAACACCGAAACGCCATGTGTGTCATCTACGATCCTCCACCAGCCTCACTCTGGACACCCCCAGATTGAATTGTAAAACGGTGGGAGGCGCCAGTGTCTGTTTCAAGACCCTTTTCTTTACAACTCCTTTCCTGCTGACCTCAGAGATGAACACTCGTATACAAGGTTCAGAAAGCGTGTTAAATCCTGGCTTTTTAACAAATACGACTAACACTACTAACATGTTTACTTCTCATGACCGATTACTTGCATTACCTACACTTGTACAAACAGTGATAACCGCAGGTCTGGGCGTCACATAAATGTAATAAATAAAAAGAAACATGCCCCTGCACTTCTTCAATATTCCAGTGTATTGCTTTAAAAGCCTTATTGTGCAGCATTGCTTTAAAAGTCTTATTGTGCAGGGAAATATAAGGCCATTTTTTTCCATTAGGGTAGCACTGTGATACTGAGGGGGACTCTCTGTCACCCCTCCCTCTATACCCTGGTTTTACTTATTTAGCTAATTGCACCTTGGAGTGGAGAGCGAGGATTTAAAACCCTGATCTGCCATCTTCCATCAGGGGAAAGCTCTTCCAGCGGTGCAAGGCTCTACTTGCTAGCTCTTCACAGACCAGGGCACAGTGCTTTCCCCAATTGCGTATCGGACGGAGGCTTGCAGGCACCTGCGCCTCCTGCTTATGGATGACTGATGAGCCCCAGTCTGCCTTCCTCAAAGTCGTAGAGATGCTCACAATGTTGTAATGGTGTGTAATGCAGGGTGCGCCTTCCTTTGAGCATTGCAGCGGTCACCTATCTGACGGTTTCTGATCCTCTGCCCCTTTTAGCAGCCAGAGGTGGGAGTGGCATGTCGTTCCCGCAAATAAGACATACAATGATCGCCCACTGGTGACAGACCTGTAGGAGCAGGGGTGTGTGTGTGTGTGCGTGTGTATGTATGTATGTATGTATGTGTGTGCGTGCGTGTGCGTGTGCGTGTGCGTGTGTGTGAAGGGATACCTTTGTTGTGTAAATAAGAATACATGTTTATTTTTAATATAACATTTACTGTGTAACAGTTTCTTTGGACTATTGTATTTACTAGGTTCAGTGTACTTAACTACAGCTCACATCTACTTCCTATGATCAGCCTGGCTGCCCTGCCATTCTACCAAGGTCCGTTACCCTTTGTCAAATCCTGCCATTATATAGAGTGACAAAATCAGTATCCTTACGCAGTCACAGGGCACAGAGGGCCCCAAACTATCCCTTCCCACTCATATAAGATTTCTTAAAAACTCAGTTCTTGTCCGATATGCATGTTGGTAAAGTACTAATTTGCCAGGTGAGCCAAAAGTAGCTCCTAGTAGCTCTGTTGGTTTTAAGCTAGCTAGGCTCTCCTAGACCAGAAGCAGGAGCTAAATAGCTCCCTGCTCCCCTCAGTTTCAAACCATGTATTACATCCCTGAAAGTGTGCTAGTCTAACTGTACATTTGATTTCTAGACAGAGACCAATATCCCCAATAGATGGGATACCTGAATGAGTATAATTGAATCCCTTCATACACCCATTGCCTAAATTGTTCCAAAACAGAAACCTCCTTTTCCTCTTTAGAAAAGAAAGTAGCCATACATTTTTATTATTATTTATGTATTTATCACGCGCCACAGCCTGAAGGCATCAGGGTGCATGTTAAGGAGAGTGCCAAACGCAGACAAACACAAAGCAGAAGCTTTTAACCAGGATGAATTTTTGTTAAATAAGAAGGTCATCAGACGCTTCCGGAAAGTAAGGAAACCGCTCTCCCTACGCAAATCTGCTGGCAGTCCATTACAGGACCAAGCAGCCTAAGTAGGAAAGGACCGTCCTTTCCCACTTACCTTCCTAACCCTAGGGCAAAGGAGTCAAAAAGTATCAGTGGATCTAGTCGTTCTTCTTTGGCTTTGAACGCTGTGGCTATACTTAAGGTAGGTAGGGGCAGTACCATGTAAGCACCTACGTGTGCTGATCTCGAAAGAGACTCGCAAAAGCACTGGCGACCAGTGCAGTTCTCTCCTGGCTGAAGTAATGAGCTCCTTTCTGGTGATATTCTTAATTATGCGTACCGCGTCATTTTGGAGCACCTGGCGCTTTTGAACATTGTTTTTATTGGCTGCGCCTAAAAGCGCGTTGCAGTAATCCAGTCTGGGCATTATAATGGCCTGGACTAATGTTTTGCAGTTTTTGTTTGTCACAAATGGCTTTACAATTCTCAGCAGTTTAAAATGGTACTGCAGTTTCTTAGTGAAGCAGTCTTCCTGGGCATCCATTCCTAGTGAGCTTTCCAGCATCACACCCAAAGTCTTGATTTCATTTTGGGTTGCTATGTGTATGCGATGACTATCAACCAAAAAACGAGCAAAACCAGGGTCAGGTTTCGCTATAGTTTGGGGGGATCTGTATCTCTGTCTTTGTGCTGTAAAGACAACGTTTATTTGTCGTCATCCAGTCTTTAACCAGTTTGTAATTTTTTTTTAATCATCTCTGAGTCTGCCTCATGATCGCTGCTCAAAACAACAGCTGTGTATCGTCAGCGTAGTTTGTGAATTTCATCCCAAATATTAAAAAGTGCTGGCGACAAACGGGCACCCTGTGGTACCCCACAAGTGACAATTTCAGAATTCAAAGAGGCTTGTTCGGAACAGATTCTAGACTTTCTGTTGGAGAGGAAACCTTCAATCCATTGAATGCCTTCAGGGGAGCATTAGCCCAGGGAGGGTAGGAGGGCTAAGAGTTTTGTATGATCCAAGAGGTCAAAAGCTGCTGAAATATTCAACAACATCATCCACTTGTCTGGAGGTCCAAAAGTGCATCTTCGGTGCTGTGATTAGGTCTGAAACCAGAAAGTCTAAAATGCAAAACGCCAACCTTCTCCAAGTGGTCTTGTAGCTCCATCATGACTATTTTATCTACAATTGTTAACAGGATGGAATATTAGTAACGGGCCTAAAATTATTTGCATCTTTCGGGTTCAGACCTACTTTTTTCAGCTAAGGAGTAACAGCTACGTTTTTTACTTTAAATCCTTCTCCATATCTGGGATAAAGATAGGGAAGAATTTAAACAAGGGACCATTGTCCGAAGAAGTTTTTAAAATTTGACCAGGTGGTGTACAGGAAGCAAGTTCTAAAATGATTTTCTCGTGGGATTTGGAAGTTTTCTTAGCAAATGCTTGCTGCTCATGTATACAATCCTCAGTAGTAGGTGAGAATATGTCAGCTTTCAAATTAGTTTTTTCTAGACTTATCAAGATTTCCCAAAGTTTTTTTTAGTATTGTTGCCCGAGTTTTCAGTGTCCTCGTTAAAGTAATTTTTCTTAGCTTTGTATACCCTTTTCTTGTACTGCTTCTAAATTGTTTTCCAAGTACATTTATTAATCTCCGTTTTATTTTGAATCCAACAGCGTTCTGCCTTCTGCTTTTCCTGCTTAAGCATAGTTGGCTCCGATGAGAACAAATTGTGGTGGTTAGGCTTATCCCTAACAAACGTAGTCTTCATTGGTGCTACGACATTTAACAGTCTGCAGGTCCTCAATATATGTTGCTGCCAGTGTCTGAGGGGAATCCAAGTGAGAGGTTTTTCCATAATATCTAGTAAGCATTTGTCCAGGTCCTGTGGCCTTATCCTCTTTACATTTCTGCTAGTAATGTTCTTCAATGCTTTGCATTGCAGGCCTATTTTTCTTGCAGGATGATCTTAAAATTGACAGAGGCAAATTTGCAGCCTTCTTGAGGCTACCGAGTCAAAAACATTTCCCTAAACATGCGTGGGTGCTTTGTTATGGACAATAATATAAAAGTTTTTCAGAGTTTGTCCCAAAAGGAGGGCTTCTTTATCCACCTTGTTTCCTCTCCATCTGTTAATGCCTCCCATCAGCAGGGTGGATGAGTTTGGTTTATTGAAACATTTGAGGGTACTCATAAGATCTTCATTAAAATTGGGCATCTTATTAGAAGGGTGGTAAATTAGGATCACATTGGTGCAATGTATCGGAGAGGAGGTGGTTTTGAGATGTAGCATCTCACATCCCTCGCAGTTAGTAGGAGATCTGAAAAACATAAGGTCTTCCCCAACACTGAGCGCAACTCCCCCACCAGCCTCAACCTCTATTCTGCCCAATAAATGTGTGTCCTTTTGGTGTGGCTAAATCAATAATAGGTCCTCTTGAGTCTTAACCACGCCTTTGAACCACGTCTCCGTAATCGCCATAATGTCGATCTTTTTGTCTAGTATATAGTCGTGGACATCAATCGCAGACTTTCCCCAAGAAGCGGGTATTGAGAAGAGAGATTTCTAATGTAGGTCTATCAAGAGAACACAACTTAAGTAGGCTGGTATTTATATCTTCCCCATATATATCCATAGACAGGATAACATCTATTTCAATAGATGCCTTATAGCAAGAAGGCGGCTCCAATATGTAATCCTCTTGTGTCAGAGGCATATCTGGTGGGAGGCTTTGATTGTGTATTTTAATTTGTCTTTCATTCAGCAGTCCTGTTGTTGCAAAGTAATGCCCATCCTAGAACTACTATCAGGGCTACCTCTACCTGCAACAGTGTTGTGTAAACACGTTATGGTGTTATTTCATATCACCAATGTACATTTTCAGGTATTTTTGAAGAATCGCTTCTTTAGTTAAGTTCTTTCTCCTCGGGATAAATGCCATATCTTTGGGGGAGAGTCAGGGAAGTAACAAAAAGAGACTAGTAACTCGGAACACACCTTATCGTAGTTACCCAGCTACACAGTAGACCCGGACTGGCACAGACCAGCTCGTTTCTCCTGCGCCGGCGCTCCCACACCCGATTAGCAAAGTAATCGTCTGCGAGGACTACAAAGCTGCTGGGAAATGTAGTTTAAGATCCAACTAAGGTCAGCCGCAACTAAAATACAGATAAAAACCTGGTATAAGCGGCGCTACAGTTACAGTTGAAAATATCCCCAAATAAAAGCAAGTTTACAAGATAAAAGCCCCTCAGTTCCCACAGTTTCCTAAAAGAAAACGAGAATGATTATTAGCAGCAAAGGTTACGAAATGTCAAAGAGCATGACTTTTCTTATCCTAACCACCTCCATATTTTGGAATATGAGCATCTGGAGACTGCCCTTGTAGCAGTGCGTGGTATAAATCAACATAACATATGTATACATGTTGGCATGCAGAAGGGTAATGAGACAGCATCCCAAATTACCAGGATCCTTGATAGATAACACCCTTTTCACTTTCACATAACCTGATAGTCCACATTGTTGTTGATTGCATTTCCCCTTCTGACGACCACAACAAAAAAACATTGAAACACAATTTGTGCTACACATGCTGTCGATATGCCACATTAGGGGAGAGGGTTTTAGAAGATGGGTTTTTATCCAAAAAGGAACACAAATTCATTAATTATTCGGTGGGCTGTGTTCCCCTCTTCTATACCCTCCTGATGTTCCATAAAGACACTCTAAATCCCCACAGGATGGCCTATTGTGTCCAGGTGTGGTTTGATTCTCCAACCACTGTCATAATATATTGACTTTTTCCTAAAACCAATTGCTATGGCCACCCCGACTTTCTTGTTGGACTCTAGAGATGTTATCACCAGAGTCAAAGGTCTACCATTTGATTCATCTGAGCAACTCTTGGTTACTATGGACAGAGGCGTTTTATACAAATATCCCTCAAGAAGAAGCGATACGTAGCCTTGAGATCATGTCAAAAAGACGTGCAACACCACACAACGTACAAAGAGTTTTGGATTGCATGTGCATCACTGGTGCTGTAAATAGTTTCATGTTTAAAGAAGATTATTTTTTGCAGTGCAAGGGTACGGCTATGGGTTGCAACTTTGCACCCAATTTGCCCATTATCTAATTGAAGAACAGGTCATTCTAAGTGGTGCAAATCCTTTCTTCCAGTCTGTTTCATTGTACCGTCGGTATATTGATGATATTTTAATTATCTGGAAAGTGGATATAGAGAGGTTGAATCAATTTGCAGATTGGATGAATCATATTAATCTGAATTTACACTGCACATATGATCATTCTGCACAGAGAACATCCTTTCTGGATTTGTAAACGTTCAACCAAGAGGGTGGCATCCAAGTGGAATTATTTAGAAAGGCCACTGAAAGAAACGCTAGTCTACATTTCTGTAGCCAACATCCCAAAAGTCTATTACAAAATGTACCTTATGGTATGTTCTTGTGGCAACGACGGAACTGCACAGACATTTCTAAGTTCAATATGCATGCAGACATTTTGCAAACCAGACTCATGGAATGGATCTATAAAAAAAACTGGTTGCTGGCTGAGGTGGGAGGTTGCCTTTCATCCTTACGGACCAGCCGTGATAATGGTTTTACCATTAAGCTGAATTAACATCATTGCTTGGAAGTGATTTTATGCACTATGGTGTGTGCCGGTGCGGATGATTGGAAATGTGCGCCGTCTGCTGGCTCTGGCGTGAGGCTGTAAATGTACTGCTTTGTTTTTAATTAACGTGTAGAAGTGACCAGGCGGTTTGCTACGAACTTCGGAGTCATGTGATTAAGGCAGTGCCGTATAAAAACAAACGAGCAAGATGTGCTCCACACCAACACAATCAGGGGTGTGTGGCGGAGAGGCTGAATTTTCCCACCCAGGAGCAGGAACACCCTAAGTGTTTGTTTTCCAGCATAGTCACTCAATCGTGTGAGCTTCTTACTGACAGTTTAGTGTCACAGATGGCTTCATACCCAACTGACATCATACCAGGAAACAAAATTTAAAAGATTACGCCCGTTTTCATGCAGCATGTGGGCAAATACAGCACTCATCTTGAAGGATGTTTTAGACATAAGAATATATATGCCCCACAGCACACAAATTAAAATCCATCTTGCACTTGCAGAAACAATTTTTAAATCTCTCGCATGATTGAAATCTGTGGCGAACTTGTAAAATGCAGCAAGGCTGAAGTCAGCAGAGACACGGGTGCTGTGTGTAATTAAAGAACACTGATTCCATGGCGAGTACAGCTACCTGAACAATATTAATCATGCAGCACACACGATTGAAACTGGCTTTTTAGAAACGTGGCAAAGGCTAAGCCTGATGGAATTGCAATGTGTTTTTTCCATTGGCCATGTGGGTGATATTGAATCTATGCTCCAGTCCACACCTGCAAATGAGCAATAGACGTCCACTGTATCAGGTAATCCCTTCACACATTTCTTAAGACAGTATTAATGGCCTTCGGCAAATTTGTTTCTTTGGTCATTCATAGTCTTTTGGTAATTCATGCACCTTGGTAGAATTGCACTGAAATGGTCTTGGTTCAATTAGTAAACTTGGACACAGTGTTGGGCCTCTCGTTGTTGTGCGGTCGTTGGGCTGTGGCTTGGCATTGTGGCACTTGGGTTCTTCGGGGACCATTGGGATTCACCATATATGTTCCTGAGCAGATGAAAATTTAAAATGATGGCAAATGCTCTTCGTGTCTTTTTAAAAGGTAATTTAGTATGTATTATGTAGGTTAATGAAGTATTTTATGACACATTTTTTTTAGGATTATTCTAAGTTCCCTGATGAAAACGTGGTCAAATTGTGCCAAAACGTCGAAACTGGTTAGCCATGTCCAAATGTCTAGAAATGGGATTACAAAAATTAAATAGTACCCAGTCTAGGATATATGTACACCTGTTCATTGTATTGTTATGGTTCTTTCTTGGTTTAGCTAATTGTGTGTTTGATTGTGAAGAGTGGATGCAGATATGGATATGCTTGTTGGTACTGAGGTAGGCTGCCCAGTACAGATCTGAGAGAAATGTTTTTTCATTTTCCTGCACTGAATTGTCCTGGATTTATTCATGATTAAATCCATATTTTTGTATTACTTAAATAATGTTGATATTTTAGTAAAGTGTCCACTGGATTAAGAAGATACAGAAATAGTATAACAGAAGAGAGAAATCCAGAGAGTGGGGATTCCTGCTCTTCAGTTTTTTCGATCTGCTACAATAGCCAGATACTTACACCATTTGCCATTTATTGCCATTGTACACCCATGTACGTGACAATTTCCTAAACACTGCCATCAAGTGGCCAGGCACTCGCGTCACTTGTCAGAAGTGGGAAATGGGTAGGGCGGGGGACGAGAGCATCAACACTGCATTCACCTTCAGTGTCCTGGTTGCCAGCAGGGTGACCGCGATCTTTGTGTACCTCACTCCACTGCAAAGACTGTTTCCTACATGAATGCATCCCCCAATGTCTATTATACAGCTTATAGATCAGCAGCTCAAGAATACCACACAACATAGCCCTTAGCATTCCAGGGAATGTGCTCTTCCTTGAACCCTGATTTCCTTGTTCTCCCAGGAGTTAAACTACCTAGGGAATTTAAGGGGTGTTCGTCTGACAGTGCCCCCAACTATTCCATCCCACTCATCATAGTCCTGGACTCCCATGTAAATGTATCATCTCTGGAATGGCCTCCTTTCCCCCCTCAGACTTGAGCCGGATCTTCTTAAGTTCCAGAAACTTCTCAAGACTTTCCTTTTCTCCTCTTCCTTCATTCTCCGGCTGCAGTGCGAATGTTTCCCTCTGCCGCGGCGACCTGGGCCTGGCTCCTCCAGAGTTATACAGGAGCCAGAAACCCCCCCCACCCGTGCCCTCAGCATCCCTTGCCAGCACTACCTTTGGACTCCCTTCCCCAGACTAGCCCTAACCTGGTCCACCCTATCCTCTGCACTTACCCTCCCTTCCCCCACCCTTTTTCCCCTTGAACTTGTCTTCTTGGCTCCCCCAGCACTTGCCTTCTTGGCCCCCCTAGTACTTAGCCTCCACACCCCCTCCATTGGGCATCTCACTCCTGCAATTCTCCCTTTACCCCCAACCCCTGCACTTAGCACGTTGTTCTTGCACTTGCACGGTAGGATTGCCACAAGGCCAATATAACCATTTTTGTTGTTCTTCCTATGTTACCCTCCCCGATTTGTCTTGTGGCGCCCGGAAACACTGGTGTATAGGTGCCATACAAATGCCAAATAAATAATTAAAACAAGAATGGCTGGGGGGGGGGGGGGAACAGAGAGGGCATGTCTGCTGAAAGAAGAGACGGGCAACTTGACTTCTGGGACCTCTCAACAAGTCTAGTTCTCTATACATCTGGCTCCCTAAATGAGCACTACCTTACTGGCAAAAACAGGTTTCTTGTCATTGCAATCCTCCTCCGAACTCCAATATTTCCTCCGGCTCCACCACATCTACATGGCATTCTGAAGCTGCACGAACAGATTGCTAAACACAATATTAGAAAACTACAAGCATTACCATCAATCCCACACACCATTAAAAACGCATGCAATTCACTGGTGACAAGACTAAAACAACAAACCACGCCATTAGAATTAAAGTATGGAAGGTGTACAGGAAGCATAAAATGAGAATGGTGTTTGGCTACTTTCAAGGCAGGCCTTCATCCCAACAGACCCTGACCTGGAATGTAACTTAATTTTTGCGTTTGATATTTTATAAAAAACACACCACAAGTTGGAGACACTAATCTTGAGAGTTCAAAATGTACAACTACTTTCATTGCATACTAAACCCACATTGCAAGACCAATTTTACTACCACTAGCTCTAAGTTCCCCAGCATAAGGCATTTTCTTCATCCAAGATGCGACTTTTAAATGCGTTAACTGGATATTCAATTGATATTGCCATGGCGCTCCTTCACTTGCATAATGTAAATGGTAAAGGACCTTACCAACGTCCTTCCTTCCATCTCTATCTTCCGTTGGCCACTCAGGATCTTATGGCCAACTGTTCCTTGAACACAGTAGCCTGGCATTATGACCTAGAAAAGAAGCTTCACATTATAAACCAGCTGCAATTAACACTTCTCCATACTACCCATATTTGCAATCAGTGAACATGAAAACCCCCCACTAAATGCAAATGTGTGTGGAAAATGTGCAAAACTAACTATGCAGAACATCGAATAAAACAGTCAGTGGGACTGAGTTGCATCATGCCAGGATTAACAAAACAGTGTATTGACAGAGATTAAAAGTACAAGAACTGTTCTTATAGGGGGTAGATAGGCAGTGCTCGGATGATGTCTTGTGTTGGATTAACAAGGTGCAGAACAGTTCAACTCTAAGTGGAACTGTTGCGTGAATCAAAAAACCCTGAAAGAGTAGGTCAGAATGATGTGCATGGGAAGTGTTAACATTTAGCAGTTTCTGGCCTGTACCAATGCACCTTAATATTCACGAACATGTGTGTGTTTCCGGGTTAAACATTTTTTAATTTGACATATTATGTCATTAGCCATTCATCCAGTTAATCATAAAGAAAGGGTTTCTAAAACTGTTCATACCTTTTGTAATCAAAGTTCAACAACACTATTATCCTATTATTTTTTTAAACATTTCAAAGTTGGTTAGGACTCTATGAATGATCCCGTCCCTATGACTTCATCACAGCTTTCTGGGGTCTATCACTTGGAAACACCCTTGCGCAAAGACACCCACAATAAAACGAGAAACCATACGATTGCAACAAATGCAGGAAAAGATTTAGTAATACAGAGCATCTGAATATTCATGCGTTTAAATGCATCAGGCATAACCGCTCATTAATACACTGGATGAGGGAACAGCACCAGCCATAAGATATACCATAATATCCATATGGTTCTATGGCTCTTTGCCGACATGAGTTTTTTCAATGTAATTTTTACCGAACAAATGACATCGAAGATAACTGGGGAGCGGGGTCCCTGCCCCAAGCCCTCCTTCCCTATATTTATCTCCCTCCCCCAGCCCCCTTTCCCACCCCTTTTATCCACTTATCCCCCTTAAATATTTTGATTCGTTTTTTCAATGTAATGTTTTCGGTAAAAGTTACAAAGAAAAAACTGATGGGGATGAATAAACGCAATACCATCCATACAAATAGAGAGAGGTGGTAAAGTCTGAAAGGAAAAATCACCTACTACCAAGACCATGATTTCCATTCCTCTTTGTGGAAGATCTTTTCCAAAATCTCAACTAGGAGAAGACACTGGCAAACGTTAGGGAGATTTATCATTGTTATGCTTCACCCCCCCTCCTAGTGAGACCCCCAGCAGTTTCTGCTGGACTTCTGAACCTTTTTCTTTAATCCTGAATGAGTGGAGCCTTTTTCCACTCATTCATTCATTCATTCTTATGGGCCTTGGCTTTTGGAACTCTTTCCTTTGTGTGTTACTGTCCGATGGAGTTTACTTTCCTCCATATCTCTTAAGGCATATGTATTTTTACTATAGCAGCACACAGCTCCTTATGGGCAGTGTTGCTGGGTACCATTTGGAGCCTCCTTTGAGACTCTTTCCTATATCGTAGAGTAACTACAGTTGGTAAGGATAGAGAGATACTTCATATCTCTCCTAAAACTTAATAGTCTGAGAGATTGGCACACAACACCTTCTGTGGAGTGCCAACGGGATATTTAGTATGCCCTTACTCTCTGCTCCTGTGACTTTTATGTCCCATAGATAATCTCCTACTTATGGCTGGTGGCAGTGGACGTGTTCTACCAACTATTGTGTGAATTTTCCACCGCTGGCTATGTCCATAGCCCCAGTTATGCATAATAGAGTCACCCAAGTATTACATTGGTGGTTCCTTTCTTTTTTTGCAATTACAAGCGTGGCTGTACTTGGTCAGCACTTCTACTGTCCTGGGTGGGGAGGCTTGTGTGTGTGTTTTTGCCTTTGGCAGGAACCCTTGGGTGTCCCCCGCCTAGGCTCCAGTGTGTCTGGGCAGGCAGGAAGTGGGGATGGAATGTTTCACTCCCCTACCCGTTGTCTGCCGAGTGCCTGAATGGAACCAGATCCCACAGGGGGTCTGGCTGTCCTGATTGGACAGCCACCGCCCCTTTCGGTAAACTGCTGAGGGAGATTGCAGAGGAGTGTGTGCTGGAACTGTATAAAAGGTGAGGCTCCCGAGGTGAAAGGCAAGTCGACCACTGGAAACTGAAGTAAGCAAAGAAGACTACCAGAGATGCCTGCAGACCCTTTGCAACACTGAAGCGACCAGTGCTGTCCTGACCCCGTTTTCTGTGCGACAGATGAACTCTGAAGAGGACGACTCCTTCCCTTTGACTGGTGGGACAACCAGTCCCAAGATTAACTTTGATTTGAGCCATCTCCAGAGGTCCTGCAAGTTTCCAGAGCTGCAAAACCCCAATAGCAGGAGACCTGTGGCCCATTCCGAGTGCATTGTCGTGGAAAGGCTGAATTCGTCCAATTCTTTGCTGAGCCCTCAAGGGCACTCCCTAGATTCGATCCAACTCGTCCAGACCCCCTAGGCAGAGTGTGGGACTGTAAGAAGCGAAGAAACTGACCGAGCAAATCACGTCCTATATTGCTGCTGCAGAAAAGGCGCCAAAACCGCAGAGTGACCAGAGAAGTTTTTGAAAGCTGTGCCAGAGGTCCTTCCTCGAGACTGCTGCTGAGAGATCCTGTCCATTGCCCGGTCTTTCGTCCTCAGACCAAGGAATCCAGATGTGGGGTCCAGTGCTGTCACATTGAGGAGAATCCAGCTACAATCTTTTCTTCTAACCTAAGGTGCTGTGGGGAGAAAGGTATTGCTTACCTTGATCTGTGATGTTGCTCCAGAGCGTTGGAGTGCACATAGAGGTGTCCAGGGTAGCCCACTCTTACCTCCGACTCAAGCCCGTGCTTGTGTCCCTCTAGAGAGTCCTTAACAGGGTCTCAGACGTTGGTTTAATCTTGCTGCATCTTACAAGACGAGAGACTTTAAAGTATCGATAGGAACCTTTAGTATTCTGCTGCTTGTCAAGACTTTAGGCCCTCTCCGAACTGCCTTTAGCTAGGGTTGCGTTTTGGAACTTAACAGACTTGCTGTGTGAAGAAACTTGCTCTAGAACCTTAAGCCTTGCTAGTATAACACTAACCAACTATTTTGCTACCCAAAAGTCACTATCTTATATGTGTATGCAGAGTAAAATGTCTTTACCAAATTTCTGCTAAGATTCACAAGTGCTCGTTATTAGCGATAATACAATAGAAACGTCACTACTGTCAAAAGCTGTAACAAATGTTACAGTGAGCAACTACAATCTAAGCGGTGGCCTTTAAAAAGTATCAAAGTATTCCTAAGCATTTTGGTTTATTGTGCAAAGTATTTTAAAGTGATTCTTGTGTAAATATAATAAATCTATATTTTAATATATATTTCTGTGTGCTTCTTTGATGTGCATTACTAACTAGGTTCAGTTTACTTACCCACAGCTCTCATCTTCCTCCTATGATAGGCCTGACTGCTCTGCCACTCTACCAAGGTTCCAGCAGTAGTACAGACTGATACTAGAGTTGGGGATATACAAACCACTGGGATAGTTTTGTGAAGTCCTACCTTCCAGACGATTTGGGGAAAACCTCCCCTAACAGCAGGTCATGTCCAGACTAGCATGGGTTTATGGGCAATTTCTACACAACCCTCTGGTGAAGGGTTTGTAACCATCTAACCTGCTGGTAGAATACCAAACTCTGGTATGGTAACCACAGTAGAGCAGTCAAGCTTAACTTTAGGAATGAGGAAGGCTATCAGGGAGGTACAATTAATCCAAATAGACGCCACAACTGAATACACCACACTTGTATACTAAAACATAAACACTTATTATATTAACAAGATCTAGGTTAGAAAAGTAAGTACTCCAGCAAAACATGCTCATATCAAAGCATATTGCAGATATAAAAACAGTACATGGCCAGTTAAGGTCAAACACACTCCCTATAACTGGTGGCAGACAGAGCGCAGTTAAAAGTAGACAATAACACACACAATTATCATATTCAGGATCCAAGAAGCCACACAAGATTTGGTACAGTTTTCCTACTACAAAGTACTCACACAACACAGTGATAAAACAGAGGTTGAAAAACAGGGCAATACAATGTCCAACAAAGACAGGAGGACTGCCAAAGTCCAGTATATATTTTAGGTTTACACTACCAAAGCCAAAAGGGCATTTTAAACTCCAACGAGAGGAACAAAAGTAGCACACAGTGATAGGTTATATCCAGAGGCAGGAATGTAATACATAGATTTAAAAATCCCTAATGTTTCTGGGCTATTCACTAAAAATCCAGGACTCAGTGGGGAACTTGATGAACCATAAGAAAATACTACAAACATTTCACAGTTCAGTTTAGTACTTCACAGTGTCACTTGTAGCAGCCCTAATTTTGTAAAAGTGCCACATGGAAACCAATGGACTCGAGCCTGTAAGCCGACATGTGGTTGTAATGAAAAAGCCAGGTAAATCCTAGTTCCTCCCCACAGGTGTTGGAATGCAAGCAACCATCCCAGCCCAGGGGACATCAGAGAAGACCTTCAAGAAGAGATCCAGGACCAGCTACCAGATGCAGAAACCCGAGGACAGAATGCAGCCAAGTAGGATGCAGCACTCCATCAACATCAATAGGGTAATGCAGGTGAGGCACACCTGCAGAGATCTGGAATCAGGAACAGTTACCCAACCCATGACACAGAGGTAAGTAGTTACAAAACTGCGTCCTGAATATAATGTTCCATAAGACAGAGCAACCCAGTAGGTTACTACTTTTTATAGGGTGAAATGAAGGTTCTGGTCACCCAGAGACTTGCACCCTGAGCCAGCGACAACCCCTGAAGCCCAAAACAACAGCAAACGTCCTTCTCAGGCATAGAACCCCACCATTCAGAAGCTAACTCAGCAACTGAGATGGTTCCAGGAAGACTAATTATCTGAACACGTCCGATTTAGGCAGCTAAACAAGCAAAAATGGACAACAGTGATGGCGTCCCAGAACAACACTGAGAAGTAGATATGGCAGGGTCTTGGCAGAAGCTTCCAACAAGGTGGGAGACCCTGGGTGTAAACTATGGAAAAAGAGCCTGGAAAACGGTCCTAAGAGGGAAGGCTTGCCCAAGCAGATGAGTGGAACCAGCAGTAGGTCAAAGAAGACCCAGGAGGGAATCCCAGCTCTTGAAAACGTAGACTGGGGCACAGGCAAGAGATACCAGTATGGCCAAACCTAGTCACAAAATCAGCGTCCATTGTTTTTGGCAGCAAAATCGTCCATCAGGCAAGCCAATTATATTATAGTTCTAATTGGTTTTTCATAACGCACTCAATACCGAAGAGGTTTCTAAGCACAGACCTGGGATTCGAAACTGTGGCTCTGCGTGGTCTTGCTTTCAAGACGAGTGCGTTGCCACAGAGCTATACTACCCGTGAGCTATACTAACAAAGTTACTCACCGTAGTGACAATCTCACTCCTAGTCCATAGTCCCCTTTCCTCCATACTTTTGGGGACATTCCGTCCTGTGGGACGGGACCTGAGCACTTTTTGTAAAATCCATCAAATTGAAAAATGTGTCGTCCTCCTTTTACGAGGGGTACTGCACGTGGCCGTAACCCCGCCCTCCTGAGCTCCACCCCGCGTTTCGCCCTTCAGTCCTTTTCTATCACCAGGTCAGACGTTTTAAGCAATAATAGCGGATACTTATTAGAGGGGACGGCGGTCGGGCGTGTGGAGGAAAGGGGACTATAGACTAGGAGTAAGGTAGTCACTACGGTGAGCAACTTTGTTATACTCCTACGTCCCGCCCCCTTTCCTCCATACTTTTGGGAGATTCCCAAGCACTCCTAACAGGAAACACGGGTGGATGGAACCTCCCTACTGAAAAAGGTTTTTAAGAACAGCCTGGCCGGATTGAGCATCAGCCCTGGAGCTCAGGTCTAAGCAGTAATGCTTACAAAAAGCTGATGGGGAAGCCCACTCAGCTACTTTGGCAATGGTTTCCCAGGGAACATATTTCTGGAAGGCAACGGCAGCCGCCTTGCCCCGCACAAGATGGGCATGAATACCTTTCGGGGGTTGAAGGCGCTGACTGGTATATGCCTCCGATATACAGGAAGCAATCCATCAGGAGAGGCTGGCTTCCCTTTCGGATCGCCGAAGGTCACAAAGAGTTGAGAAGAGTTCCTACGTTAAGATGTTCTGTCCAAATAGAATTTAAGAGCTCGTCTTACATCCAAGTTGTGCAATACTCTCTCCGCATCTGAGGCCGGGTTTGGAAAAAAAGACGGGTAACGAAATAGACTGATTCAAATGAAAATCAGTCACCACCTTAGGAAGGAAAGAAGGAGGAGTACGGAGGACAACCTTATCCTTATGAAAGGTGAGGAATGGATGTTCTACAGACAAGGGGTGAAGTTGACTTACATGCCTTGCCGAAGTCACTGCAATCAAAAAAGCCACTTTCTGGGAAAGGTACTTTAAATCCACTGTAGCCATGGGCTCAAAAGGTTTATGGCATAAGGCGGTGAGGACCACGTTTAGATCCCACTTTGGATGCGGGTTGCGAACGGGTGGATAAAGATGCAATAGACTTGCAAAATGCCTTTTAAAGACAGGGTTTGTCAATGAAAAGGAACAAGTGTCCGTGGACAGGTAAGCGGCGATAGACAAATAAGTCCTACAAGACATGAATGTCTGAAGTTGCCAGATGAGAAACAAAAGGACTGTGTCAATGGTAGCATCTTTGGGGTCCAGCTGCAAACACTAGTGGCAAAACCGAAGCCATTTGCTCCTATACTGAGACCTTGTCAAAGGTTTTCTGGCCGCCTGGTAATACGCATATTGTCCGCGGACAAGTTAAAACGCTCTAAGGATTTGAATTCAGGCACCAGGCCGACAAGATGAATGATTGTGGGGAGGGGTGCCACATCTGCCGATCGCTCTGGTGAAGCAGGTCGGGTATCAGCGCAAGTCAGTTCGGGGAACACACAATGCTGAAGCTCAGAAAACCAGAATCTGGCTGATGAATCAGAGGAAGAGGCCTTCATGTTGTGCGATGGAATTTCGAGAGCACCCCCCAGGGAAGAGGTTCCGAGTCCGTTCCTGGATGCGTAAAGAAGAAGTTTCCCATTTGATTATGTCGCAAAGAGGTCCACTTCTGGGGTGCCCCATTGGCGAAAAATGCCAGAGAGGATCTCTGTGTTCAGTTCCCACTCATAGCGGACCACCGCTCGTCGGCTGCGAGAGTCTGCAGTCACATTCAATTGGCCCGGAATGTGTACCGCCAGCAGCCAAACACCATGCTGGATGGCCCATTCCCAAATCTGAATCTACAAGGAGAGGTGTCTTGGTATCACCCTGCTTGTTGATGTAAAACATGGACATCGCATTTTCTGTGCAGATGCAGACCACTTTGTTCACTATGGATGGCTTGAAAGCTTTGAGCGCCAGGAAAACCGCCAGAAGCTCCAGATAATTTATGTGAATGTCTGTCCTGTGGCGACCATAGATCGAAAACCTGAAGTTGATTCAGCGTCGCGCCCCACCCCAGAAGGGAGGAGTACGTCATAATGGTTGTCTGTGGGCCGAGTTCCTGAAAAGGGGCGCCCACCAACAGATTGCTGGAAGAAGACCACCATAGGAGGTCCGCCATCAAGTAGGATGGAACTGGAATCATCTTGGTATCGGGATCCACAGCCTGAAGACGGGAGCTCCGAAGAGCCAGCTGAGTGAGTCTCATCTTGAGACATGCAAGGGGAAGAGCAAGCACGCACAAAGCCATGAGGCCTAGAAGCCTCTGGAACCACCAAGCCAACATGCTCTCGGACTGAATGAAAACCTAACATGTGGCCAATAGATCTGCCATCCTGTCCACAGTCAAGTACACCTTGCAGTCGATCGTGTTCCAACGGAAACCCAAGAATACCAGGTCCTGAGAGATCGTCATGGTGGATTTCCGCCAGTTCGCCCATCAGCCCGAGGAGCTGGAGGAGAGACTGGATGTTGCTCGAGGCTTTCACTGGACAAGGACTGCGCAGTAGCCAGTTGTCCAAATATGGAAACACATGAACACCCTTTAGTCGAAGAAAATCTGCGATGACCGGCATCTTCGTGAAGACACGCGTCGCTGAGACCAAAAGGCAGCACTCGAAACTCAAAGTGCTCCCCTCCCAGGGAGAACCGCAGATATTTCTGATGCGGTCTCCAAATCAGGATAAGCCTATAACAATCCTGAAGGTCCACTACTCTGAGCCAATCACCCTTCCGAAGAGAGGACTTTATTTGGCAGGGCGTGATCATCTTGAATTTCTCTTGGGGAAGAGAAAGGTTGTACTGGAAAAGGTGGAGGATGGTGCGCAGGCCAGCCTGGTTGGGTTTGGGCACTGTGAACAGACTAGAGTAGAAGCCCTCCCCTTGCTCTGCTAGGGAAACAGGTTCCACCGCCTTGAGGTCTAGAAGCTTCTGGACATCAGCTCTGAGGGACGGTGTCCCGGTCTGTTGAAAGGGAGTGTTGAAGGGTGGGGAGGGGCAAGCGGAAGTCCACCCGAGCGATGGACAAAACCCACCAGTCTTGGTGATGGTCTGCCATGCCTCCAGATGAGACGAGATTCGTCCTCCCACTGGAGTCTCGTATAAGCACCAATAAATATCATTTTGAAGACTTTTCAGCAGAGAGACTATCTTTCCCTGAAGACGAGGCTGATGACCGAGAGAAAAAACAACCCTGTTGCTGTTTCCAACAGGCGGTCTGGGTGCTTGCCTTAGTAAGTTCGTAATCTGCTGAGGAATAAAACAACTCTTTGCCATCAAAAGGCAGGTCCAGAACTTTATCTTGGACCTCCTTTGAAAATTTTGGTCACATGAAGCCAAGCCTGACGAGAGGTGTCTACCCCCAACATAAGCCTCGAGCTGAGGTATCAAGATGGTGTGCCGCAGCTTCCAGCATATCCTGTGCCAAAACTCTGGTGTCTGATAAACCGGCCTTGAAGTCTTTCAGCCTATCCGCAGGAATGAACTCCTGGAATTCAGACAAATCCTTCCACAGTTTAATATTTGCTGCTGCCAGAATGAGCTCGGCGTTAGCCTGATGCAATTGCAGCGCCGAATTGACAAAACTGTTCTTCCCAGGGAAACCAGCAATGTGTCCTCCTTGTCCAGAACTTGAGCAGCAGCTGCGTAGGTCGCAGAGGCCGGTTTGGATTGTAGAGTGGAGGCCGCTACCACCGTAGAGGAAGGGAGCTGACAAGACGCCAAGGCTACTTCCCCGGAGGTGTGAAGCCTGTAACGGGTGTCGATTCTCTTATTGATATGCAGCCCGGTGTGGGGTTTATCCTAGACCTTACGGGCCTCGGCCAAAACGTCCTTCTGAAGGAACAGGCTGGTGCGCTCCCATGGAGACAAGGTGAACACCCCCAAAAGCACCCCTTCCCGAGGAGCGAGTTCCTCAGGTACTGGGATGTCAAGGAGGGACATCATGTCCAGGGCTCAGTCATGGAAAGCTTTGACAGAGCGAGGCTGGTCATCGCTATCCTAATCTGCCTGAGGGACGTCCAGCACGTTGGGTTCAGACTGCTGATTTGCGACTGTGCCAAAGTGTTGTCCAGTTCTGCTGGTGTCTTCTCAACCGAAGACAACGGAGGCACTGGTGGAAGAGCTGGAGGCGGTTAAAGAGGAAGAGGCGGTACCACTGCCGGAGCGGCCGGCGCAGCGGCTGGAAATGCCGAGGCGTGATGCGGCGCAGGAGGATCAGGGTAGATCTCCTTGAAAAGGCCCTTGAAGTACTCCCTCATGGGGTCAGAGTGCATAAGTCTCAGAAACTTCCCGAAAAAGACATCCTCTGACAAAGATTGAGGCACTGGGGTGGGCAGAGGCCACTCATAAGGGGCATACCCCCACGGACATAATGAGGAAGGCTGCACACCTTTGTGGCAGCACAATGGACTGCCACAAAGGTGTTTTTGTTTTATGGTTCAGCATTATTGCAGCCACCATGTACTAACTCCAGAACTAAAGGCAGTATTTGTACTAGGGCAGAATTTCAGATTCTTGCTGCCGCTACATCCTTCCTTTACTCGTGTGTTAACTATAAGACTTCTAGGCCCAAGGGTGATTCTTAAACTGTGTGCCATATGTTGATTAGATCATCCTACATTAGTTTTAGGGGATTGGCTGCGGACAGCTAATATTTACTTTTCGTGTCACCACCGGGGCAAGCCTATTTACTGCATTGGTAGCCCAATATACCTTTATGGAAGTCATTGTCGTAATGGGTTTTTTAAGTCCCATTAGCCAAACACAAATAAGCAACAGGGTTTCCTTAAAGTTCACCCAACTCTCCTAGTGGTAAAAACGGCAGAACAACCAACGCTCAACTCTTCAGAGTAAAGCAGGGTATTCAAACGGTACTTTATGGCATACATTACTTACTGTAATCTTATTTCTGATGCTTGTATCTGCTCAGATTCACATGCTTTGCATAGGCTGACATCTAGTGGTAGGTGCAGAGTATTCCATGACTTGTTTTTGAAGTTCAAAAAGGGATGTCGACTGGGCAGGTTTGTAAGAATATCCCTAGTGTGTAGTGTACTGTATCCATGGTCCTTCATGTGTTGAGGTCCCTCAGATTGTTTTGTTTCTGACATGAGGGAGCATGAAGTGTACGGGCGAGTACAGGAAAGTAAAGAAAAGGTTTAAGATGTCTATCTACCTTAAACTCCAAGAGTAGAGGAAGGGTGGGCACACGTGAATCCAAGCAGATACAAGAATCAGAAATACAATGACAGTAAGTAATGCATGCCTTCTGAGGCTTGTGGATCTTTCTTCATTTGCGTGAGCTGCGTGTTGTGATACAACAGTAGAGCAGAGCATGTTGTTGTTTTCCCATTTATTGAACAACAGAAGGGCACTGCCCAGCCATGGAAATGCTATGTCCCAATTTGCCTGGACTGGTTTGACTAGGAACTAGAAGGAGCATGTGAAGCAAGATCAAGGGCAATCTTTGCACCATAACTAATTGGTAGAGCTACCTTCTTCAAAAAGGGATGCGATATATTTTATGTTTCAAAGCATCATTCCATGTTTCGACATATGAACCATGTCCCCCTTCCTAATCGTATCGTGGTGCCCGCCCAACTCATCTCTGTGGACAGGTTGTGTTAACCTGTTGACATGACAACTCAGTGCCTTGCCCCACATGTTAACAACTGCACTTGTATATACCAAATCTCTCTGCGCCCTGATGAAGGCTTGGTCTGCCAAATTATGAAGGCTGCTAACCGAAACTCGAGTAGGCCTGTATGAAATGATATCCGTTCACTCAAAGGACTACTAAATAACTTTTCAAGCCCTAGGGATGCACTTGAGAGCTGCAACAAAGGCTTTTTGGGCAAACTATATTTTTCATTAAAGTTGCCAGACTGCAACAATAGCAGTCATTCTGTCAGTAGATACTGGAACTGTGTTGATTGCACTACATTGCGTTATTTGCACATGTCTAGCTACTTTGCACACAATTTTCTTTTTTGTGCAATTAGTTTATTTCATTAAAATTTAAGCACATTTCATATAAAATTATCAAAAATTAAGCATCAATAATCTCCTACTGAATTAATACAACTCATATACATTTGAGTATGACATTGTCTAGTACGAAATGTAATGTGTATGTGGTTTGTGAGTCCAGTAGGTCATGAGTATGAGCGAGTATATGTGATTGGATAGGATTTAATATGTATGACGAGAATGTCGATATTATTAATCTTTGCACGACAAATGTAATAAAATAACGCACATTACTATTGTTTTATTAATTTTGTACAATACCAATTATTCACTTTAAGTGACGTTAAATTAAGTCAAATCACTTTGTTGCTATCAAAATATGGTATGAGAGATTGTTCTTTGTGTATAGAATTACATGCTTTGCATAGACTAGCGAGCAGTACCCAAAGAAGGTGATGGGTTGTTGGGAGGTATAGCGGCAAAAAGATGTTTTAGCACTGCCTGACCTACGTGTGAATCACTCCTTGGATGTGCAACAAAGCAGTAATGCTGTGTGAAGATGGTCAAGCTTTTTTGCAAATGGAATATAAAGGTACATTTGCAATTAAGGCCAGAGTCGCTCCTGTGCCTCGGGTTGAGTGTGCTCTGGGTGTGAAAGGTAAGGTTTTCTTTGCCAGAAAATAACACATTTGGATGCATTTGACAATCTATTTGGAAATTGCTGTTTTAGACACAGGATCCCCTTCTCTACATGGAAACAAAGAACTGATCTGTTTTCCGTAGTGGCTTTGTTTTGTTTAGGTAGTACATTACAGCCCTCCTAACATCTAATGTATGGAGGCGTTTCTCTGCTGAATTAGTTGGGTTCTGGAAGAAGGCTGGAAGTTATATTGATTGGTGAACACAGAACTTTGACATACACCTAGGAGAAAAAGGTGGCTGTGTTCTAAGAACCACTATGTCTTTATGAATAATAACAAAAGGATCTTGAACTGGGAGGGCTTGCAGTTCACTGACCCTTCTTAACAACGTAATGGTGACCGTAAACAGTCTTGTAAGTGAGATGCTTTAGACTGGTTTTATGCATTGGCTCAAAAGGGGGACCGATGAGTTTAGAAAGTACAACATTTAAATCCCATCCGGGAGTTGGATTTGAAATTGGTGTGTAGTCTTTTAACCCCTTCCATAAATGCCTTAACTACTGGTATCTTCCACCATGACACTTTAGTTTGAGAGGTGAATGATGAGAGAGCTGCTAAATAAACTTGAAGGGATTTAAAGACTGACCTTGAGTACAAGAGGTAAAGCAGATAAGGTGAGCAATCAATGTGGTTGATGCTGCCCGTTTTGCACCAAATGCCAAAGCGTCTCCACTTGTTGAAATAGCAGTGTTTTGTGTTGGGATTACGCACTTCCCTTAAGATGTCCAAACATTTTTGTGCAGGTTTAAATGCTCAAACTCTATGACTTCAGGAAACAAGCTGTCAAGTTCAGTGTTTGTGGGCATGGATGGAGTGTTGTCCCTGGATATTGGGATAGCATGTTGTTAAGAGCACAGGGTAGTTTGACTGGTGTGCAGAGAGACACCTTGAGCAGGTGTGAAATATCTCACGTATCTCCCTGGCCAATTCATCTACAGAGCATTCCCTTTCGACCCTGCTTGAGGATACCTGGATGAGTAGTTTGGGCATTGTGCGTTCTCTTGTGTTGCAAAGAGATCTATCTTCGGTTGCCCCCATTGTGTGAAAATGCTGTGTAAAATATGAAACATTACCTTCATGGTGATTCAGGTTCTCTTAGTCCAGGCTCTCCCTCTTTCACAACTGGTTGGGAACGCCTGCATTTGCAGGTGGCCCGGAAAAGCTGGCTGTAAAAGATAGCGGCCACTTTAAGAACTTTTGAAGGGGTGAATCACAATGAAGGTCATTTTTCATTTCTATTTCGTCCTGGTTCTCCCTCTGTTAGGCAAGAATGAATGCAGTGACCCTGTTGGAGACTACACCAGTCTTGTCCTCTTGGTATTTGGTAACCCACCTATTGGTATAGGTCTGTACTACACAAGTTGGTAGTGTGACTGAGCAGCCAAACGTATCTCAAGAGAGATAAATGTGAGCTATAGAGTTGTAGCAATCAATGAAATCCCCCGATACAAGTATCCAAATAACACTTACACTCAAGGTATTTTAGTAAAATATTTATTCATTTAATGGTCAGTTTTAAAAAAGCATTCTTTAAAAAGGGCAATGTGTAACAATAAAAATACACTTCAAAATACTTTCTCAGAATCAAGGCAAAGCAAGTAGATACTATTTAGAGATGCTTCATACACACTTCCTACCCCCTGAGGTGACTTAACTAACTAGGACAGTATTGGCATTTATATCACTTTTGTAAAATACGGAGGTTGGCAAAATGAAAAGGTTAGAGAAAGGAAAAAGGTCAACAGGTTCTCAGAGCATGTGGGCACTTTTACATCTCCCAATGAAGTCTAGATAAAAAACGTTCCCAGCAAATATTAGTTTAAAACCAATGTATCACCTATGAGGGACAGTAAGAATCAAAGTCAATGGACCAGAAGAGTCTGCAGAGAGCCAGGACAGCCAAAGGCAATTTAGAACACAGTCTATGGAGCTGAGGCACTTCTTAGATGCAAAAAGTCTTGCACAAAGTTAGAGAGTTGAAGAAAATCACTGTTGGGCCACAAGCCGTTACACTTGTGAAAGTTAGAGCTGAGATCAATTCTAGACTGAGAAAAGCAAGCTAAAGACAAAGAGGTAAGTACCCCTTAGTCAGAACAGCACCTTAGGTTAGAAGAGGATCCAGCTGGCTTCTGTCTTGGTTGCAATGTTGCAGATCCTGTGTTCCCGGGACTCAGTTGTGGGGACAAAAGGGAGGACGTCTGGAGGACTGCGCAACAGCAGTTCAGAGGTCCAAGGCAGCTACGGGCTCTTCTCAATTCAGCGGCACTTCACGGTTTCAGCGCACAGTAAACAGCACCACCGCGGATCTTGGACACCGGTTGTGACTCCTTGAGTCCAGCACTCTGGTGAGGTGACTCGAGCTTGGGTCGTCATGCTTCGGGAGGGTAAACAGGATTTTCCTGGAGCTTTTGGCCAGCTTACAGATGTTGCACTCTACTATAGATTTCTCGACCCCTGGCAGTCGGTTCTAGCAGCAGCAAAGAAGTACAGCCAATTGAGGAAGGTCTTCCAACAAAGTCTGTCTCTGGTTAGTTGGTCCCACTAACCCAAGTGAAGAAGTTGTCCTTTCATGAGCTTCTCTCGTCGAGCAGAAAAGGGAGTTTCAGCACAGCAACAGGGCTTCACTGGGCAATTCAAAGGTCCAGGAGGTTGCAGCAGGCTTCTGTGGCGGTTTCTTCATCGGGTTGTTCTTCCCAGTGGTTGACTGTCTTCAGTCCAAGAAGCCTCGCCTTTTATGCAGGCTTCTCCTATTCATGCACAGCCTAGCTGACACTCACAGCAGGCTGACTGTCCAGCAAGGACAGCCAGTCAGCCAATCAGCAGTGGGTGCATTCAGGTTTCCCTGGAGACTAAGGACAGGGGAGTTTTGGGCCCCTCCTTCACTTCCTGCCCTGCAGACACACTGGAGCCAGAGGCGGGTTTCAGTACTTAAGCCCGCCAAAGGCAAACTAATAAACGGGGTAAAACCTGGTTTGGCGCACAGAGTAAAACCCAAGAAAGACGTCACAAACAAGAAATGCGAAAAAAGAAGACTGGGGCCATTTTGACACAATGGTCACCCATTGGTGCTAAACTGCAGCTGAGGATTCAGCCTGCGGTAGAAACGTACACTGGTAGGAAAATTATACCACTGCCACCAGCCATTTAAAGTAATGAGGGTAACAAACATTTTTACATGAGTAAGTAGGAAAAGAGGCTACTAAGTAACCCCTCAGCACTCCACATACAATGGGGTGTGCTAGACCTACATAGGAAAAAGGTAAGTAAAGTCAATTTCACTTTACAATAATTGGAAACTGTAGTTCATCCAAGAAATGGTATTTAAACCTTATGAGAAAGCCAAAGGATTTGTCTGTGACACTACATTGAAGGTGCTGTGTGTCACCATACAAAAAGTAGATGCCTATGGCGTTTGTCAGACTCCAAAAATAAAGGCAACCCATAATCCAAATCAGATCAATACACATGAGTGAGTGAGAAAAAAGGCTCACTCACTCCATGGTGAGAATTAAAAAGTCCTAAAGTCCAGCAAAAGAGCTGGGCGTCTCTAAGGTTGAAGGGAATTAGCACAGAAATTAGAATTCTCTGCCTTCATATGCATTAACCATCTCAAGGGTTGGCGGTCTGTCTGAATAACAAAAGTAGAACCATACAAGTATGGCCTAAACTTCTTCAGAGACCACACAATGGTAAAACATTCACGTTCAATTGTTGCCCACCTTGTCTCACAGTCCTTCAGTTTCCTACTGATGAAGCAGATAGGGTGTTCCCTGCCTTTCTCATCCAGCGGACTCAAAACTGCACCTATCACTGTGTTTAGAAGCATCTGTCTGTACAATGAATGATTGGTTGTAGTCAGGAGCTCTCAAGACTGGAGCTTGACAAAGGGCTTTCTTCGGTCCTTCAAAAGCCTTAGTGCACTCCTCATTCCACCTGACATTCTTGGGGAATCTGGGTTAGGAGATCACATTCAAGGGAGAAGGTATGGTCCCATAGTTCTCTATGAAGTTGATGTAGTAGCCAACAAGACCTAGAAAGGCTCTCACTTGGGTCTGAGTAGTAGGGGTGGCCTGGTCTTGTACAGCTTGTACTTTGCTAGGCAATGGCCTTCTTTCACCTCCTCCTACCTCATGCTCAAGGAAGACCACTTTTACTGAGACCAATTTGACATTTACTAGCCTTTATGGTCAGATGGGCCTGTTCAAGAGCCTGCAAAACATATCCAAGGCAGTGAAGATGCTCTTCCCAAGTGGGGATGAACACTGCAATGTCATCCATGCACAAGTCCTCCATCCCATTCAGAACTTGACTCACCATCCTCTGAAATGTAGCACAGGCATTTCTGAGTCCAAAAGGCATAACAAACTGGTAGAAAATGCAGTTTGCTCCTTGACATGGTCTGTCAGAGCCATTTGCAATAGCCTGAGGTCAGGTCAAATGTACTGATGAACTTGGCTGAACCAGGTTTGTCCAGCAGCTCATCTGTCTTAGGTAAAGGATGGGCACCAGTCGTGGTGACTGCATTAAGAGCTCTATAGTCCACAGAGAATCTTAATTCCTCGGTTCCTCCTTTTGGCACTAGTACAACTGGACTATCCCATGGACTTGTAGAGGGCTCTACAACCCCAAGATCAACCATCTTCTTGACCTCTTCTTTTATGTGGGATCTTATATGTTCTGACATCCTACAACCCATGCTTTTGCCAGGGAGACCGTCACTAGTGAGAATACCATGCTGGCCCCAAGAAGTCAAGCCTGGTGGCAGTGAGAACAGGTAGGCCAACTGATTTAACAGAGCCTTGCACTCTCCCCTGTTGTTGCAGAGTCAACTTTGAAGAGAGTTTCACTCCTTCAATTGTCTCATCTGAAGGTTGTCCCCTGAGGAGATCAGGGAGAGGCTCACTCTCCTCCTCCTCCTCTTGATCAGACGCTAGAAGCAAAGCTCCTAGTTCTGGTCTGGAAACAGAAGCCTTCAGATGGTAAGTGTGATAGATCCTAGGGGCCTCCTTGGCATTGCCCAAGTCCACTAAATAATTGACCTCTCCAAGTTTACCCACAACCTTGAAGGGTCCAATCCATGTGTCCTGCAAGACCCTCTGCCTTGTAGGTACCATAACCAAAACTAGCTGGTCTGGAGTAAACTTTACCATGTTGGCTTTCTAGTCATGCCAATGTTTGACCAGAGCGTGACCTGCTTTGAGGTTATCTGAAGCCTCCGTCATCATGAGTGCCATCCTCTTTCTGAGGCCCAGCACATCGTCAGTGACTCTCACTGGCTGTAGGGACAGAACACTCTCCAACCCTTCCTTGGTCAGGGCCAAAGGGTCTCTGACCAGATGACCATAGAGTAGTTCAAAGGGGCTGTACCCAACCCCTGCTTGGGGACGTCTCTATATGGCAGTAGAAAGTCCTTCTTTCTTCTAAGGGGTTCTTCTAAAGCACCTATCATGCGCCTCATAGTTATGTTAAACCGCTTCACCAACTCATTGGTTTGGTGATGATAGGCTGTTGAGAACTTGTAGGTCATGCCACAGTTTTTCCACATGGCCTGCATGTAGTGGGACAGAAAATTGGACCCTGTCAGAGATGACCTCCTTATGAAAACCTACCCTGGTAAAGATACCAAGGAGGGCCTCAGCCACTGCCTGTGCAGCAACAGTTCTCATAGGTATTGATTGCTTCAGGATACCTGGTTGCACGATCTACCACAACCAATATAAATCTGTTGCCTGAAGAAGTTGGAGGGTCTAGGGGACCAACAATGTCAATCCCCACCCGCTCAAAAGGGACTCCCACCACAGGAGGGGCACTAAAAGGTGCCACATTCTTGGACCCACTCCAGCCAGAAGTGTGACAAGTGTGGCAGCTCTTACAGAACATTTCTACATCAGCCCCCACCTCGGGCCAGACGGAATACAGAGATAGCCTCTCTTTGGTCATCTTGAAACTCAAGTAGCCAGCCCGAGGAATCTCATGCGCTAACTTCAAGAACTTCTGTCTCACCTCCTGGGGCCCCACAAGTCTCCTGTAGTCTCCTGGGGTAGACTTCGTAGGTTCACTGTAGAGGAGGCCATCCTCCCAGTAAAGCCTATGCTTCCCTGGCGCTTGCCCTTCCAGCCGGGAAGCTGTCTGTTGGCAAAGACCTTCTAGAGAGGGACACTCTTTGACCTCTGCTGAAGTCTGCCCTAGAGGGTCCACCTTCTGCAAGTAAAGTCTGCAACTAAGGATGGTCTTTGGGATCCAGATCTCCAACATAGGGAAGGTTTTCTTCCAGCTCTGTGTCACCAGTAGCGGTCTCAGAGTTTGGTTGGTCTTCCCATTCAGCCTCAGCTGGGAATGGGTCCCTGGGGTGACCTGGGACTGTCCTCTCGGGGATGTCCTTGTCCTGTGAACAGGTTTAGGTTTAAGACCTTTCTTTCTCCCAGAGACTTTAGATTTCCCTTTTGTCGCTTTCTTTCTCCTGGGGATAGAAGGGTGGCCTTCCTGTGGACTGGGGGTAAGAGGAATTTCCTCAACCTCCAATTGAGAGTCTACTAAGGTTGCCTCTCTGACCAATCTTGTTTGCTCCCGCTTCCTTTTACTGTGAGGCATGGGGGTACTAGATAAAACTCCAAGAGTATTCAAATGATTCCCCAACAGGGCTCTCCCAGCCATTTCATTCTGTACACTGACAGGCATTCTGACAGTCATAGTATTGCAATGGATGAGAGCTGGCAGAATAGGAACCATTTGGATAGGACCTTGTGCACGTTTAGTGGGACCTTTGGGTGCCTTCGCCACATCCTCAGGTTTGAAAATCATCAACCATTGTAATGCTTGCCCCGGTGTCTAATGGCAGGGGTTTCCTGACCATTTACAAGTAACTGTCCTTATAATATTCTTTGGTGTTATCAGGTATGGAGTTGTACACATCCACATTCTGTTGTTCTCACAGACCCAGGGACACTAAAGAAACACTGGCATGGACTCCAATGGGCTCTTCAGCCAGTAGTTGAAATTTGCCACTTGTCATATGAACTTCTCCCTCAGGGATGAAGGCTAAGGAGGCAGTGTGTACCCCCGAAGGTTTACCCTTCCATCTGGAATCCCCTTTCACATGATCAGTAGACCCACATACAAACCATTTCCCAAATGTTCTCTGGAATGGGGGTTTCTGCTGACCTCAATCTGGTTTAGCACCAGAGGTTTAACTAGATTTACCAGTTTTCCCATGGAATTTACCCTTACTGTGTGTGTGGCCCTCTTTTGGATGGTTGGAATTAGAATTCTCGTTTCCTTCTTTGTTGTGCTGCTTCCCTTCTTCCTTCTTGTGAGTTGCCCAATGGCCCTTGTGAGTGGCACGGTTGGCTACGCAAAAGTCAGCAGCCTTTGCTAACTTTTTGGGATCAATCTCCTTTGAGTCAGCCAGTTCTGTCTCAGCTCAGGAGAGCAGGCATCAAAAATAGATTCTAACAAAAAAGATTTCTCATTCCTTCAAAAGTGTGAACCCTGTAACCCTTAAACCAACCATCTAAGTTCTTTAAACACTCACCTACCCAGGTAGCCCAAGGGGTACCATCTGCCTTTTTGAGGGTCCTAAACCAAGGTACTGGGAAGGAGCTTTCCCAAATCTGGCTATTAATGCCAGCTTCACAGATTCATAATCCTTTCTCTCAATGGCACCCAACTCCATTACAGCATCAAAGCCATAACGGGGGAGCCTAGTTAGGAGCCAAGGGATTAAGTCATTCCCACTGATTCCTTGAAGACCAAAGGTGTATTTAAACGTACCCAGTCATCCAATACATCAAGCTTTGGTTCATACATACTGACTGCTTCTTTGGGCAGGAGAGGCCTCTTTGGACAAGCAGACCTGGAGAACCCTGAAAGGGAAGCAGAATCAAGGGACGTTCTTCTCATATCCATTTCATGTTGCATCTCCCTCTCTCTGAGTTTGATATTGTGATGTTTGGCTTCAGCTTGAGTATGCAATTTCTTGAATTCCAACTCTAATCTCAGTTTTTCAAGAGAAACATCCTGGGCTTAACTGTGGACCTTGTGGAGTCCCAATTAAAATAGATTGAGGTAGAAGGGCAGGCTGTGCCATAGAGGGTCTCTCTTCCTGAGACTCTTCTACCTCCTCCGACTCTTTTTGCAGATTGGAGTTGAATTCTAAACTGTTGCAAGAATTAATTTAGTAACCCTGTGGGAGACTACACCAGTCTTGTCCTCTTGGTATTAGGTAACCCACCTATTGGTATAGGTCTGTACTACACAAGTCGGTAGTGTGAGTAAGCAGCCAGACTTATCTCAAGAAGGGTAAATGTGAGCTGTAGAGTTGTAGCAATGAAATCCACCAAATACAAGTATTCAAATAACAATTACACTCAAGGTTTTCCAGTAAAATATGTATTTATTTAACAGTCAGTTTTAAATAAGCATTCTTTAAAAAGGGCAATGTGCAACAATGAAAAATACACTTCAAAATCAAGGCAAAGCAAGTAGATACTCTTTAGAGATGCTTCATACACACATCCTACACCCTGAGGTGTGGGATGCATTAACCCACTCCGCTATGCTATGCGGCATCACCCTGCAAGTTATGGTGAAAGAAACTGCAACAATGGCAGCAAAACCCTTGTGTGCGCCAAAAACCTACAAAAAAAACACATTCAAGCCCACAAAAAGATGGATGCCCAACCAGCCACCCATGGGGCACGTGTGGGGGAATAAGGCACACTCTGCAGAAAATGTGCCAGGAGGCTTCATGAACAGCAAACAGGCTACAGAGAGAGAGAAGCAGCACTTTGATATGATCGTTTATTTATATAGCGCCTATACACAATGTGTTTCAAAGCGCTTCAAGGCAAGGGAGGGAACAAGGGAAAATACAATCACGTTCTTACAGGCCATGAACAGTAAGGATTTGTAATTAACTATTGTACTCGGCCTGATGACATTTCAGATAGCGCAAGAGCTAAGTCATAGATAAGGAAGGGAGGGGGAGAGTGGGAAGAAAATGGAAACAGACAGGCGACTATCATACTAGGCCTGACGACATTTCAGATAGTGCTGGAGGGATGGTGGGGAGGAAAAAAAACAGTAATGGGAGGGTGGAGGAAACGGACAAGGTTGCTATCATACTAGGTCCAGGGACAATTCTGATAGAGTAAATGCATAGAAGACAGTAAGGATAGGAAAAGGGAGAAGGGAAAGGAGGAGAGAAAAGAGAGTAAGCAGTCAAAAAGAGTGGAGAAGCAAGAGTGGAGAGCGAATACAATTGCAGAAGTCAGTAGTAACACATAATGTTGCAAGCCAGGATACAAGATGAAGATGGGAACAGCATGATTCAGGGCCACCATGAGTACAAGATACAAAGGAAGTCAGCATGAGAGTTGAGAAAGAGTGACGCACCGTGAATGAATGAAGTCCATAAAAGTCAAATCCAGCATTGGCCACAAGACAGTGATGGTGAAGGAAGGCACCAGGTGGGCGGGTCTTGCTAAGTGGTGAGAAAGAGCTGCAGGCAGGAAGGTACCAGGTGAAACCCCAAAATGTGCCTACAAATGACATTTGCTTTGTTGCTAAAAACTCCAAAATGCCTATAACACAACACTCCTCAACATTCAAAATCTTGCCTGGCGCTAAAATTCATGTAATCTAATGAAGCATTGCGAACATACTAAGTCCTAATGTGAAGAGCAAAACATTCATCAGACAAACTGGATTATCTGTAAACTGACAGACTCTGTCAAAATCTGGGTGCAGTACCCTGGGCTACCTGAATGAGCTGTCAGATGAGTTACTGATGAAACTTTAAAGGGATCTAAAACTAACAAGTCTGCTGGATTAGCAAACATAAAAAGGATTTTTGCTAAAAGGAATATAGATCTCAGTTTCTTTTTATCCCACAGATTTTAAGGCTAAGAAAGTAATGTATTTATGTTTGATGCAACAAATTTGTTGTTTGCTGGGTTTAAGAAGTTAATTAGCCTGGCTGAGCTGCAAGAACTGGAAAAGCAGGTTCCCCCAAGGCGAGGGACATCCCATCAGCTGAAACTCACGGGGAGGTGCTAATTACAGGTTAGCCTAGACTCTGGTCTATAGAAAGAGAAGGAACAATGACGGAGCTTCAACCCAGTAAACTGGAGGTGTGAAGGTGGTCGTAAATGGCTCCTGGAAGGAACAAACAAGAAGGGGGATGCCCCTGGACTGCAGAGAGACAAAAAGGCGCGGACCATCTGTTGCTAAACATGAACAAAGAACAATTCTTAAAAGACTCAAAACTAGTCATCCAAAAGGGTGAAAAATATGCCAAGGACAGAGTTGTGAATCTAATTTTCGGCTGCAAGTTTTAAGAGGCCGCAAAACCATGTAACATGTTCTGGACAGGAATGGCAATATATGTGTTTTTATGCGAAATGTATTAATGTTAGAATTGTGAAAATGTACACACACATCCCTATGTTAAACACACATTTGGGGAAATTTGCATAAAGTTTGGAAATTGTATTCATAGCAAAAAGGCCACAATTGTGTAGAAAGTTGAAACAAGATCCACAGCTACAGGATTTTGAGCAACAGATGCTACATAAAATATGGCATCTTTGTGTGTGATTTGTATAAAGGTGATCAATGTAGAAATGTGTAGTTAGTATAAAATCCGATTTTGAGACCAGTGACTAAAGGGAGGTCTCTGAGGACTGTAAAGCAAACCATAAAATGTGACATCATCCGGCCTTGATCCAATCATTCAAATGCAAGGCAGAGATGAAGTTTTGACCCAACTCACAGGTGCAAGCTTAGCTAAGCCGGCCCATACACCCACTTTGTGATGTCTTTTTAAAGCATAAATAGAGACAGCTGACAACACATAGGGACTCACAGATCCACTCACTTTCCTGATTCTGGCGAAGCACTCTGATCCAGTATTCTACATCCAGCTTTCACATCCTTCCAGATCCTGATTCCAAGACTCTGGCCAGCAATAGAGAACTATTGATTTCAGCAAGGCCCAAATTCTCCAATTTATTCTCTCCACCCAGTGAAGCGCTGTGTGATGTGAGAAGGCCTTCTGAACCTGTATCCTGAAATTCTCTGGCTTGCCACCACTAGGCTTGCCTGAGGAACTCGCTATCCAGCTGATTGAAATATCCACAAACAAGAATGACAGATCCTGTGCAAAACCGGCGACCGGCCTAGGTGATCCAATCCTGTGCCTGAGGTGCTGTTCTTCCTAGACCACATCCAATCCATGACCAGAAAGGACGGTCCAATTTAATAACTTACTTTGTGAGTATTAATAGGAAGAAAAGTGACCTCTAGTATATTTGCATGGCCTTATCCCAATCTTAACCCATCCTATCTTTTAATTCAGAAACATAGTCTTGTCAGAACCTTTCCTGTGCTGATTTTTTTCATTTGTTTTATAAAATCATAAGTCCTTAGTGATTTTGAGTAAGAAAAGTAAATCCTAGAACGGAAACTAGAGTATCACACATGAATGGTTACGCTGGCCACTTAACTGTGGAAATTCATGTGTGACATTCTCTTTTTCATAGTCATAGTATAGTGTAAGCAAACCCATCTTTCATTTTCAAAGTGCATTTCTGTTTTCCATTCTCGTGCCTAACAAAAACGACCTTTACTAAAACCTCTATAACTCCCTTAGTTTTTATGATAGAAACGAAATTCCACCTCCTACTTGTACTCAACATCCATAGTTATCCATAGAACAGCGCTCCCGTTATCGTGCAAGGAAAGGTTTGCGCGAATTACAATTCTGAGAAATTTTACACGTGTGAAATAGGTTTAATTTGTTTCCGACTTGGACTTTAAGATTTCAATAGTTTTTTGCTGACTAAATCATTGCTTGTGCGAGTGTGCATAGGAATTTACAACAATTTGTATTTTTGATCACATTTGGTGTTTTTGCCCAGTCAATTCGAAGGACAATTTTAAAGCCATGCTGACAGCTGAAAAAGTCAATTCCGTTTTTCTCTTGTGTTTAAAGGGAGAAGGTGGGATTGATATTCCATTTGATTTGTGCTACTCCTGAATACCTGCTCTCTCCTCCCATCTCTTTACATTGCCTATTGGGGGTTGAGGGGTGTTGCAGGTTGAACCTCTAACCATAGGGCCATCTGTTATAAACCAACACAACAGTATTATTTTCTGTGCTGCATTTGTTTTTGTGTGCTCATTACTTGATCCATAGTGTATTAAAGATATTATTCTGTGTTTTGTTACCCCATTGGTGATTGTTTACCTATTAAAATATACTGTGATTAAATTTTAAATACATGAATAAATATTTACATTTGCAAACTAGCCCGATTCCTGGTTCAGTGTGACCGGGGGGTCTCAGGAGAAGGGTGTGATATGAGTGGTATATCCTTCAGAATATTGAACTTCTAGACAAAAATAAATAAGGGTTCCAATTGAGCACTACATGCCGGGCTTGACTTGGGTGTGTGCCGGATTGAAATCACTTACAGAGGTGACTTCACTAACTAGGACAGTATTGGCATTTATATATCACTCTTGTACTTTGTAAAATTCTGAGGTTGGCAAAAAGAAAAGGTTAGAAAAAGGAAAACTGTTTTCAGAGCATGTGAGCACTTCTCTCCCAATGAAGTCTAGATTAAAATCTTTCCAAGCAAACATTAGTTAAAAACTAATGTATCACCTACGAGGGACAGTAAGAATCGAAGGCAATGGACCAGAAGAGTCTGCAGGGAGCCAGGACAGCCAAAGTCAATTTGGAACACAGTCTATGGAGCGGAGGCACTTCCTGGATAGCAAGAAGTATTACATAAAGTTAGAGAGTGGTTGTAGAAAATCATTGTTGGGCCACAAGCTGTTACACTTGTGAAAGTTAGAGCTGAGATCAACTCTAGAAAAAGCAGCTACTGCAAGTCTCAACTGAGAAAAGCAAGCTACAGACAAAGAGTTAGTCAGAAAAGTACCTTAGGTTAGAAGAAGAGGATCCAGCTGGCTTCTGTCTTGGTTGCAGATCCTGTGTTCCTAGGCTTCAGTTGTGGGGAAAAGAGGGAGGATGTCTCGAGGACTCCTGCACAGCAGTTCGGAGGCAGCTACGGGCTCTTTTCAAGTCAGCGGCACATTGCGGTTTCAGCGCCGGTTAAACAGCACCACTGCGGATCTTGGACGCCAGTTGGGCTTCCTTCACTCCTTGAGTCCAGCACTCTGGTGAGGTGACTCGAGCTTGGGTCGTCCTGCTTCAGGGGAGGGTCCTCAGCATCTTCCTGGAGCTTTTGGCTGGCTTAGAGACGTTGCCCTCGACTACGGATTTCTCGACCCCTGGCACTCAGTTTCAGCAGCAGCAAAGAAGTACAGCCAGTTGGGAAGGTCTTCCAGCAAAGTTTGTCTCAGGGTTAGTTGGTCCCACTAACCCAAGGGAAGAAGTCGCCCTTTCCGGAGCTTCTCTTGTCGAGCAGAAAAATGAGTTTCAGCACAGCAGCAGGGCTTCACCAGGCAATTCAAAGGGCCAGGAGGTTGCAGCAGGCTTCTGTCATGGTTTCTTTGTCAGCTTGTTCTTCCCAGTGGTTGAATGTCTTCAGTCCAAGAAGCCTTGACTTTTATGCAGGTTTCTCCCATTCATGCACAGCCTAGCTGTCACTCACACAGCAGGGTGGCAGTCCTGCAAGGACAGCCAGCTAATCAGCACTGGGTGCATTCAGGTTTCCCTGGAGACTAAGGACAGGGGCGTTTTGGGCACCTTCCTCACTTCCTGCCCTGCCAGACACACTGGAGCCGGATTTCAATACTGAAGCCCGCCAAAGGCAAAATGAACAAAGGGGTTAAACCTGACAAAGGGGTTAAACCTGATTGGCGTGCAGAGTAAAACCCAAGAAAGACCTCAGAAACAAGAAATGATGAAAAAAGAAGACGGGCCATTTTAACACACTGGTCACCCATGGGTGCTTTACTGCAGCTGAGGATTCAGTCTGTGGTAGAGAAGCATGATGGTAGGAAAATTAAACCACTGCCTCCTGCCGTTTAATGTAGTGAGGGTAACATACATTTTCTTTTACATGAGTAAGTAGGAAAAGGGGCTACTAAGTAACCCCCCCAGCACTTCACATAAGATTGGGTGTGCTGGACCTACATAGAAAAAAGGTAGGTAAAGTCAATTTCACTTTACTATTCTTGGGAATTGTAGTTCACCCAAGAAAAGGTATTTAAACCTTATGAGAAATCCAAAGGATTTCTCTGTGACACTGCACTGAAGGTACTGTGCGTCACCATACAAAAAGTAGATGCCTATGGAGTTTGTCAGACTCCAAAAATAAAGGAAATACATAATCCAAACCAGACCAAAATACATGAGTGAGTGAGAAAAAGGGCTCACTCTCTCCAGGATGAGAATGAAAAAGAAAGTCCAGCAAAAGAGCTGGGGGTCTCTAAGGTTGAAGGGAATTAGCACATAAATGATAATTCTCCCTAACACCCTCCTTCCCAACTGGTTGGGACCAGACTAAAAAGCCTTAGAATAAGTAAGGGTGGAGGAGACGGCATGTACTGAATTCAAGTTGCAGAGCACCTCTTGGCTGAATTTTGCATAATTTCTAGAAGATGTATCCATAGCATAGTGCTTGCAAAAGGCAAGTGGGGTAGCCCTGGTAGCCGCTTTAGATGCCTACAATGGGAACATAAATCCGAAAAAATGTCCAGAGAGCAAAACTGAGTTGCTTACAAAAGAGTATCACATTTTATTTTTCATGATACAAAAAATATTCAAGAAAAGTCAATTAATGACACATTACTTTAAAAAATATCATTATATCACATAACACAACAACATGGGTAAACACAACATATGGCTAAAATTAGTCCATCACAATCACTCATAGTGCAGCATTCAGATCATAGATCATACATAGCGACATTCAACCAAGCAACAATAGCTAAAAATGACGAAATTGATTTACAGTCGGGAGAGGGATACATATTCCCTGCATCCCGTCTAGTTATTTTAATATTTAGAAATTAATTAACATACAGCTATAGAAATGGTTAAAACAATCTATCGCAAGGGTGGATCTGAGGAGAAGATGTTTGCAAGTGTCTACTTAAGACATGAAGGACATGACATTATCAATAGAAGCCTATAGAGGGTTAAGGTTTTGGTCCAAGGCCCAGTGACAGAACCTTAACCATTTGCTATGATATTGCTTCTTAGTAGAAACTTTCCTAGAAGCTGACATGATTGTTATGTTTTGCTCTGACAAATCTAAGTGGTAGAAGGCTAGTTGTTCAGAAACCAGGCCTTCAAATTCAGTAATTGAGGGGAGGAATGAAGGACCTGCCCTTTCTGTTCAGTCAAAAGATCCCTCTATGATGGAAGATCTAATTTGGAAGTCCCTGCTAATTCCAGGAGGTCTGGAAATCAAATCTGGCGAGGCCAGAATGGGGCTATTACAATCATTGTTAGATTCTGTGACATTTTGAATTTGAGAAATATTTTGTCAATGGGAGAGCTGGAAACGCGCAGTGTTAGGTTTGACCAATTGACTCAAACTGAGGTTATAGAGAGTTGTGCTGGTTGGCAAAGAGGTCTACTGATGGATGGCCCCACTTCTGAAATATCATCTTTTCTACTGACTGTTTCAGCTCCCACTCGTGCAAAGCAGACTGTAACCTGCTTAGTTTGTCTGCTAGGACGTTCTCTTTTCCCTCCAGATGGGATGCCAAAAAAACAATAAAATTTGATTCTGAATGGCCCAATACCAAATCTTCTCTGCTAGGAGACACAGGGACAGGGAACAAATACCCCACCATGCCCCCGCTTGTTGATATAGTGGTATTGTCAATTAGAATCTTCACCACCTTTCCTTGAAGTGAGGGAAGAAATGATTCTAGAGCGAGAAATATGGCTCTTAGTTCTAGGACATTTATGTGGTTCTTCTCCTGAGAAGACCAAAGACAGTGTGCTGTTAGACTTCGACAATGGGCTCCCCAACTGTACTCTGATGAGACCGTTATGACTATTTGGTGAAGAGGAGGCTGAAAAGGAGACCCGATTAACAGTTTCTCTGGGGAGTTCCACCAGAGCAGTGAGTCCTGAACTTATATCAGGATTTGAATTTTCATTTCCTGTGAATGTGACAGCTAGTTCCAGTTGCAAGCAAGATACCACTGGACTGTTCTCATATGAAGCCTTGCAAAGGGAACTAGGTTTATACAAGCGGCCATTAGTCCCAAAGGCCTTTGAAACCACCAAGCTGTTAGAATCTGATGGTTATTGAACTTTACAATGGTTTCTTGAATAGCTTCCACCCTTTCCAGAGGTGGAAAGGCTCCGAGTAGAGTAGTATCTATAATTGCTCATAGGAATTGGATCCTCTGCGAAAGGAATGAGCTTGGATTTTGCCACATTTATGGAAAACCCCAGGTTGAAAAGAGTGTGGCATGTAATTGCATCTTTTGAAGCAATTCCTCCGCTGACTAGGCCTTGAGAAGCCAGTCGTCTAGGTAAGGATATAGATGTGCTGTCCTTAACCGAAGGTAGGCTGCCACTGACCCCAGACATTTTCCGAAAACCCCGGGAGCAGAATTGAGCCCGAAGGGAAGACATGTAAACTGGTAATGAGACCTTCGTATGGTGAACCTCATGAACTGACAGTGATCTTTGAAGATGGGTGTTAGAGAGAATTCTCATAATGTGCCAATTCCCTCTACTAAACTTTGGGACTTTGAACTTTTAATTCTGTGTGTTTTACTCTTCTGTTTTCTGTGGTTATGGAGTTTTAGACAACTCCATAGGCATCATCTTCTCATGTGTCACACAGCACCCTAAGTGGGTATTGTACAAAAATGTTACCCTCATTTGTGCGCCCCCGCAGTCCCTGTGACTTTGGAGGTACACAAAATGAGGGTGACATTTACTGCGCCTAAGCAGAGCGGGGGTTGCGGGTGTGTCTCCTGCTCTACCTGGGCACAGTAACGGGGGTCGGAGGTTGCAGGGGTGTCCCGCGCTTACCATTTCGGAAAGCGGGGGACACGTAAGAAAATAAATAAGAAAAAAACACCCTGCAGCGTCAACTCTAACCCACGTTACTGGGAAGGGCTGACGCTGCAGGGATCGCAGTGGGCGGCCGGCACATTTCTGCGTGTGCCGCCCTAAAGGTGAGTGGAGAGGGGGGGTTGGGAGGGGTAATGTAGACCGGGGGAAGCAGGCACAGTGATCCATACAATCACTGGGCCGCGCCGTAACTGGTGTCAGCATTTTCGGCCGTCGCAGTTACGGAGGCGCAGTGATCACAGATCCCCCTCAGTGCAGTGACACAGGGAACCTTGCAGGCTTTCCCAAGGTTTAAATACCTTCTCTGGGATAAACTACTGTTTCCAGAGAAAGTAAAGTTAAATTGACTAGTCTTTTTAAATTCCTAGACCCAGCACACCCCATCTTACAATAAAGTGCTGGAGGGGTTACCTAGTATCCCCCTTTGTCTAGATAATCATGTAGCAGTCAAATGCTATCCTTTCCTCTCAGAATGGCTGGTGGCAGTGGTTTTACAACGAACTACCATGATTTTTCTCGACCGCGAACTATTCGTAGCTCCGGAAGCTAAAAACTGGCGGGAGCCATGTTTTTCAAGATGGCGTCTGAGCCCCCTTTGTTTAAACGGGTCCTTTGTCTTCTTTTTTTCACCATTTCTTCTTGGAAAGGACCTTCTAGAGTTTGTCTCTGCGCGCCAAACTTGGTTTGGTCCCTTTGTTCCTACGCCTTTGGCGGGCTTCAGGACTGAAGACCGCCTCTGGCATCTGAGTGTCTGGCATGGGCAGGAAGTGAGGGAGGTGCCCGAAACTCCTTGTGCTTAGTCTCTTGGGAGACCCAAATGCACTCTGGCGTGATTGGCTGGCTGACTGTCCGACTGTCGTACAACTTTTGCAACTTTCAGGCCTGATCAGCTTGTGACCCATCATATGATTCTTTTGTTCGCAAACTACTTTGGAGAACCTTTACAGAGACTTTAACGTTTGAAAACCAGAACCGTTTTATCCTATCCAAGACTTTTAGCCCATTGACTTTGGCCTATCCTTATGAATTGCATTGACTCTTCTGGTGAACTCAAAGAATACTTGTGATCCTTTCTGTATATATTCTAAATAACCTTTGTCTTTTCACTCCTCTATTTAAGTAACCTGAATGTCACTTTGCTCCTACTTCAAAGTAGTGTAAATGCCTCAGAACCTTATTGAGTACAGTACTATAGTATATTTAAGTGTGATATTAATTGCCTCCTTCTAGTGACTGTTTTGGAACTGACTGTAAAATAAATTAAGTAGTGTTTCACTAATAAACCTTGAGTAAGAGTCTGAGTACTTGTAATTGCGGACCGCTGTGTAACATCATTTACTGCTCACATTCCCTCTTAAGATAGGCCTGGCTGCTCAGTTCGATACCAAAATGGTGTGGTACCTATACGAAGGGTTGGTTTTTCCTTACACCTGTAGACAGAATTGTGTGTAGTGGTCCCAGAGGGAACTGCATACAAATCTTGCCTAACAATCGTCGAACGATAAACTAATAGGTTTAAGTTACATTTAATACAATAATAATGGCACTAGCCAAGAAACTCTGCATAGAGCGAATGACCATGATGGCGGTAAAAAACATCTGATGGACCTCGACGTAGTGTTAGGGAGAAGTGTCTGTTTTATGCTTAATCCTCTCGCCTAATGAGACCCCCAGCACATTTTTTGCTAACATGGTGGCTCCTTTCTTTTTTCGCCATTTCTATCGTGGTTTTTCTTTGTTAGCCCCTCTTTTACCATCCTGGAAGGGGGGAGGTCTGAATGTGCCTTTTGCAGCAACCCTCGGGTGTCCCTGCCTAGGTTCCAGTAAGACTGCAAGGACAGGAATCAGGGGAGGAGTTAAACATTCCCTTGCCCTTTGTCTGCTAGAGTGCCTGAATGGAACCAGTTCCCAGTGGGGGGGGGGGGCTGGCTGTCCTTATTGAACAGCCACCCGCCCCTTTCTGTAGTGATCCAATTAATATAGTTACAGAGTATTCGAAAGACTCACATATACTGCACAAAATTATTTTGAAGCACTGGCTTCTGCTGCATATGGACACGGATGTACTGCCTTATATTGAAAGCAAACCACAATTTGCATTTACTAGAGCCCCTACTCTGAGAACCCGCTTTGTCTGTCATTTCTTGATACAAATCACAACAGAGACTGGGTCGGATTGGTTAAAAACAACAAGGGGCTTCCACAAATGTGGATCCTGCAGCATGTGTAAGCATGCTCACACAGATTGTGTCCATTTCAAATACAAAGAAGACTCTGATTCTGATTAAAGATTTAATCAATTGCTCACATGTAGTATATGCCATCATATGCAACAAGCTATACATAGGGAGCACCATCCACTAATTCTGTATACGTATTCGGGAACACCTTACGAATCTTGGCAGCCAAGATTCAAAATCACCATTGGCCTTGCACTGCCAAGAAAGCCACCAAATGCATAACAGAAAGGATCTGAAATGTATTGGCTTAATGAAAGCCAAATGCAGTAAACGTGGGTGTGTTCTAACATTAAAACTTTGTCAGATGGAATCCAAATGCATCTGTCTTTAAAGATGCACAACAGATGGCTTAAATAAAGACATGAAATGAACGTGTTTTTATGACATGAACGGTTGTTTTGTCCTATAATCTAAGACTATCTTTTCCTCAAAACATTCTTTGGCTTATGGTAAATACAATGTCTGATGAATTTGAATCTTAAGGCGTAATGTTACATACATATGCATATTTATTATGTTTGAAAATATGACTTATATGGTTGGCAATGTCATTATCTTTTCCTTAAAACATTGTGCGAATTATGGTTCTTAGGCTCTCATGAATGACAAACTATGACTTGTTGGAATATAATGTCTGATGAATTTTGAATACAGATACAAAACTGCATTTGAATCAGAGAACGCAATGCTAGATGCACATGCATTATTGTCAATGTTTGATACTATGTTTAGAGATAGACAATAACTGATGGCACAAATACATATAAATCTCAGTCGTGAAGTACAGTGTACCAATGCTATAATGTAAATGGCTGATTTGCGCACCCACAATCCTTACATTCACATTAGTACTACTACATGGCACTATTTACAGCATACAACCAACTAGACCCATCTCTACGCCAACTCCCAAAGTGCACCGCGCACGCCTAGCGAGAGACATCACTCAAACATGCGGACATCACTTGCAACATAATAACAATTAAATGACAGCTGCACGCAAAATGCATGCAGACCGTGCCAAGCGATGCCATATAGGACACCCGTTTTCTAACTAGTAAGTACGTTAAACTAGAAGCACATTTATTTTATTTGGGGTCGCCTTCCAGCAGGTAGGACCTGCTTTTAAATCTACTCATGGTTTTTACTTTCATTTCCTTTTACACACTTAAGTTTGTGTGGATGAGCGACTGGGCACTTTTATTTGGAAATTGTTTTCTTTCCTTGTAAACGCTGCCTGGCTTCCTGACAACTGGATTTAAAGACATGCGCTGCGGTCGGTTTTTCATGTCCTCCCCTAGTGGGTGGAGCGTTGCACACTCATGTGTATTGGTATAAAAGATTGTGGCCGGAAGTACAGTGGACGAGCGCAGCGGGCGAGGGCTCAGCGCGCCTAAGTGAAGCTGTTAGGGAGAATTCTCAAATGTGCTAATTTCCCTTACCTTTTGAGACCCCCAGCAACTTTGCTGGATTTCTAGGACTTAAATGTTTTCCTGGAAAGAGTGTGAGCCTTTTTTCCCCACTCTCATGTATTTTGATGTGCGTTTTACTTTTGTGTTCATGGTATATGGAGTTTTAGACAACTCCATAGGCATCACCTTTTGGTGTGTTACACAGCACCTTCAGTGCAGTGGCACAGGGGTATCTTTTAGACTCCCCAAGGTTTAAATACCTTCTCTGTGACGGACTACTGTCTCCCAGAGAATGTAAAGTTAAATTGACTTTACTAGTCTTTAAATTCACTAGACCCAGCACACCCTACCTTACAGCAGAGTGCTGGAGGGATTACCTAGCATTCCCTATGTATAGAAAATGCATGTATGATATGATATGGCATTTGTAACGCGCCTATACACAAGTGTTTCAAGGCGCGACGAGGCAGGGAGGGGGGAACAAGGGGAAGACAGACGACGATCCTACTAGGCCAGGTGTCATTCAGACCGCGCAAGTGCAGGGGTAGGGGGAAGGGAAAAAGTGCAAGGGGAGGGGGGAAGTGCAGTACAAAGTAAGTAGAATAAAAATAAATAAATAGGGCCAGATGGTGGCAAGTGCAAGGTAAGTGCAGACAAGTGCTGGGAAGGGGGGGCTGTAGGGATACAGAGACAGTCCCGCAGTGCAGGGGTTGCCAGGGAGGCAGTGCAAGTGGAGAGTGGCTGGGCCCAGGACCGAGGTCGGTGAGAGTGGCCCAGTTGCAGATTCAGTGCAGTTTCAGTGAAGAATTTAGCAGGGGAGAGGGAGAGAGAAAGCAGAAGCAAAGAGGAAGGTTTTGAGGTGCTTCCGGAACCGGAGATGGTTCTCCTCAAGTTTCAGGGAGGCAGGAAGGCTGTTCCAGAGGGAGGCCCCTGCCGCGGAGAGAGATCTACCCCCAGCTCGCTGCTTCGAGAAGCGGCTAACCCTGAGGGAGTTGGAGACGGATGAGCGAAGGGCCCGGGAAGGAAGATATTTAGGAAGAGAGAGTTGAAGGTATTTAGGCCCCAGGCCCCAGAAGGCCTTGTGGACAATGCAGAGGGTTTTGAACTTAATCCTTGCAGTCACTGGGAGCCAGTGTAGAGATTTCAGTCCTGGAGAGATACGGTCCCTGGGCTTGTGGCCAAGGACAAGTCTCGCAGTTCTGTTCTGGATGAGTTGCAGAGGGCAGAGAGTGGAGGCAGGCAGATTAAGATAGAGGCTGTTACAGTAGTCCAGCTTTGAGAGAACCAGGGCTCGGGAGACAGTGAGCTTCTGGGGGAAGGAGAGGAACGGAAGAATACCTCTGAGGAGGTGCAGCTGGTAGTGTGACTTCTTAGAGACGTCAGATATATGAGGAGAGAAGGAGAGTGTGGAGTCGAAGATGACCCGAGGTGTTTTTTGCCTTGCAGGTAGGAGCAGGAAGAGGGCCAAAAGAGGCTGGCCAGAGAGCTGCAGGGAAGGAGGGAGTGGGTGTGCCGATGAGTAGAATCTCAGTCTTACTGGCATTAAGGCAGAGGTCATTGGCGGCACACCATTCCTGGATAGCAGACAGACAGTCACAAATGAGGGAAGGAGAGGAGGAGGCCGAGGGTAGCCTGAAAATGAGCTGGGTATCGTCCGCATAGCACTGAAAGTTGGGGCAGAGAGCGGCGATGCGGTGGGCAAGGAGTGCCAGATACTGGTTGAACAGCCAGGGAGAGAGATTAGATCCCTGGGGAACACCACAGGTGGAGAAAAAGATGTCAGAGAGGAAGGACCCAAGTTGGACCTGGGAGGGTCGATTGGAAAGGAAAGAGGTCAGCCACGCCAGAGCCTGCCCAGTGATACCCAGGTTATCACGGAGACGGTTGAGCAGGATGGCATGGCTGACAGTGTCGAAGGCAGAAGAGAGATCGAGCAGAATGAGTCGAGGTTCAAGAGCAGGTCCTCACAGATGTTCAGGAGAGCAGTTTCCCTGCTTCTGACAGCTCTGAAGCCAGATTGATGGTCATGAAGAGCCCTCAAAAGCGACCCTTTCATCTTAGAATGGCTGGTGGAAATGGTATTACCAAGATTTTCCCGACCGGGAACCGTTTAAACGCTCTGCTAGCTATAATCAATGGAAGCCATGTTTTTCAAGATGGCGTCTGAGCCCCCTCTGTAAAAACAGGTTCTGATCGACTTTTTTGGCCATTTCTTTTCGGAAAGGTCCTTCTTGTGTTTGTCTCTGTGCACCAAACCAGGTTTGGTCCCTTTGTTCGTGTGCCTTTGGCGGGCTTTAGGACTGAAGCCCTCCCCTGGCGTCTGAGTGTCTGGGGTGGACAGGAAGTGAGGGAGGTGCCCGAAACTCCCTGTGCTTAGTCTCCTAGGAGACCCGAATGCACTCTGGCGTGATTGGCTGGCTGACTGTCCGGCAAGGACAGCCACCCTGCTGGGTGAGCGGCAGCTAGGCTGTAATGAATGGGAGCTGACCGTTTAAAAGCAGGTCTCTGGGACTTGGAAGGCAGAGTCGACCAGTGGAACGAAAGAACCGAAGCTGAGCTGAAGGAAGACTGCTGCAACTCCTGGACCATTGGTTTGCCCGGTGAAGCCCTGCTGCAGGTCCGAATCGCCTGAAACTCCCTCGACAGAGAAGCCCCTGAAAGGACGACCTGATGGGAACAACCTCTCGTAAATTGTCTAGACACCGTCCCTATACTGGTTGAATTTTTATCAGAGTGCTGTTGAAAACTGGATAGCTAGTGGAAAAGAAACCAGACGGTCCTTAAGGCACTCACACCTCAAACCGAAGATTTGCTGAGCTACTGGACACGAACCCGAGCAGTGCAGGAACCTCCCAACATCCTCCCTCTTGTCCCCATGACTGAGGCCCAGGAACAGCGAGAACTGCAGGACTGACAGGATCACCAACCTTTGCTGCTGCTTTTTCTTCATTGGAACAAGGTACTGTGCAATGCGGTAAAGAATTCCTCTTTGCCGCGGTGAAAGTCTGCACAACTTTCACAACTTTGGAGTTGTGTTCGCTCCTAAACCTACATCTAACTCTTATCTGCAAACTACTTCTAAAAACTTTGGCAAAGACTTAACCGTTTACTACCAGAACTGTGCTGTCCTATCCAAGACACTGAACCATTGACTTTGGCCCAGGCCTATTGAATTGGACTGCCTCGATCAGTGAACCAAACACTTTGCCCTGCTTAAAGAAAGTAATTGTGCTTATTCTTATAACCCTTTGTCTTTTTATTCCCATTTTTAAAATACTCAAGTGTCATTTTGCTCTCACCTTGGTGGAGCCTAACTTGTTCAGCTATTTATGGGTCTAGTACTGGAGTATATTATTGTGTGACATTGAGCTGCTTATTCTAGTGTAATAAATTAATATTGTTTTACAAAGAAACCTCGAGTAAGTGTTTGTTTGAATCACTGTGATTGAAAGTCCTTTGTGTAATAACTGGTACTGCTCACATCCCTCTTGAGATAAGCCTGGCTGCTCTGCCTTGCTACCAACAAACACTTTGGTACAGGCTTATACCAAACGGCGAGATTGTGCTTACACCTGTAGCCTTAATTGTGTGTAGTGTTCCCAAAGGCATGTAATTTTGCCTAACAGAAGCCCATCTGTGCTCGTCCGTGCACACACTGTGCCGTGGACAGACAATGTGGAGGGCAGTGCTCTGATTAGCTGGTCTAGAGAGCGGCCTCTGTAAAAACAGGTTATGATCGACTGGAACAGTTCTGCCTACCATAGGTGACCATAGAACTTCTGCTTTAGATCATTCTAGGAGTTCATTGAGAGGGTTACTTGTCAATGCCCGTTCTTTGATCTATTAGCGGATCTGGTCCCGGATGTTTAATGTGTCAAGGAGACGTGGCTGAATGATGCCTCAGGCCCTGTATTGGTCCAGCTACTCTCCGATTCATATCAAATCTTATGCATAGACCGCAAAACAATGCAAGCAGGAGGCGGCACAGCAGTAATAGTCAAGCCACATCCCCCTGACTCATTCTATTAAAAAGGAGCTAATTTAGTTCAAATTGTCATTTCTATCCACCTGAGTTGACACATCTTGGTGGTTTACGGTCCTCCCGGAGCGGATGGCTCCTTTTGTGACCAATGTTTTGAATTTGTCACAGATTTGGAAATTAAGATATCCACATCTGGTTATTGCAGGGTATTTTAACCTGCATTTTAACTGTCCTACTACGAAGGCAGAGAAGCTATTTTTTGAAGTTATGAAGGATGTGGGTCTGACCCAATTGGTGTCTGCTCTGACTCATTCAGCTGGTATGGACTTAATCTTTGCCAGGACTCCCCTGGTTACTATTTTCCCCCCACTCCCTATTATTTAGTCGTGCCTTTTTTAATTCAGTCACAGCCTGTCCGGGCTTTGGTGGAAGCCAAATATCAACATTGTAGAAATTGGTTAAAAACCTCTAACGCGGCCATTGTCTCTAGTATTTAGGCACAATGCCATGCAGCAGGTGCAATAAACTTTTCCACCTTAACTAAAATCTTTACTGGTGTGGCTGATACATTAACCCCACTCACCCTCCTCGTCCGTCCCAAACTTGGTTTACAGATGAACTTAAGATCCTACAGGCGGAGCAGAAGTGACAGAGAACTTACTCCGCCAGTGCTAAGTCAATGTTTATTCTGGCCTGTAGTACTTTTTACACCTTTAAGGTTGAAAATGCTCTTAACCAACCTCGTGAATTATTTGCGGTTGTTAGGTTGCTTTGCTCTCCCTTGCACACTGCGTCGCAGGTAGTTCACTTAAGTCTTTTGTGATGATCTAGTGGCTTTTTTTATTAATAAAGTTAATTTGATTCGAGAGCAGATTTGTTTATCTGCTTTTCCAGTTCCAGTGCAGCAGTCCTCTTTGTTCATTGGATCATACCTTGTTCAGGAGGTGGAGCTTGCGATTCGCTAACTAAAATCTGCTTCACCTTCAGATGCTATTCCTCTGAGAATTGTGAAGGATATTTCTCCCCATATTTCATTCTGGATGACATAAGCTGTTAACGACTCTTGTCAAACTGAATCCATTTCATCAGAGCTCAAACACGCTGTTATTCCGCTCTTGAAAAAGCCTTAGTTAGAGCCCACCCCTCTGGCACATTTTCGGCCTATCTCTTTGCTCTCTTTTTTTATGAAATTGCTGGAGTCTTGTTTCCCCCCTGCTCAATTCTTTTTTGCAACTTTCTTCTTTCTTGGACTCCTTACAGTCTGGGTTTCGACTGGGTTGAGGGATGGAAAGTGTGTTGGTTTCGGTGTATGACGATCTACGCTTCTGGCCAGGTTTTGGCCTGGTTTGCCTCCTTTTTAGCAGATCGTACTCAGACACTGACACTTGCCTCTTTCTTTTCAGCCGCCGTGGTCTTGTTGTGTGAGGTCCCCCAGGGTTCGGCCTTATCCCCGGCTCTTTTTAACACCTATATTCAGCCCTTGGTTTTGCACATCCGCTCTTTCGGCTTCAGTTGTTAATCCTATGCTGATGACACGTAAATCATCGTCCAGTTGGATTCTACCAAACCGGGCATCGCGTCTCAGTTTAGGAGTTGCCAGTTGACCGTAAGTGGATGGGCAGTAACTGGCTGAAGTTGAACGGGGACAGGACAGAGGTCCTGGTGGTTTACCCCCCACATAGCCCACGGGCGGTTTGGTCCCACGTCTACCTTGACCTGGTGCCCAGCATTTTGGCCTATAGAGCTTGGGCCATGACCCTCTCTGGTTTCAGAGGTAAAGAATTTGGGAGTGATTTTCTATGCCTCTGTAGAAGGATGGCCAAGTTGGGGCAGTTTGTAAAACAGGATTTTTCCAACTTCCGAGTGCTTCGTAAGGTTCTTCCTTTTCTTCCTGTCCGACTGAGGCCCCTAGTGACGGCTTCTCTGGTCCTCAGTTGGCTGGATTATTGCAACTCCCTCTTTATGGTCCAGCCTCTGTATCTCTTCCATTGTTTGCAGCTTGTCCAAAACTATTCGGCACGTATTTGCACTGGTACCCCATTTGGTGCCCATATTTCTCCTATTCTCCGATCAATGCATTGGCTCCCGGTTCGTCAACGGGTCAAATTTAAATCATTGGTGATAGTGCATCAGGCTTTTATGGCTCGGGGGCTGAATACCTCCAGGACAAATTCTGTCCCTACGTGGCTTCTCGTGAACTGCGTTCTAAGGTTTCTAGTCTCCTTGCGATTCCTCGCTATCAGTTTGAGGGGGTGGGGCTCTTTCTCTGTGTTGGCTGCCAAATTGTGGAATTCTCTGCCAGGACCGCTTAGAGCTACGAAAAATCTCCTCGTCTTTCGTCGGTTGTTAAAAACGTATCTGTTCTAATATTTCATCTTGTTATTAGCTGGTTCCTGAATCCTCCCGGTATACTTTAGCGCCAAGATGCTTCGGGGTGCGTGGGCTCTACAAAGACGAATATAACCTAACACTTGAATTCGATAACGAGCTATCTATAGTGGGACTCAAACCTGACATCTCACTAATGGGAAGCATATATTGTTGCAGGTATTTAAACTATTTGGGACCGGACAAAATGATTACTTGGCCATGCACCAGAGCCGTTAGAATAGCGATCAAGAGGAAAATCACAAATCTCACATTATACGGTATGTTTGAACCAACAATTTTCTACCTATTGAACTCAGCAATCCATTAGCACATTCCTCTATTTTTGCTCCGTAATCTAATCCTTAACCAACTATTTACAGGTTACATCAATTGAGAAGTTTAGGTGAGCAATCCATTATAGCCGCTTGAATACGACGGAGATAGTTTTAACATCACACAATGGAGTGGTGAACAACTAGTTACAGATACATAAGGTGCTAACATGGTTGCTCCTTTCTTTTTTCGCCATTTCTAGAGTTTTTTGCTAGCCCTTCTATTATTCTGAGAGGGGGGGTCTGAATGTGTGTTTTGCCTTTGGCGGGAACCCTTGGGTGTGCGCACCTAGGCGCCAGTGTGTCTGGGAGGACAGGAAGCAAGGGAGGGGCTAAACACTAGAGTGCCTGCATATAATCAGTTCCCACTGGGGGGGCTGGCTGTCCTGATTATACAGTCACCCGCCCCTTTCTGTAAAATGCTCAGAGTTTGCAGAGGAGTGAGTGGGAAAACTGAATAAAAGGCGAGGTTCCTAAGGCAGAAGGCAAGTCAACCACTGGAACAGAAGATCTGGAGCTGAAAATGACCAGAGACGCCTGCAGACCCTTCCAGTAACCGTGAAGCAACTACTCCTGTTCTGACCCAGTTTTCTAATCGACATAGGAGCTCCGAAGAGGACTCCTTCCCTTTCGCTGGTGGGACCAACTAGCATCAAGACTGAAAAACTACAAATAGAGCCATCTCTCGAGGTGCTGTGACTTTCCAGAGCTGCAGACCGCAAATACCGGGAGAACTCCGACCCATTTGCAGTGCAACATCTTGGCTTGGACGAATCTGCCCAGAACTTTGGTGAGCTCCAGTGGACCTCCAGAGGCACAATCCAACTCATCTAAGTCCCCTCACCAGAGTTCAGGACTTCAGAATCGACAAAGATCAACCGGGCAGTAACAGTTCGAGCCGATAAAAAGATGCCAAAACCGCAGACCGAAACAGGAGGCCGGAGAAATCCTTGCTCGGGGTCCTCTCTCGCGACTGCTGCTGAGATATCCCCTTCTAAATCCATCCTCTCATCACCAGACCGAGTAATCCGGAAACCAGGTCCATCGCTGCTGCACAGGAGAGAATCCAGCGGAATTTACTCCTTGTATCCTAAGGTACTGTGGAGTGAAAGGTAGAACTTACTGGGAGTTGAAGAGTCACCGAAGTGCGACTGAAGTTCAAGTGTTTGGGTGTCCACCCATACCTATGGTACAGGTAGGATGTCCTTCACAGGGTCTCCCTAACTTGTGCTAGATTTGCTAATCATATTTTTCTAGTGACAAAGTATCCTGAAGAACTTTGCTTATTCTGCTACTTCGTAAGACTTTGGGCTCCACTCCAACACGGACCTTTGCATATAGTTAGGGACTGGACTTTGAAAGCGTTAGAAGCTCGGAAAAGTGTCACTATATCATTAAGATTTGTAGCTGTGTGTAGAACCACCCTTTTTCCTTCCTAAAGTCTTTATCTAATGTGATTTTGCTAACTCAATACAATTACTGTATGTCTGTTAATCTATGCAGTGTTTGGTAGTACCGATAATTACGGTATAACTATCATTACTGTCAAACGCTGTAACAATTGTAACTGTGAGCAACTACTATTGAAGTAATCACTGTTGAAAAGTATTAAGAATTCCTGTGTGTGTTGGTTTATTTATCTACCTACTTTTCTGTAAATAAGAATAAATGTATATATATTGAAATGAGTGAAATATAATCTCTTCCAATATAACTTTTTTGGATTGTTTTTCTCCGGTAGGCTGCAGTCAATCAGTTCAAATGGGACATTCGGTCTGCAGTATGAACTATGCTAGTGGTCTCAATCACTCAATCTCTTAAGTGGACTTTTTGTAAACATAATTTAGTTTTGCTTTCTTACCATGTTTTTTTCATTTCCTGCCCATTTTTTGAAGATCAGGAGAGACTGGCCAGCATGAAGCATTCCCGGTGTTGCAAAAACAACCTGGTGAGATGGATGTGGAAGAGAACAATCACAGTTAAACCCAGTCCTGAAAACAGATCAGCAAGAACTGAAAAGTAGTCTAGTAAGGCACACTCCAGGTTGGGAGATACAAACACATCATCTTAAAGCTGACAGAAAGAAGCCTTCCCCAAAAGCATAACAGAATTCATGCTCCTCTGGGCATTTAATGTTGCAGAGCAAACACTGGCTGTCCCAAATTGAGACAAAGACACAGAACCAATCTTCTCCAAAAAGAAGTGTCATTACCTACAAATTTTGGCCTCCCATTTGCCCAATGGTTGTGGACATACAAGCAAGCTTCTGCAGTATGCAGAGAACACTTACCTCGCAGGCATCTTCTATCATCTGAGATTGCCAGGTAACCTGCCCCCACAACTACTAACCTACCAGAATGCATGGTTACCCAATACCGTCTACTCCTGCCATGGCCCATGGTTATCTGAACTCTTCTCCACTGCCAATTTATTCTGGTTCAAGGATATCCACCCCTCTCCACTTTGTAAGCCTTCCAAAGTCCAGGGTGTTAGGGAGGGTGCCGTTTGGGACAGAACTTGAAAAAGCCCACCTTAGGTGAACAGGTTTACAACTCTTAGTTTAGGCCTGAAGTGAACCACCCAAAGGTTTGGTAGCAATGGCTGAGCAGCCAGGCTTATTCTAAAGGAGGGCTGTAGTGATGCACCCAGAATCCACAGCATACACTTAGTTCAAGGACACACTTGCACGCTAGATGTTACACAAAAAATGTATTTATTTTATATACACTAAGGCTTATAGCATTCAAGTAAGGTAAGTACTATCATACAGTAATATAATCACCAAATACTTCCAATATCCAAAGGATAAAACACTTAGAACATTTGTAAAGGCAACACAAACGTTGCAGAAACTTCTGAAACAAGTAAGCAAACTTTAGACAAACTTGTGCAACTTTTCTTAGGAAGTGCAACCCTATTTTAGGTGAGTCTTACAAAGCCAAGGGGGACACTGGGGATCCAGTGACCAAGGGCAGAGGAAGGAAAGGCAGGAATCCAGTGGAGAAGGCAGTCTCTATGAAGATTTCTTAAAGTTTACAGGTATCAGTTAGGTTTCTCTGGGGAATGAAATTAGGAGGTTCCCTCGCCGAATTGCTCCAATGACCAATGTCCTAAAGCAAGATAGAGCACAAAGAGTTGTCCACCCCAATGTAGGTCAAGGTAGGCCTAGCTAACAGCTTAAGTGCAACCCTCCAAAGCACAGGAACAACAGAGCAGGCCCCAGGTAAGGATTGGGGGCTGAACCGTATCTTGTAAGCAAAGAAGTTGGTGCAGCAGGAAGGTCTCCAAGGAGAGGCGACAGCAGACCCCGGTTCAGCATTCCTGATCTTGGCGACTGAAGAAAAGATGGATCTGGTGGTTGCACTCAAGCAGTTGGACACCCAGCAGAAGATCGTTGCAGCACTGGCTAGTTGGTGCCTCTTTCAAGGCTCGGTTGAAGGACGGGTGTTGCATGGATTTTGCACCCTTTTGCGGTCCTTGTCTCGGGTCAGGGGACTTTCAGGAGCAGGATCCAGTCACTGGAGGTCCAGAAGGGTGCCTACCAATTTTCAGACGAAACTGCGCTTCAGTAGACGTTGCAGAGCAAAATGGTGCAGGACCCCGGCATTGAGGAATTGCAGGTCATGGAAGTTTCAGCTCGTCCAAGGATGGCTGAAAAGGCAGTTTGTCTTGGGACTAGCTAGGCCCACCAGTCCAATGGAGGAAGTTGTCCTCTTCGCAGCGTCCATATCGCACAGAAGTTGATGTCGGGATTGCAGCGGTTACTCAGATGGCTCTGGCGGTCACTGGAAGTGGCTGCGGACGTCCTTCAGATCTTCAGTTCCAGTGGTCAACTGAGTTTCAGCTTCAGGACCCTGTTATGCAGGAAACCGGCTGCGCCCACCAATCACCAGACATGCATTCATTCAAACTTGGGGGGTGACTGTCCAATGGGGACAGCCAGCCTCCCAGTGCAAACTGGTTCCAGGCAGGCACGCTATAAGAATCCAGGGCAGTTTCGGTCACCTCCCCTGCTTCCTGTTCTCTCAGACATTCAGAAGGTCTTGGGCGGGCTTTCCAAGGGAAGGCCGCCAAAGTAAAAACAAAAAGAAAACTTCAAGCCCTCCCCCACTCAGCTAGGTAGAAGGCGGCACAAGAAAGAACAAGTCATCAAGAACAGGGCTTAGAAAAGTACAGTCACCATTTTAGGCAAATGGTGACTTGTGTCCCTTGCCGCAGCTGCGAAGGCAGCCTGTGACAAAAGTCCACATAAAGTCATGTAAAAAGGCACACTGCCACTAGCCTGTCAGATGAACTTGGAACAGTAATGAAAAGTTACTAGAAAAGGGAGACAATGTTTCCCCATAGCACTCCACTTAAAGTGGGGTGTGCTGATCTAGTTAAAAAAAAACATTTATGATAAAATGCATCTCCCTCCGCCTGCCCCTCTAACTTATCACAGGCGAAATAAAAAAGGAAGCTCAAGGAGCTCCCAGCAACACTGCACAGAAAGTGCTGTGTGCTGCAATAATAAAAAGGTAGATGCCAGAAAAGTTGAAGCAAAGCAGAACTCCATTCAAAAGTACCAAACAGAGGGTAAAAAGGAGTGACTGAGTGCGGAGATAGGTTCTCCACTCACTCCGAAGGATTATTCCAAAAATCAAATAGTCCACCAAAAATGCTGGGCGACTCACAATGTGGGGAGAATATCACTCAAAAAGGAAAGCCTACCTGTTAGGCAAGATTTTATGCAGTACCCTTTGGGTGCACTACATCAACCTTGACCTCCTGGCAATAGGAACCCAACCTTTGGTTAAGTCTGTACTACACAGGTTGATAGTGTGGTTGAGCAGCCAGGCTTATCTCAAGAGGGGTCAATGTGAGCAGTAGGGTAGTTACACAGAGATAGATTAACAGTGACAAGTATACAATTGAACTCTTACACTCAGGGTTTCTTGATAAAACATGTATTAATTTATTTAACAGTCAGTTTGAATAAGCCTTCTTCAGAAGGGGCAATATAACAGTAACACACAAATACACTCCAAAATACACACCATCCGTTTCTCTAAATCAGCAAATACCCATTGGGGATGGCACACAGACTTCCTACACCCCCAGGTGACTTAAATAGCTAGGACACCATCGACATTAATATATCACTTGTACATTTAGAGCAATACTGGTTTGGTGTCAAAGAAAAGGGTTATTAGAATAAACAAGAGATCACACAAATATTCTGAAGCAGGCAAGTACTTTTGACCCCACCCACCCCCAATGCAGAGTAAGTTAACCCCTTGCTGGAAGGATAGGTGCAACACAATGTCAGAGGAGAGAAGAGTCATTCAGGGAGCCAGGCTAGGCCAATGCCAATTGGGCAAAAGTCTAGGTGAACTGAAGCTCTTCTTGCAGGTAAGTAAAAGTCTTGCACAAAGTTTTAGAAGTCTTTGTCGAAGATAAGAATCAATGTAGGGCCACAAGCTGTTAGGCTTGCGAGTAGTAGAAGATGCAAGCAACTCTACAGAGCTACCACGACAAGTCTCAACTGAGATCAAGCAAGGCTACTCAATAAGAGGTAAGTTCTCTTAGACTGTACAGTACCTTTGGTTAGAAGAAAAAGGTGGCAGATGACTTCTGTTCCTGTGCAGCTCTGCAGATCCTGTTGTTCCTGAGCCTCAGTCGTGGGGACAAGAGGGAGGACTTCTGGGACTCCGGCACTGCAATGGGCAGTGACAGCAACCGGCAATCTTCAAATCAGTGGCACTTCACGGTTTCAGCTCCACGCGTCTATAGCAAAATAGCACCAACGCGGTTCCTAGCTGTCGAGATGGGCTTTCATTGCATCTGGGGTCCAGCACTCTGTTGAGGTGGCTTTGGCTCGGTCAGTCCTGCTTCCTGGGAGTACGGAGGATCTTCCTGGAGCTCTTGGCCAGCTTAAAAGTGATGCACCCCAAATCTGGTGGTCCTCTCCCTGGCACTTCGGTTCCTGCAGCAGCAAGGAAGTACAGCCAGCTCCAAGAGGATGTCCAGACGAGTTCACTTTGGAGTTTATTGGTCCCACCAACTCAAGGGGAGAAGTCGTTCTTGCAGGGCTTCTCTAGTCGAGGCAAATTTGGAGTTTCAGCACAGCAGCAGGGCTTCTCTGGGCAAACCAACGGTCCAGGAGTTGCAGCAGGCGTCTGTTCAAGTTCTTCTTCAGATTCCTTCGTCCAGTGGTCGACTCTGCCTTCCAAGCCAAAAGCCTTTTATGCATTTTTATACCAGCCTAGCTGTCAGTCAAACAGCAGGTTGGCTGTCCTTGCCGGACAGCCAGCCGGCCAATAACCTTTGGGTGCATTCCTGTAACCAAGGGGATTAAGCAGAGGGAGTTTCGGGCACCTGCCTCACTTCCTGCCCCTGCCAGACACTCTGGAGCCAGAGGCGGGCTTCACTCATGAATCAAACCAAAGACAAAACGAACAAAGGGACCAAACCTGGTTTGGCACACAGAGTAAATCTCTCAAGAAGGACCTTTCTACAAAGAAATGGCAAAAAAAGAAGAACAGGGCCATTTTGACAAAAACGGCACCCAATGGTGCTTTACTGCAGCTGCGAACGCAGCCCATGGTAAAAACACACCACAGTAGTTAAAAGTAAACCACTGCCACCAGCCGTTGATCGTAGAAAGGGTAACATAAACATGTTACATGAGAAACTAGACAAAGGGGCTACTAAGTAACCCCTCCAGCACCCTATTGTGAGATATTGTGTGCTGGGTCTAGAAAAATTACAAATGTAAGTAAAGTCAATTTCCCTTTACTGCTCTTGGAAACACCCATGGAGTTTTTTTCAGACTCCAAAAACCACAAGAAACACGGAAAACACATAGAATTAAAAGCACAATGTTCAGCAAAAGAGATGGGGGTCTCTAAGGTGGGAGGAATTTAGCACTAAACTGAAACTTCTCCCCAACACTACACAACACAGGGGATCCCTACTCTAGAACACAATAGTCCGGAATCATCAGACTCTCATCTTACTCCCACCAACTCATTCGATTATGTTATTTGTGCCACTTGTTAATTTTTTCATCTAAAGTTCAGTTCCAAACTATAGTCTAAAGTACTGTTGTGCACTTATGTGGGGCTTACTCATGTACTTCTTCCACTTTGTTCTTTCTTACACTCTGCTGTCAGGATGCCACTTTGTTTGAATTCTTTTTCTAGTATCTCTCCATATTTGGCCTACTTTCATTGGCTCCCTATCTCTGATAGATTTTATGACCACTTCCTTGGTATAGTTTTTAAATGTGTTCACTGACTGGTCACTGGTTATCCGATTTGCTTTCCTTAGATCTCCCACCTAGGAGTCTTTGCTCTGCTTCTCTATTTTTCTTTTGGTCCCTCTACCTCCTTGTGCATCCTTCCAGGTTTGCTCATTTGAATTTTTGGCCCCAATTTATGGAGTTCTGTCCCTTTGACCATGTGTTCCTGTACAAATGGGTACACAAGGAACGGTTCGCTGGGGAAAAAGTTTGTTAGCTTGCCAGTCAAGGCAAGACAGAACAACTGATAGTGGTGCTTAAGAGATTGTCCTGCTCACTTGGACACAGGATAGGAAGCTGATCTGGTGCTCTGTTGAGACACCCGGACCCCACCGGTGGAGAGCCAGGGGGTAGGGGGAGGTGTCTTGTGGGATATCTAACCACAGGTGGTGATGGACATACTGCCTGACTGGAGGGCAATCTAGCTAGTGTGTGTGGTTTAGGTCAGCAACAGCCTGACAGATGATGGGAGAAAAGGAGAAAAGGAGGGGGGTATTGGGGGTCCGCTAGGAGCGGAAATGTACTCTCTGCAGGATCGTGCCTGTAGATGGAAGCAGAGGTGGCAGAGCGGTGAGAGGCTGGGTGCGCCTGTGCTCAGACGGCGGCGCTGAATGGAGGGAGAGGATCACATACCTGTAAAGACTCAGGGCGGACACAACCGCTGCAGCCTGCTCAGTCCAAACGCTGTAGGTGTAGTGAGCAGCCGCAGCGGTTGTTAAGTGCCAAATCATAAGGAAATCCCGATGGCTCTATTTTGCACTTGTCATTCCTAGCCCTTTAGGCTTAAGACCACGAGATTTAATCCCCCTCTCGTACTTTTTTACAACAGTGCTGGTTGCCCGACCCCAATACCCCCCTCCTTTTCTCCCATCATCTGTCAGGCTGTTGCTGACCTAAACCACACACACTAGCTAGATTGCCCTCCAGTCAGGCAGTATGTCCATCACCACCTGTGGTTAGATATCCCACACGACACCTCCCCCTAACCCCCGGCTCTCCACCGGTGGGGTCCGGGTGTCTCAACAGAGCACCAGATCAGCTTCCTATCCTGTGTCCAAGTGAGCAGGACTATCTCTTAAGCACCACTATCAGTTGTTCTGTCTTGCCTTGACTGGCAAGCTAACAAACTTTTTCCCCAGCGAACCGTTCCTTGTGTACCAGTATGCCCCTACGGTTTGGGAAGGCAGTTGCCACTCCGGCTCTTTGAGCCTCAATTTACCCTGTTAGTTCCTGTACAAATGCACATCTGTTTGAGAAACATCTTAAGTCAACATTTTTACAGATTGCTTTTTCTCAATATATGAAGTTTTTCTTTTATTGAGGTCATTATTATCTTATGGTTCATGGGGTTATTTTTCTCTATGAGGTTGTAACACTTTGCTTCTTTTTGGGCGCGATCGCTTTGGATAGAGGCACTATATAAATAGTCTATCAATAAAAATACCACAAGTTTGAGGGACCATCTCTTAGGGTAGATTTTCACTTTTATGCACAGTCTCCTCCACATGTGAGTCCCCCAGCACTTTTTGCTACACTTTTGGATTTTTGGTCTGTTCCCCTGAGTGAGTGGAAACCTTTTTCCACACTCACTCTTTCTTTTACCCTATCTTTTGGCATACTTTGTTTTTCTTATTATATCTTTTTCTTTGAGTAGTACTTTCCTCCAAGTCTTATGGCATCTGGGTTTGACTTGCTACACACAGCACGCTCTGTGCAGTGTGGCTGGGATTCCCTTGGGCTTTCCTTTTTATTTTCCATTATAGGACAATATTTGTATCCATCCCATTTTTTCCTATTGTGTGATCACCACACTCCACCTTTTGTGCAGTGCTGATGGGCTACAAAGTATCATCCCCTTTATCACTGCTCCTGTAACCTTTTTGTTGCAGTGACAATTTAATCTGAATGGCTGTGGCAGTTGGTTTATCTGACCTACATTTGTGCAATTTTTACCCCCCAGGATCAAGGGTCACCATTGACCCAAAATGGTGACTGTATCCTTTTTACTTCATTTCTTGTTTGTTTGTCCCTTCTGCCGTGCTGGGTGGGAGAGGTGCTGGTTTGACTTTTGTCTGCGGCAGGAATCCTTTGTGAAGCCGGCCAAAGCTCCAGTGTGTCTGTGAGGACAGGAAATGTGGGAAGACCCCAAAACTCTGCTGTTCCTTGCCTTCTGGTGTGGAGGGGCTGGCTTTCCTAAAAGGACAGCCACCACCCAGAGTTTGAATGGTGTATGGGTGCCGAATGGCTGGGTTCCTGCATAAAAGGCTGGAACCGGAGAATCCGATGAAGAGGAATAGAGAGAAGTCTGCAGCCGCTTCCAGACAACTGGTGATTCCTTGTGTAATTGCTGCTGTCTGGCCCCTTCTCCCAAGCATCAGGAGAACTCAGGACGTCTCCTCTCCTTTAGATTGGTGGGACCAATCAGTCTTGAGATGACCTGCATTTTGAGCCATCCCATGACAGGACGTGACCTTCACGGGCTGCAAACCGCCAATACCCTGGGACCTGTGGATATCGTGCAGTGCATCGTTTTCCGAAGATCAAATCCTCCTGAAACCAGTGGTCGAAGTGTACGAAAAGAAGTAGTGGGACTATGTTCCCTACTGGCCCGCACTGCTCCCCACAAACCCCATTGCCGCACCCCCTCCCATGCACAAAACAAACCCCAAAACACATGCGCCTGCTGTTTAAGAGAACGTCCAGTGCATTGCACTGAAAGTGCAAGTTTCTACTTCTTCCTACACTTATTTTAAAACAAAACCGCCTGGAACGGTTTCTTTTTAAAATAAAGTATAGGAACGGTAAAACCTAATTAAAAGTAGAGGAGCACCGCTCCCGACCGCTCCCACCAACTTGGACCACTGCCTGAAACTTTTGGTGGACTCCTTTCCGGACCCCTAAAGGCAAGATTCCACTCCTTGAAGTCCCCTCAGAGTGCTGAACCAAGAAAGCGAGACGAACCGACTGGGCGGTAATGGTTATTCACTGATGCTTCCCAAAAGGTGCTAAAATCACAGAACCAAGAAGAATCTGTTGCTGAGAGTCTCTTCACTCGACTGCTGCCGCAAGACCAGTGATGTCATTTGGAGGTCACCAGGGGTCTCAACTGTGACCCCTGAGATCTCCCTTGCTACCCCTGTGGTCTTCCTTGCTACCCCTAAAAGAAACGAAAACAAAAAATTTCCTTTTTTCTTTTTTCAAAAGAAAATGTAAGCTTCGGGGTTGTGGCCAGCACCATGTGGCTCTTTCTTTCTAGAGTGGCTGGTTTCTTGCTCTGGCATCTTAAAAAATCATAGGGTTCCACAAGTGTAACACTTTGAGCAGTGACCCTAAATAAAAAAAGAATAGGAATAACAAATAGTTTGTTTTTCTGGAATTCTATACAATAATTGTTAGAGTTATCAAAGGTTTATTTCAGGCACACTTCAGGGGGTGAGTCACTGATTTAGTCTGTTCTTAAACACCTCAACTCAGCCTTTTATCCATCTGAGGTCGATAAATGAGTACCAACACAGGTTTGGTGTTATTGTATGTATATTTGTTCTATATAAAGCGCTTAAGCGTACGTGCTACATAATAACACTTCATTATCATTTGGCCTTGGACATCTGCTTGTATTCACAGTAATGTGGGCATATGCACACTGATATTAATGATACATATGGTGATCCATTCTTCTATGAAATGTATATCACATTATAGTGATATCATAACCATATTTTTCTTAGTGTACTTAAGAACAATGCCACTTCCTGTTTTGTCAGGGGGTGAAAGGTTGTGTTCCATTGCTTCCTGTGCTGTCACTTCGTGGTGGGGTCAAATGACATCCCTTCCTGTGATGTCATCAGAGGTGAAGGGTTGTGCGATGTCACTTTCGCTACCCCTGGCATTTTGAAATGACGTCCCTGCGCGAGTCCCACTCCAGTGCCCCTTCTTTCGACTACCTGACCAAGAATCCAGTGACCGGGTCAGTAGCTGCTGCATTGTGGGGGCGATGTGCTGCATCCTCTTCTTCACTGATAAGGTACTGTGAGACTCTTGGTAGAACTTAACCTAAAGTTGCTTTCCTGCTCCTGTATTGCTGGAGTGCTGATTTGTGTGCTTGGGTGTTTTCCAATACACATTCGCGCAGGCCCAACGGCTGTGAGCCTTCCACCTCTGCCCTTACCACCCCCCCCCCCCCCCAGCAAAGAATTGACTTACTTGAAACTGAATACTTACTCTGGAACGTTTTGAACTTTCTACAGCTTGTGCTTCCTGTTTTGCCCTCCAATCTGACTTTTAGACAATCATAACTAGATAGGGATGGACTTTTGAACCGTTAGGCCTTTGTGAAAATAGTTACAAATATTTACCTGCTTATAATGGTTTTGCTTCATCCCTTATTACCTGAAACAGATATTCTGAGAAGTTACCACAAAAGTTTAACTTACATTTGAATTGCATACTGCCATTCTAAAAGTATTACAAAGGTGATTTACTAATGCATTGTTTTTTTCTAAAGTTACTTATTGTGTGTTATAGTACTTAGCTTTTAACTTTACCTTAGTCCATATATAAAATAAACTATTATTTTTATATACGTTTTAGCGTGCGTTTCTTTGGCCTATTCTCATAAATGTGCTAATGTCCCTTACCTTTTGAGACCCCCAGCAACTTTGCTGTATTTCTAGGACTTACATTGTTCCCTGGAAGGAGTGTGAGCCTTTTTTCCCTACGTTCATGTATTTTGATGTAGGTTTTACTTTTGTGTTCAGTGTACATGGAGTTTAACTCCATAGGCATCTTTTGGTTATGTGTCACACAGCACCTTCAGTGCAGAGGCACAGGGGTGTCTTTTAGATTCCCCAAGGTTTAAATACCTTCTCTGGGACTGACTACTGTCTCCCAGAGAATGTAAAGTTAAATTGACTTTAGTAGTCTTTTTAAAATTCGTTAGACCCAGCACACACTGCCTTCCAGCAGAGTGCTGGAGAGATTGCCTAGCATTCCCAATGTTTAGAAAACTCATGTAGACCTCAAAAGCTATCCTTTCCTCTTAGAATGGCTGGTGGCAGTGGTGTTACCAAGATTTTCCCGACTGGGAACCGTTTAAACGCTCCGGTAGTTAAAATCAATGGAAGCCATGTTTTTCAAGATGGCGTCTGAGCTCCCTCTTTAAAAACCGGTTCGGATCAACTTTTTTCGCCATTTCCTTTTGGAAAGGTCCTTCTTGTGTTTGTCTCTGCGTGCCAAACCAGGTTTGGTCCCTTTGTTCGTGTGCCTTTGGTGGGCTTCAGTACTGAAGACTGCCTCTGGCGTCTGAGTGTCTGAGGTGGGCAGGAAGTGAGGGAGGTGCCCGAAACTCCCTGTGCTTAGTCTCCTAGGAGACCCGAATGCACTCTTGAGTGATTGGCTGGCTGACTGTCCGGCAGGACAGCCAGCCTGCTGGGTGAGTGGCAGCTAGGCTGCGAATGAATGGGAGCGGACTGTTTAAAAGTAGGTCTCTGGGACTTGGAAGGTAAAGTCGACCACTGGAACGAAAGAACCGAAGCTGAGCTGAAGGAAGACGACTGCTGCAACTCCTGGACCGTTGGTTTGCCAGGTGAAGCCCTTCTGCAGGTCCAAATCGCCGGAAACTCCCTCGACAGAGAAGCCCCTGCAAGGACGACTTCTTCCCTTGAGCTGGTGTGAACAACCTCTCGTAAGCTGTCACACTGTCCCGAAAATGGTCGAATTTTCATCAGAGTGCTGTTGAAAACCAGATAGCCAGTGGAAAGGAAACCAGATGGTCTTTAAGGCACTTGCACCTTAAACCGAAGATTTGCTGAGCTATTGGACTCGAACCCGAGCAGTGCAGGAACCTCCCGACGTCCTCCCTCTTGGCGCCGCGACTGAGGCCCAGGAACAGCGAGATCTGCCAGACTGCCAGGATCACCAACCTTTGCTGCTGCTTTTTCTTCATTGAACAAGGTACTGTGCAACGCGGTAGAGAAGAACAAGTTACTTACCAACTAGTAACATTCTTTCGACTGGATGTTTCGCCAACGCATTCCACATCTTTGACATGTAATGTCCACAGATGTGCACTTGGAAACTTTTTCGGCAGAGGGCGTCCTGCGTCGATGGCGTCGGGTCCATGTCCCTCGAGGTCCTCCGTCGAGGACGGCGTCACAGGATGTTATAAAAATAGGACACAGTGCCCGTAGCCTCAGTTTACGTTTTTTCCCCCCATAACGTGTGACACCAGTCTGATGCCTGCTGGACTGCACTTAGCCTTGCGGAAACGGAAGCTGCAATCGCATAGGAAATTCTCCTGAGGGGCAGGCTGGGAGGGTGATGTGGAATGCGTTGGAGGAACATCCAGTCGAAGGAACGTTACCAGTTGATAAGTAACTTGTTCTTCGAATGGATTGTGTCCTCCAACGCATTCCACATCTTTGACACACTCCCAAAGCAGTACCAGTAAATGAAGGAGGGAAAAGAATTTAGAGTACCCAATTAGACAGCGGAATAAAGAACTGCCTTCCCAAAGGCCATATCCTGACCATGGATTGTATCCAGGGAATAATGTTTTACAAATGTATGGATTGAAGCCCAAGTAGCGGCATCACAAATATGCCTAATAGGAACGCCCCGCTGGAGGGCAGTGGAAGTAGCCAAGCCCCTAGTGGAATGAGCTCTCAACCCTTCAGGAGGGTCTTTACCCACCAAACGGTAACACTCTGTAATGGTAAGGATAATCCACCTGGACAAGGTCTGTTTGGTAACAGCCTCGCCCAATCGGTGCCCAGCATATCCCCAAAGAGTTGATCGTCCACTCTGACCCTGGACATCCTAGAAATGTAAAAGCTAAGAGCTTTCCTAGGATCCAACCGATGGAGACGCTCCTCTTCCTTACCAGGATGAGGAGGAGGATAGAAAGATGGAAGAACCACCTTTTGACTCAAATGATATTCAGAGACTACCTTAGGTAGAAAAGAGGGACGTACTCGCAGTACAACCCTGTCCTTGTGAAACACCGTAAAAGATGGCTTAGCTGAAAGTGCCTGCAATTCACTCGCTCGCAGTCTTGAAGGACAGTAATCTCAAAGGACAAGAGTGCAAAGGTTGAAACGGAGCACACATGAGAAATTTCAAAACCAAATTCAAATCCCAAACCGGCACCTGGAAGGGTGATGGCGGAAATACATTAGTCAGTCCTTTAAGAAACTGGGAAATCAAAGGAATCTTAAAATAAGAACATTCTTCAGACGAGCGCTTAAAGATAGACAGCGCCGCCAGGTAACCTTTAATGGTACCCACTTGAAGGCCCCTGTGGGCCAAAGAAAGCAAAAAACACAAAACCATAGGAATGGAGCACTGAAAAGGATCAACATTGTGCTCCCTGCACCAGTCGCAGAACCTACGCCAACGGCACAGGGATTTTGTTGCAGGCCGCCGGGCCAAAAGCAACACCTCCAAGTCATCATCCGGGAGGTCCCAATCCTTATACCTTAACCTTTCAGATACCAAGCGTGAAGGTTGAGTCTTGACCTCTGGATGGAGAACCTGGCCCTCCCACCCCCTGGCGAGAGCAGATCCTCTCGGTGGGGAAGACGGCATGGAGGGCAGATGGACATGTCCAGAAGGTCCGGGTACCACGCTCTCCTGGCCCAATCCGAAGCAATGAGGATCTTGTGGAAACCGAACCTCCGCAACACTTGAGTAATGACAGGGACTGGATGAAACGCGTACAGCAGTGAGAAAGACCAATCCACCACAAACGCGTCTCCTAAGGCTCCTATTAGAGGAAATTCCCTTGAGCAGAATCTCTTGCACTTCCAGTTGACACTGGTGGCAAAGAGATCCACTTGCAGGGTTCCCAAAGGGTGAAGATCTCCTGAAGGTCTTCCTGAGCCAACTCCCACTAGTGGGAGACCGTGCTCTGCCTGCTCAGAGCATCCGCCGTCGCATTGTCGTCTCCGGCCAGATGAACTGCCGAGATCAAAATTTCATGTTGGATGTCCCAGAACCAGAGCTGCATTGCCGGAAGTGCAATGGAAGTGACCCTACCTCCCCACCCCCTTTGTGTTGAGGTAATGCATGGCCACAGTGTTGTCCGTCATGATCAGGACACTCTTCCCCCATACAGAGGGCAGAAACGCCTTCAGGGCTAGCCTGGTGGCCCTCAGCTCTAACAAATTGATGTGGAGTCTGGACTCTGATGGAGACCACCGACGGCTGGCGGTCAAGTCATTGGCATGAGCGCTCCATCCTGTGAGGGAAGCATCAGTCACTACAGTCACCTGCGGGCACAATTGCCAAAACTGTTCCACCCCCTCATCACGTTCCCTTCGTTGGCCCACCAGAGAAGATGCTGGGAGACCGAGAGTGGAATCTGAACGGGATCCAACATCTTGCCGGAGAACTGCGACCACTGCATCTTGAGCGCCCACTGCAGGGATCTCATCCGCAGCCTGGCCTCTGGCACCAGGAAAATGCAGGATGCCATGAGGCCGAGCAACCTTAAGAATTTGAAAGCCGGGAGACTCTGGGCATGTTGAAACTGGTCCACCATCTGCACAATGTGATAAGCCCTTACCTGGGGAGGCGAACACTTCCCCAAGGACGTGTCCAACACAGCCCGATGTACGGGAGCTGTTGGGATGGTGTCAGGTGTGACTTCTTGAAATTCAGGGAGAAGCCCAGCCTGTGGAGGATGCGGCAGGGGACACAGATGATCAGGAGAGGGCGCCCGGATCAGCCAGTGGTCCAGGTAGTGGTAGATGTGAATCCCCCCCCCTCGCCTGAGGTACGGTGCCACCACCACCATGAGCTTGGTGAAGACCCTCAGGGCGGAGGTCAATCGGAGCGGCAGGACCCGAAACTGAAAGTGTGAGTCGCCACCCGCAAACCTCAGGTACTTCCTGTGCGCGGGATGGATTGGCACATGGAAGTAAGCATCTTTGAGGTCCAGAGACACCAACCAATCCTGAAGTTGAAGGGCCTGGAGGACTTGAGAAAGAGTGACCATCTTGAACTTGTCCTTCCTGATAAGTTTGTTCAACCAACGCAAATCCATGATGGGTCTCAATCCCCAGTCTTTCTTCGGGATCAAAAAATAAGGGGAATACCATCCCTTGTTCCTCTCCACTACAGGCACCAGTTCTAGGGTGCCTTTCTCCAGCAGGGACAAGATTTCCTGCGCAAGGAGCGGATCGGGAAGCTTCAAAGAGAGTTTCCCCGGTGGATTGTTGTGAGGCCGCTGAAGGAAGGGAAGGCAGTAGCCGTGGGCTAAGGTATCCAGAACCCACGCATCTGAAGTAATGGCATGCTATTCTTCGAGATGCTGAGACAGCCTGTCCCCAACCGGCGCACCATGGGACATGGCCTCAGGACTGTTTAGAAGTGGCTGTGGCAGTGCCTAAAGGTAAAGAGGTAACTGCCTGAGCAGCTTTGGCACCACGATTTCCCAGACCACCACGGGTACTTTTTCGCTGGCCCCTTTGACCGACGGCCCCTCTCGTTCTACCAAAAGATGAGTAGAAACAAAAGCCAACTCCCGTCCACTGCTGTCCCCTAGAACGAAAAGGCAGAGGTTGACGCAGCGCTTAAAGATTTCGCCGCACCTTTTGAGGTCTGCAACCTCTCAAGGCTCTCATCATCCCTGCTGCCAAATAAATGTGCGCCATCAAAGGGCATGTTCAGAAGACTGCTTTGCACATCCGGAGCAAACCCCGACTTCCGCAACCACGCAAATCTGCACATAATTGTGCTTGCAGCCATGGACCGGCTCACACGGTCAGCCGTACCCAAACCCGAATGAAGGACCTCACACATGGCATCCTTGCCATCCTGCACGATAGCAAGGAAACCATCCCTTTCTTGCCCCTCGGGAATACACTCAGCTCCGCAGTGTGTTTATAAACTTTGCCAAGGCACACGTGGAGTTGGCCAGTTTCAAGGCCATGCTCCCAGCAGAAAACGCCTTCGGTGCCCAACCGAAGCGCTTGTCGTCCCTATCTGGAGGGACGAAAGGGTACGCTGCCTGCCTCGAAGTGGCCGTAGCCGCTTGAACCACCAAACTCTCAGGAGTGAGGTGAGTAGATAAATAGCTGGGGTCGCTAACGGAAGGGCGGTATTTTTTGGTCAAGGACTTATTCACAGCCGGAACAGAATCCGGGGACTGCCAAGCAGCTGCCACCTTTTTCTGTAAGGAAGGATGAAAAGGCAAAACCGGGTCAGAGGACGGACCCTGATCTAAAATGTCTGTCAGATTGTCCTGCACAAAGTCTTCTGGAGGAGGACTGGACCAGCCCAGATACTCCGAGACCCGTGACATGAGCCTTCTGTACGAAGACTCTGCATGAGCCCCAGGCTCAGGTCTACCAAAGTCCACTTCCGGGGAAGTGTCCAACCCACTGGCATCATGGAGTGACTGACTCAACTACTCCAACTGACTCACCAGAAAATTGGGGAGCCTCATCCAGTTCACCAGGGTCCTCAAACTCAGACCTCTCCTCCTCTTCGTAAATGTCAGCCAGAGGGAGGTGAAACCCAGGTCTGGTGACAGAAGACGGCCTCACGGCCACAACAGGCCGCACAGACTTCGATGTAGCCTTCCTCGGAGGATCCACGATGTCCGGGAACTCCAAAGGCACACTCCAAGAAAAAAATCCCCAAAGGCGCTGAAGGCATCAACAGCGTCGAAAACCTCAACGTCGGGAGCGCCGAAGGCTTCGGCGTCGATACAGGTGCCAACGGCGTCGTGGGCTGGTATGATGGCAAAGCGTCGATGTCCAAGTCGGACGGACATGGCGCCGACCGAGTCGACGCCGGCATCAAGCCCTCCATAGGTAGCTGGGGTCTCGCTGGGGACGAGGACCGAGACCTAGAGACGCGTCTGTTGCGACCCTTAGATTCCTTGTCCGTACTGGACCTCGACGGCTCCCGATATGTGTCACGTCCCCGAGTCCGAAGGCGTGCGAGCTGTGGAACAAGACCGATCCTGGCAGACTTCGTCAAGAGGCGCGACCGGACCCGTGTCCTGCAATTGAAAAATCCCCATCATAGATTTCTTAAACGCCGCCCATTCCTCCGGAGTCGAGGAATTCGTACGGCGTGTAACCTTCCTCGAGGCACCATCCTCCGAAGAGGACGGGGAAGGCGACCAGTGACGGCGCTTCCTTGCATGCCGGGACGAGGAATACGAGTGGCGGGAACAGCTCCGGGACCGAGATCCCCGGGATTCCTTCCGACGCGGAGAGTCACCCCTTGAGTCGTCAGTGGAAACCCCCTTGGACTTGGAAGTCCGAGACATAACAGGCTTAGAGCCCCCTACCTACCTGGAGCTTCCCCTTCCGCAAGGCCTTGGCAGTCAGCGACTGGCATTTCGAGCAGTTGTCAGTGTCGCGTGACTCGCCCAAGTACCACATACAAATGCAGTGGGGGTCGGTGAGCAACATTTTAGACTTGCAGTTCCGGCAGGTCTTGAATCCGAACCGCGGATTCGGAGGGGTCGATGAGAAAGACATCTTCAACGAAGAAAACACAGGAGGCACGCAGAGTCTCACGAAGTTAACACATTTGTGGAAAAAATGGAACTGAGGCTACGGGCGCCATACGTCCTATTTATAACATCCTGTGACATCATCCTCGACAGAGGCCCTCGAGGGACATGGACTCGACGCAGGACGCCCTCTGCCGAAAAAGTTTCCAAAGTGCACAGCTGTGGACATTAGTTTAGTTTAGTTTGTTTATTTATAAAGCGCGTCCGAACCCTCAGGTAGCTGGGCGCATAATCATGTGCACAGCAGAGTTACATATCGTTACACAAACATCATGATACAGCAGACAGAGCATACATTAGTCCAGGCTCTGAATGTTTACATACAAGAGAGAATAGAATGTACAGAGAATAGGCACAAAGTAGTTACAGTGGTGAGTGAGGACCGGGTTACAGGTTGGTCCTGAGTAGGCTGTAGATAGAGTAAACATTACTGCAGGTAGAGAGAGGCGGCTGGCCGGTCGTGTCGGTGAGAGTCTAGATGTTTAGGCTAGTAGTCATGATTTTACCATGGCTCTGAATGGCCAGAACGCGGTTTCCGATCTAATTGTAGGAGGGAGGGTGTTCCAACATTGTGCTGCGAGCACTGGGAAACTGGAGACTCCTGCTGTTTTTAGGTTATAGTTAGGGATCTTTAGTTGGTGCAGGTAAGGAGTTCTGGTGGGTCTAATGGGGCAGTGTCTAGAGAATTTGTCTGAAAGGTAACGTGGGGCAGTACGTGACAGGCACTTGTGGGCGATGACCAGGGTTCTTAGCTTAATTCTGTCGCGGATTGGGAGCCAGTGGACTTCTTTGCTAACCGTGGATATGTGCGCCTTGCGTGGGAGGTTGAGGGTACATCTTAGTGCATTATTTTGCAGGATCTGGAGCCTGTTCAAGTTTTTTGTGGTAGTACCTAAGTAGAGTGTGTTGCAATAGTCTAATTTAGACAAAATCAGCGCTCTAGATAGGGTGAGGCAACTAGAGGTGGAGAGAAAAGGCCTACAGGCATTGATCATTTTATTGGTGTATGTGGTAGCTGAGATGGTAGAGTTTATTTGTTTCTTTAGTGACAAGGTAAAGTCGAGGTATACACCTAGTGTTTTGACCTCTTTGGATACTTTTATGATGTTGCCATCAATGGTAAAGGATTCGTACCTTTGGTCCAATTTGTTGAGGCGAGCCTGGGAGCCTACGATAAGCAATTCTGTCTTATCGTCGTTTAGGCAAAGACTGTGTGTAGCCATCCAGGCTTGGATTTCTAAGTAGATATCATTAAGCTTTGCAACATCTTCTTCATAGCTACCAGTGACTGGGATGAGGACCTGGGTGTCGTCTGCATAATTAGTGTAGCTGACACCCAGATCGTCAAGACGGTCAAATAGGAGCTTCGTGAAGATGTTGTTAAGTGTGGGGGAAATGCAAGAGCCTTGGGGCACTCCACATGTGATTGGGATAGGGTCCGCAGCCGCAGTGGGGGCGAAGACTCTAGTCGACCTGTCAGACAGAAATGACTGGATCCACTTAGTGGCATTCTGAGAGAATGCAGCAGCCGAGGAGAGGTGTTGGGTGAGGATCTGGTGGTCAACCAGATCAAAGGCAGCAGAGAGATCCAACAAGAGCAAGATGGCCAGTTTGCCCTTGTCTTTGGCGTCATCCATTTGGATTTTTAGATCCAAGAGGGCAGTTTCAGACCCGTGCCTTGGTCTAAAGCCGGATTGTCGCAGGCCTAGGAGGTTGTTGTCTTCCAAATGTTGTTGTATTTGGAGATAGGCTACCCTGTCCAAGATTTTGAGAAGAAATGGGACTGTGGTGATGGGCCTGTAGTTTGTGGGGATGTTGCGATCTAGGTTAGGTTTTTTTGAGCAGGGGTAGGACCAACGCTTCTTTAAGGTTGTTGGGGACCACTGAGTTTTTGAAGGAGGAGTTGATCAGAGAGGTGATAAGAGGGGCTAGCTCATTAGCACCGTCTTTGATGACAGATGCGGGACAAATGTCACCTTTGCAGTTGGATGGTTTGAGACTGGCGATTATCTTGATTACTTCCTCTTCTGTGACTGGTGAGAAGTGGAAGGAGGGGGGCAATTAGGGGTGGTGTGGTTTATTTTGCTGCTGGGGTTCTGCTTGGAGGCAAGGCTAGCTTTTTTTGCGTCTATCTTAGTTTGTAGGAGGGCAATTTTGTTAGCGAGGGCGAGCTGGATATTGTTACACCAGGCCTTGTCTTTGATGCAGTCCTCTGTAGGAGGCAATGGTGATTCAAGTTCTCTTAGTATAGAGAAAAGTTCTTTAGTGCCAGATTTGGCATTTTGTATTCTCAAGTTATAGATCTCTTTTTTAGCATTTAAGATGGCGGATTTGTAGGTGGAGGCAGCTGAAGCGAATTTGTCTTTAGTGGAGAGAGAAGGGGCTTTTCTCCAGCTAGTTTCTGCAGTTCTTTTAATATTGCGGAGAGCTTTTAATTCTGCTGAGAACCATTTGTTGGAGTGGGAAATAGGTTTGGCTTTTCGTTGTTTCAGAGGAGCTATCTGGTTGAGGGCTAGTTCTAAGGTGTTGTTAAATAAGTCTACTATGGCTGCAGGGTTGTCATTTTGCATAGGTAGATTAGCTTTACTGATAGGCGCGAGAAGAGGTTTGAGGTTCTCTATAGTGATGTTGCGGTTATTTCTGGAGATTATTTGAGGTAACTTTGTGGGTCGTGTGGTAGATGGTAAGGATCTAGGTAAAGAGAAGGTAATAAGGTGATGGTCAGTCCAAGCACAGGGAGTGATGTCAGTCAGTGAGAGGTTGCAATTGGCATCTGCAAACCAATCCAAGGATCTTCCTTTTGTATGTTTAGGTTGATTAATGTGTTGGGTGAAGCCTAGATGAGTAATCTTGTCATTAAGGGAAGTGGCCTGGTTGTCATTGGGGTCATTGAGTCCCAAGTTGAAATCTCCCAGAATGATGATTTGGGATTTCGGTTTCAAATTCGTAGTGAGTAAGAGAGAGATATCCTCTTCAAAGGTGGAGGGGGGTCCTGGGGGTCTGTATATAATATGGAGCAGGATGGTTTGTGTGTCAGATAATGGGAGTTTGACGGATAAAAGTTCAGCTGAGGGTAGGGTTGTGCTGGTTACCTCTCTGATGTTTAGGGTGGATTTCGCAATAATTGCTATTCCTTCTCCTATTCCATTTTTTCTGTCAGCTCGGATTACATGTCAAAGATGTGGAATGCATTGGAGGACACAATCCATTCGAATTCCTCTTTGCTGCGGTGAAAGTTTGTACAGCTTTCCCAACTTTGGAGTCGTGTTCGCTCCTAAACCTACATCTAACTTTCATCTGCAAACTACTTCTAAAACCTTTGGTAAAGACTTAACCGTTTATTATCTGTCCTATACAAGACACTGAACCATTGACTTTGGCCCAGGCCTATTGAATTGAACTGCCTCTAACAGTGAACTGAACTCTTTGCCTGATCTACAGAAAGTAATTGTGCCTATTCTTATAACCCTTTGTCTTTTTACTCCCATTTTTAAAGTACTGAAGTGTCATTATGCTCCCACCTCGGTGGAGCCAAATTTGTTCAGATATTTATGGGTCTACTACTGGAGTATATCATTGTATGACATTGAGCTGCTTATTCTAGTGTAATGTTTTCTAACTATGTGGGTAAATAAATTAATATTGTTTTACCAAGAAACCTTGAGCAAGTGTTTGTTTGAATCACTGTGATTGAAAGTCCTTTGTGTAATAACTGGTACTGCTCACATCTCTCTTGAGATAAGCCTGGCTGCTCTGCCTTGCTACCAACAAACTGTGTGGTACAGACATATACCAAAGGGTGAGATTGTGCTTACACCTGTAGTCTTAATTATGTGTAGTGTTCCCAAAGGGTACTGCATATAATTCTGCCCAACACCTACCAAGGTCAGGACTTTATGCCAAGATTTGACCTTGTGTTTCAAACTGTTTCTGTAATTCTTTTCAGGAAGACTAGGATTCTGATCCTTTTTAGGGTTACTTAGTAGCCTGAGGGTTTAGAAGCTTTCAGCGGGTTTAGACTGAAGGTGAACCATCAATGGTGGATCGTAGGATTACCAGATCATTTGCATTCCACATGCATGTTGCTTCAGATCACTGTAGTATTGGAACCACAACCTAGGATCCCTTTGATCCATCTAGCAGTATAGATCCAGTTAGACTGAGGTTGCACCTTTATCACACTCCTCCATTCTGGTTTGAAGAGGTTTATCCTCTCCTTATCCCTCACAGGAATGCAGGGTTGTATTATCCTGCACGCTACTTGCACCTCCATTTTAGTGTGCATTAATTTCATGTTCCAGCCTGCATTCCAGACTAACTCAAATCTTTTCCAGAAGTAATAAAGAAAGAAGTTTCCATTTTTTTGTTTGCATATTTGGTGAAGAGAGTGACTTAAGCCTGACTAGTAGCTTGTAAAATGGCAGTAGTGATGGGCCTGTAAGCCTAAAATCTATCGGATGGTTCAGTGTTTGGGAAGGAAACATGCCTGAGCCTTTGTAAAATGGTTCTGCAAATTGATATCTGCACTACTATTTGGTTTCTATGGCTACTAAAATAGTTTGCATGCTTTAGAGTTTGCAGAACTTGCCCTGCACTTGTGTGGGCCCACAGCTTCCCAATCCTGACTTTTTACATTCCTTTGAATCCTACCACAGTTCAAGGAAACCAGACACTTCCTCCTCTGCAAATCCCACAATACTCCAATTTCCAGCCCCTTCTGGCTCATCCTGACCTGGTCAATAGTTACCTACTCGATCTCCTCCTCTGGTACGCCACATAGGGATAATCTTTCCCTGCACATATCCCTCCTACAATGGGAAAATGTTAACAAACTTCTACACCATCTTGCTAAAGACTTGGGTCACTGGTTTTACCCGTCAGGAAACGCTGCGCTTTCCTTGGAGGGAGACACATCCCAATAGCGCGGAGACGATGGCAGCTGCCCTGGCGCCTGTCGCAGAGGAAGATACTGGTTTGCACTACATCTCCCAGCAACCCTGCGTGCAGACCACGTCATCACGCCTCACACGCAACATGGAAGCAGCAGTTCAAAGCTTCCTCAATGTTGCCAGGCGACGCTCCTTAACCGTCGCGTTCGCCCAGCAAGGTTGCTGTGTTTTTGCTTAGTGCCTTTCACCCCGTCCCTGGACTTCCTGGATTTCTTGACCCTGCTCCGTTCCTAGGATTTGCTACTTGTTCCTTGCCCTTTTGCTTCGACGCCCGGATCCCTACCCGTTTGGCTGCTCTCTCGGCTCTCGACCTTCTGCTACACTCAACGGACTGCTTACTTGCCTAACGTTCTATCTTCAGGTGCCTGCTCTTGTACACGGATCAGTACGGAGTCGCCTGCATCCGTGGACTTGCACATTGTTCTCGTGCTCCTCACCTCTATCATACCTTGGGCTCTCCGTGCCTCCAGCTGCTGAACATTTCTTACGGCATTTAGCGTTGTGTTTTCTTTTGCTTAATACTTTTTTGCAACGCCTTATTCCTTGCACGCTTGCCACTACCCACGTTTACCCATTTCTTCTTCTTCCTTACACCCTAGTGCTCTGGGCACCTCTCCCCTGCTTCCAACTCAGTCCTCTCTTCCTCATCAGTGCACTGGATTCTTCTGCAGAGACTGTACACACCGGAGTACATCGTGGTTCTTCATTTTGGATTCACTGGATCTTTGTGACTTTTTCCAACTCAAGACGGATTGCACCTGGAACTTTCTACACCTCACTTGGGAATGTTGTGAACTGACATTGACTTTGGGGTTTCTAGTTTGCACCCTCGTTCCGCCCGGGTCAGGTCATCACCTCCAGCACTTCCTTCAAAAGAGATCCTGCACTGCATCTGGCGTGTCCTGTACGCCAGCCAAGGCCTTGCGCAGCGTATGTAGGTTTCTGACCAGCCCTTTTTGGACCACAGGTAAGAGTTGGGAAGTGTGTCATGGAAGGAGTGTTGTTATCTGTTATTTCATAACATGACCAGTGTACCTATGTGTTATCTCCCATTTTAGCTCTGTTGCTGCCCGGCCTTTTCACCCAAGCCCCTGGTCTGACAGTTTGTTTCTATCCTACAGACTGTGCTCTCTGGTGGAAAGTCTCTCCCTGAAGGAGCCCCCTGACGTTTTCTAACGTCAGGGGATATGTCGTGGGATCCGGTTCCCTTCCTCTACCATGGTTCAGGATTACCCGTCACTTCCTCTCCCAAATAACCCCAGTCAGATAGTTACTTACAATTCCTCGGCCATTCACCAACAACCTTCAGTTAACTGCCATCTATCATCCGCCAATGGCCAAGGTTCCTCTGAAGTGTCCTCTTCCTCCTACCAGCGTCCAAAATCACCATGTATTTCCAGCCATTTTTCACTGTGAGCCATTACTGGTCCCCTATAGCCACTCTCTGGTATACCTAGTTCTTTTCCTCTCCCATGCATTATTTTCCAGTGTTCACACTCCCACCTCCCAATCGTTTTATCACTCCTGCCACAGGCTGGTGGTACCTGCCCCCCCCCCCAACCACTCTTTCAATATACAGTCACATTCTGCTCTTATTTCTCATACTACGACTGTCTTTATATAACTGGCCTTCTGCTTCTAGTCTAGAGCAAGGATAACTGAACCATCCTATAATCCCATCCTACCATGCCTTGGTGTTATCCTGGAGCCTTGTCTCCAATTCTATTACAGCATAACCTTACCCATCTCCTGTTGCTCACCACAGTTCCTACAGTCCAAGGTTACTCCCCATCTTTCGCCATTCTACCATGGTCTGAATTAACTGCCCCATCTTCTGACATCAACCAGTGCTAGATGACCATGCTTCCTCTGGCTCCTACCATTGGACAAGGATTGTCGGCGAATGCCCGATCGAAGGCTTTCTTTCGCCATTCTACCATGGTCTGAATTAACTGCCCCATCTTCTGACTTCAACTAGTGCTAGATGACCATGCTTCCTCTGGCTCCTACCATTGGACCAGGATTGTCGGCGAACGCCCGATCGAAGGCTTTGATGTGCTTAAACTCGAACATATTTCTCTGAACAAAGGTCTTCCGGATCTTCTGATTGGTCCATGTGATAAACAGCTTGTAGTAGTTGTTTGCCTTTTCTGTGAGTCCTGTTGAGAAGTAGATCGGAGCCTTGAGGTTCATTCTCTCCCTGCCAGAGAACAAAAACAACCAAGCCTTAGGTACCTGTATGCCACACACAAACGTAACCACAAGCCTACGCATTCAAATTACTTTTTATTCCTATTAAACACTCAGCATCTCCCTGCATTTTCCTCATTTTCTTTGTAAAATCTATTTATTGGTAATTTTACAGTTTCACAATACAGAAATCAAGGCAAGGATCATATCACCACTTCAACAGTAAACGTCAACAAAAAAACTAGGCATCAAACAAATGATCATGATACATCATGTCCAAGAGGTAGGTAAACATTCACACTGATATTCTGTGTAGCAAAATGAGGGGAAATATCCCACTTCCAGCAAGGGGCAATACAGTAGTGGCAATCTATGTTAACTTCCACCTGGGGTCCCTAGCAGGTCTTAGAATTACATTATGATTCATATTAATGGAGACATGGCGGCTTTCCGTCAGAGGGGCTACGAGCAATGCGTTCCACGCCTCAATCTTATTCGTGGGTTCCTTAAAGGCCTCTCATCATAGCCCTGTACCATGTCACGGTTTCAGCCATGCTCCATGATTTTAGATCTTTCCACCACAAGTGATATTGCAGGCCACCCTTCTGTTTCCATGCCATAGCTCTTCTCCTCTTAGCTAAAACACAAGCTAAACTCATAAACTTAACCACAGGTTATGTTTATTTGTACCACGCACCGCCCAGAGGCAGTCTCAGGGCGCTCATGTGGCTCTGCAAGAGAAAGGGGCGGGGGATTAGTGGGAATGGGGTGAGAGGATAGATCCAGAACCAGCAGGAACTGGCGTCCGAGTGTTGTTTTGCATGTAGTAGTATTGTGAGAGGCTTCGTGCATTGTAACCGTATGGGTACGATTCAGGGCCTCGGGTGTGTGGTAGTGTTTTGTGTTGGTGTGAGTTATGATGGGATGGTCGTGTGCACTGGTTAGGTAGTGTCCATGAGGGATCCAGAGTCACAGGTGGTAATAGCTGTAAAATAATCCGGCATCAGTGTATAGTTGCATTTATGATGGGTTTTTGGACTATGTGGGAGCGGTTCACTCTGGGTGTGGACACAGTAATGATTCTCTGTTTGTTTATGCAGAGTGTGGCTAGTCCAAGTCTGGTGTAGTGGAGTCAGATATGTAAGAAGAGCAGAAAGGGAAAATGGGTTAGTAAAATCGGTCTGTTTGTTCTTAGGCTCTGTCGCGGCCCTGTATCCCGCTTGGCGGGATCTAGCCAGGATCTGGTTTGGGATTCTTTTTGGCCACTAAAGTCTCCTCTCTAGTTGTTCGTCTATGGTGGTGTTGTTGCCGATACCCAACTTTATCTAGCCTGGAGTAGACGCTGAGTAGGCATTCCATCTGGGACCATTTATCTACTGATTACCAGCGTTCTCAGTCAACTCAATTTGGTGGCAAAAGGCCTGCACAGTTGGGCAAATACTTAATCACCAAATTTACCAATTCTGCTGGGGGTCATATATATGTCCTGGGTAGCACATGTAAAAGCCTAAATCTAGCATTCAGAGAGACCTTCTTGACGTCGCCCATTGCTTATCTACCATTTCCTGACCCAGGTTTGCTTCCCACACCTGTCTCAGTTCAGCTCTCCTTTTGCATTTAGTAAACTCCCATACAGCCTAGATACAGGTCTCCAGCCATGTTCAAGCTCATATAGTAGTATCAATGGTTTAGTAGGTGTAGGTTCAGGTTCCGCCGGCCAATCTCCCCACTTTTGTTTGGCAATCTTGGTGATTTTCAAATATGTCAAAAATGGACCTTTATGCAGCCCATCTGTAGTTACCAGATGTTCGAATTACTTAAATATCCCAACCTTATACAAGTCTCCCAACAAAGAGATTCCCACCTCTTCCCATCGTCTGGTCATCATTAGGTTGTCAATGTTGATGCATACGTCTGCCATCAAGGGTACATGAGGAGAATATATATTTTTTTAGTCTGAGCACTTTCACCATTCTTGCCCAGATCTGTTTTCCCAGCCTCGTCATGCAGATTTGCCCCCCTGCCCTCCATGCATCGGTCCGGAATCCACAGGGCTTCTTTGATCACTGCTCGATGTATGGTACTCCTCAGCAACTCGGAAATCTACTGCCGGGTTGTCTGCTAGCCATCCCACCACATACTGCAGCTGGCTAGGTAATATAACTAACCATGGGAGCTGTCTACCGCCATCTTCATATTTCATAAACAGTGTGGCCAAAGCTACTTTGTGTCTACTGTAAGGAAGGCATGTCATCAACAGTAAGACAGACACAAGTGAACACAGTTCATGGGTGTTTATTGAACTTCAAAAAGAGTTTGAAAAACGCCTATCTAATCCTAATTCTACAGAGGGGAGCAAGCTACGACCATCAAATAAAGAAGTCCTAGTGGTGTCTTGTCAAAATAAAAGGGCCTATACTAGTAAACCTATTGCCAATCCTTACTTTTAATTGCAAATAGTGTGGGAAGACAATGCATTACTTACCGTAAAAAACATTTCTGATGGTTGTATCTGCTTAGATTCACATGCTGTGCATAGTCCGACATCCAGTGGTCACTGCGGAGTATTGCATTTTGTTTTTCGTAGTCGAAAAGGGGACGTCGACAAGGTGTGTCCGTAACACTATCCCTATAGTGACGTGCAGTGTGCCCACAATCCCTCACGCGTCGAGGTCCCTCCGTTTGTATTTTTTCTACTCTGAGGGAGCCTATTAGACGTGAGTGAGTACAGAAAAGAGAGATATAGAAGAAAAGTCTATGTTCCTTCCATCCGAGCAGGGAGGAAGGGTGGGCGCATGTGAATCTAAGCAGATTCAACGATCAGAAATGCTTTTATGGTAAGTAATGCATTGTCTTCTGGTGTTTGTTAATCTGCTTAGAATCACATGCTGTGCATAGACTAGCGAGCAGTACCCGGAGTTGGAGGTGGGTTGTGAGAAGGAACAGTAGAGAAAAGATGTCTTAATACTGCTTGCCCCACCTGGGAATCAGTTGTAGAGCGGGCATCTAGACAGTAGTGTTTTGTAAAGGTGTGAACAGAACTCCAGGTTGCCGCTTTGCAAATGGACTCAAGAGGGACATTTGCACTGAAAGCTATGGAAGCCCCGGTGCCTCGAGTGGAGTGTGCTCTTGGCTCGAAGGGTAGTTCTCTCTTAGCAAGAGTGTAGCAGAGAGTGATGCATTGTACAATCCATCTAGAAATAGTGGATTTTGAAACTGCATCTCCTTCTCTTCCTGCTGCCACCGAGACAAAGAACTGATTAGTCTTTCTCAATGGTCTAGTTCTTTCCATATAAAACATAACGGCTCTGCGAACATCCAGTGTATGCAGGCTTTCGCCCCCAAGTTTGAAGGGTTTGGAAAGAACGTTGGTAGTTCTATTGACTGGTTGACATGGAATTTAGAGATACATTTTGGTGCAAACCTAGGATGTGTGCGTAGAACCACCTTATCCTTGTGAACTGTTACAAAGGGGTCTAGTACAGAGAGCGCTTGTAGTTCACTTACTCTCCTAATGGAGGTGATGGCTATTACAAAAGCAGTCTTAAGAGTGAGGTCTTTAAGTGTTGCTTTGTGCATGGGTTCAAAGGGGGACCCCATGAGCCTGGTTAGTACCACATTTAGGTCCCATCCGGGAGCGGGGTTTGCTATAGGAGGGTGGATCCTCTTCACTCCTTCCATTAAGGCTTTAATAACTGGGACTTTCCACCATGACACTAAGTTGGGAAGTGGTGTATGCGGAAAGTGCAGCTAAATGGACTTTAATAGAGTTAAAAACACCAAGCCTAAGTCTAGTAGGCGAGTCAGGTACAGAACAATTTGTGTGGGAGAGCAGTCAACTGGGTTGATGCTCCTTCCTCTACACCAGATGACAAATCTCTTCCATTTGCTAGAACAACATTGACGAGTGTTAGGGTTTCTAGCCTCCCTGAGAATGTCCATGCATCTCTGCGGGAGCTGTAAATGTCCAAATTCTATGATCTCAGGAGCTAGGCTGCTAAATTCATGGTCTGAGGGCATGGATGTAGTGTCCTGCCCTTGTCCTGTGACAGCATGTTGTACGGGCAGGGAAGTTTCACTGGAGGAGATAGGGACATCTCCATCAAGTGAGCGAACCATGATTGTCGGGCCCACATAGGGGCCACCAGTATCATGGTAACTTGTTCCTGGTGCATCTTGTGCACTATCTTGTTGAGAAGGGGAGTCGGGGGGAAAAACGTAAACAAATTTCCCTGAACATGGTATTGATAGACCGTTCCCCTTGGATTGGTTCTGGGGGTACCTGGAGGCGTAATCTTGACATTGGGAGTTCTCCAGAGTTGCGAACAGATCTATTTCTGGGAATCCCCACTGTGTGAAGACTTCGAAGACGAGGTCTTCGTGTAACCGCCATTTGTACTCCGAGGGCAGAGGGAAGTCTCTGCCGAATTCGTCTGCTAGCAGATTGAGTTCCCCTGGTACATGTTGTGACAATAGGAACATGTGTCTGAGAGCCCACTTCCAGATGTTCTGGGACAGCTTGGACAGTCCTGGAGAGTGAGTGCCCCCTTGCTTGTTGAGGTAGTACATGGCTGTGGTGCTGTCCATGAGGACCATCACTGTCTTCCCTTGCAGGTGTGCCTGGAAGGCTTTCAGTGCCTTGAACACAGATAGTAGCTCCAGTAAGTTTATGTGCTTGGATGCTGTGCTCGGAGTTTAAACTCCGTGAGCAGTCTGATGGGATAGGTGAGCCCTTCATCCTGTGAGGGATGCGTCTGTGGTTAGAGCGGCTTCCACTGCGGGGCTGGCGAATGGTTTCCCTATTACCAGGTTTTCCTCCGATCACCACCGTAGCGAGAGAACCAAGGCTTGCAAGACCACCACTAGATCGTCCCATTGTCCGCTGGCCTGACACCACTGGCTGTTGAGCCACTCTTGCATTGGGTGCAGGCGCGCGTGAGGTACCAAATAAATACATGACGCCATCATTCCTAGTAAGCGCATTGATTTGCGTACTGTCACCTCTCGACCGGCCACATACTGAGGGATCTGAAACAGCATGTTTTGGACCCTCTCGTTGGAGGGGAAGACAAGGCCGTCCTTTGTTCGAATTAGAGCCCCTAGGAATTGTTTGATCTGGCTGGGGACTAAGCTGGACTTCTTCTCGTTGATGGAGAAGCCCAGTTGAAACAAAAGGTCTACAGTCTTTTGGGTATTTGAGAAGCATGTTTTGTAAGAATCCCCTGTTATGGCCAATCGTCGAGGTAAGGGTATACTGGGATGGACAACCTGCGCAGGTGGGTCGCTGCCACTGCCAGTACCTTTGTGAATACTCTCAGGCTGATGCTATGCCAAAGGGTAGCACTCTGAACTGGTAGTGTTTGCCCTCTATCATGAACCTGAGGTATTTTCTGTGCGCTGGCAACATTAAAATATGAAAGTATGCATCTTTCATGTCCAGTGTTGTCATGCAATCTCCCTGTGAAAGCAGGGGGATCGCCTCCTGTAAAGTCACCATACGAAACTTTTGAGGTTTGACAAATTTGGTCCCTGGGCGCAGATCTAGTACAGGGTGCATTGTTAAGTCCTTTTTGGGTACAAGGGCACTGAATAAATACCTTCCGTTACCCGAGATAGAGGCACGACCTCTATAGCTCCTTTTTCTATTAGTTGGTCCACTTCTTGAAGAAGGATGGCGAGGTGTTCTGGTGACATGCGTCGTCCCCTTGGGGGTCTGTACGTAGGGGAACTGTTTAATTCTATACAGTAACTGCGGGCTATGGTTGATAGTACCCAGCGGTCTGATGTTATACCCTCCCATGCTGGGAGAAAGGATGTCAACTGGCCCCTGACCGGTGATGCATGAGAGGGGACCCGAATCTTCGAGTCATTTGGTGTTGGTGGTTTGGGAACCTCTAGGGGTGGGACCCCGACCTCTTCCCTTGCCACGACGTTGTCCTCTTTGGTTGTATTGTCCACTGGTGCCTTGGTTAGAGGACCAGTTACCTGCAGAGTATTGCTGCTGCAGTTGTTGCTGCTGCTGGTGTTGGCCTCGAAAAACGCGTCTGTTGCCATAACCAGTTTGTTGGGAGGCCTTGAAATTTGGTCTAGGGTTTTGATGGTGTCAAAATCTTTCTTTGCGGTCTCTAGTGCCTCATTCACTGCCTTCCCAAAGAGGTTGGCATCTTCTATAGGTTTGTTAATTAGAGATGCTTGTGTTTCAGGTTTAAAACCTGAATTACGTAGCCATACATGGCGTTTGAGGAGGATACCTTGGACTAGTGAACGGCCAGCCGTTTCTGCAGCATCCAGAGTATTTTTAATGATGCTTTGGTTGACTAAGGTCCCTTCAGTAACCATGGCCAGAAGCAGAGTACGTAGGGGTTCCGGTACCTCCTCGATGTCCTTACGTAGTTTGCTCCATTGTGCATCTGAGTAACTTGCCAGCAAAGAGTTGTTGTTGGCAATTCTTGCGGAAAAGGCAGCCGAGGCTGTAATCTTCTTTCCTAGGGCATATCATTTTTTACCCTCTTTATCTGGTGGTGCCTCACTGGTTGACAGCGGGACCCACTGCTCTTTTCCTTGTATTTGTCACCACTAGGGAGTCTGGTACAGAGTGGCCCCTGACGTATAACGGGTCCAATGGGGAGGGACTAAATAATGTTTCTATCCTCGGGTTGACCCCTATGACCAACGCGGGTGCAGATAGCGAAGGAATAATTCGTCTCTTTACTGAGGCGAGGAGGGGAATGGTTTGGCTGACAGCAGGTTTCTCCTTGATCTTTTCTACAAAGTCTATGTCAGGAGAAATTTCCTCAGTCTCGATTTCGAAATGCGCTGCTGCCTTGTGTAGTAGTGCATTAAAAGGTAGGTTGATCGTCTATAGGTGACATATTCGTAATAGGTGAGTCCTTGGGGGGTCGGGGGGAGGGGGCAGGTTTAGGGCGTCAGGGTCTGAAAACGCTGATGGGGACTGCCAGGGCTGTGAAGCGCCTTCTTCTGGGTCTTCTCCGAAGCCCCCACCATCCATATCTGGGTTATCTTCAAAACCTTCCTCCTCTAGGTTTTGTTCCCCTTCGTTGCCTAAGAATTCGTCATCCTCCTGAAAGTGGGGGTCCTCTCCAGTGAGGTCATATAAATCTACATCCCCTTGGAGGGGATTAAACAGCCGAGGGTACTTGGCCCTGGGATCCTCCTGAGGTCCCTCTCTTGATCTCTTGGGTGTTGGAAGGTTCTGAGTCTCCATAAACCTCTCCATTTTGTCCATACAAAACTGGAGTCTCTCTAGGGTTTCTTGAGGTACCCCAGAGCAGTCAGGGGGGAAAAGGGAGGGCCTTCAGTTTGAAAACGCTTCTACCTATCCCATAACATCGAAGAAAGGTTCCCATCGCCTTCTGAAAAGCCTTCTGGTAGGCTAGGAGTCCCTCTCGACGGACGGGGCAGTTCCTGCCTTCCTTCTGACCTTTTCAACGCCTCCCGGGCCTTGTGAGCGGTGATCGATGTTTATTTCGCCGTCCGTCTCTGCTATCGGTGGAAACAATCCGCTTCAGGCTCTCGACAACTAAACTGTCTGTCGAGGGTACCTCTGGCGTTGACGTTACAGGCGTTGCTTGCTCTACGACGACGGGCACTCTCTGGGGGTGCGCGTCGTCTGGCGGTTTAGTGATAGCGCCCTTATCTGGGGTAGCCCAGTCGCTAGTCGCGTTTGTGGTTGCGAGGGGGGTTTAAGACTCTTACGGTCTGAGGAGGCTGCCGGTAGGACCTGCGTCTCCGTTGGTGCTAATGCTCTCTTCGTCTTCGACGAGGAAGAGCCGTAGGTTGTGTGTTTATGGGAGAGTTTTTTGTGTCCGTCAGTGTCGCCGGGATGTTCATCCCCATAAGCAGGGCGTGAGCCGAGCTTGTCGGGCCAGGGACAGACGACGAGGAGCGCGAATGCTCCTTAGAGAGGTCTACGACTTACGAAACAGACGTCGGGTTATCACATTCATCGTCACTTTCGGCGGCGGGTGAGGAATCAGACCTAGACATGGCGTAGGCTGCCCACCTTTTGACCCTGCGGTCCTTTAAAATCTTAGGTTTAAGAAGATGACAGGCCGCACAGCCGTCTTCTTTGTGGTCGAGGGGCAAGCAACCGTTACACCGTTTATGCTGGTCTTTCCAGGTAAACTTGCCCATACAACGCAGGCAAAACCTAAAGGGTGTCCTCTCCATAGCGGAGGAAACGAATGCATGTAATAACAACCCCGAAGGAAAGGAAAACCCGCAAAGAGAAACAATAAATGTCCCACGACCCCACTCTCCCTACTGTATTTGGCTGGCGAGGCCAGGCCACGTGTTCGGTGAACGCCGAACAACCTCCTCCGTCGAAGACACCGCCGTCGAAGGTCTTGATCGGCGGTGAAACAGCTTCGCAGCTACGACGCCGAAGGAGGGATGTAAAGTATTATAAGTTAATAACGACCAAAGGTCGAATAAATGTTTTTTCAATGTCTCTTGAGGGGCTCCGCGTGAAGGCGACCAATATCTGGGCGGAAAAAAACAATCTGAGGGACCTCGACGCGTGAGGGATTGTGGGTACACTGCACGTCACTATAGGGATAGTGTTACAGACACGCCTTTTCGACGTCCCCTTTTCGACTACGAAAAACAAAATGCAATACTCCACAGTGACCACTGGATGTGGGACTATGCACAGCATGTGATTCTAAGCAGATTAACAAACATCAGAAACAATGTTACGAAAAAGAAAGAAGTGTTCACAAAATGATATGTCATGATTTTCAAGCCGTTGGCCTCCCTTCCCCACGTTTTCAGCACAGGACAAGGGGGTACACTCGAGTTTAGCACAGTCTCTGGCTTTTGTAGCACAAGGATACAGTTCAATCATAAGCATCAGGGCCTTCCATGCCCAGGTCTCTTTGCCTTGCAAAGTCTCTTCATCCGGAGGGCCTGATGTGACAAACAAACAATAAGTTATTTTCCTCTTTCAGATTTTGATAAGTACTCAATTTCTAAGGCGATTCACTATTCACCTCGGATCCCCCTCAGCCAGGCTCAGATCCTCTCAACATAATGTTTGTAGATTATTTATGCATCCAATTTCTTGTAGGATATTCTTTCTCGGGTGACTCACAGTTCACCCCAGATCTCCCTCTGTCGGGCTCAGATCCTGGATCCCCCTCAACCGGGCTCAGATCCTGTTAACACAACGTTCCAGTAGTCTCCCTCTGCCGGGCTCTGACCAATTCCAATTTCCAATATAACTTTACACAAGCTTGCTTTAACCAAAAGCTTTTAGCTGATCTCCCTCCGCTGGGCTCGGACCAACTTCATCTACTTTGTCATCAACTTTATGTTATTACTATCGAAGACTTTCAAATGTGTACAGGTTTTTGCTTGACCCTTTGCAGGACGACTTACATTTCACAATTCTTTATCACTCTTCACATTTGCCACCTTTCAGATGGATACCCAACAGAGACTTTCAAATGAGCACCCACGTGGTGCCGGACCAATTCTGTCTAAGGTATCGCATCTTGGCTTCAAAGTTTAATCACTTATCTGTTTAATTGTATTTGTGTCGCTTGCCACATACGCTTCATACACCGTTCTCTTCAGCTTTCACTATACAATGTTGCCGCTTGCAACCTTGGCTTCAACACAGACCAGTCTGGTATCAGTCTCCCCAACTCACCGGCTGTGCGGACTTCACTGGTGCTGCTTTGTTGTAGGAGTCAAGGACAGTGCCACGGTGGTAAACGATTTGATCGATGCAGGAGAGCCCCGGGTACCTCCGACACACAATGCAGGATTCTTCAGCCTCGATTCCTGGTCTTACGTTTCCTATTCTCGAAGGTTCATGAAAGTAGCAGTCTTTCGTTGAAAAGGCCAAGGGCACTTCCCTCCTTGCAATCCTCTTCGGTTTTGCCATCTTCCACCATGTATTAAACTGCCATCTTGGAACTGCTGATTCCTCTTGTGTTTTGCCTTGCTCATTGTGTGCTCTCATGCTCCGCCTTTTATCCATGTGGGGAAGTGAGATGGAAGTCAGGTGTGTGTAATGGTCAATAATTACCTGTCCCTGCCTGACCATTGTATTGGGACATGTCAGGTATACGGCTTGGGTGTTAGTCTGTTTTCTCTTGTAGTGAGCTGTCAGTGAGGAAATGTCTGTGTTGGGAAAAGGTGTAGGGGGTTGAGTATCCTTACAAGTAGGATGGGTAAAGGTGTTACAGGGAAGGGGATACCGCATCTCGCCATCCGGTGTCCCACTTCCACTCCCCAAAGACCCCTCAGCCAGGTGATCCTCCCGCACTGGTCCACCCCCAGGAACTAGATCCAAAAGCGATGGCCATGTCCTGGCCACCTGGATGATAGATCCCCAGGGACTAGCGGGTGAGACACCTTCAGGTTTCTCACACTATCCTGGCCCCATAAGAATCCCCTAATCATGGAGTCCAGATTTCGTTAAAAAAACAGCTGCAATAAGAAAGTGTATGTTGGCAAAATAATATAGTAGGCATGGTAGAACAATTTTCACCAATACTATACATCCCAATAATGATAGGGACAGTCTACTCAAGAATTTCATGGATCGTTTCACGTCCCATGGTGTTCTTCATGTACATCCAAGTACTTAAACTTATGTATCTGCCATTTCAGTACTAAATCGGATAAGTCGTATTTTCATAGCCCTGCTAAAGGGGAACATGCATGATTTCTTCATATTAAATAAGATGCTCGAATGTTCAGGCAAGTTATTTAGAACTCTAGGATCAAGGTAAGATTGTGTTTAGGTTCGCATAGGTACAGAAGAACATCATCCACATATAAAGTGATAACATGTATAGATGCCCCCCCAGCCATATTCCTGCCTCATCAAATTCATTGCATAAGAACATTGCCAGTGGCTCTAATGGCAGTTTATACAGCATTGGGGACAGAGCGCAACCCCGTCTGGTGTCCCTTTGTATAACCCAGGTTCTCAACACCTGCCATCCTGTTCTTATCTTGGCAACCGGCTATGAATACAACAACTTGACACAGCTAATAAAGCCCTCGCCAATCCCAAATCGCTGCATATATGTCACGACCCTCACCCAAAACCCCCTCTGGCAAACCCATTGGCCAGGTGGAGTCAGGACTCAGACACAGGGGGGTCAGAAACACCATTACCATTTAGCAAAAGTGTTCCTGGAGGGCGTGGTTAAGCTACATGGCTTCCCTTCGGTTCTGGTCTCTGATCGAGGCAGCCAGTTTGTTTCAAACTTCTGGAAAAAATGCTGTGCAATGGCGCAGATCGACGTTCGGCTATCTACCAGTCACCATCCCCAAACGGACGGCCAAACCGAGAGAACCAATCAGACACTCATCAGCAATATTTATGGTGCATGCTGCACCACGAACAAAGGAATTGGAAAGACCTACTATGGATAGCCGAATATGCATATAACAATTCTTTGCATTCAAGCACGGGACAAACGCCCTTCTATACCCTTCATGGCAGACATCCATGTACCTCTGAACTAGACCTTCCAGCCAGCTTGGAAATGCCAGCGGTAAAGACTCTACACACAACCATTACTCAGGCTTTCAAAAGGGCAAAGGAACACCTTATTCATGCAAAAGAAAAACAAAAGAGATTCGCCGACCAACACAGGAAAAAGGCCCCTGATTATCAAGTAGGAGACAAAGTTTGGTTAGGCGCTAAATTCGTTCCCATCAAGCGAACCCAGACCTTTCATCCCAGACCCTATACCATTAAGGCAATTATCAAGCCAGCAGCCGTGAAACTGGATTTACCACCTAATCTACACATCCACCCGGTATTCCATGTGTCCCTCCTGAAACCAATGCAAGCCGGCACACGGATTGGGACACCACCTAAGCCCATACTTGTTGACGGAGAACCAGAATTCGAAGTCAAAGATATCTTGGACTCTAAATACTCTAGGACCAAGCTATATTATCTCGTTGATTGGAAAGGATTTGGACCACAAGATAGATCCTGGGAGCCCAGTGAGAATATCCACGCACCACGTCTAATCAGGACATACCATCGGAACTTCCCAACCAAACCTGGGCCAGACAGAAGGAACACCGTGGGAGGGGCCTTAGGGGGGAGTGCTGTCACGACCCTCACCCAAAACCCCCTCTGGCCAGGTGGAGTAGGGACTCTGGCCTCTAGAGCCTGGCATCCTCTTCAAAAGCCCTCATGGGGCCAGTCGTGGCGCCTATGGCACCAGGCTCATACACCACGAACAACAATGTGCTTGGGAACTACTTTATTGTATTATCAGCCAACATGGAGGCTCCCACATAGCTTGGTTCCGCAAGAACCAAGCTATGCGGTCTAGTGTTTTGGGTGTGGCAGGCCTGGAACTACTTTCCCTGGTACTAATTTACCAGGGCTATATAAACCACACCCTGACTGCAGAAAATGCTTCGTGTTACTTTGCAGCTTGCAACGTGACGCTCACCGTGTCCAGCTATTCCCTCGAACCTCGGAGAAGCAGAACCTGCAAGGAGACAAAAGGAACATCATTAGCAGCAGCATCTTACCTGCAGTCTTCATCTTTAAACACTTGCAGCTACTGAGAACAGCTTCTTCGAATCTGCACGCCTCCCGGACAGAACGACCTGGAAGAGGAAGATAGAGGCAACATTAAAGAAAGCTGTAGAGACATTTACAAATTACAAACTGCTCAAAAGGCTTACCTGGCTGGTCGCCTCTCGGCTGGCACCACTCCGGACATTCCACTCGCGCTGAAGAACACCGCGACCTACAAGGAAGGAAAACACAGGTTAGCAAAGGCAAGACTTCGCAGCACTGCGCATAGCGCTTACTTACCGCATCATAGCGCTCTTAATGCGCCATCATTTACCAGCGGGGCTCAACCAAGCCAGTTCGCCGCGCTGAAGCTCCGTATACCTAAGGGAGAAAAAAAAAAGACATTTTAAACAAGAAAGGCATGCAGGATAGCAACAAAACTAAAAAACAGCAATAAGACCTACCTGAACAATATCAAACGGGCCGGCGTCAGTGAAGTAACTGGACCGCACTCGCCCATGAAAGACAACGCGCCCCTGCAAAGAAGGCAGGACGGAGAGAATGCCTAATAATACCACAAGGTGAGGAGAGGGCGCCAGAGGGACTGAGCGCATACAGGGGTGGAGGGAGGATACTTACCCCAGTCGGTCAGTCTTGAACACAGTCCTCCTGTATTTTCAGGCAGAACCTTCCCCGCAGACCACATCAGGGCAAAGCTGAGAAGCATACCAGCGAGTAACCCGGCTGGGTGGCGTCCCTGTGTATACCAGGTGAGCGTAACAGTATATCCAATTCCAGTACACAGAGTCGAGAGCTTTAATGGGGTCTAATGACACTACTGCATTTAGGGTGTCATGAGAGTTAGTGTGATCAATAATATGTTGTAGGCAGTGAAGATTCAAAAAGTGTTTTGGCCGGGGACGAAGCCGGTCTGAACCTCTTGTATCAAGGTTCCAATATCACGTATGACGCATCCGGCCAGAAACAGTCAAAATCTTAACGTCTTGGTTCAACATTGCAAGGGCCCCATATGATTTGCACAAGTCCTGCAATTTCCCAGGCTTAAGGATCGAAACTATCAGTGACCTGCTGCTTGGTAGTTGGCTTGATTCATATGTCTCCTCAAAAAAAAGTAGGACAGGGGTCAGGCTGTCTCCAAACTCTTTTTTCCCCTTGGCATCTTCCTGGTCTTCAGGGACGTAATCACCCCCCACACCTCTTCTACCATTAACGGTTTCTAGTGCAGCAGCCTGTTCGATGCTGTGGTAGGTGAATCTGGGAGATTATATGACCCATCAAGTCCATATCAACAGTCTCTTTGTGTCTATATAGGTTATTATAATACATGCATAAAGGTGTCATTTATTGCCGCTTGGGAGTGGCGGTTAGCTCCACATTCATCTTTAATCAATGTTATTGTGCGTCAGGGCCTTTCTTTCTTACATAACCACGCGAGCATCCTCCCAGATTTATCCCTTTCACCTTACATTCATGCGATTTGCACATTTCCGGATCCTCTCCTGTGCCACAGTGCACTTCACCCTGAGTTCCGTCAGTTCCAATTCTGTGGGCGTGTCTAAGGTTCCATTGCTCTCTATAGTTTGGACATGGTTTTCCAATATCTCCAGGTCCACTCAATGTTTTCTTAAAAATTCCTGCTTTGGCAATCATCTCGCCTCAAACTACCACTTTAAGAGTTTTCCATATGGTCTCCCATCTATCTACACTACCCAAATTTGTCTCTAGAAATTCAGTGAGGATAGTTTCCATATGGTTTCTAAAAATGTCGTCCTGCAGTTATCAGCTGACATATGCCACAGGTATAGGTGGTTTAACTCCCTGTCGATTCCAATGCACTATGAGCGGGAGTGTTCCAAAACCGAAAGGCCTGTATACTCTGCTTCCGTAAACTCACCCATGTGTTAGGCCCCTACAAACACAGTCAGTTCTGGTATAAACCTTGTGCGGGGTAGAGTAAAATGAATAAAATCTTTTGTCAGCATTCAGCTCCCTCCACATGTCTGAACAAGATAAGTCACACAGTATAGTGTTATGGGTCATCGAGGCAGGTGACAGTCTTGTATTTTTGGAGTATGATCTATCCTTGATGGGGTCTAACGTGCACTTGAAGTCGCCCCCTCAGAGTATTAGGGGTATTCCTTAGGTGTGCCACCCTTCCACTTAAGGAGCACAGGGAGGTAGGTATTGCATGATTAGGGGAAGAATTAATAATGTTACTCTTTGTGCTCAATGTAGCCATGTACTATAACAAGCGTACCCTCTTTGACTGTGTTAATGTTGATTAGTCGGAAGGGAACTATACCATCAATCCTTACCAAAACCCCTATGGCGTATTTCGAATATGCAGATCCAAACCAAACCACCACTGCCAATCCGGCCACAACCTTCCCCTGCTCTTCTAGTAGTAAATAAGTCTCCTGCAGTAGTGTGATCGCCAATTTTTTCTTGCGTATGTAGGACCCAATTTTTCCATGTCAGTACTCTGAGTGTTACTATAACTCATTGATGAACATTCCCCCACCACTCATGTAGGATGTATAGATTGTACTTCTCCGTTTCCCACAAAGACTGTATAACCACTGGGATCTGTTAGGACAGTTTTACTGAAGTTCAACTAAAGGCTTAGTAAAACCATACAACTGAGACAGTACATAACTCCACTCTTAGTATAAGGCTGTACCATGTGAGCATTTGGTAGCGTAGAAAGAGCAGTGGAAGCAAAGGAGTCCAATCTATGGCCCTCTCGTCCCCTGCACACCTACATACTGAAAACAGTACAAATGTCAATAATATTGTACACAAGTAGGTCATAACATCTCAAGTACACAAATCTAACGTTATAGTGTTCATGTCATATTTATTCAACTATTCATACCTTATTTGGGCATGCGCTTCCTGCGAAAACCGCATCTTTCGCAGGCTCCTGCATGTCACGTGTGCTAGTGCCCAGAAAGAGGGTTGGGACTGTCTGGTCTCAATTCACAATATTGGTGCCAGTATGTCTGGTAGGCCTGAATGACTGGAGCCACCATGGGCCACGATTGGCCCATGCCAGGCGTGCATGCGAGGGAGCAGATCTTCCATTGGCTATCTGAGATTCGAGCGCAAAACAAATCTTGGATAAGAAAAGGGGCTCTGCATCCATTGCGGATGAATCAACTGAAGTTCGCAGCGAACTACAGAAGGTGCCAAGTATCCTTAACGAAAGAGCAGTCATGAGGAACCCCCGGAGACGTGCTAGGAAGGTTTGGCGCCCTGACCCCACTGTTGTCCCGTCTGACCCCTGCTCTTGCATCGTACCAAGAAGGACTGCAAGGGCGCTACTCCCCTTTGGATTAGTGGGAACAACTACTCTCTGCACCTCCTGCTTACCCTCACAAAGAGCCCCTTTGGAAGTGTTCCTGGGCCATCCAGTGAACCGTCTAGCTCGAACCCAGGGTACCACACAGGAACGCCGCCGTCCCGAGTTGAGACTCAAGACTTTGGGAATTGCTTACTTGTGGTCTTGGGACCTAGCTTCTCTGGGTCGCGATTTATGAGTGTGTGCTGCATGCATTGACGGTCCTGTGTTGCCCCGCTGTGGTGATTGTCACTGTTAGTGCCTGCAGACCTGCCCCACCATATCCTGAAACCTGCTGCACCAGAACTATCCTTCTCCTTTCTTCGAGAGCTGAGACAAGGCTACTATCCTGACAAGGACTATCGTCCCGTCCCGCAGCCACCGAGAGCCGGAGCATCTTGCAACTGCAGGGGCAAAACCTACTAGCAAAGTGGACTAGACTGCCAAACTTTGGTCTGGATTGTGTCGAGGGTCGGTGAGTACTTTCATCACTTACCGGTCACCCCCTGGCACATCCATCTGTTTTTACTCACGAGTATCCCTTAAAAGATACTCACCTTGGCTGGGCTAGTCTGCGCTCCCCATCTATTCCCGAACTCAGAAGGTAACTTGTAAGGATTCAGGCGGAGGCAGGATGAGCTGAAGGCAGGTAAGTTTCTTATGGAAAGGGGCCCGCCGTGCCCTTCTACACTTCAACTGGTCCAACGGTCCACTGGGTCACGCGAACCAAGCTTCGTACGAAAACAAGGAGATTGGTTCGCGTGCCCCAGCGTTCTTGGTTCGCGTACCCCAGCGTTCCATAAATAACATTCTCTACACCTCCCTCCTTAACAAAAACAAGAAACATATCCCATTAAAATATAAAGCTAACATTACAATACTTCTTAAATTTTATAATGGCGAAAATGTGCATTTAAAACATTTGAACTCCTTCAGACTCCCAAGACTTATATAAAGGTGACATAAGTAAACTTTGTCAGCACTAGCAAATTTCCAATTTAAGCACGGATGAACAACACTCTTTCAATACGATGCGTAGTCTTTCATCCATACTGGTTTTGACCTGGATCTCTGATAAATACCGGAACTGTCATTAATATCTCTACCAACAACATTCTCTCTTTCTTCATGAACACTTCTATCAGAACTGTCTTGAGCACCTTTGCCTTGAGCACTCTCACTCCCACCTTGAACACTTCCACTCTCTTCATCTCTTTTCTTTTTGCTGTCATTATTTGACTCATTTTCCTCTACTCTCCTATCCTCGCCATGTGCTTTCGCAATCCTCCCTTTGGACCACACCTCTCCTCCTTCTAATATAACCACACTCTTCCTTACTGCAGAAATCCTTTTTGGACCCACGAACTTGCTGTCCAAACATTTGTTCACCAGTCTGGGATTCTTAACGTATATCATTTCTCATACTTTCCACTCCCTCTCTTTCACTTTCTCACGGGCATCAAAACACAATTTGTTCCTCTCCTGGCTCTCCCTGATACATTTCATTATCTGTTTTCTATCCACTTGAACTACTCCTGCTACTCCCAACCACCCTGGACACAATTTAGTTCCTGGTTCTCTTCCTTTAAGAGAAACAAATGGTGATACTTTAGTCACTGAATGCGGGGTAGTGAGATAATTCCATGTCATTATCTCTAACATCTGCTTCCATGGCTGCCTTACCCTCATGACTAATTGCAAACCTTCCTTCAAAAAACGGTTTACTCTCTCCACTAGGCCATTGGCCCTTGGGTGATACAATGCAGTTCTAACATGTCTAATGCTATAACTGCTGAGAAATGTTTTCATTGCCGCCGAGACAAACTGAACTCCATTATCTGACACAAGTTCAGTGGGCACCCCCTCTCTTAGGAAAATGTTCTCTAAAAATACAATGAGCTCTCTAGCCGTGACCTCTCTTACTGCTTCCGATTCTACCCATTTCGTGTGGAAATCGACCAACACAAACAGAAATTTCAAACCATCTCCTAATCCCATAATGGGTCCCATAATGTCCACAGCAACATTAGACCACGGCTGCTCCGGCACCATGTTAAAACTCACCGGTGTTTCCCTCTTCACTTTAGTTTTGTCACTCAATTGACACTCCATGCAATCCTTCACCCACCTTTCTGCCATTTTGTCAATACACGGCCACCAGAAATTCTGTCTAAGTTTTCTCTTCATCGCACTTTCCCCTGGATAGCCCTCATGAACCAACTCCAAAAGAGTCTGCCGGATCGCCACTGGAGGTACCACACATCGGCCTCTCTTCAATTTTCCATCACTTATGTCCAACTCCTCCTTAACTTCCCACCAAATGTTAAAACTCTTATCCAAATTATTCTTGTGGGGCCAACCCTTCACAGTCCATTCTTTGATCAACTTGAGTTCCTCATCAGAATCCTCTCCCTGTAACCACTTTTCTTGACCCACCGCCTCATTTACCTCAGCTATCACTGATTCTTCCACTGTCTCATCCTCCACCATCTCAGTTTCTTTTAAAGGCATCCTCGAAAGACAATCTGCTACTAAATTCTTCTTCCCAGGCAGATAACTCAGGTCAAAATTGTACCCTTGAAGACCCAAAACCCACCTGCTTATCCTTGGCGAACCCAAAGCCCACGTTCCACTCTCAAACAACTGTACCAATGGCTTGTGATCAGAGCGAACCACAAATCTCCTGCCCCACAAGAAAAACTTAAAATGCACCACAGCCCAAAACATGGCCAAGGTCTCTCTCTCGATCACTGAATACTTGGACTCCGCCCCCCTCAACGCTCTTGAGGCAAAAGCAATAACTCTCTCCTTATTCTCTTTATCCAATTGTACCACAGTGGCTCCCAACCCCCTCAAACTAGCATCTACAATCAGAATTGTTTTATCCATGGGGTTAAACCTCCCAATAGACGGTGCTTTACTGATTGCCTCTTTGATACCTTCAAATGCCTTCCCACATTCTGGAGTCCACTCAAATCTCGACCCCTTTTTTAGTATCATTCTTATTGGGGCCGACACTGTTGCAAAATCTTTCACAAAACGATGGTAATATTCTGCAAGGCCTAAAAAAGACCTCACTTGGTCCTTATCCGTCGGTACTGGGGCTTTTTCTACAGCTTCTACTAAACATTTTTTTGGTCTCACACCCAATTCATCAATCTCATGTCCGAGATACTCCACCTTCCTCACTGCAATTTTACACTTGTCTCTTTTCACAGTCATTCCAGCTTCCAACGACCTTCCCAACACTTGCTTCAATACTTCATGTTCAGTTTTAGTGTTTGCAAACACAAGCATGTCATCTTGGAACACTACAACATTCCTCACACCCTCCATCACTTTATCCATAACTCTCTGAAATACAGTCGCTGCCGAGGCAAGTCCGAATGGCATCCTTCGATACTTGAAAGTTCCAAAAACCGTAATGAACGTCGTCAAATGCTGGCATTCTTCCTTCAAGGGTATCTGGTGATAAGCCTGAGACAGGTAAATTACAGAAAATAGTCGGGCCTTATCAAGAGTTGACAACTTGTCACTTATTATCGGCAAAGGGTGCCTGTCCACCAGAATGTTCCTGTTGATGTCCCTCATATCAAAGCAAAGCCTTATATCACCCACCATTTGCCTTGGCTGCCACGACGACTGGTGATAACCATTCTGAACTCTCACTTTCTTCAATAATTCCTTTCTGTAATAAGGACTCAATTTCATTCTTTAGTCTCTCTCTTAGGTTATGAGGTATCGGCCTCACCTTATGCACCTTTGGAACTTCTCCCGCTTTTAAGCAAATCTCATGTTCAAAGTCTCTCACCATTCCCAATTCTCCTTTAAAAACTGCCGGGAACTCCTCCTCCCATTTGTCATGAACCTCAGCTACAGAAACAGGATCTTCTGCACTTGCTTGTATCCTGATTCCCAACTTGCGCTGTTCCTCCCAGCCTAACAAAGATGAGCCTTCCCGTGTGACAAACACATCCGAATCACAACTTCTGCCCTTATACTTAATCATTGCTTGGAACTTGCCCAACAGGTCTATCTTCACATTTCCATAGGCATATGGTTCTATGCCGTGCTCCTTCAAATCTTCTACCTTCCTTTGCAAACAGAATTCATATGTTTTCCTCGAAATCAGCATCCATGAAGAGCAACTATCCACCTTTAACACCACTACTCTTCCGTTCATCATGAACACATCGGTCCGAGCACTTCGCTTGCCGGATAGTTCTGATATTTCCAAAACGTGTTTGGTCTGAGTCAGCTGGGCAACATCTGCGTTTTCTTCTTGCTCCGAGATTCTTACACTAGACCCTATGCACTGCACTTGCCCCGATTCTCTACAAACTCTGGCGAAATGTCCTTTTTTCTTGCACTTCAAGCAGAAAATGTTCTTTGCAGGACAAAATGTGCTCGTAGAGATATGGCGATTGCTGCCACATTTGTAGCATTTGATTTCCCTGCTCAAATTCATTTTCTTAAATGCTCTCACAGCTGCCACTTCACCTTCTGTTTTCTCACTTTTCATCGTGGACATGTATTTGTGTGTCTGTTCCATTCCTCTTGCAATCTCAATTGCCACTTCTAAAGTCACATCTTTGGTTAACAACCTTTCTTGTATTTTCATGTTGCTCGTGCAACGCACTACTTGATCCCGTATCAATGAGTCGGTCAGCACTCCGAATTCACATGTGCGACTTAAGGATCTTAGCGCTGCCACAAAATGTTCTACTGGCTCCTGTGGTTCCTGAATTCTTTGGAAGAATTTGTGCCTTTCAAAAGTAGTGTTTTTCTTTGCCTCAAAGTGGATTTCCAGTTTTCTTTCAGCTATAACGTATTGATCCATATCACCTTGCCCCTCTGGTGGGGGCTGAGGCAACCCATCATAGACACTACGACCCTCAGTGCCTAGGTTGTGTAGAAGAATCGCCTCTTTCCTTCCTGCAGCAAATTTGTCGCCCCCAATTGCTATCAGGTAGGTATCAAAAATCTTTTTCCACCTGTCCCACCTTATTGGTGGTGCTCCCGGCTCAGATAGGAAAGGTGGGGGCGGGGCCATGCTAGCTGCAGCCATGATGAATATGGGTTGTAACTTCCTCCACTTAGCCGGGCAACCTTGCTTGTTTGTCCCTCAAGAGTATTTTGTAACTGTCTCTTTCTGCCTTCACCACGGCTTTCTAATATAAAATTGCAACACTGTCTCTGTGTGCTCTTCCCAGCTGTGAGCAGCCTCAACGTTAATGTGCTGTGGAGGTTTCACACAACATAAAGCATTTGCTTCAAATCCTTTTCCCCCTCTTTCTTTTTTCTGTGGGGCCGGTTGGGCTTGTTTTTCCCTTATTGCTGAGGGCGTATCTCTCTTGGGCTCCAGAAACCCAACATCCACCCCTGCCTCCTCTCCTCCTCACCTCAATGTGTGCTGCCTGGGGGGGCACTGCCGCTCAAACGGCCCTATGGGGTCCCGGATGCTGGTCCGGCAGCTTCACCAGCGCTGCCGCTCTACCCAGCCCTGGGCCTCCAGCCTTCCGTGCTGGCGAGGCCCGTGTGCAGGGAGGGGCTGGGGTGGCGCTGTGGGCGGCCTCTCACAACGACAGCAAGTTTCCTTCTCGCTCACCGCGGCCGTCTGTGTTCCGTGGCGGGCCCCCTCGTCCTCGTCGCCAATGTAAGGATTCAGGCGGAGGCAGGATGAGCGGAAGGCAGGTACGTTTATTATGGAAAGGGGCCCGCCATGCCCTTGTACACGTCAACTGGTCCAACGGTCCACTGGGTCATGCGAACCAAGCTTCGTACGAAAACAAGGAGATTGGTTCGCGTGCCCCAGCGTTCCATAAATAACATTCTCTACATAACTCTATCCCCAAGGGTAGCCCCTCTTCAAGGAGTAGGGCTTTATTCTTCATTGCTTCAACCCCCTTCCGGAGCAGCTGCAGCTCCCTGAAGAGAACCCACTTTACGCATGACCATGTGTTGTTAACGCACTGCTGTACTTTGAGCACAAGGCTCCTCAATTCTTAGGGCTGGACTACATGTTAGGGATTGACTACGAAGAACTGCCTAATGCGATATCTGTGTTCAACGTACCCCTCTCTGTTGCAGCTTGTGGTTATTTTCTCCCATTTCATCGTTCTTATGCTAAATGCATTTTGTATATATGTTGCATAGTGAATATGTGTGTGTTGTAACAGTTTTCTTCATACTGTGGTTTAATCGTGTTTTGTTATAAAGGCCTATGATAAATGTATTTTTTATATACATCTGTCTATGAGCAATCTGTGGAGTCTAACTGTGTGTGCTCATTGTATACTTCTGATCACCGTCACCCCCTCCTGCGAATTAGTCTTGACCGCCTGCCAAGCTACCATAGTTTGGTCTTGTTTGTCCAGAAGGTTCCCCTGTTCTACTAAACTAGGGTGGCATCCTAAACCTCTGCCCACCAGGTCAGAGTTTAGAATTCCATCTTAAAAATAACTTTCTACAATAATTTAGGATTGCACCAGGCAGACCAATGTAAGCTATACCTACAGGACACTTTTTAAGAATGGTACACAGCTATTCTAGGCAGGTAAAACCTAAGAGTGTAATATAGCATTACAGTTGCTTTTCAGTTCAGTGGACCACAGACTATTATTTATCTATTGGACATTTGTATGGCGTCTATATACAGGTGTTTCCAAGCGCTACAAGACAAGAGGCGGGTTGGGGGAGGGAACCTGGGAATCACAATATAACAACAAAGAAACGGTTATATTCGCCTTGTGACAATCCTACCATTCAAGTGCATGATAAGGTGATAAGTGCAAGGCGGAGGGAGTGGTGGGAGAAGTACAGAAGTGGGGTAGGGAGGACAAAGTTGGAATAGGACAGGAGAGGGAGCCCAAGGCCAAGTGCTGGCAAAGGATTCTGGGGGTAGGGGAGAGGGACTAGTGGTGGGTGGTCTGGCCCTTGTAGGACTCTGAAGGGAACCGGCCCCAGTCACAGTGGCAGATGGAGGGTTTAGCATGGGACGGGGAGAGGGAAGGAAGAGGAGAAAAGTAAGGGCTTGAGAAGTTTCTGGAACTTAAGAAGATCTGGCTCAAGTCTGAGGGGGAGGGAGGCTGTTCCAGAGGGAGGCGCCAGCCGAGGAAAGGGATCTACCTCCCAGTCTCTGCTTGGAGAAACGTTTGACCTGCAGAGAGCTGGTGCCAGAAGACCGAAGGACTCTGGCTTGGAGGTATTTCGGTAGATAGAGCTGGATGTAGAGAGGTCCCAGGCCTTGTGGCTGATGCAGTGTCTTGAATGTGTTCCTTGAAGTGAACGGGAGCAAGTGGAGAGATTGTACTAAGGTAAGTAATAACTAACTTATTTTAGGATGGCACACAGCTATTCAAGGTAAGTAAGGTAAGGCACACTTATTCTAGACAGGCTAAACAGCAGGTCAATGGAAGAAATACCCAGTTGGTATACTTTTACATTTACATCCTACAAGAAATAGTAAAGTGAAGCCAACAGCATTACTTTTGGGAAAGAGGCATAACCAATTCGCAGGTGAGCAAAATAACCTTACATATAGTTTTCAGAACGGCAAAACACATTCAAGGTAAGAACCTTTAGAACTGCTCACTCTTAGAGTGGCAGTTACCAACCAACTCTTTGACAAGTAAGCACTTTTAAACACTGGTTATACTTTTCAAGGCAGAATCCTTTCTTTTCTTACCCAGTCCTTCCCTAGTCTATTGCATAAGACAGAAGATGGACCCTAGTGGTCAAGGTGCCAGCTGTAGGCAGGGGGAAATAGGGTTCAGTTGCTGGCAAAGTCAGCGTTCCTGAGGAAGTCTCTTCAAACAAGTAAGTATTTTGTTTTAGAGTCAGTTAGTGTCCAGGGACTTCTGAGAAGACACCCAAGAATTCCAGCAGTGAGCCTGGGTGAACTGGATGAGAGGACTCCCAATCACAAGAAACACCCAAAAGCTACATAGGAATCACAAAGGCTTAAGGGAAGTAAATACTCCAGCCAACACAGTACCTCAGCACAGAAGAGCTGCAGGAGGGGAGAACAGGATCTGCAGCCAAAAACCCGGTCGATGGATTCCTTTGGCATGAAGACGGAAGACAAGACTTTGGAAGAGATTTTGCAGCAGAGATGAACAGTGAAGGCTCCAGTCAAGAGTGTATTTGCGGCTGGATGCAGCTCTGTGGTTTTGGCGCCTTCAGGAGCCAGAAGGAGACTGAATATCACAGATTGGATTCTCGTCACTTGCAAGGTCCAGCACTCTGGTGAGGGGACTTTTTGTATTTCATTCACATCTCTGGAGGCCCAGCAGGATGCCACCAAAGTTTCAGCTCAATTCGGAAGACCATGCACTGCACGATGGCTCGAGGTCCCAGGGTACTGGGTATTGCAGCCCCGCAAGATTGCAGCAAGACATGGGATGGCTCAAAATGCAGGTCTTCTTCACCCTGGTGGATATAACCAGCTCTGGGTCAGGGTTGTCGCTTTCGGAGTCCCCAGGTCGTTTGACAGGAAGGGTAACAGCAGGCTCTGATTACACCACAGGCTCTCCGGTCGCTGGAAATCATCTCAGCTGCTGTTTCTTAATCTTCCTCTTCGGATTCAGGTCCAGTGGTCGACTACCTCTTAAGCTTCCAGGATCTAACTTTTATGTTGGAACCCAGCAAATCAATTAAACAGGCGAGCAACATCAAACCTGGGGGGTTTGGCAGTCCTTTCAGGACAGCCAGCCTCGCAGTTGGAACTGGATTCTCGCATTGAGGCTGGAAAACTAAGGGGTTTTGGACTCCTCCCTCGCTTCCTGCCTTCACAGACACTCTGGGGCCTGGGTGGGCTTGACCTAGGACTCCCGCCATAAATAAAATGAACACAAAAGACTTCCCCACCCTGGAGGCCAGGGGAAGGACCGAAAAAGGACAATTAACACTAAATGGCGAAAAAAGAAGAGAGGCCATTTTGGTAAAATGGGAACCTTTGGGTGCCTTTACCGCAGCTGTGGAAACATCCTGTGGTAAAGGTGCACCGAATTAGTAAAAAGGTTCACTACCACCAGCCATTTAGGGTAAGCTGTTCCCTGTAACAGAAATGTTACAATGTGAATGAGAAAGGGGATCCCCCAGTACTCCACATTAAGTAGGGTGTGCTGGTCTCAAAGTTGACAGGATAAAATATTTTGTTATTCTTGGGAACTGTAGTTCTCACAAGGTTAGTCAACGAAAATTAAAAAGGGGAGCCTAAAGGGCAACCTAGCATCAATAGGCTGTATATGCCAAAAGTTGTAAAAGAGGATAACATTAAAAGGACATTATGGAGCGTCTTAAAAATGACACCTATAAAAAGAGTAAACCGATCTGCGAGTGTGGAAAAAGGTTCCAACTCACTGAGGTATAAGGAAAAATATTCCACCAGTAAAGCAAAAAGTTCTGGGGGGTCTCACAAGCGAGGGAGATTTAGCACGAAACTTAAAATCTTACCCAACACTCATCCCTCGCAGACTAAGGAACAAGAGAAACTCATTTTCACCTTGATGGATCTCATGTTTCAGTCTGTTAAACTGCTTGCTGAGTCCACCAGCAATATTTTTGTAACTCTTGCTGTGATACTTTTTAACATTGGCTATCTGTTGCAAACTACATGACCTACAAATATTGTTTTGTGCTTTTCTCTTTTTAAAAGTATAGGGGATCAGATCTAACAGTCCCTCAGAAGTTGTGACAACTTCTGAATCTACAACAGGCTTTTGAATGGGATCCTTGGCTAGAGGTCGCATAGACATAAGAGGGTCTCACGATTCCGCTCAACCTCTTCCCCAGAAGCAGGTTGAGTCTCGGGTATCTTGTTTGGAGTTCTAGTGGCAGAGGACGGTACATGCTTCCACTTTCTCTTAGAACTTGTTTTACCTTGGTTAGCGGTTTCCCTCCTAACTCTAGGATTTACAATTGGATCTTCAGCAGAAGATCCCACAGTCTCAAGTGTTTAGCCTTAGACTTCGGTTTTCTGGATTTCCACCAGCTTTGAGGATTACCAATTCTCAAAGGCTTAGATAGGTTTTCAACTTGCCTATCCACCTCTTCCTCAGAAGCAGTGGGGTCAAAGACTTTATAATTGGAATTGAAATGGTGGAGCACGGTTTAGGCTCCCATTTCCCTAACTGGCAAGTTTTTGATTTGCCTTTGCTAGAGGCTGCTCTACTAACATAAGGACTTACAGTGGGGTCCTCGTTGTCTCTTGAAGCAGAGACCCTAGCCTTGCCACAACACCTCTCCATCTTTCCTGTAGGAGTACTTTTGAGTCACAGGCTTTTTAAGGCCTTGTGAGAAAGCTATGCATAGACGACTTGTAACTCTTTGTTTTCAGTTTTTCGGCCTGGAAGTTTCCTTCTGGATACTCTGAACTAAAGGAGAAAATGTTAATTCCTACCATTGGGTCAAGGACACTCCTTACCCTCTTATGTTTGGTAAAAACAACCAAGTTCTTGACATCCATCTGGATCATCTCCACTGTAGGTGGGTTTTCAGGATAAACCAGATTTTGGATTTTATGAACCACCTCCACTGTATGTGGATTTTCAGGAGATTCAGCCACTTCGGATTTAACTGAAGGTGCCTTTATTCTAAAGGATATACACCACACAGGGTGCGTGACAGGAACACCAAGGTTCGTCAGCCCTAGGAATTGCCTCCACAGCATCTGGTCGAGAATCCAGGTTTTGAGATTTGTGCGTGGACCTCCACGTATCAGCCCAGCAGATATCTAGCAGGGGCACACAAGACAGGAACGCCGTCGTTGCAGCGATTGCTCTGGTGGAGTGGGCCCTCGGACGGCCCGGCAACGGTCGGTTCGCCAACCGATGCCAGTGCATGATGCAGCCGGAGAGCCACCTTGAAATGGAAGCCTTGGAAAAGGCCTTCCCATCCATGGCTCACAGGACCACAGTTCACAAACAATTGAGAAGTCTTCCAAAAAAACTCTTCCTGCGCGTTACATAGGAATTCAAGGCACAAGCAATGTCCAGCGAATCCAAGGCCCACTCCGCCGGCTACAAATGTTTCGAGAAAAAAACAGGCAACACCAAAAGCTCATTGAAGTGGAACTCCGACAGAACCTTTGGCATGAAAGAGGGAGTCGTATGCAGTACCACCCTTGATTCGTCGAAAGTCAGGTAGGATTACTTGCAGGATAGGGCATGCGCTCACCTACACGTCTGGCAGAGGTAATGGCCACAAGGAAAGCCGTCTTCCATGAGAGAAACTTGAGTGGGGCCTGATGCATAGGCTCAAAGGGAGCCACCATGAGCCTCGGTGGACCCACGTTGAGTTCCCACGCTGGGGAAGGAGGTTTCACTGGCGGGAAGGATCAGGAAAGGCCTTTGAGAAACTCCTTGACAAGTCTGTGCGACCACAGTGAGGATCTTCCGGGGGGGATCTGGTGTAGTGGGAGATAGCCACCTTGATGGACGCGTGAGCCAGCCCAGCGTCTGCCAAGTACAGCAAGTATGGTAAGATCTGAGGAGCCGTGAACCTCAGAGGGGTAATCTTCTGTGACCCGGCACCAAGTAGCAAAAGGTGTCCACTTATGGCCATAGCACTTCAAAGTCGCCGACGCCATGGCCTTGGCGAGGAACTCCCTGCAGTCTGCTGGCAACTCATAACCTGCAAACTCTAAGGCTGCAGGAGCCAAGCCTTCAGGTTCAGCGATCCTGGGTCGTGATGAAGAATTGCGCCTCCCTCTCTGGTGAGAAGATCTGGAACCACTGGCAACTTGACTGGAGGCACCGCTGACAGGTGAAGAAGGTCCGGATACCAAATCTGCCTTGGCCACGATGGGCAATGAGTATCATCTTGCATTGGCACTGTCTGGCTGTGTTGAGTACTCGTAGCAGGAGAGGGAACTGAGGAAAGGCATACAGAAACCGTCCTTTCCACAGGAAGGAGAACGCGCCCCCCAAGTTGATCGGCTAGTGTAACCTGCTGGCAAACCTCTGGTATTTGGATTTCGCCACCGTCACAAACAGATTGCTCTGCGGACTGCCCCATTTAACGAACAGGAGGTCCACCTGATCCTGACAAAGCTACCACTCGTGGCAGGAGCGTAGCGCCCTGCTCAGGGAGTCTGCAATGGTGTTCATGACTCCCGCCAGGCGAAGAGGGACGAGGAACATCCCCTGACCGATGGCCCAGTGCCACAAGTCCTGGGCCTCCACTGAGAGCGCTCGGGATTGACTGCCTCCCTGCTTCCTGATGTAGAACATGGTGGTGGTGTTGTCCGTGAAGATCCTCACCACCTTGCCTTTCAGAGACGGTAGGAACAACTTGAGGGCCCAGAATACTGCTCATAGCTCCAGGATGTTGATATACAGATCCTTCTCCTTCGATAGCCACAGGACTCTGTGCGCTTCCCAACCTTCTCGAGAGGCATCCGTGGTGACCTTGGGCGATATGGGAGCAGATCCCCTACAATTATACCGCCCGTCGGAACTCCTCGTTGAGAGGGATCTTGTTCGTGAAACTCCCGGACACCTGTATCCAAACGGCATCCAGGAATTCTTGTAGGGTGTTGCATCTGCAACCTGCAGAGATGAACGAGGTAGATGCAGGACATCATGCCCAGTAACAACTTGATGGCCCGCACCATGGCCTGCTTCGCCATCAACAGTCGTTGCACCTTTCCTTGAATGGCTGCTAGCCTCTCCTCCGAGGGCGATGCCAGGCAAGATACTGTGAGTCTGGCGCTGAGGAACAGCGCGATCTGCGATGGCGTTAAGCAGTACTTCGGGTAGTTGACGGAGAATCCCAGATCTGTCAATAGTTGGACAGTCGCATTTGTGTGTTCGCCGGCCAGCTCCTACAAGCGGGCACGTATCAGCCATTTATCCAGGTATGGGTGTACGTTTATGCCCTGTAGATGTAGTTGGGCCGCCACTGGTGCCAGGCATTTTGTAAACTCTTGGGGCTGACTTCAAGCCGAATGGTAGGGCCTTGAACTGGTAGTGCTGTCCCTGCACCACGAAGCGTAGACATTTCTAATGTTTCTTGTGAATGGAGATGTGGAAATAGGTGTCCTCCAGGTCCAACAATGTCAAACAATCCCCCTTCTCCAGTTGGCCGAGCACGTGCTGCAACGTGACCATCCTGAATTTTTGGGACTTAAGTATCTGTTCCGACATCGTAAATCCAGGATGGGTCTCCAGCCCGTCTTCTTTCAAGAAAGGATCTGGAATAGACTCCAGAGCCCCATGGCCATTGGGGAACTAGCTCTATTGCCCCTTTTTCGTAGCATGGCTCGCACCTCTTCCAAAAGCTCAGGGATGTGCTGCTCCTGACGGGGAACCGGCGGAATACGAGGACACCTGTGTTGGAACTCCAAGGTGTGCCCCTGGGCAAGAGTGTCCAGCCCCCATTTGTCAGGGATCTTTCTCCACTTGCTGAAAAACCTCACCAGCCGGCCTCCCACTGCGGTGCACGAGTGGGGGCCGACGTCTTGCCCCAGCTCAGGCTTGCTTGGGTGCCGGCGTTCTGCCCTGCGGGGAATGCTGTCCACCACTCCAGTAGGCCTGGGAGCGACCTCTGTAGGCTTCTTGTGTCGAGGACCGGGAAGGCTGTCTGTAAGACGTTGAGAAACCTTTTGAGGACCTGCTCGATTCTTCCCCTGGAGGAGCGAAAAGACGACGAGAGGTGCTGCTGGAGAGTGCCAAGGGAACGGGCCGTCTCTGTATCCGTCTTGATGGCCCGGAGGGAGTTGTCGACGGCCTTCCCAAACAGATTCTCCCTGTCGAAGGGCATGTCCAGTACCTTCGCCTGGACCTCCTGATTGAAGTTAGTGGCCTTCATCCATCCCTGTCGAAGGCAGGCACCCTTCCCCATCTGATGGAACCCTTTGTCGGCGACGTCTACTGCCACTGTGTTCCCATTTCTAGCCCCCCCCGTATAGAAATACATCCATGGAAGTAACTAACATTTTACTCACTCACAAATTGTGTAGGTACCTATTTGACACTTTTTGCTAACAACTGGAACAGACTACATCATTTTCTAAACAATATCATTTGATTTCTAAAACTCACATGTCAGAGTTTCATTTATATTATATTTTAAAAAGATCAACTATGTGTGACAGTCACATGAACTCTGTGAAAATTATAAATGTATATATATTTTTTGAATTCACAGAGTTTTCTAAAACACTTGTCCATACCTGATGAAGGGCGCATGAGCCCGAAAACGCGTCGTACATCACAACAGAGAGGAAGAAACTCTGTTGTAGAAACCCATCTAAGTTTGAAAGAGTCATAAAAATGGACAATTAGTTTAACTATGAAGCCATGAGATTGGCGGAAAAACCCTTTGTAAAGGAAAACACTTAATTGAAGAGAAATGTTTTCATTTGTTTGATTCATGAAATTGTGAATGGATTTTGATAATCAATTTGTTTAGCTCACTGTGAATGTTAATTGAAATTATAAGACATCTGACTCATGAAAGAATAGTCAGTAAATATTAATCTCATGAATACAGTAATTGGAAGAATGCATTAAATCACATATGTGATAGAAATCAAATTGAATGTTTTGAATATTTTGAATGCACAAAAGTGTGCACAGACAATTAGCCATACTGTCTTTAGTTTGACTTATCACTTGTGTTCATATATTGAACCCTGTAGCCCTGTCTGTAGCACCTAAAGAAGACTGAATATCTAATACTAAGAAGTTAACAAAATGTATCTATTGAACCAAGAGTGCCCCTCTACCACAAGATGTACACCTGGAGACAAAAGGACAGGAACGTTTTGGGACCCTCCCTCATTTCCTGCCTTTCCAGACACGCTGGAGCCTGGACAGGCTACAGGGCTGAAGCCCGCCAAAGGCAAACTACACAAAGGCTCAAACCTGATGAAAAGAACAGAGTAAAAGCCTAGAAGAAACCAACTAACAAGCAATGGTGAAAAAAGAAGACAGGGCCATTTTGGGAAAATGGTCATCCTTGTGTGCAGCACTGCAGCGGAGGCATCAGCCGGCAGATACAGGTCACTAAGTAGTAAAAAAGAAACCACTGCCACCAGCCATTTAACTGAGTTAGTGTAACAAAATGTTTCATGAGGAATGGGTTAAAAGGAATTATTAGGTAACCCCCCCCCCCCCCCCCAAGCACTCCACATAGGGTGGTGTGTGCTGGACGCATAAAGTATGTAAGGCAGGAGTCATCTTAATATTCTTGGGAACAGTAGTTCACCCAATAAAATGTAGTTAAACATAAAGGGTGTAGTTAAACATAAAGAGACATCCAAGGGACTTCTCGGGGGCACTGCACAAAAGGTGCTGTGTGTCACAATGCAAAAGCAGATGCCTATCGAGTTTACCAGGCTCCATAAAACAGTAAGGAACATAGAAAATCATAGTCAGAAAAACACAGGAGTGAGTGAGAAAAGGTCCCACTCACTCAAGAGTAACATTTCAAAAGCCCTGAATACAGCAAAATAGCTGGGCGTCTCTAAGATAAAGGGAAGTGGCGCAGACCTGAAGATTCTCCTGAACCAGCAGTATGACCCAGAGGACAGCGATTGGTTTAGAGCAGAAATACAGTTTTAAAAACAAAGTGAAACTTGTTTCTTTTATCGAGGATTCCCAACCTGATGACGGGGAATATTCTCGAACATGTGAATCCATGCCAGACCCCATGTTAGAAAAGGGGGATACTAGGTATAACTTGTGCACTCCACATAAGGCGCTGTGTGCCAATCTCTCAGGCTATAGAGTTTTGTGAGAGATACTAACTAGTATCTCACTAACCTTAAGACCTGTAGTTACTTGAGGATATAGAAAAAGTCTTAAAGGAGGACCCTAGGGTCCCCAGCAACACTGCCCATTCAGAGCTGTGTGCTGCAATAGAAAGATACAGATGCCTTTAAAAGCTATGGAGCAGTCCGGCTCCATAGTACAGGTAAAATACAAAGAACAGAGTTCCAAAAGATAGAGCCCACAAGAATGAATGATTGGAAAAACGATCCACTCATTTGGGATTTATTGAAAAAGGTCCAGAAGTCCAGCAAAAAGTGCTGGGGGGGTCTCACTAGGAGATGGGACGAAGCATAAAAATTATAAATCTCCCTAACAGGGTGAGAAAGGGTTTAGTTGCAGGGAAAGTCAGAGTTGCTGAGGAAGTCTCTTCAAACAAGTATTTCACTTTAGAGTTAATTAGGGTCCAGGGACTTCCAAGAAGATGGCCTCGCAGGATTCCAGCAGTGGGCCTGGGTGAACTGGATGAGAGGACTCCCAATCACAAGAAATACCCCAAAGCTATACAGGAATCACAAAGGCTTAGGGTTAAGTAAGGAACAAGTTACTTACCTGTAACTGTTGTTCTCCAGCATGGGTCTGGCATGGATTCACATGCTCATGAATATTCCCCGTCGTCAGGCTGGGAATCCTCGGTAAAGAAAAAACCAGTATCAGTTTCGTTTCTGATCTGTCTTTCGTAGTAATAACCAATCACTGGTCTCTGCGTCATACTGACCACAGCCAATGACTGCCCTCTACCTAAGCACCGCCTCTGGCAGCCATCTTCAGATTTGGAAGCACGTGAAGTGGCAGTATGACCAAGTGAAGAGCCGCAGAGGGGTAGGCGGGAGGGTTGTCCAGCAGGGGCACACCAGATAGGAACGCTGTGGTAGCTGCGATCGCTCTGGTGGAATGGGCTCTCGGACGGCCAGGCAGCGGTCGGTTTGCCAACCGGTGACAGTACATGATACAGCCGGAGAGCCATCTGGAGATGGAAGCCTTCGAGAGAGCCTTCCCCTGATTGACAGGTCCAAAGTTCACAGAGAGTTGTGACGTCTTCCGAAAACCTTTCGTGCGGTCCACGTAGAACTTCAGCGCTCTAGCTACATCCAGCGAGTGCAAAGTCCTCTCAGCCGGCGACGAAGGCGACGGGAAGAACACAGGTAACACCAAGGGTTCGTTGAGATGAAAGTCCGACGGTACCTTGGGCATGAAGGAGGGGTGCGTCCTGAGCACTACCCTCGTGTCGTGGAAAGTCAAGTACGGGGCCTTGCAGGAAAGGGCCTGGATCTCTCCCACTCGTCGTGCGGAGGTGATGGCCACGAGAAAAGCTGTTTTCCACGATAGAAACTTCAACGGGGCCGAGTGCAGAGGCTCGAACGGAGGTCCCATGAGCTTGGTCAGCACCACGTTGAGCTCCCACGCCGGGGCCGGAGCCTTCACCGGCGGGAACGATCTGAACAGTCCCTTCATGAACTCTTTCACCAGACGATGAGACCACAAGGACGTCCGGCCCGTGGTTCTGGTGTATCGGGAGATCGCAGCAAGATGAATCTTGATGGACGCGTGAGCCAGACCAGCTTTGGCCAGCGTCAGCAGGTACGGCAGTACTTGGGGAGCCGTAATCCGTAGAGGGTTAATCTTCTGTGCGTGGCACCAGACAGAGAACCTCTTCCATTTGTGTCCGTAGCATTTAAGAGTCGAGGACGCCCTGGCCTTTGCAAGAACCTCTCTGCAATCGGCCGGTATGTCGTATCCTCCAAACTCTAGCGCTGCAGGAGCCAGGCCTGCAAGTTCAGCGACTTCGGGTCGTGGTGGAGGATGGCGCCTCCTTCCCTGGAGAGTAGATCCGCGTCCGCCGGCAGCTTGATTGGCGGGGACGCCGACAAGTCCAGAAGGTCCGGGAACCATATCTGCCTCGGCCACGCAGGTGCGACGAGGATCATCCTGCACCGTGACCTCTTGAGCTGGTTGACGAGCCGGATTAGCAGAGGCAAGGGAGGGAACGCGTAGAGGAACAGGCCCTCCCAGGGGAACGAGAAAGCATCGCCCATGCTCCTCGTCTGGGGAAACCTGCTGGCGAACCTCCGGCACTTGGTGTTCGTCGCCGTCGCGAACAGGTCGATCTGGGGTGTGCCCCACCGTCGGAAGAGGCGATCCACCAGATCCTGCCGTAGTTCCCACTCGTGGCACGAGCGCAGCTCCCTGCTGAGTGAGTCGGCGATGGTGTTTTTTATCCCTGCCAGATGAAACGGCACCAGAAGAATCCCTTGGGCGACGGCCCAATGCCACAGGTCCTGCGCCTCCTTGGACAGCGCTGGGGACCTGGTTCCGCCCTGTTTCCTGATGTAAAACATGGTGGTGGTGTTGTCGGTGAAGATCCTCACCACCTTGCCCTTGAGGGACGGAAGGAAGGACCTGAGGGCCCAAAACACTGCACGGAGCTCCAGGACGTTGATATGCAGGGACTTCTCCGTCGGGAGCCAGAGTCCCCTTGCGTGCAGATTTTCGGTGTGCGCTCCCCACCCTTCTAGGGAGGCATCCGTGGTCACAGTCACCTGGTGGGCTGGGGTCTGGAAGTCCATGCCCGCCGTCAGATGCGCGCGGGTGCCCCACCACCGTATCGCTCGTCGGAAACTCTCGTCGAGCTTGATCCTTTCCTCGAAGCTGCCCGTCGTCTGGATCCAGCGCGCATCCAGGAATTCTTGCAACGGGCGCATCCGGAGCCTGCACATGGGAATGAGGTAGATGCAGGAAGACATCATCCCGAGGAGTGACTTGATGGACCTCACCTTGGCCGCGTCGGCCACCAACATCCGTTGCACCTTGCCCAAGATGGTCCTGGTCCTCTCCTCCGACGGGGAGGCCAGAAGGGACACTGTGTCGAGCCTCGCTCCCAGAAACAGTGCGACTTGCGCGGGCACCAGGTGGGATTTGGCGTAGTTCACGGAGAATCCCAGGTCCGTGAGGAGTTGGACGGTCCTTGCCGTGTGGACCACGCCGAGCTCCCTCGTCTTGGCGCGGATGAGCCAGTCGTCCAGGTAGGGGTAGACGTGAATCCCCTCGCGGCGCAGCTGCGCCGCCACCGGTGCGAGGCACTTGGTGAAAACCCTGGGTGCCGACCGTAGTCCGAAGGGAAGGGCTTTGAACTGGTAATGACGCCCTTGGACCACGAATCTGAGGAATTTTCGGTGCCCCTTTAGGATGGGAATGTGGAAGTAGGCATCCTCCAAATCCAACGACGATAGGAAGTCTCCTTCCTCCAGCTGACCCAGGACGTGCTGGAGGGTGACCATCCGGAACTTCTGCGCCTTGATGAACTTGTTCAGGCGTCGCAGGTCCAGGATGGGGCGCCATCCTCCCGTCTTCTTCTTCACGAGGAAGTATCGCGAGTAGACTCCGGAGCCCCGAAGCCTCTTTGGGACGAGTTCGATGGCGCCCTTTCTGAGCATCGCCTTTACCTCCAGGAGAAGTTGAGGGATGTGAAGTTCTTTCCTGGCCACGGGGGGGACGCGCGGGCACCTTCTTTGAAACTCGAGCGCGTGGCCCCGGGCCAGGGCGTCCAGCACCCAACGGTCGGTGGAGATGGACTCCCACACGCTGACGAAGCCCGCCAGCCGGCCTCCCACCGGGGTGCTTCGGTGGGGGCCCGACCCCACGGCCGGTTCAATCCTGCTTGGACGCGGCCTTGCCGCCTTGGCCTCCTTGGCGACGACGGCGGGGTCCGCCAGACTTGCCTCGTCCTCTGTAGGCCTCTTGCGACGACGAGCGGGCCGCTTGACGGTAGGAAGTGAAACCGCCGCCGGAACCTTTGGAGGCGCCCTTGCCTCCGCCGCTCCGAAAGGGCGTCCGCCGTTGCTGCAGTACTCCAAGGGCCCGGGCCGTCTCAGTATCCGCCTTGATGGCCTGAAGGGAATCGTCCACTGTCTTCCCAAACAGGTTGTTCCCGTCGAAGGGCATGTCCAGGACCCTGGTCTGGACGTCCTGCCGAAAGTCTGTAGCTTTGAGCCATCCACGACGTCGAAGGCAAACGCCGTTGCCCATCTGGCGGAACCCAGTGTCGGCGATGTCCGTCGCCACGGTGATGGCGTGGTCCGAGGCCACCTCACCTTCCTGCAGGATCTCAAGGGCGTCCGCCCTCTTGTCGTCCGGCAGAAAATCCAGCAGGGGAGCTATCTTGTACCAGAGTTCCCTGTCGTAGCGGGCCACGATAGCCAAGGCGTTGGCCGCTTTAATCGTCGTCGCCGCCGACGAGATGACTCTACGTCCCATGGCATCCAATTTCTTTCCCTCGCCGTCCGGCGGGGAAGTCGACGTGGAGGCCGCACCCCCCCCCGCTTTCTTCCTGGCTGCCGCGGAGACGACGGAGTCCGGGGTAGGTTGCGCCCGGAGGCATAGGGGGGCCGAGTCCGGGACCCGGTACTTTTTCTCGTACCGGTCTCTTTTCGCTGGCGTCGTGGAAGGGTTCTTGAGGAGGGAAAGGCCCTCATCCCAAATGTCGTCCAACAGAGGCACTGCGAGGACCGTCTTCCTCTTGGCCTCGCGCCGTTGGTAAAGGAAGCCTTCCTTTTTCTTCTCCTCAGGGCAGAGTTGGAAAAGCTCGGATGCCCTGGCGATCATTGAGTGGAACGATCCAATCTCGTCGGGCGGAGAAGCCCTGGTGGGAGGCGACGACGGAAAATCCTCGTCGTATGCCTCGTCGTCCGTACCCGTCGCTGCCGTGTCAGTCCCCGTATCATCCCCTCGGGTGGACGGGGAGGAGGGCTGGACGGGGCGCGATGGTTGAAAAGGAGGCGGTGGATGGATCCTTCTTTTCTTGGTAGGGGGAACACCAGAAGGTCCCGGTTCTGGATCCCCCGACGGGAGAGGTTCCTCCGTCGGTAACGGTAGTCTCGTCCTTATCTCGGAGCATAAGGACTGTATAGCCAACAAAATGGCCGCTGAGTTGTCTTGCGGCGCTGGCAGAGGGGAATCCGACGGGCGAGCAGGGGCCCCGTCGGTATCCTCGACGATGTCGTCGTCGTCACCTGCGTCGGGGCCCATTCCGACGGGCTGGTCTTGTTCCACGCCTAGGCCGTGGCTTAAGACCTCGATCAGCTCCTCTTCTGAGGTTGAGGCCGAATCTACGACGACGCCCTGCCCCCCCTTCTTCCCCACGGAGGGTTTCACGGGGGTCCTATCGATGGGCACAAAAGAAGACTCCCTCCGAGGAGGCAGGGAGATTCTGGGCCCCGAGGCCGCCACCACTGGTGCAGCCTCCACAGGCTGGGCCAGGGCCGCCGCGACCGTTTCGATAGAGGGCTTGGTCGAATGGATCAAGGCCTTCACCACCTTAGGTGCGCTCACCGCCTTATCCTTGAGGGAGGGGGCACTGCCACGCTCCTCCTCTGCCTTAGAGCTCGACCGGGGCCTCTCCAGGAGCTTCGCCGGGTGCTCGGCCTTCCTCTTACCCGACCCAGAGCGTTGGCTCGTGGTTGATGGTGCCGGGGAGGGTGCGCCCTGCCTGGCGCCCGTAGAGCCCGACCGTTCGGCGCTCCCGGTGCCAGCGGACTCGCGGTGCTTGGCCTTATGTTGGGCCCCCGTCGCCGGGGCGCCCTCAAAGGTCTTAGAAGACCGCTCAGATTTCTTCTTCTTCTCGCCAGACGGGCTCTTACCCTCCAGCCAGCTGGCGAGACGTTGATGGCGGTCCTTCATGGTCCGTTCCGACATGTTGCCGCAAAACGCACAGTCCTTCTCCACGTGCGTCTTGTCCCCATGAAGGCAGTAAAGGCAGAAAGAGTGTTCGTCCTCCTTGAAGACGTTCTGCAGCTGGCATCCAGGGCAGGCCCTGAACAGCTTTCCGGGCGTCGAGCTTCCCTTCTCCTGGGCCATGTCCGAGACCGGGCCTGAGAAGCTTCTGGAGTCCTCCGAAGTGTAGCTCGACGAAATCTTCACCCTTGAGGGGCACAGATGAATCCGACACGGGTCCCCGTTGATCGGATGTAGGATCGGTGGAGCTTGAGGCTCTTTTGACCGAAAGAATCTAAGTTTTGTGAAAAAAGCGCGAAAAAATAGCACTAACGCTCGAGAGCAATAGCACGAGGATCCCAACACATGAACGTGCGGTAAAAATCTGAAGATGGCTGCCAGAGGCGGTGCTTAGGTAGAGGGCAGTCATTGGCTGTGGTCAGTATGACGCAGAGACCAGTGATTGGTTATTACTACGAAAGACAGATCAGAAACGAAACTGATACTGGTTTTTTCTTTACCGAGGATTCCCAGCCTGACGACGGGGAATATTCATGAGCATGTGAATCCATGCCAGACCCCATGCTGGAGAAATACTCCAGCCAACAGAGTACCTCAGCACAAAAGAAGAGCTGCAGCAGGGGAGACTTCAGGATCTGCAGCCAACATCTTGGTTGATGGATTCCTTTGTCATGAGGACAGAAGACAGGACTTTGGATGGGATTTTGCCACAGGGATCAACAGGAAAGTTTCTTCATGGCTGGATGCAGTTCCATGATTTTGGCGCCCTTTTCAGGAGCCAGAAAAAGACTAAACATCGCTGACTGGATCCTCGTAACTTGCAAGGTCCAGCACTCTGGTGACTGACGTTTTGGACTCAATTAGCATCTCTGGAGGTCCAGCAGGATGCCACCAATGTTTCAGCTCAATTCGGAAGACCATTCAGCGCACAATGGCTCAAGGTCCCAGGGTATTGAGGTATTGCAGTCCCGCAAGGTCGCAGCACGACGTGGGATGGCTCAAAAAGCAGTTCTTCGAGTCTAGTGGATCTCACCAGGCTCCAGGCCTGGGCCGTCAGTTTCGAAGTCCCCAGGTCGCTTAAAAGGAAGGGTAAGAGCAGGCTCTGGTTACACAGCAGGCTCTACGTTCGCTGGAAATTATCTCAGATGTGGTTTCCTCCTCTTCGGATTCAGGTCCAGTGGTCGACTACCTCTTCAGCTTCCAATATCAGACCTTTATGCAGGAACCCAGCCAATAAAACTGGTGTGCAATTTTCAAACTTTGGGGATTAGCAGTCCTTTAAGGACTGCCAGTCTCCCAGTTGGAACTGGATTCTCGCAGTCAGGCTGGAAGACAAAGGGGTGCAGAGTTTTGGACTCCTCCCTTGCTTCCTGCCTTCACAGACACTCTGGGGTCTGGGCAGGCTTGACCGAGGTCTCCTGTTGGAGATAAAATGAACACAAAGGACTTTCCCACCCTGGAGGACAGGAGAAGGACTGAGACAATGAACACTAAAATGGTGAAAAAAGAAGACGGGAGCCATTTTGCCAAAATGGGCACCCATGGGTTCCTTTACCGCAGCTGTGGAAACATCCTGCAGTAAAGGTGCACTGAATGAGTAAAAAGGTTCACTGCCACCAGCCATTTAGGATAAGCTTGTCCCTGTGACAAATGTTGCAGTGTGAACGAGAAGAACAAGTTAGTTACCCCTGGTAACATTCTTTCGATTGGATGTTCCGCCCACATAGTCCTCATCTTTGAAACTTCTTGTCCCAGCTTCAGCTGCCTCAGAATTTTTGGCCTCAGTTCTGTTTGTCCCTCCTCTTGCAGCAGAGATACCCGTAGAAACTCTGGAGTGACCGTACTCCTCCTTGATGGAATGGAAGCTGTAACAGCACAGGAAATTCTGAGGGGTAGGATGGGAGGGAGATGAGGAATACGTGGGAGGAACATCCAGTCGGAATAATGTTACCAGGGGTAACGAACTTGTTCTTCAAATGGATTGTGCCCTCCCACGTATTCCTCATCTTTGACAGACTCCCAAAGAAATATTAGGTTTGGTGGAGGGAGTAGAATTGGAATTCATACATTTTCATGGACAGAGTGAAGGACTGCCTTGCCAAAAGAACCATCCTGGCCAAGAGAAGAATCCAGGGAATAATGCTTAGCGAACCAGAGTATGGGTTGCCACTTCAAATAGTGTTCCGATTGGTACGCCCCTTTGAAGTGCCGTAGATGTAGCCATGCCCATGGTGGAATGGACTCTTAAACCTTCAGGAGGGTCTTTTCCTGCGAGCCTGTAACATTGTAATATTGTCAGAATTATGAATCTAGACAAGGTCCGTTTGGAAACAGCCTGCTCTACCTTGTGTCCTGTATATCCGATGAAGAGTTGGTAATTAATTTGCAATTTAGACATTCTGGAGATGTAAAAGCTTAGCGCTCTCCGAGGGTCTAACCTATGTAGTCTTTCCTCCTCCTTTCCAGGATGAAGTGGTGGATAGAAAGTAGGTAGAACGGTTTTCTGACCCAAATGAAAATCAGAAATGATTTAGGGCAAAAAGGAGGGTTTGACCGTTAAAACAACATTGTCCTTGTGGAAGATGGTAAAGAGTGGCTTCGATGAAAGTGCCTCGCTTACTCTACGGGTTGATGTCAAAGCTACCAATAGGATTGTTTTGAAGGCGAGTACCCTTAAAGGACATGCGTGCAAAGGTTCAAATGGTGCACACATTAGGAATTTTAAAACCAGATGTAGGTGAGTCACCAGTGGAATTTTGAAATAGGAATATTCCTCTGACGAGCGCTTAAAAATGGACAGCGCCGCCAAGTAGCCTTTAATAGTACCAATCTGGAGCCCCAGAGTAGCTAAAGATAGAAGAAAGGATAAAACAACTGGTGTTTTACATAGGAAAGGATCTACATTCTTTTCCTTGCAGCAGTCGCAAAACATACTCCAACGGCAACGGTACAAAGACTTTGTTGCTGGCCTTCTGGCCGAAAGTAACACCTCCATTACATCATCAGGAAGGTCCCAATCCTTACATCTCAGCCTTTCAGATACCAAGCATGGAGGTTGAGAGTCTTGATCTCTGGATGGAGAACCTGACCTCCCTCTCGCGAGAGAAGAACTGTCTTTGTGGAAGTCGCATCGGAGGACAGATGGATATGTCCAGAAGGTCTGGGTAACACGTTCCCCTGGCCCAATCCGGAGCAATTAGGATCATGCGTTTCCCAAACCTTCTCAACCTCCTGATTACATGAGGAATGATGGGGACTGGAGGAAACGCGTACAGGAGTGGAAACTCCCAGTCCACTACAAACATATCTCCTAGAGCTCCTCTTGGGGGAAATTCCCTTGAGCAGTATCTTTCGAACTTCCGGTTGACCACGGTCGCGAACAGATCTACTTGAGGGGTTCCCCAAAGGGTGATGATCTTTGGAAGGACTTCCTGAGCTAGTTTCCACTCATGGGAGACTGCTCTGCCTGCTCAGAGCTTCAGCCGCCGTGTTCTCCTCTCTGGCTAGGTGAACTGCTAATAGGGAGATTCCTTCTTGAATTGCCCAGTACCAGAGCTGCACTGCCTCTCTGCACAGTGGTAGTGACCCTACACCTCCTCTCTTGTTGAGGTAGTACATGGCCACTGTGTTGTCCGTCATTATCAGGACATTCTTTCACTGTATAAAGGGCAGAAAGGCCTTCAGCGCTAGTCCGATTGCCCTCAGCTCCAAAAGATTGATATGTAGTTTGGACTCCGATGAAGACCAATGACTGCCAACTGTCAGATCGCTGGCATGGGCTCCCCACCCCGTGAGTGAGGCGTCCATCACTACCGTCATCTCCGGCCATGGCTGCCAAAAGGGTTCTCCCTTCAGAATATTGTCCTTGCAAGCCCACCACAGAAGATCCTGTGAGACCTGGGTTGGAAACTGAACCTGCGAACTGCGACCATTGTGTTCTTAGAGCCCATTGAAGGGATCTCATTCTCAGGTCGAAGGAGCGGATCCGGAATCCAGTCCCATAGAGTATACGAAAACTTGAGTTGGCAGATTTTACTGTCATGCTCTCTACAGAAAAATACCTTCCTCGCCTATCCATCTACACGCTTGTCGTCCCCATCATGAGGGATGGTAGGGTACCGCTGCTTGTTTGGAAGTAGCCGTAGCTGCCTGCACCACCAGACTCTCTGGGATGGGGTGTTGCGACAAATAGTCCGGGTCGCTACTGGAGGGGCAGTATTTTTTTGTCAAGTTCTTGTCAACTGCCGGATTAGATTCTGGAGTCTCCCAGTTCCTGGCCACCCTTTTTGCAGTGCCACATGAAAAGGCAAAATAGGATCAGTTTGTGGACCCTTGTCCAGAATGTCTGTTAGGTCGTCTTGCTTATACGGCAATGGGGGCCTACTTCAAACCATGTATTCAACCACTTTCGACATGAACGGTCTACAAGATGCATCCGCGTGCTCCCCAGCCTCTTGTTTTCCAGACTCAAGTTCGGCCGAGGTATCTACCCCACTTGCTGTTTGCAAGTTATACAGGTCCCTCATTCTGGACTCTTCAGAGATAAAACTCTCTGGTACATTGGGTGTACCGTACACCAAGCCAAAAGATCTTCTTCAGAACACTCCTCCTCTTCAAAAATAGTAGAGACTTAAAGAACTCTTTCTATGGGAGTGGAGTATATATATTTCGTCAGGTTTTGTACTTACAGGCTTCGACGTCGAAGTTGCCGATATTTTCTTTATCGGCACCGATTTAGGGGGGACGCTTGGCACTGACGGCATAGCTGGCAAGTGTGGCACAGCTGGCGTTGAAGGCCCGAGCGTCCAGGGCACCGCCGGCGTCGAAGGTGTCAATGACCTCGACTTTTCCTTATGTCACGTATGATCCTTACGTTTTTTGGATCAAGGCCACGAGGACTCCCGATGCCGATCAGGCCTTTTACCCGGGCTCGAGGGTTTTCGGACGAGACCTTTCCTTTTCGGCTTCTTTCGAAGGTGTGTTAAGATCATGGCTTTATTTTTCAAAAATCTTTAACATTTCAACCCTGAAGTCCTCCCACTCGGCCGGAGTGGATTTTTTAGTAGAGCAAGCAACCCTTTCGGGGGAAACGTCTGACGAAGTCGACCTACGGTGCCTTCTCAATTTCTTCAAGGACAAAGAAGAGTGGTGTGAGGTTCTCCTTCCGTTACCCCCAAGGCTTTTTCCCCGTTATGGACTGGCATTTGGAACAGCCGGAGGTGTCATGGCCGTCCCCGAGGCGCCACAGACACGGTGCGGGTCAGTGAATGACATTTTTTAACCGCAGTCCCGGCACCTCTTGAAGCCAGACTTCGGAGTTGAGGGCGTCAATGAAGACATGTTCGAGAGGATTTGTAACAACGTCACAAGAAGCGCGCCAAATTTCACTTGAAGATCTCGCTGTTGCGGAAAAACAGAACTGAGGCCAACGGGTGCTGCGCATGCTATATATGCCCTCAATGACATCATCCTCAACGGAGGCCTTTGAGGGACATCGACTCAACGCCATCGACGTACAGCGCCCTCAGCCGAAAAAGTTTTTCTTTAGCAGCTGAAGCTCTGACAACAAGTGTCAAAAATGAGGAATACGTGGGAGGACACAGTCCATTATAAAGGGGATACACTGTATCCCGACAGTACTCCACATAAGGTGGGGTGTGCTGGTCTCATCAAAATAAAGTTTAGAGGGGATAAAATATCTCTTTTTATCCTTGGCAACTGTAGTTCTCACAAGGTTACCCAGAGAAAATTTAAAGAGGAGCCCAGAGGGGAACCCAGCAACAATAGGCTGTATATGCCAAAAGTTGTCAAAGAGGATAACATTAAAATGACACTATGGAGAGTCAAAAAGGTTCCCACTCACTGAGGTATAAGGAAAAATAATCCACCAGTAAAGCAAAACGTTCTGGGGGGCAGGGGGGTCCTCACAAGTGAAGGATATTTAGTACTAAACGTAAAATCTTACCTAACAGGATCCACTACCTGTAAAATAAATCACTGCACTCTGTACCTCCCGTTCAACATCTCATGTGACTTCTAGCACCTCCCTTCATTTCCGAGATGCCTTTAACTGAAAACGGGAAAAAAACAACCTATTGATAACAGAACATGCATTTCATGGACGATATGGCAATATAAAGGTTCAATGGCACTGTGCCATTCGAGACGACCTATCTCCACAAGGCGGAACATCACCATAAGGAAAGCAGGCGGTGGGTACCAGCACAATACAGGTCCCTCCTTAACGTGTCAGTCCACGGTGTACTGGAGGTTTCATGTCGCAAAGGTCAGTGCGAGGCTCCCACTACACTGCAGGTCATGTCCTAACTCGCAGTATACGTTATAACCAATAAAATACCAGGTAACTTGGGATTAAGATTGTATACCACACCAGGGTCAAGAAAATCCTTGAACTCAGGGACTCTTCGTAGGCTTGTCGTGGCAGTTTTCTGCACGTTTGTCCTTCAGACCATTGTGATACATCTTCTGGTGTTTCCAAGAAGATTGCTCTACGTTTGAAGAGCACTTTCAGTTTAGCTGGATAAATTAACATATATTTGAGGACTAAGTTCCAGAGTCTCTCCTTTGTCCGGACAAACAGGTTTCTCTTTTTCTGTACTAAGGGTGTGCAGAATGAAAAAATAGCAAGCTCTGGTTGCCACATTGTATGGAAGCTCCTTCCCTGGAATGCTGAAGAATCACTTCCCTGTCCCTAAAGTTGAGGACCCATCCAATAATGGGTCTCGGATTAGCACGAAGTGGTGGCTTTCGCTGTAGGGAGCAATGTGCCCTCATTTGTGAAGCCTTGGGACAACATCCCTAGACCCACATTTTGTGGGATCATAGTCTCTATATAGGTGGTCGGATCATTCCCCCCTCCTCGCCTTCCGGTAGACCCAAAACACAAATATGAATTTAGTCTAGATCGTCCTTCCGTGTCTTCAACACGCAGCTCCAAAGTAGCATTTGTTTTCAAGTCTCGTACAATGGTCTCCAAGGCAGTAATGATGGTCAAATTCTCATTCAGCAATGATTCAGCAGCCGTTACCCTTTCGGCCAGTGAGTGTACACCTTCGCGTAGCAAACTGACATCAATTTGAACTCCATTTATTTTCCCCTCTAAAGAGGAGTGCAAGGCCGCAATTGCAGAAAGAACCTTGTCTTCATGTCCCAGCCACCGGGTTAGTTACTTGCAGTTCCTCCGTCGACGATGCTGGCTGCCTGTGTGTCCCTTTAGCTGCAAATTATTCCATACTGGATCCTTTGTGTCCACTTTTTTGTTTAATATTTAGCATTTCATGGGATTCCACAGCAATGAGTGCAGAGCAGTGCATTGTCACATGGGTCAAGTAATCGGCTGATTTGAGGCAACAAATTCTAGCAGTAAAGATTGTTCCACCGTATCATGTGCAGCCGATGTCGGGTAGTAGCACCTCATCACTGTCCCACAGTATCACTCCAAAACCGGCAGAGGGCACCGCTCACTCCCACGTGAGCCCTAGCAATTCCCTCCGGTCTCTCAAGTGGGTCATCTTGCGTTTTGTACTTGGTCAGGGTGAGGGAGCACCCAATGGAAGAGTCTCAAGAGTCTACAAGGCTAACCATGGGCAACAGCAGGCATACGTCTCAGCCCACAAGTACCAGGCATACCTGCTATTCAAAACAGGTTGGGCATACTGTACGTAAGGCAATCTCAGCAGTAAAATACATATTCTAAATTTCAGCCAATGCGCACAAAACCCGAGCACTCAAAGATTGTACCGTTTTTTAGAGGTGCATAGTGTTATGACAGTTTTTCTCAAGTCCCCCCCAAGGGGATTTATAAAATCATACCATAGGCAATACAGTAAACTCCAACTCTTAGTATAGACCTGTACTACTTATTTTGGTAATGTGGACAGGGCAGTCAGGCTTCTCTTAGGAAGGAGAGACGGATGTAGGAAGGTACAAAGAACTTGTAGCATACATATGGTCCAAAGAAACACTGAAACTGATGTATTGCCAAAAAGAATAAGGTACTTTCTTACCTGGTAACGTTCTTTCGATGGGATGTTCCTACAACATATTCCAAATCTATGACAGTAATCACCACAGCTGTGCTGCCTCTGAATATTTTTCGGCGTAGGCGTCCTGCGTCGAGGACGTCGATACACTGTCCTCGCGGGCCTCCGTCGAGGGTCGATGTCACCGGATGTTCTATCGAGGACGCACGGCGCCGGTAGCCTCAGTTGTAGTTTTTTCCCCAGAACGTGTGGCACCAATCTCCTGCCAGTATGACTGCAGAAAGCCTTGCCGAAACATAAGCTGCAATCGCATAAGAAATTCTGTAGAGGGGCAGGCTGGGAGGGTGCGATGTGGAATACGTCGGAGGAACATCCCATCGAAAGAACGTTACCAGGTAAGAAAGTAACTTGTTCTTCGAGGGGATTGGGTCCTCCGACATATTCCACATCTATGACAGACTCCCAAAGCAGTACCAACGTCTGGAGGCGGGAAAAAGAATTTAGAATTTTAGAATGCCCAATCAAATTGCAGAATAGAGGACCGCCTTACCAAAGGCCAAATCTTGCCCATGGATAGAATCCAGGGAGTAGTGTTTTACAAACGTATGGACAGAGGCCCATGTGGCTGCTTCACAAATATAACGAATGAGAACACCCCTCTGCAGAGCAGTAGAGGCAGACACACCCCTAGTAGAATGGGCCCATAAGCCTACCAGAGGCTCCTTACCCGCCAAACGGTTATATTCAGAGATCGTCAAAATGATCCATCTGGACAAGGTCTGCTTGGTAACAGCTTGACCTAAACGCCTTGCAGCGCATCCTACAAATAGTTGATCGTCCACTCTGACCCGGGACATCCGTGAGAGATAGAAGCTCAAAGCTCTCCTCGGATCCAACCTATGGAGCCTCTCCTCTTCCTTAGCAGGATGCGGAGGAGGATAGAACGCCGGAAGAATTACCTTCTGGCTCAAATGAAATTCCGACACAACCTTCGGAAGAAAAGAAGGACAAACCCTAAGGACAACCCTGTCCTTATGGAACACTGTAAGGTGGCTTGGTGGATAGTGCCTGCAACTCACTCTGCGAGCGGAAGTAACTGCAACCAAAAATACAGTCTTAAAGGTCAACAGTCTCAAAGGACAAGAATGTAAGGGCTCAAACAGAGCTCCTATTAGGAATTTTAGAACCAGGTTCAAATCCCATCCCGGCACCTGGAAAGGGGACGGTGGAAACACATTAGTTAGACCTTTTAAAAACTGAGAAATCAAAGGAATCTTAAAATAAGAACACTTCTCAGACGAGCGCTTAAATATAGACAGCACTGCCAGGTAACCCTTAATGGTACCCACTTGCAGGCTCTTGTGGGCTGACAAAAGCAAAAAAGACAGAACCACAGCAATTGAACACTGAAAAGGATCCACATTCTGAACCCTGCACCAGTCGCAGAACTTTCCCCAACGGCACAGGGCTGGAGGAAACGTGTACAGCAGTGGGAAGGACCACTCCACTACGAACACGTCCCCAAAAGGCTCCTCCTAGAGGAAATTCCCGCAAGCAGAATCTTTCACACTTCCGGTTGACACTGGTGGCGAAGAGATCCATTTGTGGGGTCCCCCAAAGGGCGAAGATCTCCAACAGAACTTCCTGAGCCAGCTCTCACTCGTGAGAGACCGTGCTCTGCCTGCTCAGAGTGTCCGCCGCCGCATTTTCGTCTCTGGCCAGATGAACTGCCGAGAATGAAATTTCCTGCTGGATAGCCCAGAACCAGAGCTGCATCGCCTCGCTGCACAGTGTGAGTGACCCTGTCCCCCCCCCCCTTTTTGTTGAGTTAGTGCATGGCCAGGACACTCTTCCCCCGCACAGACGGCAGAAAAGCCTTCAGGGCTAGCCTGACGGCCCTCAGCTCTAAAAGATTGATGTGGAGTCTGGACTCCGACAAAGACCAACGAGCACCGACTGTCAACTCGTTGGCATGAGCTCCCCATCCCATGAGGGATGCGTCCGTCACGATCGTCACCTCTGGCCAGGGTAGCCAAAATGGAGCACCCTTCATCAGGTTGCCTTCGTCGGCCCACCACAGAAGATCCTGGGCAATGAGGGCGGCACCTGAACGGGATCCGACATCCTGCTGGAGGACTGCGACCACTGCATCTTGAGAGCCCACTGCAGAGATCTCATCCGCAGCCTGGCCTCCGGCACCAACAGAATGCAGGATGCCATGAGGCCGAGCAACTTCAAGAACTCAAACACCGGGAGACTCTGGGCATGCTGAAACATGTCCATCATCTGCAGAATGTGATGAGCCCTCACCTGGGGAGGCGAACACTGCCCCAGGGAGCACCACTCCGATGTACTGGAGCCGCTGGGTAGGTGTCAAGTGGGACTTTTTAAGTTGAGGGAGAAGCCCAGCTTGTGAAGGGAGTGGCAGGTGACCCACAGATGATCCAGGACTTGCTCGGGAGAGCGCGCCCTGATCAACCAATCGTCCAGGTAGGGGTAGACGTGAATCCCACCTTTCCCGAGGAACGCTGCCACCACCACCATTAGCTTGGTGAAGACCCTCGGGCGGAGGTCAATCCAAACGGCAGGAACCGAAACTGAAAATGCGAGTCGCCAATCGCGAACCTCAGGTACTTCCTGTGCTTGGGATGAATCGACACATGAAAGTAAGCATCTTTGAGGTCGAGAGACACCAACCAGTCCTGAACTTGAAGGGCCTGGAGGACTTGAGAGAGAGTAACCATCTCAAACTTGTCCTTCCTGAGGAGCTTGTTCAAACCACGCAAGTCCATAATGGGTCTCAATCCTCCGTCTTTTTTCGGGATCAAAAATTATGGGGAATACCATCCCTTGTTCCTCTCCGCTACAGGCACCAGTTCTATGGCGCCTTTCTCCAGCAGGGATTTGATTTCCTGCGCAAGGAGCGGAGTCAAAGAGAGCTTCCCTGGTGGATTGTCGTGAGGCCTCTGTCGTGGGCTATGATCTCCAGAATACACATCTGAAGTAGTGGCACGCCATTCTACAAGATGCTGTGCCAGCCTTCCCCCAACCGGCGAACCATGGGACCTGGCCTCATGACTGAGCGGAAGCGGCTGCGGCAGTGCCTGAGGGCAAAGAGGCAACTGCCCGAGCGGCTTTGGCACCTCGAGTACCTTGTTTTCCACCTCTGGTACTCCTACGTTGGCCCCTTTGACTGGCAGCTCCCTTCGATCTACCAAAGGAAGAGTAGTATCGAAAGGAACCTCCCCTCCATTGCTGTCCCCTAGGACAAAAAGGCGGAGGTTGACGTACTGCAGCGCTCAACGACTTCGCTGCAGCTTTGGAGGTCTGCAACCTCTCAAGGTTCTCGTCAGCCTTGCTGCCAAAAAGATGGACACCATCAAAGGGCATGTTGAGAAGCCAGGACTGCACATCAGGACCTAACCCTGACTTCCGCAACCACGCGAACCTGCGCATCACGGTGCTCGCCACCATGGACCGGCTGACACAGTCTGCCACGTCCAGACCCTACTGAACGGTTTCACACATGGCATCCTTGCCATCCTGCACGAGGGCCAGAAAACCATCTCGTTCCTCCCCTTCGGGAATATGTTCAGCCGCCAAAGATACACAATACCACAGAGTGTGAGTGAATCTTGCCAAAGCACAAACGTAGTTGGCAGCCTTTAAAGCCATACCCCCAGATGAAAATACTTTCTTCGCCCAACCATCAAAGCGCTTGTCGTCCCTATCCGGCGGGATGGTAGGGTACGCAGCCTGCTTTGCTGGGGCCGTAGCCGCCGGAGTGGGGTGCATAGACAAGTAGCAGGGGTCGTCACAGGCTCGATGGTATTTTTTCGGTAGCGACTTATTCACTGCTGGGAGACTCTCTGAAGCAGTCCAAGCCACCGCCACCCTTCTTTGTAAGGCCATATGAAATGGCAGCACCGGTTCAGTGGGTGGACATTGGTCCAATATATCTGTCAGGCCATCCTGCAGAAAATCCACAGGTGGAGCAGGCCACCCCAAATACTCAGTCACCCTCGTCATGAGACGCCTGTACGAGGACACTGCATGTGTACCAGGCTCAGGCCTGCCAAACTCAACCTCCGGAGAGGTGTCGAGACCACTGGCATCATGCAAGGAGTGACGCAGGTCTTCCATCTGGCTGTGACCAGACAACAGGTCATCAGGAACCTCAGGAGGTACAACCCCCTCCACATCTGACCCTTCTTCCACCTCTGAGATGTAATCCAAGGGCTGGAATAAATCCCTGGATGAGGGTACAGAAAAAGGCTCAAACACAGGCCCCACTGATTTACTGAGGGCCTTCCTCTGAGTCTCCACGGCCCTCTGGGGCACCTCCGGTAAATCCTCCCCAAAAGGCAGAGGGCGCCGATGGAATCGTCGTCGACGACTTCGACAACGGCTTCGAGGCCAGAGCCCTGAGCGTGTCCTTCGACGGCCTCAGTGCTGATGGCGTCGACGACTTCCTCGGAGCCGGAGCCTCGAGAGAGTCCCTCAACAGACATGACGGTGACATCGATGCCTTCTTCAAAGGCCTCACAGGCTCCAACGGTCTCGAGGGCGTTGAGGACCGGGACCTGGACCGGGCACGGCTATGGCGATCAACCTTGTCCGATCGGGACCTCGACGGCTCCCGATGATCGCGTTGACCGCCCGAGCCCGAAGGCATGAGAGCGGCAGCTCTAGCGCGTTCCCTGCCGGCTTCTCTCGAAGGCGCGGACGGAACGGTGCCCTGCAATTCAAAAAATTGGCATCATCTCCTTGCGGAACGCGTCCATTCCGCCGGTGATGAATGCTTGTTAGGACAATCACCCGCCGTCTGGCGGAGTCCTCCGACGAGGAAGGCGACCAGTGACGGTGCTTCCTAGAGTGCCTAGAAGAGGCAGAGGAATGGCGGGACCCACTCCGAGAACAAGACCCCCTGGACTTAAGACGACGCGGAGAGTCGCCCCTCGAATCGTCGGTCGAAAGCCCAGAGGATTTCGATGTACGGGGCTTGGAAACCCTACCTACAGACAACAACTTCTTCCGCTCCCGCAAGGCCTTTGACGTCAAGGACTGGCATTCATCGCAGTCTTCGGTGGTGTGGCTCTCGCCGAGGCACCAAAGGCAGACATTGTGCGGGTCTGTAAGGGACATCTTGGAACCGCAGTCCCGGCACTTCTTGAAGCCCGACCTTGGGGTAGAAGAAGACGAAGCCATATTCACAATATCCAAGTTAGAAGAAACGATTCACCAGGAGAAGAATCAAGCGCACCAAGATTCCGAGGCAAACACGTTCGCGGAAAAAACAGAACAGAGGCTACGGGCGCTGTGCGTCCTAGCTATAACATCCGAGGACAGCGTATCGACGTCATTGACGCAGGACGCCTACGCCAAAAAAATGTCTGAGGCAGCACAGCTGTGGTGATTACTGTCATAGATGTGGAATACGTCAGAGGACACAATCCCCTCGAATAGAGGTTTATTTTATACAGAGTCAAAGAATTCTTCAGAAAGTTGAGTACACTTATAGATTGTAAACACAATATAAAAACCAAATAAAGGCTTATGGTAAGTAAACCAAAGCATAAACTAAATTTTGAATGGCAGTAAGCTATTCATGTGCAGTAAAACCACAAGTTGACTTTTAGAATGACACAGCAGACCCTATTGGTAGTACACTATGGCCCTTATCCAGTTTCTAGAATATAGTTACACCAACATCACTTTTCAGAATACAGTTCTAAGGTAAGCAATAACTTGTGATGTCATTTTCAGAGGGGCAGTATGCACTTCATGGATAAGTAAGAACTCAGGATACACATTTAGAATGGCAAAAAGATATTCAAGATGAGTGCAACCATAAACCCTTAAACCATTTCTATTACAGGTATATGCAGTTATACTAATGTCACTTTTCAGAATAGTGGAACACAATTCTAAGGTAGTTAAGAACTCTAAGGCTTTTTCAGAAAGGCAGTAAGCAGTTCCAGGTAAGCAAAGCCTAATGTTACACATTTAGGATGGCACCAAGCTATTCAAGGTGAGTAAAACCCTATTGGTAATAAACCCTTACACTTCTATTTCAGGAATTTGTAGGCACACCAATGTTACGTTTTAGAAGAGGGGAACACTTCAAAAAGGCAAGTAAATAACTTTGTATACTTTTTAGAGGGGCACTAAGCAACTCAAAAGGTATGTAATAATGTATTAACACTTTGTAACGTATTCTATTACTGAATCAAAGTTACACACTAACACACAGCGTGTAAGTACTTTGCAACATTTGTTATAATTTCTCTGCAGAGACCATATACTTTCTAGTCCTTCCCTATTCTAGGGCATGAGTGTTCTCAGTGGCAGAAGGGGGACGCTGGTGGTCCAGGAGCCAGCTGTAGGCAGGTCAGGATGTTAGGGGTGTTTTCCTGGTACGACGTCCTTTCATCGCCTGCAATTTCAACGCCAGACATTAGAACGTGTACATTCTAATGAAAACGTTCATCGAATATTTATTTTAGGGGGGTGGGAAAAGGCATATAAGGGGTTGGGGTGGAAACCCCTCCAGCCCCCCACAACAAAAAACATTTCGATTAACATTTTCATTCGAATGTACACATTCCAATGCCTGGCATTGAAATTGAAGGCGATGAAAGAACATGGAAGTGTTTTACTACTCAGAGACCTTGGTAGAGTGGCAGAGCAGTCAGTCTTATCTAAAGAGGAAGATGTGAGCTGTAGTTAAGTACAGTGAACATGTCGGAAGTAAGAGGGGGTTGTCCTGACACCTCTACGTGCAGTCCAATGCTTTGGAGCGACTTTCTGGAATAAGGCAAGCAATCCATTTTTCCCTCGCCACAGTACTTTATGTTTGAGGAAATCTTTTGTAGTGGATGCTTCGCTGTGTTGCAACTCTGGACCCGACCCCCGAATTCCTTGATCTGATGACGAAAGGCAGGACAATGGACAGGGTCTCAGTAGCAGTCTCGAGGGAGGACCTCTGGCACGGCTTAAATCAACTTCTTTGGTCACTCTGCAGATTTTGGTGCATTTTCTGCAGCCCCAACCAAGGACGCGATTCGCCGGGTCATTCTTCTTTGGTTCCTGCAGTCCCACATTGTGATGAGGGGTCTGTATGAGTTGGATTGTGCCCCTGGAGTGTCCTGGAGGGCTCAGCAAAGACTTTGACGGATTCGGCCATTCCACGATGATGCACTCAAAATGGGCAGCAGGTCTCCTGGTATTGGGGTCCTGCAGCTCAGGAAACTCACAGGACGTCGGGAGATGCATCAAATCAAAGTGTGTCTTGGAACTGGTTGTTCCCACCAGTCAAATGGAAGGAGTGGTCTTCTTCCTAGTTCCTCTGCACACAAATAAATTGGGTCAGGACAGCAGTGGTCGCTTCACGGTGTTGTAAAGGGTCTACAGGCGTCTCTGGTCTTCATCTTCTTCGGTTACTTCAGCTTCCAGTGGTCGACTTGCTTTTCACTCAAGGAGCCTCCCCTTTTATCCAGTTCCAGCACTCACTCATCTGCAATCTTCCTCAGCAGTGTACAGAAAGGGGCGTTTGGGTGTCCAATCAGGGCAGCCAGAACCCCAGTGGAAGCTGGTCCCATTCAGGCACAGAAAATACAGGGGGGTGGCAACCTTCTCCCATACTTCCTGCCTGCCCAGACACTCTGGAGCCTAGGCAGGGACACCCAAGGGTTCCTGCCAAAGATAAAACACACGCAGTCCCTCCCCCTCCCAGAATGATGCACCCAAAGAACAAACACGCTAGCAAAGGCGAAAAAAGAAGGAAAGCCCCAAGTAAGCACTTGGGTGCCCCGATTGTGGACATCGTCTGTAGTAGAAATGTCACACAATAGTAGTTAGGGCACGTCCACTGCCACCAGCCAGCACTAGGAATTTGTCTATGTGACTAAAAAGTCATCGGAGCAGACAGAAGGGGGACACTAGGTATCCCTTTGGCACTCCACATAAGGTGGTGTGTGCCAATAGACTATTAAGGTTTAGGAGAGCCAAGTATATCTCTCTATCCTTAAGAGCTGTAGTTACGCCAGGATAACGACATGAAACTCAAAGGAGGACCCCAAGGGTCCCCAGTAACACTGCCCATAAGGAGCTGTGTGCTGAAATTGTAAAATGCAGGTGTTTTTTAGAGTTATGTAGGAAAACAGACTCCATAGGATAGGTAGAATACAAAGAATAGAGTTACAAAAGACAGAGCCCATGAGAATGAATGAGTGGCAAAAGGCTCCACTCATTCAGGATTTCTGACAAAGGTCCAAAAGTCCAGCAAAAGGAGAGGGGATGAATATAAATGATTAATCACCCCAACATAGGATAAGGCAGAACTGTAGGAAAGTCAGAGTTCCAGAGGATTTCTCGGTGAACAAGTAAGTATCAGACGTTAAGTTGGTGCAAGCGTTCAGGGACTTTGTAGAAGGCTCCCTGGATGCATTCCAGCGTTCAACCTCGGCGAACGGTATTGGCAAACTTCCAACTACACAAATCACCACCCTAGCCACATAGGAGCGACACAAGACTTTAGGTAAGTATTACCTTCAGCCACACAGTACCTCAGCAGTGAAGAAGAGCTTGCAGATGGATGCCTTCACCATGCAGCAGCACAGGCACCGGTCTCTGGATTCTTTGTTGTGGGTACGAAAAAAAGGACACTTTCACCTGTTTTTGTAATAGATCTACCCACTCTTGATTGCCCAACACAGAAGTCAAGACTCGGTGCACCCGGTACAAGCATCGACCGACGCTATCTAATATTAGCTGCAGTAAGTCCTTTTAAACTTCATACCCCATTTTCTTTAACATAATCAGAAATGGGACGATCTGCCCAAGTGGTTCCTTTTGAATTTTTCCCATTTAGGAATCCTGAGCGCATTTATGATGGGTGTCATTGGTACTGAGACTCAACACTAGGCAGTGCTAATCACTTAGTTGGTAAGAGGATATTCAAATGATCAGATCAGCTTCATTTTTATCACTATTATAAACATGGCAATTCATAGGACATCATTATACTTTAAAGCTTATGCAGACTAACAAGAATAGGCTGGCATCCAGCCAGAAGAATTCTAGCTCAACCTTTATTTTGAGCCTTCCATATCACAAGGTTAGCATTTCACCTTATCTTTGCACACGATTATTAACAAATTATCTAACCACTTGGTTCACTGATGAATTTAACACTGATTAACTTTGGCACACTTTGAGTCAATTAGCATAATTTGAGGGCATATTTCATCTCACTCAAATATTGATTGTACAATCTAGAAGGTACTGACCTCTAATATGAAGATTTTCTTGTGCGATGGTTATCATTGACTGTAAATTTGTAATGAAGGTTGGAATTACAATGTTGCAAATATGAGTTGAACTATAAAATATTTCATATGTAGTTTTTTCTATAGAATCACTTATGCCCCTGATGAAGAGTGATTTACACTCGAAACGCGTTGGGCCCTCTTTGCATCATCGTCATGAATAAAAATAAGTTTTTTGTGATAAATAATTAATATTTTGTAATTTTTATTGATTTTTTCTACTTCACAGAGACCAGTTGTCTCAATGTGAACTTTGACGAAAATTCAGAAATATAAGACTACGTCTGGATTTCCAGACACCGGAAAGTATGCGGGGGACGCAAGTTCCCTGATTGGAAAGAAAAGAAGCCACCATTCAACCAGAATGGTGACCCTTCTGTGCATTACAGTGGCTGTAATGACAGCCTGCAAGTAAAAATTACACAAAGCTTGTCACTTTAACAGAAATGTTACAGGAACAGCGAGGAAAGGGATACCAGGTATCTCCCCCAGCACGCCACATAAGGTGGGGTATGCTTGTCTCGCAAAATAAAATGTATATGGGATGAAAATCCCTCCTTACCTGCGAGAACATGTGTTCTGCAAGGTAAGTAAAGAGAAAATAAAAAGGAAAGCACAGAGGGCAACACTGCACGGAAAGTGCTGTGTGCTGCAGTAATAAAATGTAGATGCCCAAAAAGTTATATGAAAGTATAGATTAAAAAAATAAACCATGGAAATTAAGAAAAATGACACTCATAAAAAGAGTAAAAGAAAGGGTTTGTGAGGAAAAAGGTTCCCACTCAGGAACATAGAAAAAGAATCCACAAGTCCAGCAAAACGTGCTGGGGGCCACACATGTGAAGGCGATTCGGCATATAAATGAAAATCTAACCCAACACATATCCTGGTGGTCCAGTCATCCAAAGAAGTTGTATTCATTGCTGCAATCTGTTTCGCCATCCCAGTGCGCGCTGCAGGCTGCTTTACCATGTCGGCCTCCTCGTGTGTCAGGCACTGATGGTCTTAAACAGAGCCGCAGCCCACTTTCGCCGCTGGCTGTCCAGTAATAGGTCTTTCCTCGCCTCAACGCCAACCTCTGTTATCCACGGCTCCTGGTCTCTATTTCGCCTCATCCCAGTATCGTCCTCCGGTTTCCTCGCAATACAATGCGGGAACACACACTGTACTTCCCAGCAGCTCGGCTCTCCTCAGCTAAACTCAGAGCTAAGTTTGGAGCTAGTGAGACGCCGCCATGCTTCTTCCCCCACAAGATCTTGCAGCACAGAATCAAGCTGTCAGGAACAGCATTTCCAACTGCTCAATCGATTTCAAGTTTTGACAGCCAAATGTCACAATGTTCTGATAGCCAAATCCGATAAAATCAGGACCTTGCACACTACTTAAAAGGATCAAATGCAGAATCTTATGAAAGAGCTTGTGCCGTGGCCCTCTTCACAGCATGGTCTCCAGCCACCTCCCCAGCATTTTTCTCATAGCACCAAACCCCTACTTATGATTTATGCAAGTGGACAAGCCTTTTTGGGTTCATTATTCTTAATTGTTTCAAAGCCACCTTGGTCTGCAAGAAAATCTGGAGTAGTCTCAAAAGGGCAGGGTGTCTAGAAGGCTAAGTCAGTCGCATGTAAAACCATCTCTTAAATAATTGTACTTTGGCACAGCCAGCATATTACCTGTTCTCTGATTTGTCAGACAGTTTGTCTCATCTGCGGGCCAGCCAGATAATCTAGATGGCCATTATTGTGACAGATATAGGGACAAAAACTAGAAGTTGTCATCTTGATTGCCTGACAAATGCTGCTCTTAGCCGACACTCAACCAACGAGACTTAACTGGGTACAGAACCTGGACAGGACAGGACCTGTGCTCCAGTGCCTTGTAGAACCCCTTTTCTCCAACCCCAAAATCACAGGGCTGCCAGAAGCTCAGTCATTAGAAAAATGAGGGCTGATTCTGGCAATCCTCTGGCCCATAAACCCATATTGGCTGTGCACAGAGCACTTGCACCTTTTATGGCGGAAGAGAAAGTCATCCAGCGATAGGGTTGTCTGCAAAGGTCTAAAAGAGGTCAAGGGCTGGAGTGGTAACTTCTGTAGACCTGTTAGTTTACTGCTTTCTCAACTCAAAAGAGCATGGACAGCCTCTCTGCTATGTAGTAGCTCTAGCCATTAGCTAGTGTTTTGTTTAGCCGGTTTCCAAAACAACGAGGGTTGTATTTCCCAATTAATGGCAGAAAATGCTCTGGTGTGGGTTTGTATGTCAATGCCTTTCATGATATACAAATAGGTGATCAGTATTCCTCATTGCGCTGTTCCAGGAAACATGGTGGAGTTAATTAAACTGATGATTCCTTGGGTGACATGTTTTTCCTCTGGGTCATTGTGTACAAGAGAAGACTGAAAATAGCTTTCAAATGGCATTTCCCCAACCTATTTATTCCAGAATTAAACAATGCATTTTACTAAGTTCTGAACATGGGTAACCCAACAAAAGCGCCAAACTGAGTTTCTTCTCCATACATATACTGCAAGATCCAGCCCAACCCTCCACCCAAAGTATACAATATTAGAGGTATCCTTGTTAATTACAGTTTAGTTTTCAAAGACCATTTTCCAGTTACACACAATAGAGATTTCTTCTTTCAAAGAACCTAGGCTATATTAACCTATATAGAAGAGGCTGTGCCAGCAACCTGACGAAAAGCAACAGGCACCAAATAGATTTACAGATGGATTACATTTCAGGAAAAGCCCAACATGTGACCAACACCCAAGCAGCCCTAGGAACCTTTCAGACGTATAGGTTAGTCCTGGAGTCACACGGTTTCAGTAAAGGCTAATTTTCCTATGTGAAGGGTAAAGCAGAATTTCTGCAAACCTGAAATGCCATAACAGGCATCATTTATAGCATGGCTGCTTCCAGCAAAAGTAAACCAAGAGGTTTACCGTACTCTAGCCACTTAAGCAAAATTATTCCGCTTCAGGTTCCTTTTAAAAATCACTTGGCCCCACCAACATCCACAAATCTTTTCACAACATTAACAGGAAATGTATCCCTATCCAGGCACCAGACAAATCAACTGTACACACTCCAAAGAAATAAAGCAGGTGTTTGTCTTCAGTAAAAGAGATTCCTTTGTCCACAAAAATGAAACCTGCTTCACTTCAGAAATTCCTAAAACATTTCTGGTAATACGCATTATGTGCATCCCCAAAATAGATGCATCACACAGTATTGGCTACCAAGGCATATTATGTTAAAGGTTATTTATACCGCGCACTATCAAGGGCTCAATTGGTTATTTTTCCATTGCCATATTTGTGCTGCACAAAACCGAAACATCACTGTCACCAATTAATCTGAAATAACTAATTTGGTGCTTCCATACCAAAAGGTTTCAAGGAGGATGCAGAGTTCCTGGGCCCGTCCCAGAGCGAAAACGGGAATGAGAACCTGCAGAGGAAAAAACAACTTGAATAAGGAGTCTGGCAGAAACGAGTGTGGAAGAAACAAAATATAAATAAGAACTGGAATTACAGGAAAGCACAGCATCAGTGGAGCTTAGGTACACTCTACAGATGAAATGTAAGGCGTTCTTGGAAGAGAGTTGGACAACATCTAAAAGGAAAACACTAATTGTACATAGAAGGCAACACTGGTTGCATAGTCTCATTGCTGCAAATGGAAGAAAGGAAAGGACTGGACGAATTGAGACAGACATGGGATAACAGATGAAATTTAAAAATGTTTTATCCCAGTTGCACAGGATATGCAAACTGCAGCGTGCAGTGGTTTCACCTCCGTAATATAGACCGAAGTTTGGTTGTGATATATATATATATATATATATTTTTTTTTTTTACTGATTTAATGTATGTGTGTATGAGCAGTTTTCATCTTTTTATCTGGTATATTTTATCTGTGAATTATTTGCAAAGATTTGTATGTATTTATGTTTTTATGGAATTGTTCTCTATTTCTGAAATAAACGTTGAAGCTGATATATACATATATATTATATAGGGAGTGATATGCTGGGGAGAGATACGGGTGGGCAGGGTGGAAGGAGGGAGAACAAGTTACTAAAAAGACAATCAAAAAGTCCGGAACAAATTTACCACTATCAATATTAGGTAGGTGAAACCACACAGCACTGCAAACTAAGAGAGTGGGGGTCTCTGGGAGAGTGGTGGAACGATAACCAGTTGCTTTTGAGACTTTACCTTGCCTCCTCGCTCCACAGTCTCATGAACTTTCTTTAAGAAATCACGTTCACGACAGCGCTTTGAATCCCGGATAGTGGTGGCGTATGTGGATTCACTGATCAGCAAGTCTGGCCGGCATTTGTCAATCCAAGCAGCTCTAGAATAAAGACAAACCAGCAGAGCAGGGAGTTGAGAAAAAAATAAAAAAGCTAAAATACAAATCAGCACATGTTGTTCCCATGCCGTGTACCCCCCCTTTTCACCAAGAGAGATGGCTTAACAGACACTCATTTTACCTGTCTCTTCTGCTTGTGGAATTTACAAGCATCGTCATAAAAAGCCCTTTTTTTGATATTGCGGTCGAATATGCAGTAATGGCCATGAGTTAATAATACCCACCTTAATGCTACTCATGTTATCAACCTCTACTGGATGAAAAGCTGACTTGGTCCCACACAGATCTTCAATAGTTGCTATTTTACAGGCTAAATAATCAGCTGAGGGCAATGATCATGGTCACTGTATGCAATGACGAGTAACAAAGGTCTGATTAAGGTCCAGTATCTTATGATGTATAATGGAGACAAACTGATCTTCACAATACATAAGAAATATGGATTTGGAGCAGGAAGTGATGCTCTCAATTTCATGCGTGGGCAAAGCCCTTTAAAAAAATCTGTATTGAGTTTTATGCAATCAAAATCAAATGGTATGCTTTGAACAAAACATCGAGATACAGCATATTTTTCCAACAACACCCACCTCCCGTTTCCCTGTCACTCGCCCACTGCAACAACCTACTAGCCACAAGTTCAATCGAATAAGGTGAAAAAAGATGTGGAACAATGAAATAAGGACTCACAAAGCCATCCAGCTCCATCAGTCCCTCAGAGGGCGAGGGGGTCGTACTACATCAATATTGAAAGCCAATGTGAAGCCTTCACGGGGCCTCTCGTCTGAAGGATACAGAAGTCCACCCAGTAATGTAGCCCATTCTTTTCTATTCGATGTAACCACGTCAATATACACACTCTTAATCCAAACCAGGGGCCAGTTCTGCGCTTCAAGTCACGCTTCCAATCTGTTATTCTGGGGCTTGTAGAACTATACCATGTAATACCTATTCCTCGTTTGGCTAACACCAAGGCCAGATCAAGCATCTAATTAATTTGTTTCAATGATTTCCTGCTGGGGAACTGTCCCAGTAGACATATCAACGGGGAATGTTTTACCCCCCCAAAGAAAACAATCTCTGATCTGTGCCAAAACGTCCCCGAATCTCCCCAGTGTCGGGCATTGCCCGTTCCATCCCACATCTAGGGCACACGTTCAGACTATTCGGGTTCATTTTCTGCATTCTCCACAGCGGCAAGAACATTCTATGCAAGACATTATACTGTATTAGTCTCAGCTGACCGTTGCGGGACACCAGCTTCATGTACATGCAGATCTTTTGCCACTGTTCCTCAAATATCACACCCAGGTCCCTTTCCCAAACCTTCCTGGCTCTCACCTCCCTCCCCCACCCTAACCCTGCCGCTTAACAACAATCGATAGGACATGGATATCGGCTGGCCACCATCTCCTAGAGCATACCAGCAGAAGTGAGACGGGAAGTTCCTCCGGTAGCATGTCCCACAACTTACAGGCCCGGCTTGTGATGCCTGCGTACGACAAAAACTGACCTCTGTTCAGACCTACGGTAGCGCACATGCCTGTGAATGGTCTCAAGCAACCCCCTTCAAAGTTAGCTCCCCACGTCGCCAAGCCTAGCTCTTCCCAGCCTTCAAGTTGCCTCCTATCCACATAACCTCTATCCACATAACCTATGTGTTCAGCATGTGTATAGAGGCGGATTTGTAGCAAAAACGGATTTTCACAGCCCACGTACCTGGATGCCACTCTACAAATACTACTAGCGAAGTGTCAGGCCGTGTGTCTCAGCGGTTAGCCATAGGAAATATTTTCAACGTTTGTTAAGGAGTTTTACCACCTGTGGTAGGACATCAGAAGACTCCCTCTTGGATGCACAGGGCTCCATTAGGTTTGGCCTGAAGTACCAAAAAGGTTTTGTAACTATGGTCGAGCAGTCAGGCTTAATCTAGGATGGAGGAGTGCTGTAGGTAAGTACAAAGACCTCGGAGCACACTTCTAGTCAACAATACACTTACTGTGTGGTTTTATAAAAATATGGTTATTTATTAAAAACATTAAGGCAGACTAACACATTACTAGTATTTCAGGTAAGTAAACATATTTACATATATACAGCAAGACATTTGCTAAGCATTACTCAATTCAATGGTAGACCTCAGATGATATACAGTTAAGTAGTCAAGAGTAGCATTCAAGTTAGGAAACCAATTGTTTAACCAACATTCAATGTCACACAAGGATACTGGCAAGTAACTTCTAGTCGGCCTACACTATACAAAGTCCAGCCCTATCAGGGGAGGAGTCTCTCAAAGTCAGTTGGGCAACTGGGTGACCAGGGCCCGTGGGCGGAAAAACAAAGCAAGGCAGACACTATCAAAGTAACATTTAGCAGGATTATTCATTGTTGCCGGTAAGTACAATGTTCAGTATAAAGAGTTCAGGGAGATTAGATGGACCTCCTGATGGATTGTAGCCCAAAGGGCTGATGTCCTTAGGCCTGGCACAACACAGCTGGGTTGTCCACCCCAATGTTTCTCAAGAAGCTCAGGAGGGGTACAGCTCAACACAGCAAGCAACCATGTAAGCACCTGGGAGCGAACAGTACCTTTTAAAGGAAGAAGACTGTGCTAGCGGCGGGTCCCCGGGATCAGGTGACAGCAGTTCCTTTTGCTGGGAGCAGATGGTCATCTTCTTCAAATGGGACGCCAAGCAGACGATGTTCATGCTACTGGCTCTTTTGTACTCAGCACAGGCTTCAGAGCAGCAATGGTTGTCACTCGGCATACTTCCCTCCGTTTCTCGGTCCCCGACTTGGAAGGGGAGACGTCTCGGAGCAGGGGAAATGTCTCAGAGCAGGAAAGTGTCACAGCAGGCCCAGAAGGTCCCAGCTGAAACCACGCGGGAGACTATGCACAGCAAAATGGTCCATGTCACAGGGTATTGGGAGATTGCAGCCCAGGATGGTCGCAGCTCTTCGCGGGACAGCTCAACATGCAGTTGGTCTCGAGACTAGTTAGGCCCCACCAGTCCAAGGGAGGAAGTCGTCCGGTATGGATCTTCTCAGTCGAGCAGAAGAGTAGGTTGGAGGGAAAGCAGTCTAAGGGTGCAGAAGTAGACGCCCTCCTTCTGGTTGGCTTTAGGCAGTTGTGTCTTCTCAAGCGAGTCTTTACAGTTCAACAAAGGTGGGGAAAAGGTCTCCCTTTGTTAGGCAGAATCACATGCAGTACCCTTTGGGACCACTACACACAATTAAGACTACAGGTGTAAGCACAATCTCACCTTTGGTATAAGTCTGTACCACACAGTTTGTTGGTAGCAGGGCTGAGCAGCCAGGCTCATCTCAAGAGGGATGTGAGCAGTACAAGATGTTACACAAAGGACTTTCAATTACAGTGGTTCAAATAGACACTTACTAAAGGTTTCTTGGTAAAACAATATTAATTTATTTACACACTTAGTTAGAAACCATTACATCAGAATAAGCAGCTCAATTTTTTTTTTTTTTTTTATTGTATATGGTTTACAAAAAACCTTTACAAATAGAACAAACTTTATAATTAAAAAAAACAAAATAGTAAAAAAAAAAAGAAAGAGATAAACATTCATTGCTTTGCATTTGCATTTGAAAAAAGAAGAAAAAGAGAATACCCGCTAAAGAAATACGAAATTACAGATTTACATAAGTTGCAAGAGTTAGCAAATTTTACAGAAAAGGGACAGACAATAGATAATCAACCGGTTTCAGATTTGAAATTTGATTGTCTAAGATTAGTCAAGTCAATATAAAGTACTAGTTACAGAGAATAACAGATAGAATAAATACAAGGTATAAAATATGAAATACATTGCTCATATTAAAAAACACTGTGCTCCTATAGTAAAAAATTCATAGTTCCAAGAATAGGAGCAAAAATCAGACCAAGGGGGCATATAGGTCAAGGGCTCTGATAAAGCCCGCCACAGCCAGACCAACCTTGATGTTCGAGATTGAGAGACATTGTGACCAAATCCAATTGTCTACCCCAAGTCGCCCCATAACATTAAAAATGCCTAGATATTTGTCCCTTAAAGAGGTCAAAGCCTTGCAATCAAGAATGAGATGCCGAGAAGTTTCAGTGACCCCCAAAAGTTTGCAAAAACGACAGGTGGGATCCAAATCAGAAAACTTCTTCCTTTTACGTAGGACTTCCCGAGTGGGAAGAAGGTTCCATCTGAGTTTTATAAGAAGAGAGCGGTAGTGTCTATTAGGAAATTGGAACAAAATAAAGGACATCACACCTCTCTTTTTATGATCAAATTGAAGATCACTCAGTGAGGAATAACCATGAAGTTTTTCGATAGTGTTACTCCAATCATGGCTGAACAGAGACTCCTTTACCTTGTTAGGGTTTGTAAGTAATGTATCCCTGTCGGAGGATATATCCATCAGGGTCTTATCGCAGAGAGTGGAGAAAAGATGGAGATATATGTTGTGGCCCGAGTGTGTCTGGGAAAAAATCATGTGGCCCACATCAGCATATAAAGTATCGGGTCTGGGGGAAAGCAAGGCTGAGAACAATGAGAGAACCTTCCAAAGAATCCTAGCTCGTAGAGAAACCAGACCCAACTCATATCTAATGGCAACAGTAGGAATTGAATTGGGCAGTTTTAAAACTTTCCTCCAGTAAATACCTTCAAGAGAGTCCCAGAAGGGCAGAAGTGTAAGGTAATGGAGTTCCATACCATACAATAACTTTGGAGTCACCTTACCCTTGAAAAAGTCTACCACAGGTTTAAGGGAAAACGTACAATATTTATTCTCCAAAGTACGTGATTGGGAGATGAGAGGGAGCAGTTTCTGTCTAAGAAATCGTCTCAGTTCTATCACCGATGGTTGGGCCAAGATCAAAAAGCCCAAATAGACGATTTTGTTAACTCGAGAAATGTTTGTTCCCCCCATTTTCCATACTTTGTTGTTTCGGGTTCTCCCCTTTGAGAATTCCATGATACGTGTTTTACCAGGATTGATCTTCAGCCCATTTAGCAGTGCGTACTGTTCAAATTTACACAGGAGCCTCTGCAGGCCCACTTTGGTCTGGTCGAACAAGAGAAAGTCATCGGCATATGCCAACCATGAGAATCTCAGGTCCCCAAGTTTAGCACTCACCATGCCTGCATTTTTCAGGAAGTTATCCACATCCGCCAAATAGAGGATAAATAGACAGGGAGCTAACGAGCAACCCTGTCTCACCCCGATACGCGTCCTAATCCTCCTAGAGAGAGTACCAGCCAAATCGAGCCTGATGTGTACCCCCGAGTTTTCATAGAGGGCCATAATGAGAGAAAGGAGGCCCGCCGGGATGCCCCATTTAGTTAATTTTTCCCATAATCTGGATCTAATGACCAGATCAAATGCATTGGATAAATCAATTGAGGCGACATACAAAGGACCATCAGATTTTCCCCAGGAAGAGGTCTGAAGGGCAGTTATAATAAGACCATTGAGATTGGTAGAGTGGCCGGCCCTGAAGCCAGTTTGGTATTTGGGGAGAATATGATTGTCCCTAATCCATATGTTAAGATGGGAGAGGAGCAGAGAAGCAAAAAGCTTACAGTCCGCGTCTATAAGAGAGATCGGTCTATAATTCTTTACCTCAGAGCGTAAGCCTCTCTTAAAGATTGGGACAATATGGGCCGTATGCCAACTCATAGGGACCTTCCCGGAATTTACTACGTCCTGAAAAAGCAGGAAGAGTAGATTGGCCCAAATCTCGGGCTCGGCTTTGAATGTATTGTTCGTAAGGCCATTTGGGCCTGGCGCCCTAGATTTCTTAGCCTTAGAAATAAGACAGAACACTGTCTCCAGATCAAAAACTGGTTTCCATGCGTCATTCGATGGGTAAATCATCAATGCATCCGAAGCCAAGTCTTCCTCCCCAATATCAAAAAGTTTGTACGTTTTCCCTTAAACCTGTGGTAGACTTTTTCAAGGGTAAGGTGACTCCAAAGTTATTGTATGGTATGGAACTCCATTACCTTACACTTCTGCCCTTCTGGGACTCTCTTGAAGGTATTTACTGGAGGAAAGTTTTAAAACTGCCCAATTCAATTCCTACTGTTGCCACTAGATATGAGTTGGGTCTGGTTTCTCTACGAGCTAGGATTCTTTGGAAGGTTCTCTCATTGTTCTCAGCCTTGCTTTCCCCCAGACCCGATACTTTATATGCTGATGTGGGCCACATGATTTTTTCCCAGACACACTCGGGCCACAACATATATCTCCATCTTTTCTCCACTCTCTGCGATAAGACCCTGATGGATATATCCTCCGACAGGGATACATTACTTACAAACCCTAACAAGGTAAAGGAGTCTCTGTTCAGCCATGATTGGAGTAACACTATCGAAAAACTTCATGGTTATTCCTCACTGAGTGATCTTCAATTTGATCATAAAAAGAGAGGTGTGATGTCCTTTATTTTGTTCCAATTTCCTAATAGACACTACCGCTCTCTTCTTATAAAACTCAGATGGAACCTTCTTCCCACTCGGGAAGTCCTACGTAAGCAGCTCAATATCAAACTATAATAGACTCTAGTACTAAACCCATCAGTATCTGAACAAGTTAGGCTCTTTAGAGGGGGGAGCAAAATGGAACTTCAGTAACTTTCAAAGGCAGTAAAAAGACAAAGGTTATAACAACATAGCACACATACTTTCTTTAGGCAAGGCAAATAGTTCTGTTCACTATTAGAGGCAGTTCAATTCAAAAGGCCAAGGCCAAAGTCAATGGACCAGTGTCTTGTATAGGATAGAGCAGTTCTGTAGTAAACGGTTAAGTCTTTGCCAAAGATCTTGGAAGTAGTTTACACAAGAAAGAGTTAGATGTAGGTTTAGGAGCGAACAAGACTCCAAAGTTGGGAAAGTTTCACAAACTTTCACCATGGCAAAGAGGATTTCTCCACCGCGTTTGCACAGTACCTTGTTCGTGAAGAAAAGCTGCAGCTGAGGCAAATGTTCCTGGCAGATCCCACAAATCTCGCTGTTCCTGGGCCTCAGTCGTGGGGACAAGAGGGAGGACATCGGGAGGCTCCTGCTCTGCATGGGTAAGGATCTACAAGCTTGGCAAATTCGTCGCTTTAAGGTGCGAGTGCCTTAAAGTCCACAAGCTGGTTTCCTTCTCACTGCCTATCCGCTTTTCAACAGCACTGTGAAGAAAATCAGACCAGTATGGAGACGGTTTCCAGGTGGCTTGCGAGTTGGTTGTTCCTGCCAGCTCAAGGGAAGAAGTAGTCTTTGAAGGGGCTTCTCTGTCGAGGGAGTTTCAGGCGATTCGGACCTGCAGCAGAGCTTCATCAGGCAATCCAACTGTCCAGGAGTTGCCCGACACTGAGATGCTAACTGACGAAACATGCGGTGAGGGGCACTGGCTCCGACGCCGAAGCCAGAGGAGGAGAAGTGAAGATAGTGGCTTGGAGAGGCGGAGTCCCCTGAAGAGGGCAAGCCGTGCCAGAAAACCGCACTCCTTGAAGGAGCCCACAGCCCGCAAAATACTCAAATCACCTGAAGCCCTGATGCCACCAGCCCTAAACAAATGCAAAGAAGCCCTGACAAAAAACATACTCGGCCTGAAAGACTTCCCCGCAACATCATCGTCTGAGAACTCGCCTACCGGAGGGGGGGACTAACCAGCTGGACATGGAAGCCCTGACGGAGCCTACTTCCGAACAGACCCCGCTGGATGATAACATGTCAACATCCCCCCCACACCGCCTTGGAGAAAATAAGCTATCGAGACCTACCCGCCCTCAAGCTCCCGAAGATGATGATTTGGCTGCTGAAGCTGCAACAGGCGCCGTCGCTGAAAACGTAGCTGCCGAGCCTATGGACGGGGCTCACTGCTTCGTCTCTGGAGATCTGCAATCCGCGCCTGACTTTGGTCCGCCTCCTCTTGCGCAGGGTGCCGCCGCCGGCCGGGAGCTCGTCGCGGAGGTGGCGAGCCCTGATGCCGACGAGCCGCGCCCCGAGCCGAGTGAGCTGGAGTACACGGAACGGATTAGCGCGGAGGAAGGGCCCACCCCGCAGAACTCGCAGCCCTCACAGCCCTTGCAGGAACAGAGGCCAGTAAAGACGCAACCGGCCCGCATGCAAGGTGGGGAGGGCCCTCAGAGTTTGGAATTGGGCGCTCCTCCTGCTGAGTACAAGTTAATTCTGAAAATAAAGGAGACTTCGGAAGTGGGGGTGAACAATCCAACCACCACCCCCCTGAAAGCACCAAGCGAACCGGAGCCTCTGGTAACAACCATCTTATCAGCGAAAATAGCTGATTCTCAGAACACGGAAGTCATCAAAGTACAAATCCATTGCCCACTCAAACACGAGGACTCATTTAGTCCCGCAAAATACAGAGTGGTGGACAAAAGTACTGAAGACTGCTCGTACTCCGCTATTGAGTATTCGGAAGACGAGCTGGACGTGGGAACCAAATCCCCATCAATTCCTCTAAGACTCAACTTTTCTGATACACACTCTACGCCGGCTGAAGCTGAACTCACAAGACGCCTTAACCCCACAAGTGCAAGCCTCATCAAACGCCAGTCACAACCGCATATAACGACTCCTTCTAAGGCCACCACGCAGCTGTCTTGTAAAAAACCACTGACGAAAGAAAAAATACCACCACGGTTTTGCAAGGGGAAAAAAACACCAACAAAGGGATCCATATCGAATTTCTTTGCGACCAAAAGCAAATCCCAGCCAGAAGAAGACAAAGCCGAGATATCTGATGCAGAACTACTGGAAGGAACGCAGAGTCTTGTATAGGATAGAGCAGACCAGAACCAAGAAAACGATAAGGATTCCCTACGCAAACTTGCTTTCTTGAACAGTTGGCACCTAAAAGTGGAACGATCCAGACCTGAAACCTCTTCCAATGTTACAGACCCCAATCGGACACAAAAGATCGGCGCAACTTTCACTGACCAAGTTCAGTGTTCTCACGATCCGGTAACCAGTAAGTCAGCAGAGGACTTGGTGCCCCGAGGCCGGGCAAAACACACGAAGAACATGCACCAGAAGGAACTTCGGTACAAAGCACTCAATAACCACACCACCCAAGACGTAAGGAAGGAGACCCTACCATCTGACAGGAGCCCCCAAGAGAACCCTGTAAGCGAAAGCCTCATCAGCGACTTACGGCAACCCTCGTCGAAGAGCAGAGACTCAAACCAAACTCTGATCTCCAAAGCCACACCTGGCCCTTCATCTTAATCTCCAAAAAGTAAAACCGATCTCTTGGCCCTCATGTAATCCTTAACCATAGCCCTTGCACCCAGCACTTAACGACTCTGCAAAAGATCAAGTAACCCTGCTGGCTCACGTTCAGACGCGACTTTCCTTCATTGAAGGTTGCATCACAGCAAAGGATCGCAACAAACCAACATCAGGACCAGCTCCATCGCAATCAGGTCACCTCACAGCCTATTCTAAGTGCTCGAGGTCCACCCAAACTGACGCGCCAGTTTATAAAACCTTTAACTTCACAGGGGACTCGGCCGTAGAAGCCTTGACTGCCTCCACCAACAAAGGGAACAAGGTGCCACTTGACTTGCAAGCAGGGCCAACATCGGAAGTTATTCCAGCGAAGACGCCTACAACAAAACCAAAAGAAAAAATAAGAGTCTCAAGCACTAAATCCCCGCGGTCCAGGCAATCCAACCTGAACAAAACTACCCAGAAAACGGGGAATAGACTCCAACCGAAAAATGGATGTGCAGCTTGGTCAGTTGACCAATCCATCCAAAAAGACGATCTTACATTGAGAGGTCCCGCAAAGACGAAGACGAGTAAACCCTCAAGCAGACTCAAAGTCAACAAAGACAGCCAGGCATCCTCTTCTAAGCAATCTTGCTTACCTTTCGAGCCCAAACCCAGCGACCTTACTCTCCCTCTTCCATCGAAGCCTCCATCTACAACCACTAAAGAAAAGAGGGTTACGGATGATACCATCTGGTCAATTACGGAAAGCGAGCTGATGGACGCAGCTCTAAACGAAACAGAAACTAAGGAGGACTGGGATGAGGACGATCGGAATCCAGCTCAAAAAAGGAAGAGAAACGCAAACAGTCAATCTCCTGTTCCATCTGTCGAACTCCCTGATCACAAACAAAAAAATGAAAACAAAAATAAACCGCCTACCCTGGAGCCAACAAGTCCAATCTTCCTGACATTGGAAGAGAAGAAATTAAACCTCTTAGCAAAAAACAAACATAGAACATTGTCTCAGTACCCACCAGCCAAGAAAACGGAAAAGTCACCAGAGGGGGACAAGCCCAGGCCACACCCTTCCAAGGGAACTCAACCATTGAGACGAGACTCCCAAAAAGCAACACAGGAACGACCAATCGAAACTGCAACCCACTGGCGTTCCAGAGTCCACAAAAGCTCCCACAGGGTGGAGCGGGCATCTCCCAGAAATCGAAGCTCAAAAAGGCATCACAACCTAGATCATGCAGCCAGACCCTCGTTTACATCAAACTACCAACGGATGTCAAAATCCAGAGGGTCCCGCAATTCGAAGCACTCCCCCACACCCAGTGGCAATAGTAAAGACCGTCAAGCAAAAAGAGACCTTATAAGACGTTTGGCTAGATCCACCAAGACACGCTCTTTCACCTTGAAAAGCATCTGGAAAGAAGACTCCTCTTTTATTCTCAATAGGAAAACCATCTTAAAAATATTGCATCTGGTCCCAGCACTGAAAACCTTATCTACAGAAGACCTCACATTCGTGGAATTCAGGGAAAAAAAGCGAGTCGACAGTGTTTACTTACACATCCAGTCTGAAACCATTAAATCTGCCTTAACCAAAGAAAAAAACAAACAGAGCCCTAGGATACGACCTCACAGACTACATAAGCACCAAAGGACACAATCCCCATAAAGAAGAACCATCTAATCGCTCGGAGAGATGCTCTTGAGAAAGAAGGACGAGAGCCCACGGCACAAGTGAGCCCACACAACGGAAAGATCGGGCGTCGCCAGAGCCTAATAGACGCCATCCAAGACCTCCCACACGGAAACAGAACAAGGACCATCGCCAAAGCTCTTTAGAACTGGAAAGAGTGCCGCCGGGCCCCCAAAAAACCTGGATCACCACCATTGAACAAGATATCTCAGCAAAAGGAAAGGAGAAGCTAAATCCAGACAAGAAGCAACAAAATTCAAAGGAAGAAGTCAACCGCTGGGATTGGTTGCCCAAAGCCTTATCAACAAAACACAGATTTTAGCAATTAAACAAAGCCAGATAAACAAGGAGCACTCTGGCCAGTCACCGACTACGGAACCGACCACCAACTTATCTCTGGGCTCTTGGAACACCCGAGGTTTCTCCCACCTGACGAATTCCTCAGATGTCAACTTGGGATCTTCTGATATCTGGTGCTTCCAAGAAACTTGGATCCAAAACAAGCCATCAGTAGAGGGCTATGCAATCACCTTCTCATCAGCCTTGAGAGGAGCATTTGACCAAGAGCTGGACTACTGACAGCGTTGAGAATTGGATCCGACCTTCATTTCCTCAAAGTTATAAAGGCGGACCCACACATACTGGCAACCCTGATCCAACGGGGTAACAATCAACAGGGCGTTAGCAAACAAAAGAAAACAATCTACTTGCTGGTAAATCTGTATTGGAACCCGATAGAAAGTGCTCTGTTGCACATTCTATCGAAAATCGAAAACATCCTGAAGGATGCCCTATCAAATGAGCTAGTGGACAGCATACTCATTTGTGGTGACTTAAATGTTAGGATCAAGAGGAACGGACAAGAAAACTGCCAAACAAAACCAAACACGCTACAACTCCCAGAAAACTCTCGAGAAAGAGGAATGAAATGGGCTAACCTTATGGATAATTACGACCTACATAATGCCCACTTCTTGGGCAAAGCTTCTCAGCCGGTTCTCCCGACTTGGGAACTAGCAGGAAGGTGTTCCACCTTAGATCACGTCTACCTGTCCAGAAACCTCCTGCTGTTGGTCACAGGCTTCGACATCATCAGAACACGCAACAGCGACCATAACCTTTTGAAAATGACATGGTCAACTCCATGCCTCAAAGCCCACGAAAGTGCAAGAGCCTTGAGAACGACCAACATGGAGACCTACGCTAACTCCACCCGCCTAAGGTTGAAAACCTCAACTGTTACGACACTAATCTCTAATTACTGTCAAGCAAAAGCATTGGACAACTCAAAAGAGGCCGGCCACCTCACGGATTACTGCCCACTACTTCAGCCATACCACATTAGAAAAAATGGCAACGGAAAAAAAGTAAAGACCCACCACCACAACAACGTAATCCTCAGAGAAAAAAGGCTGGTGATGAGACGAGCGTCAAGAATGGCCAGAAGGTTCCCCACACACACCAACATTGAAACAGCCAGGACAGTTACCAAGGCCTATAAGAACTGGCTAAAAGGTTTTAAAGTCCAGTTACATCAAGATGATTCCGAACAAATGCTGCGAGTGTTGGCCGGCAAGCAAACAAAGTCGTTCTGGTCACTAGTCAATTCTAAAAGCTCATCAAGAGAGGACGCTTTAATATCCAGTGTCCCAGAAGAAGCCTGGATCACGCATTTTTCGGCCCTCTTTGGTTCATTGGGCAATGAGCCGAAACATGGGAAACATTGAAGCACCCGGTGGGCCATAGAGCCCGACCCAATCGGCATCCAAGCCAAAATTAAGAAACTCAAATTATCGCGAGCACCCGGCCCAGATGGCCTGTCAAACATGGACTTAAAATCTAACTCAAAAAGCTGGTCAATTCTGATAGCTGAAATCTTCGAATCATGTACGGCAACCAGATCCGTTCCGAAGTCTTGGAAAACAGCAAACGTTGTGCCTATTTACAAGTCAGGAGACAGAAGCGATGCGAACAACTATCGCCCGATAGCACTCCTTGATTGTATCGGTAAACTTTTCGGATCCTTCCTACTGGACAACTTTAAAACCTGGGTGGCCTCTTCAAAAGGGTGGGACAACTTTCAAACAGGTTTCCGAAAAAACCTGAACACCTTGGCAAACATATTTACCATCAACATTCTGAAGGCCAGAGTCCAGGAAGGGGTGCCTCCCCTATGCATGGCCTTCATTGATTTATCCAAAGCATTCGACAAAGTAAACAGAGAGAAACTTTGGATAAAACTTGCAAACTGGAATTGTCCCCCATCTCTGCTAGATCCAATACAAGAACTTTACTCTGAAACATCGATGAGAGTGAGACTTAATGGCACAGGGTTACTCTTGTCTGCAATTGGAACATCTAGCGGAGTAAAGCAGGGATGCCCTCTGGCACCGGCACTTTACAACGCCTATATCGGCGACTGCCAACAGGCCGAAATGAACGTAAAAGCCTTCCCGCCCTCTTTAGGATCCGAAAAAGTCAGCAGATTGCTCTATGCTGACAATATCATCCTAATCGACCAAACAAAGATAGGGCTACAGCGAAAACTAGACAACCTGAACGAATACCTCCATACCAACGATCTGGAAAGCAATGCAATGAAAACCAAAGTGATGCGACTGACAAAAGCGGCCAAACGAAAAACCTCAGAGGCATGGTTTTTCAACAACACCCGCCTCGAAGAGGTAGATGCCTTTAGATACCTGGGCACCATGTTCAGTGACAAACGGAACGAGCAATCCATGCTAGACCTCCTGACCAGCAAAAACAAAACCCTGTCAAACCAACTGATCATCATGGACAAAAAAATGTGCCCGCTTTTCAATAAAAGCGGCAACAAACTTTTACAGGATGAAAGTAGTCCCAGCGCTCACTTATGGTATGGCGGCCATGTTCGGTATCCCAGACTCAACTTGGCCTAAATTGGAGGGCTCACTCTGGAAAAAAGTGCTCCGACTGCCCACTTCGACCCCAATTGCCTTGGTAAGAAGAGAACTTGGTCTCACCTCGCTCCAAGGAACAGTATCCATCAACAGTCTGATGTTCTACAGAGAAGTTAGATCATCCGTGGAGAAAATGTATACATTGATCCAAGAGGAAATTGAAAAAGGATCAAACAAAACGCTCAAACTCTGGCTAGAAAAAAATCAAACTCTCCTGAAATCAATAGGTAGCTCGGAGGAGGAGCGCTTGACAAACCCGAAAAGAACGGCAAAAAAACTGAAAGACTCAGATTGGTGTGAGACTCAACAGATAGCAGCAAATTACAAATCTGTGGGCCACCTTCCGGCATTTGCCCAAAAACTAAACGAGCCCATTAACTACCTATTGCAATTTCCGAGCAAGACACACCGCTCGACTTTTCTGAGAGCAAGATTGAATATTTTAAAGACCAATGAGGACCTGAAAATCCGTGGTAAATCTGCATCGGACGTCTGTCGATTCTGTCTGAACCCAGACTCAAAGGAAAGCCTGAAACACTTGATTATTGATTGCCCGGGAACCATTGGTAACAGAGAAACCCACTTGGCCCACCTTTATTCAAACTTTTCAAGAATGGACGAGGACTACTGGTGGTTATACCTAATGAAGGGGCTAAGTCGAAGACCAGTAATCGCAGTGGTAAACTTTCTTCATAGTTTGAAGCTTGACGCCAACTGCGATGGATTAGAAAGCCCCTCCACCCCTAAAAGGACTTCGCCCCTTTGACAAGCATCTGGAACAAATGCACACGGAAAAAGGACTTCTTTTCTTCTTTTGTAAAAACTGTTAACAGTTAAACACAATAAACAAAAGGACTTTTCCAAAAAGAAATGGCTAAAAAAAGTCAATTAGAGTCTGTTTTTACAGAGGGGGCTCAGACTCTATCTTGAAAAACATGGCTCCGGTGGATTTTAGCTACCGGAGCGTTTAAACGGGTCGCGGTCAGGGAAATCATGGTAATACCACTGCCACCAGACATTCTGAGAGGAAAGGGTAGCATTTTGATGCTACATGGGTTTTCTAGACAAGGGAACACTAGGCATTCCCTCCAGCACTTCTGCTGTAAGGCAGGGTGTGCTGGGTCTAGCGATTTAAAGAGACTAGTAAAGTCAATTTAACTTTACATGCACTGGGAGACAGGAGTTCGTCCCAGAGAATGTATATATTTTTTTTTAATCAAACATTTTATTGTTTTTTGAAAACATAAAAACATACAGCCTCGCGCAGCGAGGTAACGCTTATTTCCCTTTCCCGCCCAACAACAACTTCACACCATGGGTCCAATGCGATGGAGTCTCTAAACACATCTTGTTGCGTTTGTTGGGCTAGTATCTCGTAATTCTAGTTTCCTGTGCATGTCTTTGGGTGCTGGCTTGGTCTACTGATGTTGATTACCTCTCAGTGTGCGTCTTCCCACTTTTGCCATATTTTCTGGGCTTTCTCAGGACATCCCCTAGCTGTGTAGACTCTTGTTTCCATTGCAATGCAAATGTCCACATCCGTGGTCCATTGCACGTAGATCGGTGTTCTCTCAGAACCCCAGAGTTGTGCTACGTTTCTTTTGAATAGTGCAAAAGTGGTAGATAAAAACAGTTTTTCGTAACGTGATAGCTCGACTTCCTCTTCTATCCCCAACAGTAGATGTTTTGCGCTTCTGTGAATCGTCATGCCCATGACCCTTGAGAGTTTCATTGCAGCACTGCTGCCAGTATTGTTGAATTACGGTACATTCCCATAGTATGTGATAATAAGAGCCCTCTTCCCTTTTGCATCTCAGACAGGATGAGGCGGTGGTTTTGCCCCAGTTAAATAATGCTACCCTTGGGTAATAAATTCTGTGCAATATCTTCAGTTGGATTAGTCTGAGCCTAGAAGAGATAGCTGATTCTCTGGGGAACATCAAAACGGTTACCCATTCCTCTGGGAGTATGGCACCCACGTCCCTTTCCCATTTGGTTTTCAGACCCGACAGTTCCCCAGTAGCAAAGGAGGTTATGGCATTGTACATGGTGGACGTAACTTTGTGCTTAATCATTTCCGGGAATAGGTTGCGTTCTAGCGGGGTATAGTCAGGCATGTCAACCATTTCGGGAGGTGGGCCTGTAGCGTATGTTTAAGTTGGGTGTAGTGATACTGCTCATTTGGTGGGAGTTCGAAGACAGTGGCTAAGTCTGTGAATGATATTATTTCGTTTTCTTTCACTACGTCCCCAATTTTGGTAATGCCTAATTGGGCCCAAGAGTGCCATTTCGGTAGTTTATTCACTTCCGGGAGGTGTTTATTGTTCCACAGTGGTTGTACTGGAGTCAGCTTTTTGTCCCAGGTTAAGTATTTGTGTGTATCTTTCCATATGCAAGTTATGTGTGCCATCATGGACGGGTAGCAGACCAGACTTTTTTGCAGTAGAAGGGTTTCATAATGGGTCTTTCTTGTTGGTTGGGGTCTTGCGTTCTGTTATGCGGTAGTGTGGCCCAGTAGTAGGTTTGCAGGCGGGGGAGTCCAATTCCGCCTTCCCATATGGATCTTTGTAGTGTGGTGAGTGCCAAACGAGGGTGACCCCCATTCCATAGCAATTTCCTTAGTGTCTGGTCTATTTTGTGGAATTCACTGGGCGCTATAGGTAGCAGTGCGTTTTGTAATATGTAGAGAAAGCGGGGGAGCGCCAGCATCTTAAAAAGTGCAGCTCTACCTAGTAGTGTTAGTGGCAAGGACATCCAGTGACGGACGTCTTCCTTGAATCTAGCCGTTATTGAGTGTAGGTTCTTGGGCACATAGTCTGTTAGGTTATTCGTAATCTGTATGCCTAGATATTTGAATTGTTCCTTCTCCACACAATAGGGGCACTCGTCTGGCACTGCTTTATCTGTTTGCTTCAATGGGAATAGTATGGACTTTGTCCAATTGACACGGAGACCGCTAAACGCGCTGTATCTAATTAGTAATCGCGTCACTGTGGGTCAGTATTCGCATGGGTCCTTCAGGTATATTAGCAGGTCATCAGCGTATAAGGATACCTCGTCCTCCCAGTCGTTCAACCACCTGAAGCCACTCCATGATTGTGTGGATCTTAATAGAATTGCTAAGGGTTAATTTGCTATAGCAAAGATCAAGGCTGATAGGGTGCAGCCTTGTCTCGTGCCTTTGCCTAATGGAAAAGGGTTTCAAACAGGTCCATTCACCTTTCTTACTGCTTCTGGGAGGTTATATAGCAGTTTGACCCAGCTCATAAAGTACAGTCCTATGCCTATGCGCTGCATAATTACCCAGATTGCTTCCCAGTAGACCGAGTCGAAGGCTTTTTCAAAATCTATGGCGGGTAGGGCCAGGGGATCCTGTATTTCGGGTAGTTTTTCTAACCCTGTATGCAGTCTGTATATGTTCTGCCTAGTGGACCTCTGTGGCATGAATCAACACTGGTCCGGACGTACCAGTGTGTGTATGACTTGTTGCAGCCGGATGGCTAATAACTTCGCCAGTATTTTCGCCTTGCAGTTTATCAGAGAGATAGGTCCATAGGAACTGCACGTATCGGGTGGTTTATCTGCCTTGGGCAGAACTATTATCATGGCTTTCCTTAAGTCTGGGGGGAGATAGCCCTGTGAGTGTGAGTGTTGTAATAGGCGTAGCAGGTTTGGGGGATATTACATTTGTGCCCATTTTCTTCTATATTTCGATGGGGAAGCCATTCGGGCCTGGGGTCTTGCCCAATTGGAGTTCTGACATGGCTTGGGTTAGCTCTTCCTCAGTGATTTCTTGTTCTAATAAGTTAGACTGTTGTGCGTTTAGGGTGGGGAGGGTAATTTCCTCCAGGATGTCCGTCGCGGGTGGTGAGGGTGGTGCTATGTATAGCTCAGCATAATATTTTGCGAAGCCTTCCGCTATATCTAGGTCTGTTACTAGTGGTTCTGATTCTTCTGTAGTCAATTTCCTAATTTGAGTGAGGCCCATGTTTCTACGTTCTAGCCATGCCAGTATTTTCCCGGCTTTGTCCCCTCTTTCGTATATCTTTGCCCTCATCTCTGTATGTGCCTGTTTTGCATTGTCTAAAGCTATGTGCTGCAGTTGTGTCTGTGCTAATTGAAGTGCGCAGTGTGTTTCCGGTTGGTCCTGGGTTAGGTGATCAGCATGTGCTTTTTGTACTTTTGCTTCGGCTTCACGTATTGCTTTAAGGTGTTTCTTGTGGGCTGTGGTCCAGGCAATGATTTCACCTCTGAGCACTGTCTTCAACGCTTCCCATAGCGTCACCGGGCTATCTACAGAGTCGGTATTTATCTCAAAGTATGCTTCAGTAGTCTTTTGGATGTGTTCTACTAGTTCTGGGAAACCTAGGTAGTAGCCGTTCAATCGCCAGCTGGGTTGGGGGGGGGGGTTCGATCTGTCGGTTTTAATCGTTATTTTGAGTGGGGAGTGATCTGATATACCTCTGGGGAGTAGTTGTGCCTCACATGCTTCATGCATGTTATTTAAATGGTAGGAAAAAATAGTCTAGCCTAGACAGTGAGGCGTGTGCTCCGGAGTGGTACGAGTATTCCCTTGTGTCGGGGTGTAGCGTCCTCCACACATCTTGTAGCCCCAGTGCATTAGTGAATGTAGCGAGTTTGGTGCGTACATCCAGGTTCCTGGATCTTACATGTGTTCTATCAAGGTCTACATTGATTACTTTGTTGAAGTCTCCTCCAATTAGTGGGAGGTCTGCAGGGTTGTTCGCGATTAGAGGCGTGATGTCATTGGTCAGGGGGGTTAATAAGTTAGGTGGTGCATATACAGCTATCATGGTTACAGTGCGTTCCCAGAGGGTCCCTGTCGTATGTACAAATCTCCCTCCTGTGTCGTGTGTAATGCACACAGGCGAAAAGGGGAGTCTTGTGTACCAGGATTAGTACCCCTCGTGATCCCATGGTGAATCCGGCATGCAATGCTTGCTTGTAGTTAGTGCGTCTGAATAGTGTACAATTTGTACCAGCCAGATGTGTCTCCATAAGGAATGCCATGTCTGGGAAGTGCTGGTTCAATGATTGCATTACCAGTCGCCTCTTGATACTGTTGCCGAGCCCGTTTACATTCCATGTCATCACTCGGATAGTTCTATTTTTATCCACATTGGTAACCCCTGCCATCTGAGTTGTGTGTGAGTCAGACATCTGAGGGTGTTGTGTAGTTTCGCGCCATAGTTAAGGGCTTGCCGTGACTATGTGAAGAGTGTTTTCCCATTGAGACATGCTTGTACACTCTTGTTGTGTGATTTACTAGCAATAAGAGCATTACAGTGTGTGTTAGAGACGGTGTGATTCTTAACGTTATAACTTGCATCTCCCCACCCCATACTCCACCCAACTTGAAGCATCTGTCGCCCCATATAACAAATTAAACTCTGCCAAAGCTAAACAGTTAACTCATTAGTAACAATTACCCAACTTTCCTCCCTCTGCTCGTTCTCGATCTTTGCTTCCCGGTATTCACTGGAAAGTCTTCTTCGAGGGTTTGGGGGGGGGGTTCCTTCGGGGGGAGCCTTCCTTCGAGCTCCTTCCCCAGCGCCATATGTCCGGGGTTTACATGTTAGGTTGCTTAATGTGGTAGCCCACCCGGGTTCCGAGCCGGTTGGCCTTGCACCATTCCATGATTCAGGTATCCATTGACTCGGGGGGGGGGGGGGGGGGGCTGTGGGTGGCCATCAGTGTTCCATCTGATCAGCCACCGGGTCCATGGCGTCCAGGGGCATTTGGGTTTCCCCCAGGGGGGGGCCTCTCCAGCCCGGGTCGGGGCCTCCTTCCGCGTCTTTGTGGTCTCGCAGACCAGTCACCTTCGATATTTGTTTCTGCCCACCTCCACGCTTCTTGTGGATCCGTGAAGTGGATCGTAGAGCCTTTATAATAGATTTTGAGTTGGGCTGGGAACAGTTCACTTTCATGAGGGCCAGTTGTCTCTTGAGTGGCTCAAATGACTGCCTTGCTTGCTGTACCTCCCTGGTGTAGTCGGGATAGAATGCAATCCGGGATCCATTATGGGGGATCGTTCCTTTTGTGCGGGACATTTGGAGGAGTGCATCTCTGTCCCGATAATTAAGCAATTTAGCAATCACCGTTCGGGGAGGTGTGCCAGGGGGTGGTTTGCCTGATGGCATTCTGTGTGCCCTTTCCACTGAAAAAAAGTTTGAGAAGGAGTGGGGTGCAAAGATGTCCACTAGCCACTGTTCCAGAAACAATTCCATACTTTGCACTTCCTCTCCCTCCGGCAGAGAATGCGTACGTTATTGCGGCGTGATCTGCCCTCACCTTCATCCACCCGGTTTTCTAGTGTTTTGAGGCGATTTAGAGCCTGCGATAGTTGCTAGTTAATGTTGTCCTCTGTTCCAGAGATGCGCTGTTCCGTCTCCCCTGTACGGGCGGTGAGCTTCTGGAGATCATGTCGTAGGAAGGAAAAGTCTGCAGCAACGCTGTCCATCTTGATCTCCATGGAGGAGCGTGAGCTGGCTATCGCGGCCATTACATCTCGCAGTGACAGGTTTTCTTCGTCCCCTGGAGGGTTTGAGTGCGGCGTGTGACTTGCCGATGCCGAGGTGTTGGCGACCGCAAATTGGTCCATGCTGCTCTGCGTAGCTGTCTTCCGTTGTTGCTTGTCCTTGCCCATCGTGTTGGTGACTTGGGTGCCTGGATTCTTACTGACTGTCTAGCAGGCCAGGTTAGGGTCACACCAGTCTGCGTGGCCGTGCTACACCACCCGTAGCAGCGGCGGGTCTCTAGGTTGGGCTCTTGCATTTGTGTGCGCAGTGTCAGTGTGCGTGGGGTTTCCCCCCCGACCAGCGCAGTTCATTGGGCGCCTCGCGGAGGCGCAGGCCTTGCTGTCTTTTGTGTTGCTTCGTGTTGGGGCGCTGCGGAGCACTATTGTGGATGAGATTTGGTTGTTGTTTGGTAACGTGCCTGTGCCGCGGTTCTGATTCCTGGAAGCCGATGATTTGAGGGCTGGTCTCGCACCATCGTGACACAGGCCTGTCTGTGTACAGTTGCTGCGGGTGAGGGGTCGTCCTTGGCAGGGGGCGAATATTTGGTGGAATCTGTGGCCCAGGGTAGTGGCAAATCAAGGGGGTCAGGAGTTTGGGTCCACTTCCTCCCCTTCTCCGAGACAGGTCCGTCTAGGTATATAGGGCTTCACCCATCCAGTTTATAAGGCAGGTTGTCGGGGTGGACGTGGGGGGGGGGGGGGGGGGACTTCCTCGTTTGCGCCCTGAGCCGTGGACGCAGCCCCACTCTCCCTCACCACCCGGGTATGGCGGGTCAGACTCTGCCTCAGGCAGCCTTCCTCCTCCACTCGGGTGGTTTCACTGCATCGGGCCGCTGCACCAGGCGATCAGGCAATTCGTCCGCGGCTGTAGGCCACCGCAGGTCACTGCAGGAGCCGCCTCATCCGCCATTCGCTCGACCACCGACGAACTGGTGTGCGCTGTGTGTCCCCGGTTGTCGCGCTGGTGGGGTTGAGGTGCGAACGAGGCCCGCGCCGCCAGGCAGGGCACGTATCAGGTGGTGCGTCACCTCCGCGGTGGGTTCCGCAGAGGTTGGTGTTTACCGGTCTCCAGATTCTCTATATGGCCCCACAGGAGTTCGTTGGAGGCCTCCCACGGTCCCGGGTCAGCTCAGCACCTCCGGTGTCGTGTCGATGTCAGGCTGCGTCCGCAATTTTGGACTCGTGCCTAAATGATGAAGGTGAGGGCAGATCACGCTGCAACAACGTACACATTATCGGACTGCTGGAGGGAGTGGAAGGGCAAAGGTAGGCAAAGTATGGAATTGTTTCTGGAACAGTGGCTAGGGGCCACGGTCCTCTGCGTCTCGTCGGATTTCTCTGCGTTCCGACCAGGAGTCGGCTTCATATTTGGTCGGCCACCACTCTGCACCCCCTGGGCTCAGTCGTTGTATTTTGGGGTTGTTAAACACACCGAATCAGGATATTAAAACTTTCAGCGCTTTGAGGAGCTCAGGCAGCTCACGTCCGCATCGCTTGCACGGTGGCCACGCACCCCCCAGAGAAGGTATTTAAACCTTTGGAAGTCTGAAAGACATCCCTGTGACGCGGTGTTGTGTGACAACATAAAAAGATGATGCCTATGGAGTCGTCTAAAACTTCATATTCAAAGAACACAAAAGTAAAACAAATCAAAATACATGAAAGAATGCGGGAAAAAGGATAACACTTTTTCCAGGTAAGAATTAAAGTCCTTCAAATCCAACAAAGTTGCTGGGGGTCTCAAAAGGTAAGGGAAATTAGCACATTTATGAGAATTCTCTCTAACACTCGTCCCACCCAGACTAAGGGACAGGAGGATTTAATCCACTCCTGGATGAATCTCCTTACTCCAGTCGGTCAAACATCCTGGAGAGACCATCAGCTTTTTGGTGGTTACACCCAGACCTGTGTTCAATGGTGAAATCAAACCCTTGCAGGCCGATTGACCATCTCAATAGTTTAGGATTTTCCCCTTTCATTTGAATCAACCATCTCAAGGGTTGGTGGTCAGTCTGAATCACAAAAGTAGAACCATACAACTATGGCCTAAACTTTTTCAGTGAGCAAACAAAAGCAAAACATTCTCTTTCAATGGTTGCCCACCTTGGTTCCTTCAGCTTTCTGCTGATGAAGCAAATGGGGTGCTCCCTACCTTTCTCATCCAGCTGACACAGAACTGCATATACACCTGTATTGGAAGCATCTGTTTGCACAATGAAGGTTTGGTTGTAGTCAGGCGCTCTTAAGACTGGAGCTTGACAAAGGGCTTTCTTCAGTTTTTCAAATGCTTGGGTGCACTCCTCATTCCACCTGACCTTTTTAGGAAATCTGGGTGAGGAGTCTACATTCAAGGGAGAAGCTATGGTTCCATAGTTCTCTATGAGGTTCCTATAGTAACCAGTGAGGCCTAGGCAGGCTCTTATTTTGGTTTGAGTAGTAGGGGTGGCCCAGTCTTGTACAGCTTGTACCTTGCTAGGCAATGGCCTTATTTTATCCCTTCCGACTTCATGTCCAAGGTAGACCACTTTACTCTGACCAATTTGACACTTACCTGCCTTTATGGTCAGATGGACCTGCTCAAGAGCCTGCAAAACATATCCTAAGTGGTCAACATGTTCTTTCCAGGTAGGGCTGAACACTGCAAGGTCATCCAAGTATGCCATGCAGAAGTCCTCCATCCCATTCAGAACCTGATTAACCATCCTTTGGAATGTTGCAGGTGCATTATTTAGTCCAAAAGGCATTACCTTAAACTGGTAGAGGCCTGAGGGGGTTGAAAATGCAGTTCTCCTTGGCATGGTCTGGCAGGGGTATTTGCCAATAGCCTGAAGTCAGATCACATGTACGGAGGTACTTGGCTGAATCAAGTCTGTCCACCAGTTCATCTGTCCTCCATAAAGGATGGGCATTAGTCTTGGTGACTGCATGTTGAGCTCTATAGTCCACACAGAATCTCAACTCTTTGGATCCTGCCTTTGGCACTAGTACAACTGGACTAGACCATGGACTTGTAGATGGCTCTATTACCCCGAGATCAAGCATCTTCTTAACCTCTTCCTTTATGTGGGTTCTTACATGGTCTGACATCCTGTAACCTCTGTTCTTGACAGGTAAACAGTCACCAGTGAGAATATCATGTTGGGCCTAAGGGGTCAAGCCTGGTGTCAGTGAAAACAGGGAGGCAAACTGATTTAACAGAAACTTGCACTCCTCCTGTTGTTCCAGTGTCAGATTAGAAGAAAGATTGACTCCTATTTTCTCATATAAAGGCACAATTAAGACTTCAGGTGTAAACACAATCTCACCTTTGGTATACGTCTGTACCACAGTTTGTTGGTAGCAGGGCTGAGCAGCCAGGCTTATCTCAAGACAGATGAGAGCAGTATAAGATGTTACACAAAGGACGTTCAATCACAGTGGTTCAAATGCACACTTACTCAGGTTTCTTGGTAAAACATTAATTTATTTACACACTTAGACAACATTACACCAGAATAAGCTGCTCAATAACAAACTATAATATACTCCAGTACTAGACCCATCAGTATTTGAACAAGTTGGGCTCCTTAGAGGGGGGAGCAAAATGGCACTTCAGTAACTTTCAATGGAAGTAAAAAGACATAAGAACATAGCACAAATACTTTCTTTAGGCAAGGCAAAGAGTTCGGTTCACTATTAGAGGCAGTTCAATTCAAAAGGCCTAGCCCAAAGTCAATGGACCAGTGTCTTGTATAGGATAGAGCAGTTCTGTAGTAAATGGTTAAATCTTTGCCAAAGTTCTTGGAAGTAGTTTGCACAAGAAAGAGTTAGATTTCAGTTTAGGAGCGAACAAGACTCGAAAGTTGGGAAAGTTACACAAACTTTCGACAGGGCAAAGAGGATTCCTCCACCGCATTTGCACAGTACCTTGTTCGTGAAGAAAAGCTGCAGCTGAGGCAAATGTTCCTGGCAGATCCCGCAGATCTCGCTGTTCCTGGGCCTCAGTCGTGGGGACAAGAGGGAGGAAGTCGGGAGGCTCCTGCTCTGCACGGGTACGGATCCACAAGCTTAGCAAACTAAGTCACTTTAAGGTGTGAGTGCCTTTAAGTCTACAAGCTGGTTTCCTTCTCACTGGCTATCCGGTATTCAACAGCACTCTGAAGAAAATTCAACCAGTATGGAGACGGTTTCCAGATGACTTGCGAGTTGGTTGTTCCCACCAGCTCAAGGGAAGAAGTCGTCCTTGAAGGGGCTTCTCTGTCGAGGGAGTTTCAGGCGATTCGAACCTGCAGCAGGGGTTCACCGGGCAAACCAACGGCCCATGAGTTGCAGCAGTCATCTTCCTTCAGCTCGTCTTCAGTTCTTTCGTTCCAGTGGTCGACTCTGCCAAGTCCCAGAGACCTGCTTTTAAACAATTTGCACCAACTCATTCCAGCCTAGCTGCCACTCACCCAGCAGAGGGGCTGTCCTTGCCAGACAGTCAGCCAGCCAGCCAATCACACCAGATTGCATTCGGGTCTCCTTGGAGACTAAGCACATGGAGTTTCGGGCACCTCCCTCACTTCCTTCCCACCCAAGTCACTCAGGTGCCAGAGGCGGCCGACTAAACCTGGTTTGGCACGCAGAGACAAATACAAGTAGGACCTTTCCAAAAAGAAATGGTAAAAAAGTCAATCGGCGTCTGTTTTTACAGAGGGGGCTCAGACGCCATCTTGAAAAACACGGCTCAGGTGGATTTCAGCTACCGGAGTGTTTAAAGGGGTCGGGGAAATCATGGCAATACCACTGCCACCAGCCATTCTGAGAGGAAAGGGTAGCATTTGCATGCTACGTGAGTTTTCTAGACATAGGCAACACTAGGCATTCCCTCCGGCACTTGTGCTGTAAGGCAGGGTGTGCTGGGTCTAGTAATTTAAAGAGACTAGTAAAGTCAATTTAACCTTACATTCACTGGGAGACAGGAGTTAGTCCCAGAAAAGGTATTTAAACCTTGGGAAGTCTGAAAGACATCCCTGTGCCACTGCACTGAGGGTGCTGTGACACACAACATAAAAAGATGATGCCTATGGAGTTGTCTAAAACGTCATATTCAAAGAACCCAAAAGTAAAACACACATCAAAATACATGAAAGAGTGGGGGAAAAAGGCTCACACTCTTTCCAGGTAAGAATTAAAGTCCTAGAAATCCAGCAAAGTTGCTGGGGGTCTCGAAAGGTAAGGGAAATTGGCACATTTATGAGAATTGTCCCCAACACCCTTCCCCAAGCCTTTCTTAGGCTCTCTTTCAATAATCTCAATGCTTTCTGAATTTTTACCAGAGGATATCTTTCCTCCTCTGGCCTTCTCTTGACTTTTGCTTGTACAAAGCTTTATTGGGCGGTAAAACCACAAAGCATCACAAAATACAACAATAAACAATTGATAAAACAATAATTAATCTTAAAATACATTAACGTATAGCAAGGCAATACATTATTTGAATAAAATCATCACATCAGGGCAAGCAGACATCTTCTGAGCCATGCCCTAAACACATATGTTGTGGTAAAATGAACTGCATTCAAATCAACAGTATTTTTACAAAACAAACTACAGCTACAGCAGTCAATCTACTATTAATTAACCTAAAAAGCGGTATTAAATAACATTTCCCCAAATCATTGTACCCCAGACACAACAAAAAGTACGTTAACGTCTCCTCAGGCACCCCACAGATCTTACACTGGGAGTCATTTGAACGCTCCCACTTTGCTGTAAAAGTGGCCAGCTTGAGTGTATTGTGTGTGACTGGATATAAAGTGCCCAAGCATAACCAGGACCAATATAGTTTCAAAACCTGCTGACTGTTTAAATTCATAATACAAAAAGCCATTGCTTCGGGCTCTGACAGGCCCATTTCATTCTATTGAAAGTCCCCTCATAGCAGGTCTTTGTACCACTGACTTAGAGCCAGTGGTCAGCTGAGTGGGGCTGGACCAGAAAACTTCCAGATCCAGCAACACTAGTCCTCGGCGAACAAACCTGAGCCAGGGCAAAGAGCCCGAACCAAGTATACCCAGCAGGCTATGAAGAGGCTCTCTATATTTACATAGTTCAGGTACACTCCAAATTCTCACCCAATAGCCCCTTTTCGATGATCTGGACCATCTTGGTATCACCTACACCAACTATGCAGAGGATACTCAGATTCTCCTCCTACTTTCCGGGGATAACGTTAAGGATTTGGTCTTGGTGAATAGAGTGCATCTCATCATCTAGGCATGGATGGCGACCCACGGTCTCTGCCTGAATGATGATAAAACCAAGCTCATCATCCTGGGTACCCAGACCAACCTCAAGAAACTAGGCCAGGAGTACTCATCCTTCATAATCGATGGCAACCCATCAAGGTGGCCAAGGAGGTAAAGACCCTTGGGATTTACCTAGATTCCACTCTCTCCTTCGCCAAACAAGTGAACTCCATGGCCTCTGCCACTGCCTACACTTATAAACTCATTAGAACTGGCAAACCCTTTCTCTCTGATGACAACTGCACTATCCTGGCCACAGCCCTCATACTCGAGGCTAGACGATTGCAATGCCCTGCACATCTGAGCCAATAGATCATTCATCCAGAGGATACAAATCCTCCAAAACAATGCCCTAAGAGCAGCACTTGGTGTGGCTAGAAGATCACATATATCTGCTATTAGGCGCCAAAATAATTGGCTCTAAACTTACAATAAAATCCAGCTAAAAATTCATCCCTTACCTACAAAGCACTGAACAATGCTGCCCCCAGCTACCTTATGGATAAATTCCATAGGAGAACATCCACAAGACCCATGAGACTAACCAACACCAATTGCCTCACCATCCCGAGATGCAAGCTTTCTAAAGTTGGATGATGTAGTTTCCCCGTCAAAGCGGCCCAACTATGGAACTCCTTGCCACACCCTATCAAAGAAGACCAACCCTATCTGAATTTTAGACATAATTACATTAACTAGCTCAAGTCTACGGATCACTAAGACCCGCCCATGTATGACTTACACTCCTGCACCTGTATTATCTATTGTATCCCTATATTGTATATATTCTCCTTGTTGTATTCATTGACTTATCTACTTCCTATATCTGTACTACTCCGCTTGTATTCTGTAACCTTGTATCTAAGCCTTGAATATCCTGTAACTGCTGCGCCCTTATACGCCCCGGTTTGGTGCGCATTATAAATTATTAAACAAACAAACAGTATAATAGTGGTTTATTCAACAATATCTCGGAAATTGGCATAAGATCACATTCCTGTCGCAGACTAGCCATAGGTTCCATTAGAAGGGGTCTCAAGAAAGTATTGTTAAGTACACTAGTGCAGGAGCTGTGCGATTGCCCCACAGCTCTGCCCCATACATAGTTGCCGCCAGTCCCTGTATCTTATATAGCTGTAGGGCCAGAGACACCACCCCACTGCCATGGCTGGAAGAAAAAAAACGGTGGATACTCCGGCTATATTTTTCAAGGGTCACAACTGCTTTAGTTTACTGAGTCAACCAGGAGAGATCATCAGAAAACCTACCTCCCAGGTAGTGATAGGAGCTAACCTGTTCCAAAACACTCCCATCAATTTCGACCTTCAGTTTGTTATTCCTACCTGGTCTCTGACAGAACACCATCACTTTTGTGATCTATGTATTAAGAACCACTGAGTGCTCCTTATATTCCACAACAAAGACCTGCAGATTATGTCTCAACCCCATAGGCGTAGTCCACAGTATCACTGAGTCATCGGCATAAAATAACGCAGGGAACGTATCACTCCCCAGTTTGGGTGGGTCAAAGCAACGGGCAAGCAAATCCTCAATAATTTCATTAATGTATAATTGCAATAGGAGGGGGAGCCAGCACACAGCCCTGGTGGACCCCCTGCTCAACCTCAAAATGCTCAGTCTCCCCTCCCAAACCCCACCTCACTGATGCCTTGGAACTCCTTTGTTCTTCAGAATCGTCCAGCGCATACTGCGAGGAACACAATCAAATGCTGTACGCAGGTCTACGAATATTGCATAGACTTTAATACGCCAGATAGAGACATACTTGGCCAGAATCACACCCAACCTAAAACAATGACCCACAGTGCTAATCCCACGCTGAAACCCTGCCTGGAGGTGATTAATTTGATCACCCTCAGATGCCCAGAGCAAGAGACGCACCTACAAGTCTTTGGCATAGACCTTGCCCATGGAATCCAAAAGTGATAGAGGCCTGTAGTTCACCTGGAACATCTGATCACCCTTCTTAAAAATGGGTAGAATAATTGCCTTGCAGCATGAGTGGGGAACACTCTTGGACCTTGCAAAATAATTGACCACCTGAGTCACTAATGAGGCCCAAATACTGTGAACAAAAGAAAACGAAACTGGGTGTTGCCACACGGTAGCCCTCATATGCACTCCTAGGGGCACGGAAAGTCCCAGGTAAAGTTAAACGGTCAATAATCCTGAGATACCGGTATACCGGGTACACAGGGATATGGACAGCAATATGAATTCAAACGTCTTCCATCAGCTAGAGATTCAATAATTAGATTTTAAAATGTATTTTAAATATATATATATACACAGTTGTGTAGCGTAAACTCTCTTTATAAACATCACTTCATAACAAACAGGTTAGTGGATATTTCGATTTATAAGTCTTCATCGATCAACATATTCAAATGTGACAATCAAATACTTAAACATAAAATAAATTGTCAGTCAAGCAGACTTGGTGCAATCAAAATTTTCAAAAAGAATCCACAAATAAACTTTTCACAGAAAGGAATAAATTAAGTTGAGCTAAGAGAGAATCAAGCAATTTAGCTTAAACAGAATCCCATAGGGATATATCTTGTAGCTGTTTAGCAACTTGTGTTCACAACATCCACACAAAGTTGCATGCAAAAACCTTGCTGATTCTTATAGAAAAAAAAGTCCCAAATAGCACCGTCCGGTCTACGCGTTTCGGATTTCTGAGAAATCCATCCTCAGGGCTAGGGTAGCTAATGTTTCCAGAAGGTCAATATGTTCAAGGTGTAGATACCCAAGAAATTATAGAAAAAACAATTACTAGAAGCCTAGTGTGCTGAATTTAGAGGAGCGCCTAAAATGAAAGTACACCACACTAACCTTCCAAGTCACAACTCACAAGAAAAGCTTGTTGGAAGAATCAGGCCTGTTGGGATGAGAAGGAATCTCATCAGTATCTATTGTCTACATTTCTTAACAGGTAATTAAATCATACCAGGTACCTCATTGGTCGAGAAAGTATTGTACAGCTGTACTCACCGTGCTGTAGTGCAGTTATACATTGCAGCAGGGCGTAGATGCGTAACCGGTAGTATGTATGGGGGCCGAGGACCCTGTAAGTAAGGGGAGAATAAGCTTGTGTCAGCTAAAAAGTTTCCACTAAATTAATGGGACCACACTATTCAAGTGTAGTTTTGCTGGTGAAAATATAGTCGTGCCCATATGGGTGCTATAGCTATCTCAGGCACTGTGTAGAAGTCATAACGCTATTACACAGAATAGTGAAAGTGACCTGTCATTCTACTATGGCCGGCATCCGCCATGTAAGTCAAATAAACATAGCACTTTTAAAACGTGCAGACATAGTTATACTATATTCATTTTTAGCCAGTCATCTTAGAAACCACTTTCAAAAGAGGTCTCTAAAAAGGAAAGCGCCGGCAAGAAACCGCTCCCTGCAATTTAATCAAGCCGTAGCCATGCGTTAAGGAAAAGTGCAAAGCAACGCGGTCTAAAATCAGACTGCGGTAATGGCGACCGTGATGTGGTGCCTTACTTAGGATGCATGTTCAGAATCGAGAATCACTCAGTGTTGCTAAACTAACAATGATTATTTGCAGATTTACCGCAAGCGAAACCGAGCGGATCACAGCTACCAGACGCGAGCACGCGCGGCTGGATCTCAAATGTTAGATTGGTATGCATGACAACTCAGCGCATGCACGCTGGTGCCACAGAGCACCATCTTGGTAGGGTAATCCTTTCCTCGATAAATATAACCTGTGGACTGGCATAAGTACATTGGTGCACGGATGTCAGCATCTAGGCTGCATTCCAATCTAACCCCCATACTGGTCACCAATGGTGATCCTTCTGCGCTCTGACTCGCAAGGCTGAGGGAGCAGAGTACCTCATAAGAACTCGGTGTGCAAGGGAGAAGTGCAGATAAGAATCTTCTCCGGCCCCCATGCCCATGGCCAAGTTTAATTTCTAAAGTGTGTCCACGGCAGGGAGTCCTGTGACCGGGTACCCATGGCATAGAACGCTGGTCAGCCGCAGAAGAACATCAGCTGCTAACCATACGTCACAAGCAGTGTGGGCAGCAACGGTGCACAAGTGATTTGCGTCCCCTCTCAATCCCTGTAATATCAAGGTCTGTCAGGGTCCCGTCTGCCGTCCTAATTAGGTAATAAACCTATGGAGGGAGCACCACTTGGTAACGCTAACACAACTTACACCAAGTTGGCACCATTGGCTCCACTTGGTATCAGGAGTATTGCTTGTTATGCTCTCACCAACCGGTTATGCACATCTAGTTGGAGTGGTCAATATTTCAGCTTTAATCAGGCTGTGGTTCAATACTTCTATAAATGCGAGGCTTGGCATTGGACAGATTTACGGAAGACCAATTGACAGATTGTCCAGCATTTCCCAAGATAGAAATCTCACCAACTTCCTTCAGATCTATCATGCTACCAGCCCCTCCCCATTTACAATTCAAAACACAGCTTAGTGGATAGTGATCACCATCACTGCGCTGAAGAATCTCCAGGCTAACCGAGTACCAGTCCAGCAAGCTAATCAAAACAATCCATCCATCAGCTCCCATGATAATCAGCATAGGTGATTCCAGCAGGCTTATCTGGGGATTTCCTCCCATTACAAGCACGTAGCTGTCATGCACTTGCCACACGTACCAGGTTGCCGGCTCTTGCCCCGCCCCACTCCAGAATGGGGTCGCGTTTGCATCCCGAGCGCTCCTGGGGGGGTCTGGGTTGGTGGCGGTGGAATGCTCCGGTCCTGCCAAGTGCCATGGCAGTTACGGTGGCACCCCGGCCGGCCCATGCAATTGCCGCGGGACGAAGGAGGCAATCACGTGTTTGGGGGCGGGGCCTTCTCCCTTCACTGCCCGCTTCCGCGTCACATGATCCCTCAACCTCCAGTCACCCCCACCAACTAAGACCACGTGTTTCCTTACACGCGTTACCTACGCACACACGTGACTGATACCAGGAAGTAAAAAAGAATACCCGACACGCCACAATACGCTTCTCAGCTGTTTTCCTGCAGTGTGCGGCGTTAGTTCTTCCTTCTGGTATTTTCTTGGATTTTGGACCTTTGCTTATGCTCTTTGGACTTCCGCTTGGATTACCCTTCGGATTTGGCGCCTCTGATACTCTGAACTGCTCTGACCTTGGACTAGGAACTTGGATTACTGTTGGATCTCCCCTTTTGGTTATTGGAACCCTTGGCCATTGAACTTTGATTCCCTCCCCCTGCCTGGAACCCCTCCTGGGCCTGGTCCTATCCCTGTCTCCCTCCCAGCTACCCCCATTCCTCTTGTACTTGTGGTGGCCTCCCATGGCTGTCTGGTGTAAGTAGCCTCTTGGGTACTGTTACATTAGCCTCTTCTCAAATTCTGGACGGAACAGCCAACATCAACTGGTAGGACACTAAGTTTTCCTTGTTGGAGCTTGGTGATAAGGTTGGGTTTTGGTTAACTTTCTGTACCTGTTTTTTCCCCTCACAGTCATCTGGATTCCGGAGATTCCTGTTCCTGCCACCACCTGTGGCCTCAACGACAGGTCAGCGAGTATATTAATATCTCTCTGACTGGTAGTTGGGGACGGAGGTATTCTAGTCTACGTGGATCTCAGTTCTTGACAGTAGCCCAGCCTTGTACATTAGCCTTGCCACTTCGATAGCACCTCGAAGCAGCATAATACCAAATCCAGGATCCTGATCTAACTGAACACGAATGCCCTCACTAACATCTACCAGCAGATAAAACTCTGGATGTCGTCCAATTGGCTTGGTCTAAAGGGCAATACAACAAAGATTCTCATTTTTGGCTCCAAACAGGATTGGGCGAAACTGAGCCCATCCTTTCAGAGTTTTACAATTGGTGATTACATCATCCGGTTCAAACCAAGGTAAAAACTCTGGGCATCCGGTGGAGGCCAGCCTGAACTCCGAGGCACATGTTAACCTACTGAGTCAAAGCTGTAATTCGCATCTCCATCGCTTGAGAAATATTCACCCCTACATCTATCTCTGAAGGGAACAGTGCTACAATAGCTCAAGCTACTATTATCTATAGGCTAGACTACTGTAATGCCCTGGTGATTGGAGCTTCAAGCTCTAGCATAACAAAATGTCAAGTTCAGCAATAAAATCGATACAGTGCGCATTAAAAAAGTCTCTAAGCATGCACACATCTCAGAGCATCGACAAAGTCTTCATTGGCTCCCTATCAAGGAAAGGAACTTGTTCAAGACGGGAACCTTGGTGTACAAGTGTATTTTTGGACAAGCACCTAACTACTTAAGTCTTTTACACAGTACTGCCCCGACCAGAACTCTTGGTTCCGCTAATAAAAAGGCAGATTATCTGAACCCGAGTATGAGCGCACCCAATGGACGGGAAAGATCTTTCCCGGTCAGAGCAGAAATCTTCTGGAACTCCCTTCCCTCTACACTGAGATCGGAGGCAGCCTTTACAGTTTCCAGAAAAACTCTAAACACACCTCTTCGAGTGACTTCCCCCTCTTTTCCCATTCGCTTCATGTTATGTGGGTCCCAGACCGCCTTCTCTGGTTTATGTCTTACTCCAGTCCGGTTCACTATCCTGCCAGGCACTGTCTCGCTTGTACAATTCTGCAATCCTCTGAACATTTGGGTCCCAGGCCCTTATTACTGTTCTGGTTTCTTTGAGGGGTGCTCTCTCACAGAGTATGTCTCTATCTTGTGTCTATACTCGGTCACACTGGGACGAGGATGATGGTTCTGCATTTCCTCTAAACCATGGTCTCTGAGGGTTTCCAGCGCCTTCCCGGTTCCCCCTCTGCGTACCTTCCGTCTTGGTCTGCGAGGGTTCCGGTCCTCTGCAACACTGACAAGCTTTTCTGGCTTCCCCTTCGGCTCTCGCAGTTTGCTCTCTGCGGCTCCGACACGCTGGTTTCTCCCCGCACGTCGGGTCCTGCTTGGACCACTCGGCTAGCTTCCTTCCTGCCACCGGGTGTCTGGTGTCCCAGCCTTCAGGTGAGTTTTGGGTAGCCTCCACCTTTTTAGGACACCGAATTCCTTCTCCAGGCTTCTGTCTGCAACATGTCCTCTGTTCACGTTTCGCATCCCAGCTCGATGCTCATCTGGGGCAGGACTGACGCTGAGGAAAGTCCTTCTTCGGTTTTTATGGTAAGTCGACTCTCATATCACGGATAGCTGGTATGTCCGTGTTGGTTCCACATAGGGCTCTTCACTGCCATGCTCTTCTTTGTGTCAGTACTTGTGAAGACATCTACTTCCAAACTTTCCTCACTCTTACTCATCACAGTATTGTCCATCTGATATTTGCTTCATGCATAGTAGCCCTGTCTAACAGAAGAAAGAACAGACAAGAGGGGGCGGGTGCTTGGGCCCTATCCATACTGTGGGTTGAATAATGTAGGGCAGAATGATAGTTGACATACTGCGCTCTCCCTTGATCTTCTTCCTGGATCCCGCAGAGGGGGTTCCCTCTCATGGGATCCTCCCGCTGAGTACTACCCCCAGGGGGACCATCAGGTAACGGTCTCACCTCCCTTGCCCCACGGGAAGGGTCCCCCTCTGGGGGAGAAGTGACAACACCACGGGATAAGTCACTGGTGGTCGCTGAAAGTGGCTGCAGACCATCAGATTTTTCTTTGTAGTTGTCGACTCTGAATTTATGCTCCAGGGCCCTCACCTTTTATGAAGGAAAACCGTATGGATTCACCAATCATTCAAACCTTCATGCAAGTCTGGGGGATGGCTTGTCCAAAAGGACAGCCAACCTCACAGTTGGAACTGGATCCAGACAGACACACTGCAGGACAAGGGGCAGAGGACTTCGGTCACCTCTACCACTTCCTGTCCTTTCAGGGAGAGATGGCTTTCGAAGTAAGCTCACCAAAGAGTCTGAAAGCCTGCCAAAGACAAAACACATAGCAGGGTTTCCCCCCCCCCACCCAGGTAGGTAGAAGACAGCTCAAGAAAGGACAAGTCATCAAGAGAGGGCGAAAAAAGAAAAGTGCAGCCACCATTTTAGGTCAATGGTGACCCATGTCTCCCTTACCGCAGTTGCAATAGCTGCATGGAAAGTTCACAAAAAGTCAGTAGCAATCATCCACTGCCACCAGCCACTCAGATGAACTTGTCACCAACTAGACAGTTACCTTGCTCTGTGAATTGAATTTAGCTGTTCCCAATTGCTGCATTGTTCAACCTTGCTCAACCTTGCTCTGCCAATTGAATTTAGCTGTTCCCAATTGCTGCATTGTTCCACCTTTCTCTGCCAATTCGGATTAAGCAGTGCCCAGCTACTTATTGTATTAGCTGTGCCCAGTGGCTGTAATGTGTTTGACCCTATATGCTAATTTTGATTGTGCAGTGCCCAGTGGCTGCATAGTGCTACTCTGTCCTGCTGTTCCTGTCTCGTTCTGCCTCTTCCCACTGTGCTCCCACCCACCCCCTTTTTTCTCTCCCCCCTCCCTCCCCCTCTTCCACATCACCTATGGCGCTCTCTGTCTCTCCTATCTTCTCCAACTGTTTCTCCATTGACTATCCTACCCTTCTCACCAGGTCTGGTAGGAAGAAGTTCTAAAAGGATATCCTGGTCTCCAACCCGGGTCTCCCTATTGCCGACACCTACACTAGCGCTTCCTCCAGACAGACCCTCACCAACATCCTCTTTTTCGTTCCTTTGCCAAACCTATGGACTCCCATATGGTCTCTGTGCTCTCTCCTTTCTCCTCCTCTCCCATTAATGGTGACATCTGCTGGGAGGCCCTCCTGGCCCCCTTCCACTAAGGTAATCGTTAATGTCTACCATAATGGCACTGTCTTGGTCCAAGGCCCTCAGGTCAACCTTCTCTTTGATAGACGCTTCCCGCGCATCATCAACTTCCTTCCTTCTCCTGCTGTGCCTTCTCTCTCGTCTCTGGCTTCCTTGCCTCCCACCTTTGCCTCCTCCATGGCTACCTTGCCCTCTCCTCCTTCCTCTTCTGCCCCCACTCGGGCACCTTCTATACCACTGCAGGGCGTACCTCTGATTTGTATACCTCCCGGGAAGTCTTTCAAGGTTGGCAACCATCTCCATATTGCCACTCTCAACTCTCGCTCAGCTGCCAAAAACTCCTCTAACATCTGCCGCCTCCTGGAAGAACTCGACCTTGATGTCCTTGGTCTCACCGACACATGATTCACGACCAGCTCTGTGAAGAGCTTTGACACTCTCCTCCCTGATGGCTACAAGATCCTCTCTGTGCCCAGATCCAACTGTTCTGGTGGGGTGTAGCCTTGATCTTCCCGGAGTGGATTCCTGCCTCTGTGATTCCTATGCAGGCCAACTCCTCCTTCGAATGCCTGGTCTGCAGGCTCTCTCTCTCCCCTGGCCATTCTCTCACCATTGCTACTATCTATCGGCCACCTGGTCAGACTACCTCTTTCCTCTCCGAGTGGGCTGACCTCTCCTCCCCCCCACCTGGCCTAGACCACTCAACTCCTCCTCCTTGGAGACCTCAACATCCACCTGGATGTTTCCGGTCCCTCCTCTGGACTCCGTGACCTCTGCAACTCTTTCCCTCTTTCTCTTTCTATTCTTCCCTCTAGCCCGACTCACACTGCAGGGCATACTCTGGATGTTCTCATCTCCTCAGACCTCTCCCTCTCTAACCCTCTCACCACTCCTCTCTCCTGGAGCAATCACGTTCTCCTTTCCTGCCATCTCTCCCCTCTCTACCCCACAGGACAAGCCAACTCCAGCATTGCCACCTACCTTCTCGGTCATCCGGCCCATGAAGCGTGTGTCAGTTGAGGCTTTCGCTGCCCCTTTGTCTCCACCTCCTCTACCTCTAGCTGACTCATCGTGACACAGCCCTTTCCAAGCTCCACTCTGCCATCTCCGATACTCTCGATGGTCTTGCCCCCTTCATGAGGATCTGCTTGAAGTCCAAAGCCAAGTGCAACTCTTGGTATAACTCTGACCTTGTCACCCTTAAGCGCAAGTGTGGGGTTGCTGGGAGGAAATGGCGGCATCTTGTGCATCCTCTGACAAACTGGCCTGCTGCGTGCTCCAAAGGCAATACCGGCTCTCTGTCCGCACTAAGAAGAGAGCCCACGTCCAGGTTTACGTCTCTGCGTCATCTAACAATTCAGCCTGAACTCTTAAAATATGCAAGGAGCAGGCCAATCCTGCTGCAGTCTATACTTCTCCTGTTCCCTCCCAGACCCTCCGCATGGCCCTGGCTTCTGCTTTCATCTCCAAAACCCAGGACATCCTGTCCACCCTCTCGTCCTCTCCTCCTCTTCCCGCTTCTATCTCTGCTACCTCCGGCCCACTGTAGCCACCTCTCCTCCATCTTTCTCTTGCTTTCCTCTGTTCTCCCCTGACGAGATTTCTAGACAAGTCCAATCACTGAAAGTCTCGTCAAAACAGGTTCTTCCCTGTTCATCCAAAACTATCAAAGACCATATGGACACCCTCGCTCCTGCCCTGGATGACTTCTGCAACCACTCCTTTGCCACTGGAGCCTTTCCTTCCCCCCCTGAAGCACTCTTGTGCACCCTCTTCTCAAGAAACCCACAGCCAACCCCCTCCTGCCCGGCTTACTATCGCCCTATCTCTATTACTCTTTTCCTGGGCACACTCGTGGAAAAGCTGGCCATCTCCCAGCTTAACCGCCACACCGATTCTGTTGGTTGTTTCCATGATCATCAGTCTGGCTTCAGAGGAGCCAGAAGCACAGAAAAAGCTCTCCTGAAGATCGGTGAAGACCTGCTCTCCAACCTTGATCCTAATCTCCCCTCTGTCCTCATCCTTCTCGATCTCTCTTCTCCCTGTTACACGGTCAACCTGGCCATCCTGCTCAATCGCTTCCATGATAACCAGGGTATCACTGATCAGGCCCTGTGGACTGGCTGACCACTTTCCTCTCCAACCGACTATCCCAGGTCCAACTTGGGTACCTCCAACCCCCCCCCCCTCTCCCGATCTCACTCTCTACTTGTGGTGTTCCGCAGGGGTCTAAGCTCTCTCCCTGGCTTTTCAACCAATACTTGAAACCCCTCGCCCAACGCATTGCTGCTCTCTGCTCCAACTTTCAGTGCTATGCAGATGACACTCTGCTCGTTTTCAGGCTCCCCTCTGCCACCTCTTCTCCCTCTCTCATCTCTCATCTCTGACTGTCAGTCTGCAATCCAGGAGTGGTGTGTGTTATATATAGTCCTGTACATTGTCACTGGCCTGGAGTGATTGCCAATAGAATGTGATGTATGATGCAGCCAGGAGAATGTTGAGTGCATCAGGGTATGAATGTTCTGAGTGAGTCAGTTGGGGGCCTGAGCTGGAGTGAGTGGATGGCCGGTGGGTCCTCTCCTTCTTGTGTACTGTATCTACCCATCCCTGTCTATGTCCTATCATCCATACTACTGTATATACATAAGAGTAACTGGAACCGTATATACTATGTCAATAAAGCATACCTGGAACACCATCAGTCTCCACAGCTGGTCTGTGTGTCCCGTGTGACTAATAAGAGACTTTATTACAGTGTGCCGCCAACAACCTCTGCCTTAATGCCAGTAAGACAGATCCTCCTCATCGGCACTCCTGCACCTTCCTTTCTGGTCACTCTTTGGCCAGCCTCCCTTGGCCCTTTTCCTCCTCCCACTTGTGAGGCTAAGAATCTCCGGGTCATCTTCGATTACACGTGTTGCCTTTCTCCACACATCTCTGATGCGTCTAAGAAGTCAAACTTCCAACTTGACCTCCTCAGAGATAGTCTTTCTTTCCTCTCCTTCCCCCAGAGGCTCACTGTCTCTAGAGCTCTGGTTCTCTCTAGATTGGACTACTGCAACAACCTCTTTCTAAATCTGTCTGATACTACTCTCTGCCCTCTGCAACTCATCCAGAACAGGACTGAGAGACTTGTCCTTGGCCTCAAGCCCAGGGATCGTATCTCTCCAGCCCTGGAATCTCTTAATTTGCTCCCAGTGGCGGCATTACGTTCAAAACCCTCTGCACTGTCCACAAGGCATTCTGGGGCCTGGGTCCGCAATACCTACACCTCTCCCTTTGGAAAATACCTTCCTACTCGAGCTCTTTGCACCTCCACCTCCAACTCCCTCAGGGTCAGTCGCTTTTCCAAGCAACGAGTTAGTGGTAGATCTCTTTCTTTGGCTGGGGACTCCCTCTGAACAGCCTCCCTGCCTCTGAAACTTGAGGAGAACCATCTTTGGTTCCAGAAGCACCTCAAGACCTTCCTCTTTGGTTCTGCCTCCTCTCTTCCTCTCCCCATGCTGATCTGTCGGTTTCTGCACTGGACACCTGGCTACCCTCTGAATTCGGGTCCAGATCTCTGCCCACCCAGCTGCATACCCGCACCGCCTCCTGGCAAACCTTGCACTTGTGTCCTTATCGGTAACCCTACAGTCAACTTACCTGCACTTATTAGACACCTGTTGCCTGTGCTTAATTCTTGCACTTTCCACCTAACTGGTCGCACTACCTGCTGTTTATGATCACATATTCAGCACTTCCCACTCCCCTCTCCCGTGCACTTGCGCATTCTCAATGTCACTGGGCCTAGTAAGATCATTGTCTTGTCCTCCCTTGTACTCCTCCCCTGCCTCGTCGCGCCTTGAAACACTTGTGTATGGGCACGCTATAAATAAAATATATCATACAGGAGAAGTGGGAAAAGGGATACATTGTGTCCACTCGGAACTCCACAGAGGCAGGGTGTGCCGATTCCACAAAATAAAGTCAGGTAGGGTAAAATAGTATCCCCCTGTCCTTGGTAACATTTGTTATCACAATGAAAAGAAAAAGGGCAGCTCAAGGAAAGTGCTGTATGCTGCAATAATAAATTGCAGATGCCTTAAAAGTTGGAGGAAAGCATGACTCCAAAAAGATACAATAAAAAGAGGTGAAAAAGGTTCCCAAAGGTAGAGGTAAAGAATGAGTGAGTGTGGAAGAAGGTTCCCACTCAGTCAGGAGAACTGGTAAACATCCAACAGTCCAGCAAAAAGTGCTGGGTGGCTCACAAGTGGGGAGAATTGTACACAAAAATTCTACCCAACAGCATTATAGGGCTGCATCAATCCGGCCAATAGTCTATTTTGGGGTCTCGTCAACCGACAACCACTGCGCTACAAACTGTAATTGTGCCGCCAGGCAGTAGGCTTCAGAGTTCAGGTGATGTATTCTCGCCCCCCCCCCAGTGTTACGGTTCCTGGAGGGTGGAAAATGCCAAACAATTGCTGCCTTTCACCAATAAAATATCCCTAATTGCAGCATCCAACATTTTTGTACTTCTAGGTATTTCGCACAGCATATTAGCAAAGTAGTATAGAAACCTGGAGATGACCACCATCTTAGTCAATGCATCCCTGCCCATTAGAGGCAGCAGCAATTTTTTCCAAAAAGGAGCAGATCTTTCGATACCATCAACTGCTTTCAAAGTGTTGTCGCTGTACGTTAGATGGATTTCTAAAATCTGGCCTGGTGGACAGATTTCAGGAGGCCATCTTAGTTATAGTGAACAGGGGACCTCAGAGGTTAGTCAAACCCAATCAAGGTAAGCATGGAGAGTGGTTGAGGCTTATAGTCTCAGCAGTGAGTGAGTGTTCACAAGGGTCCACACAGTGAAGAACACATTAATTCCACTTAGACAGGCAAGTACAAAAATACTCTATTATAGGCCCAAAACACACTAGAAAAACGAATCAAGCAGGTAATATCACACAACATTCAGTTATCAAAACATATTTACAGACACCTTAGGTTTGTAGAACTGCATACAATTCACTAAAGCACACACAGGGAAGGTACGTTATGATGCAGTAAGGAAATCCAGTTCACAAGAATAGTATCCTAACTTTATAAGTCCAATCATTGAATGGGGCCTTGTGCCCAGAGTCACAAAAATTATTTTCAGGGGAGGGGACAAAAGGTAGGAAAGGTTCTGGTGGTGGTGAAAAATGTTCCAAAGACCTCAAGAATATTACAGGTACATAAGATCCTTTTTCTATGTTTTAGAGCAGCTTTTAGAATAAACATTTTAATAAACGAAGGAATGGAATAAACAGGTTTATTCCAAAATGTATTATAGGGGAGAGTTCTAGATCATTACTTGAACAGTTTAATTTTTGCTGAGTTTTTTGCTGATGTTTTCTATTGGGAGTTGGAGGGATCCCCCCAACCCCTTCCATTCCCAGCTACTTACAACCTATTTCCCGCACCCCGACCCCTTGTATCCCTTTAATCCCCCCACATGTTGCAGATTTTATTTCACTGAAAAAAATAAAGAAAAATCAGTGTCAAAATACTCTGCGGGGAAAAATACTGGCGATGAATAGGGGAGACAGGGGTGGCTGTAACTATTGAGATTACTCATCACCCAGACTCCGATTTTCCCAAGTGACTAGGCAGGTCGACTGGAAATTGCTGGAGGTAGGTTTTCCCGCCACTGGATCCAGTAGAAGATGCCCAGGAGCTGAGGGTGCAAGGAAGATTCCTGTCGGCTCCAGGAGCTGAGTGCAACCCTTTCTGATAAAGAAATGCAGCAGGCACTGATGCAAGCCTCTTCAGGACACTTGACCAGATGGAAGAAAATTGGTTCCAGGGAAAGTCATCGCACACAGTGACAGCAGACATCTCTCCAGTTGTGGTTGAAGAAGTCCTTCCCATGCAGGATCCCTTGATGCTGGGAAGCTGAAACTTGGCAGAAAGGAGACTATTGGCACGATCTGGCGCCCAACGAAGTTCCAGGCAAAAACGCAGAACAGCGATGCTTCTGGCACGGTAGCCGGATTCAGAGCTGGCCAGTCTACCAGGGGGGGTCCAGGGACGACTGCAGAAGTGCAAGAAGGTGTCCAGACTGGTTAGTCCCATCAGTCCAAGGGTCGAAGCACCACAAAGGGTCTTCTCAGATAGTCCAGCAGGGCTTCACTGGGCCAATAGCAGGAATGGTCACCAGGCCTCTTCAGGAGTCATCCACAGGTCTTCAGTCGGCTGCATGGCTACACAGGATACTTGGCTGTAACGCTGATCTGCTGGAATGGCGCAGAAGTCCTCTTCTTAGCCGAAAATCTGGCTCATGGCAAAAACCAGCCCACCAATGGTAAGGATCTGCACCATCCTTCGAAAATAGCCCCAGGCAATATTAGGGATTTCCTGACCCAAGGCGGCCAAGAAACAATATGGCCAAAGAACAAGTGAAAAACCGTGTTCCATGGGCATTTTAGGGCACTAGCCACATTTAGTGGTCAGACGTGAATGTGCAAACTAATAAGTACGCAAACTAATAAGTACTGCAAAAATGGCAAAAATGTAACTCCTGCCACCAGCTTGTCTTTAGGCACATATAAAAGTAACCAGAAATGCCCAGTGTAAAAGACTAGGGTTAGACAAAAGTATCCCCATGCACTGCATCGTAAGATTTGTGCACTGTTAAAGAAGTTAACAAAAACAGGTAAAAAGTAAAAGACAAAAACGGAAACAATTTCCCATTACTTACAGTATGAAAGACTGATCTATTTCCCCATGACAAAATGAGCAAAAGGTCAGGGAAGTGAAGCACGTCGTCAGGACATGTTCAAAAACAAAAGCAACATGTTTGGGGTCCATAGAATATGGAGCGAAAGTTGACTAAAAGAGAAATCGTTCCCAACGAGTTTCAAAGACGTTCCTCTTTATCCTGATGCCAAGGTATGTAAACTTATCACGCTCTCAGGGTAGCGGTAAACTAGGTCATTCGGTGGAGGAAAGCAAGGCCATCAAAGCCAACAGGAAAACCCAAGATTCTATGTCAAGACCCAGAGGCTTGCATTATGATTTTCTCTTTTACTTTACAACTCGAGCAGCAAATGTACAATAAAGTTTCAACCAAGAAAACCAAACACAAGAACTACAATTTCCTGGAAACTGTCAGTCTGTTTATAGTTGAAACTTGACTTCTGCTGAAGCAACCCTACGTGACACTGTCCACCAATCAGCAAGAGTATGTCCATATAAACCTAGCATCCTCCTCAGCACTTCCTCTTTCTTTGCATGCTCGAGCAGCATATAAGTACCTTCCCTTTACTGCATACATATATGGTTTGTGAGAAGTATTCGAATGTGATTTGTTTTCATACTGTTACAGCATAGTGCACAGAGCACAAATAAGACATGCAGCGCAATGCAGCGTTTAGTCCCGAAAGGGACGCGGGCTTAGTGAGCCAGCAAAGCATAGCTGAAGCCACGCATGTCCACCATAGGAAGTGGAGCGGAGGTCAGTTGGATCTGCATTATGCAGTTTCGGGCGCCAATATGCACTTCCGTTGGCTTGAAGGGGCTTAGTTTTCGGAACGTTTTGATCTCATTCATAGGTACAGTAGTATTCAGCCTGCTGGTACCATCAGCATTCAACTCAATATTAGAGCACGCCACCTGCTGGGGCTCCCAGGTCAGCACACCTGCCCTACACCACACAGCAGCCGTTAAGCTACATACGAACAGGTCCAGGTCTCAGGAAAACCTGAGAGAAGTTATAAAGAAGGCAGGTGTTAGGGGAGTTTTCCTAAATTCCCACTTGGAGGCAAGACTTTAGTAAGCTATCCCAGTGGTTTGTAGATCCCCAACTCTTGGTATCAGTCCGTACTACTCAGAGACCTTAGTAGAGTGGCGGAGCAGTCAGGCTTATCTTAAGAGGATGATGTGAGCTGTAGTTAAGTACTCTGAACCTAGCTAGTAATGCAAATCAAAGAAACACTTACACATACATTTATATTAAAATATAGATTACATTTACACAAGAATCACTGTTAAATACTTAGCACAATAAACCAACACACACGTGTATACTTTACAATACTTTCAAAAAGGCCAATTCTTAGTTGGTAGTTGTGGAACACGTACAATTATTACAGGAGTTTGACAGGTCTACCGTACTTCGGTAATAACGCGCACCAACAAAGTACTACGGTAATTGCATTTAGTCAGATGGCGACGTTTAGGTAGGAAAACAGTTAGTGTTATCCTAGCAGAGCTTCAGGTTCTAGAGGCAGTTTCCCTGTACAGAAAGTCTTTAAAGTCCAAAACACAACCCTAGCTACAAGGCAGTTTGCAGAGGCTTAAAGTCAAATGTTCCTGTGGATACTTTCTAGTCTCTAGGAAGGACGATGCAAAAAGACTTAACCAATGTTGGAGACCCTGTCAGCTTGAGTCGGAGATAAGAGGGGGTTGTCCTGGGTACCTCTACGCACTCTCCAATGCTCTGGAGCGACTTTCTGGAAGCAATACCCTTTTCCCCACAGTACCTTAGGTTTGACGAAAATGTTTGTGCTGGATGCCCCGTGATATTGCAGTTCTGGACCCGACCTCCAGATTCCTTGGTCTGATGACGAAAGGCAGGACAATGGACGGGATCGCTCAGCAGCAGTCTCGAGGGAGGACGTCTGGCACAGCTTTCATCAACTACTTTGGTCACTCTGCGGTTTTGACACCTTTTCTGACGCACCAAGAAAGGACGTGCTTTGCAAGGCCAATATTCTTCGCTTCCTGCAGCCCCACACTCTGATGAGGGGCTCTGGGAGAGTTAGATCGGAGCTCTGGAGTGTCCTTGAGGGCTCAGCAAAGATTTGGACGGATTCTGCCCTTCCACGATGCTGCACTTTGTTTATTAATTTGATAATACACACCAAAACCCTTAGGTAACTGGGCACATCAGTACAAGTAGTCTTAGAGCTTAGGTACAGTGCATATTGCATATACATACATATACATACATCTACATACATACTTTCACGTGCATAAAAAAGCATCCCGGCAAGATATAGTACTAGCACCAATGGTTGCAACATGGTGGCGGCAGGTAATTACAAGTTAGTTGACGCCTAGATGGATGCAATAGGTACGATATTTGTGTCTGGAGAAGCTTAGGCAGATGCGAGAGGTGCGGTGGTCATGCAAGGGAGAGTCACGAGAGGGTAAGGAGGATCCAATTAGGAGTCATTAATACAAAGCCATTTGAGTACATTATATCTGAATTTAGGGTAGGTTGTTCCAGTCCAAGGTCAGGAGGGAGTATGTTCCAAGATTGCGCAGCTTTGACTGGGAAGCTGGTTCCTCCAGCCGTGGAACGTTTGAATCTAGGGATCTCGAGCATGGATGTATTGGCAGATCTCGTGGGGCAGGAGGTTGTTTTCCTAGTGATTTTTTCCAAGAGGTAGGTGGTGCTAGGTTGTTCAGTTTCTCTCACGTCCAAATGCCTGTTTTGATGAATATTCTGTCCTTTATTTTTAGTCAATGTGCCTTTATTCTGAATTTGGTGATGTGCTCTCTGTGGGGGATATTCAACGCTGCTCTCAGGGCATTGTTTTGCAGTGTTTGTAGTTTATCGGTGACATACTTGTTGGCTCCCGAGTACAGGGCGTTACAGTAGTCTAATCTGGACATTATGAGAGCATTGGCCAGGGAAATGCAGCTGGTGCTGGAGAGGTACGGTCTAGCGGTTCGGATGAGTTTGCAAGTGTAGGCAGTTGAGGAAGCAAGGGAGTTGACTTGCTTCTTTAGGGTGAGAGAGGAATCCAAGTAGAATCCTAGGGTTTTGACCAAGGGCATCACCTTGATAATAATGTCATCAATGTTGAAGGATTCGTAGTTTGGGCTTCGTTTTTTGAGGTTGGAATCAGAGCCAAGCATCAGTATCTCAGCTTTGTCGTCATCCATGCCTGAATAGGGTATATATCTTGTTCACCAAGGCCGAGTCCAATTCGAAGTTGCCCGAAAGGGGTATGAGGATCTGGGTGTCAGCAGCATAGTTAGTGTAGGTGACGCCCAGTCTATCCAACTTGTCGAAGAGCGGTTTGGTGAAGATGTTGTACATGGTGGGTGAGTCACAGGATCCTTGAGGGACTCCACAGGATATTTGGATGGGATCGGCAGAGGCTGTTGGGGAGAAGACTCTCATAGTGCAGTTAGCTGGAAAGGACTGGACCCATGCTCTGGCCTCCCCTGAGAAGTTGACTGCAAGCCTAAGATGGTTGCAAAGGACTGCATGATCCACCAGATCGAAGGCTGCCGACAAGTCCAATAGAAGTAGCAAAGCTGTTTTCCCGTTATCCTTCAGCTCCTTGATTTGAGTCTTGAGGTCTACCAAGGCTGTTTCAGTGCCATGGAGACGGCGGAAGCCAGATTGTCGTGGGCCTAGTAGATGGTTAGTTTCTAGATAATCCTGGATTTGTAAGTAAGCTACTCTGTCAATAATTTTAAGTAGGAAAGGCACGGTGGTGATGGGTCTGTAATTAGTTGGTATGGTAGGGTCAAGGGTTTGTTTTTTGAGCAGGGGGAGGACCCAGGATTCTTTCAGGTTGGTGGACACAGTGTTTGATTTAATCGAAGAGTTTATCAGCTTGGAAATAAAGGGGACTAGGTCCGTGGCTGCATCCTTTATTATTTGCGCTGAGCAGCTGTCGCCTTTGCAGTTAGACGGTTTGAGGGAAAGTATGATTTTTTCTGTGTCGATAATGGAGATGATCTTGAAACTGAAGGGTGGAATAGTTCTAGTTTCTGTCTTTTGTGGAGGTTATTGATCAAAGAGGGGCAGTTAGGCCTTTTTGTTGGCTATTTTGAGTTGGAGTGAGGATATTGTATTCGCTAGGGCTTTTTGTATGTTGGTACACCATGTCTTACCCTTGGGTGCATTATCTATCATTTGGATTGGAGACTCCATTTCCCGTAGGATGGAGAAGAGCTCCTTAGTGTTAGATTTGGCTATTGCAATTCTGTCATTGAATATATTCTTTTTAGTGTTGATTATTTCTTTTTTGTAGCGTTTAGATAGTTCAGTTAGGGATCTGCGCCAGATCACTAGGAGCTTTCTTTTTTGTAGTCTTAGCTCTTTTAGTTGGGTTGTGAACCAGGTATTCAGATGCGATTCCTGCTTGCCTTTGCGGAGTTTGACTGGTGCAATTGTATCCAGTGCCTTGGTCATGGCGTTGTTGAAGGTATTAACTAATGTGTCGGGATCGGCATCACTTTCCAGCCCGTTGATGGTAGGGAGGAGGAGGGGGGGGGTTTGTTTTTCCGCCGAGATATCCTTGTTACTTCGGGTCGGTGCTAGGCTGATGGTTTTGGGGCCGAGGAAGTCAAGTGTGGCGGAAAATCTGATAAGGAGGTGATCCGTCCAGAGTTGTGGGACAATATCAGTGGTGGTGATATTGCAGTTTAGGTTGGATACCCAGTCGAGGGTCCTTCCTTTGATGTGGGTAGGAGAGAGGACTTTTTGAGTTGGAATTGGGCAGGTCTCCTGGTATTGGGGTTCTGCAGCTCCGGAAAATCACAGGACCTCGGGAGATGGCTCAAAGCAAAGTTTGTCATGGGACTAGTTGTTACCACTAGTCAAAGGGAAGGAGGAGTCCTCTTCGGAGTTCCACCATCGCACAGGAAACGGGTTCAGGACAGCAGTGGTCGCTTCAAGGTGTTGCAAAGGGTCTGCAGGCATCTCTGGTCATCTTCTTCTTTGGTAACTTTAGCTTCCAGTGGTTGACTTGCTTTTCACTCCAGGACCTGCACTTTTATACAGTACCAGCACTTACTCCTCTGTATTCTTCCTCAACAGTTTACAGAAAGAGGCGTTTGGCTGTCCAATCAGGACATCCAGAACCCCAGTGCTAGCTGGTCCGATTCAGGCAATATGGCAGACAAAGGACCGCGGGTGGGGGGGGTGGGGGATGTAGGTGGAAAACTCATCCCTCAATTCCTGCCTGCCCAGATACTGGAGCCTAGGTGGGGACACCCAATTGCACCCGTCAAAGGTAAAAAACACACACAGGCCTCCCCCTCCCAGAAAGGTAGAAGAAGGGCTGACAAAGAACAACCATGCTAGTAATGGCGAAAAAAGAAGGGAGGCCCCAAGTAAGTTCTTGTGCACTACCGAGGCTATGGGAATAGCCTGCGGTAGAAAAATCACACAATAGTTGGTAGAACACATCCACTGCCACCAGCAATAACTAGGGGATTGGCTATGTGACTAAAAAGTCACAGGAGCAGAAAGAAGGGGATACTAGGTATCTCTTTGGCTCTCCACATGAGGTGGTGTGTACCAATCTCTCAGACTATAAAATGTTAGGAGAGATACTAAGTATATCTCTATGCATAAGAACTGTAGTTACTCTAGGATAAAAAACATCTCAAAGAAGGGTACTAATGGTCCCCAGTAAAACTGCCCATAAGGAGCCGTGTGCTGCAATAGTACAATACAGATGCCTTTAAGAGTTATGGATGAAAATAGACTCCATAGGACAGGTAAAAAACAAATAGAGTTCCAAAAGACAGAGCCATAGGAATGAATAAGTGGAAAAAGGCTCCACTTATTCAGGAGTAAAGAGTGCAAAAAGTGCTCAAGGTCTCACTAGGAGAGGGGGTGAACCATAAAAATGATAAATCTCCCTAACAGCAGGAAGCCTCTGCTAATTACACAGTATTGTTGTGAACCCCGATCTAATGGGAAGAGGCATGGAAGTCCAGAGCAGGGTCCTCCATATTTTGAGAGCAGTACTGGCAGGGCTGGGCCAAATTTCAAATAAATTAGACTTGATGACTGGATCTCTTTCGATCAGGGACCTAGAACGTTCAGGCCCCACAAAGAGAGAAGTCAGTATAAGGGAGAAGATGGCGGCAACAGGCAAGACGCGCGTAAGACCAGGAAATCCCTGCACACTAGCAAGCATGCCCGTTCTAAGAGTCGTGATCTCTGTCCAGGAGTTGCGCATGTTGTGGGGACGTTACCCTCCAGCCCAGAGGGAAACAGGGCGAGGATGTCAAGGTTATCAGACTTGTTACAAAATTCCTCGGAACCAGAACTGCCTTTATCCTGAACCCATTCCTCTTCACCTGATTCTTCTGTAGATGTCTCGTGTCTTCGCCCCTTTCTCCTTGATGTTTTCCTTTTAGTGAAGATAAATGGCCTTCTACGGTTAGAAGCCACCCTGTCCCCCTGATAGAACAGGGATGCAAGGGGCCCCCTTCCGGAAGAAGCCGCAAAGAGAGGAAAATGCGGGCGCTTAAAAAAACCTCTCTTAAGTGTTTGAGTCTTATTGCAGAGTAGCCAATTTCCAGACAAGGGCGGATTCAAGGCAAGTTGTTGATTCCAGAGGAAAAGTGGCTCCAGGTAAGTGATGGAACTCGTGATCGCTACGGATCACGTGCGAGCAGAGCTGGATGCGGCGGAAGAAGAACACGCAAGACCGGGATTCCAGTTAGAAAACGAAACCCCGGATCTAAGGCTGTACGGCAACAGACGCTAGGAGAAAAGCAGACGGAAGGAAAAGAAAGAGAAAGAAGGAGGATAAAGGTAAGCAGAGGAAGACCCGAGGATAGGTCAGAGTACAGGGAAAGCGAGCAAGAGGGGGAGGGGCCGAGGAGCCGAAAACAAGGGGCAAGAGTAGAAGGAGAAAACTGAGTCAATGGAAGGAAGCAACGGCAGAAATACAGGATACAGATACTTCCAGCCACGGACTGAAAAGGCAAGAAAAAATAAGGCAAGGAAGGAACAAACGGCACCGGACTGGGACCGGTAAAGCAGCAAACGAAAGGTACGCTGAGAGCAAGCGCAGAGCGGTAAAAGGAACGTTCATGCAAAAAGTTGCAACGCGTCGAACTAAACAAGGTGGTGTGATTAAATACGGAAACAAGGAAGCGGGTAGGAAAAAGACTAGAGCGGAGCAACAGGAAGTAGGAAATCAAAGTGGAACAAATCAATGGCGGTGAAGTTGCCATTGGTTTCCTATATGCCAGGGAAACCTTCTAGCAAACGGCATGACAGAGGAGTATAGCGAGACGCCTGGCTACACCAGTGACTAGTAGTCAATGCTTACATTAAGCTCCTCCACTTCCTCACCCACCAGAGGGGAGCCCAGCAAGGAACGCAGAAAGAACAGGAGCCACGCGTAGGTATCTGATGATGGATTTGACCTGGATTTGCTGGTGTACCCGAGGTCCTCCGAGGTGGCCTACTTGAGCAAGCGCCTGCAGACACTACTGTGCAAGGACGACCGTTCTGCCTGATAAAGTGGCTGAAACTCCGGAAATTGACTTGCGAATGTTGCTTTATATGGCCAAATACTTGCAGGACATTCATAAAAGGCATCGACAGGTTTTGGCACACCTGTCAGGACAAGCTCCTGAATGTCGTAGGCCCACTTGCGAAGATCTTATAGATGGCAGGGGAGACAGGCAAATGCAGGCGTGGTGGGCCCAGCGGGCCGTCTGCTTGGTCGGAAAAGCAAACTGCGCCATTCTAGTGGAACAGTTGAGGTCCATCTTGGTGGAAATTGACCTAAAATTGGGGGAACTGGCCTCATCTGAAGTGGCAGCAGCAAAAGGGTTCGTGTTTGGGGATGCCTTCACCAAGGACATGTCCGAATTTGTGCACACATTTGTCGCCCTGGATAAGGTGCAGGCTTCGCTTAAGAGGGTCTTCGGCCGAAATGTTTTTGGGAAGGCTGGCAGAGGTTGAAGCCCACGCACAGCTTTACCAGCAATAGGCGGCAGGCTAGCTAAGCACCTCGAAAGGTGGCAGGAGAATACCGGGGAAGCATGGGTGTCCGAGAAAATGCAAGGCTTCCGTTTTTAATTCTGGCAAGAGTCCAGCTAGGAAGGTCTGCCCAGACCGGTTTACCTGTCAGAACAGGACCAGGTGCTCATGGAAAAATAGGTAGCAGAGTTTTTGAAGAAAAAGGCAATAAGATAGGCCGATCAGGAACATCTAGCTTCATGAGCAACCTCTTGCTGGTAAAAAGGAAGTAGAAAGTCAGGCCGGTCATCAACCTCAGGGACAAGACAAGGAAATGCCTTTCTTGTCTATCGGCATTTCAAAATGGAAGGCATTCAACTCAAGAGTCATACTACAGGAGGGAAACTGGCTGGCTCGCATAGATCTGCAAAACGCCTACTTAGCGGTACCCATCCACAAGCCTCATCAGTGGTTCCTCCAGTTCCTCCTGAATTGGGAGATATCCAAGATCAATCCTGTACAGAAGATGTAGTTTCTGGGTGTAGCCATAGACTCAGTGGAGGGGACCCTGAGCTTGCTGTTGCAGGTGGTCAACAACATCAGGAAAGATCAGGACAGAGAAATGCTTTCCTCCAGGTTTTATGGCATTTGTCCGACTTTTACAGTACACAGCACTTTCTGTGCAGTGTTGCAGCGAGCCCCTTCAGCTTCCCTTTCTATTTTCTGTTATTTCCCTTGTGGGAACACATTCCCAAGGGCAAGGGGATATTTAGTGTCCTTCCTATCTTTTATATTGTGAGGTCAGCACACCCCACCTTATGTGGAGTGCTGAGGGGTTACATGGTATTCTCTTTCTCAATGCTCCTGTAACTATTTGGTTACAGTGACAAGCTTATCTGAATGGCCGGCGGCAGTTCTTTTATCCTACCTACTTTTGTCCAATTATTGTGCAATTGTAGTGCACAGGAGGGTCACCATTGACCCAACATGGTGATAGTATTCTTTTTCTGCCAATTCAAGATGGCGTGTCCCTTCTACAAAATAGGTTATGGGTGGAAGGTTTGGAATTAATCATAACCACTGACATCGCTCTGGGCAAACTTCCAGACCAACGTTCTTCAGCCTGCCAAGCCATTATGCAAATCAGGTTTGGTCACACCCCAAACTGCTGGGTCACATTCCTTCTGCACGAGACCACAAGCATCCCCAAACATGTTTCGGCCACATTGGGCGCCATCAGTGAGGCATAGCTTGTGTCTCTGGGCCCAACAGGCACGCAACCCACGTCTGGGCATACCCGTCAGAGCAGTGCTAGTTGTTCAGATTATTCAAAACCTTCCACCCATCACTTTTTGGTTTCAGTTTGGTCCTTCTGCTGTGGTGCAGGGTGGGGAAGGTCCTGGTTTGACTTTTGTCTTGGGCGGAACCCCTTTGTGAAGCCCACCAAGGTGCCAGTTTGTCTGTGAGGACAGGAAACAGGGGAGTACTCTGAAACTCTGCTGTTCTTTGTCTTCGGCTGTGTCTGTCTGGAACCAGTTCCAACTAGGAGGATGGCGCCCTAAAAAGGACAGCCACCACCCAGAGTTGGAATGGTGGATGGATACTGATTGGCTGGGTTCCTGCATAAGAGGCAATGATCCTGAGGCTGAAGACAAGCTGACCCTTGGACCAAAAGAATTGATGAGGAAGAAGAGGAGAGATGTCTGCAGCCGATTCCAGATGACCAGAGAGGTCTGTGTAAACGCTGCTGTCCGACCTGTTCTTCCAGGCATCAGGAGAACGCCGAAGAGGAAGACTCTCCCCTTTGGATTGGTCACACCAATCATTCTTAAGACATTCTGCATTTCAAGCTATCCCCGTACGAGCTGAGACCTTCATGGGTTGCAAACCGCCTTGGGACCTGTGGCCACTGTGCAGTGCATCGTCTTCTGAGGATTAAATCCTCCCGAAACTGGTGGACTCCGTCTGGACCTACAGAGACAAGATTTCACTCCTTAAAGTACCTTCACCAGAGTGCTGGACTGAGAAAGCGAGATGAAACAATGGGGCAGTAATTGTTCTTCACTGGTGCCCAAATCACAGAACCCTTAAGTAACCTTAATTGCCAGACTTCTGCAATTGCTACTAGGCTTAATTGCCCAACTGCTACATTTGCAAGCCTCTTTAGCCCACTCACTCGTCTCAGTATCTCTAGGATTCTGGGACTCATAGTCCATTTTAACAAAGTTAGGTTTTTCGAATGTTTTATTATTTTTAAGGGTAGATCGTATTCCCCTTAAGCTTTTAAGAGAGGGGCTATGAGAATCAGCTATCATAGAGGAAGATTTAGTGAAGACATTTACATTCTCCTTTACATAATACCGTGGGGATTGAAAAAGATATTTAGTTTGTGAAACCAAAAAGGATCTTTCTTTTGGTATAGTTTTCTCTGATTTTATAACCTTAGGGTTCACAATCCTAGATCTTATATGAGGTTTAGAGACATTAAAATGGCAACAAGCCATTACCTCTTTAGGTACATTGGGAAGAATCTTCCTGTCAGTGGAGGAATACCACGTCTCATCCCACGGACTCTCCTCAACACCCTGGGTCCTGTCTCCTCCCAGGTGATCCTCCCGCAGTACACCACCTCCAGGATTGGGATCAGGAAGAGTCTGCCTTCCCCTGGCCACCAGGGAGGAGACTTTAAGCAGGGTTTCAGCGAGGGATCCATTCTACTAATATATAGGCATATGATCTTGCAAGAAGACGCATGACTGGCCTGGGAGAAGGTCTCAGCATTTACTAAACTCATTCACGCAGGAGATTGGCCACTAAACATTCCCAACGATGCCTCTATACTGCTCTTTAATTTAAAAAAGCTTCCCTATAGTTAACCTCCTTCAAGCAGCACTGGGATGTTGTGTTAATGCTTCCACTCAAAATGTAGGCCCATTTCAAATTTGAGCAACATGATGCTTTAATTTGGATTTGAAACATAACGAGGTCATAAAAACATTCTCTGTAATAGGTATTCACCAGCTCTCAACTTACCCCAAGTGACGATCAGGTGTCATATTATAATCACCCTGCCAAAAAAAGAAGACAAATAAAATTATGTATTTTATGTGGGGAAAAAGCCAAAACAACTATGTAGTATTGTGATTGCACGTAATAAATAACCAATTGTAATCATTCATAAGAAAGAGGCAGAGCGGGAGAGAGAAAAACAGGGCACTCAAGATTTCTAAATTCTATGGCAAGACCTCAAGGCGAGTATTATGCATCACTTCCTTTAATCATTCAAACTAGTGTATGCCCTGTCTCAAGCTTCTCCTCTTTCAACAGATAAGTACTGGCTTTCACTGTTCATTTAAATATTGTGCTTCGATTGCGGATTTCTTGAGCTGATAATGCATTTTGCCTTCAAGTTTGCTGTTGGGTGCACTGCGCACTTGCTTCACCCCCGCTGAATGCCCGCTGCTTCGGGCAATGCCTGCTTTCCATAGAGAAAGTGGGCACATCATCGGTTGTCAGGTGTGCCAAAAGTTCCATCATTTGTGCTTGGGTTGCCTAGTGTGGGCATGCAGCTCCAGGGCCTCGGTTTCACAGCTGTATGCCGGTTCAGTACAACACAGCAACCCCCAATGAAGCTCTGGCAATGTTGCACGAAATTCTCTTTGGGCAGTGCCACCCCCTATTCAGTGCAAGTTAGCAGCACAGGGAGGGTGTTTGGAAGATGAGAGGCAAAGCACAAGCAAAGCTCTGTCCCTGTCTCACCTTTTCCTCACAAACTGGATCCACAATTATCCCAATACCAGTGCAGGACTATTATTTCCCAAAAAGTAAAAAAATGTAACACTCCTTACATGCTCTCCTTGGGCAGTGTTCCTTCTATATGCTCCTTTTCCCATTTGCTAAGGGTCCCAGTATCTTACTGATAAGGTCTGTCTTAAAGCATGCGTTCTTCACCATGTCCCCAGTAGGAGCGGTGTCCTTATGTAGAGGAGGAATGCAAGTTGTTTGAGGAAGTTTAATTTGTACTGGAATGGTTTATACACAATTGTAGTTAATTTAAATATAGATATTCCAATGGTTAAAGGAACTCCTATCCAGATTCGATCTTACTCAGATGATTCAGCTCCGATTGTATGGACTCAGTGGGCTGTTCAGAAATTGATTTCTGGTTTTGCAGTGTTTATGTCGAAGGTCGATTTAAAGGTTAATACAAAGAATCTGCCCATGTTATTTGTCCACAGATCCCCTTATCACTTTGCTATTTTTAAAAACGGGTCTAGATCCAATTCCACTTGTTAACAGATGTAGCCATTTGGGGTTTAAAACTTTACTTAGTCTGAATGAAAAGTATATTGAAAAGACTGCTTTAAAAATGTCACAAGCTCTAGGTGGCATTTCCTGTTTTTTGTACCCATTTTAAATCCCAACCCATTAACGTGGTTTTAAAAAGTATACACTGCCAAAATCAACTCCTCTATTATTTACAGACCAGAGATATTTGCTTACTGTAATGTAAAACAGGTTCTGGAGAGCATAATATCTTTTAAATGAGTGGGGCTTCCATTATCGGCTCCTACTTATGCCACACACAGTGGTGGGTATATGCTTTTTGGAGGATTATATGAAAACATGACCAATTTAACTTTTTCTAAAACATGAAGGCTATACTGTCACTGTCACAGGTTAGTCTAGAAGACATATGGCAGCATCCCAATCGATTGTATATTCCCTGGGTGAAGAACGTATGCCTGCACTTGGCCAATGTGCATTTGTTAAATATGTGGGGGTGGGGCCTTTCCTTTTTAAACAAGGATTGCCTCCAGCACTACATTAACTATTTACAGCCGACCTTTGCATTGCATAGAGAGTCTAGGGAATTGGAACTTATCTCTGAATTTGCAATTAAAGGGATAGGGCAAATCCTATCTAAGCAATCGTTATTTGATCATTAAGCTTAGATTTAATCTTCTGCCTTAAATACAGTGACGCAAAAGTAGCATAATCATTTCATGGGGAGTCATGTTTGTCTGTTTTGTCTAACTCTCTAGGAAACTAATCTCCATTTGATATTTTTTTGCACTGCATATAAAGATATTCATCACCAAACTATTGTTGTTATAATAATGAAGAAGTTACTTCTTACCCGGTAACGTTCTTTCGATGGGATGTTCCTCCGACGTATTCCTTATCTTGATAGATTTACTTCCAGCTTGCTGGCCTCGGAAACATTTTTTCAGTAGAGGGCACTGTGCGTCGACGTACCTCGAGTTGGTGTCCCTCGACAGCCTCTGTATCGGCGCTGACGTCATCATGCGAATAAATAGACTCGCGCAGCGTCCGTTGCTCAGTTCCGTTTTGAAGCTTAAGAGTGGCTGTGCATGAATTGGTTATTGACCTTGAAGGAGCGAAAGCTGCAACCACAAGGGGAGTTTTACTGATGGGATGGATGGGAGGGGCGATAAGGAATACGTCGGAGGAACATCCCATCGAAAGAACGTTACCAGGTAAGAAGTAACTTGTTCTTCGAAGGGATTCTGTCCTCCGACGTATTCCTTATCTTGATGGACTCCCATAGCAGTGGTGTGTAAACAGAGGTGGGAGTAAAATTGTCATATTTCCCTTTAAGAGTGAACAGATTGTAACACAGCTTTGCCAAATCTAGTCTCTTGGCTAGAGGAGGAATCCAGATTGTAGAATTTCGTAAAGGTATGTGCGGACGACCATGTGGCAGCCGCACATATGTCTCGAATCGGTACCCCTCTTTGGAGGGCCGAAGAGGCTGCGATACCCCTGGTTGAATGAGCCCAAAGATTTTGAGGGGGCTCTTTCCCTGCCAGTTTGTAACATTCTAGAATGGCTAAAATAATCCATATGGAAATGGTCTGTTTTGTGATTGGCAATCCTAATTTGTGCCCTGTGTAACCTATGAACAGTTGGTCTGCTTGCCTAATCCTAGCAAGTCTGCTGATATAAAAACATCAAGGCTCGCCTTGGATCCAGCCTATGTAGCCTCTCTTCCTCTTTCCCTGGATGGGGAGGAGGATAGAATGAGGGTAAGGTTATCTTCTGAGTGATGTGGAATTCAGAAACCACCGTTGGGAGGAAATTAGGCTTCACTTGCAGGACAACTTTGTCTTTGTGAAAAATTGTATGAGGGGGGTTTACAAGATAGGGCTTGTAATTCGCTCACCCTCCTGGCAGATGTCAAAGCCACTAATAAGAAAGTTTTAAGGGTGAGAAATCTTAATGAACAAGAGTGGAGTTGTTCAAAAGGAGTACCCATCAGGAAATTTAAGACTAAATTTAAGTCCCATTAGGGAACTTTGGACGGTCTCGGGGGATAAACATTAGTTAACTCCTTCAGAAATTGTATTACTAATGGTAATTTGAAATATGATGGCTCCTCTGCAGTGCGCTTGAAGATCAATAGTGCTGCGAGGTAGCCCTTGATCGTACCAACTTGAAGACCTGAATTCGCCAAATAGAGTAAAAAGGATAACACCATTGGTGTACCACATGAAAAGGGTTCAATATTCTTTTCTCTACACCAGCTGCAGAATGTGTTCAAACGGCAGTGGTATAAAGTCTTTGTTGCTGGCCTTCTGGCTGAAAGCAACACCTCCATGACGTCATCTGGGAGGTCCTAATCCTTGTAGCTCAACCTTTCAGAAACCAATAGTGAAGGTTGAGGGTTCTGATGTCTGGATGGAGAACCTGACCTCCTTTCTGTGAGAGAAGATCCTCCCTGTGTGGAAGACGAATCGGAGGGCAGATGGACATGTCCAGAAGGTCCGGGTACCACGTTCTCCTGGCCCAGTCTGGGGAAATTAGGATCATAGTCTTCCGGAATCTTCTCAACCTCCTGATCATCTGAGGAATGACAGGGGCTGGAGGAAACGCATACAGAAATGGAAACTCTCAGTCCACTACGAACGGGTTCCTTCTTGAATTGGCCAAAACCAGAGCTGCATCGCCTCTCTGCACAGTGACAGTGATCCTACGCCTCCTCTTTTGTTGAGGTAGTGCATGGCCACTGTATTGTCTGTCATTATTAGGACATTTTTCCCTTGTACAGATGGCAGAAAAGCATTCAGCGCTAGTCTTATAGCTCTCAACTCCAACAGGTTGATATGTAGTCTGGACTCCGATGGAGATCAACGACCGATGATGGTCAAGTCGTTGGCATGGGCTCCCCACCCCGTGAGTGAGGCATCCGTGACTACTGTTATCTCCGGCCATGGTTGCCAAAACAGATCTCCTTTCAAAATGTTCTCCCGACAGGCCCACCACTGAAGGTCTCGAGCCACTTTGTCCAGAACCTGAAGGAGATCTGTCATTTTTCCTGAGAATTGCAACCACTGAGTTCTTAGTGCCCACTGGAGAGATCCCATTCTCAGGCGAGCCTCTGGCACAAGGAAGATGCAGGATGCCATGAGGCCTAGCAACCTCAAAAAGTCGAAGGCTGGGAGACGTTGGGCATTTTGAAACTTGGTTACCATCTGCAGAATATCTTGAGCCCTCCCCTCTGGTGGCGAAGCTTTCCCCAGGGAAGTGTCCAGGACCGTTCCGATAAACTGGAGTCTCTGTGATGGTATCCTCTGTGACTTCTTTAAATTGAGGGAGAAGCCCAGTTTGTGAAGGAAGTGGCAGACATAATCTAGTTGGATCTGAGCTTGTTCAGAAGATATTGCTCTGATCAACCAATCATCTAGGTAGGGATAGACGTGGATCCCGTCCCTCCTTAGACTTGCAGCCACTACCGACATTAGCTTGGTGAAGACCCTCGGGCGGAGGTCAGCCCAAATGGCAGAACTCGAAATTGATAGTGAGAGTTGCCAATTGCGAACCTCGGGTATTTCCTGTGTTTGCGATGGATTGGCACATGGAAAGAAGCATCCTGAAGGTCTAGGGATACCAGCCAGTCCTGAGGCTGGAGGGCCTGAAGGATATGAGAGAGAGTTACCATCTTGAACTTGTCCTTCCTGAGGAATTTGTTCAATTCAAGTCCAAGATGGGTCTCAGTCCTCCATCCTTCTTCGGTATCAAAAGGTAGAGGGAATACCAACCCTTGTTCCTCTCCGCTACAGGTACCGGTTCTATGGTACCTTTCTCCAGCAGGTCTAGAATCTCCTGCAAAAGGAGCGGATCTGGAAACTTCAAAGAGTTGTTCCCCAGTGGATGACTCTGAGGGGTGCGTAGAAAAGACAGGTAGTAACCTTGGGCAACTGTCTCCAATGCCCAAGCATCTGACGTAATAGCCTGCCATTCCGTCAGATGTTGAGTTAACCGGCCCCCTACTGGTGTCTTGTGAGGAGAGTCCTCAGAGTGGTTAGAGGCGGCTGATGCAGATGCCAAGGGTAAAGAGGCACCTTCTGCTGCTGTGGCTTTTGTACTTACATCCACCTCGGGTGAATTTCTTTTGGCCTCTTTGAGCCGGTTGTCCTCTGCCTTTTCCGAATGCGGAATAAAAACGAAAGGACCTATCTCTCCAAGAGGTTCCTGAGGGGCGATAGGGAGTTTGACGGATTGCAGCGCCAAGGGATTTTGCTCCTGCCTTGGATGTTTGTAACTTCTCTAGGCTGTCATCAGCCTTCTTACCAAATAAAGAAGAGCCGTTAAAGGGCATATTCAAAAGTCTGCCTGTACATCTGGAGCAAAACCAGACTTTCGCAACCACGCAAATCTGATACTGTCAGCAGAATCAATGCCAGTTTGAAGGGATTCGCACATTGCGTCTTTACCATCTTTAATGATGTTCAGAAAAGCTTCCCTTTCTTCTCCTTCCGGCAGGCAGTCAGCCGCTGATGAAGCACACTCCCAAAGTGTATGGCAGAATCTTGCGAGTGTACAAGTAGCATTAATGGATTCAAGTGCCATGCTACATGCAGAAAAGACCTTTTTTGACATACCGTCAAATCTCTCATCATCCCTGTCTTGTGGAACAGTAGGGTATGCAGATCTACTGTTCGATGAAGCTGCTGCTTGAACAACCAGACTCTCTGGAGTTGGATGTTTGGACAAATATTCAGGGTCAGAAGCAGATACCCTATTTTGGCAGATAGTTATTTGTTAACTGCCGGGATAAACTCAGGAGTTTCCCAGTTGGTCGATATTTTCCTCAGTAATGCAGTATGAAATGGAACCACAGGATCTTCCTGTGCGCCTTTAATTAAGATGTCTGTAAAATCATCTTGTTGAAACGCAGGTGAAGGTGTAGACCAACCCATTAATTCTATTATTCTGGCCATTAAAGTTCTATAAGTGGTCTCAACATGTTCCCCTGGGTCTGGTTTGGCAAATTCTACTTCTGGGGAAGTATCTAACCCACGTGCATCATCCAAGGACTCTTGAAGGTCCTTCAACCTATTTTCTTCAGAGATAAATTCCTCTGGTACAGGTGTTGTAGTTCTCTGCAACCCGAAAGGTCTTTCCTGATCAGAATCCTCACGTTCTTCATAAATAAAGGACAAGGCTCTGAAATAATCTGACATTGGAAAAGGCTTAAAACCCATTTCTAAAGCAGAAGGGGCCAAGCTTGTAGTAACCGGTTGAGAAAACGTCGACATTGTCGACGCGGAAGTCAAAGGCTTCGAAGAAACCGAAAAAGGTGTCGAAAATGTATGAAGCGACCTCGAAGAACTCGAGAGGATCGGAATCCTACTCTGAGTCTTCGAGGTTATCAACGACATTCTGGAGGTCATGGTGGAAGCCCTCGGTATGAATACTGACTGCGAAGTAGTGACAGCCGTAGGTTTCTCCTTTATCTGCATCGACGTCGAGGACGGCGTCGGTTCGACCAATCTATGCGTCGATGGGCCCTTCGATAATGGCATTGATGACGCAGATTTATGAGTCGAAGGGGCCTTCGATGAAGGTGTTGATGATGCAGTCTTACTGCCTTTGCTCGAGGGTTTGTGACGCTCTCGAGCAGTTTCTTTCGCCGGGTGCAACGACTCACAGCGTTTTGATTTTTCTGGGTCTTTCACCCAGGGTATCACCTTTAGCCATCTCCGAGGGGGTCGAGGCCGCTTCTCGAAGACGCTAAGCATCTTTTTACAGAATTCCTCCCACTTAGCTGGAGAGCTGTGTTTTGTGGGGCAGGTGACCCTTTCCTGGGAAAGAGAAGACGACGAAGAAAAGGGAGATCTTCAATGCCTCTTTTTCGAATGTTTGGATCTAGAAGAGTGATGGGAACTGCTTCGAGACCTCGAATGAGAATGTTTCCTGTGACGGCAAGGAGACTAATGTCTCGACTCTGTCGAGGAAACATTCGAAGGAGTAGAAGTTTCAAGAGTCTTACCTCTTTCGAGCTTCCCCTTACGCTCCTTCAAGGCTTTCGCCGTCATGGACATGCAGTCCTCGTATTCTGAACAATGGCGCTACGATCCCATGCATCCACAAACAGATCCTGTGAGGATCCGTCAATGACATTTTCTTTCCACAATCTCAATACTTTTTGAAGCCGGGCCGTGGGGTCGACGGTTCAGATGAGGAAGCCATCGAAAAGAGTAAGATATACTCAAGGAATAAGTAGAATCTACTTGAATAACGAACTGAGCAACACGATTCCGAGGCCCACGAAGCGCAGAAAAACGGAACTGAGCAATGGACGCTGCGCGAGTCTATTTATACGCATGATGACCTCAGCGCCGATACGGAGGCTGTCGAGGGACACCAACTCGTCGGACGTCGATGAGCAGCTCCCTCTACTGTAAAAAAAAATTCTGAGGCCAGCAAGCTGGAAGTAAAGCTATCAAGATAAGGAATACGTTGGAGGACATAATCCCTTCGAATTATGGATTTGTAGCATGCAAATTGGCATATTTTTATTTAGGGATGGTTAATTCTATATCTGCTGTATGGGTGTTGCACAACTTTCTAATGAGGGCATTTATGAGAACATTTATTACCATATTATGTTTCATAGAAATACAAGTATTTTGTATCTCAAAGGAACTCTTCCAAAATAAAGATTTACTAACTAAAGAAGATGCATCCTCTGGGAGACCATGCCATGTCCCTACAAATGTGTCAGTCCAAGACAGCACTTTGGCTTAAAGTTTCAAGAGAGTTCTGGGTAAATTGGTGGACTGGGCTGTGCACACATCCACTTCAGAAGGCATTAGGCTACATGAAAGCAGAGTGTAATTTCAGGTTTACCATGCCCAGCTCCTTCCCATGACAAGTCTTCCTCCGGAAGGGCCGCTCAGCAACCAATCACTGTTATTAGATAAACTTCAAGTGGCCTACGGGGAACAGAATTGCTGGCTCCCTTCATACAGAGATCAATTCTGAAGTTTGTTTCAGTGGTTAAGAGAGACCGGAAGATAGGTCTTGGCAGCTCCTAGAAGTCCTGTCAGGAACAATGACTGGATCTCACGGGTTTGCTTTCCCAAATAATGGATAGCTCAAAACCGATGATGTATACTGATGAGCCCATTGATCTAATGATATTAGCAGGCTGGGTGAAGAGGGAAGTTTGCCTCTTCGGCAATGTATACTATGCCATCTCGAGTGAATGTCGGCTCCAAACTGAGAACATGTGTCTTCTGAAGTGGGCCAGAGGGCACAGGTCTGCTGTTTGCGACCCTCTTTGCAAAAGAGCCAAGGACATTTGTAAACACCTACACAGCCTAAATCATCAGAGTGTTTCCCTCAAGTGCGTATGGGTGAGACTGTTGGGGTAGGGACCCCTCAGCGAACTGCTCACACTATATTGTGGATAGTTCCAAGGAGACCAATATGTAATGTCCTACTAGGACTTTCGCCAACAAGATACCTTCTTTCCACCCAGAAGTTGGGTCGGCCTCTGCTGATGATGGTGGAACACCAGGCAGCCAGTCATTACCACAGGTCAGGGTATTATTAGATCCAGGTACTGGGAGGTTGAATATCACTGTTTATTCCTAACTGTGTCAGATCATGATGCATGGGTATTATACATTGTGTCAGGGTTTCAGCTGGACCTACTGGAGTCCTCTTCACAATGTGTGCTCTTCCCCCTCTCCCTCAACCACATCTACTTCAGGAGGAGTGTTCTCTAATGGACAGGGAAATTCAGATGCTGGTTGTGAAAGGGGCAAGAATACAGCCACCCCGTCTTAGTGCAAAGGAAGGGTAAAGTAATCCCTGTGATCAGTTTGTGAGAATTCAACAACTTGGTGGGGTACAGCAATTTTAAAAGGGATGGTATTCATTTGCTCCAACAACTTGCTGAGAGAGGAATGGTTGGTCCATCCAAAGATGTGTATATACCAATCCCAATCTACAACAGACAAAGGAAGATCCTGCATTTCAAGGTGAGACTTCTAAGCGCTATAACTCAAACAAAGTAGAGTATCTGAGGCAGAGTTTCAAAATTACAAGGTAAGATTTATTTTGCACATATCATACATTTGAGCAGACTTCAGGTTCATCCACGACCAGTATTTCATGGAGAGTGGAGAAGAAGTGCCTAAATAGTACACAGCTTCTTCTTTTATACAGAAAATGAAGCCTCCATCAGCATAGGTCATTTGTTAATTGTTTACAAGAGATAACAACACAAATATGTTCAGACTACATACATGAAAATGCCCTAATCCCCAGAAGGCAGAACAAATCACATTTTCAACCGTCATTATAGTTATTGCGAGTTTCCACTTTACTTATGGCTTTAATGACAAACTCTTTCCGCCAGTTCACGGACGGGGACTTATGTTTGAGGCCTTAAATATAGAATCCCCTTGCCCTATATTCCAACAATGAACACCCTATTTGTAGAACCTTAAAGACACCTTTTGTGTGTTTAACAAAGTGGAATAGCTGACCACTAGGACTCAATGTGTAACTAACCTCTGCTTGGTGCAGTCAGCATTTGGACAGCATTTAAAGAAGAGAATAGAGCCATACGGGAACAGCTTTACTTACTTCGCAGAATAGATGGACCTATCCTTAATTTTATTTAACCTAGGTTTATCGGTGAAGGCCAGGTGACTGATACATGACCTGTCCATGGACGCATCCCTTTCTTAGAAAAACGGACAGGAAGCCACAAAACACATTCAGATTTTGTTTCTAGTCAATGACTGACAAATTTGATTCCATTTTGAATATTACTGAAAGAACTGGATTTTGATCACAAAAAGGGAATACGCTTAGGGCTAAGAAAGATGCATATTATTCTGATATTCTAACAAAGGGGTTAAGTGTGATTTGGGAATTCACATGCTTGCACTTGGTCCGCCCGAGGTGCTTCACAAAACTGATGAAGACAGTGAGAGCAAGTCCGAGAGCCAAAGGAGTGTGGATGATCAAATACCTAGATGACCCGATTCTCATGTCCCAAGATGCAAGGTTCTTGGCAAGCTAGCGAAGGTGGCTGTTAGGGAAAATTCTCAAAAATGTGCCAATTCACTCCACCTTAGAGACCCCCACCAACTTTGCTGGATTTTGAGGACTTGATTTGTTTTACCTGGAGAGTGTGTGACCCTTTTTCCCACACTGATGTATTTTGAAATGTGTTTTACCCTTGTGTTTTCATTTGGTTATGGAGTTTTAGACAACTCCATAGGCATCATCTTTTTCATGTGTGTCACACAGCACCCTCAGTGCAGTGACACACCGAAGCCTTACAGAATCTCCCAAGGTTTAAATACCTTTGCTGGGATAAACTACAGTTTCCCAGAGAAAGTAAAGTTAAATTGACTTCACTAATCTTTTTAAATTCCTAGACCCAGCACACCCTGTCTTACAACAGAGTGCTGGAGGGGTTACCTAGTATCCCCTATGTCTAGATAGTCATGTATCAGTCAAATGCTACCCTTTCCTATTAGAATGGCTGGTGACAGTGGTTTTACAACAAACTACCATGATTTTTCCCGACCGCAAACTATTCGTAGCTCGGGTAGCTAAGAATCGCGGGAGCCATGTTTTTCAAGATGGCTTTCTGAGCCCCCTTTGTTTAAACAGGTCCCGGTCTTCTTTATTCACCATTTCTTCTTGGAAAGGTCCTTCTAGAGTTTGTCTCTGGGCGCCAAACCAGGTTTGGTCCCTTTGTTCCATCGCCTTTGGTGGGCTTCAGGACTGAAGACCGCATCTGGCGCCGGAGTGTCTGGGGTGAGCAGGAAGGGAGGGTGGTGCCCGTAACTCCCTGTGCTTAGTCTCCTAGGAGACCCAAATGCACTCTGGCGTGATTGGCTGGCTGACTGTCCGGCAAGGACAGTCACCCTGCTGGGTGAGTGGCAGCTAGGCTGGAATGAATGGGAGGAAACTGGATAAAAGGCAAGTCTTTATGCTTGGAAGGCAGAGTCAACAACTGGAATGAAAGAACTGAAGACGAGCTTAAAGAGGTGAAGCCCTGCTACAGATCCGAATCGCCGAGTTCATCTCGACAGCGAAGCCCTGCAAGGACGACTTCTCCCTTTGAGTTGGTGGGACCAATCAACTCGACACCAAGCCACCTGGACACCGTCTCGGAGTTGGTTGTATTTTCCCCAGAGTGCTGCAGGAAACCGAATAACCAGGGAGAAGGATACCAGCTTGTGTGCTTGAATACAGCTACCAGGAATCGAAGAATTGCCATTTTGACAGCTTTCTGACCAGTCCCTGTGCAGTGCAGGAGTCCCCCGACATCCTCCCTCTTGTCCCCACGACTGAGGCCCAGGAACAGCGAGATCTGCAGGAACTGCCAGGAACAGGCGTCGACATCTGCATCTTTTTCTTCGTTGTAAGGTACTTTGAAACGAGGCAGAAGGTACTATGAAACGAGACAGAATACTTCCCTCTCGCAGTGAAAGTGCGGATAACTTTCACAACTAGCAGGCCTAATCAGCTTGTGACCCCACAAATAATTCTTCTTGTTACAAACTACTTCTAAGAACTACTACAGAGACTTTAACGGTTGATTACCAGAACCGCTTTTACCTATCCAAGACTTTTAGCCCATTGACTTTGGCCGAACCCATTGAATTGAATTGACTCTTCTGGTGAACTCAAAGTATCTGCCCTGTTTTAAAGTATTGTAATGCTTTCAATGTTCTGAACATATTCCCTTTTGCTACTCCTTCAAAGTATTCTAAATGCCATTTTGCTCCTACTTCAAAGTAGTTTGAAGGTCTCAGAACCTTACTGAGTATAGTATTGAAGTGTATTTGTGTATGATCTTTAACTGCCTCCTTCTACTGAATGTTTTACAACCGACTGTTGAATAAATTAATAAGTATTTAACCAAGAAACCTTGAGTAAGAGTATATTTGAACACTTGTGATTGTAGACCTCTGTGTAACACCATTACTGCTCACATTCCCTCTTGAGATAAGCCTGGCTGCTCAGGTCCGCTACCAAACACTGCGTAGTACAGACTTACACCAAAGGTTGGTTCTGCTTGCACCTGTGGACACAGTTGTGTGGAGTGGTCCCAAAGGGTACTGCAAACAAACTCTGCCTAACAGTGGCAATTTCCCCATTAGAAAGCTTGGGCTTCCTCATGAATTGGCAGAGGCGCTGAGAGATTTTATTTCTGAACACAATCTATCAGTAGTGTGGAGGTTGGATCATCCTTTCGAGAGACTGCAGCTTTTACTCCAATGCACGTGATACCTACTCAAAGATTGATCCATTACTGACTGCCAGGCTCGTAACAACCAACTATCTGCAAGTAGCATTAAAGGTATTCATATTTCAGATCATGCTTCGATTGAAGTAGACATCTCCCTGCGGTTTAGTATTCAACACAGTACCTTTTTGGAAACTGAACACCTCCATACTTAAAAGGTGTTGGAAAAGATTGCACGTGAAGCACCGTTTTTCATAGATGCAAACCTAACTGGAGAGGTGGAAACAAGGACTGTGTGGGAAGCCTTTAGAGTTGGCATGAGAGGGCTTTTAATTGGTTTGTCTACTAAGAAAGGCAGGGAGAAGGACGCAGCTATCAGGAAATTGGAGATGGGGATTAAGGATTTACAGAATTCGGTTTGGACATCGCAATTAGTTTTTATGGGTTGCATGAAAGTACGATTGTGATTTGTGAATTTCTAATTTTAGACAATACAAGTATTTCTAAATATAATGGTCGTTGAATTCTGCCTAAAGTAAATATTGTGTGAAGTGTGCTGGTGATACTTTACCTGTTTTACACAACGCATTCGGTATTGCAGCAGAACCTCGTTACGGAAGCAGTACTGGATGGTTCTGTAGCTGAGAACTTCATTTCCCAAGAATCCTCGTGTTGCGCACCTGTTTAGCATCGTTAGGGCACGACACAGGCTATAACTGGTCCGCATCAGTGCAAAGCGCTGACGTGAAGCCTGTTTTAGCCTGTTTATGCATGAGTCGGCAGGAAACACTGCTGGTTGTGACCACCCATTATTACGGAAAACTGCATTCCAGGTGACAATTTTCATATTGTGAAGATAGGACTGAAGTTCATTATGAATTGTTTAATGTATAGTGCCACTGCTTTGAAACAATTAGATAATGATTGTGGTAACATTACCCTTCGAGCACTTAATAAAATTAGACTCACAAATTAATAAGTCTTCAATAGGACCTTCCTTAGAGGTTGTGGTATCTTCAGAGAGCTATAAAGCAGCCTTGGTAAATGCCAGATCAGCGGGGGCACATACCACAGAAATAGCTGAGCTCATTCATTCCCATGACCTGTATATATTACTGATCACTGAAACTTGGTTTTCAGATGCCTCCCCAAGCTTATTCCATGATTTAGTCCCACATGACTACCTAATTAAACACATTAAGAGAACAGTGAAAAAGGTGGGGGTATAGCAGTCATTCACAAAGCTGTATTACCCATTTCACACTTACATGTTCTGGACTGGGGGATGACACGCAAGTGGGAAAAATGATTCTTCAGGTTTCCCCTAAAATCACCATTCACCTAGTGTTGGCCTATAGACCTCCTGGCCCTTGTAGAACATCACTGCAGAATCTTGATGTATTCCTCACTAGCGAGGGGAGCAAATATAAGACTTTGCTCCTAGCTGGTGACTGGAATATCTGGCTAGATGACCAGACAAAACTAGACTCAAAAGATGTATGGGATTTAATGAATATACATGATCTCTTTCCACTAGGAATACAACCTTCACATATTAAAGGTCACTGTCTAGATCTTATAATAGCAAGTGGCGAAAGTTACTATGGATGATATTGTTCCAGTGCACTGGTCTGATCATTTCGTAAAGATTTTCTCAATCAACTACTCTGTGCAAATTAAAACTAATATCAAGGATAAAGTGGCCATACAATCTCAAAGGGTTAAGGACTTGGACAGAATTGCTGGCAGCAAAATCTTGGGGTCCCTTGCCTCCAATGATACTGTACTTCCTTGTAATGAATTTTTTACAGCTGGAGAACTAATTTGGGTATTTGTGATAAAATACGCCCAATAAAAAACTTAAGTCCAAAAAAATTCTCTCAACCCTGGATTTCTCAAAACCTGCAGTTTGCGGAAATTAGTTTGGACTAATCAGACTTGGCAAAGGAAGCCAACTTTAGAAAATGAAATCCAAGCTAAAAACATTCTTCGGGATTATAAAAGAGCTATCTTTTTGGCAAAAAAGGATTTTCTGGGGGAGAAATTGAAAACTGCCCAAAATCAATCAAGAGAATTATTCTCTATCATATCTAATTTTTGCAATCCCAACTGTAAGGCAGCAGTATTAGATGAGTCTGTAGTGCAGGCTTATCTTTTCAATTCCTTCTTCGTGGATAAGATTGAACGGATCAGGGCCGTTATTGAACAGGAAATGTCTAATAATCTACCTATGCTTTGTCTAATCCACATCGAGGCAATTTGGACGACTCACAGAATCAGATACTACTTCCTATGGTTGAGTCTGACCCAGTTAATGAAGACGATATCTTCAAACTTATTGGGTCTCTTAAACCTACCATGGAGTCCCTTTCCACCCGCCGGCCTACGCAGCAAAGAGAACGGCGCTGGAACTTACCCCTTTTATTAAAACATTTGTCAATAAATCATTGACAAGTGGGATTGCCCCAGAAAATGTGAAGCTCTCCATTGTCTCACCTTTGCTGAAAAAGCCATCATTAGATGTGGAGATACTTCAGAATTATCGCCCGATGCAGGTTTAGCTTGGCCAGCTAAAATACTTGAAAAGGTTGTTACCAATCAGTTGCAGGAATTTGTTGAACGCAAGTTGTTGTTAGATCAATTTCAATCCGGTTTCCGGCCAAATGTACGGAACAGAGACTGCACTCCTGGCTGTTCAGGATGAACTGTTAAAGGCTGCGGACCAAGGGGAGGTTTCACTACTGGTAATGTTGGACCTGTCCGCAGCCTTTGACACAGTAAATCATGACATTCTTTTGGGACGGTTGCAGGAATTTGGAAGAGTCTCTGTTTCGGCATTGGGCTGGTTTAGGTCTTTTTTTTTTAAATCAACTTTATTTAACTTTAAACCATAAACAACATCAAAACATATTAGTGAGAATCAGAAAAGTAACAAGTCAACAGAACATTTCCTTTGTTAAATAACAACCATCAGTCAATAGTAATCCTAAAACAGCACAAACACTGACGCACAAAAAATAAAAACACAGCACATCAACCCTCCCAGCCCCCAATCCTCTTATTCCACCAAATCCAATAGTTCTATACCTTACTCAAACAATTCATTAAAGGAATTTCAATTTTCACAATATTCAGCCTCTCTATGAAGTCGAGATGCTCGAGACTTTTCATACCTTGAAAGTGTGCGCATATCCACCATCCAAATATATGTATGTGGCTTCTTGCGTGACTTAGTTTAGGTCTTTTCTAACTGACCGTCAACAGAGAGTGAGGCTGGGGGAGTTCCTGTTGGATCTCATTAAATTCAATTGTGGAGTCCTGCAGGGGTCCGCCCCGTCTCCTCTGCTGTTCAATTTATACATCCGACCTCAAGCGTTACGGGTTGAATTTTCACTCGTATGCGGATGATACACAGATCTTCATCCGAGTTACCAATTTTGAGGAAGCACTTAATCGACTAGGCCAATGGCTGGAAGAAATAAGTGGGTGGATGTCAAAAAACTATTTACAGCTTAATGCTTCAAAGACTGAGTTAATCTTGTTTGGGCCAAAGCATTTGTTGAATATCACAAAGAAACTGCCTATTCCCCTGCTTTTGGGCAAAAGCCTAAAATTTGCATCCAAGGTAAAAATTCTGGGCTGCATCTGGCAGGATAACCTTGGGTTTGAGGCCCAAGTCGGAGCCAAGATTAAACCTGTGCACTTTGTTCTGAGATTGCTGCGTAGAGTGCTCCCTTATATACCCACGGAAGATCAGGCAGCTGTGGTAGGAGCTCTTACCAGCACCCACCTAGACTATTGTAATAGTCAACTCTTGGGTATCCCAGCTAAGCAACTCCAGCGACTTCAGAGTGCACAGAACGCAGCAATCAGATTGATATTTAAGTTGAAGAAAACTGCTCATGTATCTCCATTTCGTCGTGAGCTACACTGGCTCTCTATTGAGGACCATATCAGGTTCAAGACAGCCTGTATTGTCTTTAAGTGTGTTAATGGTATTGCTCCTTTGTATCTGAGAGAGTTAATTCAGCCATATCACCCTTTAAGACAGTTACACTCTAGTGATAGTCACTTCTTCGCCGTCCCTCAGGGAGCCTACAAATCACGGGGCGATAGAAGATTCACTGTCTTTCGCCCAGGGCTGTGGAATTCTATGCCACTTGAATTAAGGACTATGAGCTTGTTTCTTGGGTTTCGCCGACCATTAAAGACCTTTCTGTTCAGATAGACAACTCTCCTTATGTTGAGGATTTAATGTTGGTTACATCGACTATCTGATTTCTGTCATCTGCGCCATTATACAGTTTATTTTGTTAAGTGCGCGTTATAAATTCACAAAATCAAAATCAAATGAAGACAAGAGGACAGTCCTGCGACAGGTTAACTATGAATTAAATACAAATTGTTTCTGAGAGAGCTGAATATACTTTATTTCGCACTCGATTTACCTAATAAAAGGGAGAAGAGAAATGTGACAAATTATTAGCACATCACCTTCGCCTGTTAGAAAAGGATGGAGTAATCTCTGATCAAGCAGGACTCCGGTGCACTACCTTTTGATCCAAAGGGCATCAATGAGTATTACCGTATGTTCTACAAAAAGCTCTATGTATCACATACCCATGGAAGAGAGTTGCTTGGGGTGTGCAATTTCAATACAGGGTTTGAGCTTACCTGCATTGTCTACCCAGGGAAGGTTGAACTTGGATATGGAGCTATCTGGGAAGGAGCAAAAAAAAAAATCTGCTTGCAGCTTGAACACAGGGAAATGCCCAGGACCTGATAGATTGCCAATGGAGTTTTATAGGATTATAGTGGGCTCTGTGTATAAGCTTATGGGGTATTTGTACAAGACCTCGAAAGAACTTGGGATCCAACCTGATTCGACACACAATGCGATCATTTCTGAGGTTCTGAAGGATTGGGATCCCACCTCACCAGAAGTTGTCGACCCATTAGCCTAATTAACCAAAATAACAAAATGTTGTCAAAAACACTGGCGTGACGGTTGGAGACCACCTTACCTAGACTGGTGCACCAAAATCAGTCTGGATTTGTGAAAGGAAGGTATGCAGCCACAAATTGTGGGAAATGGCTTCAAACGATTGGTTTAGCAAATGCATTGGAACAGGGTGCAACGGTCTTGTCTCTAGACGCTGAAAAAGCCTTTGATGGGATCGAGTTGGGTTATATATTTGAAGTAGTACTGAAAAAGATGTCTTTTGGAGATTATTCCTTAGGATGGATCAAATTGTATGCAGAACTTATGGCTGGCTGTATCAACAAACAGCCTCTGTTCAAAAGCCTTTGGCTTGGAGAAGGGCAGGAGTGCCCCTTGTCACCCTTGCTATTCGTATTGGAAACAGAACCATTGGCTTCGGCAATCAGAGGGAATGATAGAATTGTTGGAGTCACCTACTAGAGTATGCCAAAAGTTGTGGTCGTACAGAAATTATTTGCTGTTAGTCCCAAGAGATTTGGAAGGTTCTTTACCAGCGCTGATGGAACTGATTGATAGTTTTAACCACTTATCATGCTACAAGATTAACTGCACTAAATCCAATGTAATGCCGGTGTCCAAGATCTGTATGCAGGCTGATTTGACTGGTTCTGGCTTCTGTTGTTGCCCACATTGTATTAAATATTTGGGCATATGGGTGACTCATTCATTAAACAGTACTATGGTGGAGAATAAGAAGATAGTGGTATCGAACCGGAGGGCGGATCTGGAGAGATGGAAAATGCTCAACTCGTCTTTGTGGGGAAAAGTCAAGGCCTTAAAAATGAATAGCGTGCCAAAGATAAACTATGTATTAAGTAGGATTCCCTTATTTCCTGCAAAACCAGATCTGGGTGATATCGATAGCTCATACAAGGTTTCGGGTGGGATGGGTGTGCCAGATTTTTGCACATATCAGGTGTATGTCGCCAGACATATCGTGCTATTCCTGAAGACTGTTCGGGGTGAGTGGGCCTCTGAGGAGGCCAGCATGAATGGACCCCTTTTACCAAAGGCAATCCGGTCTACAAAATCGTCACTTGGACTCTTCAATTTGGTATAACTGCTGTTAAAGAGGGGAATAAAATACAGTTTTGGCCAGACTGGTTTCTAGGAGATATCAAGTGGCTAGTGGACCTCCTGGTTGACGGGATGCGGTTAACGTTGAACCAATTAAGACAAAGGGGAAACCTACCCAACTGTACAAATCAACAATACAGAATCCCGAGTAGTCTCTGAAATGGGAGATTTACACAGTAGAAAATTGATGATATAGTCTTGAGAGCAGAGAGAGAGGGACATCACGCTTCTACGTTGTATAACCTTGTTATGTCAGCCAAAGCAAATTACTTGTCGCGCTGGATGCTTGGACTCAAAAGTTAGATGGGGAGAGGTCTTTTGCATGTTGGGCGAATATATGCAAGAATGTCACCCTGTCCTCATCGAGTTTGGGTGAAATATCGAGGAGATTAAGATTCTGCACAGAGTTTATTGGACGCCTGAACGCTTGTGTAAACACGGTTTTACTGACACAGATGTTTGCTGGGGATGCACGTACCAGGTGGGGACCATAGAGCATATGCTTTGGGGTTGTAACCAGGTAGGGGTGTACTAAATAGTTAATTTACTATTCGGCCGAACGATTAGTTGGTATTCAGCCGGACCCAAATAGTGTGCCGAATAGTGGTTTACTACTATAAATCTGTCAATATATGCATAACAAGCCAAAACTATAGGCTTTGCCAATACCTGCTTTAACAGCATTTCAGTGAAGGACATGCATAGTGCTTATAAACAGATCATAGCTGTAACTAAGCTATAGGAGGAGAGTTTTATTATGGCTTGCTTTCATAGCCCCATAAGAAATTTGGTAGGGAACTGGGCTGTGTGGGAGTTTTCACTCGAAAAACGTTCACAACTCCAATTACTTAAACATTTGCATATTGGAATAGACACTGCAGCTCATCTGTAGCGTTAGGAAAGATTTCTCTTTACATCACCTTTCCTTCTATTTCTATGGACTTCCTAACTATTTGCTATTATTTTTAATTCTGACCAACTCTCTTTGCAGTGCAATGAAGCCTTCAGCTTCACTATACTGCCTTTTGCTCACTTGTCATGGGGAAACTGACATGTCCTTCAGGCTGTTGGTACTGGAAAACAGTTTCCCTTAGTCGTGTTACTTTGCTACTAGTTTTGGTAACTTGTTATCACTTTGGTAACGTTTTATCATTGTAAAATGCATCCTAGGACGCAGTACAAAGGGGTACACTTTTTGTTTTGCACTAGACTAACACGCCGAATATTTTCTGGTTAGTTTAGGTGAGCCTAAAAGCAAGCTGGTGGCAGCAGTTGCTTTCTGCTATTTGTTGGTGTAATTTACTTTAGCCTTACCGTGTTTGGCTCCAACTGTGACTATAGTCCAAATAGTCACATGCCACATGGTTTTTGGTTTGTCCCTTGGCCATCTTGACTTTAACCCTTCTTCCTGGCCTGTGAGGCCGGGAAAATCCCTATATCGACTTCCAGTGAGTAGTAAAGCAAAGGTGTGGGTTGGGACTGTCTGTGCCACCAGGGGGGGGGGGGGGAAGAGAGAGAGAGAGAGAGAGAGAGAGAGAGAGAGAGAGAGAGAGAGAGAGAGAGAGAATGAGTGTGCGCGAGTGTGTGTCGGATCTGTTATTGTCAAGTGGGAGTTTCAGCTCTTACCTGGCTTTTTGGATAAGAAGAGGACCCCTACAACCACTCTAGAGAGATCCTGGAAGAAACCGAAGGAGCCAAGAATCATGTCCAGCAGCAAGACCCGTGAGGAGACTGGAGACTTGTTGGAAGAAGGCCTGGAGACCAACCTCTGCTGATGTCCTGGTAGTGCCTTCTCTTGTGGAAGAACTCCAGCAGTCCTGCAAAGGGGCTGCGACCCTTGGAGTGCAGGGAACTGTTACAAGAGTTTTCCTAATGTCCATTTCGAGGCAAGACTCTATACAACTATCCATTGGTATACAGGTCCCCAACTCTAAGTCTTTACTACCCAAAAGATTGGTAGAATTGCAGAACAGCCAGGCTTATTTTATGAGGAGGATGTGAGCTGTAAGTACACTGAACCCAGTGTTAGGCAAGATTTTCATATTCGTGATAAAACTTCCTGACCTGTGGCAACCCCAGAACATTTTGCTTGAACTTGTTAATTAGTTTACCTTGTCCCTGGATGAAGGGGAATCTTTTTTCCCCCCTCTCAAATAGTCTTTTACTCTGTTTAGAAGTGACCTTTTTAGGTCTTTACATAGTGTATGGTTGAACTGCTTCAAGGGGACCTAAGGAACTCGTATGGAACCTGACGTGTCAGTCGGCCTTCATAGGCCGGGAAGAATCTCTAGGTCGGGCCCCTGGTTTAAGGGCACCTGATTGGAAGAGACCTTTCATAGTGCAGGCAGATGCCTATGGCACTGGTATAGTTAAAAACGTTCCCAGCTTGATGGCAAGGGTGAGAAACAACTTATATGTCACATCAGCTATCAGTTTATGTGGCCCCATGTGGAGAAGAAATGTTTTTCCAATGTATGGTGTGTGATGAATCCTACAGACTCCTCATCCAGGGATGGCGGCAACCTGGACTGGGGTGCTTCTGGAGTGTCCCCTGATTATGTTGCAGAAGACCTGCTTCTAGGATGTCATTTCAGCAGATCCACACGCCGGCATCTCTGCTCACTAATTGCTGTGCTCCTGCTAACAGACCCGCTCTCCGGCTGAGCATTGTGGAGAGCAACGAGGTAGCAGTATAACTCCTGCACCTCACTACTTTAGTGGGACTCACCCACCGCAAGGCTTTCCCAACCCACTTTAAAAAGCTTATTGGGTGCATCGTGCTCCATTCACACAAGACGGATGTTTGCAGTTTGAATGACCAGGGACAGCTGCTGAAGCTAGTGGAGGATGCTATAGCTCCAACCATTCCTCCGACCCGATTTCACAATTGAAATGGCCTGTGGAGCCCTGAGAAGGCTGATGAAGCCAAGAGCAAACCCAATGATAGCCTTTATTGCCCGTCTGCTCCTACAGGAAGAAAGACTGCCCTGCCCTCAAAGAAAATGCTGGCCAAACCACCTTGGGCCCCAGCACTTTGCATGTTGAACCAGAGCAGTTGCCCCCCGATAAGACAACTGCCATGCTGTAGCCGAAGCAGACACCACACAGCAGGCCTCTCCTGTTACCTAATCCACCTGAAGGCAAGAAGAGCCTATTAGCAGCTTGCTGCAGTGCCTTCTATATAGCTATGATGCCCCTTTATACCCAATTACTCCTCAGTAATGCATCTTCCATACCCTCCTTCCTCCTCCCTCCCTCCCTTCCTTCAACGACTTCCGCAGACACCTCCACCTAACCAAACTCTGCCACATGCAGTCTCCCTCTACACACCCCAATCTCCCAATCCCACTGTGAACCGCCAGATTGAAGTCAGAGGATACTCTCATGCGAGTGCGCCACCCGCCCTACAAGGCAGCCTGACCGTCATGCCCAATAATGTTCTGCAACATCCCACAGTCCGCACCTACATAACGGAGGTAAGACCTACACCCTTCCTCCCGCACCTTCTTCTGCAACCCCAAACTCCCCTGAGCTCCTCACAGTGCCTGAAAACGCCTGCTGTGGACGCCCTGCAACAATATCCCCCCACAGCCAGCACCTATCTAGTGGTGGTATGCCCAACACCCTTGCTCCGTCACCTGCTTCTGCAATCCCAACCCCCCCCTCCCCAAGCATAGCCTCACTGAGCCCTCAACATGGCCTTACCTGACAACACAACCACTGCTCTTTGGCAACGCTCACCTCAATCATTAGAGATCATTGCCCATATGACACCTAACAGCGCACTTCTTGATGTCACCCCTGCCTCCCCGAGCCACACTCTTCACCACACAAGATTTCCACGTAACCTTGTACCCCACTACCCCCACACCGCTACGCATTTCCTTCCTGGTTGGGCCCTAGGAGGACCGACACTCATCCCCATGACACTACCTAACCACTATGCTCCTACGAAAGCACTACCAGATGACAAATACACCATTGCAACCACTTGCTCCCTCGCCCCAGTGAACTGCTGGCCTGTGCATCAGGGAATGAATTCCAAAGCACCCACCCCTTTGCTGAGATAACCTACCACTGACCTCACTATCAAACACATGCCTCAACACGACACAGAAACCCACATTCACCACATTGTGCGCAGGCAAAAAACGACTTGCTCATCTCTCAAGTCAGACTTACCCCCCTGTTATCCCTCACCTAGCCTACCCAAGGGGCCTTCAGATCCACAACTCCTTCCTCCATTATCGCACCATAACTCAATGGCACCTTCTCAATTTCACACCATCACATATACAAAATGCCACCAACCTCAATCCATCCACCAGCTATCCACCTTCCTTGACACACTCTTGCATCCTGATCAACACTAGGTCCATTGTTGCCCACGCAGTGGACATCCATGACCTCATCACATCCAACAACACAGACATCATCTCCATCACTGAAACCTGGCTCACTCCTACATCTGGCCCAGCCCTATCCATCACAGTACCATTCGAATATACTATTATCTGAGAAGATAGACCCAAAGGCAAAGGAGTCGCGGCCATCATTCAAAAAACCACCCCGGCCCTCCGATCTAGAAGCCCCCCCTTCTATAACACACTGCAAAATCATCTCAGCCAAACTATCCTGTTCACCTCATTCCTCCATTACACTTCACTTCGTCTACCGGGCACCATGCCCTCTAGCCTCCTTTGAAGAAGACCTTAACCAACTCCTCTCGACCAACTTAAAACCATCCACCCAGCTGACCATCCTAGGTGATCCCAATCTAGGTTACAATTACTCAGAAGTGGCATCCCTTACCAAAACCCTGACTGCCTTTGGATGCACGCAACGTGTCCAAGACCCTTCCCACATACATGGCCGAACACTTGATCGGATTTTCGACCATAATTGTAACATCTCCATCCTCTCCAACACACCTTGGCCCTCGACTGACCACCATTGCATTAGCTTCTCTATGCCCATCCCTCCAAGCTGCCAAGAAAGGCGTAGGCCACTGCCCCTACCAGGTATGCAGTCTTTATGTTGAAATATTTGTATAAAGAATTATTATATATCGAAGATTTTATAATGAAAAACCTTATGGAGAATGCACTTAGGGGTGGGTTAAAGGGTTAAATCTTGTGGGGAAAGGGTTAGGGTGGGTTTTTATTGGTGGTAAATGGAGGTTTGGATGGGTGTCATTAAGCAGGCTGCTGAAACACTGCTTCATAGTCTCTTTTAGGTCCTTATCCAGCACCGATTCCGCCAGGCCTTTGACCCGGATATTAGATCTCCTTGAGCAATTCTCAAGGTCCTCTGTGTGGAGTTCCAGATTGTTCGTTACATTAGCTAGTAGATCCGGCAGGGTGCTATTCTGAGTAGTTTCTTCCGCCACATTGGAGAGTCCGTTTTCCACCACATCCACTCTCCCTCCCAACTTTGCCATTTCTTTGCTGACCTCCAGGAGGGAGGATTTCAGCTCCTTTTTCATTTGTTCCAGTTGGTTATGGAAGGTGCTTGTCAGCCTGGCCTCCATCCCCTTCAAGCAACTCAAGAGCTCTTCCTTGTCCGAAGCCATTGTGTTTAGAGGATGGTCACTCGTTTGGGCGGCTAAGTCTGGTGTGGGGGAGGATGATTCACTGTGAGTCTGTAGATTCCTTCCCAAACACCTCTCCAGTTGATCTTCCTGATGTCTTGCTCTTGAGGGGCCAGACTTTGATTTGCTACCTGGCATCTGGTTCCCTCCGTCGCAGATTAGTGGGCCTTGTATCCTTCTGAGCCTCCTGTATTTTTACTGTCCCAACCTCCACCCCCTCTCTGTTTGTCGCTGCTGGTTCCAGCGCCTTTATCCTGATATATTTGAGCCCTTAAAGGATAGTTCCGGGACTTTTTTTTTATTGTCCCTACGGTTCGGCCATGTGTTTTTAAGCATAAATCGGTAGATCGTAGAAAACTTTCCTATGGACCTTACCCGACTTTTCGTCCATTAACGCACTTGAAATCAGCCGCCATTTTCTGATAATCCTATCATTTCCCCCCATCGCCCTGGCTCACCTGCTTTTGCGGCACTAAATCAAATCCCCCGCCCCTGAAACAGAGTTTATCAAAACACTCATATTCCCCGCCTCTATCCGTGACGTGACTGTGCTGCGTAGGCAAACGCGCCCAGGCGTCTTCCACGCGACTACACACAGAACCCGGAAACAAACACAGATTAGCTCACAACACAGCGCGCCACAATTCGGAATATGAAACTGTACTTTTAAATCAAACCGCAAGATTGTAAATTTGGTAAAGTACATTTATTTGACATCAAATGTTTAGAGAATATTCAGCGATTTGCATTTTTATTTGCTCACGTTCCAAAAAGTTCGTTTTGAGGCACGCAATGTTCCTTTGCTGTACACAGGGTCTTAGATCATCTCACAATACAGCGCCAAAATTCGGAATATGAAACTGTGGTTTTAAAAGCAAACGGCAAGATTGTCCATTTGGCAAAGTAGATTTATTGGACATCAAATGTTTAGAGAATATTCTGCGATTTGCATTTTTCTTTGCTCTCGATCCAAAATAGTTCGTCTTGAGGCAAGCGATGTTCGTGTGCAGTACACAGGGTGTTGGTTTACGATAAAATAAGCTCTTCGGTCGCACTGATAATCGCATGGCTGTTTCAACAACGAGGCACTAGGCCACCACAACGGTCTGTATGTTGCATCTAGCCGTTAGTACCGCGTAAGGGCATACTTGTACTTGGCGATCGTCCCATAAAATGGTCAGGGTGGTAACGTTGTTCACGCGGAGATGCAACTGGCGGTTATAAAAGCCATCCGCCGGTGTTTGGTACTCGTGACACAATAATGAAGGATGTACCTGTTTTAAAAACATAAAAAATGAAAGTAGTCTCACCATCAGATCTTTATTAAAATTATTCATTTTATATATTAGGTCGGGAAATTATTTCATAGCTAGGACAGTGCAACTGGGTATTATACGTCAAGGGGGGGCTGTAGGATACTGAGACAGTCCCCCAGTGCAGGGGTTGACAGGGAGGCAGTGCAGGTGGAGAGTGGAAGGGCCCAGGACCGAGGTCGCAGACAGTGGACCAGTTGTAGCAGGGGCGAGGGAGAGAGAAAGCAGAAGCAAAGAGGAAGGTTTTGAGGTGCTTCCGTAAAAGGAGATGGTTCTCCTCAAGATAGTGCGCGGTACAAAACAATATGCCACATAGAACGAACAAGTACAACTTAACCCGTCTTTAAAGCTACTGTATAGTAATTAAATTGCGGTATAAACTCATCTAAAGAGTTACTTACATTATATTTGCATTTTCCATTGTGTCTGTGCGTAGGGCAGCCCCGAAATACCACTCCTTCTATGCCGACGTTATTTCTTCTAATGAACGAACATTAAATGGCTTTCGTTTCTGAAATTATATTCATTATCGTTTCTTACGTTATTGCCCCACACCCCCAAAAAGAAGTCTTTCGGGATGGTCCCGGCCTGTCAAGGTCAAATAACAATAGAACCTTATACTGAGTCATGGGCCATTCCGGCACCCGAGCAAAAAATCAAAGCAGCTGACCTTCACTTTGAACGAGCACACATTCCTAGTTAGCTACACTCAGTGTAAGGCCATCTCACAGGACTTGAAATGTACACTCCATCTTTGCATTTTGTCTGCGTGCATTTGCAGCCCCAGAGAACCATAAATACGGAAACATTCTATATTTTTGAAAAATGATTTATATTACTGTTTGGTTTAATTTAATGCGCAAATGAACAAGGTTGGATAGACACATTGCATGTACACTGAGCAATCACTTTTATTTACACAATACATAGCTACACATATTCAATGGGCCTGCGACATGAGGAGACTCGAGAGAACAGACAATCAAATTACAATCATTTAAACCGTGATGTGTATTTCTCAATGAGCTCTTCTTTAGGTGGACATGGAACAGAGGCAATGTTGGGTGGCAATGCAGTTGTCCCCTGCACAGGTTCGTTCACAACTCCATGTATGTGCCTATCTAGGACATCAACAATAAGTCTCTCAATAAACTCATATTGCATATCCTGAAACACTGGTTTGATCACCCATTGTTTACTTCTTTTAGTGAAGGCCTTATTGTAGCGAAGCGTCCCTAAAGTTCCGGTCGTCCTACTTTGTTGACGGCCAACATCATGGTTATGTGCCAAGACCGCTAGAAGAGTCCGATTTATCATGCCCTCCATGCCAAAATGCAATCGTTTTGGCCTGTACTTTAGGCACATATTGTGGAACACCTCCAAATCTCCTGTATGGCAGAATTCCGTGAGTCCCCTCAAATCTCTTGTTATAGTTTTATCAAATACAATCTTTTCAATGGCTTTGTGAGTGGGTGATGAAGGAATAAACCACTTCTTCTTCCGTGCCTCCTCTGTGGACAAATGGCCATGTTCACAATTGTGGAAATGTTGGTTTGTGGTCCAGCGGTGAACGTTGCTACAGTGTAGCATTACTGACCGCCATTTTTCCAGTAGAATTTCCAACGACCCTCCACATGTTTTTGAGCTCCACCAAAGATGGTTGCCGATTGACTTGGACCACTGTGAAATACCTTGCATATCTTTTTTTTTACCTGCAGCCGACATTTTTTTATTGATTGTTTTTGCAAGATGCCAAACGTCAAATTGGTGATTTATATTTTTGTACTCTTCTCTCATTGTCTTGGCAATTGAAACGTGTCTGTCCGTGGCTATCAGGTCGATCACCATTCCCCGCGATTGTAGTTCTTGCAATGATGCTACAAAGCCAACTTTCTCCATGGCCACTGAGGATGTACTTTGTGACACCTGCACGACCACCGAACTCACAATTTTCTTACTTTCCATGTCCTGAAAGTGGTAGGTGCAGTACTTGGCTGAAAATCCTGGGCTGTCGCACTGTCCATCACCGGCTAGCCTGAACCGTTTGCCTGCGAATGTACTATCAATAGACATTTTTTCCATTCTCCAAGCTTCGCTAATGGCTGGAAATAGATAATCGGTTTGGTATTTGTAGAACTGAGTTTTCGCAATGAAATGGATTCCCACAAACTGAAAGAAAGACTAACTTTTTAAAACTTGAACCACTAAAAAGTGCAGCCGCTGCACAAAGTAGATTGCCTGCTGGCAGTTGCCCCAGCATGGGTTGTGCAGACCATGAGAAAGGATGATATTTTGTACAGGTGGCATGTATTTTAAGGTTAGTGCCTCGAATTGCACGAGTCACATTAATCAATGGCTCCCCACATTCTTCCCCACCAACCGAATGCCCACATTTCATCCGAATAATAATATCAATCAAACAACTATCGAATACAATGAATTTGGCCTCTTTCCTTATACTGTCACTCTGATCCCAGCTGGTTCGGCCTGTAACGTTGAGGACATGTCACTCACATGGAAAGGTAGAATCTCTGATATCGTATTCCGCTATGTTCAGTGATATTGATGGTGTTTCATTGTCGTCCACTTCATTCTCTTCCATTGCAACATCTGTTCCTTCTCCGGCGATGGGTGAATAAAACAATTTCTTCAACTTTCTCGCGGTCTTAGTTTTTGCGGGTGTGGATTCTGTGAATTGATCTCCGACTGCATCCGAACTACCAGGAGGACATTCACTATCAATGGCTGGATGTGGTATAGCTCCGTTGTCAATCACTTCATATTCTTCCCATTGGCACGATGCATCTCCAGTCTCAAGTCCCTGCCAAAAGGTTTGACAAGCAACATCTCTCGTTCGCTTCACTGTCTGTGTAGATCTAGTCGTACACCCACTCGCAACTAGAGGACAGATTGGAAAAGGGATGTTCAGTTTAAACACAACTTACAGTATTGAACTATTAACAGTGAAAAACAACATAATATAGTAACCAGGACACTAACCTTCTTTTGCTTTCTTTTCTTTGAAACTTTCTTGCCTCGAACTTCAACATCGGGACGCTGTTGCTCCGACTCGTGTGTGCATGTCTCCACTTCCTCTTGCGCTGCAACGACTATACTTTCATGATAAGCACATCCATGACGCACTGACGCTCCATCGACTCCCTCAAACATAGAACTTTCATTAGTATGTATAATAATATTGAAAACACAAAATGTACTTGGGGACCAATACCCACGTACATCTCAATAGCAAAACACGAATGAACGCTTTGTGTAGAACATTCAAACGACAATTATTCATGCATTGTTGATCTAGTTAGATGGAACTGTCAAGATCCATACCTCGGGCTCCTCATAGACTTCCATTGATGATATTATTGAAGATGATGCTTCAGTAACTCCCTGAAACACAGTAATTGCATTAGTATGGTTTTCTATTTTGTTAAAAAGAACATACACTTTGTGCAGGCGTCAACGGCTCATCTAAATAGACCTGCACAAATGATCAGTTGTCTAAAATAAATAATGGATATTTAAATATGATTCGATTTGCTCGATCGTTGGAAGTGTCACCACCCAGAGATCTGCATCAACTACTAGGGGTGATGTTCTTGTAGAAGAAGCTCCGTCATCTCCCTGAAACATAGTACTTGCGTTAATAAAGAAGGAAGTTTAGTGGATGCAATCACGTCATATGATTTCGCTTGATCGAACTGTCAGTATCCATACCTCGAAATGCATAAGAACATCAAGGGACGATGTAACTGCGGTGCACACTTCTGCAAGCAGTTGCGCTGACCCGTAACTGCATGCTCCCCCTTCTTCTTGGACTAATGCTCCATCGACTCCCTGAAACATAGGACTTTCATTAGTAATGAACACAATATTGAAAAAAGAAGACACATAGGAGGGCGACGACAGAAGGACATATCAATGGCTAAAAACGAAAGAAACATTGTGAGTAACAATCACGCTACAAGAATGCAAGATCTGATGATCTCCATCGATGGAACTGTCCGGAAACGTACCTCGAGCATCTGAGTGACATCAACGGTTGTCGTCAATGCATTGGACTCCTCAGCATCTCCCTGAAAGACAGTACTTGCATTATTTTGGATAACAATAATTATAACTGAAAACAACAAAGACTAGAGGACGAGTACAAGGGTGTACCATTAGGTAAAATAATCACACGATAAATTAAAACTATTGATTTACATGCCTAAAACAAGTCAGTGGCAGAATAGCTAAGTAAGATTACACGATAGGCGCTTGAAGTGGCTGATGACTGCAATAACGACACGGATGGAGAATCTTCTGCCTTCATATTGAGTGGATACATAAATGGGGAAATTATTGTTAGCTAATGCTACACACTACCGCAAGGCCGAGAGATAAATACGTAAACTTGACTCACCAGTGGAGGGATGTGGACGAATAGAGTGGGAATAGCGGTTGAGAGCAATTTTCGCTTCGCTCGCGGTGTGTTCTTCTTTATTAGCAATGATGTGGAGTATGTCAGAGGTAAAGTGCCTGCTGCAGATGCGGTATCGATCACCCCTCTTGTCCGCAAAGACTACTAGGACTCTACTTTCAAGCTCAGACGGTGGATATCCGCAATATCGGACCCATTCTCTTATCTGATCTATTGTCTTAGGGAAAACATGCATTATAGTACCTTCAGATTTACTATGAGTCTTCGAAGGGCAACCGCCAATGGAACAGGCAGGCATTGTGGAAAGTTCTGAAAAGTAAAGATCAACAATTCTCTATGAATACCAATGTGTTAAAAAATAAAATGACACATAAAAGGTTCAATGCAAGGTTTGTTTTGGTTCTTGGAACTATACACGTTATTCACATGCGGATAAGTATTTGAATAACTTTAAAAAAATAGAAAAATAATTTCACTAAACTCAGAACATGTGACTAGTTCCTTGCATGTACTGTCTTGAACGAAAAGAAATTGGACGCAAAAGGATTATGGTACATGGCCTTACCTTGACGAACAAACAGATGCAGGGATCAGAGTAGTTTCTTGTCGTAGAACAGGGAGCAGTTCACAGGTTGCAAACTGACGAGTTTCCTCGAAGTGGTCACGGAAGTTCACAGAGACGAAGAGCAGATAACCAGCACCTTCACGGGTTGACTAGCAAAGCGCAAAGAAGTTCTCATTAGAAATATGAAGTGGGTTATAAAGAATTCGAAACAGGGGTGTGTTTGTGAATGAATGACGTGTATATGTCGTGGCATTATGCGGTTTGCTGGGGGGCGTCCAGCGTGAGGGGGGATGCTTGGCAGGAGACACGGGGTCTGGAGGTAGACATGGGAACAACAACCCATGCTCTATAGACCACTTTGAAGTGTACATGCCATTTGGCACCTCTTGGCCTTTATCGCTCCCTGACAACTCCACTTGCCAGCACAAGTACCCCGGTGCGAACTGCCTTTGATAGGGCGGGGGGGTGGATTAGGGCGGTGGTCATGCAGACAAGACTCGTTTGCCGCAGGGCCTCACCAAGGAGAGGCCATCTAACTGCATGTAAGAGGCAGGCTGCAGGATCTAGTACATGGAAGGCAGGGGGTGAGTTTATAAATACCTCAGCCTCCCAGGAGAATATATGGGTGCAGTTCACCCTGGAGACCCTGGATGCCTAGGCAGTTAGTCAGCAGCAGGCTGGCCTGTGGTGGCAAGGCGGCACGGGCCAGAGGGGGTCATCTCTGTACCCGGTGCCCAAAAGGATGATTTATTATGATCAACCATATTGATTATTTACCTATAACCATGTTTTGTATCAATAAAATCCAACGGCCTTTTATTGCCAACGCTTGAACAAAGTGGTGTGGTAAGTATTTTTGGGGGAGGAGGCAAGGCCGGGAGGCTTGATGCCAACCCGCAAAATAACATATGTATGTCTGCTGCATATGGGTTCAACGGTTATGTGGATTGAAGGTGGGCAGCCAGCGTGAGGGAGGATGCTGGCCGGAGACATGTGGTGTGACAAGACAAGGCACAGGAAGACTATTCAATGGAGACACACTAGATTCATTTAAAAAATCAAAACAACCATTGTTAAAATATATGTTGGGTTTTATTTTAGATCTTAATTTCAATTGAACATAAATAATAAACATTACACATTGTAAAGTTCCGGTTGCAGCACATCCAGGGAAAATCCGCGGTATTGTCCACTGTCGCTGGGGAAATGTTGTCTAATGGCAAGTACCGCACAGACAGGTATTACTCTCCGAACGCGGTGTCCGAGCCTCCCGTGAAGCCTCCAAGTGAAGCAACGATAGGCCACCAGCCTGTACCACCTGTGAAAATGAAAGATGCAAACTGTATTAAAATGACAAAACTTTCTTATCACTGTCGATTCAGGTAAAAAATGTCATTCTGCTTTGAAAAAAATTCTATCTAGAAAATGCACAATATGGAACCAATTTACATGCATTCGAATGATATGTAGATGTATTTTTATATGTGGGAGACGACCATGAAATAGTAGTAGCATCACTGACATCACAACCAGAGTATACTTACTCGTTACTCGGATTACGCGGACGAACAGTGCCGCGAAGTTCGTGCATAAGCACCATCATCATCCTCAACACGGTCCGTGAGAGGCAGGCTTCCCTGAACTCTGGCAGCTCGGTGATGCATTGCGGACTTGGCTCGCCTTCCGAAATGTAGGCCAAGCACCCGGAATTTTCACGGCAGCAGCAGTTCTCCTCAGTTGGCATTAGCTCGCACCGATTGCACGTGCACCAGGTGGAGACGCCGTCCATGCGACATGGTCCAGGCTCTTCATCCGTTGACTGGTCCTCCCAACTGCCGTCCGAATCCCCATCGTTTCCGCGTGCTTGCCTTTCCAGTAGTTCTTCCTCGGTGTACTCGGGCTCGTACATATACGGCATTATTGTAGCCATTGTGTGGTAAAGAAAGTAATATAATTTACAGAGATGGTACAGGTGTTCACAAGGCCTAGAAGCAGCGAAGGTAGCTGACCAGAGCACAGAAACGAGTCACAGAATACTCAAAGTAACACAGAGAGAAAAATGGAATCGAAAATCTGCTGCTGTGTGTTGTGAAACGGTGTGTTTATACTTATTGAGGAAAGAGGCGTCCTGCCATTTCCATGGCGACACGTCATTAGCTGAGGCGCAGCGATTGTTGACACGAAACGTGCTTTGGCGTTGGGAAATGGGCGGTACGCGTCTGCTGATGTCAGGCTCAGGGGCGGGGGATTTGATTTAGTGCCGCAAAAGCAGGTGAGCCAGGGCGATGGGGGGAAATGATAGGATTATCAGAAAATGGTGGCTGATTTCGAGTGCGTTAATGGACAAAAAGTCGGGTAAGATCCATAGGAAAGTTTTCTACGATCTACCGATTTATGCTTAAAAACACATGGCCGAACCGTAGGGACAATAAAAAAAAAGTCCCGGAACTTTCCTTTAAGAGGATTCAGCTTGTGCACCATCTCTATTTAGGTGAATTTGATCCACCACTGAACGTCCCACAGCTACTTAGAGCTTAAGTCAGGGGCTCTGGGCAGCTCGCGCCTGCACTCGTTGAGTGGCCGGGAAACGGTGGCTGACGTTGCCTGTACGGTCTCTCCTCTTCGTTAGAAGATCACTTACTCAGGGCCTGATGCGCTTGAAGTTGGGCTCTGCTTGTAATTACCTTCAGTGTCCTCTCAGTCTTCCACACTTAGCCAGCACATTTCTTAGACCCCCATGGCCCTCTGTGTCCACTACTCCTTATCACCCACTCATACGGTGAATCCTGTGGGTTGTGCACAGGACCATTCCTAACGTACCAGTTACTTGCAGGCCCGCTTAGCGCTTGGTTCTCTCCCTCACCTGTGTCAACTGTTCTGCTGGATCGTCGTACGGACTCCGGCTGGACTAAAGGGGAGCGGGGTGCTTATACGGTGTTCCTTGCTGTGTGCTAGCCAGAAGGGCGTTGCTCTCCCACAGGCGCTTGCACTGGATTTCAGGCCCATGTGGACCGTGTCGGGTCCCGTTGTCCGCCTCAGTCGTTGGTATGAATCTTTCGTATTATTGCTCCCTCTGATTAGGGCTGGGGGGAGGGCTCCGCTGCAGTCCGTTGTCGATCCGCTCGATGAGCTGCCTACTTTCTGCAGGGGTCCTACCCTTCTCGTGCATCTGTTACACCACTTTCTCCCTTGGCTCACCGGCAGGCACAATTCCCGCTCTCTTAGTGGATCTTTAAGGGGATGTGTGGGGGGGGGGGGAAAGAGTTTTGCACACCTCCCGACACCTTCGCCACACTCCGGCAGACTCAGGAGCGAATCAGCCGTGCCCGTAGCAGGTGATCCCCACGCTGTCAGCTTGGATCCCACTGGTGGGAACCATATGTGCCGCCAGACTGTCTCTCAAGCACGGTACCGAATCCACAGTGAAGGGGGGCTTTCGGCCCACTGTGGGGAATGTTGCGAGTTGCACCCTGGTTTGTCGTTGGGATCAGTTGGGTCCAGCAACGGACCACCTGTGTCTGATTCAGCTCAGGCGCAGGTCGAGGTCCGTGGCAGCACACCCCCTGCCTCAGGGCTGCCGGGTTCGTTCGGGTCTCTCACACAGTATTTTGCACCAGATTAGGAGACCGGAATGTTCTTAGATGCATGTCTGGGCTCTGCTTTCAAAAGTTTTTCGCCGCAGCAGTCTGCTGTTGCTTCGATGCTGTCCGCACGGAGGACCCAAGGTTTACATCCTCACGGTCCGGCGGCCATCTTGGAATCTTCCTCCATCTTTTAAAAGGCATCTGCAATTTATTATTGCAGTACACAACACTTTCTGTACAGTGTTGCTGGGAGCTCTTTGAGCTGCCCTGTTTATTGTCCTTGTGATAACTACTGTTTCCAAGGAGATGGGGATACTTTCTATCCTGCCAAACCTTTATTTTGTGGAATCAGCACACACCACCTTATATGGAGTGCTGCGGTGACACAATGTATCCCTTTTCCACTTCTCCTGCAACTTTCTAGTTACAGTGACAGGTTCATATGAGTGGCTGGTGGCAGTCGATGTTTTGTACGGATTTCAGTGAAACTTACACGCAGGTTGCTGTTGCAGCGGCCGTAAGGGATATTGTACTAAAATGGTGCCCGCATTCTTTTTTCGCGAACTCTTGATGACTTGTACTTTCAAGAGCCTTTTTCTACCTAGCTGGGTGGGGAAGGTCTCGATTTCTTTTGTCTTAGGTGGGATACCTTGCGAATGCCCGCCAAGGCTCTCTGCAGGTCTGAAAGGACAGGAAGTGGGGGAGGTGACCGAAACTCCCCTGGTCTGTCCTGCAGTGTGGCTACCTGGATCCAGTTCCAACTGGGAGGCTGGCTGTCCTTCTGGACAAGCCAGTCCCCAGATTAGCATGTATGGCTTGAATGGCGATTGGATGTCTCAGCCGTTTTTCCCTGCATAAAGGCCGAGGGTCCTGGAGCAGCAAAGGAGAGTCGACCCATGGAACAAAGAATCGGAGGAAGGAAGCCACCGCTCGCAACTGCCAAGAACTGCTGAGTGACCACTCCAGCCTCCTCTTCTGATCGACAGAGAAGATTCATACCGGTAGACTTCCTCACCTGGACTGGTGGAACTTACCTGTCCCAAGACCATCTGCATTTTGAGTCACTGCGAACGTCCTGTCTGCAATTCCCCGATACCCTGGACTAATCTGCTGTGCATCGCCTCCTGAACTGCCGGTTTCAGCTGGAACTTAATGTGCATTTTGCTGGACCTCCAGTGACTTCCCTGCTCCGAGATGTCTCCCCTGCTAAGTCGGGAACCGGGAAACAGCAGTCTGCCGTGTGACAACTGTGACAACTGTCACTGAACCAAAGCCCGATTGTTGCACTTAAAACTTCTCCATATGCAAGTCCACATCTGTTTGCCCCTCACTCCAGCCAACATACCCATCAGATGTAGTTGAGCCTCTTCTCTGCTCGCTGTCACAAACAGAGCCCTCATATCTCATTTCTTCAAACCCACTTTCTCTCCACCACCAACACATGAACATTAGTCTTGTATTCAAGCAAAGATATGGGATACATTACTCACCATAATCGTATTTCTGATGCTTGTATTCGCTTAGATTCACATGCTGTGCATAGTCCGACATCTAGTGGAAGCTGTGGAGTATTACAGTTGTTGTTTTCGAAACTCGAAAAGGGACGTCAACAGTGCGTGCCAGTAATACTATCGTGTGACGTCCACTGTACCCATTATCCCTCGCGCTTCGAGGTCCCTTCGATTGTATTTTTTCTGACATGAGGTAGCATGAGGTGTAGCGCGAGTACAGTTACATCCTAGCAGATACCTATCAGACAGACTCATAAGCATCCATGCGCCTTCTCTCCGTCGGGAGGAAGGGTGGGTCGCATGTGAATCTAAGCAGATACAAGCATCAGAAATACGATTACGGTGAGTAATGTATCCCTTCTGAGGCTTGTGGAATCTGCTTAGATCACATGCTGTGCATAGATTAGCGAGCAGTGGAAGAAGGAAGTGGGACGTGAGAAGGTTCATGAGCGAATAAGTGTCTTAGAACCGCTTGTCCCACTTGTATGTGTCTTGGAATGAGTGTCAATGCAGTAGTGCTGAGTGAAAGTATGTATTGAGCTCCATGTAGCTGCTCTGCAAATACTGTCTAAGGGGACATTTGCAATGAAAGCCAGAGTGGCTCCAGTACCTCTAGTGGAGTGGGCTTTTGGCATAAAAGGCAGTGTCTTATTTGGATACATCTGACTATCAACCTAGAGATGGCATTCCTAGAGATGTGATCTCCTTCTCTTCCTGGCGCTATGGAGACAAACATTTGATCCGTCTTTCTTAGCAGTCTGGTCTTGTCTACGTAATAGAGGATCACGCTCCTCACATCTAGTGTGTGGAGTTTTACCTCAGCAGAGCTTTTGGGTTCCTGGAAGAAAGCCGGCAGCTCAATTGACTGGTTTACATGTAACTTTGAGATGAATTTAGGTGAAAACCTAGGGTGAGTCCATAAAACCAGTTTGTCCTTATGTATAGTAAAGAAAGGATCATGCACTGACAGAGCTTGGATTTCACTGACCCTTCTTATGGAAGTGATGGCTACTAAGAAGGCAGTTTTATAAATCAGGTGTTTGAGACTATACTTGGGCATAGGCTCGAAAGGGGGTCCCATGAGCTTAGTGAGTACCACGTTTAGGTCCCAACCTGGCGGTGGGTTAGAGATTGGAGGGTGGAGTCCCTTCACCCCTTCCACAAATTCTTTGATGACAGGTACCTTCCACCATGAGACCTTATTATGGGAAGTGGTGTAGGCTGACAAGGCCGCCAGGTGGACTCCTAGGGAGTTCAACACTAATCCTGCATCTAGTAGGTGGAGCATATAGGTAAGAATGTTAGATGGAGTACAATGAATGGGATTGATTTGCTTAGTTTGGCACCACATTACAAAACGTTTCCATTTATCAAAGTAACAGTGCATAGGGTTTGGTTTTCTTGATTCTTTCAAGATATCCATGCATCTCTGTGGTAGATTGAGATGGCTGAACTCTATGACTTCAGGAGCCATGCTGCCAAGTTCATAGAGTGTTCCTGTGGGTGCACGGTTAGTCCCTCATGCTGGGTGAGTAGGTTGTACTGGCACAGGAGCTGAATGGGAATCGCACACTGCTAGCCTGCGTAGGTGCCGATACCACGGTTGTCTTGCCCACATAGGAGCAACTAGGCTGAGAGTCATCGGTTCCATGTGTAACTTGTTCACCACTTTCCTCATGAGTGGAGTCAGGGGAAAAGCATAGGCAAACTTCCCTGACCAGTTCATCCTTAGGGCGATCCCCTAGGAGCCTGGCTGGGGGAACCTAGACGCGAAGTCCGGGCAATGACAATTTTCGCTTGTGGCGAATAGGTCTATAGTTGTAAAACCCCATAGGGAAAAGAGGTGTTCTACAAGCTCTTTGTGTAATCGCCAGTCGTGTCATTCTGGCAGGGGGTCTCTGCTCAGCGAGTCTGCTAGAGCGTCGAGTTCCCCTGGAACATGTTGAGATGACAGGAACATCTTCCGTCTGAGTGCCCATCTCCAAATTTTCTGTGCCAGTCTGGATAGATCTGGAGAACTTGTCCCCCCGTTTGTTGATATAAAGCATTGCAGTGGTGCTGTCCGTTAGGATCTGCACCAACAGAGTTGTTAAATGGGGTTTGAATGCTTGGAGGTCTTTGAACACTGCCAGAAGTACCAGCATGTTGATGTGGTTCTGAGCTGTCGAGTGAGACCACAGACCCAGGGCTATGTGGTGAAGGTAGTGCGCCCCCCACCCCGCTAGTGAGGCATCTGGTGTGACCACTGCCTGTATCTGTGGATCGTAGAAGGGTTTCCCCTTGGTCAGATTCTCTCTCGTCCACCAGCGAAGATTTTGTACTAGCGTTGGCGAAACTACTACTAGATCATCCCACTGACCACTTGCCTGAGACCATTGTTTCGCCAACCACTCCTGTATGGGACGCATGCGTGACCAGGTAAATGCAAGATGCCATCATGCCTATTAAACGCATTGCTTAAACGCATTGCTTTGCGTACCCTTATCTGGCGGCCGGCCTGATAATGTGGTATTTGCAGTAACAAGTTCTTTACTCTCTCCTCTGAGGGAAAGACCAACCCTTCCTCTGTATTTAGAATAGCTCCTAAAAACTGTTTGGAGGTGCTGGGAACCATGCTTGATTTTTTCTCGTTAATCGAGAAGCCCAATTGAAAGAGGAGGTTGATAGTTGCTTGAATGTTTTGTCTGCAAATCAGAGGTGATTCCCCTGTTATGAGCCAGTCGTCCAAGTAAGGGTACACTGGGATTGCCTCCCTACGCAGGTGCGCTGCCACCACCGCTAGTACCTTGGAGCCAAGGGTATTCCGAAGGGCAGCACCTTGAATTGGTAGTGCTGGTTCGCTATCTTGAAACGCAAGAACCTTCTGTGCGCTGGAAACATTGGAATATGAAAATAGGCATCTTTCATATTCAGTATTGCCATGAAATCCCCCTTTTTAGAAGCAGGATTACTTCTTGTAGCGTGGTCATGCAGAACTTTTGCGGCTTGACATAACTGTTTGCAGGCCTTAAGTCTAATACAGGGCGCATTGTTAGATCTTTTTTGGGTACAAGGAAGTAAGTTGAATAGAAACCCCTGTTTACCTGGTTGACTGGGACTACTTCTATGGAGTCCTTTAATAGAAGCACTGTAATTTCTTCTAGAAGGATCCGTTGATGCTCCGAGTGTACCTTTTGTCTCGGGGGGGGGTGATTGCGAGGTCTTTGAAGAAGTTCTACACAGTAGCCCCCTGCTACCGTTGACAACACCCATCTGTCTGAGGTGATACCCTCCCATGAGTGGGTGAAGTTGGAAATTCGTCCTCCTACTGGAGATGCATGGGAGGGTACTTGGAGAGGAATGTCACTTGCTCTGAGGTGGAGTGCCACCTCGAGCTTGGCCTCTGGCCAGATTACCATGACCTCTTCGGTGTCCTCGTGGATAGCCTTGAAAGGATTGTCCTTGGTTGTTGCCATAGGAAAAACAATAAATTCGGGGGAGAACCCAAAATCCACTCCTTAGATGGAATGGATCCCTACCTTTGTTTTGGGAAGAGCAAATTTTAATATAAAGGAAGGTAGGGAAATGGTTTGGTCAACAGTTACTGTCCATAAGTATCCACTACATGTGTTTTACACAAAAATATATTTTTATTTTAATACATTCAGCATACAAAATCTCTACGAGATAGACAAAAAATTCATGTTCTTTATCAACATCACAACACTCTAAAAATATATACTCGTTACATATAAAGACAAAACACATACACAATTATATAAAAAATAGAAAAACGGCAAATGGATTTTTCACATCAGTACATAAATCGGCCTATAGAAAGAATCCTATTAGGTCTTGATTTAAATCATATATGATCTCTAATTTCTAAAAAACAATCTATTATTTATTCTAGACTGTAAACTCGACATGTTTCAGTCCTCTGGGTGGTAATGGGACTTTCTTCAGGAGTAATCTTTAGTAATGTTAAGAGTGGATGTATTGCTGTTTTGAACTCTTCTGTTAATGAAGCTTCAAGCATTGACAGGGAAATAACTGTTGACAAAAAACCAGAAAGAAGAATCAGCACTTAGGCTCATATTCTTTAATCACAATTAATGCGCGGGCGATTATCAGGTTAAACCTTATTTACCTGATTTCCCGAGTGTAGTTGAGCCCTCGAGTGGAAGCGAAAAAGCCACTGAAGTTGGACAATTTTCAAAAGAAGAGATAAATTCTTCTCCAGGTTCCTATGAATAAATTCATAACATTTAGAGGGATCAGTGCAAAAATACCTTTGTTTCCTGAAGGCGATTTTCAATTTCCTAGATTTGAATGCTAATTTTCAAAATTGTTGTAAAATGACATACCGCGTTAAATTGGAATGCCTAGATTGAAATGAGTTTATATACCCATTTGCAACAATAACTTAATATCATACAAAGAAATCCAGGCTTCTTACCTCTATAGATTGAGGCTGGATAGTCCTAGTCTCTTGTTACAGTTTGAGCGGATGTAGTGCTCAAGGTTGAGAGTGTCGCAGAAATTAATCTCTGTTAGGTGAAGCTGGATACTTTTGATCTCTTGTTTCTAGACGAGCTGAAATATAGCTCTTAATTACCGGTATCGCTGGTATTAATCTGTTTAGAAAAGAGTCATACATAGACTCTGGTCATCATTAATTCTTAACTGTTTCTATTCCAAAAAACATTCTATTTAGCCTCTGAAAGATGAACATTTATATATTATTCATTTACTTTTCGCTACAGGGTATAATGAGATATAGGATATATTATTATCTCTATCAAAGCCATCAGTGTGTTAACTATCTTTGTGCCGATGTTCGTTATTAGAAGATGAATTGGGAAATTCTCCTCCCAGGCCCTCTGCACTGCACTGGCCTCTCACTTCATCTCTAAAACTCAGGACATCCTGTCCACACTCTCCTCCTATCACCTCCCTCCATCTCTTCCTGGCTCTTCCTCTGACCCTTCTGCAGCCACCCCTCCTCCCTCCTTCTCTGCCTTTCCCTTTCTTTCTGCTGACGAGGTTTCCAGATAAGTCCGATCTATGAAAGTCTTGTCTAAAAAGGTTTACCCCTGCTCCTCCAAAACTATCAAGGACCACATCGACTCCCTGGCTCCTGCCCTGGCTGACTTTTGCAACCACCCCTTCGCCTCTGGAGTCTTCCCATCCCCCCCTTAAGAACTCCCTTGTGCACCCTCTTCTTAAGAAACCCTCTTCCGACCCCGCCTGCCCGGCTAACTATCGCCCAATCTCCATCACTCCCTTCCTGGGCAAGCTCCTGGAGAAACTGGCCATCTCCCAGCTCAACCTCCATGCTGAATCTGTTTGTAGTCTTCATGACCATCAATCTGGCTTCAGAGCTGCCAGAAGCACGGAAACTGCTCTCCTGAACATCCGTGAGGACCTGCTCTATCAAGGACCACATCGACTGCCTGGCTCCTGCCCTGGCTGACTTTTGCAACCACCCCTTCGCCTCTGGAGTCTTCCCATCCCCCCCTTAAGCACTCCCTTGTGCACCCTCTTCTTAAGAAACCCTCTTCCGACCCCGCCTGCCCGGCTAACTATCGCCCAATCTCCATCACTCCCTTCCTGGGCAAGCTCCTGGAGAAACAGGCCATCTCCCAGCTCAACCTCCATGCTGAATCTGTTTGTAGTCTTCATGACCATCAATCTGGCTTCAGAGCTGCCAGAAGCATGGAAACTGCTCTCCTGAACATCCGTGAGGACCTGCTCTCGAACCTCGACTCCAACACTCCCTGTGTTCTCATTCTGCTCGATCTCTCTTCTGCCTTTGACACTGTCAACCATGCCATCCTGCTCAACCGTCTCCGTGATAACCTGGGTATCACTGGTCAGGCTCTGGCGTGGCTGACCTCTTTCCTTTCCAATCGACCCTCCCAGGTCCAACTGGGGTCCTTCCTCTCTGACATCTTCTTCTCTACCTGTGGTGTTCCCCAGGGATCTAATCTCTCTCCCTGGCTGTTCAACCAGTATCTGGCACTCCTTGCCCACCGCATCGCCACTCTCTGCCCTAACTTTCAGTGCTATGCAGACGATACCCAGCTCATTTTCAGGCTACCCTCGGCCTCCTCCTCTCCTTCCCTCATCTCCGACTGTCTGCTATCCAGGAATGGTGTGCCGCCAATGACCTATGCCTTAATGCCAGTAAGACTGAGATTCTACTCATCGGCACACCCACTCCCTCCTTCCCTGCAGCGCTCTGGCCAGCCTCTCTTGGCCCGCTTCCTGCTCCTACTTGCAAGGCAAAAAACCTTGGGCTCATCTTCGACTTCACACTCTCCTTCTCTCCTCATATATCTGACGTCTCTAAGAAGTCACACTACCAGCTGCACCTCCTCAGAGGTATTCTTCCCTTCCTCTCCTTCCCCCAGAAGCTCACGGTCTCCAGAGCCCTGGTTCTCTCGAAGCTGGACTACTGCAACAGCCTCTATCTTAATCTGCCTGCCTCCACTCTCCGCAACTCATCCAGAACAGGACTTCGAGACTTGTCCTTGGCCTCAAGCCCAGGGACCGTATCTCTCCAGGACTGAAATCTCTACACTGGCTCCCTGTGGCTGCGAGGATTAAGTTCAAAACCCTCTGCATTGTCCACAAGGCCTTCTGGGGCCTGGAGGCCTAAATACCTTCAACTCGCTCTTCCTAAATATCTTCCTTCCCGAGCCCTTCGCTCATCTGTCTCCAACTCCCTCAGGGTCAGCCGCTTCTCGAAGCAACGAGCTGGGGGTAGATCTCTCTCTCTCTGCGGCAGGGCCTCCCTGAAACTTGAGAACCCTCTTCGGTTCCGGAAGCACCTCAAAACCTTCCTCTTTGCTTCTGCTTTCTCTCTCCCTCTCCCCTTCTAAATTCTTCATTGAAACTGCACTGAACCTTCACCTGGGCCACTCTCACCGACCTCGGTCCTTGGCCCAGCAACTCTCCACTTGCACTGCCTCCCTGGCAACCCCTGCACTGCGGGACTGTCTCTGTATCCCTACAGCCCCCCCCCAGCACTTGTCTGCACTTACCTTGCACTTGCCACCAGCTGGCCCTATTTATTTATTTATTTTTTATTCTACTTACCCTGTTCAGCACTTCCCCCTCTCCCCTTCCCCTTTTTCCCTTCCCCCTACCCCTGCACTTGCGCGATCTGAATGACACCTGGCCTAGTAGGATCGTTGTCTGTCTTTCCCCTCTGTTCCCCCCTCCCTGCCTCGTCGCGCCTTGAAACACTTGTGTATAGGCGCGTTACAAATGCCATATCATATCTAAGTGCTGATTCTTCTTTCTGGTTTTTTGTCAACAGTTATTTCCCTGTCAATGCTTGAAGCTTCATTAACAGAAGAGTTCAAAACAGCAATACATCCAGTCTTAACACAACTAAAGATCACTCCTGAATAAAGTCCCATTACCACCCAGAGGACTGAAACATGTCGAGTTTACAGTCTAGAATAAATAATAGATTGTTTTTTAGAAATTAGAGATCATAAATGATTTAAATCAAGACCTAATAGGATTCTTTCTATAGGCCGATTTATGTACTGATGTGAGAAATCCATTTGCCGTTTTTCTATTTTTTATTTAATTGTGCATAAGTGTTTTGTCTTTATATGTAACGAGTATATATTTTTAGAGTGTTGTGATGTTGATAAAGAACAATAATTTTTTATATATGTTGCCATAGGAACCCTGGCCCTGGTTGTATCCCGATCCCCTCTGAGAATTGTGGCCCCGAAAGCGGCGACAATTGCTGTTGCCCCTCTGTCCCGTGGGTTTGTTCATGAGCTGGCCTAAAGATTTAAGAATGTCGTACTCGTCTTTAGCAGTTTTTAGTGCGTCTTCTACCGCCTTGCCAAAGAGCACATCTTTTTCCACTGGCATATTAATTGAGATGGCCTATGTTTCTGGCCTGAACCTGATTGGCGAAGCCATGCGTGTCTCTTAATGATAGTGCCCTCTGCGATGACTCTACCTGCGTTGTCTGCTGCGTCAAATTTTGACTTTAGGAGACGGGTAGACACCGCTATACCGCCTGCTGCCACCTGGGCTAATTGAGACTTAAGTGGCTCAGGTGCGAAGAGAGTAATGCTGAAACCTCCTCCCACTTGTGGCAGTTGTAACTTGCCTTAAGTGTAGCATTATTTGTGATGCGAGTCTGGTAGGCTGCAGAAGAGGCTCATTTCCTGCCCATTGCATAAATCATTTTGCTCTCCTTGTCCGGAGGAGCCTCAGAGGAAGCAAGGGGAGTGCCTGCTCTTTTCCATGTGGTGGTAACCACCAGAGTGCGGTTTTAACTGGCCTCTTATATAAAGGGGGTCAGAAGGTGCAGGTCTGAACATCTTTTCCACACGCGGGTTAATGGGCCGTGTGAGGTTTTGTGCCTCTAAAGAAGGTTGGATTCTGCGTTGCACAGACTTTAGTATTGGAATAAACTGGCCTACTGTTTTCTTATCTCCCAAGAATTGCTCAGCAAAGTCTATGTCTTCTACCACCTCTTGGGTGTCGAAACCCTGCCGACTTATGTATAAACAAAGATTCAGAAATACTCAGCTTGAAACCCTGCACCCTCTGTAATTCAGTAAGTGTATAAAACTCTTCACTCTGTCTCTACTTACTTACACACTCACCGTATAAACGACAGACTCCGAACCAACTTTGATCTGAAACATGGCTGCCCCTAGCACGTGCCCAGCATAGTACGCCTTGATCTCCAGCTCCTCATCCACCTGCAGAAGCAAACAAAGCTAATTTAGGTGCGTACTGTGTTCACTGATCACTCTGGCAGCACTGGTTTACTATGAATGCTTGTTCATTTATTTAAATCACCCCGATTACACTAAACGTTTTTCTTTTATAGTAAGGCTATGTCAAAAAGGGAGCCCAATTACATTTTGTGGACTGGTCTCAAGTGACAGACAAAGGCTAAAGAGATGAAAGAGTAAAGTAAAAACGAAAGTAAAAACTAAATACACACCAAGCATATCAAACTTAAGGGGTTCCCATGAGCTTTCACTGGCTCGCATAGTGGTAGATGTGGTTCAGCAACTCTTTGGAAACCAAGGAGTGGTAAGGACACAGTATAACATGCAGAAAATATACAATAAAAGATTAACCACACATAGCAGATCAACTTTAAAAGGAAGAGGCTTTTTAGCGTTTGGAGGTCAGGACTGTATCATTTAGGATCACAGATGTCTAGCAGATGCAGAATCTGGTGCTCAGCAACCTGGGGGCCCCATGAAAATCAGAATCCCCCTGGCTGTCATAGGATGAATTTGGCATTGGAAAAGTAACTGTAGTCCCATAATGACGATCAATAACTTCCATAACAACGTTTTAAAGAGAAGAAAAAAAAAAAAAAAGAAAAAGAAAAAGGATGGTGCGGTGCCGGTTCTGTGTAGGTGAAGGAAACCGGCATTGCAGAAGGGTGAACCGGTGTGGTAATGGGCGGCACACAAGGCAGTGTGCCATCAACAGGTAAGTAGGGGGTGAATGATTTCACAGAGGAGCCGAATTCGGTATTTTGGCACTCAGTCAAATCACGGATATCCACCCCCATATAACACCACACTACAAGGTCTATTAGGACCCAAAGGAGTGCAAGGCTGCTAAAGTACGGGGGAGCATATAGGTGCTGTTATGTTATTTGGCATTTATATAGCGCTCTATATATCATTGGTAGGACCTCAAAGTGCTTGTGGGTTGAACGCCCTCGGGGATCGTAGTCCAGGTCAGTCGAGTGAAAAGGGAACCATAGGGTGCTTGTGTGCACTCAATATGTGAGCAGCTGATGCGATAGCCTGTTGGTAGTTGCATCCTAACATTAGCTGTGGTGGTATTGAGAGATCAGTTGAATGTGTACAGTCTGGAGGTTGGTCTCCGAGACTGGATTCTGGCGACGTTAGGCCTGTGTGGGACGCTTGTGTGTGCAGCTAGGCCGATTATTTGTGGGGTATAGCTGCATTCTAGCAGGATGTTGAGGTGTTCATGGAGTATTGTTCGTATGTGAGCAGCTAGGCCGAATTGTTTGAGGGGTGTAGCTGCGCTCTATGTTGTATTGCTGTAGAGTAGAGTGAGCAGTAGAGTGTGAGCATATTGGTAGGAGAGGTGAGGGACTGGAGTGGATTTTTTTTTTTATTTAAATACTTACAAGCCTACTGTTCCGGATAACATTTAAGCATTTCGGGATAGCTGTGCTCAGAGGTGATGGCACAGGAGGCAGTTAGGCATGTGTAGTAGACTCAGGAAGCGGATACTCAGCAGTCATTCCCGGCGCTTGCAGGACGCTAAGGTTGTCATCTATGGTAACCAGTTCCTGTTTCTGTCTTGGTGACTTATTAGTTGCTTTCAGTGGTGTAATTGCTCGGTATCGCCTCGAACATTTGTCTGCAGGTTGCAAGGTGTCAGCAGCCCTAGGTAGTCTTAATCGGGTTTATGGAAAGAGCAGGTTTTTAGAGCTTTGCGGAAGGCCATGTAGTCTTGGGTGTGTCGAATGTGTGGAGGGAGAGAGTTCCACAGAGTTGGAGCCAAGGTTGAGAAGGCGGATCCTCCCATCCTGGCTGAATTGGAGGTTGGAATCACGAATAAGAGGGCAGTGCTTGATCTTAGGGTGCGTGATGGGATGTAGGGTTTTATCTTCTCTTGTAGATACGTTGGTTACGGTCTTGTGCACTGCTCAGTGGGTAATGCATAGGGTTTTGGAGGAGGCCTTTCGTCTGACAGAGAGCCAGTGGAGGGTGCGAACAGTGGGAGAGATTGGTGTCCCAGGGCGAGAAGGAGTTTGGCGGCAGCGTTTTGGGCTCTTTGGAGTTTGTTAAGTTGGTATGCCGGTGCTCTCAGGTATAAGGAGTTGGCATAGTCCAATCTTGACATAACAATAGATATTACAGAGGCGAGCCTGTTGGGATAGGTGAGGTAAGGGAAAATGCATCTAAGGAGTTTGAGGTGGTAGTGACAGGATTTTGATAGATTATTTATCTGACTGGAGAGGGTTAGGCTAGAGCCCATAGTGCAGCCAAGGTTTTTGACTATTTTGGAGGGTGGGGCGGCCCTGGGAGTGGTTGCGGGAGAAGGGCAGTATTGCCACACACCATGATTTCAGTTTTGCCTGGGTTCAGAAGGAGGTGTTTTTTTGTCATCCATCGGTCAATGTCACTGAGTCAAGCTTCAAGGTCGGGATGTGGGTGGTTGGTTGTTTTGGGAATTTATAGGATAATTTAGGTGTCGTTGGCGTAGTTGTAACAGGAGAGGTTGATGAGTCCTGGTGGAGAGGTCAGATGGAGGTTGAAAAGGAGAGCAGAGAGGCAGGTGCCTTGGCGTACTCCAGTATTCACAAGTCGAGCGGTTGAGACAAAAGGGGAGAGGAAGGCGATTTGTTTCCTGTTGCTGAGGAAGGAGGCAATCCTTTTGAGGCCCGAGCCACGGATGCTTAGGGAGTGGAGGCGGTCAAGGACAATTGAGTGGTTAACAGTGTCAAACGCTGCTGACAGATCAACTAGAATCAGATCTGCGCAACCTTCAGAGGTTGCAGTGACCTTGAGACCATCCCAGATCGAGATCAGAGTGGTTTCTGTTCCATGGTGCTGTCTAAAGCCCGATTGTACGGGGTCGAGTAGTTTGTTGGATTCTACGAAGCAGTTGAGCTGGGAATATGCAGCCTGGTCAATTTGTTTCGTGAGAAATCTGGTGTTGGATATCGATCTGTAATTCGTTGGGTCGAGGGATGCCTTTTTAGAAGCCCTTTGACATGGACTATTTTAAAGGCTTCAGGAAAGGGGCGGGAGTCGTTTAGTATGGACCTTGCATGTTCTCCTGCGCAAGTAGAGGAGAATATTTCTTTCAGAAGAGAGGTGGGGCAGGGGTCGAGGAGGGATCCGGAGGGTCTGCTGCCGGATAGTAGACCTAGGAACTCGTCTCTCGAGATGGGTTGGAAGGAGTCAAAGGTTGGCATTGTGGTCGTCGGGGCAACAGGATTGGGGGTAGATGTAGGGCAGGGGGTGAGGGTGGAGAGTTTGGCGTTAAGGGTTGCCATCCTGTAAGTGCAGTGTCATAGAAATGTAGCGAGAGGGAGTCACAGAGTGTTCGCGAGGGGGTGGGTTGGGCAGAGGTGCAAGTAGGTTTCACTAATTTAGAGATGATCTTGTGGAGTTCTTTGCTGCTACTGAAACAGTTCAGAATTTGTTTATTGTAATAGGCCTTTTGGATCTCGATGTTGGAGGGCGAACATAGATCTGCTGAGATCAATTTTAGATGCTTGCCATTTGCGCTCAAGACAGGTATTTTGACTTTTGAAAGTCTTCAGGTGGGGTGTGAACCATTTGGGGGACGGTCCTTTGCGTGAGGCTGCGGGGCATGTGGGGGGTGAGAGGGATTAGCAATTCTTTAAGCCAGGAGTCAAAGGATTCAATGTTTAAGGATCTACCACAGGTCAGTGTCGCCGGGGGACAGAGTCGCAGGGCTTCAGCTAGGTCGGGGGGTACCTCGACTTTGTTCCAGTATTTTTTATCAGAAGTGGTGGGGTGGTGGGTGCTGTGGGAGGAGGGGGTGGCGTGTGGATAGAGAAAGGGATGGCAGAGTGGTCTGTCCAGATATGGTTTGGGACTGGATGTAGAGACGAGGTCATGGGAGCTGAAGATCGCATCAAGGGTGCGACAACCTGAGTGAGTTGGACCAGTGGTATGTCGGGAGAGGTTGAGTGCATTATGACTGCCTACCAGAGGTTGGGTCATGGGGTTGTTGGGCATGTTGAATCAGATATTGAAATCTCCCAATAGTGTAAGAGCAGGGTTATTTACCGGAATGGTAGCTATAGAGTCACAGAGATTGTTGGCAAAATGTCTGTCATATCCAGGGGGTCTGTATAGGAGTAGGAAGGTGTGAATGAGTGTTGATGGTAGTGAGAGTTTTACTAAAAGGGATTCACAGGTAGCGTTGCAAATCTGGGTTTCGACCAGTGAGACGGGGAAATGAGGTTTGTAGAGTATTGCTACTATGCCACCTCTGAAGGACTGTTGTGGGCGATAAGCGAGTAGCCAGGTGGGAAGGCCTTGTGCGCAACTGGTGCAAAGTCGTCAGAGAACCAGGTTTCAGCGATAAAAAGTAGGATGGGATTGTCAGAGGATAGGAGGGAAAAGGTGCTGTGTCTGTTTCTTGCTACTGATTGGGCATTGAAAAGGATGCATTTGACTTCAGGAGGGGAGGTGATTTTCATGACGCTCTTCGCTGAGAGAGCTAGGTGGACATGGGTGCCTGTTAGGCAGAATTACATGCAGTACCCTTTGGGAACACTACACACAATTAAGACTAAAGGTGTAAGCACAATCTCACCCCTTGGTATAAGTCTGTACCACACAGTATGTTGGTAGCAGGGCTGAGCAGCCAGGCTTATCTCAATAGGGATGTGAGCAGTACCAGTTATTACACAAAGGACTTTCAATCACAGTGATTCAAACAAACACTTACTCAAGGTTTCTTGGTAAAGAAAACAATATTAATTTATTTACACACTTAGTTAGAAAACATTACATTAGACTAAGCAGCTCAATATCATATTATAATACACTCCAGTACTAGACCCATACATATCTGAACAAGTTAGGCTCCACTGAGGTGGGAGCAAAATGACACTGCAGTATTTAAAAATGGGTGTAAAAAGACATAGGTTATAAAGATCAAGTACAAATACTTTCTTTAGATAAGGCAAAAAGTTCAGTTCAATTCAATAGACCTAGGCCAAAGTCAATGGTTAAGTGTCTTGGATAGGAATGTACAGTTCTGGTAGTAAACGGTTAAGTCTTTGCCACATTTTTTAGAAGTAGTTTGCAGGTAAATAAGTTAGATGTCGGTTTAGGAGCGAACACGACTGCAAAGTTGGGAAAGTTGTACGAACTTTCACTACGGCAAAGAGGAATTCTCTACCATGTTGCACAGTACCTTGTTCAAGAAAAAGCAGCAGCAGTAGTGGTTTTCCTGGCAGGACCGGCAGATCTCACCGTTTTGGCCCTCAGTCGTGGGGACAAGAGGGAGGACTTCGGGAGGCTTCTGCACATGATGATTCCGGATCCACAAGCTTGGCAAATTTGTCGGTTTAAGGTGCGAGTGCCTTAAAGACCATCTGGTTTCCTACTCACTGGCTATCCGGTTTTCATCAGCACTCTGAAGAAAATTCGACCAGTATGGAGACAGTGTCCAGCCAGCTTACGAGAGGTTGTTCCCACCAGCTCAAGGAAAGGAGTGTTCCTTTCAGGGGCTTCTCTGTCGAGGGAGTTTCAGGAGATTTCAGACCTGCAGCAGGGCTTCACTGGGCAAATTAACGGTCCAGGAGTTGCAGCGCTCGTCTTCCTTCAGTTCGACACAACAAAAGATGATGCCTATGGAGTTGTCTAAAACTCCTTATACAATGAACACAAAAGTAAAACATATCAAAATACATGAAAAAGGGGGAAAAAAGGCTCACACTCTTTCCAGGTAAGAATTAAAGTCTTAGAAATCCAGCAAAGTTGCTGGGGGTCACAAAAGATAAGGGAAATTAGCACATATATGAGAATTCTCCCTAACACTCGCCCCCCCCCCCCAGACTAAGGGACAGGAGGATTTAATTCACTCCTATATGAATCTCCTTACTCCAGTCAGTCAAACATCCTGGAGAGACCATCAGCATTTTGGTTGTTACACCCTGACCTGTGTTCAATGGGGAAATCAAACCCTTGCAGGCTGATTGACCATCTCAGTAGTTTAGGATGTTCCCCTTTCATTTGCATCAATCATCTCAAGGGTTGGTGGTTAGTCTGCATCACAAACGTAGATCCATACAAGTATGGTCTAAACTTCTTCAGTGACCACACAATAGCAAAACATTCCCTTTCAATGGTTGCCCACCTTGTTTCTGGTTCCTTCAGCCTCCTGCTGATGAAGCAAATGGGGTGCTCCCTACCTTTCCAGCTGACTCAGAACTGCACCTATAACTGTATTGGAAGCATCGGTTTGCACAATGAAGGTTTGGTTTTAGTCAGGAGCTCTTAGGACTGGGGCTAGACAAAGGGCTTTCTTTAGGCCTTCAAATGCTTGAGTTCACTCCTCATTCCAGCTGACCTTTTTAGGAAAGTTGGGTGAGGAGACTCCATTCAAGGGAGAAGCTATGATCCCATAGTTCTCTATGAAGTTCCTATAGTAACTAGTGAGGCCTAGGAAGGCTCTCACTTGGGTTTGAGTAGTAGGGGCGGCCCAGTCTTGTACAGCTTGTACCTTGCTAGGCAATGGCCTTATTTCACCTCCTCCTAACTCATGTCTAAGGTAGACCACTTTACTCTGACCAATTTGACACTTACTTGTCTGTATGGTCAGATGGGCCTCAAGAGCCTGCAAAATATATCCTAAGTGGTCAACATGTTCTTTCCAAGTAGGCGGAACACTGCAAAGTCATCCAAGCATGTCATGCAGAAGTCCTCCATCTCATTTGGAACCTGATTAACCATTCTTTGGAAGGTTGCAGGTGCATTCTTTAGTCCAAAGGGCACTACCTTAAACTGGTAGAGGCGTGAGGGGTTGAGAATGCAGTTCTCCTTGGCATGTTGTGTCAGTGGTATTTGCCAATAGCCTGAATTCAGATCAAATGTACTGAGGTACTTGGCTGAACCAAGCATGTCCATCAGTTCATCTGTCCTTGGTAAAGGATGGGCATCAGTCTTGGTGACTGCATTTAGAGCACTATAGTCCACACAGAATCTCAACTCTTTGGATCCTGCCTTTGGTACTAGTACAACTGGACTAGACCATGGACTCGTAGATGGCTCTATTACCCCGAGATCAAGCATCTTCTTAACCTCTTCCTTTATGTGGGTTCTTATGTGGTCTGACATTTTGTAACCTCTGTTCTTGACAGGGAAACAGTCCCTAGTGAGAATATCATGTTGGCCCCAAAGGGTCAAGCCTGGTGTCAGTGAAAACAGGGATGCAAACTAATTGAACAGAAACTTGCACGCCTCCTGTTGTTCCAGTGTCAGATTAGAAGAGAGATTGACTCCTATTTTCTCATCTAAAGGCTGTCCTCCGAGTAGGTCAGGTAGAGGTTCACTCTCCTCCTCTTGAGCTGAAACTAGGAGCAAAGCTCCCACTTCTGGTCTTGAGACACAAGTTTTTAGAGGTTGGTGTGAAAGACTCTGGGAGCCTCCTTAGGATTGCCCAAGTCCACCAGATAGTTGACCTCTCCAAGTTTTCCAACAACCTTGAAGGGTCCTATCCACTTGTCCTGTAAGGCCCCCCTGCCTTGTACCATAACTCAAACTTGCTGGTCTTGAATAAATTCAACCATGTAGGCCTTCTGGTCATGCCAATGCTTCACCAGAGCCTGACCTGCTTTTAAGTTATCTGATGCTTCTGCCATCATGTGTGATATTCTCCTCCGGAGACCTATCACATAGTCAGTGACTCTCCCTGGCTTGGGGGAAGGAGCACTCTCCAACCCCTCCTTAATTAGGGCCAATGGACCTCTAACTGGATGGCCATAGAGAAGCTCAAAGGGACTAAATCCAACTCAATCCTGAGGGACTTCTCTATATGCAAATAGAAGGCATGGCAGTAGAAAGTCCCACTTTCTTCTAAGGGGTTCCTCTAAAGCACATATAATGCTTTTCATTGTTCTGTTGAACCTCTCTACCAATCCATTTGTCGGAGGATGGTAGGCTGTTGAGATATTGTAAGACACTCCACAGTTAATTCACAAGGCTTGCATGTAGTGGGACATAAAATTGGATCTCCTGTCGGAGATGACTTCCTTAGGAAAACCTACCCTGGTGAAAATACCAAGTAGGGCCTTAGCCACAGCCCGAGCTGTAACTGTCCTCATGGGTATTGCTTCAGGGTATCTAGTAGCATGGTCTACTACAAGGATAAACCTGTTGCCTGAAGAAGTTGGAGGGTCTAAGGGACCAACAATGTCGATTCCTACCCTCTCAAAAGGGACTCCAACCACTGGGAGAGGCATCAAGGGTGCCACATTCTTGGCTCCACACTTGCCAGAGACCTGACAAGTGTGACAGCTCTAACAGAATATATCTACATCAGACCCCAACTTAGGCCAGTAGAAATACAGAGAAATCCTTTCCTTGGTCTTCTTGAAACTCAAGTGACCAGCTAAAGGAATCTCATGGGCTAACTGTAGGAACTGGTGTCTAGATTCTAGAGGCACTACAAGTCTTTTGTAGTGCCATAGGCTAGACTCAGTCGGTTCACTGTAGAAGAGGCCATCTTCCCAGTACAACCTATGCTTCCCTGGCTCTTGCCCATCAAGCTGGGAAGTTGCCTGTTGGCGAAGGCATTCAAGAGCAGGACACTCCTTGACCTCTGATGGGGTCTGCCCTACAGGGTCCACCTTCTGCCAGTAAAGACTGGAGCTCAGGATGGTCTGAAGGATCCAGATCTCCAACAAGGGGAAGGTATTCTTCCAGCTCCGATTACTCAGCAGCTGATTCAACCAGTCCTGGTTGTACCTCACACTCAGCCTCAGCTGGTGGAGGAGTCACAGGTGTGACTTTGGACAGTCCTCTCGGGATGCCCTTGTAGGTAGCACACAAGTGCTTTCTGGGTTTTTCCTGGAGGCTTTAGGTTTCCCCTTTTCCTCCTTCTTAGAAATAGCAGTCAGTAAGTCATGTGGACTGGGGGTTATAGCTTCTTCTATAATCTCCCCTAGAGAGTTTTTCAAAGTGCTCTCTCTGGCCTTCCTTTTCTGCTCCATTTTCCTTTTGCTGGGAGGCCTGGGGGTGCTTGATACAACTCCAAGAGTCTTTAAGTCATTCCCCAACAGACCTCTCCCAGTTACTTCACTCTGCACACTAACAGGTATTTTGACAGTCATGTAATTGCACTGGATGAGAGCTGGCAACTGTGGAAGCATTTGGACAGGGACTCCAGCAAGCTTAGTAAGGTATTTGGCTGCCTTAGCAACATCTTCTGCCTTGAAACAAAATTAATCTACTACTGTAATGCTGGCCCCAGTGTCTCTGATGGCAGGGGTCTCCTGACCTTTCACAAGAACACTGTCTTTGAAATACTCTTTAGTATTGTCTGGGATGGAATTCTACACATATAAATGTGGTTGTTCCCACAGACCCAGGGATACTAAAGAAACACTGGCTGTGACCATCATGGGTTCCTCACCCAGTAGGTGAATGTTTCCACTTGCCATGGGTACTTAATCCACTTGGGAAAAGGCTAAAGAGACAGTGTGGACCACTGAAGTTTTACCCTTACATCTGGGATCCCCTTTCACATGGTCAGTTGACCCACAAATAAAATATTTTCCAAATGTCTTTACAAATGGGGGTTTCTGCTGACCTCCCTCTGGTTTGGCACCAGAGGTTTCACTAGCCTGATTCGGTTTCCCATGGGGCTTTCCCTTGCTATGTTTGTGGCCCTCTTTTGGATGGGAGGTATTGGAATTCTCTTTGTTATCTTTCTTGTGCTGTTTTCCCTCATCCTTCTTCTGAGTTGCCCCGGAATCCTTGTGAGTAGCCCTGTTGGCAACCCACAAGTCAGCAGCCTTTGCTAACGTCTTTGGATGAATTTCCTTGGAATCACCCAAGTGCTTTCTGAGCTCAGGGGAGCAGGCATCACAGATAGACTCCAACATAAACAGATTTCTCATACCTTCATAAGTGCCAACTCTGTAACCCTTAATCCAAACATCTAAGTTTTTCAAACATTCACACACCCAGGTAGCCCAAGGGGTACCATCATGCTGGGCTCTGGAACATTATCATCCTCATTATCAATTTCCACATTTGCTGTAGGAGTAGGTGTAGCAGACCTACTTCTAAGACTTTGATATTCCAACAATCTTTCCATTAAAACATCTTTCTTGCCTTTAACCGGGAGGTTTCTAGATTTACACATTTCTTTAAGTTTATCAACTGTTAAAATGACTAGAGCTTCCGGTCTGTAGTTATCCATATAAGGCATGATAAAACAATTGCTTTTCTAGTGGTGCTTAGCCTTGTGAAGGTTGTTTGAACAAAAGTAAGAGCAGCACTCTTAATGCAATATCTCTACTTTATCCTCACTGCTTGCCATCAGTGTTAGGCAGAATTACATGCAAAAAAAGACATAGGTTATAAGAATCAAGTACAAATACTTTCTTTAGATAAGGCAAAGAGTTCAGTTCACGGTTAGAGGCAGTCCAATTCAATAGGCCTGGGCCAAAGTCAATGGTTCAGTTTCTTGGATAGGACAGTACAGTTCTGGTAGTAAACGGTTAAGTCTTTGCCAAAGTTTTTAGAAGTAGTTTGCAAGTAAAAGAGTTCGAGGTCCATTTAGGAGCAAACAAAACTCCAAAGTTGTGAAAGTTGTACGAACTTCCGCGATAAAGAAGAAGAATTCTCTACCGCGTTGCACAGTACCTTGTTCAATGAAGAAAAAGCAGCAGTAGTAGTAGTGGTTTTCCTGGCAGGACCGGCAGATCTCACTGTTCCTGGGCCTCAGTCGTGGGGACAAGAGGGAGGACGTCGGGAGGCTTCTGCACTGCACGATTCCGGATGCACAAGCTTGGCAAATTTGTCGGTTTAAGGTGCTAGTGCCTTAAAGACCATGTGGTTTCCTTCTCACTGGCTATCCGGTTTTCATCAGCACTCAAAATACGACCAGTATAGAGACGGTGTCCAGACAGCTTACGAGAGGTTGTTCCCACCAGCTCAAGGGAAGAAGTCGTCCTTTCAGGGGCTTCTCTGTTGAGGGAGTTTCAGGCGATTCGGACCTGCAGCAGGGGTTCACCGGGCAAACCAACGGACAAGGAGTTGCAGCAGCCTTCTTCCTTCAGCTCGGTTTCTGTTCTTTCGTTCCAGTGGTAGACTCTGCCTTCCAAGTCCCAAAGACCTGCTATTTAAACAGTTTGCTCCCATTCTATCCAGCCTAGCTGCCACTCACCCAGCAGGGTGGCTGTCCTTGCCGGACAGTCAGCCAGCCTATCACGCCAGAGTGCATTTGGGTCGCCTCAGAGACTAAGCACAGGGAGTTTCGGGCACCTCCCTCTCTTCCTGCCCACCCCAGACACTCAGGCCCCAGAGGCGGTCTTCAGCACTGAAGCCCGCCAAAGGCAATGGAACAAAGGGACCAAACCTGGTTTGGCCCGCAGAGACGAACACAAGAACCGATCAAAAAAGAAATGACGAAAAAAGTCGATCAGAACCTGTTTTTAAAGTTGGTGCTCAGACTCTTGAAAAACATGGCTCCGGTGTATTTCAGCTACTGCAGTGCTTAAATGGGTTGCGGTCGCGGAAATCATGGTAATACCACTGCCACCAGCCATTCTGAGAGGAAAGGGTAGCATTTGGATGCTTCATGAGTTTTCTAGACTGGGGAATACTATGTATTCCCTCCAGCACTTCTGCTGTAAGGCAGGGTGTGCTGGGTCTAGCAATTTTAAAGTGACTAGCAAAGTTAATTTAACTTAACTTACTCTGGGAGAAAGTAGTCAGTCCCAGAGAAGGAATTTAAACCTTGGGGAGTCTGCAAGACACCCCTGTGTAACTGCACCAAAGGTGCAGTGTGACACAACAAAAGATGATGCCCATGGAGTTGTCTAAAACTCCATATACAATGAACACAAAAGTAAAACACACATCAAAATACATGAGAGTGGGAAAAAAAGACTCGCACACTTTCCAGGGAAAAATTAAAGTCCTAGAAATCCAAAAGGTAAGAGAAATTAGCACATTTATGAGAATTCGCCCTAACAGTGCCCAGGGCTTGGTGGACAAGGGTGCCCAGTGAGATGGGGGGGGGGGTGGTAGGATCGGGATGGGTGATTGAGATTGACTGAGGGGAGTTAGTGGGGGGTCTGGAGGCATGTACATTCTGAGGATTGGGCGAGTGGGTTAGATCGAAGGTGGAGCAGGAGGGCAATGGTAGGTATGCAAGAGATGCGGTGGGAAGGATCGGGTGGAGGGTAGCGAGTGGTGCACTTGTGGTGTGAGGGGTTAGGCAAGTTGTCTGTGGTTCGAGTCTGGAGGGTGCTGGGGTTTAGGTGGACTGAGGGGGTGATGGTAGGGTGGGAAAGGATGGGAGGGTGGACCGATGGAGAAGTGGTGAGGTACGGAGAGTCAAGGGAGAGGGTTGGTCCCTCTTTCTGCGTTTTGTGGGTTTGGGTGCCAAAGGAGTGAGAGAGATGCTAGGAGGGTCAGAGGGAGAGGTGGATGAAGCGACTATTTTCTTAAGTGCGAGACGTGCTGCTTTCAGAGAAGGGAAAGGGTAAGAGGGGGGAGGTCTGTGGGTGGGAGTAGAGTGTGAGGTGAGGGGGTCGAGGGCGTTGTGAGAGGGTGAGAGGGTATTGCAGATGAAGATGAGTGGCGCAGGTTGTGCTGGGTTTGTGCAGTGTGGTTGTCCTCGAGGGATCGCACTGCCAAGGGGATGCTGGGTTTTCGAGGGAGAGGTGTTGCGTGTGAAGAAGTGTGGACTGAGGTGGGGGGCGTGTAAGGGAGGCATGCTGGAAGAGGAATTACGATGCTGGATTGACGTGGAGTTCTACACGAGTGGGTGTGTGGTAGTGCGGGTGTCAAAGGAGGATTGGCAATGGCAAGGAGGGCTGAGGTAGGGGGGTTTCGTCTAGGCGAGGAGTTACTCAGTGAGCACAGAGATGGCGCGGGACACGTGATGTCTGGAACGCCAGAGAGCGCCTCTGGCTTGTGAGTGTGAGATTGCGCGGGCTGTATGGGCGGGAGCGTGGGGTTGTTCACAATAGATGCTTGTGGGAAGATGGATGATCTGTTCGGGTGGGTTGAGGAGCTAGAGGTACAATGATGATCGGGCGATGGGCAGAACGGGTAGAGTGCATCGGTGTCCGGGGGAAAGGGTTGTCGGTGGCGACCTGGTGTGGGATACAGGGGTTTGTGAAGTTAGGTGCTAGGGTGGATGTTATGCACCAGGAGTGGTGAGTTGTGGGGGGGGTGGAGATGGTGCATAAAGGGGGGGGGGTGATGTCAGTCTAGAAATACGGATACCTCTAATTTGAGACGGCAAACGCATTTTGGTGGCCGTGGACCAACCGTCTCATGCACGATACGACAGAATATAGGTTTTCGAGTTTGCCAATGAACGGCCATTTTGATGTAACAAGAATCACCATTTTGTTTTCTAACCATTGCTCATTGCTTTCTGTTCCTATTGCTTCGCAGTATATTTTCTGCTTACACTGCTCGACTGTGGAACATTGTTGTCTGTTTGTGAAAAGGACAAGGCCGCAGGGCCGAGAGGATAACAAGAGTTCGCTGAAACACAAACGTAGGCAGCGCCAGGAAGAATGCCCGGCTCCCTCCTTAATGTAGCCTTGAAGCAAAGCTGCAGGGCATTTAATCATTTCACAGCTGCCAGCCAGTCTCGTTATATGGTAGAATATGTTAGAATAATACTGCTAAAGGCTTGAATTATGCTTTTCTAACGGCCCCCCTTTGCTGAGCCCGCTAAGAGCATGTCGGCTCCCAGGAAGCGAATAGCACCTGATGGATAGCAATGTCCGGAATGCAACTCCCCCCCCCGTATGTAGTCCGCTTCCAAGAACAGAAGCGCCGTGTTCTATTCAATAACCGAAAGATGCCTACGCACTCACAAATTGCAAATTGTTACTAGAATAGATGTTTGAAGGTGTCATAGTGGTCGGAGATGTCCATCATCACACCAAGTTCAAAGAAACCCAATAAAGAGGGGTGTTAAACATGTCATAGCTGATTGTTTGATATGCATTTTGTATATATGTAACTGATGTACGTAATTCACTCTCTTGCGTCCCTCGAGGTCTAGAGATACACGTTGCGGGGCGTGAGACCGATTTGGCCAACTGAGACTTTTGCTTTACAATAAAACCCTAGCTTTGGGAATACAACCTCGTGTCTAGCGTCTCTATCGTGTGTGGTGACCCGCCTTGTTTCCATAGACGTCAGGGTCCCCAAGGGGCCCCTTTCAATGAGGAGGGGTCAGAGAGGTGGCGATTGTTGATGTGGTATCTCCATCCAAGAGGGGAGGTCAATAATGCAACACCTAGAATTTGATTCACGCGGATAGAGGGAGAAAGAGCCCAACACGGGGCGACACCAGTAAATGGAATAACCCTAGATGTAATAGCAGCACCTAGATCCATGACACCTGGATAGAGGGAGAAAGGGCCTAACACGGGAAGACAACAGTAGAGTTGGTAATAGTAAATGCAGTAACACAGTAAATGCAGTAAACCTAATAGCAGCGCCTAGATTTGGCACACCTGGATAGAGCGAGAAAGGGCCTAACACGGGGAGACAACAGTAGATTTGAGAATAGTAAATGCAGGAACCCTAGGTGTAATAGCATTGCCTAGATTTGGCACACCTGGATAGAGCGAGAAAGTGCTTAACACGGGGAGAGAACAGTAAATGTAGTAACAGTAAAGGAAATAACCCAAGATGTAATAGCAGCACCTAGATTTTTGGACACCTGGATAGAGGGAGAAAGGGCCTAACACAGGAACAGTAAATGTAGTAACCCTAGGGGGTACTGGCTTATTAGATGCAGAATATGGCTATTGGGCAAATTACGAAAGGCAGAATTTGGTTGGCGTTAGGACTAATAGCAAAAGGACCCTGTGGTGGGGGACAGGAATTCTAGGGATGATTTGGTTGGCCAGTTTTGCCCGGTTCCTCACGCCAGGTTACCCACAAATATTTACAGTCACTGAACTTTGAAGGTGTCGACTTGTGAATATGTGTTGGTCCCTAAAGGAGGGGGGTGCCTAGGCTTAATGGCTTCATCTTTTTCCTTTCTTGCAAAAGGGGGCAACATTAGGCTGGCAAATCTTCCCTAGGTTTTGTGAGACATTATACCAATTATGATTTCCCCTCTCCTGGGTTCTTGGTACTGAATAATCTCTCTGCTCATTCTGTTCTCTTATCAGTCTCTTTTCATAACTCTGGTTATACCTATTTGTGGTGGCCTCTATCCCCCTTTTCAGACTCTGTACCTGGTGGCAGTGGGTTTCTTCCTTCTTTCCAGGGTATTAGTTTCCACTTTTCATCTGTTTCCCAGACAGCATCTTTACTGGTATTTCTATTCTATTTTTGAGGGTTAATCCGCCCTAGGTTTTGTAAGACTTTATACAAATTAGGATCCACCCTCTCCTGAGTTCTTGGTACTATATTGTTTCCTTGCTGATTCTGTTCTCTTAATAGTCTCTTTTCACACCACGTGCTATATCCATTTGTGGTGGCCTCTCTTCTTTCTTCCAGCCTTGCTAACTAGGTTTTTCTTCCTTACGCCCCGGGTATTTATTTTATCTGTTTCCAGCGTTTGAAATTCAGGTTCGATATCCAGGAGCTAAAACCTGCTTTTGGGTATCAGGCATCACTTAGTATGCAGAAGCTACTGCCCAGGAACCACGAGCGATTGCACAGCACACTACAAATCTACCTTTCACATAAACTGCATACTTGAACTTTTGGCCACTATGCATGATCCACTATGTTTAAATGTATCCCAATTCTTCTTTATTAACATTCTGAAATGCTCAAAGCTAATGTCACATATCCATGTTTGTAAGGCACCAGTTATCCTGGGGAACCAAAAGATGCTCCCGTTAGCTGTTGGTTTCAACCCAACCAGGCTCTACTAAAGTAGAAGCAGGAGATAATAGATCCCAGCAATTTCAAACCCTGTTTTCCAAACAGCATTATTCTTCATGCGCTGTACTGATTTCACATATCTCCAATTCTAAAGATTTACTGTTCGACTTTCATACATGTGACTTTGAGAAGTTTCTCTTTTCCCAAAACGTTGCCGCAGTGGCCTCCCGCATTTCCAGTTTTCCCTGGTACCTTTTGTGATGCAGTGGAACATCGCAGGGCTTGTCGCGCACTCAGGTATTCGGTTCTTCTCCAGCGTCCCGTTATCGGCGCCTTTGTAGTGGGATGCAGTCTATGGACGCAGGCAGCAGGGAGCCCATGTTACTCCATTCTCAGGCGGTCTCGTCTACGCTAGCTGGGCTCCTCATCCACTACAATGTAGCTGTGGTCATGCCACCACCCTGTACGGGTCTGACGTTCCCAATTGGGCAACGGTTGTCCAGTTACAGAATTCTTCAGCTCTCCAGCGTCCCGCTTCGTGTGTTCCTCGCTCTCCAGAAGCTACAGGCTCTGCAACTTTTCTGCTCCATCTCTCTAAGACGTAATCATGTTAGGGTGCTTCTCCTTAGTACCAAACACCCCTAGTGGCTCTCCCAGCTGTGGGGACAACTTTTGAGAGGGCAACAGAATTGTTCTTGTTGTAGTGGACCAGGTCACTACTGTTACTGCTCAGGCAGTAGCCGAGTCCCTACTAGGTATCTTTACCAGGATTTCCCAAGGAAGTGATCGCTGACAGGGGGACTAACTTTATGTTACACTATATGCAGGCCATGTGGAAAACCTGTGGAGTAACTTAGTTCTCAACAGCCTACCATTCCCAAAGCAATGGGTTGGCAGGGAGGTTCCACTGAACCGTAAACATGAGGGGAGCTTTAGGAGAGCCCCTTCACAGAAATTGGGACCTTCAATTGCCATGTCTTCTGGGTGCTTATACAGAGGTACCTCAAGCAGGTGTAGGCTTTAGCCCCTTTGACCTTCTCTATGGACATAGGCCCAGGTCATAGGCCCTTTGGCTCTGATAGGAGGACAGGAGGCTTCTCCACCTTCCAAGCCAGTGAACATCACTGACTATGTGCTAGGCCTGAAGGATGGCACAAATGATGTCTGAAACTACAGAGAACTTGCGGCCCCTAGGGTCTTTCACACAAACCGCCTGAAGGCATAGGTCCCCAGGGTAGGGATAGCTGCTTTGCTCCTACCCTTTGGCCAAGAAGAAGAGGAGGAGGAGAGTGAACCTCTCCATGGTCTGCAACAGGGGCATCCTTCAGATGGATCAATAGGAGTAAAACGCTCTTCTAATCTGACACAGTTAACAGAGCTTTGCACTCCCCTTGCTGTTCCAGTTTGCCCCCATGTTTTCTTCTATACCAAGCCTGACTTCTTAGAACCAGCAGGACATGGATACTGGTGATAGTGTCCCTGTAAAAAGCAGGGGTTACAGGATATGAGATACTGTGAGAAATTATAAAAGACAGGTCAACAAAATGCTTGACTGGAGTAATTGAACTCTCCAACAGTCTATGGTCTAGCCCAGTGGTGCTGGTACCAAAAGGTAGGAACTAAGGAGCTTTGTGTGGACTACAGAGCTTTGAAAACAGTCACCATGAACGAAGCACATCCATTGCCCAGAACAGAGGAGCTGCGGGATATGCTGGGTTCCGCAAAATTCCTTATCACATTTGATCTAACCTCAGGCTATTGGCAAATAGCTCTGACAGACCATGCCAGGAAGAAGAAAGCATTTAATACCCCACAAGGACTTTATCAATTGAAGGTAAATGCCTTTTGGAATGAAGAATGTACCTGCCACTTTCCAAAGGTTGTTGAATCACGTCCCGAGTGGGTTAAACAACGTCTGCATGGCATACTTGTATGACATTGCATTGTTCAGCCCTACATTTTTGTTTTTTTATTTTATTTTAATTTATATTTTTATTGTAAAGAAAAAAAAGAAAAACAAGAAAACAAATTGTCTAAGAAAAGAATATGCAACAAATAAAGTATACAATCAGAATAACAATCTGCCTAATATATCTCATTACACCAAATAAAGTATACCATTCAGAAGAGAAAAAGAAAAATAAATAAAAAGAAAATCCATCAGCCCTACATATGAAGAACATCTTTCCCATCTTGGACAAGTGTTGCAGGCTTTTCAACAAGCTAATCTGTTCACTAATGCAAGCAAGTGTCAAGTTGGGCAGAGCTCAGTGGTTTACCTTGGGCATGAGGTAGGAGGGGCTGAGAAAGCCCTTACCCAGTAAAGTACAAGCAGTACAAGACTCAAGTGAGAGCCTTCTTGGGCCTCACTGGTTACAGTAGGAATTTCATAGCCAACTATGGAACAATAGCAGCACCTTTGAGCTCCATCCCCTCTCCAAAGTACGCTAAGAAGGTGAATTGAACAGAGGAGTGTCAGAAAGCTTTCACTGGGCTGAAAGATGCCATGTGCCGAGCTCCAGTGCGGAGAGCTCCAGATTCCTGGGGCAAACTGATGCATCCAATACAGATATAGGAGCTGAGCCAAATGGAAGACAGCGGCAGGGAGCAACCCATCTGCTTCATCAGCAAGAAACTAAAAATATAAGGAAAAGAGGTGAGCAACAATAGAATATGAATGTTTTGCCATTGTGTGGCCATTGAAAAGATTTAGACCATACCTGTATGGATCTACTTTCAGGATTCAAACTGACCAACAACTTATGAGATGGGTTGATGCAGATGAAGGGAGAAAGGGAAAACATCCTAAACTGCTCAGGTGGTCAACAAGCCTACACGGGTTTGACTTCACCATACAGCATAGGCCAGGAATGTAACATAAGAATGATGATGGACTCTCCAGGAGGGATGACCGACTCGAACCAGTGATACATCCAGGAGTAGATTAGACTCTCCTGGCCCTCAATCTTGGAGGGGGAGTGTTAAGAGTAGATTTTCCTTCTTGGGTGAAATTCTCTCCACCCGAGAGTCCCCAGCACTGTTTGCTGAATTCTTGGATTTTTGTCTGATTCAGATTTAGTGGGAACCTTTTTCCACAGAGTCATTTTTTTAACTCTGATCTTAGGAACCCTTTTTACCTATTCTTGGTATGTTGTTTTGGAGTCGTGCTTTCCTCCATCTTTTCTGGCATCTATATTTTACTAAAGTAGCAATCAGCACTTCTGTGCAGTGTTACTGGAAGGTCATTGAGCGTCAACAGTAATGTTTCCTTTTTCCCTTGGTTAACACCCTGTTACCAAGGCAAGGGGATACTTTCTATCCTACCTGTACTTTATTTGGTGAGACCAGTACACCCCCACCTTTTGCGGAGTGCGGAGGGGAAACAATGTTGCCCTTTTCTTACTTCTCCAGTAACTTTTTGGTTACAAGTCCCTCTTTTCAGGCTAGTGGCAGTGTGCCTTTTACACACCTTTTTGTGTACTTGTAATCGCAGACGGGCCTCGCAGCTGCAGTAGGGGAAACAAGTGTCACCATTGACCCAAAATGGTGGCTGTACTGTAAGTCCTGGACACAATGGCTTGTCCTTCTGGAGTCTTTGTTTACTTATCGGGAAGGGGAGGTTCCTCTAGTTACTTAGGCTTCACCGGGCATCCCTTGGAAAGACTGCAAAGGGTCTTTGAGTGACTGGCAGGACAGAAAGTGGGGAGGGCCAAACAAAAACCACCCAGTCCTTTGCCGGTAGAGTGCCTGAGAGAAACCAGTTCTGACTGGTAGGTTGGCTGTCCCCACTGGACAGCCCCAATGTTTTGAATGCAGCATGGGATACGATTGGTGGGCTCAGCCAGTGTGCCTGCATACATTTGGAGGTCCTGGAGAGAGACTCAGTCAACCACTGGAACAGAAGAATCAGAAGAAGAAGCCCGAAGGAAGACGACTCCATCCACTTCCAACGACCGCCAGACCTCGCTGAGTAACCTCTGCTCTCCCGAACTCCACGTCTGAGCGACAGGAAAGATCCAAATGAAACAACTTCCTCCTTTGTACTGGTGGGCCTAATCAGTCTCAAGACGAACTGCATTTTGCAACCTCCACGGCCTGCAATTCACCAATACCCGAGGTCCTGTGCATCGTTGCCCGAAGAACTAATCCGCCTGGAACTTTGTGGCCATCTTTCTTGACCTGCAGAGACCCGATCCAGCTCCCCAAAGTCCCCTTACATAAGACGAGGACCGAGAAAAAGGAGAAGAGTCAAGACATCTGTCCTTCACCGAAGCCTGGAAAAGGAGCCAACCTGCCATAAAGGAAAAGATCCATTGCTGGGTGTCCGTCTGCATGAGACCTGTCGCCAGATAGGCCAAAGTCCCCTTCTGTCCCCAAGACAGAGACACCTGTGACCAGGTCGGCTGTCGCCTCTCCACTGGAACCGTCCTGTAGCAACAAGTTCTTCATTTTAAGGCCCTGTCCTGCTCCCTGCAAAACGTACCCAGAGCTTTGTTTGCTGATCCTGTATTCCTGGGGGCTGTATCTCGCACCCCTACAGGGCTCCTCTAGAGATACAATGGGGTGGACAACCCATTGTACTGGCCCCTGCCTTAGAATACTAGTCCTTGAGGCAATGCAAACAGGCCACCCCTAGGTTTCTTTGACTTGAAAAACCTAACTTTACCTACCCGCAACCCCAGAAGAGATCCTGCTAAAGTCTGCCACTTTTGTACCTTGAACCCTGCTCAACTCCTAACTTCTGGTGGCCCGAGCCATGACGAGAATCTCAAACTAGGGTTGGACTCTAAGACAGGTTGGAACAAAGTTATACAAAAGATATAAGTGGGAAAAGATTGCATGTATGTTTCAGATGGTGTTACTAAGGGATTTGTTACTGTAGAAGTTACTACACCTATGGTCTATTAGTTGAGAAATTTGCAATTGTGTTCTACATATGTTACTGTGTTTAGTACTTACTTAACTTGCAAATATTTAAGAGTGACTTACTGTGTATATTGGACTATATATCTAAGTGTATTAGTGTTTTCTTGAATAGGTGTAGGCTCAGCATTCTTTGTACCTTCCTACCTCCCACCTCACCTCCTAAACTAAGCACGGCTACTTAGCCATTCTACCAAACCTTTGTGTGGTTCAAGACAAACCTAAAAGCTGGAACCTTACGTAAAACTCCACAGTGTCTCACTGCTACAGTGCAACCGTCTAATCCCTCTAAAGTTCCTTCTTCAGCTGCCAAGGCCAAGAAAACCTGAAATCGGGGTCTGCTGTCATTACACCTTGGGGATCACTCTGTGGCATTGTATTCCTCATTGAAAAGGTACTGTCCCGCTCCCAAGTACTTACCTAGGGCTAGCAACGTTATTTTGCGTTCAGTGGATCCTTGCACCCCTCCAGAAACAGCCTAGAGTCCCTATTGGGGTGGATGAACCATACTCCTTGGGGCATTACTGCAAGGGAAATCCCAAATACCCTTGCATTTGTGAAAACCTATCTGCAGACTTGAAGTTTTAGAACATTGTACTCCGATTCCCTGCCTGTTCTTCAGCAGCCCTTGGCCACTGGTGCCCCATTGTCCCTTCTAACTTTGTGACTCACAAGAAAGGGTTGGACTGCCTAAGTTAGACTAAACTAAAGTACTGCAGTTTCTCTGAACAGGTTTGCTTTCCTAGTTCAGGTGTTTCACTAGATTTGCTGCGTTACCTTTGTCTATTCTAACAAGTATTGATTTCAGTGAATATTACATTTGTTTCTTCTCGTTTGACCTATGTGATGGTACTTCCCTTACTTGAATGCTACAAGCCTTGGTGTATATAAATAAATGTCATTTATTTTATAGATCTCCCCAGTGTGTCAGTGTTTCCTTGAACCAAGTACATGCTCAGAGTTCTGTGTGCCTCACTACAGCCCTCCTACACTAAGCCTGGCTGCTCAGCCATTGCTACCAAACATACTGGTAGTTCAGGCTAAACCTATGGGGTGCAACCCTGTTCACCAAAAGGTGGGCTTTCTAAAGTATTTTTCTTCACCCAAGAGAGAGAAGCTCCTATGACAGGTGCCAACTTTCACTTCTTGGCTCAAGAACCCATTGGAGTTCAGGCCAGGGTTACTTTACTGTCCCTTGGGTCATGGGAACAACAGAGGCAGGACATAATATAATTCCATCCCAGAGAATACGAAGGAATATTTTAAAGGACAGTGTTCTCATCAATAGGGTAGAAACGTCTGCCAGCAAAGACACAGGGGCCAGCATCACGTGGTTGAGAGTTTACTCGGCCCAAAGGAAGTAGCTAAGGCTCCTCTGAGAACCACAAAGTTTGCAGGTGGCCCAATTCACCTCATTATGCTCCCCATAGTGCCCGTTTGAAGTGTAATGATATGACTGTCAGGATTCCTGTACGTGTTCAGGCAGAAGTGCATGGTACTGTGCTCTTGGGCAAGGCTCTGAAGGTCTTGTGTGTTGTCTTAAGCACAGCCGAGCCCGCCAAGACAAAAGGCAAGGGCTCAGACAAGGAAGGATAAAGAGACCACCTTAAAAAGGACCTCTCGCCAAAGACCAAGGAGAAATTCAGGGTGTTCATACAAAAGAAGGGCACCAAAGCCAATACTTCCCTTCAGAAAAGGGCTCCATGAACCAAGAAGGCCAAGGTCACAACTTTGAGCCCACCACCAGCTTAGGCTGAGGTGACAGAATCCCTTGAAAACCAGCCTAGAGGTGGAGGAGATTCAACCTTACTTGGGGATCCCAGAGACCACCCTGACCTGCAGGCTTTGCTTGCAGAAGGTGGACCCTCTAGGGCCGACAACATGAGGTGCCCTTTTCTGGTCACTTGAGCACCAAGAAGAGCAAGGAAAGGTGCTCACGTTTCTATTGGTCCCCGATGGATGCAGTGGCACTGCAAAAGTTGGCATACTTGCCAATTGACTGGCAAAAGCGGAACCAAGAATATGGCACCCTTAGTGCCACTCCCAGTTGTGCAAACCCCTTTGGAGTTGGTGGGAATCGACATTCTTGGTCCCACTAACCTCCAACTTGCACAGACAACAGATGTACTCTTGTTGTACTGAACCATGGCACTACGTAGCCTGAAGCAATCCCTTTGAGAACTACAACTGCCCAAGCAAGTGCCAAGGCCCTACTAGGTATTTTTTTTTACCAGAGTAGGATTTCCTAAGGAGGTGATATCGGACCGTAGAACCAACTTTATGACCCACTACACGCAAGCCATGGGGAAAACCTGTGAGGCATCATACGTTTTCAACCGCCTACCATCCTCAAACAAACGGATTGGTAGAGAGGTTTAACAGAACCTTGAAGAGCATGATGGAAGCTTTAGAGGAACCCCTTCACAGGAAGTGGGATCTTCTACTGCCATGCCTTTATGCCTTTTCCTTGCTTAATGAGAAGTACCTCAAGAGGGAGTGGGCTTTAGTCCCTTTGTGTTTCTCCATGGACATCAGGTTAGAGGACATTTGGCCTTAACCAAAGAAGGATTGGAGGCTGCTCCACCTTTAAAGCCAGTGAACATCACTGGCTATGTGCTAAGCCTGAGAAGAAAGATGGTACAGATGATGTCCAAAGCCACAGACAACTTGAAAGCTTAAAATGACCTGGTGAAACACTGGTATGCCCAGAAGGCCAAAATGGTGTCTACTCCAGACCAGCAAGTTCTAGTGTTGGTCCCATTAGGGCACAAAGCTGTACAAGATAAGCCGACTGAACGCTTCAAGGTTGTAAGCAAGCTTGGAGAGGTGAATTATTTGGTAGACTTGGGCAACCCCAAGGAGGTCCTTCGGGTCTTTCAGGGTTTGAAATTGAGGGAAGCTGGGAGCCATTTAGCTCCCTTCTGTAGCCAAGAAGAGCCTGGTTTGTTTAAATCCAACAACAGTTACCAGGAGCTACTTTTGGCTCCCCAGGCCAACTACTGACTAACGAACACAACTATGTGAATTTTACTCTGTGCATTGGGGACAATCTGTAAACATTATGACACTTGTAAATAACATTTAAATAATATGGTGTAATACATGATGGATGCAATTCTAGGTTTGCATTTCATGTGGTAGTTAGATTTACATACGGCTAATGACTATCTCCTCGTTCCTCAGGAGGTAGCTACTGATCACGGATTACTGCTGGATACCCAGGAGCTAAGTGCAGCTCCTGCTCTTCCAATTCCAATTTTGAGCCCTGTCTTTGATGCCAACCGCCATAAGGCTTATGTCCCCAAGGGCATAGATAGGTGCTTTGCTGCTAGCCTCTGACCAATAAGAGAAGGAGAGTGAACTTCTCCCTGATCTTCTCCAAGGAAACCCTTCAGATGGAGCAGTACAAATAGTTCAACTCTTCTAATCTGACAGTGCAACAGCAGAGGAAGTGCAAAGCTCTGTTAACTCAGTTTGCCCCCCTGTTTTCCAAAACACAAGGGCCGACTCCTAGTGTCAGCATGATATTGATCTTTTTTTTTTTTTTTTTTTAATTAAGAATATGATTTTAACTCTAACCTTTGCTATATCACAATTAAATAACAGTTACTTAACAATTTACTATGGTTAGAATTTACATTTAAAAAAAGGTTTGAAGGGTCACCCTTTAACACTTAAAGGGTATTATCTAACAGTCCACTCCAATCTAATTATAAAGTCCATTGCATAACTATAAACACTCTAAATGCTATTCTGGTTGCCCCTAGCACATTGGGCCCTTAACCCACTAAGGGTTTTGCTTGCATCGCTGGTAATTCTAAAAGTTCCTTCAAGAAAGTTAACAGTGCCAAAGTAAACAAGGTTTGTGTGATTGACATGAAATACCCCAACAACTCTGCCGCCGTTAATGTTGTGGAGCCATCAAGGTATTTAGCCAACCATTTACATCGAAGCTCAGCACAGCCAGGGCAAATTAAAGTAAGGTGAAGCCAAGTTTCTCGGTCACAGGCACAGAGTTGACAATGATAATCACGCAAGTCTGGGTGCTTCCTAACCTCGATGACGAGTTTTGTTGGGTATATATTCATTCTTACCCTAAGAAAGTCGTTGTGTTTAAATTTGCACAGGAATGTACACATATAAGGGGGGAGGGGGGCGGAACCTCTTGCTCTTACTTCTGTGAAATTGTTGCCATACAATTTGGCATTTACTCTGGCCTCTACGAAGTGAATCCAATCCAGGTCATATTTTCTTTGTATCCTAGCTGGATGCATTTGAAGCGATTCCACTGATTCACCCACGCCTGACAAAATATCCACACATAGCAACCTCCAGGCCACCAAGAAATGGTCAGCAGAACACTTCAAGGCCAGTCAAACTGCCGCCAGACCCCCCCTTCTCTTGTTTCTGCCATGCACTTCCTAAGGAGCGACAGGCTTTTCCAGACTGTACTTGAGTAAAGAGATGCAAGCCTAAGTTCGACCCTTATCGCTTGGATTGGTATAGAGTTTGGGAGGTGCAAAACCTTCCTCCAAAAGATTCCCTCAAGTTTACCCCACACAAGGGTCGATATAGAAAACAAGTTTCCGCCCCATAGGTCAAGATTGGGGCCAACTTGAGGCGAAAGCAATCAATCATTGGAACCAAGGAGTATTTGCAGTATCTAGATTTTAACACACTGGCTTGGGCGGCTAAGTTCTTGGTCTTGCTCCGCAGTGCCTGCTCTGTTTGTGTATCTGCAGAGCTGTCATTTAAACATAAGCCCAGGTAGGTAAGGGCTGTCACCTCTGGGATCTTTTCTCCATTGATGAAACATGATTTGGAGGGACATACCTTCTTTTTCTTCTTACCAAAAGTTAGAATTCTTGATTTTTTGGTGTTGATCCTCCTCCATTCAGTTCTACGTACATTTCTAGTGCATTCAGCTGTCTCTGTAAGCCCACCTTGGTTTGATCGAGTAGGATCAAAACATCTGCAAAAAGCATTCTTCCGATTGGTATTTCTGCCAGTATCAGAAGAAAACATCCGACATTATTGAAGGCTTCCTCTACAACGGATACAAACAGGTTAAAGACTGCTGGGGCGAGAGGACATCCCCGTTTTAATCCGTTAAAAGTTCGAATTGGATCAGTCACAAGGCCTTTTAGGTCCAATCTTACACAGAGCGAGGTCGGAGAGTGTAATGATTTCAGAGCTTCTCTAATATCGCTTGGGCAACCCCATTTTTCCAGTTTTTGCCATAGGTGTTGCCGGTCGATGGTGTCAAAGGCTTGTGCCAGCTTGATAGAGGCTATATAAAAGTTCTTGACCATTTTTTGCTTTTGCCTTGAAGATGTTCGGGATAAAGAGGTTGACTGATGTCCCTAGACCTTTTATAAAACCTGTTTTCCACGGGTCGTAATGATGACTTATTGTTGCCCAGTTGGATAGGGCTTTCAAAAGGAGTGATGCAAATATTTTTCCACACACATCCAAAAGGGCAATAGGTCTGTAGTTCACCGGCAGCGCCCTATCACCTTTTTTTAAAAATTGGGACAATGGTTGCCGTGGCCAGGGTTTCAGGCATTTTTTTGAACTTTTTGATATAATTATACCAGAGCTCGAGCTCTGAAGCCCAAAATTCTGGATCTTCTTAGAAGTGTAAGTTCGACATTTCGTCAGGGCCTGCAGCTCTGGATTTACTGGTATTAGGTTGTAGATTTCACTCCTAGTTGTTGAAAAATCCCAGGGTGCCCCTATGGGCATGGTAACTTGAGATGGAATTATATCGCGGCCTGCGAAGACCGATTCAAAATGGGCTCTCCATTTGTCTGCTGGTATTGGGTTAAGTAACAGTGCTTTCTGAGGTGCCAAAAGGCTGTTGATCATTCTCCATATCTCAGCTGTATTTTCCAAGGAGATTTGGTTTAACCTACACTGAGCGTCTCCCTGAAGCATCAAATATTTATGCAACTTAAGCCAGTTCTTAAATGCTTGCTTCAGCTGTCTCACTAAATGCCTCACCTCGCTTGAATATGGTTTAGAGATTGATCTTAATTCTTTGTTTAAGTCCCTTTTCCTTGCCGCTACCGCTGGGGCATACTTGTGCTGAATAGAGAACGCAACTTACCGTTGAGGTGTTCAAATCAAATGCTTTAAATGGGTCTTTGTTAACAGGCTGGAGAACCTCTGTTGGATTTTGAGTGTTTGGAGGAAATGGCCTGAGCCTCAATCTATTTCTGCCAGGTTCTAATTCAACCAGGCCCCCCTGTCGCTTAATGAGCCATACTGGCCAATTTAGTACTGATATTACAACAATGCTGTGGTCGCTTCTGTTAGTTTCCCAAATCTCCATCTTTGACAATTTGGTAAAGAGTAGCTCAGGGGAATAGGTTAGATCCCTGGGGGATACCGGAAGTAGAGTGCATGATATGGTAGAGGTAAGACCCCAGTTCTACCTGGGAAGGGCGGTCAGAGAGAAAGGAGGTTAGCCACACCAGGGCCTGATCTGTGATGCCCAGGGTATCACAGAGACGTGCGATCAGGGTGCTGTGGTGCACCGTGTCGAAGGCAGAGGAGAGGTTGTGTAGGATGAGGACAGAGGGAGAGTTAGACTCAAGATTTGAGAGCAGATCTTCACAGGTGTTCAGAAGAGCAGTTTCCGTGCTTCTGGATGGTCTAAATCCAGTCTGGTGGTCATGGAAGCAGCCAACAGATTCAGTGTGGAGGGTAAGCTGGGAAATAGCCAAGCTCTCCAGGAGCTTGCCCAGGAAAGGAGTGATAGAGATAGGGCGATAGTTTGCCGGAATGGAAGAGCCAGCAGAAGCTTTTATGAAGAGATGGTGCACAAGGCAGTGCTTAAGAGCAGTGTGGAAAACTCCTGTGGTGAAGGAGAGGTTGCCGAGGCTGGCCAAAGCCGGGGCGAGAGAGTCTATGTTGTCCTTGATGGTTTGGAAGGGTAGGGGTCCACCTGCTTGGAAGAGGCTTTGATAGAAGAGACTAGTCTAGTAACCTCCTCAGGTGTGACAGGGGAGAGAGAAGAGAGAAGAAGGGGAGGGGTGGAGGAGGCCAAGGGTGGAACAAGAGATGTTGGTGCGTGAGGTGGTGAGGAAGAGAGAGAGAGGATAGGATATCCTTTGTTTTTCAGGTGAAGTGTACAGCCAGGGCCAAGCAGAGGGCCTGGGTGGGTGCAATGGTGAGGGAGGCAGCAGTAGGGTTGGCTAGTTCCTTGCAGTCTTTGAAAAGTTCAGCTGTGTTGTTACATGCTGCGCAGATGCAGGCTTGAATAAAGACTATTTTCTTGGAGCGGATGCAGAGTCTATACTGCCTTTGGAGAAGGCATTTCTTCTCCGAAGTACCCTAAGAAGGTGAAACGGACAGATGGGTGCCAGAAAGGCTTTCAGGGGTTGAAAGATGTCCTCTGCCAAGCTCCAGTATTGACAGCTGCAGGTTATGCTTGGCCCTCCCTTGTATAACTGATGCTTCCAATACAGGAATTGTGGCAGTCGGAGTCAGATGGATGTCAAAGGCAAGGAGCAGCCTTTGTTATCCACTTTGAATCAGAGTCTTTTGCCATTGTGTGGTCTTTGAAGATGTTTAGACCATACCTCTACAGGATTCAAACAGACCACCAACCTCTGAGATGGCTGATGCAGATGAAGGGGGAAAATCCTAAGATGCTCCGGTGGTCCTTCAAGGGTTTGACCTTAGCATAGAGCATAAGTAAGGGTCACAACATAAGAATGCTGATGAACTCTCCAGAAGGTATGACCAACTGAAACAAGATTCATCCAGGAATAGATTAAATCCCCCTCTCATTTAGTCTGGGGGGCAGGGTGGGGCGAGTGTTAGGTTGATTTTCCTTTTTGAGTGAAACTCTCCCCACTTTGCGAGTCCCCCAGCCTTTTTGCTGGACCATTGAATTTTAGGACCGATTCTCCCGAGTGAGTGGGAACCCTTTCCCCCACTCCAACCATTGGAACCCTTTCTCCTTTTGGTACTTTTTAAAATGGAGTTATGCTTTCCCCAACTTTTCTGGCATCAGCCTTTTCCTATTGCAGCTCACAGCGCTTTCTGTGCAGTATTGCTGGGGGCTCCTAGAGCTTCCATACGCCACCTTAAGGGAACTGCTAAGGGGAAACAATGTCTCCCTTTTATTACTTTTCCAGTAACTTTCAGTTACTGCTCCAAGTTCATCTGACAGGCTGGTGGCAGTGTACCTGGTTGCAGGACTTTTTGTGGACTTTTACTGCAGGCTGTCTTCACAGCTGTGGTAGGGGACACAATGGACACCTTTTGCCAAAAATGGTGGCTGTAGTTTAAAAATAAAATGTAAAGTCCTGTTCAAGATAACTTAGCACTTCTTGGGGGGAGGGTCTTGTACGTGCCTGGGTGGGGCGTAGGTCCCGATGGGTCTTTTGCAGGCAACCCGTGGAAGGCCTGCCAAGACTGAGTGCCTCAAAGAACAGAAAGCAGTGGAGGTGACAAACTGCCCTGGTTTTTGTCCTGCAGTGTACCTGCCGGAAACCAGTTTGTGCTGGGAGGCTGGCTGTCCCCATTGGACAGCCTGCCCCCCCCCCCCCAAGTTTGAACGGATGCATGCCTGGGGATTGGCGAGCTCATACGGTTTTCCTGCATAAAAGGAGCGGGTCCTGGAGCTGAAGCCGAGTCGACCACTGGACTGAAGATCCAAAGAGGAATTCATAGTAGGACTCCCAAGCAACTTCTAGCGACTGCCAGAGTCATTGAGTTACCGCTGCTGACCCAACCCCGAATTCTGAGTGACAGGAGAAATCTCTCAAAGTCTACTCCCCCCTTTGGATAGGTGGGCCGAACCAGTCTCAAGACCAGGCACACAAACTCCCAATACCCTGGAATCTATGCCATTTTGCAGTGCATCTTTATGTTATTTATAAAATGTTTGTAATGCCCAGACCCTGGGGCATCACAGCGTTTGGTACAGGCAGAGTAGTATTTGGTACATTTGATACAAGAATTAATCGTACAAGAATTAATTGTACTTGTGAAATAGCCAAGTTTTGACAAGCTTTTTGAAAGTGATCTTGTGAAGCACAGTTTCGGCTGAAAGCTTGTTGGCATCCTTCTAGGCCTGCAGTGACTCTTTCCCGCTCTTAGACATCCCCTCAGCCAAGTCGCAGACCGAGAACCAGAGAAAAGTCTACCGGATGACAACTGTCGCTGTTCCTAAGCCTGTGAAGGGATCCAACGACCAGTGCTGCGAAGATCCTCTGCTTGGCGGCCCAATGCAAAAGTGCACCGTCTGATCCCACCAAAGTTCCCTCTTCAGCTGCCAAAGCCAAGAAAACCGAATCGGGGTCTGCTGTCGCATTGCCTTCGGAACCGTCCTGTGGCATTGTGGTCTTCATTGAAGAGGTAGTGTCCCGTCATAGGTACTTACCTGGGGCTTGCTGCGTTATTATTTTGCTCCTTGGGGTTGCATTCAGCCGATCCTTGCACCCCTCCAGCGTCTGCCTAGAGTCCCATTGTGGTAGACGGCCCATTGGGTTCTATTCTGCCTTAGGACATGTACTTGGGCCATTACTGCGAGTGAAATCCCAAATTCCCTTACATTTGTGGAAACCTACCTGCAAACTTGAAGGGTGTCTGCTGGGCCCTGCCTCCTGGAACATTGTACTTTGCTTCCCCGCCTGTTATTCAGGAGCCCTTGGTCACTGGTACCCCAGTGTATCTTCTAACTTTGGGGTTATACTACCTAAGTTAGGGTTAGACTGCCTAAGTTAGGCTAAGCTAAAGTACTGCTTCCTTGGTTCAGGTGTCACTATATTTATATCTATTTTATATAACTCCCTAGTGCGTCATTGTTTTCTTCAACCAAGTGTATGCTCATTCTGTGTGCCTCACTACAGACCTTCTCCTTCTTAGACTAAGCCTGGATACTTCAGGCTAATTCGAAGGGGTTTAACGCTGTTCACCAAAGGTGGGCTTTCAAAGGTATTGTCCAAGACAGTAGTTAACAAAAACCTCTAACTACACAGATTCCAATGTGAAGACAAGGATACCATAAGGGAAATCAGTAAAAATCAGAGGTTACGAAATTGGAGGAACTGGTGTCAGGAAACGCAGTTTCCAACAATAGTTGAGAGGAGCAGAGTACATAAATATTCAGAGGCCAGAGAGCCTAGAGAGAGGAACTTGAGAGCTCAAACAGAACTAAAGGAGGAGACGTGGAGAAATCCGAACTGAATATACTGGTACAGGAAAAAAATAATTGAATATTCTATACTAAGAAATACTTGCTGGCAAAGCAACCCCAGGACAAACGAGTCATTCTCCTACCCTTTAGTTATTGGTAGGGGCAGTAAGGATTAGCTTTTGGATGGAGGACAGACTTACTTTGGACTTTGGACAAGACAACGAGAACCCTAGTTCAGTTGTGTTAGGTAGGGAAGCCCTTAGAATAGGGAAAGTTAGGCATTTTTCTATTGTTTTCAATAAAGATCCTTTAAAATGTAAAGTATTGGTCTGCCTTCTCCTTTTGGCCCACCACAGTGGGGGGGGGGGGGGGAATGGAGGAGGGAGACCTTCCTACCTTACAGCTACGGGACGGCATAATGCGAGCAAGAGACTGTCAACTAGCATGACCATGGCAACACACAGAAAAAACATGTTTATCTTATATTTTCATATCAGTTCAACTGCAGAAAAATTACATTTCTGGGCCACGCCTGTAGAGGATTTTCATCAGCACATCCTGTGAAACAGGGTCTCTTGCAACCCACATCAGCCGCCCCTCCAAAAACGGATTGCTTAGTAAATCCCTTTTAAGGATAGTCACCTTTATTCCCCTTAGAAGGGTGGTTCCGATCCTTTTCATTGTTTAGAAGGAACTGAAGAGGGAGTATGGGTCCGGAGACCACCCCTCTGCCCCAGTAGGTTCATGACAAGACGAAAGACCAGAAATGCTTGCAGTCCCCCAGCTTATTTTGGACGAATCCCACACGCACCAATGATTGATAAATACACTGAGAGGTACACGCTCAGCCAGCCATACAGACCAAATACAATGCAAATCTTTCTATGTGTGGAAGAGCCCATGACCGTGAACAGAGACACCTATATGGACAGCCTGGACTAACCAAGAAGCCATGTTACTGACGTCAATTGTGACACCACAACATAGCGTTCGACATGAAGCAAACGTGCAGTCCCCACTGCACCACACACACTCGAATACATGAAGAACATGAGCACACAGTTCTATAGATAGAGGACAGCTACATATATATATATTTATATATATATACTGTCACTGCTTCTATTATTTTGTCATTAGCCAAATGCAGCAATGCAGAACCGCAAGACACAAGAGATCCTGAGCAAGCTTGCAGATGCTTAACACAAATAACCCTATGTAACTGCAGGGATATATATGGAACCTGGCAGAACCAAGAGTGACTAACGTATAGATAATGTAGCATACTATGGACAAGGTACAAACCGCATTATAGGGTTTTAGGAAAATTACAGTGGTCATCAAATCACTGAGCAGGAGACGAACTGAGCCGATTCAGGATGGACAGTGAGCAATGTGTGCGAGACAGGGCCCACAGCCAAGGTCAAGCGATATGGAGACACATTCCAATCCCCAGACGACAAGGGACAAGCTGCAGAGAAACAGAACAAATCCTCATAATTAGGAGCGGCAGAGCTCGATTTTGTGGTCTCTAAACACACGGTACAGCTGAATGGAACAATGGACAGTCTTCCATGGTGGGAAAGAGAAGCCAGGCCCAGCAACCAGACGCAGATTGCAACAAGTGTTGCTACCGTTAAGGAGAATATTCTCATAAAGCAAGGTGGTGTACACAAGTTACAATACAGACACATCATTGTTCACATTACCTTGAAAGGGTACACAGCTAGCTGAGTACTCGTTCGAGTCCCAGGCTGGGGAAGGAGGGTGGGGGGGGGATCAGCTCTAGCCAATCACAGTTTAGTATTCCAGGGGTGGTTGGCAACAGACAAGAACCAATGGTAAGCCCACTACTCTGCAACAATGTAATAGATAGTGAATTGGGGATGGGACAAGCTAGCCACTTGAAATGTAAGAGCCAGTAGAATAACACGTATTGGTGACCATATAAGTTATTAGACTCCAGATGGCCAATCCCTCACACCGATAGGACAGATGAATACTTAATTTTGTAGTAAAACTGGTCTCCAAGCCAGGAGATGTTGAGAAATACTGGAATCCACTGGTGTTCTTGTATCGATCCCTGGTGGTCTTATTTATAATAAACCGCAGTTTGAACTTGCCATTGACTGAATCCTCTGTGTATACTGGGGGAGGGAGTTGGGCTCTCCAAGTCCACAGACTTCCAGCATCGCTCTGGCATACCTGGGAGTTCTCCCCAACAACCCTCTTTAGAACTTTAAATGCTTAAAATGTCCAAAGCCCCATTCAGTTGCAGACCCCTTTAGGTGAGCCATTTCCAAATACCTTTTTAGAATCATGGTCTCTTGCCAACATTCTCTTAAGAGTCAGAGAAACCTTTTCAGTCCTTCTTAAAAGCAGTTCATTTACTTGAGCCTTCCAAAAAGCAGAATACTTTCCGAAAAACCCTTCCTTGCTCAAATTCAACATGCTGCCCCTTCTAAACAGGCCTTAGGAAGCAAAGATACACCAAATCATAGCATTTATTTTAGGCAGGTATTTGATATTGCACAGATATAAGTCCAAGGGCAAGCAGAGAACTTCAAAGAGAATTTTAATGTACCCGGGTGATTACAAATATGAGCTGCTGTATGTAAAACTGTAGCATGTGTGGTGTCTACTTCTGATCCGGTTACAGAAACGAGGATGTGATGGAGGTGGTCGCGTGGGACCCAGAATTGATACAGTAATTGTACAGTTCCTATATTTAAATATCACTCATTATGTACACTTTTGAACAGAAATCACAAGGGAGTAGTTTCTTACCTGTAACTCCATTTCTCCAGTGTTGCTATCTTTCATGGATTCACATGCTGTGAATATTCCCAGTCAGTCACTTTTAACCTATCGTTTTCCTATGGAAAACTTCAACACTTTAGTGTCCTACCAATGTACTTTTTGGGTGCTTTAGTCCCCACCAATAGGATGCAGGCTATAAATAGCCCTGCGGCTTCCCTTCAGATTTTAACCTCCAAAGTAGAGGGAACCCAAACCAGGTTTACCTAAAGGGGCGGCCGGCCGGCGCATGTGAATCCATGAAAGATAGCAATGCTGGAGAAATGGAGTTACAGGTAAGAAACTACTCCCTTCTTCAGCATTGGATCTTTCATGGATTCACATGCTGTGAATAGATTACATACTAGTACCAATATGCATGGTGGAGTGTAAAGGCAAACCAATACAGAAACAGAATCACATACATGAGACAATAAAAGTTCAAAAATAAACACCCCAAAGCTGCGGGGCTTACCTTATTGGAACAGGCGTTGCAGGACCGCACATCCCACCTGCACATTATCACCATGCTACTGCCCCAGACAGTAATGCCGGGTAAAGGTATGCATCACCGCCCAGGAAGCCGCCTGACAAATGTCCACCAGCGAATCCCCGACCATAATGCCGCTTAGGAGTCGTTCCCAAGGCTTCCCAGCTGTAGTGTGGCATAACGAGATGGTAGAGGACACCCAATGAGAAAGTCCTAGTTTGGAGATAGCCTGTACCTTGTTGGGCGGCCCATAAGCCACAAACAGCCGTTTTGATTTTCTGAAATCATGAGTTCGATTCAAATAAAACTTTAACGCCCTTTTAACGTCCAGGAGCCCGTTCTGCAGGTGTGGATGCTGAAGCAAAAAACGAGGGAAAAACAATAGAAGAGAGTTTGTGAAAAGCCGTTGGCACTTTGGGGATAAAGTGCAGGTTGGTGGCCAAAACAACCTTGTCCTTCAGAATCTCAAGTATGGCAGATCGACGACCAATGGCTGCAAAACCGATATCCTTCTGGCCGAACTCATTGCCACCAGAAAAGCCACCTTCCATGACAGAAACTTCAAAGGAGTCGTCGACATTGGCTCAAAAGGAGGTCTCATCGGACCCAAAAGTACCACATTAAGGCTCCATACCGGCGCAAACTTCTTGACCGGAGGAAAAGTTGAAAACAACCCCTTTAGAAATGCTTTACTAGCCGATCACTAGACAGTGGCACCGCATGACGCGTCTGAGTAAATCTAGATATTGCTGCCGAATGGACCTTAATTGAGGATAACGCCAGGCCCCTTTCCGCCAACAGGTATGGGAGAACCTGTTCTGGAGAAATTTTCAAAAGGGTCAACCCCCGGTTTGGCCTTATCCCAAACACAAAACCGCTTCCATTTACATGCATATGGGACATTCGTGGATGGTGCTCTTGCCGCCTCCTAAATTCGGCGACAGTCACGGGAAAGCCCTAGCAGGCCAAACCGAGTAGTCAGGAGCCAAGCCGTCAGGCTGAGAGATCCCGGATCGTGGTGCCACACAGTGCCCCCGTCCTGAGACAGAAGATCCGGCATCACCCCAAACCGAATCGGCTCCACCACCGACAAAAGGAGATCAGAGAACCACAGCTGCCTGGGCCAGAACAGAGCCACCAGAATCACATGATTTGATATCTCCGAATCCACTGGAGGGTGCGCCGGATGAGCGGAAACGGGGGAAATGCATACACGAACAGGCCCATCCACGGGAACGAGAACGCATCCCCCAGAGATTCGGGGTGAGCCCACCTGCTGGCGATCTCCCGGCACGGTTTGTTTTCCACAGTCGCAAAAAGATCCAATGGTGGGAGAGACTGTGGAGGAGAATACCCAAATTAGCCAAAGCTTCCCAATTACAAAAGGCATGGTACAAGATCTTATTTGGATGGCATTACACCCCCCCCGATAGGCTACATAGGATATACCCCTCAGTATCTGGGGAGTGCTGGAGGGGATGCGGGATGGCAGGCACGGCGGAGCATATTTGGTGGAAGTGTCCGAAGATTCAAACTTTCTGGGAAGAAGTACGGGAGGCACAGGAACAAGCCTTCGGTCGGGAGGAGGTGGGAACTCCAGTCCAGATCCTCTTGGGCATTCGGAGGCATGGGAAACCAGAGGGAGGGAGAAGGGGAAAGCAATCTTGACCTTGGTAGCAATGTTGTTAATTGCACAAAGATGGAAAGTCCCGGAGGTCCCTAGATGTCAAGACTGGCTCCGGAAGATTTGGGAAATCGTAGCCCTGGAGTGGGCATCCTATGCCATGAAGGACAAGGTTCAGTACTTTGCGGCGGATTGGGGCGAGGTGCTGAATGTGCTTAAGGGCGATTTTAGGGTGATGTGGTGCCCGCAGCGTTTGAAACTGTTGGATTTACAATGAACATTGAGTTGCAACCCAAGTGAAGGGTGAACTAAGGACGGGCAAGCTAGTTGCCAAGGGGGGGAAGAGGGCATGTTTTTTTACACTTTGTTATGTTGCAAATTTCAATAAAAAGTTTACAAAAAAATAAAAATAAAGATCCAATGGGGGATGGCCCCACTTCTGGAAGATCATAGAAACTTGCAGCTCCTTCAGCTGCCACTCGTGCAGCTGGCCGATGTCCCTGCTGAGCGCGTCTGCCTGCACATTCAACACTCCCGGCAGATGAGCCACAATGTCAATATCGTGAAGCAGAGCCCAATGCCAGAGGTCCGGCTCTTCCTTCGAGTGCCCCCTTGTTTCCTAAGATAAAACATTGTGGTGGTATTGTCTGTCAGCACCCTCACCACCGACCCGCGTATGCGCGGCAGAAACGACTTGAGGTCCCAGTGTACTGCTATCAATTCGAGCACATTGATGTGGAGCCGAGATTCCTCCCGAGACCACAGGCCTTGAACCTGCAACTCGCCGAGATGCGCTCCCCCCATCCCGTCTGAGAGGTATCTGCCACAATCGTAAATTGGAACTCCGGCTCCAGCAACGGCATACACCGAACCAGATTGGCCGAGCACTTCGACCAGCAAAGAGCATCCACCAGAGCGCCGTTGATAACCAACTTGTCGGACCAAGCTCCCCGACTCTGTGCCCACCGGTCTGCGAGGAACTCTTGCACCGGTCTCATGAAGAGACAACAGTTTGGCAGCAGTGGAATACATGACGCCATGGCCCCCAGCAGCGACATCTAGGTCAGGACCGACACCCTAGTGCAAATTTTCCACTCGGCTGCCCTTTGCAGAAGCTTCAGAACCCTGCTCGCCAGAGGGCTTCACCAGACCCAGTCGAGTCAGAAACTCTGCCCCGAGAAACACCAATTGCTCGGAAGGCTTCAGAAATGATTTCTCGAAGTTGATGGTGAATCCCAGTCGTTGCAACAGCTGCATGGTAGCTGCAAGACTTTCCTGCGCCTCCCCTGGCGACAAACCTCTCACCAGCCAGTCGTCCAGGTACAGGCATACGTGGTGACCCTCCCGTCTGAGAAACACTGCCACTGGTGACAAACACTTTGTGAACGTCCTGGGGGACAACTTCAAACCAAGCGGGAGTACACGAAACTGGTAATGGTCCTCTCCTACGACAAACCGCAGAAACTTGCGGTGCCGTCGACACATGGGAATGTGAAAGTATGCGTCCTGCAAATCCAACAATGCCTGAAATTCGTCTGGCTGGATTGACCAGATGACCTCATGAAGCGTGAGCATCTTGAACTTCAGGCGTTGCAGAGTCTTGTTCAACGCCCGAAGATTCAGAATGGGCTGCCACTTGTAGCGGGAATAAACCCCTTGGCCTCTCTATGCCACCTGAACCGGTTATATAGCCTCTTTCTCCAGCATAAGAACCACCTCCTGTCGCAGGATGTGAAGATGCGGTTGCAAGGCATACACCGGTGGAATGGAAACCAGGGGACACTTGAACTCCAACTAGTGGCCTAGACGCACCGTGTCCAACACCGAACGATCCAATGTTATTTTTCTCCACTCGTCCACGTGCATCGCCCCCCAGTACATTGTCCTGAAGGCATGTGGTTTAGCTTGCCTCCCTTTAGAGGTGGAGGACTGCAAATCCCTTTTCCGGTGAGCCTGAAAGTCCTGACTCTTCTGCGCCGACTATCGATACCCCTGGGAGGAATAACTTGATCGACCGTAACCCGGGTCCCTGGTGGAAGCAAACCGGGCATTACCCGAAGCATCCCGGAACGGGTGAAAGGAGCGAAAACAGCACCCACTCTGCAAAGCCCCCAAGGACTTAGCAGTCTCTGTGTCCGCCTTCATCCCTTTGAGGGCTTCATCGATTTTTTTCCCCCAAACAAATGCTCCCCCTCACAGGGCATGTCGATAACTTTATAATGCAACTTCGGGCGAAAGTCAGTGCACTTTAGCCAGGCCTAGCGACGAAGCACTTCCCCATTGTTAATTTGCTTAAAGCCGGACTCCGCCAGGTCTACAGCAATATTTATACTGTGATTGGAAGCCTCCTCACTTTCACGCACCAATAGCAATACGTCCTTGCGGTGCTGCTCTGGCAGATGTTCCAAAATAGGCGCCAGCCTATGCCACATCTCGCGATCATAGCGTGCCATGATCGCTAAGGAATTCCCGCTTTCACCGTCGTCGCCCCAACTGTCAAAACCTTCTTCCCAAAGGCATCCTGCCTCCTTGCCTCCCTGTCCAGAGGAGTAACACACTTATGCTGTGTTCGGGCCTTACGGCTGGCCGCCGCCGCCACCACTGACTCAGGAGTGGGCTGCGACACTAAGCACTTCGGGGTAGATTCTGGGGCCTTGAACTTTTTCTCAAGCTGACCTTTGACAGCTGGCTCCGAAAACGGATGGCGCATTGTGCGCAGGCCCTCCTGCCACACATGGTCCAGAATAGGCATGGAGAAGACAGCCTTCCTTCTCTTTCCCATGTGATCGAATAGGAAGCAATCCTTCCGCTCTTCCTCTGGTGCCAACCCAAACTTCACACACTGCTTAGACATCACGGCGTGGAACTTTCCAATTTCATCGGGGGGCAGGTGGAGAGTGGCTGTGCCGGACTCCGAGGCTGTTCCACCTCCCCGTCCGTGTCCCATGTGTCATCCCTCGTCCCTCTGACTCTGGCCGTTCGCCCTCCTGAGGATACGACCGTAGACGGTCTTCTCTCACCGGCAATGGTACAGTCAACCCTGACGGAGGAGACTTTCGTGGAGGCACACCAGGAACCTCCATCACCGGCCCCACTGGCGTCACATTCAGAGGAGGCAACCTCGCATCCAGCTGGCCCAACAACGATTGCAGCATGGACAGAACTTGGAGCAACAACATAAGACTCTGGGTTAACAAGCGGATAACTAGATGGACCAGCACCCACTCCACCCGATGTCTAAGGCCCAACACTTTGTAGTGCCAAAGCCGACGGGCCTACCACAGACTCCTGGTCATCGTCCACCTGCGAAGACACTAAAAAATCCGCCATAGTTTGATGCAGAATGCTGTCAGGCAGAAGCGCGGAAGACTGCCACGTCCCACTTGTCTGCAACAATCCTTCTGTGTCCATTCTCATGGACGAGAACAGCATCGGTCCCTTGTCAAACACTGTCGTCACCAGAGCCGACAACAGCATAGTCGACGACGGAACTGTAGATGGGAAAGCAACCGTCGAGGACGGGTCCACCGTCGAGGTCGTTGGTCCCACCACCTGCGCCGTAGACTTCACCGGAGACCCGGCCTGCTTGGCAGCGCTGGACCGGTGTTTAGAGGACAACCTGCTGGAGGACGACCTGAGATGGTCCCCGGAAGACTAGCACTTCAATGACGATTCTTTCTGCTTGGGCAAGCCCTTCTCCTGCGCCGTCGACTTTTCAGGCCTACTACCAGACCTCCGGGAATGGTCCGACCGACTATGCTTAGACAAAGAAGTACCCTTTGACAGCTGCTTACTCGAAGAAGATCTACCGCTCATCCCCACCTCCGACGCTAGTACAACAAGACGATGTTTCTTAGCCAGAGGCTCGGCTGACGCCACATGGCGATGTTCCGCAGACTGCACAGGCCGCTCCGAGGACAGGCTCCGGACCGACCCCACCTCTGAGGACGGGTATGTGCCCTCATTGAGCCAACAGACCAGTCGCCAATTGCAGTACTTAAGAGTCTTCTGCGAGAACCCCCGACAAATCTCGCAAGTGTCAGCCGAGTGATGGGGGTAAAGGCAGTAGAGGCAATCCATGTGGCCGTCGCCTTCATAAACCTTCAACCCACACGTCGCACAGGGCCGAAAGAGAGACTTCTTCTGAGCCCCAGAAGCCATCTCAATACTAGAGTATGAAACACACGTGCAAAAACGAAGAACACGAGGTGATCCCAACAGTTTGGAGACGGTTGAAATCTGAAGGGAAGCCGAGGGGGGCGGGGCTATTTATACCCTGCGTCCTATTGGAGGGGACTAAAGCACCCAAAAAGGACATTCATAGGACACTAAAGTGTTGAAGGTTTCCATAGGAAAACGCTAGGTTAAAAGTGACCGAGGTTCCCAGCCTGACAGGGGATATTAACAGCAGGTGAATCCATGAAAGATCCAATGCGGGAGAATATTTTTTATTCTTCTAAAATGGTATTGCAACCTAGGTCAGCAACTAAGCCACAAGACAATATAGAAGAATAATTGGAAACATAATTCTCTCCAACCCCAGTGCTAGGATCAGAGTTACCTCCAATAGTACCCATACCTGAACTGTCTGATGGAGGTTCACTGCCACCACCTTCTTCATGCAATCCTTGATCATCTGCGAAGTGAAGAAGTTAGTCTCGCCCTTCTTATCCACTGTGATCTTCCGATAATCCTCCAAAAGGATGGGGCAGATGGCCTTGGTGGGGTGAGTCATGTATATTGGTCCATCAAAGCCCACCATCTCACTCATGTAGGGCAGGGCTCCACAGTGGTCCAGGTGGAAATGGCTGTGGAATATGTCAGAATAATGTGTGAGTGGCAGGGGCTAGGAGTAAAAAGCAGGGGCTAATATTGTCATTTCATGTGTAGATAACAATGCCCACTATCAAAAAGTCCCAAATAATAGCCCAAAGTTCTTAGGGGGTTTACAGGGGACTAAAATTGCCAAGCACTATCCTTCTTCCAGAGGCACCATCCGGTTTATCAAGGGCAACCTTTTTATGAGCATGTGTGCGTTTACATTTCATACTATATGCCTGTGAACTATATGTGCATTGGGGATACCAAGTTAATGTCAGAAACTCTGACTGGATATTTCCACCAATCTCAAGTGTATTATGTAACAACCAATTGTTGTCGATAAGCTCCAACCTTTGGAAAACATGTTTTGTAATGAAAGCACTGCATGCATACCAAAATCATCATCTTGTGTATGATAAGGAGGAGGAAAAGACATACAATCTGAGACATACACACCTGATTATAACACAATCCAAAAACTCTGTCAGCTTCCCATTCGGATTGATATAGGAGAAATCAGGAAAGCGTCTCTAGGGAAGAGGGAAATCAGGATGAGCAGTCATTATCACTCTGAGAGCACTCAATGTGGGAGAACAAATAAAGAAACATGCACCCTGCCAAGAACAGCAAACCTCAGAGACTGAGGGGCTAGGCAGCACAGCTCTACTCCATACTTACATCGTCATTAAAGCCCATGTGCATACCACAGTCCAGCATTACATTCTTGCCGCCAATGGACACTAGAACACAGCTGCGGCCAACATCTTGTCCAGCCCCTAAAGCACACAACAGAAAATAGTTTGTGTTATGTGTCGATATTTCTCAAAACAGCTATTCCCTCGTTCTGCTAGTACACTCAGCTTGATTGTTCACTTTCAATTTCCTGTTAGCTTAAAAACGTAGCTACAGCAGTTTGATTGTACCATCATGTGGAATAAAAACAAGTAGGGAAATACCAATTCAAGGAATGCTTTCCCAGATAAATGCTAATTGCCATCTGCAGAAGAGAACCATGCGCAAGCACATACAAAAAGATTTTTACAGACTACAGCTTCCACAGCCCCAATTACAGTTACAAAAAAAGTCCTGAAACTACAAGTTGGCAAGAAAATGAATATCCAATACATCAAATGCATTCTTTGAATACAAAATGTTTAAAAAAAGGTATACACCTGTGTGCAACTATTTGTGACACTGGATACTTGTATTAAAATGCCCACTCATGATTTTGAAGCATTTGTACATTGGAATGCACTTTAAATATTTCTTTATTTAAAAAAAATAAACTTATCCAGAGGGGTCAGGGGGGAGGAGGGAGCTGAAAAGCGTGCGCCCAAAGGAAATGATAGGTCTGGCGATGGGGCCCTGCAGCTTCAGTGAACACACACACTCGGCCGTCATTATCCCGTCACCACCAGGCTGAGTAAAAGCGAGGTAAACCCACAGAAGGCTGAAGAAGGACTACTCTGAAAAGTTGCAAACGGAACAAAGCTAAACTTAAAATCCAGGTATGTTGCTCCACCATAGCCGCGTAATTCCATCTTGGTTGAGAAAGCAGTGGAAGAAGATTCGTGCACATTCATGCATCAATGAACAATTGCCATTGAGAAAACAATTCTGCTGACAAAATACATTTGAGGATTTTTATACCCATCAGCTAAACTAACTGGGCTAGAATAGCAGATTACAAAGAATTGTAAATTGAACTCCATTGGCTGAAATGTATCTCATATGACATTAAATTATGGGTATCTGACCGTGCACTGCAAGGGCTCAAGTGGCCTGTGTGAGTTCTGTCATTGTCATGAGGAGCAAGCATAAAGGGCAGGAGCAGAAACCTGAACTGAAGTTTCCGGCAGACACCCTGGGAATCCCTGGCAGGGGTCTGCCGAGCAACACCAATTTACTCTGTGAACCATGAACATAAACTACATTACAAAAAGTACTCTGCAGCCTTGTGACTGTGCCAGTCCCCTAACTACAACTGGCTATCATAACACATTGGAGTTGTTGTGGTTCACATGATTCAGACTCACACCCAGGCCTGGGTCTCCACACATGGTACTTATCCCTCTGAATAACCGAACAGTCACCTTAATTCTCCCTCCACAAACCCCCAGGGCCACTTTATTTACTCCTCCACCAAACCCTGCATCCCCAATAACTCACAGGACCCTCAAATGATAAATGGGAAATGGTCTATCCCTCCAAACCCCACCGCAGATAGGAGTTTTGTCTAATGGGTTTGTTAAAGCTCCCACACTTTCCAAGCTCCCCACAGCAAGCCTATGTCTCCTATTCCCGCAGTCCCCCACACAAATGACCAAAGTCCTTAACCCCTGATTAATGCTCTTATATAAAACACATTTTCTCATCAGCTTTCTGCAAAGTGGGAGTTGGATTTGCCAGTTTCTAAAGTATCACCTGTGGATTGCAAGAAGCTGATCAACCAACTGACCTATATTAACAGGGTACAGAAGTGTGAAATGCACTTACAAAAGTAAAGAAGACTGCATGCTCTTTTTTAAGTATTCCTTTCATTATCTAGTAAATAAGCACACATGTGAATATCAGCGGATTTGTCTTTAGGGGAAGCATACAACATTGCAACAGCCCGAGGGACCTCTGCAAGAAAGCACAAAGTATTGGCCGTGGTCACGACATCAACGAGGTGAAAATGAGTCGCCTATCTAAACCAAACCATCACAATCCTTGGATAATTTATGAATTTTTTGGCTGGTCTCCAATGTGCCCATCTAACTATGGAAGCGATCCCCACAAATGTATAACTTTTTTTGTCCTACCAACGGTCAATATGTTGAGGATTTAAAAAAAAAAAAAAAAAAACACAACACATTTAGGTATGTCAAATGCACTACTGTCCAATCAAACAAATCCGGTGTCAGGACTTCCTCAAAAATTGAGTTCATTTATAACCATGCCTTACCTAAAGGAGTGACTTTGATTTCCGGCATCTTCTCTTGTTTACGTCTTCTTGCCACTGATCATGTGCTTCGTTATGCCAGATTTATCATTCTAATTGATGGTAAGTGATTCTGACTCCAATTCAGTCCGTTGCAGATGCCAGAGGAAATCTGAATGATGACTGCAATATTTCCTGAGTAGAGCAAAACAGACAAAAGTGAAACTAATGGCTCAATACACTAAACTGGTCGTAGAAAATCAGTTCCCATAACACACTAAAAAATAAGCCGTACCCTCAGGACTCTCTGGGTGAAAGTCATAATTACATGGCACCAACGGAAATCAATTAAAAACAAAATCTATAGACACATTTATGCTGTTATTTCATGGGTAACGCAGTTGGAGGGAGGTGGGGACAGAAATGAAGCAGGATTAAGGTGACACATTTACAACCTGGGTGTAGACAGCATGAAGGTAATCTCAGAGATGCCAAAATCAAATATGAAGCATGAACAAACGGCTCTCATCTTTCCACCCAATTACACTGGCGATGATGCGCCCTGCAACACACATCCTCATTTGCCATTTCTCTAGCCAGCTATTTGGTTTTCCAGTGCCTTGAATGGTGCTGGCTGCAACCACTGTGTTCCCGCTTCGGAGTTGTAGAACTCTCAGACTTTCTTGATCTGGTTCCCTGCAAAGCATGTTGGAGTCACTACATGTGTGTTCTTCCTAAAAGTGACGGGGGCTTAGCCAGAAGAACATTGTGGTATCTGGTAATGTGCTACATATTTGAACCTGTACTGCAGTAATTCTGTTGCATTTTCGTAGGACCACCACCTTCCACTTTGTTGAGGCTAGGTGTGCTGGACTTCATTTTTGCACTTCACTCTCATGATTTCTTTTAACTTTAAACTCAAATGCGTCAGGCCTTTCACGCCCATTAACATCACCTTAGCCTGATTTAGGTCTAGTACTGGGTGAGTAATAGATCAAATTCACCATCCCTGGAGTGGCCAGCAAGCAGATGTGTATTTGATAATAAAAAGGATGTTGATGGGTGAAATAAATACTGAGGCGGAGGTAAGAGATGATGAGCCTTTATTTACGGCCCCCGGAGGCGAGGGCTGTCAGATGGGGAATAGGTGTTCTGGGTTCCGGGGTGGAACGGGGAAGGGGAAACGTTCTCCATTCTGAATGGAGTGGAGTGGATAACAACATTATAACATCTCCTTACCTAAGGGAAAGCAAGGGGCGGAAGCGGGGGAGGGGGGAGAACAAGGAGAGATGGGGTAGGAAAGTTGGCTAAAGGTATGTGATATGGGTTTGGCAGCTGCTGGTCAATGGTAGACGTGGTCGCTGTTGAATTTTCAGATGATCCTGCGATTTCTTCTCAACAGTCTCCTGGTGGATGTTTCCTTGTCGTCAGCACGGAGTTCACCATTTCTTACGGGTTTGTGGTGAAGTGTCTCCTCAGGATAATGTTCATCTCTTGACCATGTGTTGGGTCTATATGTGTCGTTGGTTGTTCTTACTAGATCATCATGGGACCGCCTCTTTCCATCGTCCAATGTGACCGATTTTCCATGGCGATGTGCCACTATTTGCGGAGACCTAAATTCGGATTCGCTCTAGAGTGTTTTCTTCTGTTCTCTGACGCAGACCCAGTCTCCTTCCTGAAGAAGCGTCTCTTTTGCTCCATTCCTCGAATTGTGATATGTTTTGTATTTCTTTTGCTTCTCCTTTATGGTTTCTTGGATTTGTTCTATATCCCTTTTCGGTTCGATGTTCATTCTTGCCTCACCAGTGTCCATGAATGTCCACCCTGGTCTCAGTTGGTTGTTTGTGGTTCTGCCCCGCATCAAGGTGAAAGGCTCCGAGTTGGTGGTGGAGTGTGGCGTTGTTCTGTATGCGTGCAAAGCCTCCTTGAGGGTTTCCTTCCATGGTAGCGCATTGGCTGTGGCTGATTGAATCACACTTTTAACCAGTCTATTGATTCTTTCCACCAGCCCGTTGGACATAGGATGGTAAAGTGACGTGGTGATGTGGTTGATGGATCTGCTTCTAAGGAATTCTTGGAATCTCGATGACGTGAACGGGGATCTGTTATCAGAGACTATGTCCTTGTGGTCACCTACCCTGTTGAATATTTTGGTTAAGAAGTCCGTGACCTTCTTTGTGGTTGCGCTGGTTTCTGTCACCCCCCATTCGGTCCACTTGGAGGTATAGTCTACGATTAAAATGATGAATATTTTCACTGCCTCTAGGTTTTCAAAGGGGCCCACAATGTTTATCGCCAGTTTCGACCATACATGTTTGGGAGGTTCCATAGGCTGGAGTGGGGTCTTACTTGAGGTTTTCGATTTGGGGAATTGCTCAGCCAAGTTGGACTTGATGTCGGTACCACTTTTAAGCACACTCAGCACCGGGATGTCCTCCCCGGGGTGAATTTTCACTTGCAGGGCTGCTTGTTCCTCCCAACCCACTACCGAGGATCCATTCCTGGCCACAAACAATTTACAGTATGTGTCTGTCGTGAAATCTGAGCTTAATCCAAGTGTACCCTATGATATCAATAGGAGTCTTTCCATATCCTGTGGCTTTCACAAAGCACTTCCCTAGATCGTGTACTTTGCCATGAAGCACTTTTAAAAATGTTTCGAGATCTACCATGGTGTAACGGGACCCTGTGTCCACCATCACCTTCAGTGGTATGTCGGTGACATACATGTTGACCCAGGCACCACTGGATTCTTGTAGAGAGGTGACGGTGAGGATTTGCACTTGTGGGCATGTCTGATTGATGGACAACATGCTGTCTGACATTTGGTGGTAGTCAACTGTCTTCACTGACCCATATTTGTTGAAGGGCGGTCTGTTGTTGTTGCCAGATCTTCGTGGTCTCCCTCAGGTGTTTCGGCAGACTCTGGCGCAATGACCCAACAGGCCACATTTGTAGCAATCAACATTATTAGCAGGGCACATCCTCCCAGCGTCATGGCGTTTATACCACCTGCATTTCTGACAGCGTGTGGGGTTTTGACTGTCATGCACTGAGACTCTCCCTCTTCTGGAGTTGTCCCTTGTGTTTTGAGGTGCACTCCTCACAGCTGCTACTAAAACTCCGTCGTGGTCCCACTCAGAACTGTCTTCTATGGACTTCACTTCAACGCCCTCTTTTAGGACCAGACCCTCCTTCATGCATCGGTCCCCGAATTCCATGGTCCTCACTATTTCAGTAGTTTGGTCTAGCAAGGGATTCTTTGTCTGCCACAGTTTTTGTTTTATGCGGGGATCAGCCACATTGAGCACAAGCTGGTCTCTCAAATACTCATCCCCAACACCAGTGAAATCACACGTGGACATGAGCACCCTGAGGGAGGCTAAGTAAGCATCGATTGATTCGCCCTTGGTTTGCTTTCCGGAAAAGAACTTGTATCTTTCCAGCACCACGTTTGTTTTGCTGCCGAAGTGCTTGGTGAGTTTGGCCAAAGCGGTATCAAATTTCCGATTGCCGTCACCCCCTGCACCATCTGGCTCCGGAAGCGCCCTGAACAACCTCAGGCCCTCGGTCCCTATGCAGTTCAGGAGGGTTGCTTCCTTAAGGTCATCATTAAATTTACTCCCGCCAATGGCCCCGAGATATATCTGGAAGCTGTCTAGCCATTGTTCCCAGGGGCAGGTTGGTGTTCCAGGGCAGGGAAGAAACTTGGTGGGGTGCGGCACGTTCTGCATGGCTGTGGAGTGGTGGAGAGCACCGCGGGTTGTTGGCACTGCCAGTAACGTGGGATGGCGATGCAATCTGTGTTAGCGCACCAATTGGCGGTTGGTTACTTTCTACAACCAGCGTTCACAGCCAGGTGTTTTGGTACTGAGGACGATTGACAGTCTACAATATAGCTTGTACAGTTTGTCCAGTGCACGCACGGTCCAATGTCTCAGAGTTCATGCACTGTTATTCGGTGCTGCAGTGTATTCAATATTCCTCATCGTGTACAGCTGATGTGTATCCGCGGCGCCGTCGCCGTGGAAACAGGGGCTGGCCCTGTTGAGATAGCCGCACGCACGGTACCCAGCGAGGTCCTTTCCTCGAATCGCCGTTGGCTGGCAATTCGTATGAGGCGCGCTCGCGCAATGCCCCCGTGTCGCCCCAACGATTTGTGGCCCAAAAAAAACCTGCCACTGTGGACGGATTGGCAGTTTATTTGTATTATGTGCAGTGTGCCTTCAGCGCAATTGTCTATGCACCCTCCAGTTTATGCACTTTCATGCGTGGATCCCGGTGCTGTGATGTTGAGGATGATTTTTTTAGAATATTTTTTTTACTGTTCTTGGCCTCTAAATTTATGACAACCAAAATTCAGCGCTGCTTCACTGTGTACCGTTTGTGGGGGCGCTCTGGTGTGCGGCCTTATTGTAATGCCGCCGAGGACAGCTGAAATGTTTGTCAGGCTCCACTGCCCCCTGCAGCCTGTGGGGGCGCTGTGGTGCGCGGCCTTGTAGTAACACCGTCGAGGACAGCTGAAAGAGATCTGCAGTGTCGTCACCGTGGAAACAGGGGCCGGAAAGGGCCGCACATGGGGCACGTAACGAGGTCCCTACTCGCACGGCCGTTGGCTGAAGATTCGTATGATGCAGCACACGCCCATCTGGCCTCAAGCAAATTATGGGCCAAACAGAAGAAAAAAAAAAAAAGGGATCGGTACCTTATGTATCGTCGCCGTTCCCTGCTTCGCCGTTCCCTGTTCTCTATGGCAGCCGGGCGGCCCCTTCTCCCTTAGGGCAGCGGAAACGGGGAGGCAGGCAGGAGCGGCCGCGGGGAGGGCCGCCGGGGCCGCCGCTGAAGGACGTGGGGACGCAGGCAGGGGAGCTCTGGGGGCCGGGCAGTGCTCACTGTGGGAAAGCCTCGTCGCCAAATGAAATAAATACTGAGGCGGAGGTAAGAGATGATGAGCCTTTATTTACGGCCCCCGGAGGCGAGGGCTGTCAGATGGGGAATGGGTGTTCTGGTTTCCGGGGTGGAACGGGGAAGGGGAAACGTTCTCCATTCTGAATGGAGTGGAGTGGATAACAACATTATAACAATGGGCTCATCTCCTCAGACCCCTTGTTAATGTTACACGTAAATGAACAGTGCCGAATTTCTTTATTTCAATCTTTAATTTCTGATCATAAAAAGCATTTTTCGCACCGTATAGTCATCCTTTTCCACAAACCACCTCCCTACATTAAACCCCCTCCAACAATTGATTAAGAACAAATCCAACATTGTCCTCAGTTCCTTCTTTGACAATCACAGACTCATATTACTGATTGGCACTGCTCCGACTGTCATCCTGAACTGAAGTGGAATAGGAGTTACAATAGTTGTATTGGGGGAGTAGCCAATGTGTTGAACCTCGCTGCAGTCTGATGCTTGCCACCATCTTAAACCTGGCTGCCTTTGAGTTTTGCCACCGGTTCAAATCCTGCTACCCTCAGAGTCTTGCCACTGTGCTGATTATGACTATGCTCTGAAGTCTGCCACTGCCGAAATCCTGCCCTCTGAATTCTAACACTGCGCCGAGTCCTATTGCCATTTGGATTTTGCCACTGTGTACAGTCCTGCTGCCCTTATATTATTTTGCCACTACGTTGATTCTAGCAGCACTGAGAAAGTTTGCCACTATTCTAGGCCCTGCTGCCCTTTTGAGATTTGCCACTGTGTTAACTCTAGCTGCGCTCTGAAGTCTGTTACTGTGTCGAGTCCTGTTGCCCTTTAGCTTTTTGCCGCTTTGTTGGGTATAGCCGCGCTCTGAACTTTGACACTGTTTGAATCTGGCTGCCTTCTGAATTTGCCACTTTGCTGAATTTGGCTGCATTGGGAGGTGGCCGCCGTGTTGAATTTGGCTGCACTCCGAAGTTGCCACTATTTAAATCCAGCTGCCCATTGAATTCAGTCACACTACAATCACACTGAATTAAGCAACACTGCTGTTGAAATAAGCCACTATAGAACTGCAACTGAGCTAGACAACACTGCTACAGATGTTAGCCACTTTAGCATTAAACCGAACCAGGTAACGCCACTGCCCAACCTGGTCACACTAGAATAGCACTGAATCAGGACACAATAATGTCAAATTTAGCCACCAAAGAACCCGAAGTCTATAGAAAACACGGACACCGAATTTAGCCACACTAGAACCACTCAGAAGCAAGTAACACCACCATTGAATTAAGACAAACTAGAACTTGCACTGAAATTTAGCCAGATTACAACTGTAAGGTTTAAGATAACGCTGCCTTCAATTTAGCCAGATTAATTGGACCGAACCAGTGTTGCAGACGCCACCATGTGCCACAACGCAACAATAAACTAACCCGACAACAGGGAACCATTCAACCCAGGAGGGCACACGCGCTTGGAAGATATCTCAACAGCTAACCCAAGACCTAGGTGGAAAAGGCAAGCCATCACAACTCTGCAACCACAGCGAGACAGACATCAGAGTGCGTTATAGCGCACCAATCTACTACCGATCCCAGGAAAGCAAATCAACCCAGGAGGCAGTGGCGCAACACCATTGAGCTGATCGGGCTCTAGACCCCCCCAGCCCCCTGAGAATTTGGGCTATGTTGACTGGACCTGGCTGACCTACAGAGCCATGGCAGGAGAGAACAGGACACATACATTAAACGGTACCTGGGCTTCGATGTTAAAGGCCCTGCAGTTAAAGTATTTCATGGTTAGCACCTCCCTTCATATGCACACTTTTCTAGGCAATTGAAATCGTGATGTGGGATTAGTACTTGTATTCCAGGGGAATGATTGGAATTGGGGGTCAGGGGGCAGGAGAAAGCTAATTTTTACAGCAGTCCTCGAGTGTGGTTTCAGATGTGAAGAAGAGAGTTAACTGCTTGTAATATTGATGCGGCACTATAAAATACGTAAAGAAGTTAGATGCCCCCACACAAGAGTGTTTGCCCCTCCCCCAGTCTCTAATGTTAGTGCCTCTACCAACACTTGAAGGGTTACCCCCCCCCCACCCTGGAAATGTCAGCCTAGGTGCATCCCTGGAGGGAGCTGATGTGCGCTCTTACCTTTTTCTAAGCAGAGAGGTGAGGGAAGCCTTTCCTGAAATTTGCAGCACAAACGCAGCTAAATTTTAAAAACTGCTAGTTTCAGGTAAGGCTTCCCTCGCCTCTCTGCTTAACAAAAATCAAATGCACACATCAGCCAGACCCATCCCCATGGACGCGAGCCAACATATAACGTATGTGCTCTTTCACATCCGAGCGGAGGGGGCTGATGTGCGCACTTGCTTTTTTTTTAAGCTGAGAGGTGAGGGAAGTATTGTTGCATGTTAGCTCATTATGTGCAAAGAATATATATATATATATATATATATATATATATATATATATATATATATATATATATATATATATATATATATATATATATATATATATATAATCATGCACTCCTTCACACACACACACATTACATAAATAATGTAATGTGTGTGTGTGAAGGAGTGCATGATGAATGGGGGACTGTGAGCACGTGTGAATGAGCGAGTGTACAGTGGGAGTGCGAGTGAACAGAAGGGGAGGCACCTCCAACGCTTTCCCACCCAGTTTCTGCAGTGGCCCCTCCCATCACCACTTAGAAGCCCCCTCCAGCCCCACTGAAAGTTGGGTTTCGCTGCGCCCCTGCCAGGCGGGCACCCGTCCCTGGAACACACCACAAACATAAGCCCAAGACCAAGACAACATAGCTAACCACTGCAATCTTACAAGAGGTGGGAACAACTGGGAGCCTCACACCCCAGGGAACCACATAACACTGCACAACTCAGCACCCAATCAATCAAAACCAAAACACACACCACAACCCCGAGACAAGACAGCAAAGACAGACGAACTGCCGCAAACCCAATCGCGAAACATGCATCACTGGGCTGCAATCACACCAACTTAACCCGAGACCAGTAAAACAACCAATCCAGGGTGAACCCGCCCCAGGACATATCACAAACAAACACAGAGACACAACCCAACAACCACAGTGAAGCAGACGCCACTGCTTGTCGGAGCACAATGATTTAACCGGAGACTAGCAAAGTAACCAACCCAGGAGGGTACCGCCCCTGGAATATACCTCAAACGCGAATCCAAAACAGAGGCAACAACCTACAACCACAGTGAGGCAGATGCCACTGTCTATTGCAGCACATTGACCTACCACTGACATCTGGAAAGAAAGCCACCTGCCCCTGCAATCCATCACAAACCCAAATCTAAGACCAGACAACCAAACCACAAACATGCCACCATATGGAAAACAGAAATAGGAAGGAAATTGCACCACTGCGGACCAGGAATCCCCCAACCCGCCAGAATTCACAAGACCTCAAAATCCCCACCAGCCACCACTAAACGGACTAAGGATATGAACCAAGACAAGAACAATAACAGAATTCATCCCTCGCTACCTCGCCACCTACAAACCTACCTCAATGGAAAACAAACAACCCACAATTAAGGACCCACACAATACTGGAGCCCAACAGACCGCCGAATCGTACACCACAACACACAGAACCGTAAAGACATTTTCGGAAAGACCACAACAAAAGCTAAGCTAGAATCCCTGACCATCTCCACATATCAGTTTTCAAAAATTGATTAGGAGAGTTTGCTAATTAAAATGTCCTTGATGAACAAACAAACCTATTTAATTAGCAATGCTGTACTAATAGAAGATATATACACCCAAGACACCCAAGACAAAAAGAGCAACAATACAGCATATGTGCGTATTGTTGAAGTGAGACAGTAGTGAGATGAGGGGCTGTAAAATGTAAAGATTAGTGGCATGAATGGCCACAAATAGATAAGATATTAAGGCTCTGCAAAATAGTTTTCAGCGCAAGGCTCTGTGCAGCTGGGTGCAGACGGTGTTGCACAGGACAGTGTCACATGTATTGTATGCTTGCCCCATCATTTGTTATGCAAGAAGTTCAGAGGTTTCATGAATCAAAAATAAAAATGTCAAAGGAAAGGCATAACCTGCGGCTAAGTACGTAATATGGTGCTGTGGTAGGCAGGGCAAATGTCAACTTCAGATGGACAATATGACCCTTGCCTGTCATTGATATTAACAGTTTTCAATATAGCATTACATTTTTTTTTATAGTGATATGGTTTATTGATCAAACCTTACACAAATTCATTAAATAATAATACATAAATCAACAGATACAATTTTACAATTGCCATTAAATACCACTTTTGGGGAGGGCGGGACTGCCAACTGCCCTCAAGCCCAAGCCAGAAAGGCACAAGCACAGCATTCCTGCCCAATGTACCATTGTGACATTCACAAGGTGGTGTCATTCTCCCCCAAGGAGGAACCCCTTCTCATGAGGCTAGGAAGGTGAGGCCACTACCCAATAGTTCCCCTACGTGTGGTTTAATGAGGGAGGACCTCATGGGGACAGACTCCAAGATGAGTTAGCTCCGAGAATAAGATCTCTCCACATTCTCTAACCCGCACTTCCATCCACAACCTTCTTGTTGAAAGTAGAGCCATATACTACTGTAATGCACAAGAATGGCCTCAAACACCAAGACGAGGAAGAACACATAAAACACAAAGACTGCTCCCAATACAGGTGCTAAGACGAGGTGGCCCGAGGATGTATAGAGATCAACCTGTCAAAAGTAACAAGGGACTTTGACAGCCCGTACCTCAAGAATGGGCTACATTGTATAAAAAACGACAATGGATTAGTAAAGTTGTCAACCCCAGTGCAGAGCTCAGCTGCAGCACCTGCGGGGAGAAGCAACAAACACAGTGTTCGGCGTGGGAAAATCAAAATCTGGTTGAAGACCCGAGGAGAAGAGGAACCGAGGACGCCAGCGGTAGCCCGCGAGAGTTCTGGCAGGGTTCAGCAGAAGCGCACCTGTGCATTATACCAAGCAGAAGAAGAGCCAGCCGAGAGACCGCCATCCCTGGAAACCCTGAAAGCAGGTAAAGGGTGGTACGGGAGACCCGGAGGGGCTGAAGACTAGCGTGCAAGCAAACCATACCAGGCTGTGTAAAAGGCATACCGCTGGCAGAGTTCCGAAGGGTCCAGAGTGCATCCAAACTCCTCCTCGTACCAATGGCTAAGAGGAGCCCACTGGCCACCAGGGAAGTGTCTAGGATCCTGTCCACTATAGGAGTGGGAAAGTGGAGACCACTGGCCATGCAGGAAGGGTCTGGGACCCCAACAGAAATAAACCAAAGCATAGAAGAAGCCTTCCTCATTATAGTGGCAGAGATGGGTCCACTAGTTACCAGAGAATGGTCTGAGGCCCCAACATGAGTGAGCAAACCTCTCGAGTAATTCCTCCTCATCACAGTCGTCAAGAGGAGATCACTAGAACCCAGAGCAGGATCTGGGATCCTAACATGATTTGGGACATTGTTGAAAACAAGTCACAAAGGCAAAGAGAATATCGAGCTAGGAGCAGTGATAAGGAACTGTATATTGAGATATACCAGGAGAAGGGAGTAATTTGCCTGGTACCAAATCAAGAGTTGAGCTGGAGACGCAAGGGGAAGGAAGTCAATACCCCTGGCCTTGTTGTAAATTGTGCCAAGCCATATCAGGAGAAGGGAGTCATTCCCCCTGGTTCTATTAGAAATTGTACAGAGCCATACGAGGAGAGGGAAGCCATTGTCCTGGAGAGACCTTAAAACTGTCTGAAACCCGCAAGCCCGGGAAGGGAGTAATTCCTCCTGGTATATTTGTTTTGATGGAACCTTTTGTTGAACTAAATCTATGAAGCAGGAGAATGGAGCCACTCTCCTGAAAGGAGCAACTTTTTGTTAGTTCCCTTTTTAGTTGTAGCGGGAGGGATAGAATTAGGTTTTGACACAGGACAGTGGAATTTACTTTGATGGTCATTCTGACAGACCCTTTTAGTATTCGTTTTAAGGCAGGGAAACCCCTCTTAGAAGCTAGGAATGGTAAGAATCCTTTTCAATTCCAAAATAAGTCTATAACCACAATCATGCTAATTTTGTGTCAGCATTCTTCAACACCCTTGCAGCTTGAAAGCAGCATTTACCACTATTGGCAGCTCTATGGGGTGCTGATCATTTTTTGGGGGGGATTTTAAGGGGACCAGGCTTTGCGGAATATATGTTTAGCTCAAAACGAAATTGTGCTTATGTCTGCGATTGGAACTATTTACAAGACCTGGAGTTTAGCAAGGAGGGTAACATGTGAATGGGCGTGGGGGTACTCTAGATGTGGCAGTCCAGCGGAAATTCTGACTGGGGCACTGCCTCCAAGGATAGGGAGGAAGACGAGGCAGAGGTGCAGCAGGCTGGCATAAAATGCGGGTGGCTACTTGCAGATTCTGCTTGCGTTACCGGCCTCCGGATTGGCCAGCTCTGTCCTGCAGGTGCCAATATATAATGCAATCATAATCATAGAGCAAAGCAAGCTCTGGGGACAAATTTGGTGTATTGTATTGCACTAGGTCTGTAGATGTACAGACTGGATGGTACTATTGATCACTACGTAGCACAAACATCTAGTTAGCTTTGTGTATTCGTTATGTAAGAGGAAAGAATGTGAGAGACTAAGCAGAATGGATGTCTTAGGGGGCAAAGACCTGGGCAAACTGGAATATTGCAGTTTGCAGACATCACACTCTATGTAGCTGGTGTAAAGCAACAGGGTGATGTGATGGAATGTCAAGGAGTTTGGAATATGCTCATGGGTTGTGCACCAGTTGCACAGATGTATTCAACCAGTAGGTCACAGAAAGAGGTTTGCCATCAAAAACATTTGGCCGTGCGATGTACATTTTCAAAAGTGTTCACGCGTCAACATGCTGCATCTTCCCCTACAAAATGAAGAAAAGTTAACACTGACATTTAGATACACTAACCTCAACTTTACTGAAACACGAAGACATTTCAGTGTTTTACAGTAGCAATACTGTAACTATGTGTTATGTAACTAATTCTAGGCATGGAATTGCAAGACTGTCCTGTAAAAATAAAAAAATAGACCAACATCAACAAATGCAGACTATGCGAGTCTCCGAAGCAAACAGAAACTATAAGACACCTTTTGATGCAGTGCCCTAGAATGAGACAAGCATGAGCTGCTTATTTGACTCTGCTATGCGCAGACCTGACCATTGCAGAAGAGGAAATACGGTGGAAGCGTCTTATTGCCGGCGAAAACACAAAATGGACAATCGCCACAGCAAAGCTGCTAGAAATTGCCCTAAAAAAGATTAAACCCCGTTTCGAATTTGTCCGACCAATACTGGGATTGCACGACTTCCATAAGCTGTGGTATTTACATGCTGGTGTTTAAACACTATCTTTAGGATTTATACGTTAGGATCGGGTCCTATTTGGATACGTGTTTGGTCACGTCTCGTCACCCCTTTCCATCGTTTGACTGCATTTCCTTGTCTTTTCCTGGCGTTTTCCCTGCTTAAGTTACTTTGAATTTTCTTTTCCTTTAGACCTTGTTAAAAAAAAAAAAAAAAAAAAATATGTACTTTGATTATATACAAGTAAATTAAAAAAAAAAATTAAAGTTAACAAATACTTGTCTCTACAGTATAGTTAGCCTAAAAGCATCATCCAGTTTAGTTCTGGTTTGCAATTATTAGAAAAAGAAATTCCATTTCTTGTCCAGCCCACACACACAGGCCTTTGGCACTTGTAAGAGTATCTCTCCACCTCTCTCTCCACTAGGGGTGTCACAGTATTGGTTTTTTGGCGGTATGATAACCTTCTTGCCAAATGATGGTATATCATGGTTATCGCGGTATAGCAGGTGGAGTTAACGAATCTTAAATATTTTCTTAACGGTCATACATTGTCAGCATTTTGAAACTTGTCTCTGCACATTTTTAGCTGAGCCTCCAGGAATCTAAGGCAGCTGCAGATTTGGTCTTTCATGGCACTCACTCGTTAATCGCCTTGAACGAAAGAGTGACTAGTGGAAGTGTTAAAATGCACATTTTGAGCAACAAGCTTGCTGCTCACGTACAGGACAACGCTTTGAAAATAATCGGCCTCGACCTGCATTATTTGGAACCAGATGGCATGGGCATCATGACCCCTCGCTGCGATCAGTCATAAAAGTTTGTTTTGGTAACGCTTTATCCCATTAAAGGGAGAAAAGTCACTCATGTGAGGTCTGAAAGCCCATGTTGTGTTTTTATCAAAATGTCATATCCAACGCATATTGAAAATATCACTATAGCTCGTTTACCATCTGCCTGGTGTATTATAAAGGTCTGATGTTAGAGAGTCACCACTGACCATGTAATCCTAACAGGACAGCATTCAGTGGGCGCTGTCGATTTCTTTCTTGATTATTGCAATACATGTTCATTTACCTTCTTAAAGATAGTGGCACAAAAACGTTTTGAAAATGACAAAGTTAAAATACATATCGGCACAATTATGGCCTAGACCACCACATCACTACAGCCCCATCATCACCATTTTCCCCAGGTCTGAGCACATTAGGACCCTTGTCATGTGAGTTGAGACGGAGGAATGCTTTCATGGATGGTGTCACAAATCGAGGATAGACCTGAGATATCTCACCCCCTTGCTCTGGATACTTCAAATTGAATGTAGAATCTGTCCTGCCTGCTTGAGTCCAGTGCCATATGCAGAAGGCAGGTGAAGCATCAAGCGAAGCAACAACTCTAGTGCCAATGTGTAAATCTACACGGAGGACAGTGGGGGGGGGCAGTTTATATACTAGCACAAAGCACTGATAGGCCCAGTGTTCATACAGTCTACAGAGCTAACATTCTTTGTGGGCATGCATCAGAAGGGCATCCAGTACATTTCCCTCACCTTTGAATTCTGGGATGCTTAGTTCCCCATCTTTCAAATTGGTTTGAAAACTACAAATTGGCTGATCTTTAACCAGACTCTACTAATCACAGAGAAAGAGCGGTCACAGCATCAAAGCTGCATTTACTAATTTGGCCTCACTTTCCCCATGCTCTTGTCTGCCAAACGCCACATCCCACAGTGCAAGATCCAGAATGTGCAGCACTTGCCTACTGCAGCCTTTCCAAATCAGCTGCAGGCCCTAAAACGGTATACCGGTATAAACAACGTGACGGTTATTATAGTTCAATTAAGCTGTTCACGGTATCTATAACGGTATACCGTTACACCCCTTCTCACCACCTCTCTCTCTCCACCTCTCCCCATTAGCTCCTGTGAACTTGCAGTGAACATAGAGAAGAGGGTGGAGAAAGCCCCGAGAGCAAGAGGGAATGCATGGTGAGCTGTGCTTTCACTGAACAGGCCAATTTAAATAGCTAGCTGTGCTACACAGGTGTCAAATTAAGTAGCAAACCTACAGAATTGCATAGCAAATTGCAATGCAACACTTATTTTATGCCTTGCATCCACAGCCCTTACATAATCAAACACTGGAACAAAGAACAAACGTACAAACAAACAACCCACTACTACGACAAGCCACAATAAAGAAACCCACACCTCCATTTAATTGAACTCCTCAACGAAGGATATAGGTTCTGTTTTGGAAACTTTGTCAATTTATGCTGACATGTTCCTACGTCCCTTTGTGCATAACATGAAGTCCTTTGTGCAAGACACGACAGCGATGATAAAGTTCCTTGCCACCCTCACTGTCGGCGATAATGACATTCTGGTCACTCTTTGTACACAAGTATACCACAGAGGGAATGTAATGAGGTAATGCGACGGAGAGTGCATACGCCTAGCTCTGACAGAATGTTTTCATCTATAGCTTTAGATGGAATATCCTCGCATGGCTACACTCCAATGACCCCCAAGATTAACTACGCACTAATCTTCCGGGCCCTCGCTCTCTATTGCCATTCCTCCAGACTATACCATCCTCAGAACAGACAGAACGAAATCAGTAGGTGGGGGAGTAGCTATTATTGCTAAAACCCATCTCAAAATAAGAACCTGCCCCATTGAGAACCCAGACGGCTACGAAGTCCTGCTAGCTAAACTAGCTATGAACCATAAACAGAATAAACATCTATAGAGCACCTAACACCAAATCTCAACCAGAATTAGACATACCACTATTGCTAACGCTACTTATTAAGCCAAATACAAAATGTCTAGTCCTAGGGGACCTGAATCTAGGATTTAATGACCCCCGAGACTACAAGCACTACGTCAGGAAGCACTATACAGTGCACTCAAAGACATGGCATTCACACAACTTGTGAACGCCCCTACCCATACAAAAGGGAGATCACTAGATTGGACTATAGTCTCTATAGACTCCATTAATTCAGTACCCTGGTCAGACCATCATAGCATAAACTTCACTATCCTGTGTAACAAACCAGACTTACCAAAAACGGTCATGGAAGAACCTTACGTAACGAGAAACATCCGTAAACTTACAGCAGAAAGCCTCAACCCCCTATTAGCCAATGCCCTTAACAACAATATCATTACTGCTAAAGAACCCTGTGCCCTGGCGGACCATTACCATAATTGTCTCACCAGCACAATTGATACCCTAGCACCTTGCGTTAATAAAACCAAACGTAAGGTCAAAAAGTCCTCTTTGTTCAATGACGAATTAGTCTCTCTTAGACGGATCAAAAGATTGCTTGAACACCGGCTAAAGAAAACCCACACCTTAGAAGCCCTGGAAGCATTCAACCCTGCAAACAAAATCTATAAATCAGCCATTATTGCCCATAAAGCAGATGCCTTTAATACCAGAATCAGCAAAGCATCCTCCGACAGCAAAGAGCTATTTACCGTACTCAAGGAGATGGAGAATCCGATCCCTATAATCAGCCCTGTCCAACCAAGCAAAGAATGGTGTACCACCATCCAAGATGCCTTGGCTTCAAAAATCAAGCTACTACAAAACAAAATCATCTCCAAAAGAAACCTCCTGTCGGATAAACACTCCACGGCCAACCAAATCACCACGAATACAGAAAACTCCAACCCCCTCTTCAATTTCACACCAGTCACCCATGATATAGTACTTAATACTATATCCAAACTTAAAGCTTCTAACTGCAAAGGAGATAACTTTCCAGCACACCTAATTAAACTCTGTGCCCCCACCCTCACACCTATAATCACCAACTTTGTGAACGCCTCCTTTTACACCAATCAGGTCCCAGTCAGCATTAAAGCGGCATGGGTCACCCTCCTACTAAAAAAGCCCACTCTAGATCCATTAGTGCCCACGAACTACCGGCCCATAACGACTGTCCCATTCTTACTTAAAATCATTGATAAAATAGCCTATAACCAAATACAAACCCACCTCGAACAAAATGACTTGCTAGGAGCCAGACAATCAGGTTTTAGACCCAACGATAGCAACAAGGCAGCTCTCCTGGATCTGAAAATCCAACTGGACTCCATTAGAGATTCAGGCAAACTAGCCACCCTACTGCTACTGGACCTATCAGCAGCATTCGACTTGGTAGACCATGATAAACTATGCGACGCGCTAAAAAAAAAAGATTTAAATTTCTCCAGCAACGCCACACATTGGATCAAATCCTTTGTAACGGACCGTACATCCAGAGTTGCCATCGGAAATTTTGCAGTGGACCCTATAATAGTACCCTTACGAGTCCCCCAGGGATCCTGCCTCTCCCCCACCCTCTACAATGCATATACTAAACTCCTATTCTCGGCCTTAGACGATATGGGTGTCATCTACACCAACTTTGCAGATGACACCCAGATCCTTATCCCCATTACAGGCGATTACACCCAAGACACCCTCACCATCAATAAAGTATACTCTATAATCCAAAATTGGATGGCCCTCAATAGCCTCTGCCTTAACAATGAGAAAACGGAGGTCCCCATTGTGGGCTCCCAAAAAAGAATAAGCACCCTCCACCCGGACTACTCTCACATTAACATTGACGGCACACTGATCCCTGTACTCAAACAAGTCAAAACGCTTGGTGTCTACATGGACGCCAACCTCACTATGCACAAACAAATAGCAGCCCTCTCCTCGTCCACAGCCTGCACAGCAAAACCCTGCACTCAGCCGCCAATTTCTTACGACCCTCAAATTGCATCACCCTGGCCAGAGCTTTGATTTTAACGAAACTGGATTATTGTAACACCCTCTTTCTAGGAACCTCTAAAACCAATTTAAACAAAATCCAATTATTACAGAACAAAGCCCTTAGAGCGGCACTAGGTATAAAGAAAACCAAACACATATCCAGCATTAGAAGCGAAAACCACTGGCTGCCAATTGAAGCAAGGATCATCTTCAAAACCCTTAGTATCGTCTACAAATGTACCACCAAAAAAGCACCTAGCTACCTCAACAACTCCATTAAGAAAAAAATCTCTTGTAGGACACCGAGATCCAACAAACTGGCCCTCTTAGAAGTTCCTCAATACAAATACAGTAGAGCTGGAGGAAGTAGCTTCAAAGTCTTAGCCCCATTGCACTGGAACGCACTACTCCTGAGCATCAAAAATGAGGACTCCTTACTAAGATTCAAAAAAGCACTGAAAACTTGGTTATTCAACAAATACTAACCGCTTGAGTCCTACTCTCCCATGGCCAACATATACAGATAGGGGTCACCTTCAGAACTGTAAGTAGTGCTGAAACAAAGTGCGAGTGGCGACCTGAGCAATTGTAACTTGGTAGAAGTAATTTGACTATATGATTTTTTGTAACCCAAGAATAAAAACGTTTTATATGACTGTATCTGCAACACTGTATAAAAATGAGACGAGTCACCTGTATTTTCGCCGTGATACCCTTGGATCTGGGCGAGTAACAAATGTAATAAATAAAATAAATAAAAATCCATCGCTATTAACCTGACTGTGCATATGTATATTCTTAACTGATTTATTGTGTGATGTAACTATATGTTTATACTATGCCTGCAACTAAGCTTTTAAGAAATATTGTTTTCCTGTGCTCTGTAGCGCCTTGTTACCTACGGGTTTGGCACGCCATACAAAATCAATAAACATACAAACAAGAACAATAAACATGTATTCGGACATAAACATGTATTCAGACACATTTTATAAACAGTGCCATGGCACTATTATGGGAGCAACCTTTGCTCCCGACATAGCCAACCTCAGCCAACCTCTATATGGATAATCTAGAGGCACAATCAGTTTATAACGACAATAGTCTGAATATACATCTCAGATGCTGGCACTGTTATATCGATGACGTGTTCTTGGTATGAAGAGGCTCTCCAAAATCTTTGGAAGATTTCCTAACATGGCTTAACAATCAGGACAGATTCATCAAACTTACCATGCTGTCATGATTCCTGCCCCTCATGTCCCCAGTCCTACAAGATGTCAGGCTGGAGCCAGGCCATGATCACCTACATGGCCCTCAAGGGCCTCTCCATCCCTCCAAAGACCCACTTGGAGTCAGACTTGGCGCTTGTGACACCAGACTCACTCACTCCCATAGGATAACATTGGGGATTGGACTTGTAGTTCATTGATGGGGACAAAATGGATGCCACCACATATTTCGGTTCCCAGAACTGCATGTGCAGTGTAGTCTTTTGGGTGTGGTTCAGCCCAGAGACACCTGGGATACCCAGAGACTATTTAAGCCACGCCCAGGCTGGGAAACATGCTTTGTGTTTTCTGCACCTGCAGCGTGACACTCGTGTTCGGATCAGTCTCCATAAGACCTGCATCTTTCTTCTGCGCTCAGCTCCTGCAAGAACAAGAACACTGTTAGGAACAGCCTTACCTTGCGGCGCGTCTGCCCATAATTCATCGCTCCTTGTGTGCTGCGGGCATCTTCGGCGGTGTCATTCCCATCCCGGCACGCGCTTCCTAAGGAAAAGGGAAAAGAACAGAAAAAAGTAGCATTCAGCAAATCTTAGCTTATTTTTAAAGCTTCAAACGCTTACCTGAATCCCAACCTCTCTGAGGGAACTCTGTCTCCGGAACTCCTCATCCATCTGTAAGAGGGAAAACACTCCAGGTTAGCGTGGAAACATCTAGAGGCGCCGCATACCGCGCTTACTCACTGCATTTCTTCATAACCGGCATCCACGCTGAAAACGTTGCGGCACCTAAAAAGACACAGAAAAAGAACTCAGTTCAATACAAATACAAAAGGGTCGCATCGCGCTCTCACTCACCTTCAGTTCTACTCATCTCAGCAGCACGTCACCATCCACGGGCGCCGGCCATCATCTAAGGAAGGAAAGGAACGAAGTTGGAGAACTGTTCAAAAGACTCACTATACTTACCTGTCGGACTGTTGCCAGTGAAGTAACTAGGCAGCAACGACCCTGCATCAATCAAAGCGCCCCTGCGCTGAAAGCAGGATGGAGAGCACACTTTCCAAGAAAGCAAGGCCCAGTCTCCAGTCGAGTAGACTCCAGGGAAGGGTTCGAGGTGGTAAGAGGTCATAACAGGCTGAGTGACGTCCCCATGGATACCAGGTGAGCGTTACACATGCACGGCAACATGCAGAGGATGACTTTTTTGGATCTTCAGATCTATAAGATGGAGGAGAACACAATGTGCACAACCCTTTCTCGGAAACCCACCGATAAGAACACCCTGTTAGAATACGGCAGTTTCCATCCACTGAGTTTGAGAGAGAATCTCCTGTGTTGATAGTTTCTTCACGTTTGACGAAATTGCAGCACCCTATCGGACTTTGACACAAACACTAAAAACTTAAGTAGCCGGCTATTACGACGAGGCTACCCCTCACAAGTGGTGCATAGAGCACGTAAGAGGGCCTGGAATACTGATAGGCAGGTATGCCTCTCATGACAAGAACGACAGAAGAAAGAAGATAAAATAACATGTGTCACAAGGTTCACACCTCTGAGACACTACCTAAGATGAGTCATACTTGCCTTCTCTCTCTCTCTCTTTTTCTGTTTTTCTTTCTCATTTCCGTGTGTTAAATATTTGTTTGTACCTGTTGGCGCCTGTCTACTTGAATAATTGTCTTCAATTTTATTGTCTTCCATTGTACTATGGTTTCGAATCATGTTTTGGATTTGTTTAATACTCATTGACTGATATGATGTTATTTGAAACACAAACACTACAATATTAGTAGTGCATAAGTAACCCGACTCTGAAGAAGGAATTGTTCTAAAACGCATTAGCCAGAGGGATTTTGTTTGCCCCCAGCCACAGCACTAGCCTAATTGGTGGAGTTGAACCAATTACTTTGATTTTTGAAATAACAAAATACCTTTTGGAAATATAAAATAATTTTGAAATAGCTATAGTTGGATTGAAATTGATACACAGACATTAAACAATTGACTAACCCGAAGTGGGTATTAAGGGTGTGCGGCCCACACTAAAGGCTAATTAGCCTAGGTCTTTTTTCTCTCAGTTTACTTTAGTGCCCTACACGGTGGCACTTGATAGTGGGCTGCACCCTACTAATAAACATCAAATTAGAAATATAAACAGCCAGTACAACAAAGGAAGATAACATAAAACACGCTGTGCACTCTCGCCATCTCTTTTTTGTCACTACCTAAGGAGGACCATCCTTCAGATCCAAGACATTTTAAGAACATAGTTTCCAACTAGAAAAACCCAGATTCGCTTTTAAACGAAGTAAAAACTTAAAAGATTGACTGGTTCATACATATGAGGAGCATCAGAGAAAATCAGAATTAGAGACCACCCTCTGAACCTTGCCACCAGTGAATGGACACTTCAAGTGTGGCAAATGCTTGGTTTGTGCACTCACTGAAGAGGAAGCTGTGTATCCGCCACTAGGCCCTTTAAGACGGTGTAGCATAGATGGGGATGCAGAATATACTCAAACATCAAAAAGCAGACCGACTTAGGAAGTTGGCAAAGTAAATCTGTTTTATTTTCAATTGTCTAAAACGGAGTACATTATACATCAACGAAAAATGCTTGATCTTCTCGCTCAGCGAGTTTCATAAAAAACACAATTTATATAGTAAAAACTCATCATCATTGGCGTCAATCTACGTGGCAAACTACAAAAACCTGCTTGGGAAAGTGACAGTCTTAGAGGGAACATCTAGGTATATGTTCCATACTAGTCAGAGAAAGTGATTGGGTTTCTAACATCAGGTGGGCAAGTAAGCCCTCCTCTAGTGCAAGTTATTACGAACGTCATCAAATACACAACATCCTATTGGTTACACAAACTATAGAGCTCTTCATTACGTGGCCCTCTACAATTGGTTGGCACCCTCGTACCCCTCTGTAATATTCCACACACGCTAGCAGCACACAGGCTGGCATCCGGGTGCTGGTGGGCTGGTCTCGACCATAGCTTCCCACCTAATTAGCCTACCATCTGTCACCACTCTTGGCATCTGCCAGTCAATCAGCCTTTGAACATTGGCCTTGTGAATGTTCTGTTCTTTGTGCCCGAGAATAAAAAGGCAGTAGAGGCATACTTGTCTCTTGGTTTCGATACAGCTCAACTTCAGTGTCTTCTTTTCATTCAACCATGTGACTGGAGACCATGTTTCAGAGCTTTTTGCTGTATTAAACTCTTAAATGAAAACTCTGTGACGTCTTCAATGTTCTTGCACCTCACCTCAAACAAGAGTGTTCTTTTCACAGGTTTTGTAGCATCAGCATGAACATCCAGGCTCACGGTGGCCTTGACTTTCTGGTGCTGGGCCATCCAAGCCTTTCTTGGATTCACCTTCGTTTATTAGCTGTTTTCATACTGCGCCACACTAAAAAAGCCTTTCTTCTCACAGGGTCCAGAATCTGCTAAAGAGCGTTGTGGAATATCCATAGTCCATACATTAATATACATATACATTGGTGCATCGCTGCAATCTATTTACTACGTAGCCAGCCTCAAGAATACTTGTATCTTCTTGCGTTACTTCATAGGTACAATTGTGAAATTACTTGGCATCTTCTTCATCATTTCTGTAGCATGAGCATCTTCATCTCAAGCCCGAAATGTTGCTCATCTTGAACACCTTCTATGCTTCATTAGAATGTCTATACTTGTCAGCTTCTTCTTGGTGCGTCAGCTCTGCTCTGTATGAGGTCACCAGTCTACTTCCTTGCTTGCTTTTCCCACTTCCTCTGGGATTTTGTTCAAATGGCCATCATAGATTTGCGAATGCATATATGGCTTTCCTCAATGGGAACCTTGCTTCCATGATTCTTTGCGGTACAGGGAGTTTCACTGGTACGGCACGTGTTTCACACTCTGGCTCCCAACGTATAGGCAGCATGGGGGCAGAGCTTTGAGTGGGGGTACTTGGCTCCACCTCTACAAAGACATACAGGAAATTAACCTATATGGGTTGCACTGGTAATTGAATGCTTTTACCAACTGTCTAACTAAATGGGCTATTTACGGCATCACATGCCCATGTGGGCTCATTTACATCAGAAAACGCAAAAGAGAAATACGACACTGAGTGTGTGAACATAGGTCATGCATCAAGAACCTGGTGAAAGACAAACCTATGGTAGCCCATTTTAAGGCTAAATCGCAAACAAATACTGACCTATTTTGGTTGGTCATTCAGACAGTGAAAAGCCTGCCTGGTGGTGGAGACCTAGACCCGATTTTGAGGAAAATTGAACAAAAGTGGATCTTATCATTTGAATTTAGTTAATAAAGGTGTTAACTCTTCCATTGAATGGAATTTGTTTCTACACTAATTGTTTGTCCCTTAGACTCATAACACACACGGTCTGACACCGTTATTATGCTTCATAGGTAGCATGCTGTGCAGTTACACATAAAAGAAAATTGCTCACCCGCAAGGTTTGTACACCCTTTTTTATAGAAATGTTGCCCAAATAAATATGGTTATTCTTCTGTAGTAGAGGTCGGAACATTCGGAATAAGTAGAAACAGTTTGGACATTTATTACTATGCCTTTCTCAATTTCGGTCGTAGACTCATTAATGCTAATATGTGTCATATGATTCTCTCTGCTCCGGTATCATCATTTTCAAAAATTCCCCCAGGTTCACTCACAGGATGTGTCTATAGGCCAGATAACAACCGAACTTCTTAGGCCTGCCAAGCCTTGGCCTCTTCATACCTCCCCCCCTCTGTCAGATTGATACTGAGATGGGAGGATGGCATATGATTCATCAACTTTGTTGCAGTTTAGCTTTTCTAAACAGAACGATGGCCAAGCACAAATAATTTTATACATATTATGGATCAATACCAGTTTGTCTTGAGGATATTGCCTTTCCATTTGTTGATGTGTGTTCTATATGTCTAATTTATTGTGTCATTGGTTGAACATTACAGAATATTGTTTTGTGTATATTGTTAAATTTATACCTTTTTGTTTATTTTTCCTTTAGAGCAAATGTGATGCATTCTGTTTTTTGCTTTATGTATTTTTTTTATTTGAATTTTATTTGGTGGAAATGAAATATCCCAAATCTAAGTAGGACCTATTGGCCTGCAAATAAAGTTATAAATGGAAAATGTCTGCTCACTCCATATCAGATTAATATGATGGGTTTTGATTCAATCCACTATAGCCACCCTTTTCATTGACTGTGTGGTTTACTAAATCAGATTTCGAATTGGTTCACTTGGGGACTACCCCTCTCTTGTTTAGATCCCTCCCGGGGGTCTTCAGTGAGCCAACATTATAGGCTGACAGATCCTGTGCGGCTGAATTGAAAACAGATATGGTCAGTACCAATAAAGTTATATTACGTCAATCAGTAAGTTCCCATTTCAGAATGGGGACGTTGTTTCCTTGAAAAATCCAGTGCACGTAGCAGAACCAGGAAAAGAACGACTAGGACGTCTCTCCCATGAATGGCTTATAAAGCAATACATCTCCGCCTGTGGCTTATCTGAACAGGGAGTAATTATATCATGGTGTAGCCCCATAAATCTATCTAAGTGTGCCATATAAGACGACTAAGTGCAGATATAATACACATTCTAAAAGAAAAACGGTGAGGCTCGATTAATTAGGATGCAGTCACACTAGCCTGACATTAAATATAGCGTTCTCAGGATTTTGCGAGAGCGCCTTGTGTTTTAGATAAACACACGCATTCTTTTCTACTGAATATATGTCTCTGTCTCTTCACAGAAAAATCACGGAAAAAACTGTGGCAGTTTGGTGTTTCTACAAGCAGGAGCATCTCCTGTGCAGCACAAAGCTGATATTGTTACCAGTGCAACATCTTAACAAGGTACATATAGGGAAAAATAAATGTCTGCATAAGAACGTTCTAAAGAAATAAGGGGTGTCAAGTGAGTTTAGTAAATAACGGGGAGCATGTTCTCCCTCTCTCTACCCTCTCTACGTAGTATCAACAAGAGAATAAACAAAGACAAGCTCTGAATAGCAGGAGCGCAATATTTAGTGGCCCAAGACACAAAAGACGAAATCCAGGGTGGGCAGGCAGCAACACCACATAGGGAATACCTAGTGGTACCCTATTGGATCAGTTTTTATATTTGGTTTTAACATAAAAAGTTACAATATTCCTGCTTTTTTGTAGTGTTGGTTTTTAAAAGCCTTGCACTGTCTTTGGAGATTAGAAGTATACTACACGCAGACGATACCAAACTTATCTTCAAGATAACCTCAACCCAAGACCCAAGTAACAATCTCAACAAATGCCCCACGGACACCTGGATGAAAATCTCAAACTACACCTGAACAAAACAGAAATAATGATATCCCCTCCAGAGGATAACGCAACACATATACTCCCGAGCAGGCCACCTTGCATGGAAACCCAACCAGAGGCATTCGCCATGATAAAAACCTGGTAATACTCATGGATAACACACTCGCACTAGAACCACACGTCAACGCAACCGCAAAGAAATGCTTTTACCTCTGCAACTAATTTAGAGGGATACTCCCCTAACTCACCTTCCCACACAGTAGCATCACAATCGTCTCCTTGGTCTTATCGAGACTAGGCCTCTACCAAACAGCCTCTACATTGGAAAGCCAGACCGCATCATAAAATAATTCCAACACTGTTAGGACAGTTTTTCTGAATTCTAACCAAGGGCTTAGTAAAACCATTCAACTGAGACAGTACAAGGCTCCACTCTTAATATAAGGCTGTACCACCATAGTATGGGTAGCGTATCTTAGGATGATGAGAGGGCTGTAGGAAAGTACATAGAACTTGTAGTATACCAATGATTCAATAGAAACACGTACAACCAGAAGTATTATAAAAATGAAAGGTTTATTATAAATACAAGCAGGCCAAGTACTGGTCATAGGGTCATAAACACATTATAAAAACACACTGCTATGCTTGAAGGTACACAGGGCAAAGAGTAAACCTTGTTTAGAATAACTACCAGTAATTCTAGGGAAGTCAGACCCTATCATACACATTTAGCATAGGCCACAACTATTCATGGGGAGTAGACGGACAAGTTACTTTTAGATTACTTTACAGTAAGTCAAGGGTAGAAGACCCCGTCAGTTATGCAGTGACACTTAGCAAAGACATCACATAATCAACCAACCCGGTTACCAGGATACATTTCTGAATAGTGGAACACAGATTCAAGGAACAGTATATACCTATAACTACATTAAAGATAACACAGTTATACTAGGTGAGTAAGACCTTTTGGTGTAATATTCAATTACAGTTGCTTTTTAGCTCAATGGAACACAAATTGAGATAAGCAATACCTCTTTACACTAATTTAGGATTGCACCAGGCAGACCAAGGTCAGCTACACCTAAAGAACACTTTTTGAAGAATGACACACAGCTATTCTAGGGAACCTAAGGTTTTTTTTTCAGATTAGCGGGGCACAGATTGAGGTAAGCAATAACTCTTTGTTTTTGCTTCCTGGATGGAATGTGTGATGGAGTGTATGATGTATTAATAGGTTCTTAGAATGTTATATTGTTTACTTTTGTTGGGGGGGGTTCTATTGTGCAGCAGTTGGAGAGCAGCAGTCCTACTTGTGGCTGTGCTGAGGGTTGTTTGCTTTAAGCATATTAAACTTTAAAGGTTACATTGTATCTGCCTATGTAATTTAACACACTCTAACTTATTTTAGGATGGCACACAGCTATTCAAGGCAAGTAAAACCTAGATAATTTTTAAAGCAGCTATCAGCAACTTAAGGTAGGTATGCACCGAAGACTGTTTTAGAATCGGTACACAACAGACCAGGGAAAGCAAAACCCAATGTTACACTTGAATGACTCAATGTTATTGGAGTTAGGTAAAACCCAAAGCAGACCTATTCTAAACAGGCTATACAGCAAGTTAGGGGAAGCAAGACCCAGTTAGGAAACTTCTACACCTATTCTCTGAAGGAAATAGCGAGGCCAACAGCATTACATTTGGGAATGAGGTACAACCAATTCACAGGTGAGTAAAACAACCTTACATATACTTTTCATAATGGCACAATAGACATTCAAGCTAAGTAAGAACCTTTCCAACTGCTCACTCTCAGAGTTAGTTACCAACTAACTCTTTCACAAGTAAGTACTTTTCAAACATGTGTTATTGTTTTCAAGACAGAATCCTTTACTTATCCAGTCCTTCCCTAGTCTATTACATGAGTTCACTCAGAGGCAGAAGAGGGACGACCCTAGTGGTCTAGGTGCCAGCTGTAGGCAGGGTGAGATAGGGTTCTGTTGCAGCCACTCGTTCTGGAGGACAGGCAGGGTAGTACTGCCTCTCCGCGAAGCCCATTAATGGGCTGGCCTCACTCACATGGACTAAGAATTTTGGTATCTGCAATAACATAGGTGCGTCGCCAGTACATAGCCTCAGTGTAAAAGAACATTGGGAAATTGAATAACATTCCTACTAATGCCCCACTGGCTTACTACGCGTCCTTTACAACGCCCAATCACACACCTATTGATGCACATTGCTCTAGAAGTTGTACTCACTTAGGGTCGCAGGACCAAATCAGTGAGGAGTTAATTTGGACTTCAGGGCGCTGGTAGTCCGTCCAGAGAGGGTCTGGTCCCCTTAGGTCATCCGAAGCCCCTTTCTTACCCTAGTAGTTTGAGGCATGATAACCCTATGATTTCGACTCAAATCCATCAACTCCTCAGATTATTAGTAGCGCGAAGCCCCAGGACCAAAGACCAGAGACAACAGATCTTAAAGCAATCTTATTGAATACTAGATCACTACTAAAGCACTCCACACTAAGTAGCAGATCTTCTGGAGCATGAACTTGACTTATGTGCCCTGACTGAATCATGGCTACATGACACGACAGGGCCATCTGTGGCACTAGCCATTCCCCATGATTATGGCAGTCTGAGAGCAGATTGACCAGATGGGAAGGGAGGAGGAGTTTAACACTTATTCTTCGTAAATCCCTTAATATACACTGCATTTGCTCAGTGGGGATTGGCTGTTGTGAAACCCTGCATGTATAAATGCTACTTGATAATACCACAGTAAACATCTTCCTTATTTGCAGCCCTCCTCAGAGTATGCCAGATTTTCTGATCCAATTCAATGACTGGATCTCTCCTACTCTTAAACCCCTACCTAGGGTTCTTGTATTGGGAGACCTAGATTTAGGCTTTAAGGACTCAAAGGATCCTCTTGACTTCACTTGAGGAATTTAACTTTGTGCAACACATTCTGCATCCCACACACAATGCAAGCAGGACTCGGGATTGGGTGGCCTCCTATGGCTAAGCAGTGGACAACATTAGAGTTGATCTGTGCCCCTGGTCTGCCCACTCGCTTGTGGACAACATTAGAGTTGATCTCTGCCCCTGGTCTTTCAGCTACCAAAACGTTTGCCTGCATTGAAAAAGAGAAGTATATCAGAAAAGACCCTCTGTCGTAACTGACTCCGCATGCACTACACCCCTTCTTTTCGCCTGTAGTAAATAATCTCAATTGCCTGTATTCGGCAGAGAAATTAGCAACAGTTTATGACAATATGATGGGGATTGGGAGGGAGTGGCTGTAACGCTCACCCGACTCCCACGGAGGCGCTGGCCTGGTTCGCGCTGCTGTGACCTCTTCTAAGGTGATGCGCAGGGTTCGGAAGACGGACTGGACCGGCCCCCCAAATCTGGCTTGTCTGGCTCGCAGAAGTTTCCTTCTGTTGGCGAAAATAGGGGATTAACTGTCTGCAGGGTAATGCAATCAGCCTCCCACTTTCCCCTCTCACCCTCCTCGAAACCCTTCTGTGATTCCTCGTAGCGTCTCACCTTAGGGTCTGGAAGGACGAGCTCTCCATCCTGCTTCTGATGCAGGGGCGCGTTGGTATCCAGTTACTTCACTGGATTTTCAGATTGGCGAGAGCCAAACTTGCTTGGCTTCCAGGTAAGTTTTTTGATAAGAGGTTCCCCCTTGTGTCCATGCATTAATGTACTAATGCTAGTGTCTTTTTCCCCCTTAGGGGCCGGGGTCCGGAAATGCCAGTATGCGGCGCGGACCCGAAATGAAGAGGGAATGAATCAACAGGTAAGTCTTAACATGGAGATTTAGCTTTCCTTATTCCCTTCTCTCTCTCTCAACTTTTGTTCTGGTCTTTTTCTCCCTAGGCGCTGGGGCATGACTGCGAATCCGGATGATCGCTGCTGAACATGGAGGCGCCCTGTAAAGGCGAGTGGAATGCGGCGCTGCAGCGATCGACGCAATGAGCTTTTAAATAAAAGTCTTCCTTTTCAGGATTGTCGGCGAGATGTCTCCGGGATGCGGATTTAGCAGGTAAGGACTTTTCCTTCTTCTGTTCTCTTCCTTTGCAGGTGATCCAGGATGCTGGCAGGCGTGGCAGAAGTCAGGATGCAGGAGCAGACACGGTGAGCGTCCAGCTGCTAGATGCAGAACAACGCGAAGCACGTGTGGCTGTTCGGGTGGGATTTAAAATAGCCTTGGAAGAAGTTCCAGGTATGTATCCTTCCTCCAATCAGGTATGTATCCTTCCCCGACCACGCCCGGATGGTAAATTAGTCCCACAGGTAAAGTAGTTCCTTTCAGGCCTCATGGTCTGCATCAGGTAAGTGCACCCAAGCACATCCGTAATGAGCCTGGCGCCATAGGTGCCAGGACACTGTCCAAAGGGCCCCTATATGGGGTTGCTGGGTCCTTCCTTGCGGACTGGATGTCCGCTTTCGGGGACGCAGGGCTTGCACCGGCTCCCCGGGAGCGGGCATCTTGACAGCAAAAGGCCCCTCCCAAGGTTGTTCCCTCCGGGGGTTTTGGTTTGTCTGGGAAGAGTCGGTGGAATTTCCTGACTAATCGAGGTGCATGCACATGGTCGCTGGGTTCCCACGACCTCTCCTGAGGTCCGTACCCCTTCCAATCAATTAGGTAGAACAGTTTTGACCTAAACATTTTTGAGTCTAAAATGTTCTTCACTTCGAATTCGGGCTCCCCATCTATTAGAATAGGTTCTGGAGGTTTGAGTAGTCGGGTTCCGGGTACCACTGGTTTCAGAAGTGACACATGAAACAGGGTGAATTTGCATACTAGCTGGTAAATCAAGTTTAACAGCCACTGGGTTAATTATTGCCGTAATAGAATAAGGTCCCAGATATTTTGGGTTAAAATTTTGAGGCCCTTTGAGTGGTAAATGTCTGGTAGCTAACCACACTTGATCGCCAATCTGATACGGAGGTGCTTCACTCCGATGTAGATCAGCATTCTCCTTGTATTTTCTCTTGGCTTGTTGTAAATGCGTAGTTGCCTCTTTGAAGGCTTGGGTAATTGTAGAATGCAGATGTTCTACTGCAGGCATTCCGAGGTTCTGAGGTGAGTCAAGGTTTGAGGTTCGAGGGTGATGCCCAAACAAAGTATAAAAAGGACTGTGGCCAGTTCCAGAGTGTACCGAATATGCATATTCGGCTATCCAAAGAATGTTTTTCCAGTTGCTTTCAGATTGCTGTAACATACACCGTAAGTATTGCTCAAGGGTCTGATTTGGCCTCTCGGTCTGACCATCGGTCTGAGGGTGGTGACTGGTCGATAATCTTACGTCGATCTGCGCCATTTGACAACATTTGCGCCAGAAGTGGGAAATGAATTGGCTTCCCCGGTCAGAGATTAGTATAGATGGGAATCCATGTAGCCGAACAATATTTTCGAGGAATTCTTTGGCTAGGACAGAAGCTGAAGGTAAACCTTTCAAAGGAATAAAGTGGGCCATTTTGGAAAACAAATCCAAAATTACCAGAATAGTATTGTACCCTGAACAAGGAGGCAGGTCTGTAATAAAATCCATTGATAGGGTGTGCCAGGGTGCTGGCGGTATGTCTAGAGGTTGAAGGAGACAGGCTGGTCTTTTCTTTTGACTTTTATTTTGGGCGCAAACACCACAGGACATCACAAAAGATTTAACATCTTTTCGCCAAGAGGGCCACCAAAATTGTCGTTTCACCTTTTCCTCTGTCTTGGCAATACCGGGGTGTCCCTCTATTAATGCATCATGATAACTGGAAATAACTAGTTTGTGTAATTCCTTATGTGGCAGGAATAAGCGTCCTTGAAAATAAGGTAAACCATTATCTATGGTAAAGTCTGATCCCTTTTGTATCCAATCCTGTAAGGTTGTAGGGTCCAGGAGTTGTTTCACTCTGGCTTGAATGTCTTCAAGCGTCTGTAACGAAGTCATGCCTAGAATCCTCTGTTTGGGAATTATTGGTACTGGTTCTGAGTTTGTATCAGATTCTCCCATTCCAATTCGGGATAAGGCGTCTACTTTGCCATTCTTGCAGCCAGGTCGATAGGTAATCACAAAATCAAATTCAGCGAAAAACAAAGCCCATCGGAGCTGCCGTGATGACTGAGCCTTGGCGGTTTTCAAATACTGTAAATTCACTGTGATGGTATGTCGAGCGCCAAGCAGATAATGCCGCCAGGCTTTAACAGCGGGCTTAATGGCTAACAGTTCTTTGTCCGTCATTGCATAATTAACCTCGGGTGCCGAGAATTTTCTGGACCAAAATGCTACGGGATGCAGTTGGTTGGTTTCGGGATCTCTTTGGGACAGGACAGCTCCCATGGCTAGGCTGGATGCGTCAGTCTCGACGACATAAGGGAGATCTGGACGCGGGTGTTTCAATATAGGTGCAGAGGTAAACTTAGCTTTTAAATCCTGAAAGGCCTGCTCGGCTTCTTCAGACCATTCAAAACGTTTATTTTTCCTCAAGAGTGCAGTAATGGGTTGTACCACGCGTGAAAATTCCGGGATAAACCTGCGATAGAAATTGGCAAAGCCGAGCATGCTTTGAACCCCTTTTACAGAGCTAGGTGATGGCCATTTGAGGATGGCATCCACTTTTCTTGAGTCCATTCGGACTCCTTTGGGTGTCAGGATGAAACCTAGAAACTCAACTTCTGTGGTATGGAAAACACATTTCTCCAATTTAGCAAATAGTTTGTGTTGGCACAGTTTTTTAAGTACTGCCCTGACGTGTTTTCTATGATCAGATTCCGAAGATGAGTACACCAGAATGTCATCGATATATACGACAACACAAACATCGATGAGCTCCCGAAGGACATCATTCATGAAGTATTGGAAGGCAGCCGGCGCGTTACACAATCCGAAAGGCATCACCTGGTACTCGAATAATCCGTATTTAGTACGGAAGGCAGTTTTCCATTCGTCACCTTCTTTAACTCGTACCAGATGATAAGCCCCCCGGAGATCTAACAGTGTATATGCAAGCGTCCTTCACCTGGTCAAGGAGTTCAGGGATCAGAGGCAGAGGATAACGGTTTTTAACCGTTATCTGGTTCAATGCGCGGTAATCGATACAAGTTCTAAGGTCGCCTTCTTTTTTGGGCACGAAGAACAAAGCCGAGGATGCTGGGGACTTTGACGGGCGAATAAAACCATTAGCTAGGTATTGATCCAAATATTGTCTCAAATGCAGATTCTCAGTTTCGGTAAGGGCATAAATCCTGCTACAAGGGGGTTGTGCACCAGGCACCAGATCGATTTGGCTATCGTACGATCTGTGAGGAGGTAACGTATTGGCCTGTTCCTTTTGGAAGACGTCCTGAAAGTCTTAGTATTCCGGAGGTAGTTGCATGGAGGCAGAGGTTACAGATGCTAGATTAATCTTCAGGTTTTCTGGGTAGCAGGTTTGTGTACAATCCGGGAAGGTTATTCTCTTAGCTCGCCAATCAATTTAAGGATTATGTGTCTCTAACCAAGGGATTCCAAGAATAACCTGAAACTGTGGAGCCTTGATTACATCAAACACAACACCCTCCCGATGGCCGTCGGGACCAATAAGAGTCACCTCAGTAGTGGAATGTGTTACCGGTCCAGAGGCAATTTCAGTTCCATCGACTGTGGTGATGACATCTTTGCTGGTTTTAGGACGGAGAGGGAGGTTAATCCTAGAGACCAATTCACGATCCACATAGTTTCCAATAACCCCACTATCGATGTATGCCTTTATTGCATGCAACCGCTTAGGCTGTTCTGGATCTACGAGAACCATTGGCACAATGAAATGCGAGGTCTGAGAGTTAGTTTTCAAGCTCGGCAAGCGGACCCCTACACTTGTCGGGCGGAGTCGTTTCCCGAAACAGAGTCTTCATGGTTTTTATCAGCGGCTCCTACCGCCTTTCGGGTCGGTTTTGCCGGGCAATCTCGTAGAAAGTGTCCAGAATTCCCACAATAAAGACATAATTTTAACTGCGGCCTCCTTTCACGTTCCTTTTGAGTTAAGGGTCCTTTAACCCCTCCAATTTGCATAGGCTCAGAGACATCAACTCCCTTGCGATTAGCATGGGTCTTGACCAACACCCGGGTCTCAAACCTGGACCGATCTGCTTTTCTGTTTTGAAGTCTGTGATCCAATTGGACCACTAAGTCTATGTACACTGTGCATTCTTGGGGCGGATTTACAACTTGGGCCAAGACATCTTTAAGTTCTCCGCGTAGGCCTCGATAAAACAACGTGACTCTTATCCTCTGGCCATCCCGTTTCCACAATTAGTCTATTAAAGGTTGCAATATAGGATAGGAGGTCCTGATTGCCCTGTCGCAGGGATAGAAGTTTGTCATCCAGAGCCTGCCCCTGAGAGTGTCTCGTGCAAATAACCTTTCCATGCTTGCTTGAAACCTTTGAAAATCATGGAGAATCGGGTCATCTTGAGTAACCAGTGGAACTGACCAATCGGCAGCGCAGCCGCTGAGATATGACAATACAAAGGCTACCTTGGTCTGATCATTAGGGAAGGCCCCAGGTCTGCATAGGAAGTGCAAACGACACTGATTCATGAATACGGCGAATCATTTGGGGTCCCCAGCAAAGCGTTCGGGTGGGGCCAGCGGCATGTTTCCAGGTAGATTAATCTGCACAAGGTTACTGGAAACCACAGGAGCGGGGTTCCCTCCGGAACCGGGCAGAGGAGTTTGCCCAGCTTCACCTTGCAAAAGCTGTCTGGCCAGGTCATCAGTTCTTTCCTTTGATATTATTAATTCCCTCCTGAGGGCATTAGTCTCTTGACGAGCGGCATGTACTTCGGCCCGTAATTCCCCCAGTAATTGGGCCAACTGATCAGTCTCAGAACTTTCCATAGCGCCTGGGTGGGAATTTGTAGGAAGGCTTCGCGTTCTGTAACGCTCACCTGACTCCCACGGAGGCGCTGGCTTGGTTCGCGCTGCTGTGACCTCTTCTAAGGTGATGCGCAGGGTTCGGAAGACGGACTGGACAGGGCCCCCAAATCTGGCTTGTCTGGCTCGCAGAAGTTTCCTTCTGTAGGCGAAAATAGGGGATAAACTGTCTGCGGGGTAATGCAATCAGCCTCCCACTTTCCCCTCTCACCCTCCTCGAAACCCTTCTATGATTCCTCGTAGCGTCTCACCTTAGGGTCTGGAAGGACGAGCTCTCCATCCTGCTTCTGATGCAGGGGCGCGTTGGTATCCAGTTACTTCACTGTATATTCGGATTGGTGAGAACCAAACTTGCTTGGCTTCCAGGTAAGTTTTTTGATAAGAGGTTCCCCTTGTGTCCATGCATTAATGTACTAATGCTAGTGTCTTATTCCCCATAGGGGCCAGGGTACGGAATGCCGGGGAACAGGCACCGACCCGAGATGAGAGGTGAAATCCTTGTAGAAATCAGATAAGTCTTTAATGAGCGTTTTTTGGTAATGTCTTTTCATTCGCTCATTAACGCTGATGTCTCTTTTTCCCCTTAGGGGCCGGGGTCCGGAAATGCCAGGATGCGGCGCGGACCCGAAATGAAGAGGGAATGAATCAACAGGTAAGTCTTAACATGGAGATTTAGCTTTCCTTATTCCCTTCTCTCTCTGACCTTTTGTTCTGGTCTTTTTCTCCCTAGGCGCTGGGGCGTGACTGCGAATCCGGATGATCGCTGCTGAACATGGAGACGCCCAGTAAAGGTGAGTGGAATGCGGCTCTGCAGCGATCGACGCGATGAGCTTTCAAATAAAAGTCTTCCTTTTCAGGATTGTCGGCGAGATGTCTCCGGGATGCGGATTTAGCAGGTAAGGACTTTTCCTTCTTCTGTTCTCTTCTTCTCTTCCTTTGCAGGTGATCCAGGATGCTGGCAGGCGTGGCAGAAGTCAGGATGCAGGAGCAGACACGGTGAGCATCCAGCTGCTAGATGCAGAACAACGCGAAGCACGTGTGGCTGTTCGGGTGGGGTTTAAATAGCCTTGAAAGAAGTTCCAGGTATGTATCCTTCCTCCAATCAGGTATGTATCCTTCCCCAACCACGCCCGGATGGTAAATTAGTCCCACAGGTAAAGTAGTTCCTTTCAGGCCTCAAGGAGGCCGGGATCCTGCAGCATGGTCTGCATCAGGTAAGTGCACCCAAGCACTCCCATAATGAGCCTGGCGCCTATGGCGCCAGGGCTGATGTCTTTTATGAGCATGGCGCCATAGGCGCCAGGACACTGTCCAAAGGGCCCCTATATGGGGTTGCTGGGTCCTTCCTTGGGGACTGGATGTCTGCTTTCGGGGACGCAGGGCTTGAACCGGCTCCCCGGGAGCGGGCATCATGACAGTGGCGGAAGGCATCACATAAAAGGTGTTAGGCTAAAAGGCGGTCACACGAGAAAAGGACTAAGGAAGCTCCTAGCACGAAAGAGAAGTTTACAATCTTACGCGAATTGGAAGATCCATGTCCACCTTCCTTGGAAATTAATAAAAACAAACAATGGTGCCAGCTCATTCAGGAGACCATGCACGCTTAAAAGTGGAAGACATCAAGGTGGACATTATGGCCAAATTATCCTTCATGCCCAAAACTCAGCATAGCAGGACTGCATAAATGTGCATGGTGCATAATACACCTTTTCGTCTTCTCCGAAGCAACAGAAACAATGATCCAAGACACTTTAGGCCCACTGAAACCAACCAACTGCAAGGGCGATCTTCGCCCTGCAGAGATTGTTAAAATATGTGCCAGTACACTTGCTCCATTAATCACTAAATGTAATTGTTCATTTAAAGAAAGCACAGTCCCTGGATCCATTAAACAAGCTTGGATTGCCCCTCTGCTGAAAAAGTCATCCCTTGATCCATCAGTGGCTGGCAATTACCGCCCCATAACCAACAAACCTTTCTTGCTTAGCATTCTAGATATCGCACACCAAGAGATCCAGGATCACTTGAGTCAGTATAACATCTTAGGTCCCAAACAGTCTGGGTTCAGAAGCTACCATACCTTAATAGAAAACGAATATCATGAAGTCTATGGATAAGGTCAATCCTCTCTCTTGATGCTTCTGGACCTCACAGCAGCTTTTGACTTGGTTGATCATGCCACTCTGGTCTCTAGGCTTCAGGAAACTGCCTTCTTCTCCAAGGAAGCTGCTGGCTGGGTCTTATCATTCCGCTCTGATCGGACTAGAGTGTACAGTGAGAAGGCGACTGTAGAGGGCTTTCTACTTCCTTGTGAGGTGTCACAGGGCTCATATATGTCGCCAACATTGTTTAAGATCTTCACCCTGCCCCGGTTTGAGATGCTGGCCTCAGTAGGAATAACATACGCAAACTATGCGGATGGCACTCAGGATCTCTTTTCCCTCACCGGCAACCACGCAGCCGATTCCTTAACTATCAATACCACCTATAAATAACATTCATAGTTGGATTCTTTTGAATGGGTTGGCTTTGAACAACGCAAAACACGAGATTATGGTTTTAGGCACTAGTCAAAAGCTGTGTAGGTTACTGTGTTCCAGTCCTTTAAGGTAAGGTAGCAGACTGTACTCTTAAATCTGTACCTAAAGTAAGACCTTGGGTGTCATCTTGGATCCGGAACCTAGCATGAAACCTCAAGTTGGCCAACTAGTCTCCCGTTTCTCCTATTACCTGATGCTTCTAGCCTTGATTTGTCCTGTCCTTAGAGACATTATTGGTTCTCGCTTGGATTACTGTTCCAAGTTATTGCAAGGTCTTAGTCAGGGTGAAAGGAACCGACTTCAGGTGGTCCAGAATAATGCTGCTCACATTGTCTGTCGCATGCATAAATCAGACCCCATTTCTGTGGCCAGAAACGCTCTGCATTGGTTGCCTATAAAGGAAAAGAATAAAATGTTTCACTTTATGCATTGTGCATGCTTGTCTTTTTTGTAAGAGTCCGATAAATCTTTCCTCGCTGCTGAGCTGGCTCCCAGCTAAACGGGTGTTGAGATCCAATGACGCCAGTCTCTTGCTAACCCCTAAAGCTAGGCTCTCCCTGGTTCCAAAAGGGCGTTTTCTGATGGCAGCTCCACACCTCTGTAACACCTTGCCTTTGAACCTAAGGTCTTGCTCCTCCGTGGGGCTGTTTAAACGTAGATTTAAACTGTTTGAATGAAGTTTGCCCACTCCCTGAACTAATGTGATACTCAGTCTGAATACCTGTGTGTGATTCTGGCTCTATGTTTGGTGCTGGTCTGTCTGTGCTGCTATGCCCAAAGGCCCTTGCCCCAGTGCGTTGTAAATAAAATAAAGAAACACAGCACAGAAGAAGAGTTGCAGCAGGACGACTTCAGGATCTGCAGTCAAAAACCCAGTCGATGGATTCCTGTGTCATGAAGACAGAAGACAGGAGCTTGGAAGGGGTTTTGAAGCAGGGATCAACGGAGAAGGCTCCAGGCAAGAGTTTCTTTGATGCTGGATGCGGTTCTGGTTTTGGCACCCTTTTCAGGAGACAGAAGAAGACTGAATATCGCTTGTCGGATTCTTGTCATTTGCAAGGTCCAGCACTCTGTTGAGGGGACTTTTCAAACTCAATTCACGTCTATGGAGGTCCTGCAGGATGCCACCAACGTTTCAGCTCGATCCGAAATTCAGAAGACTGTGCACCGCACACTGGGTCGAGGTCCCAGGGTATTGGTGCCTTGCAGCCACGCAAGGTCTAAGCACGAAGTGGGATTGCTCAGAATGCAGGCCTTCTTGAGTCTAGTTGATCAACAGGCTCTGGGTCAGGGTAGTCTTTTCGGGATCCCCAGGTTGATTAGAAGGAAGGGTAACACCAGGCTCTGGTTACACAGCAGGCTCTCTGGTCACTGGAAATCAATCGCACATGCCATCGTTTCTTCATCTTCCTCTTCAGTTTCAGCTTCAGTGGTCGACTTGTCAGCAGCTTCCAGGTTCGAAGTTTTTATTAGGATCTACAGCACAACCTCTGCATTCTCTCCCTGCATTTTACAGAAAGGGGCAGTCTGGTGTATCAAATTCAGAACAGCCAGCCCCCCACTGGGAGTGGTTTCCTTTCAGCAAGGTGGAAGACAACGGGCTGCAGTTTTTTTTTGGACTCCAATATTAAACGGCAATATTAAACGGGGCACCTGGTTGATGCCTTGCTCTGCCCAGGTAGGTACACTAATATCAAAAAACACAATTGAGCAAGGTCATGGAGGTCTACCTGCTGAGAATAAAGCAACCGAGTCCTGGATGTGTCACCACATGATTTGGTAGACACAGAATTGTGAAAAAATCTGTATACTGCAGTTCAGATTTAATTTAAGTGCAGTAAGTGTACACTTGAATTTTAGGAACATAGGATATTCCACATTTAAAACATACACAATATAGTAACCGAGTTAAATGATTCAAATGGTAAGTATTTGAAAAACCAAATTCTTATGTTTGTACATTCTCTAAAGGTTCCTTGGGAAGTCATAATCAGATAATCAGCACATTAGTGTGGAAACAATCAAGAGTTGAACAACAACATATACAACAAGTCAACACGACAGTGTTTCGGCCCTTATGTGATAAGCTAGGTGAGCTATGGTGGTGTAGGCCTTCATCAGGATGGGAGTTTCTTATGGGTGGAGTATCCCATGTGGTCTGTTGGAGTAAACAGACGGAGAATTCTTCAGGAGACAGTTGATTCAAAAATAGTCTAGCAGTAAACATGTAGGCAAATACAGGTAGGAAGCAAGTGGATGCCGGTGCTTACCGGATCCGGGGAGCACAATGGCTCAAGGCGTCTTAGTGTCCGTGTCCGTGTATGCTTGGAAGAGATGGAGCATTCATCTTCAGAAAACGTGGTCACTCCTGTAAAAGCAGATCAAGGAATGGTCAATTAGGCTGTATTGTGCCTTAATTGAATAATTAGGATGTCTTACCTCTAGAGGCCTGTTGAATGGAGGATTTCTAAACACAGGATGCGGTAAGTGTGCAAGGAGCGGCCAAATTGGAATCCTCACTGCGGATACACAAAAAGGAAAGGACTCAATGGAGAACCAATTGTGCCAACCTTGAAGGTGAGAGTGGTGGTGCTGTGTACTCAAGCTGAGTAATAGTGTTCATACCCAATTGGTGACTAGAAGGGCAAACAGTGGCGTGTGTGGCGCTACAAAGGTGATAATGCTGCTCGTGTGGGTGGACCACAGGAAGCGTCACCCACTAGGGAGAAGTGAAAGGCTGGTGGTGGTATTAGTGCCCCCGAGGTGCGTGGCAGATGAAAAGGATGCCGTATGCCAAGGGAATAGCATAAAACATGGAGTACATCAGCACGACACACGCGACAGGTGCCATGTACAAATAAAGGCATCCCGTAGCGATCGTGTCATTGCAGTGTAAATAGGCGTGAGGTGCACGGGCAGGGAAGGGGGTGCAGAACATAGGCATGATGGCGCCTGTCCGTACTTACCTCCCGTGGGAGATCCGGGGACCGCTATGAGAAAGCTGCCGGTGGTGCAGTGTGTCTGCTTGCGGCTTGCAGTGCGTGCCGTTACCATGGAAACGGTGAGGTTTATATATACGGCAGCCATTTTGGGAGGCTGCAGAGATAAGCGGTCTGGGCAAGTGCCGGTGTCTTGTCCAGACTTATGTTGCTTGAAATAATTCAAGTCGCTATGTGTATACCACTCAACAAAGTGCGGCAATACAGGCGAGCGATGATGATAATTGTTTATGTCGCCTTGATGTGAACAGGCATAACGCAGACAAAAGGTCCTGCATGTAAGGTGCACACGTGTGACATGTATGATGTATCACAGTGCCGTGGATGTAGGTATAAACCACCGTGTTTCCTTTCAGCAAGGTGGAAGACAAAGGGCTGCAGTGTTTTGGACTCCTCCATCGCGTCCTGCCTTTCCAGACACTCTCGAGTCTGGGCAGGGAATCCTCAGGATTCTCACCGGAGACAAAACAGCCACTGAGGTCCTTCCCACCTAGAATGGCAGGGGAAGACCTCAGAAACGCAAGCAGCCAAGAAATGGTGAAAATAGAAGGAGTCCACCATTTTAGCAAAATGGTAGCACTTCTGTGCATGAACGAGGCTGAATTAACAGCCTGTGAGTAATAAAACTAAAAAAAAGTCGTAAATGTAAAACCACTGCCACCAGCCATTCATGTAAAACTCACAATTGTAATAAAATGTTACCAGGTAAGTAAGAAAGGGGATACATTGAATCCCCCAGCACTCCACTAAGGTGGAGTGTGCTGGCTAACGATATAAAATGTAAAGGGGTATGTAAATTCCTCTTTACTATTGGGAACTGTAGTTCACCCAAGTACATTAAAGAGAAATTAACAGGGGAGTCCAAAGGGGCAACCCAGCCTAAGCCCAAAAGTTGTAGGAAACTATAACTTCAACCATACACTATGGAGAGACATAAAAAGGTCACCCATAAAAAGAGTAAAAGGGTAGGCGAGAGGGGAAAAAAAGATTCCCCTTCACCTAGGGACACAGTAAAGTAGTGACCTAGTCAAAGCAACAAGTTCTGGGGCGGACACAGGTCAGGAAGATGTATCATAGATATGAAAATCTTACCCAACAACCACATTCCAAAATACTGCTGCAAAACAGAAGAGATCACATAAACACCAGCCCTGAAAATCCTACTGTCATGATCACCAGCCAGTTCCCAGATTAAGCCTATGGTTCCCTAAAGGGTTAACCTTGTTAGAGTATTTGAGAGGTCCTGTGTTTAAAGTCAGACTTATATTGAAAGTAATTGGAGTTCATGTTGCCTCAATGGCCGCCAGGTTGTGCCATTGAGGAACTAACATTACTGGTCTAGTCTTTGACCGACCTCTGTTATAAATAGTCATTTCTTGAGGAGACTTGCGCTTCGCGTTGCTGACTGCCCTGCAGTACGAACGCTTACCGCAGTCGTCACAGAATTCCGGTCATAGCATTAGCCTCTATTGCGTGTTAGAGCCCTTACTGCTGCTTACGGTCGCTCCCTCATTGTAGGTACCATTTTAATTTGATATTGTTTTTTCCACAGCAAGGTTCCACATCAGCCATCTTTATTATTAAGAGTGCCCTATTAATTGCCACTAATTTTTGCCCATTGTCATCATTTTGAATTATCTATTTTGGCACCACATCATCACCACTCTTCAGGACATGCGCCCCTGCGTGAACATTAAGGTGAGCTTTTATAGGCATTGTTTACGTATTCCCACTTAGCCAAGAGGAGTGAAGTTTATGAGGGAGCTATAGTTAAGGAGGGTTATTTTTCTCTTGTCATTTCTACAGGAATTGCTTCTTCTCGGAAGTTCAAGGGAGTTCTTCAAGGGCATCCCCGCAGAGTTCACAGGTAAGCGTTACAGAACGCAAAGCCGCTTTTTGCAAATTACTCTGCCTGGGCGCCATGGAGACTCCTGAGGTGGATCAGTTGGCCCAGTTATTGGGGGAGTTAAGAGCGGAAGTTCATGCCGCTCGCTCAGAGACTAGTGCATTGCGTAGGGAGCTTGTCGTGAATAGGGACCATACAGAAGAGTTAGCATGCCAACTCTTGCAGACACAGGCTGGCCAAGTTCCTTTACCCGCAGCTTATCCATCAGCCCCTCTTCCTGTTGCACCCCCTACTCCAGTCCAAGTGATAGTCCCCGGAAATATTCCTTTAGCTCCTCCTGTACGCTTTTTGGGGGATCCTAAGAAGTTTGCTGTTTTCATGAATCAGTGCAGGTTACATTTCCTCTATCGTCCAGAAGTATTCCCCACATATCAGGCTAAGGTGGCCTTTATTCTATCCTACTTGGGTGGTTATGCTGCAGATTGGTCCATCCCCTTAGAGATGACCGAATCTTGAGGAATCCTCAAGAATTTCAGAAGGGAATGGAAAAATTATTTGTGCGCCATACCCAAGGTCAGGCCCTGGATAATGAGTTGCTCTCACTCCGGCAGGGAAACCAAGAATTGTTGGCTTATGTTGCAACTTTCAATAGATTAGTAGCAGCGTCCAACTGGCCCAACGAAAAAAGGACAGCCTTATTCCATAGAGGGTTGCGCAGTGAATTAAAAGATGTATTGGCTCAGTTAGTTAATCCCCCCGATGGTATTGCCAAATTTATTGACCTAACTATCCAATTAGATCAGTGCCTGCAAGACCGAAGAGTATATCGTTCACGTTCTGAGAATAGGATCTATTTTGTACGCACTAAAGAAATTCAATTAAGAGCTGGTCCTGATACTCACGCGGAACCAATGCAGTTAGGGGTTGTCAGAGGACCCATTTCACAGGCAGAGAGGGACAAGAGGCATCAACAACAATTTTGCCTTTACTGTGGTAAACCTGGGCATTTCCTCAAGGATTGTCCTGTAAAACCTTCACGAAGACCCATTGGAGGTGTCAACCAGGAAAGGAAAGACCAGATTTCAGAAAACTACAGTGCCCGGCAAGTGTAGAGGTCAGCTTGTCGAGCATGAAACAGGGAGTAATGACCTCACACTTTGTTTTTCCTATTATCTTGTTTAGTCAAGAGCAGCCCACTAAGATGCATGCCTTACAAGCCTACATTGATTGTGGTGCAGTCAGAAACTACATGGATTCACAACTGGCATACAAGTTGGATTTTCACATTGTGGACAAGTTTGAAGCTGAAAATGTATCTGCAGTCGACGGTACTCCTTTAGTTTCTGGCCCAGTCACACAACTCACGGATGATCTTACAATGCTTTGCCAGGAAAAACACAGAGAGAGGATTACATTTGACCTTAAGTGCTCCACAATTCCAGATCATTTTGGGTATGCCCTGGCTCAAGAAACACAATCCCACTATTGATTGGCGCTCTAGATCTCTGACCTTTGCCACAGAATGTGAAGATTCTTATTGTTTAATGAGTAACTTGAAGAATCCCGGTCTACACAGTAGTTTCTGACTCCACACTTGGATTCATAAGAAGTTTACCACCCCCCCTCCCGAGTATAAAGGATTCCAGGAGGTCTTTGAAGAAAAATTGGCTGAGGTCTTACCTCCCCATCGCCCTTACGATTGTCCGATCGATCTTCTTCCAGGAGGACAACTTCCTTGTAAATGGATATATTTGTTAACTGAGAAGGACGACGCGTACCTGAAGAAGTATCTAGACCAGTATTTAGCTAATGGATTCATTAGGCCTTCTAAATCTCCCGCTGCCTCCCCACTCTTTTTTGTACCGAAGAAAGAGGGAGATCTCAGGACCTGTATTGATTATTGTGCCTTAAATCAAATTACTGTCAAGAACCGATATCCCATTCCTCATCTCCAATTTGTTGGATCAAATCAAGGGCACCCAGATTTTTACCAAATTAGATCTCAGAGGCTCAAGTCATCTCATTCGAATAAAAGAGGGCAACGAATGGAAGACCGCCTTTCGTACTAAATATGGCCTTTTTGAGTATCAAGTGATGCCCTTTGGACTGTGCAATGCTCCTGCAGCAATTCAATGCTTTATGAATGATGTCTTAAGAGATCTATTGGATGTTTGCATAGTAGTCTATATTGACGACATTTTGATTTTTTCCAGGAATTCCCTAGAACATGTGAAGCATGTTACGGCAGTTCTCCAGAAGCTGCAAGAAGATTCTCTTTCTGTAAAGCTGGAGAAGTGTTCATTTCATATTTCTGGAGTCAAATTTCTGGGTTTTGTGCTATCCTCTCAGGGAGTCAAGATGGACATGCGGAAGGTGGATGCCATACTTACTTGGCCAGCCCAAATGTCTGTAAAGGGAGTCCAAAGTTTTTTGGGTTTTGCTAATTTCTATCGCCGCTTTGTGGAAACTTTTTCGCAACTGGTACACCCCATCATGTCCTTGCTGAAGAAAAATAAGAAATTCGAATGGCCCAAGGAGGCTGGTGAAGCCTTTCAGAATTTAAAGGCCAAATTTACTGAGGCTTCGGTATTACAACATCCTCAACCTGACCTACCATTCATAGTGGAAACCGATGCCTCTAATGTTGCTATGGGTGCTGTTTTGTCACCACACAATCCCAAAACTCAGATCTTACACCCAGTGGCATTCTGGTCCAAGAAGCTCTCGCCAGCTGAATGCAGCTACACTATCACGGAGAAGGAGTTATTGGCCATCAAGTGTGCCTTAAAGGAATGGAGATACTACCTATTAGGACCTCAACACACAATTACCATTCTCACTGACCACCGAAATCTACTGTATTTACGTTCCGTGAAGGCTCAATCAGCTCGACAACTGCGATGGGCCCTGTTTTTTGCTGAATAGGATTTCATTATCACATTTAGACCTGGAGTGCGTAATGGCAAGGCTGACACACTATCTCGAATTGGTAATGGATAAGAAGCTTTTGTTTCCCCGGTACCCACTAAGATCATCACAGGAGAAAGAGTATTAGGGTTGTTGCACACTGGAGAACCATTCTTCGAAGACCTGCAGAAGGAGATTAAAGGGACCTTTACTCAGGAAGAGCTGTTAGCATGGGTTAATCAAGGAGATACATTCAGTGTCCAAGAAGAAATGCCTTACTATCAAGACCGTCTGTATTTACCTACTGAGGCACTCAGAAAACAAGTGATTTCCAACTACCATGGCTCTCTAATTGAAGGTCATCCAGGGGTGACCAAAACCTTGGAAAAGATCAAACAATATTATTGGTGGCCAACTTGGCGCAAGGATGCGACTCATTTAATTCTGACTTGTGGAAATTGTACACAAAATAAGAACTCCAAGAAGAAACGGCCGGTCTTGTTCAACCTTTGAATATTCCACCAAATCCATGGCATACCTCATCGATGGATTTTATCACAGATCTCCCGCCATGCGAGGGTTACGACACCATCATGGTTGTAGTAGATTTGTTTTCAAAGATGGCTCATTTTGTGGCCCTAGAAGGGCTTCCCACCGCTACCGGTTTGGCAAAGACTTTTCTAGAAAACATTGTTAAATTACACAGGTTTCCTTCCACTGTAATTTCCGACAGAAGTAGTAAATTTGTATCAAGATTCTGGAGGAAATGCTGTGATCTGGCCCAGATTGATATAAGATTATCCACAAGTCACCACCCACAGACCAACGGACAAACAGAATGCACTAATCAGACCCTGGAGCAGTATTTACGCTGTATGCTTCATCAGACCGACAACTCCTGGTTGGATATTTTGTGGGTGGCAGAATACGCTTACAACAATTCCATCCACTCATCCACAGGACTCACGCCATTCTATATCTTACATGGTCAACATCCCCAAACTTCTGCATTTGACCCTCCAGATCCATTAGAAATGCCCGCAGTCAAGAAACTTCATGACAAGATTTTAACAGCAACTAGTAAGGCTCAAGCTAGTTTAGTGGCAGCTAAGGAATCCCAAAAGAAGTTTGCTGATCGACACCGAAGTACTCCTCCAAGTTTTCAAGTCGGCGACTGTCTGGTTGTCCTCCAGAAATCTGGCCTTAAAAGGCTCAAAGAAGTTTCTTCCCAGGTATTTAGGACCATTTATCATAGAAGCCGTTATTAACCCAGTGGCCATGAGGTTGACACTTTCCAAGAAAATGCAAATCCATCCAGTTTTTCATGTTTCTCTATTAAAACCAGTAGAATCAGAGACACGTTTACTACCAGCTCCACCCCCAGTGGAAATTGAAGACGACCAACCAGAATTTGAAGTCGGGGAAATTTTGGACTCCAAAATAGTGCGTCGCAAATTAGATTACTTGGTCGATTGGAAGGGTTATGGTCCCCTCGATAGAGCTTGGGAACCCTTAGAGAACATTCATGCCCCTAGACTGTTAAAGATATTCCATCGAAACCACCCTACCAAACCGGGAAGGAAATCTTTGAGTGGGGGGGGGGGGGGTACTGTCATGATCACCAGCCAGTTCCCAGATTAAGCCTATGGGCCCCTAAAGGGTTAACCTTGTTAGAGTATTTGAGAGGTCCTGTGGTTAAAGTCAGACTTATATTGAAAGTAATTGGAGTTCATGTTGCCTCAATGGCCACCAGGTTGTGCCATTGAGGAACTAACATTACTGGTCTAGTCTTTGACCGACCTCTGTCATAAATAGTCGTTTCTTGAGGAGACTTGCGCTTCGCGTTGCTGACTGCCCTACAGTACGAACGCTTACCGCGGTCGTCACAGAATTCCAGTCATAGCAATAGCCTCTGTTCCAGCCCTATTTACCTAGCTATAGTCTCCGAAGAATTAGCCCTTTTCTGTTTATGCCCCCTCCCTTCATTGTCTAGCGCTCTGCCCCGTTATTTCTGTTATTTATTTCCCCTTCATTCGCTCTGTAGTTCCAGTCACCCTGTTCCCCCCCTCCGGGGTCCTGAATGAAAACTGCTGTTCCTCACGCAAGTACTGTTTCAAGCTTACCCAGTGTATTTTAAGTGATTTTGGTGGCACGCGTGTGAGGTATTAATTTAACAACGGAGGTTGTTGGTCATTCAATATTGACATTTTCATTTTCAATCCGCCTCAGCTGTGCGCATTATTGTTGCTCCGCGCTCCTGTGATTAACGTTTCTTTTCTGCTGATGCCTTGTCACACATTGTTCCAATTTTCATGCCATTTGTTGCTGCTTAGTTTCTTTTAGTGTAGGTATTTAGTGAGATTGTGAATTCACTTAGAGACTTGTTACCCCCATCAGTGGTCATCCATTTTCTATTGCGTGTTAGAGCCCTTACTGTTGCTTACGGTCGCTCCCTCAATGTAGGTACCATTTTAATTTATTGTTTTTTCCACAGCAAGGTTCCACATCAGCCATATTTATTATTGCCACTATTAATTGCCACTAATTTTTGCCCATTGTCATCCTTTTGAATTATCTATTTTGGCACCACATCATCACCACTCTTCAGGACATGCGCCCCTGCGTGAACGCAGGATGGAGAGCTCACACAATTAAACATTAAGGTGAGCTTTTATAGGCATTGTTTACGTATACCCACTTAGCGAAGAGGAGTGAAGTTTATGGAGGGAGCTATAGTTAAGGAGGGTTATTTTTCTCTTGTCATATCTACAGGAATTGCTTCTTCTCGGAAGTTCAAGGGAGTTCTTCAAGGGCGTCCCCGCAGAGTTCACAGGTAAGCGTTACACCTACACTGGCTGCCAGTAAAAAAAAAAATGCATTAACTTCAAAGCCCTCTGCATCACTGACAGATCTCTACACGGAGAAGGTGCCAAATTTCTCCATACATAAAATCAACCGGTACCAGCCAGGAAGAAATCTAAAATCGCGCAACGACATCCAAGCCAAAACAAAACACTATGAGAAATAGAAATTTACAGGAACCGCATTCTCCCGTTTGATAGCCAAACCATGGAATTCGATGACGAAGGAAATAACAATGACGGAAGATCACCTAACCTTCAGAAAACTACTGAAAACCTGGCTATTCAACTCACCAACACAAGCATAAAAACAGGGCACCTCCCACAGCTCCAGACCCAAGGCAATTATGGGACAGTACGGATCCTGGACTGACAATAAAACAAACCACTAACCACTGCCTGCTACATGCTCCTCTCCCGCATAAAACACCCCCCCAAAAGGGTTAGCAATACTACACACAAAATACAATCCATGCACCTGCCACAAGAACAAACATCCACAAACAGCCCGTTTCCCCCTCCGGACACAAGCCCAGTACACACAATCAATGCACATTCAAAAAGCACACACTCAGACACCAGTTTCTCCTGGTTCTGCAAGCATCAAAGAAAAAGCACAACCTCCATCCTATCCCTCTTCCCTCACTAACCTACCCCACCCACTTTTTTAGAGCCACGTGAGTACCAGGAGACCATGCAAATGGTAGCGGTGCACGGTATAAAACATAACATGCCAAAGTCTCCACCTCCGACACCGACCACCACACACCTCATGAATCAGATGAACCCCGCCTGTGCAAAGGACATTTCAAAACAGAAATATCATACAAAGGTAATTTGTATAGCTATTACACATAGCAGATGCCTTCTGAGTTTCAAATCTGCAGTACAAATGTGACTTGTCCAAGTGATCGATTGACCGTTTAGGTCTTCACTAACTGCAGGTTGCAAAATTAAAACAGTATTCCTTTTCCCATTTCAGCAGCACCCTCCCGTGTGTCATCCAAAAGTTGGCCCTCATTGTACTAAATATTCTAGGGGTGGATGTAAGACTTCTCCAAATTTGGCTAAAAACGCTAACCTGAATATGCCCACTAAGTGCTCCAACAAAGGTTCCATGGAGGAAGCCTTGAGAAGCTAATCATCCAGGTATGGAAAAATATGTGCGTCTCTACACACAAGATCCTTTATCGAGGCTGTAGTATTTTTAATTCATACCACATTTGAGCAGATTGGTAATTTGTGTCAGGTTGATTCATTGGGTGACAGGGACAAGAAAGCCCAATGTGTACAAAAAGTAAAGTTTTGCAAAAGTGGTTCTGTTTTGTGCACAAGTTAGGTGACATGCCCATAGATATGAGACAAATTCGGTGAAACAAAGTTTACATAAGCAAGATCTATAGTATAAAAAGTACAAAGATATTCACAATTGTGCATCATTGTTAATATTTGCATCATGTTAAGGAAATACCATTAGTTGGTAGAGTATGAAGGTGCACTAAGGGCGAGAAAAAAGAACAGAGAATTGTGTTAGTATCAGAGTTTTTCTTGTTCGTTATAATGATGTTAATTGGACACATATGTGTTATGACAGGATAAAGCTTACCAATGTTGTGCTTCTTAATGGCTTGGTAGGTATGGCGTGTAGCCTGTAGAGGTTTCTTATAAGATAACACTGATTAGTGATCTGTGGAGTAAATTTGAGCTGGGCATTAGCTATTGCATGTGCACTTGCAAAGAATCTTGTAAGCACAATCAGTGTCTAACTGTGCTGCAGTAATTGAAAGTGTGAGGACTGTGCACATCCTGTGCTTTAAGAAAGGTGAACATCGGTTGTTTATAATGGGTGCCGACGCACAGCCCGGGTTGGGTCGACTATGGTGCCAATTGCTTAGAGTTCAGTTGGGGGCAACCCATGTGCTCACCGCCCTGCAGTGTGCACGAGGGCTTCATTGAATTTAACAGTTGGTCCCTCATTAGTGAAATGAGATGAGACACAGTGTTAATTCCTACGTTCTGCCTGAACCGGAATGGTAACGAGGGACAGACCATGCTGCATTGGAACAGTTATCCTAACATGCCCGTGTACGCGATTATATTAAATGGTTTTACGGCCACAACCACTAATGGGTAAAGCGCTGCGTGTGGTGTGAGGTCGTCGCGGCCCATGGTAGTGGGTCGGGTCAGGTCAGTGTGCTAGCGGGGCGAGGTTATAAGTTGCCATGAAAAACACTATTGGCGTTATACTACAAGTGAAGGCCAGGGAGGTGGCGTGGGGTGAGGGAGCGTTTCCTCCAGGGGGTTAAGGTTGGTCTATCGGAGTACCTTTGCTAGGTTCTTACCTAAGGAGGCTGTGAGCCATCTTTGGTAAGGAGGACTTTGGATTAGAATACGAGAACATCTGAACGTGTTCAAGTCATCGGATGCCAGATACCCACTGACCACCCATTGGCAAGAATCTCACCAGATGGACAACAGAAAGGACATTACATGTGTGGGCCTTGATGTGGTCAAATGTGACTCCTGTGGTGGCAATCGTGAACTGATGCAGAGACAGCAAGAGGCACGATTTATATCCAAAACCAGAAATGTGGAACTAGGTTAAAACACTGAACATGAGCTAAATGTATTTTTGTAAATATCACTCATTTGCAAAGCACATGATGTTCCCCACACATGCAGAACACACCATCCACAAGCCAAGCAATGCTGCAAATTCAGTTAAAACCAGTGGTAGATAGTGACAATACTCCCCATACAGGACTGAACCACTCTAGGATAACCAGCATGCTATAGATACTCAGTGTCAACCGGTTCTCTAACAACAACATAGGGGCCTTATACAACCATCCCTCACTAACACTGTGTTCCACCCTCTCACTGGAACATCTACGTCTATGGCCCCAAGTCAGCATCATTAGGGTGTCCGACACTCAACGCAGCACCTGGTAAGCCGTTCCATATGTACTTTGTCCAAATAAGACTAATTAACACCTCTCAGGCATGCACCTCCGCCAACCGTGCTCGCCTCACAATATACCCACTCAAGCAGGACCTCTGAGTAGGGATGGGCTCACGGTATGATTATCCACAGACAGCAGCCGTGACCACCCTTGACACCCTTCAAATTGACACAGGGTACCTACCCAGACCAAACCTTATTGGGACCGACATATTCCTAATGGCCCCTGGACCCGTCCAACAAGACTACAGTTGGACTCAAATGTTTTCCTGTCTCTGTAACTGATGAAGGACTACCCCTGAAGGCAACTCATTCTAACTGACAAACTCTCTCTTTCTACCTAGCATCTACGACACGCGTCTATAGAATTACCTAATTCAAGGTATGTAGTTCCATGGAAACCGTCACTAAGCATTACCCGGTTGACAGTGATAATTGTTGGCAGAATTACTCTCTTCCCCCCACTGCCCCAGATAATGTGGTAAGAAGCTTCCAAAGCATTTGCAGGTACCGAGGCCACGTTTTAACAGTGTATTTTTGCTTGTGTATCCCTTGCAGCTGCCGTACAAACAAATCCATGTTTTTTTTTGCTAATGTTTTGTTTCCAAATGCCGCCTTAATAGTGTTGGCTTCAGACTTGCTAATGTAGAGCCACAAACCACACACTGCAGCTTAACTTGTCAGCAACTGCGATCCATGTGAGCCCAAAACGCAAAAAAGAAAGGTCTGTGTTTTTGCATTTCTCTTGTCCGTTTCCACCTCTCCTTCTGGTTTTAGTTTGAGATTCCTACCATCTTTGGGCACTAGGAAACTATCCAGTTCTAGGTGTTATTTCTACATTTTAAAGCCTGAACACAAAAAAAAAAAAAAAAAAGTTTTTTTCCGGCTGGTTTTGTATTGGCTTTAAAGTGCGGAAATAACATACTGCCCCACTCCTTCCCCACCCGCTCATCAACTCATCAGGGTGGGACCCCCCGAACCCACAATTTCCCCACCCACCCCCCAACACACACATCCTACCCACATGCGCACATACTACAGTCCAAAACTCACCTCTGCTGGGGTTCACAGTGCCCGTCAGCCCCTGTGCACTCGTGTGATAGGGGTTTGACAAGTATGATAGTTTGATTTAGAAAGACTGCTCTGTGCTGTCACAGAGCGGTCTTTGTATATCGACCCCCCCATCCGTACAGTGAAAAAGATATTTTCAATTAATACCAACGATCCATCTAAAAAAGGAGTCTGACTCTGAAAACATTGCAAACCCCCACGTTAATTTATGTCACATTATTTTTTTTAAACCATATCAACTTTTCAAAAATTAAGAATGCTTTAAGAAAGATTTAAATTGACAAACACCATATAAGATTTTAAACGAACCACGTGAAAGGGCTGGGGGGGGGGGGGGGGAGAAAAAAAAAACAAACATGGTCGGACAGGGCCATAAAATTGTCTCGGGCACCAATGAAAAAGTGGCCCATATTTGTAAATGGCAATTTATTCCTTTTCTGACCCTGTTTTAAAAGTACCCCAGGGGAGTTTTATTTATAAAATGGGTTGCAAGTTGTGCATTTTAAAGAATATTTACTCGGCAGCACTGGTCAAAACTATTATCCACCTAATGAAGTAACATCACCAGTGCCATGGAATTGGTTTAAAGTGGAATTGATATATGGTTTGGAATAGAAGCAGCATGAAAGAAATTGCGCCGTTTTAAACTATTATTTTGGACATTTACTTTGATCGGAGGTCAACTGCCAGCTCTGTCCTCCCAAACCCCGCCACTTTGGGCACCGCTCCCACCCCCCCCAATTCCGCCCCCACCCTGGCCCTTGTGGGATCCCCCACCAATTTGTTTCCATTTCCACCACTAGATAAGGGTGAAGATGGCGTACAATCCGACTTGCCGCTGGCAGCCGAATCTGCCCTGAAATTTCCTCTGCATGTGCGGCATGGCCATAAACTTCTGTTTGGGGGTGGGCGAGCCGAGGATGGGGATACCAGCCAAGAAGACACACAAAGATCCGCTGTTGGTGCAACTAAAATCAAAAAGGGAAAAACAAACCCATCTGTGTTTTGTTCTCCCCTGTTCCCCTCCCTTTCTTTGTCGCGCTCTGAAACACCTATGTATGATCGGGATATAAATAAAAATATAATTCTCATCATCATTAGATATACCCGTCGCTTCTCCGAGATGAATAAGCGCATTATAAATGCACAAAAAAAAAAAAAAATACTTGCCCGTGCATGGCCTGGTGCGCTCCTTCCTCTGTGATCCTCTTCCTAAGCACGTTGTAGAGATATCGCGAGACTTCCGGGTCTCACGGGGAAACTGAAAGAGCGGCTCCCGCGTGGCGCACGAGGCAGAGAGCTGGAGAGAGGGCACGGAGCAACATCGACTCCCGTATGCTCTTCTCAAGAACTGACCTGAGTTATATCTGTGGAGACCAAAGACTCATATAATTGGAGCAAAGTTGCAGGGCCTGTTGCCCATTCAATTAAAGCAGTGTTATTATGCATTTAGAAGTTGATGTCAAGAATTGAATAAAGAAGCCTCATCAGCAACTCAGCAGTCTCCCGTGTGGTCCGATTATTATTATACAACATAATTGGCAACGAGGATCACCACTGAAACCCACGCGGCGCCATGCAAGGAGCAACACCATCACCGCCATTCCTTGGCCACAATGGCAACCCTCACTCACCACATATTTAGAGGCCTTGGGTGGTGTAGGCTACACAGCAACGAGACGTAGAGCAATGCTACTGAATGTCCTGGGCGTTGAAGGCCAAAGAGTATCTGAAAGTCTCACCCCTGAGCAGGTGGCCGGCGACAATGATGACGTATTTAAGTAAGCTGTTAGAAGAATAGTCAAAAGGTTCGCCAGCAAGGAGAATACTGTCCTACACAGGATACGGTTTTACAGCGCAAACAGGAAGCGTCAGAACCAGTAAACTATTATGTGACCAAACTACGCGAATTGGCGACGCTGTGCAACTTCGGAAAAACAACGCCGAAGGATTGATCTGCGACATGCTAGTGGTTCATACCAACAGCAGAAAGGTGCAAGACAAGTTCATACTAGAGAAAGAACTGCAGTTGGAGAAAGCCGTTGAAATTGCGAGAGCAGTGGAAGAGACTGCAGGTAGGAGGAAAGAATACGCAAGTGGGCACAGCCCGGCAGAAGTACAAGCGATAGCTTTCCGCCCAAAGAAGGAGAAACCAATCTTCGACACGAGAGAAGGGAAATGGGCAAGGAAAGAACCATTAAAATGTCACAGGTGCACCAGCACGAAACACTTGGCACAAAGAGTGCCCAGCAAGGGACAAAGAACGCTCAGTGTGCAAAAAGATTGGACATTTCTCAATAGTGTGCCGATGGCGAAACAAAAAAGTCACCAGTGTCAATGCTGAACACAAAACAGAGAGGGAATCGTCCTCTGACGAAGAGGGGAGGCCAGCTGTTATAATGGTGAACAGCCCACGGGCCAGGAGAGAAAAGCCACACTGTGCCATCAAAATAAACGGACTGGAAACGAGAGTCATGGCTGACTCGGGCTCCGATTTAACTATAATACCCCTGCGCACGTACAAGGAGATGATAGGCACAGAGACAGTCAAAGTGTTCAGCACTCGGCACAAGCCCACAGTGTTCGGAGGCGTATCCATTGACCTACTGGGCTACATCAAAGGAAAAGTGGAGTTCAAAGGGAGAGACCACCACAAAAGTATACTTCAGTCAAGAAGGCCCAGCAGTATTAGGGTGGGATGATCAGGCAAAACTGAAAATCAAGCTGGACCCCAGCACAGAGGACCAGGTACTGTCAGTCAGTTCCAAAGGAGCGCCGGTAGCTAGAGAAGATTCTCCCAAACTATTTTAGGAAGGACCTGGACACATAAAAGGCTTCGTCCACAAAATAATACTAAAAGCCAACGCAGTCCCAGTCAAACACAGAGTAAGGCCAGTAGCTGCACCTGCAAGAGAGACGCTCAGAAGCCAACTGGACAAAATGATGGAAGAAGGCACCATCGAGGAAAATGAAGCATCAGAGTGGCTGAGCCCAAAACAAAATTCACAAGAGTTAAGGGTATGCATAGATCTCCGCAGTCTAAACCTGGAAGTAATCGCGGACAGCTACCCCCTACCAAGCATCAACAAGTTAATCCTCATGATGAAGGAGGCCAGAGTGTTCTCAAAGTTGGACATGAGGAACGCGTACCATCAAATATAGTTACATAAGGAATCCAAGCCATTGACCGCATTCATCACCCTGTTTGGCACCTATCAGTTTACGAAGATGCCGTTTGGCTTATCATCCGCAGCCTCAGTGTTTCAACGCATGATGGACGCGCTATTACGGAATGTCAAGAATTTGTCCTATTTCCAGGATGATATCCTGGTATACGCTTTGGACCATGGGTGCACAACATACGCCCCGCAGGCCAGTTGCGGCCCGCCATGCTGTTTTGTCCAGCCCGCGAGGCACACTTTCCTAATGGAGGGCGGCCCGCAAGCAGCATCGGCCGCCCTCCATTAGAAAAGTCTTTGTTGTCTTCCGGGCCGGACAAAACACTGGCCGTCATTGGCTCAGCACACACACGCACCACGTCGCTCCTATGAGCCACGTAGTGCGTGTGTTCTGCACCAATGGAGGGCCAGCACTACGGCTGGCGTGGCCAGTAAGGCTTGATGCCGGAAGGCATTTCAGCCTTGCTGGCCAATCCAGCCGTAGTACGATTCCACTTACTTCGCCAGCATTCCAGCTTACCTGCCTTCCAGCACGTCTCCGGTAAGTGGTCTGTGCGTTTGTGTGTCGGGTCTGTTCTGCCGTATGTTTGTGTTGTGTATGTTGAGATGGGGGGTGGGGGGGTGTCGGATGTTTATGAATGTTTGTTTTTGAGTGTTTGTGTTGTGTATGTTGAGATGGGGGGGCGTGTCGGATGTGTATGAATGTTTGTTTTTGAGTGTTTGTGTTGTGTATGTTGAGATGAGGGGGTGGGGGGGCATGTCGGATGTGTATGAATGTTTGTTTTTGAGTGTTTGTGATGTGTATGTTGAGATGGGGGTGGGGGGGCGTGTCGGATGTGCATGAATGTTTGTTTTTGAATGTTCGTGTTGTGTATGTTGAGATGCATGTATGGGTGCATGCTTCAGAGTTTGTGTGCTGAGTTGGGGGGTTTGGGTCTGTATGGGTGCATGCTCGAGAGTGTGTGCTGAGTTGGGGGGTGGGGGTTCGGGTCTGTAGGGGTTCATGGTGTATGCTTGAGAGTGTGTGCTGAGTTGGGGGTTTGGGTCTGTATGGGTGCATGCTCGAGAGTGTGTTAGCTGAGTTGGGGGGTGGGGGTTCGGGTCTGTAGGGGTTCATGGTGTATGCTTGAGAGTGTGTGCTGAGTTGGGGGGGTGGGCGGTTCGGGTCTGCATGGGTGCATGTTTGAGAGTGTGTGTGCTGAGTTGGGGGTTCGGGTCTGTATGGGTGCATGGTGTATGCTTGAGAGTGTGTGCTGAGTTGGGGGGTGTGGGGTTCGGGTCTGTATGGGTGCATGTTTGAGAGTGCAGAGTTGGTGGGGTGGGGGTTTCGGGTCTGTATGGGTGCATGTTTTAGAGTGTGTGTGCTGATTTGGGGGGTGGGGGGATCGGGTCTGTATGGGTGCATGTTTGAGAGTGTGTGCTGAGTTGGGGGGTGGGGAGGTTTGGGTCTGTATCGGTGCATGGTGTATGCGAGAGAGTGTGTGTGCTGAGTTGCGGGGGTGGGGGGTTCGGGTGTGCATGAATGTTTGTTTTTGTATGTTTCTGTTGTGTATGTTGAGATGCATGTATGGGTGCATGCTTCAGAGTTTGTGTGCTGAGTTGGGGGGTTTGGGTCTGTATGGGTGCATGTTTGAGAGTGTGTGCGCTGAGTTGGGGGTGGGGGGGTTCGGGTCTGTATGGGTCCATGTTTGAGAGTGTGCCGATTTGGGGGGGTTCGGGTCTGTATGGGTGCATGCTTGAGTGTGTTTGGGGCATAGTGTTTGGATGGGGGTGAGGGGGCCATGGGGCATAGTGTTTGGTTGGGGGTAAGGGACAGGGGGCATAGTGTTTGGATGAGGCGTGGGGGCCATGGGGCATAGTGTTTGGTTGGGGGTGGGAGCAGTGGTCGAAGTGTGCGAAAAGAAGTAGTGGAACTATGTCCCCTGCTGGCATGCCCCTGCTCCCCGCAAAACTCATTGCCACAACCCCGCCCACACACAATACATCCCCCCAAACACTTGCACCTGCTGTTTAAGGGTGCACTGAAAGTGAAGGTTTCAACTTCTTCCTACACTTTTATTTTAAAACAAAACAGTTCCGGAACGGTTTCTTTTTAAAATAAAAGTATAGGAGCTGTACAAGGTAATTAAAAAAAGTATAGGAGCACCGCTCCCGCTCACTTCGACCACTGGGTGGGAGCCATGGGCATAGTGTTTAGTTGGGGGTGAGGGGGGCATGGGGGATAGTGTTTGGTTGGGGGTTGAGGGACAGGGGGCATAGTGTTTGGTTGGGGGTTGAGGGAGCCAAGGGGCATAGTGTTTGGTTGGGGGTGGTGAGGGGGCCATGGGGCATAGTGTTTGGTTGGGGGTGGTGAGGGGGCCATGGGGCCTAGTGTTTGGTTGGGGGTGAGGGACAGGGGGCATAGTGTTGCACTCCAAGAGTGAACTCAATAATAAAGCTAAAACAGGCACAGTTAGGAGATGTACATCCTTTGCTTTTTTGAGGAAACCCGACTCAACGAAGGCCATACTCCTCTTGGGTAACCCAAACAGCAAACTATAGCAGTCCAAAATAAAGGAATGTCCAATCAAGGGTCAATAAAATATATATAATTTAATTAAACAGACAATATACAATAACTAAATCGAAATAAATGATAACAATGGAAAATCTGTAGTACAAAATGTAAGTTTGAAATGCAATAAAAATCGTTACCACGCAAAAACATATTCTTTTTCCATGTGTTTAATACAAATTGGGAGTTGAAAAAGCCTGACTTGTCCCGCCTACCGCCCCGCCCACTTTTACTTTTCGGCCCACTATAGCCCTCATGTAAGGTACTTTCGGCCCTCTGTCAAAATCAGTTGTGCACCCCTGCTTTAGACGAACAAACAAATGATGCCACGTTGAAGACAGTCCTTACCAAGCTCTAAGAAGCGGGAGTGAAACTAAGGTACAAGAAATGTGTACTCAAGGCACAAGAAGTCGAATATTTGGGGTACAAGATATCAGCTCAAGGCATAAGCCCCAAACAAACCTGCCGCGAGCAATAATCAAAGCTCCCGAACCCACCAACAAAGATGAGGTGAGGTCATTCCTAGGCCTGGCTGAATATTATGCCAAATTTATCCCCAAATTCTCTGAAACCTCAGCGCAGCTTTGTGAGCTCCTCAAAAAAGGGTCAGAGTACACGTGGCAAGAAGCCCAGAAGAAGGCGGTGTAAAGCATCAAATGATACATAGTGGAAGCACCATGCCTGCAACCGTTCAATCCAGACTGGGGTACAGTCATTACCACGGATGCCAGCGCGTATGGACTAGGAGCCGTCCTCACTGAGCAAAAGGGCGACACGGAACATGTGGTTGCATTTGCCTCCAAGGCCCTATCACCAGCTGAACAAAATTATTTCACAGTCGAGAAGGAGATGCTGGCCTATGCATGGGCTGTGGAACACTTCAGGACGTATGTATGGGGCACAAAGTTCAAGTTAGTCACCGACCGCAAGCCCCTCATCCATATGCTCATGCTCAGCCCAGGAGGCACCAAAGTGTCGACACCCAGGTTAGCATGCATAGCAGCCAAGCTGAAGAATACACTTCGAGGTACAACACATATCTGGGTGGAAGAATTTGCAGGCAGACTGCATGTCAAGACTGCCAGAAGGAAAAGCCAACGCCACCACCTTCTTGCAAGAAGAATGCATTGTAGCATCCATTACAGATCTCAAGGCCCCAGACTACCTAGAGCTGAGCGAAAGACATTGGATGGAAGAAGATGGGAAAGACCACACCCTGGTGAGAATCAGGGAATGGATCAAAAATGGATGGCCAGATGAAAGGGCAGTGCCAGAAGGAATGAGACCATATTGGAAAGTGGCAGATGGAATCTCAGAGACTGACGGCATAATCATGAAAACCGATCAAGTGATCCCGCCCACAGGCATGAGGAAAACCATCCTGTGCAGAGCCCATGCAGGTCATTTAGGAAACACCATGACGCGACGCAGAGTCAGGGAAGCCTACTGGTGGCCTTCCATGGATCAGGAGATTCGTACAATGATCGAGAGATGCCATGAGTGTCCCAACAGTGACAAACGCTTGAAGATCAGACAAGCGCCCATGATTCCTACTGAGATCCCCGAAGCTGTGTGGTCAAAAGTAGGCCTGGACTTTATTGGACCACTGGAAGCAATGGCGCCCGAACATCGATATGGCATAGTGTTAGTGGATTACCTATCGAAGTGGGTTGAAGCGGAGTTTGTCCCCAACATCACGACTGCCACCGTGATAGAAGTCTGTATCGCCATATTCCAGAGGGAAGGGCTCCCCAGTGAGTTAGTGACAGAAAACGGGGTACAGTTAATATCCAGAGACATGGAACTGCTCCTGAAGAAACAAGCAGCATTATATCATCCCCAAGCCAATGGGCTTGTGGAGAAGGCCAACAGATTTATCAAAGGAGCCATCCAATTAGCGACCGCCTCTGGAATGGATCCCCCTCAAGACGACCAAAGAGACCATCGCAGCTCACAGACTGACTCCCAACGGTTTCACCCAAATCTCCCCATTTCGCATGTTGAGAGGGAGGAGAGCGGCTTCCACACTAGTGTCACCATGGTTGGCCAGAGTAAGAGAAGACGAGGAAGTAAAAATGTAGGAAGTAGTGTGGAGAATAGAGAACAGCAAAGCACGCATGAAAAGGTGGGAAGCCAGAAGAAGGACAAAACAATGGTCGGAGGTAAAAGAAGGAGATTGGATTAACATACGTTTACCGACCAAAGACCAAATGACTGGCTCAAGGTTCAGCAGACCCATAAATGTGATTCACAGAGGAACCAACCACTTCCGCACCGAGGACGGCCGCACATGGAACATGGAGAGAGTAGCCATGTTCGAAAAGATGCAAGAGAGAGAAAAGATCCATGAAGGACCCGAAAACTATGAAGTGCCGGACAGAGAGGTGGAGAGAGAACGAGAGCCATAGACAGGCAGAGGAGAAGTCGATGAGGAAGAAATTGAAGCAGATGCACCCATGGTGGAGCAAGAAGATGATCATAAGCAGGACACCAGTCGTGAGAGGGATAACCGTCCGAGAAGGGAACATAGTAGACCGGTGAGATGCAATGACTATGTTATGCAGTAACCTGTTTTGTATTATTAAAGGGAGGTGTGTAGAGATATCGCAAGACTTCCGGGTCTCGAGAGATCTCGCGGGGAAAGCGGAATCGCGGGGCGCAAGGAAGAGAGCTGGGGAGAGGGCACGGAGCAACATCGGCTCCCCTGTGCTCCTCTCAGGAACTGACCTGAGGCATATCTGTGGAGACCAAAGACTCATATAGTTGGAGCAAAGTTGCAGGGCCTGTTGCCCATTCAGTTAAAGCAGAATTATTATGCATTTAGAAGTTGATGTCATGAATTGAATAAAGAAGCCTCATCAAAAACTCAGCAGTCTCCCATGTGTTACTATTATTATTATACAACACACGTAGACATCCCACGTGAAAACGTAATAATGACGTAACAGAAACACGTCATTACGCCGTAAAGGCACTTCAGAAAGTATCGGCAAACTTTTAAACAAACACACAATGCTTTCCGGTCTCATAAGGACTTTAAATGTGCGATTGATAATGAAAGCAATACAAGACCTACGTTTAGCCTTCCCTGTCACACACTGCAAAGGGGCAAATGAACAATCCCCTCCCCGGGGAATGCCAAATCGGCCCCCATGCAGGAGAAATAAATAACTGAACTGTTATGCTGGAAATTCGTACCCAAATGCGTCTGTCTGCATAAAACACATCCCCATCTGCTGCACATACGAAATCCTCAAACTCCCTGTATCCCCCTCCAGCGGGGAGGATAACTAACTGTTTGTTGTACTGTTCACTGGTGCAGTGGAAGTACAATTGGGGAGGGAGGAACGCGCTGTGCCCAGCCCCACTCCATTCAACATATCTCCCCCAGGCAAATCGCACATCTCCAGGAGAAAACCCCAAAACGAACTGAATCCACCTGTACTTTAAGTAAATCTCAACCAATGCACATTACAATCCTCCAACATACAGAGAAATACCCCCTAACCAATATTGCCTTACCCCTGTGATGCACATTACATATCCCCAGATTACATTGAAATAACGAAAAAATCAAAACTGAATCCGCCCGTACTTTAAATAAATCTCACCCCTGATGCACATTACAAACCACCAAAATACACAAAAATACCCCCTTTGCAATATTACCGCTCTGCATTAAAGTAACAATCAACATGAGATAACTTTAAGACTTACCAAAGAATAATCAACTATATGAAAAGTGCTTTGCAACAGAGGAATCGCTAGTGCAAAAGAGATGACGACGTGAACGCTCAAATCCACGTGATGCAGAGCATCCCACATGTTGAAGAGGGCGTTGAAACTCACGTGATGCAGAGCAGCCCACGTGATGAAGTGTGGACGGGGCATTGCTATGGTCCGTTTCTCGAATGGGATCTATACACTACCTTTTACGAAACGCTCCTGCCCAGTTTCCAGGAAGTATCAGGTGAGTGCATCCGATCCAGCTCTTGTAGTGAATTTTATATGCATTTCTTTTTAGCATCCATCAACTTAGACGTTCTCACCCCTTTGCTGTTATATTGTTAAGAGGATCCCTTTCGCAACCTCTGGAAATGCACGTTGTAGCTGTAATTCCTTGTATTGTACGTATTAAATATTATAAGTACGTGATTTTCTAAACAACTGGGTTTTTTTTAACATGCCACAGGTTTATTACATATTTCAGCGACCAGCTGACATAACACAAGGCTTGACTTTAATCCTGACTTTCCCTGTTTCCATTGGACTCTCGTTAACAGCCACAAGTCCCCCGCCTAGTGCATCGGAGGACTGTGCCAGCCTTGGGCGTTGCTCCAGCTGACTGGAGCGCCGTTCATTATTTTTGTGTAAAGAAAAGTCAAAGTTCTTTGGGCACCCTCGCCGTCCGGCCTGCAGAGGAGCCCTTGGTTTTTGCGGGAGGTCGATAGCCCCCGCCCCCCCCCTTTTTTTTTGTTTTAACATCACCCCTGTTTTTTTGTATTAACTCTTGTTGAACTGGTCGCTATGCATTCCTGCTCCGCCATGTAGGGGTTAACGTTCCTGCTTGGTCCCCCATTATTTTCTCACCATCTGCTGTCATTTAGGGCACGTTACATAAGAACAGATCCATACCTTGCTCTGAGAGGTGCACCCCTTCTTCTAGGTAGCACTCTGGCGCCTCCAAATTTATCATGCTGTGGTGTATTTGCATGAAACCCATGTGCTTGCAATATTTGGCCATTGTATTCAACTTTATGGCTCTTGACACGAAAGATTGTCCGACGACCCATATTGAACACCTGTATCCCTTCGCCCGATTTCTTTCTCTGCAAACGGATCAGCACATGTCTTGAGTATTCTGTAGCACTACGATCATGTGTCCTTTCCAGGTTGCACAGCTCTCTCATGTTACGAAATACTGCTTACTGCAATGCATTTTCAGATATTTTGTGTCTAAAGCAGGCTGGCCATTTGTGTGACATTTAGATCGTTTGCAGTAAACTGACTGTTTAAAAGTGGTCGAACAGTGTCATGTATCACCGGCACAGAAGCCAAAGCAGCAAGACATCACCGGAGAGTGACCCACAATTTCCTAAACCTCTGGTTTTGAAATTACACGGAGCAGCCTGTTGGTAGTATAGACACAGTAACTGCTCCGAAGCTCATTTACAGTACAGTTGATGCTCTGCAATGCTTGCAGACGCAGTAACTGCTCTGCAGCTACTACACAGACCCTGTACATATATAATAGTACCTACGCCGGCTAATGCTCGCAGACGCAGTAACTGCTGTGCAGCTGCTACACAGACCCTGCTCTGGTGTGACTATATATATATATATATATATATATATATGCTTGCGCCGGCTAATGTTCGCAGACGCTTTAACTGCATTGCGCTACTACACAGACCGTGCTCTGGTGTAAGTGACTGTCACAAAGTGTTTGTCTAGGGTTGATGAAGTTCTTTCTGTGAATTATTTGCCGATTCTTGTGGCGTAGTCATTTTTATTTTTTGCTTTCAGGACTGTTGCTTTGTACAGTTTGAGTTGTCTTTGGTATTTTATTTAGTCTTGTCTGGTGTATTGTTCTCTCCATTTTGAGGTCGTTTTTGGGTGTTTTTTCAGGTCTCATGTGAAGCATTTTTCTGCCTGTTTTTTTGCTGTTGCTTTGAATGTTTTAGCTGGTGCTAATTGGTCAATGGCCTTGGTGATCCAATTGTTGAGTGTGTCTTCTGTTGTATCTATGTTTGTATCGGTGGGATCTCTTTCACCTAGGTTGTGGTGGTGGGTTGATAGCATGGTGGCCTCGTCTGCTAGTTTTGTTGCACAGTTGGGGTTGTAAGAAGATGGTCTGTAGATCAGCAGGAATACTATGTTGGATTGGTCGTTGAGTTCTATCTTGATTAGGTGGGATTCCGAGTTGATTGTGATGATTCGAGATGCTCAGGCATATTTTTTGTGTATAATTCCGATTCCGCCTCCTCTTGTTTTCTCTGTTGACGTGTATTAATTTATAATTGTCGGGTATTGCTTCGTTCGCGATTGCTTTATAGTTGTCTGATAGCCAGGTTTCTGTAAGGAAGAGCACGTCTGTGCCACCTTCGCTTAGGAGGTCATTGATTTCTGTTGAGTGTTTTGCCATGGATCTAACTTTGAGGAGGCTGCCAGTGTAGTTTGCTGGATTTCCCTTTTGTGGTGTTGTTTGTTCTGACCGGCGTGTTGTTGGTTGGGTTTCCGTTCCAGGTGGGTTTTTCCCGGTTGAGTCTTTTGGGTGGGGTTGTTCTTTGTTGGTCAGTCTCTTTGTCGAGTAGACCGATAAGGTTTATGGCAGTGTTGGTTCGTTTCCAGGTGGTAAATAGGGAAGCTACTCCTCTGCTGTTCCAGTCTTGGTGATATAGGGGGGTGTAGAGTGTGATGGTTTCCAATTTGTTCCTTGTTCTGGTTGGGGTATTGTCCAAGGTGGAGACCGTGTTGGGATGGTTTATTAGTTATCGTCCGTTTGGTGTCCTTGTTGGGTCTGTATTAGTGAAGCTTGTTGCCTGTCGGTTCGTTGTTGCTGTGCTGTTTTTGTTTACCACGTTGTCGTATGTGGACAGGTAACGAGAATTGTAGTCTGTCTTTGCTGGGTTATTTGTATGTCTCCTTGGGCCATCTCAGATATTTGATTTTTTTGGGGTAGTGGGATCATGCTGGTCCATGCCTTCCCGAGTGGTTTGGGATTTCTTATTATTTCTCTTGTCTTTTCTTGCTTCTTTGCCTTTCTTGTGGCGAGGCATGATGCATGGGTTGTGTTCCTTAGTGGGCGTCCTCATTCGATTGGTGTTTTTCCTGGTCTTTTGGGTTTAGTCTTTGCTGTTTGTGGTTTGTTGTTGCTTGTATTTGGTAGATTGTGGGTAGTTGAGACCTAAGTTGATGGGACTTTGTGGTTCCGTTTGTTTATTGCTTCTTTCTCTTTGGGATCCTTTTCTTTTTTTTTATCCTGGAGGTACTGTTCGTTATGGTTGTTGATTATTGGATTCTGCACAAAGCAAACATTAATACTGTGTGAAGGAGTGCATGTGAATACTGGCATATATGGGTGCAGTCATGTTAGGGAGAATTCTTATTTCTGTGCTAATTCTCTTCAACTTTAGAGACCTGCAGCTCTTTTGCTGGACTGTAGGACTTTTTAAATTTAACCCTGGAGTGAGCCAGACCCTTTCCCCGCTGCCTCATGTATTTTGATCTTTGGATTATGTGTTTTCACTGTTTTGGGAGTCTTGACAAACTACATATGTATCTAATTTTGTAAGGTAACTCACAGCTCCTTCTGTGCAATGTCACTGAGAAATACGTTAGATTTCTCATAAGGTTTAAAATACCTTTTCTTGTGGGAACTACTGTTCCCAAGAATAGTAAAGTGAAATTGACTTTACTTACCTTTTCTCTTTGTGGGTCCAGCACACACCATTTTATATGGTGTGCTGGGGGGGGGGTTACCTAGTAGCCCCTTATCCTACATTCTCATGTAACATTTGTATGTTGCCCTCCCTACTTTTAAATGGCTAGTGGCAGTACTTTAATTTTTCCTCCCATTGTGCTTTTCTGCCGCAGGCTGAACCCTCAGCTGCAGTATAGCACCCAGGGGTGCCCATTTTATCAAAACAGCCCCTGTCTTCTTTTTTTGCCATTTTCGGTTTGTGAGGTCTTTCTTGGGTTTTGCTCAGTGCGTGAAACAGATTGGAGCCATTTGTTTGTCTTGCCTTTTGGCGCACTTCAGCCCTGAAGCCCGCCTCTGACTCCAGTGTCTCTGGAAGGACAGGATGTGAGGGAGGGTCTCGAAACTCCCCTGTTCTTTGTCTCTAGGGATGCCTAAATGCAACCAGTCCTGAATGGCTGGCTGGCTGTCCTTTTAGGACAGCCACCCTGATGTGTGATTGACAGCCTAGGCTGTGCATGAATGGGAGAAACCTGCTTAAAAGGCGAGGGTTTTGGGACTAGAGGCAGAGTCGACCACTGGGAGAAACGCCTGAAGAAGAAACAGTGAACAAAGCTTGCTGCATCCTCCTGGACCTTTGAATTGCCCGTGCTGCTGTGCTGAAACTCCCTTTTCAGACAGAGAAGCTCCGGAATGGACGACTTCTCTCCTTGGGTTAGTGTGGGACCAACTAACCCAGAGATGCACTCCACTGAACCATCTTCCCTGTCTGGCTGTACTTCTTCATTGCTGCAAGAACCGAGTGCCAGGGGTCGAGTAATTGGTTGGAATTAGCTCTCTGCGAGTGTGCTGTCAGTAACAGCATTTCGAACCTATCAGCTGTGCTTACCTTTAAGCAGCACTGCGAGCTGCTTGCTCTTGCTGCTCATTTCGTCTCCGTTCCCAGGAGGGGCAGAGCTTCATTTGGGCACGTGAAGGATCACGTGACCCCTCAAGGAAGACTTTTATTGACGGCATATCCACCCTTGTGGCGCTAAGCCCTGGAGGCAGTAAGGGCTGGAGCCGCTGTTCGGCTGTGAGTAATCTGGTCTACTGCTACTAACTTTTGACCTACGTCCTTCTTAAGCTTCCAGGGTACGGGGTGGAGAGTCGGACTCTGGCAGCTCCACTAGCCGTCGGGCGTTCCCAACCCTGCAACCGAGTGTTTTCTTTAAACCCATTCTTTAAATGTGGATATTTTAAATAACTACGCTTCTAAGCTAACGCAATTATAATTATATCAGAGGGTGCGAGTTGTTCTCCCCTCTGGGTTTAATTTAACCACATTCCTTTTTGCACAACTACAGTACAGAATGATTTGGTTTTTATATTAGTCTTGTTCCCAGCTATTCTTTTAAAAAAAAAAACAAAACTAAACTTGTCTCTCTGCTACTTAGAGGCTGCGAGCTGATCTCCCCTCAGTGTGTTCTTTTTTTTAATCCAATATTTTCTAATATATTTCTTTTCTGGTTTTTATCTTTTTTTATAATATGCCCACACTTAGAAGCGGGTTTGAAACTGCTGTGAGTCAAGCTACTAAGATAGTAGAGGTTCAATCAGGCTCTCTGACTCATTGTGAGGCGCTTATTAGTATCGACCGCACTGAAAATATGGCTGCCTCGATTTTATTGGTTGAGAATATTAATGAAAATTCTAATATTAGAGCTGAAGGGAGCCCAAAGGGATATCCTACCACAGATCCTGCAATTTTGAATGTTGTAGCTTTGACTGAGGTAAATGTGGACACACCAGACATAGAGGATACGGGGGCTAATAGGGACATTCCAGACTCCAGACAGGAATTTACAGATGAGGAATGTCTTCAACAAAGTCGAATTGGTACTAAAAGGGTAGTTTGGTATCATGCGTCCACTCCTCTTCAGAAGAGGATTATTACTGGGAAATTACAGGCAGGGGATAATCAATGCTTGGATTCTCTGATATGGAAGGGGAAACAACCGTGTGGAACTTTGCAATTCACTCACATTTCGCCGGCAACATTTATCTTTGGGAAGGATAATAAGGATAAGGTGCAATGTGCCCTCGATTCTCCTCAGTCGGGGAGTTTTAAGCAGGCTGGCGGGAGGGACCAATCTAAAGAGACCCCCATTCGTTCTAAGTATAATCTTAACCAGCCCATTGGGGAGAGTGATTTGGATGATTCCTTCTTTATTACGGCAGATGCTACAGGTCATTTGCTGAGGGAAATTGTTTATCTAGAGATACCAGTAGGTAGATTTTTGTCCAAAGACAAGGGGGTGAGGAGCTTATCAGAGGGTGCGCCAATTGATACACTCTCACAAAATAGAAACACTCCTATAATGTGGAAACAACAAGAGGGTAGGCACCTATCCCCTATTAGACCGATTATAAAGACATTTATACCACCTATATATAGTAAGACCAGCTATACCCAAACTGATAAGGAAAGGGATTACTTACCCACAACTGTAGATAAAGCTACTGACCCTCAGCGAACCATATTGGAAAGTTGTGTGGTAGCCGAAGATAAACAGGAGTCTCCTGGTTTGAGAAGGGAGGAGAGAGGAGATTACCTGATACCACTTCTATCCAATTTACACATTAGTTTGAATTTGGCTTTGAAAACCCTAGGTGAATCCCAAGAGACTATTGGTTGCTCTATGGTAGGGCAACAAGCGGCTTTTAACCAATTGGTGTCTCGTCTGGCTTTCTTGGAGGGTATAGTGGAGGTTAAGAACATTAATGAACAGATTACTAAAGAAAAGAGTCTATTTGATAAATATAGAGAGGAACAAGATACTAGGTTAATGACCATGGATGCTAAGATTACTACTCTGTTGGAAGTTATGCTTACAGGAGATCGCCCCACCTCGTCAAATATAGTGGTAGAGGATCTAGTCTCCCAGGGAAAAGGAGATAATAAAGCCAATAATGAAAACTATGGAAAGGAACTGAGCTGTCCAGATAGTCCTTCGGTCCTTCTGGATGCCATAATTATGGCAACAGAAGGGCCTACTCAGGAACAGGATGCGGAAAATTCCAGCGCTCAGATGCAGGTGAGAGAAATGATAAAAGAGGGGGAATGTTTAAACATTAGTAGTGAGGGTTCAATAATCTCCCAATATACTGCTTCTAAAAAAGGGCAAAAATGTAAACAAAAGACAAAATATAGAGAGGAAAAATTAGCAGTCCAGGTATTAGAAATAGGTTCAAACATGAATAATGATGTAACAGCTCCAGTAAATAGCTCGGACTACGATATAAATGAGGTGCCCCAATCCCCTGTCGGTAGACGAAAAAAGCAGGTTAGGATGTCCAAAAAAAGCAAAAACATGCCTAACATAAAAATTAAAGGCAGAAATGCGAATCTCAAAGGAATTAGAAATATCCCGCTTCAGGAAGAGCTAGATGATAGGGGGAGTGATAAGGCTTCTAATAAGGAAGAGGGTCAGGTTCGGGGGGAGCCTATTAATAAAGACTCCCTGCCCAGGGGGGAAATTAATACTGACCTAAGTACGGAGGAGAATAATATACTAAAAGTTGGCCTAGAGCGCATACAAACTAAACAAACAAAAATGACAGCTTTTGGCAAAATAATTAGTACTAAACACGCTAGAACATCTGTAGGCACACAACAAATTGGGCACCCTATTATTTCCCAAGAAATTCCAGTAGTAGTATGTCCCAGTATCACCCCCTTACAAGGGCTGATGGTGTTAGCTGAGAAGGGGATTGATTTCACTAGTAATAATACGGGAGATACCCCCCAAGATATACATTTTTCCAAAACCCAAGATCCTCAAGAAAAGGCTGTTCAAATCTAGTGCGGATCACATAAAGAAGCAATCTATTCCGGCCCAGCCCCCTATAAAGATCTGTACAGGGAAGATACTGGGTTGGATCAATAATAATAAAACAGACTCGCAGGTTAATTTAAATAGAACTTACCTTTTAAGCCTGTTTAAAAAGATTCCCTTACTACGAGCAATAACAACAGATGATATAGACGCCATCTCTCTACCTAACCATAATAACCATCGTATGGTAAGTTGTTTTCATTCAGTGATGGTAGCAGATATGGTACGTGCTCAAGAAAAGAATCTTCAACTCTTTGGGTTTTGATCTATCTACTTTAGTAGATGACAAAGAGGTTGATAAGTTTCTTCAATATAAGGAAACAGATAACATCCAAACCCAACAAATCCCACAATTAGGTAACCATAAACTAGAAAACTTTGGTCCAGGGTTGGCTTTAATTTCTAGCCTTCTAAATAGTGGCCAGGATTGGTCATGGTTACAGCCAGCGCTTAAAACCTTGGAGACACTCAGACAGGATAGTGGGCGTTCCTAACAGCTCTAATATCGATGTGATTTCCTGGAATTCATGCGGGGGAGCACACCTCAACACGTTTTTGAATAAAAGGGATAATTATGTGCACCCCCGTATTTTTTTTTTTCAGGAAACCATGATGCTGTCTGATATATACATAGAAGGTTTTTATACTTTTTCTTCTTTAGCATCGTTTGGACCTTTGGGCAGACCTAGTGGTGATCTGATTATTGCCATTGATTGTAATTTGGGGTTTCACGGGGAGGAGATCTTTAGGAGTGATTGGCTTTTGGGTATTATTCTCACTTCGGAGAATAGGGTAGAGCCGATCCTCATGTTGAATCTCTATTGGAACCCGTTAAAAGTGGCTATTGATGAAGTGGAAGATACTCTCAATACGATTCTGGGAGGATGGTTCGAGAAAGGGTTTGGTAATCGTATTATCATGGGAGGGGATTTTAATTCGGCTGTGCTGAGGGTTCCACATTAAATGAAAGGGGGGTGATTCCTAGATTGCTCCTTCCACATATCAAAAGAGGCATACGGTGGGATAATTATCTTGATCATTGGGATTTGGGTCTTTTAGATCATGCCTGGGATTGGAATTTACCGAAATTTACTTGGAAAAGAGGAAGTAATAATTATAGAATCGACTTTTTCTATGTTTCAAATAGCTGGAAGCAAGCCTGTGGAAAATTGATACTTATGGAGGTAGAATTGGGTGATCATGGGTGATCATATTCCCTTATGTTTTTCTCTTTCAATTCCCAATGTGGGTAATTATATTAATCCCACGCTGTGTGGTCTAAAGGCTGGAAATAATGGGAGAAGGGTTGTATGGAATAAGAAAATAATTACGAAATTCAATAACCTGGTTTTGGGTAACCTATCCAGAAGGTTGCCTCATATTACTAGAGGTGAAGACATCGATTTGGGGGGATTCTACTATAATACTATATTGTCATGTGTTTATAAAATTAGTAGCACCAGTGATAGGGAGGTCATAAAACCTAGGATGAGGGTGGATGACTCCAGAATTCAAACCTCCAAGCGTAATAAATACAGTGAAATTAAAGCCTTGAAGAAACTGCCCATTCCTTTTTTCGAATTACAGCTTAGAAAGAAAAAAATTATATCGAAACACAAAAATCTGATCAAATCACTGAGAATGGATCAATATCATGAAGCACATCAATTGATGATGCATAATCTTTGTAAGGGCAGAGATGTTAAATTTTGGGCAACTATTAACTCTATGCTCATGCCTGCAAAAGATAAACTTGACGGCCCGATCCAAGCAGAAGTGTGGAGTGCCTTCTATAAGCAAAAGTTTGCTTTACCTGTTGACTTTACAAGGGAACAGGACTTGGATTTAGGTCCCCCCGTGGTGGAAGACTGTGGGTGGGATTTAGAGGATATTAAATGGGCCATTAATAAACTTAAACCTTCTAGAGCACCAGGCCCGGATGGCATTCCCCCCTTCGTCATAAAGACATCCCCTGGAATATGGGCTGATTTGCTCAAACCTATATTTGATGATATTTTTAAATACCATACCATTCCTAAAACCTGGGCCCAGAGTATTATTGTCCCTATATTTAAAAAAGGGGACGTTCTTAATCCCCAGAATTATAGACCTATAGCCCTTTTAGATGCAGCTAGTAAGGTCTTTGGCATTCTGCTTTTGAGGGACATCAATAAATTTACTAGAAGGAATGCCTGCTTCAGTAAATTTCAGGTTGGCTTTAGAGAAGGTTTGGGAACAGACCTGAATGGAAATATTTTGGCTCATTTAAGAGATACAGTCCATCAAACTAAAATGGGCGAAGTCTATATGGCATCCTTGGACCTCTCTAACGCTTTTGACGGGGTCATCAGAGATAGACTGTGGACCAAAATGTTAGCAATGAATTTTCCACGTAAGACTGTTCAACTCTTGGCTCTATTACATAGAAATACCTCTGTCAGGGTGCGCTTATCTTACGAAGGTTCCCTTTCTGATGCCATAGAGACTGAGGTGGGGGTTAAGCAAGGCTGTTCACTTGCACCCACGTTCTTCAACCTGTACGTCAGCGATGTGGAGGATATGTGGCGGGGTCCTTCCATCGCTCCCGTTAGGATGGGAAGTTTGGTTATTGAGTGGATGGCCTTTGCGGATGATTTCATTCTTTTTGATCGTACCCCACGGGGTCTTCATAGAAGGATGGATATTTTCTATCAATATGCTATGATGAATAATCTTTCCCCCAATGCATCGAAATCTCGAACGATTGTAATCTCTAAGAAGAGAGTTGTCAAATCTTATGTCTGGAAGATGGGGGACAATCTGGTGGAACAGGTGCAGGCCATAACATACTTAGGCTATAATTTTTCTAACAATTCTAGCCTAAAGAGGTGGAAATTGAGTCTTGTAGAAAAAGCGTCTAAATTAAAGACTCAAATGAAATTTTTGAGGGATCGAGTATGTAAATTTTCACTCCTACCCATTAGACGTTTCTACCTTGCTAAATGTGAGCCGGTTCTTTTATATGGTCTGGATATGAGTTCCTATTTAAATGTGGTTCAGGGAAAATTATGGAAGGAAGTAATGGGCCTTTCCATGGCAATCCCCAATGCCATTATCCGGCACGAACTATGTCTAGTCTCACTCAAAGCCAGATATTTGTGGAGACAGCTTTCCTTTTTTAGAAAAATGAATGATCCTCTTATAAATACCCTGTATGAGTTGTTGAATAGGGTGATTAAATCTGGGTCAGTCCAATCAATTAAGGGATTCAGCGACAGAATGAATTCTCTCTTATATATTTTAGGCTCTAGTTTAGACGACTTGGTGCAACGACCCGGCCTAGTTAAGAGACTATTATTCAAGGCGGATTGGGTGGATACAGTCAATGAAATGGAGTCCTATGCAACCTATAAGGAATATGCTAAATTTGTACATGCAAGGGAATGTATCCCCCTTTATTTACTTAGATTCCCCTGTTATAGGGCGAGAACTACATTTATGCGTTTTAGACTTAACCAGATGCCGACCCTAGAAAGAATTCATTATTGGATACATAAAGAAAAGGTGCTTAATTATATTTTATCTAGCCTTACATGTCGTTTTTGTGGAGAAACTGACATGTTAGAAACTCTCAAGCACCTCGTCTTAACTTGTGTCCATTTTGGGTCGAAACGAGCTCTATACCTCACTGATAGATTTGATGAGGATTTAGAAATGTCGAAAAATCTGTTCTGGAGTCGCTGCATGTGGGGTGTTAATATCTCCCTAACTCTCGCTTTCAATTTATTGCTTCAAAATATAACGGAGGAACTGGAAGCCAAAAATAAAGAATTAATTGTGTAGGTACCTATAGGGTAAAAACGGGTAATGATATTAATAAGGCATATAACTTCTATGTAATTTGATTTTAGGGCTGGGAAGGAATCTTTTAAAAATGTTGTAAAATGCTGATGTCTTAGATGTTTTAGATGAAATTTCTTTCTCTGTTTCTTTTTTTGTATGGTATGATAACTTTTTCTCCATCTTATATATCAGTGCATTCTTATATGCTTATGTATTGGTTGTATGAAAGGTATAAATGTGTTTTTCCTTTGTGTTATATGTTGTATAAGGTTTTATGCAAACTAATAATACAACAATAAAAAAAAAAAAAAAAAAACTTCTTCATTGCTGCAAAAACCGAGTGCCAGGGGTCGAGTAATCCATAGTCGACTGAAACGTCTGAAATCCGGCTAGAAGCTCCAGGAGTCTCCTAAGGACCCTCCAGAAGCAGGACGACGAGAGCTAGAGTCCCCTCAGCAGACCCAAGGAGTGAAGGAAGCCCAAATGGTACCAGAGATCCGCAACGGTGCTGTTTACTAAGCGCTGAAACCGCAAAGGGCTGCTGAACTGAAAAGCCCATAGCTGCCAACGACCTCCGAAGTACCGCCGCAGGAGCCCTACATATGTCCTCCCTCCTGTCCACACGACTATGGCTCAGGAACACAGAGTCTGCAACACTGTAGCAGGACAGAAGCCAGCTGGACCACTCTTCTTCAAACCAGTGGTACTGTTTAGGCTTAGGGTACTTACCTCACTGACTTGTAGCCTGGCTTTTCTCAGTTGGGAATTGCAGTGGCTTACTTTTAGAGTTGATTCCAACTCTATTTTCACAGCTTGTGACCCTACAAGTGATTTTCTAACTAACTCTCTAACTTTGTGCAATACATTTGATTCTAAGAAGTGCCTAAGCTCCATGGACTGTTTCAAATTGACCTTGCTCCCTGCAGACTCTTCTAGCCCACTGACTTTGATATGGTTAGTCCCTCATAGGTGCTAACTTGTTTTAGACTGTTACTGCTGGGACAGGCTTGTCTAGATTTCATTGGAAGATTTAGTTGTCCTCACATATACTGAGAACCTGTTTAACCTTTTTCCTTCCTTAATATAAATGCCATTACTGTCCTTGTGATTGAAGTCACCCCAGGGTGTAGCAATTGTGTAAGAAGCATATCCAAAGATTATCCACTAACTTGCTCTGATTCTGAAAAGTAATTTTAAAGTATATTTACATTGTTAAATGAATTGCCTTTCTAAAGAACGCTTATTTAAAAAATGATGTTAATTAAATAAATACATATTTCTAACTGAAACCTTGAGTGTAGTGTTACTTGGCTACTTGTATTTTCAGATTTCATTTGTTCAGCTCCGTTATCCCGCTTGAGATGGGCCTGGCTGCTCAGTCACACTGCCAACCTGTGTAGTTCAGCCCTGTACCAAAAGGTGGGCGTACCTAATACCAAGCAGATAAGTGTTGTGTAGTCTCACACAGTGGGACTACACCCATTCTTACCTAACAAGTCAGCATCGAAATGTATTGATTGTGAGGGTGCTGGGTTCCTGCATTTGACTGGGATGGCAAAGGATTCTCACCCAGGGGGTGCAAGCTATGTTTCGGCCTATTTCTTCCACTTTGTCCCAAAATAGTCTCAGGCTTTACACATGCCACATTGGGGATTGTGAGGGTGATGGGAGCCTGCTTTTGACTGGTATGGCAAAGGATTCTCACGGGTACATGCTATGTTTAGGCCTCTGGCTTCCACTTTGGCCCAACATAATCTCAAGCTTTACCCTTGTCACAGTGGGGGATCATTCAGCATAAGTGCAACTAAGCAAAAGCGGAATGACAATCTGTGTTGGTCCGCATATCATCCTACAAACTCTGATGTTCTGAAGTAATCAGTAAGTCATCCCCAAATCATCAAGAACAAACATGTTTCATGGCAATGCTCTTGAAGTAATCAGCAGGTCATCCCAGAATCATCCCCAAATCATCAGGGACAAACGTGCAATCTCTTGAAGTGATCAGCAGGTCATCCTAAAAGCATCAGGAACAAAGATTTCTGAAATGGGGATGATGTTAGCATATTCATTGTCTTCCTAAGCTCATCCTCAAATCATCACCCACCATTGTGAAATATTTGCTGATGACTTTAACAGCGTGATGACATCTGATGATATGGGAATGACTTCTAGTGAAGTTCGATGATCATCAGATGACCCCAGGATGGTCTCTAAAGTCATCCTTTTAGACCAGGGTGGTTCTCTTTGGACCTAAACGTACATGCCAACAACATAGTTTAAAAGGGCTAGGCGCATATTGGAGGTTAGTCGTCATGAGTGTTTCAGCCATTAACTTCTTTGCAGGTTCTGTCGTACACAGGGAGTGCCCGTTTCTGTTCATTGACTCACCTGACTGGTGACACACCTATTTCTATTGTACACTTGCCAACCGGAGGTCAGTGTTGCAGACTACGTCACAACAATCTGTGTGCATATGATCCGTTTTGCCAAAGTAGTAAACCCTATAAAGCGTTGTCGATTTTAAAACCATTGCATTGCAAAAATAAACTGGTTTCACAGCCTCAGGGCTGTGTCTTTAGTAGGGAAACCAGCTCCTGGGTGTCTGGAAACACCCACTGGGGAGCAAGCATACAACACTCTACAAATCTAACTTAATGTGTTCTTTATATGGCGCTTTCACTAAAGCCTTTACATAGAACCTATTTGCATAAATTCACCCAAAAGAAGTTGATACTTATTTATAGACAACAGAAAGATGAAAGACTGAGTTAGCCTTGCCGAAAATCGAACCTGTGACACCCAGATTGCAGCAGCGAGTGCTCAACCCACCGAGCTGTCTTATTAGCATATACACACTTTTTGCTTTTTGGCCATTGTGTTTGGTACATTATGTTTAAATGTGTCTTAATTCTTTAGATTCTCAAACACTCAAAGTTAATGTTAGAGACCAGTTGGCCTTGGGAGCCAAAAGTAGCTGTTGGTTTCAAGCTAACCAAGCTCTCTTAGGGTAGAAACAGGAGCCAGAATGCAAACAGTTGCAAGCTTTTAGTCAGCCACAAAAAGTAACTCGCTCCTCAATTCTTGTCATGCATCAGAAGACCCCGCAATGGTCGTTATGGCACCATTGGAAGTTGCATACTACAATCTCTATATTTCTATCTATTCAACTTTATATATTGCACTTTATAACCATGGGCAAGACAATTACAACGAGAAACAGAAAGATCGTGGCAGGAGGAGGAGGCTGTGGGGGCTAAAGATGGAAACTAATCTGGTCCTAAGTCAAACAGATATGTCTTCAGTTGTTTCTTTGAATTGGACCATTGACTCACATCTCTTGTGGACTGAGGGCAGTTGGTTCCAGAGGTTCAGGCCCCAGGCGTTAAAGCTTGAGCCACCCAGTTTCTTTCAACAGGCTTGAGGTTTCTGTAAGAGGATATCTTTATTAGAACGGAGAGTTCGACGAAAGGGCACTCTGGAGATTCTGGTTGAGAGGTAGCAACGGGCTTTGCCTGTCAAGCAGTTATGGGTAATCCATAGTACCTTTTTTTTTTTTTTAAATCTGATTCTTTGGCTGACCGGATGCCAGTGCAATTTCCTGCGTGCGCTGGTACCATGAGTGCGTCGACCAATACCGCAGGCAGCCCGGACCGCTCCGTTCTGAATTGCCTGAAGACTTTGTACATTTACCTGAGATGAACCAATTAATAGGCTTAGTGTTGATGATGGCAGCTGCAATCGTGGCCCTATTGGTCTCTGAAAGCTATGGGCAGATTTGCCACAGAAGATGAGTTTAGTAGGAGCAGGAGGATTTGAGATGGAGCACGTTTTTTAAAAGAAAGGTCAGGATGAAAATAGACCCCCAAAGTCTTGATTATATTGCCTGCAATCAAAAAGCTACTATAGGATGTATCGAGGCGTTTGAGTTTTGTCTGTGTGCCCAGGATAAGTAGCTCAGTTTTCTTATCATTCAAAGCTAGAGAGTTTCTGGGCATCCAAGATTGTATACTGTTAAATATGGTGTTTATCATTTCGAGGTCTTTACTGTAGAGGCCTGAGAGTTCGATCACAATCTGGGTGTCGTCTGCATAATTAGTGAATCGAACCCCAGAGAGGAGAGCAGGTCACACAACAGTTTTATATAGACGTTGAACAACAATGGCGCAAGGCAAGATCTATGCGGGACCCCGCAGGTCAACACTGCTTTTACAGAGTGTGCATTATCCTTAGTTACATAGACACTGCGAGGGCCAAGGAACAATCTAAGCCAGTTGGTTGCGGGGATAGAGAATCCGCCCACATGGACTATCGCCTGTTGGCCAAGATGGTGTGATAGCCACATTCTTTCCCATACGTAGATGGCCACCGACACACAACGTCCTTAAGTCTTCACGTTTGCATGCACGCTTACATTGGAGCTTTCGCCGCCGAACCAGAAGAACATATGAGGCCGCGCTGGCACTCAGCCCATCAAGTCTTCTGTGACGCTCCTGCTACACTTGGACTGTGCCTTTTCTTATCCTCCAGTTTTCCTTCCTTTTGATTACCTTCCTTCCCTGATGCCTTGATTTGTTTCCCGCCTTGCTACCGAATTCCTCCACTACCATTGCTGCCCTGAAGAACAAGGTTTTTCCCTGGCAGTTTATTTTTGTACATTTTTCTGGCATTCGCCAGATCCAACATTCCACGTTCCCGCGTTTTACTTCACGGTGGGTTCTGCGTTGGTTCAGCATGTCTCCTGAGCATGTAGGTACCTGTATTGATTCCTCAAACAGGTAAGTGTATAATTGGCAATGCATGATAACTTGCAATGCCATAACAGTATAGCTGTCTGCTTGCTAAAATGGACCAGATTCAACAGCTCGTAGCTGCTGTTGTCAAGACACTTAAAGCAGAAAATATTACTCTGCAATAGATGGTAAGGCACCACGCTGCTTGTGCAAACCGTATTGGTGACTTGTCTAGCAAATCGAACGCAATCCAAAGAAATTGGAAGAATTTATTGCTGCATGCACAATTCAATACACCTTTAAGGTGATGTCCTTTCCAACTGACTGATTTAAGTTCGGTTATATGATTTCCAACGTGACGGGCAGCGCTATAGCCTGGGCAACTCCTTTTCCCTACACAGAATCAAATATTAGACAGCTTTCATGGATTTCTTGTCAGCTTAGGTGCCATGTTTAGTCGCCCTGAATTAACGTGTTAGGCTCAGGAGAGCCTGCACGATCTACGTCAAGGAAGCCAGGACCTTACAATTTATGTTACCAAGTTTAAACATTAGCTTCTGAAGCTGTTTGGCCAGATGACGCTATCACACTTTTTCACAGAGGTCTAAATGATGCTCTGAAGGACGAACTGGCCTGGGTTCCCAGACCCAGAAGATTTAGTGAATTAATTACTCTAGTCCTGCAATTGGACTGCCGCCTACAAGAGCGCTCCTATAAAGAAGAGGACAAGGGATTCAACACCAAAACATCTTCAGCCTCCTCTTTTGGGGGAAAAAAGGGAGACAAAGTGAAATCAATGCAAATTGAGATAGGCCGAGGACCCCTATCAGACTTTGAAAGAAGAAGACAACGAGATGCAGGTCTTTGTATGTATTGCGGTTCCGGGAATCATTTGATTGAACAATGTCCCATTGCTCCTCAAAGGCGTTCGGGAAACGCCAGTTCCTGGTGTAGACGGGACACACAACTGGGAATGCAGAGAACCAACCTGTCTCTTTCCTAGTGTGCTTTCAATTACAAAGGCCACAGAACAAAAGCTTGTGGTGAAGATCACCATGTGTCTGTCCTAGGACAAATCGTATTGAAACAGCCGCCTTAGTTGACTGTGGCGCAGCTGGTATATTTATGGATTCATCTTGGGCTGATCAAAACAATGTGCCACATCCTAAGAAAAACTGCACTTTATCGGTGGAAGGCATCAATGGAAGACCACTTCCCTCTGGTCCCATAACCCATGAATCCATTCCTTTACATGTGTTTGTTGGTAATCGTCAAGAATAACTTATTTTTGATTTCATTAAGGGAGCCCATTTCGCTGGGATCCTCGGATCACCGTGGCTACGGCTACATAATCCATACATGAACTGGTCTTCCAGAACTTTTGTTTTTGAGTTCGGAACACTTTGTGCACAACTGTCTTACATCTTCTACTGCTAACCATGCCCTTACCATTGTTGGGGTATTCTTCCTCTTCTTTCTCCTACCCATGTTGCTCAATTGTACCGTCTAAATCATCCTCCGTAGCTTCTTCGTACCAAGGAAAGATTGCTCTGAATTACTAGCATGCTTGCACTACAGAGGGCTAAATAAAATCACCATAATGGATAAATATTGTTTACCTCTCCTAGTCGACATCCTAGAAGCAGTCCATGGATCAACTATCTTCGCAAAATCAGACCATTGTGGAGCTTATCTCATATGTACCAGAACCAGTGATAAATGAAAAACTGCTTTCCAGAAACCATTCGGTCAATTTGAATGCAAAGGTATGCCCTTTGGGACTATCCCATGCTCAGTCTGTATTTCAAAGGTTTATGGATAAAATATTTGCAGACCTCCTCAAAAACATGGTCATTGTATATGTGGATGACATATTGATATTTTCTTGCACCCTAGAGAACCATGTCTTGCATGCCAAGCAGGTTCTTAATCATCTTTGCCTTCATCACTTATTGGCCAAATCTGAAAAATGCCTGTTTCATCAGTAATCGATTTCCTACTATGGCTATGTTTTGCCATCCAACAGTATTTCTATGGACCCTCAAAATATCTCCGCAATCCTTTAGTGGCCGCCCCTACAACTATACGCAAACTACAACTCTTTTTAGGTGTAGCTAATTTCTACTGCAAATTCATTGTAATCTTCTCCCACAAATGTTGCTAGACCCATTTACTGAAAAAAGAGAGACGTTTTGTATATGGATTCACAAGCCAACAACGCATTCAACTCCTATAAAAAGGCCTTTAGCACTGCTCTTATCCTACAGCAACTTGACACAAGCAAAATGTTTATAGTCGAAACTGATGCATATAACGATGCCATGTGACCTGCTCTCTTCCCTGGGGCCTATCTATCTCATGTACTCACCAGAACAGTTTTCGAAAAAGAGCTCCTAGCCATAAAACAGGCTTGTCTCAATGGAGACACTTACTCCGGGAATAAGCACCAACTATAGAAACCTGCAAGTACTTCAAAAAGGTTTGAATGCTGTAACTGTGGACAAGCAAGATGGGCTTATTTTTTTCCCAGTATGACATTGTTTTCACCTACATTCCGGGCACTGCAAACATGAATGCAGATTTTCTTTCCCGAAGAATGCCAGGACAACACTCCTGAGACAGCTACCAGAAAATCTGTTTCACACAGCTGTCTTCATTTCTGTTACTGACGTCCTACAAAAAGTTAGACTAGCTATCGAGTCCGAAGTAACTTCGGAGACCAGTTCTTTATTACTACAGAACATGCTAACAAAACATCAAGGACTCTAAATTAATCTCTACATACCCTCTACTGTCCTTATTATTTCATCACGTTTGAGCTCTTTGTGCTGAGCCGGAAGAACAGAGTAAATGGGATACCACACTGGCGCTCAACCCGCCGCACTGACTTGAGTTCCGATCCTGCTATGCTTCAACTGGGCCTTTTCCTATCCTCCAGTTTTCCTTCCTTTTGACTACATTCCTCTTCAGCCTTACTTCTCTGATATCTTACTTAATTTGGATTCCGCCTTGTTGCCAGCCTTGCTACCGAATTCCTATGCTACAATTGCTGCACTGAAGAACTACAAGGTTTTCCCTGGCTGTTTTTTTTTTTAACCTTTTTCTGGCATTCGCGGGCCCCAACACTCTGCCTTCTCGTGGTTTACTTCACGGTGGGTTCTACATTGGTCCAGCGTATCCTGAACATCAAGGTACCTGTATTGATTCCTCAAACAGGTAAGTGTATAATTGTGCATGCGTGGTCATTCTATACATACAGGCAGCACACCTTTTTTTTACTCGCCAAGAGTTTTATTACTAGCCAGGGGCAAGTTCAAATTGTGCGCCGTGCAAGAGCTAAATAGCTCAAAGCAATTTCAAACCCTGCTGAGCTCTCGAGTTTTCTTTGGCCGTGCATGTAGAGGCCATTCAATCCGGTCTTCCACATTGAATTTTGGGACTACCAGTTTTATCATTTCAAAGGAGAAGGAAAAACATTCTAGAATTCCAATAACAAAAACTGACTTGACATTCTCGTGTATGGCCGGCAGGAACTTGAGAGCTGTCCACCTAATATAAAAATGGTCATTCAGTGGTGCATACGTTGTCGGCTTGTAGTCTGAAAGATTTTCCCCCTGCTCCTCAGTGCTGTTGCTTGAAACGCTATACAGAACGCTGTCATTTACTTTACATTTTAAGCCAGACATAACGTAGGTAGTTAATTCTGTTCGTTTACCAACAACATTCACTTCTCGCATGTCCTGCTCTTGGATTAGGCCGCCTAACTGTTTAAGTCCTCTATCCGCTTACCCACTCTGATATTGCTTTGTATTCCCCTTATCTATGTTGTATGACCTGTTGATGAATATCATTTTTGGGTTTTTGTTTTCATCAGTAATGTTTTTCCTTTTCTGTTTATGCATAAGCTGCTTGCCGGATTTAGTTCAACAAACTGTTGAGGTGTGTGTGTGTGGTGCGTTTTTTAAATGTCTTTCAGGATTTTGGATCTAGTTTGGTAAGTTTTTGTTGTGGGTCATTGTGTATGGCGTCTAGGACTTTTTGTGGGTCAAGATCCTGGCTTGAAGATGTGAAAATAGTTTTTTGGAAGTAGTTTTGTGTTCTTCGTTGTTAAATCTGCTTATTGGTGTCCATTAAAAGGTTGGGGTCAAAATGCTTTGCTTGTACCTGGTGATAAGATGTGATCTGCCAAAGATTTATAATCGGGATGTGATCTGTCTAAATTGTGTTGTATTAGAGAGTTAAAGAGGTATAGGGTAAGTGTAGGCAGTGTACCAAAGTAACAAACTGAGCATGGATCTGCATAGTGCTTCGGGACAGCTTAAAGTCTCTCTCAGAATTAATAAGTGTTCAAAGTTCTCGCTAAGTATGGGGCTGCATTTCACCTGGCAGCTTAGCAGAATAAGTGAGTTTGTAAGGGGTTCCCACTCCCTTTTCCTAGCTTTGAGGGGGTGGGCGTACTGTTCTGATTTTTAGCTCTGAACTAGAGCCTAGGGCAGACTGTAGGTGAGGTTCTGAGTGGTGGTCCTTCCAGCAGGGATCAAAGCCACAGTATAGTAGAAGGCTGCCATAAAGTATCGGCAGGGATTTAGTTATGCGTCTCTCTCCCAGGGTTCTGTTACTCCCATCTACTCCTGTCTCCCTCTCTGCATATTGCCTAAAGTCTTCCTCCCATGTAAGAATACTCCTTGTAAACTGAGTGGCCACGACCTTCTACCCATTTTATACCATTTATCTGCTTTTTTGATGTGTATGCACCCGCCGCCCCCGTTCCCACCTTAACCTTTCTAAAAACATCCCTTACTCCTTTCAAGATTTCGGACTATTTCAACAGCACTTCCACCAACGATGTCTGTCTTTCCTCTATTTCCTTTTCCTTTCTTAGACACCCAATCTGTGTTCTCTTGCTCAAGCAATCTACTCTTTCCTGCCTCCTTCACCTCTTTCGGTACCTTTACTATTTCCTCTTGGGGTTCCCCGATAGCCCTTTCTTGTGATCTGCTTGGTCCCCCTCCACTCATTAGTTCTCAATCACCTTAACAACATTCTCTGCTTCACCACTCACCTCAGGGCTTTTCTCTACCTTTTTACTTGTGACCTTGAACTTCACTTCTACCACCTCCCAATTGTTTTCTTTTCCTCAAATAGCCTTGTCTCCCAGCTTTCAGTGTCTCTCCTACCTACTTTCTGGGCCTTTTGGTCCCCGGGTCTCTTCCCAGCCATGTTGCTGTCGAGTCCTTCCCAGCAGACCTCCTCAGCTTCTTGGGCTTTGTCTGCTGCCTCCTTCTCACTCGGCATTATTGGTCTCTCTTCCATCCTCTTGCCTCCGCTCTCCCCATCCAGTAGAACAACAAAAACGGTTATATTTGCGTTGTGACAATCCTACCGTGCAAGTGCTTGAAAAGGTGGTAAGTGCAAGGGGTTAGAGGGAGAAATGCAGGAGTGGGGAGCCCCCGGGGGAGAGGGGCGGGCAAGTGATGGGTGGGTCAATGTGGCAAGTGCTGGGGGAAACTGAGGATGAGAGCGGTTGACAGGAAGGGCCAAGTTGGGCTAGTCCGGGAAAGGGAGCCCAAGGGCAAGTGCTGGCAAAGGATGCTGGGTGGGGGGGGCTGGTAGCGGTTGGTTTTGCCCCTGTATGACTAAAGGGACCAGGCCGCTGTCTCAGCGGCAGAGAGAGAATTGGTGCAGGAGAGGGAAAGAAGAGGAGAAAAGGAAAGTCTTGAAAGTTTCCAGAACTTAAGAATATCCGGCTCAAGTCCAAGGGGGGGGGAGGCTGTTTCAGAGGGGGACGAAGACAAGGCTTTCAAAGGATTAGAAGGTTTGAGTGGGGATGATGGAGGCAGGAACCCACTCGGGGAAGATCAGAGCCACTCCACCACCAGGCCGGGAGGGCCTCGGATTGGACAGGATCTTGTAGCCCTCGGGGAGGAAAGTAGTGACCGAGCTGGCCTTGAACCACGTCTCGGTTAGAGCAAGGACGTCAAGGTCTTCAAGGAGGTGACCGATGTTTGTGGAGTGTTTGATAGCAGAGGGAGAATTTAGGGTAGCTAAGTGAAGCTGGTTGCCTCCTTTAAAAGATTTGCGAGGGAGAGTGGGGATGAGAGGTGGCAGAAGAGGTGGGGGAATTGAAGAGAGATGGAAGACGCCTGTCAGGAAGGAGTTTGGTCCGAGAGCCCTGGACCATGATAGTGCCATTATGACAGACACTAATGGTGCATTTGGACGATGCAAAGCGAGCCAAAAGCACTTCCCATCTGGTGCCGCCAGTAATGGTTGAGGTGAGGAGAAAGGGGAGAGGACCGAGCTCATATGGGGAGTCCATAAGTCCGAGGATGGAACAGCAAAGAGAATGTCAGTGATAGTCTGTCTGGAGGAAGCATTGATGTAGGTGGCTGCAATGGGCAGGCACGGGGTGACTGCAATGGGCAGGCAAGGTTTGGAACTAAGGAGTGCCTTTTTAAAGTTTCTTTCTTCTAGACTTTGCGAGGGAGGATAGGTGATGGAGAAGTAGTTAGAAAAGATGGGGGAGACGGAGAGCACCATGGGTGCAGAGACAGGCCGAGAGGAAATTGGAGGATAGCAGGGGAGAGGGTCACAAGCACTATGCAGCAGTAACGAAGCGGCCAGGAAGACAATAACAATGAGCATCTGGAAAATGCCTGGATTTACACATCAATAAGAAATTGGAAAGCACACCTAAATTCGAACTATGCCAGAAGGCACTAAAAAGCAGTACAAAATAGTGGATGCACATTTGGAAGCACACCTAAAATCGAATTATGCCAGAAAGCATTCAAAAGGGTGGATGCACAGTTATAGGCAAACCAGAGAAGAGTTTTAAATTTAGTTTTCGTTTTGAAGTAGGGCATTAAGAAAGCAGTAGAGAAGCAATCGGTATGAGGCACATCAAAATGCATAGTACAGATGGTGCATAGATTAGAGTTTGAAGATTAGGCAGGTAGTAGGAGGACCAGGCAACCATTTGAGCAGTCTGTGTCCATAGAAGGTGGGTGGATCAATGCGATCCATGTTGCTCACCAGGGCATTTTGAATTCAAGATTTTGATCGTGGTCCTAGTGTCTGTGACATTGGGAGCGTTGCAGGGAGGGGTGCTCCCTCCAGCTCCGGACAGGGGCCTTAGTGGTGGGCCTTGCAGGGATCCCGGATCAGCCTGCCGGCTCCCTGATTGGTCTTAAGTCGACCAGGGCTGGCTAAATGCAGTCTAAATTGCACTCCTTTGTGCAATATGGCGGCGGCCATGATGAAGTGTTTTGGGCACACGAGATTCACCAGCCACACTGGGCTGCTGTGATAGAAAATGCGGCAAGAACAGATAGTGGATCACAGGCCAAGCAATTTAGGAGATGGCTGTTGCTAAAATGTTTCGAGCATAAAGGGGCATTGATAAATTCAGACGAGCCCAATTGGGCTTACCTACTTAGCAGCGATTGTCGCAGAAGAAAGAAATGCATGGATACATGATACATTTCCCGAAAAAAGTGTGTGTTTTCTTTCCTTTTCCCTCTGAAAACAAAGGAGGGTTGGGAGGGCTTAGTGGGATTGAGAGGGAAAAGCGCAAGAGAGCTTTTATGTGCTGTTGGTAGCTTCAGTTCAGAAAAAATTTATTGTTTTTAGTTGATGGGCGTTATGTGGTGTTTGGTGCATGGGTGTATGGGGTGATTTTGTTTAATGTTGGGTGTTGTGGAGTGTGTTTAGTTTGTGGTGGTTTTCGTTTTTTTTTTTCTTTCTTCCAAGCCGAGGTATGTGTGTGATTCGTTCAGTGTTTGATGAGTATGCATATTATTGGAGAGTTTTTAGTAGGGTTAGTGGGGAGCTTCAGTCGTTTTGTGCCATGTTATGTTGATCCGTTGAGTTAATATTATTCTGTGGTGATATGAAGTAGAATGCTTTGTTTCTTTAGGTGGCCCTGTTTCGCTTCATCAGGCTTCAGTTGTTTTAGGTGTTTCTATTGTGATGTGCTGGGAGTTTCCCTACGATGATAGCTCTGTGAGTTAAAGCGCTTCTGTTGTTTGTATTTCCTTTTGGTAGCGAGTTCCAAAGTCTTGCTGCAATGCAGGAGAACGCTGTTCCCCAATTTCCACTTTGAGTGTTGTTTAGGTTTGAGACAAATGTCTCTGATCTCTTCAGCTGCACCAGCCCCTGTCAATCGGCAAGGGCGTTTTAATGGGGCCTCAAAGTTCGGTCTCCTGGCCTTATTCGGGGGAGGGTGAGGGGAGGATTCTCTCCCATGGCTTGCTTTGGGCTGCTGCTGGCCCCGCGATTCAGTAATGCTAGAGAGATGATTATGGCTGTTGGGCCGAAGTCTTGTCTCCATTCCTTCTCCTACATGCCTATGCGTCTTTAGCCACCTCCCTGTTTTTTTTTTTTTTTTTTAATCTTGGTGTATCTTCACTAAATATTTCGGTTAATCTTGTCTTGTGTAGTACGCCCTTCTTTTTGAAGAAATAAGGGGTGCAGTAAGCCACACTGATTTCTGATAGGCTTATGGTCGAAATAGCAGAGCTCCAAAACTCCTTGAGCACAGACAGCAAATCTGAATTTTTATTTTTTTAATGACAAAAATGTTGCATTGCAAACGGACTACAGTTAACAGAACTGGTCTTCCTGTGGAAGTATCTGCATTAAAAAAGACTGTTTTGCGCCCTGCAGACGAGTATTCTGGACATACCTTGGCTATTACCCAACTGGATTGTCCACGTTTTATTGGTAGTTGCACTAGCTAATGGTCTGGCCCACAGGATAATTGAGTGGTGCATTGGGATGTGGTGATATCAAGACCTAAGACATGAACAATTGCCAATTACAAATTCTTGCAATCTTTTTCAAAACGTAGTGATGCATTCTGAAGGACGCTTAAATATTTATTGCGTAGAGCCTTCACACAAGCCCTTTAGCTTTTTTCCACTAGAGTAGTGAAGCTGATAGACCAGTGCAGTGAGGGCTGGACTGCATTAAATACGGGTATAACATTGTGTTCCATCTTTTTTCTTCCTGCACTTATCAGACCGACCCTGTCTGCTGCTTTAAACCCAGCACTTGCCAATTGCTGGCTGCACTACCACTCTCTGTTTCCTTTATTATTTATGTATGTATTATTATTTGTCTGCTTTGTTCCGAACTTTCCACTTCTCCCCCTTCCATGCAATTTTCCCCTCCCCTCTCCCATGCACTTGCGCGTTCTCAATTTCACTGGGCCTAGCAAGATCGCTGTTTTGTTCTCCCCTGTTCCCCTCCATGCTCTGAAACACTTGTGCACGAGGGTGATAGAAATAAAATATCAATATCAATTTTGTCTTTTTTTTTTAAAGTAGAAAATGACAGAAGCAGAGAAGTTCTCCCTGAGGGAGGTCCTGGCTGACTTCCGGTCCTGTCTGACCATTGACAACCAAGATGTCCTAGTGGATTATTACATCAGTGGCTGGAAAGGATTGATCAAGTAAGTGTTTTGATGGCCTCCGAAGAAGTTCTTGCCTCAATGTAGATTATGGGTCTGCAATCTTTTGCTCTCCAGAGGGTTTGGACGGCAACTTCATTAGCTTTAGTCGTCAGTCAAGGGGTGGGATCTTGGCAGTTGTAGTCCGAAACATCTGGCGAGCCACATGTTGCGGACCCCTGAAGATGCTTCTGTCCTGCCTAGTTCCTGTGAATGCAAAGCAGTAATACATTATCTGCTCTCCCATTGTTCTCCAGTCTTTCAGCCTGTCACATATGTGCATCTTTGTCTCTGGGTGATGCTGTCTGCAGACCCATGGGGCATTGTGAACCATAACCAGAGAAGCCAGAGAATCGTTATTTAATATTTACTTCCACAAATCTGCATTGCCGAAAACTCAAACTTCATTTCCATAATGCACCTGCACGATATCTGGAAAACTTGCGACCCAGCATTAGTCGTATTTGTAGCCAGACCGTTTTGGAAGATGGTAAACTGCTTGTGTCTCCTTCCACAACACACGTTCTCATGAGACCACATATTCCACTAGTGCAGGGGTCTGCAATGCACAGATATTTTATACTATAGCTCTGATAATTCTTCAACGTTGATGATGTGGCTAGGGCTGATGCCAAGGTTTGCAGAGCTTCTGCTCTCCAGCGACTCGTAAGGCAGGTATGCTACATCTTTGATATGCCTGGTAAGAGAATCTTTGAGTTAGTTTCGCTGTCTGATGCCTACACAGAGACTTTTCAAAGCTTCTTTTTTTGTTATTGTTATTTCTCCGTGATGGGGAAAGGGGCCATTATGTCCATCTCTTCACCTTTGTTATCAAATGTTCTTCCCTTGTTCTGCCTTCTTTTTATTCATGGCGGTACTCTCAGTGTAGGCCACAAATAAGCTGGAAATGTACCCTATTAAAACACAGACATTTTATCGATGTTACAACTACACCAGCCATTCTGAGACTGTCCTGATTTATGTAAGACTGTCCACGGATTAAAGTGCCTGCAACGGATGGGCTAGCGTCTTCTTGGATGCAACTACTGAGTCTTTCTAGACAGTTAAATTAATGTATATTACCTCATCTCTCCATGCTCCGACTGAGCTGCATAGCCCCTCTTTACCTATTGGCATGTGGGGATGAAAGTCCGGAAGGGTTTGAGGAACTGCCTGTGGCTGCTGAACTTGAGGTTGCTTTAAACCCCACCTTAAGATTTTTTTTATTTTGGTTCATCAGTCTCCAGTTGTCAAAGCGACTTGTTAGCCCTACTTTTAGTCTAACCCTCTACTTCTTTTGCCCTTTAATGCAAGACTTTTCTGTTCACATGCTGGGTGCCTTAACACCTTCTCAACATGTTTCTGCCAAGTATCTCCTGCCCCGATTTGCTTTCATTAGCAACTATGTATGGATAGTTACAGACCATATCCCTATTGGAGTAGTAGAACGTTTCCCATGTTAGACAGCTACACACTGCTTCAGGGATCTTTTTTAATAATCTATATGCTACTGAATGCTTGCCACCCTCCCCCTCGTTTGATGTCTACAGTGGTAGACTGGCATAGATGGAACTCTAGAGATTTACCTGTGGGCCTCTTATGTGTGTGCGTACTCTTCTTCTACCAGAGTTGTCTGCTCCATGAATGTCTCTTCCAAACAGGTCTCTCCTTGCTCATCCAGGACCATCGAGGATAACATTGTCTCTCTTGCCCCTGCTATCGTTGATTTCTGCAATCACTCTTTTGTCACTGGATCTTTCCACCCCCCCTTAAGCACTCCCTTGTACGCCCACTCCTGAAAAAACATACTCTGACCCTACCTGGGGAAGCTGCTTGAAAAGCTGGCCTTGCCCCAACTCAACACACACACTGAACTTGTTGGTTGGCTCCACGTCCATCCATCTGGATTCCGAGCATCCAGAGGCATGGAAACTGCTCTTCTGAACACCTGTGAAGAACTGCTTGCATCTATGGACTCCAACTCCTCAGCTGTCCTTATCCTTCTCGAGTTGACCATTCCATACTCGTTCAAAGGCTCCACGATACAATTGGTATCTCGGAACGGGCACTGGATTGGCTGTCCTGTTTCCTCACTAACCGCTCTTCCCAAGTCATCCTGAGGGCCTTCTTCACTCCTACTTCCATCTCCACCTGTGGTGTCCCTCCCACCCCCATGGCTTTTTAACTTTTACCTTGCTCTCTTTGCACACACATCTGTAACGCTCACCTGGTTCCCACGGAGGCGCGGCGTCGAAGGCGCAGAACTCTGAAGATGGACAGGAAGGGCCCCTCTATTCTGGCTTCCCTGGCTCGTTGGATACCCTCCTGTGCGTGAAAAGGGAGTATTACCAACTGTGGAACAATGCTCAAGCCTCCCACTCCCTTCCAACCCTCCACGATACCTCCTCCACGATTCCCCGTGAAGCTTCACCTTAGGGTTTGGAAGGATGAGCTCTCCATCCTGCTTCTGATGCAGGGGCGCGTTGAAACCCAGTTACTTCACTGGATTGAGGATTGATGGGAGTTCAGGTAAGCTTGACTGTTCAGGTAAGGCGCTGTAAAAGTTCTGTTCAAAAGTTCAAGCTTAATAATAATGTTTGTTGTCTAATTGCAGCAAGCGCTAATGCTTATGTCTTTTTCCCCTTAGGGGCCGGGGTTCGGAGTGCCGGAGATATGGCGCCGACCCGAAGTGAAACAGTTCTGGATGAGCGCTCAGGTAATGTCTTTGCATTCGCTCATTCAATGTCTTTGTCTTTTTTCCCCATAGGGGCCGGGGTCCGGAGATGCCAGGAAGCGGCAGGACCCGAAATGCAGTGGGAATAATCCAACAGGTAAGACTTAAAAGGAAACTGAGCTTTCCTTATTCCTTTTCTCCCTCTCACCTTTGTTCTTGTCTTTTTTCCTCTAGGCGCCGGGGCGTAGCTGAATCCGGAAGATCGCTGCTGAAGATGGAAGCGCCTTGCAAAGGTGAGTAAAATGCAGCGCTGCAGCGATCGAAACAAAATGCCTTTAAAATGATGTCTTCCTTTTCAGGGCCGTTGGAGAAATGACTCCGGGATGCAGATTTAGCAGGTAAGGGCTTTTCTTCTCCTATTCTCTTCCTTTCTCCCCTTGCAGGTGTTCCAGGGTGCTGGCAGGCGTGGCTGAAGTCAGGATGCAGGAGCTGGCACGGTGAGCGTCCAGCTGCTAGGTGCAGAACAACGCGAAGCACGTGTGGCTGTTCGGGTGGGGTTTAAATAGCCTTGGAAGAAGTTCCTGGTATGTATCCTTCCACCAATCAGGTATGTATCCTTCCCCGACCACACCCGGGTGGTGAAGTAGTCCTACAGGTAAAGTAGTCCCATTCAGGCCTCAAGAGGGCCTGGATGAAGCAGCAAGGTCTGCATCAGGTAAGTGTGCACCCAAGCACTTAAACACATATCCTCTTCTATGAGCCTGGCGCCTAAGGCGCCAGGACTGGGGTCCGCTATGAGCCTGGCGCCTAAGGCGCCAGGACTGAGTCCAAAGGGCCCCGACTTGGGCCCGCTGAGACTTCCCTGGGGAAAATGATGTCTGCCTCTGGGGTTGCTGGGCCCGGCCTGGCTCCTTGGAGGTAGGCATCATGACAGTACCCCCCCCCCCCCCCCCCTCCCAAGGTCTTTTCCTCCGGGGGTTTTGGTTTGTGCGGGAATCTTCGATGGAATCGTTGAATTAATCGTGGTGCGTGAACATAGTTACTGGGTTCCCAAGATCTTTCCTGAGGTCCATATCCTTTCCAATTAACAAGATAGAAGAGTTTCGACTTAACTATCTTGGAATCTAAAATGTCTTTCACTTCGAATTCTAATTCTCCATCAATTTGGACAGGGCCTGGGGGCTCAGACAGTCTGGTTCCAGGTTGTACTGGTTTTAGAAGAGATGCGTGAAAAACGGGATGAATCCGCATGTTGGATGGTAAATCGAGTTTAAAGGCCACTGGGTTGATAATAGCTTTGATGGGGTAAGGCCCAATGAATCTGGGATTAAAAGTTCGCTGACCCTTGAGGGGTAGATGTTTAGTTGCTAGCCATACCTGATGATCTACTTGGTAAGGAGGAGTTTTACTTCAGTGCAAATCAGCGTTTTCTTTATACTTTTTCTTGGCTTGCTGTAAGTGGGGTTGTAGCTTCTTTGAAGGCTTGGGTTATTGTGGAATGTAGGTGATTTACTGCAGGCATCTCCAGGGTCAGAGGTGGATCTAGGTCAGAGGTCCGAGGATGGTGACCATACAGGGTATAAAAAGGAGTCTGTCCGGTTCCAGAATGCACTGAATTGTTGTATGCATATTCTGCAATCCAAAGGATGTCTTTCCAATTTAACTCGGATTGGTGTAACATGCACCGCAGATATTGCTTGAGAGTCTGATTGGTTCTCTCGGTTTGTCCGTCGGTCTGGGGGTGGTGGCTGGTGGATAACCGCACGTCTATTTGTGCTAGTTGGCAACATTTCTTCCAAAAGTGGGAGATAAATTGACTTCCACGGTCTGAGACTAATATGGAAGGGAAACCATGTAACCGCACTATATTTTCCATAAATTCCTTGGCCAAGGTGGAAGCTGACGGCAATCCTTTTAAAGGGATAAAATGGGCCATTTTGGAGAATAGATCCACTATTACGAGAATCGTGTTGTAACCACCACAAGGAGGCAGGTCAGTTATAAAGTCCATTGACAAGGTGTGCCAAGGTGCTGGTGGAATGTCCAAAGGTTGAAGTAGGCCGGCTGGCCTTTTTTTTTGACTCTTATTTTGGGCACAGATTCCGCAAGACAACACAAATGACTTTGTCTTTTCTCCAAGAAGGCCACCAGAAGTGGCGTTTGATCTTTTCTTCTGTTTTCGCGATACCGGGGTGTCCTTCCATTAATGATTCATGATGACGGGTAATGACAAGTTCCTGCAATTCTTTACTTGGCAGAAATAACCGCTCTTGGAAGTAGGGTAAATCATCCTTAACGGTGTAGTGAGGACCCTTTTGACTCCATTCCAGTAAGGCAGAAGAGTCAAAAAGCTGTTTTACTTGAGCTTGGATTTCCTCAATGGTTTGCAATGAAGTCAAGCACAGAATTCTTTGTTCCGGTATGATTGGCACAGGTTCTAAACTCGAATTGGGTTCTTCCATGCCTATCCGGGATAAGGCATCTGCCTTACCATTCTTGCAGCCAGGGCGATAGGTAATTACAAAATCAAATTCCGCAAAGAATAAAGCCCATCGGAGTTGTCGCCAAGATTGATCTTTGGCCGTCTTTAAATACTGCAAATTTCTGTGGTCCGTAATTACGGTGATGGTGTGTCTTGCACCGAGAAGATAGTGACGCCAAGCCTTGAAAGCTGATTTAATAGCCAGTAGTTCTTTGTCGGTAATTGCGTAATTGAGTTCAGGTGGAGAGAATTTTCTGGACCAAAAGGCTACAGGGTGTAGTTGGTTAGTTTCTGGGTCTCTTTGCGACAGGACAGCTCCCATGGCCGAACTGGATGCATCGGTTTCCACGATGTAAGGGAGATCTGGGCGCGGGTGCTTCAATACAGGTGCAGAGGTGAATTTGGTTTTCAGGTCCTGAAAGGCTTGTTCAGCCTCAAGAGTCCATTCAAAGCGTTTATTTTTCTTTAGGAGAGCTGTGATGGGTTGAACAGTTCGAGAAAATTCCGGGATGAACCTTCGATAGAAATTGGCAAAACCAAGCATGCTTTGCACTCCCTTCACAGAGCTAGGAGATGGCCATTTGAGAATGGCGTCCACTTTCCGCGAGTCCATTCGGATTCCTTGAGGTGTCAGGATGAATCCGAGAAACTCAACTTCTGTGGAATGAAAAACGCATTTTTCGAGCTTGGCAAATAATTTGTGCTGGCGCAATTTCTCAAGAACTGCCCTAACATGGTTTCTGTGATCAGATTCTGAGGAGGAATACACTAGAATGTCGTCAATATAAACGATGACACAAACATCGATAAGTTCCCGAAGAACATCATTCATGAAGTACTGAAAGGCGGCAGGTGCGTTGCACAAACCGAAGGGCATTACTTGATATTCGAAGAGCCCAAATTTGGTGCGGAATGCAGTCTTCCACTCGTCGCCCTCTTTTATACGTACCAGGTGGTAAGCTCCTCGGAGATCTAGCTTGGTGTACACACGAGCATCTTTTACTTGGTCGATAAGCTCAGGTATCGGGGGCAAAGGGTAACGGTTCTTAATCGTTATCTGATTTAGGGCGCGGTAGTCAATACAGGCCCTAAGGTCTCCTTCCTTTTTAGGTACGAAGAACAAAGCGGAAGAGACTGGTGACTTTGATGGGCGAATGAAGCCATTGGCCAGATATTGATCCAAATACTGGCGCAAATGCAGGTTCTCAGGTTCAGTAAGAGCATAAATCCTACTACAAGGTAGTTGTGCATTGGGTACCAAGTCGATTTGGCAATCGTAAGATCGATGGGGAGGTAAGGTGTTAGCCTGCTCTTTCTGAAAAACATCTTGGAATTCTTGGTATTCAGATGGTAGCTGTACAGGGGTGGAAGTTACAGAGGCTAGACCCATAGCTGGATTCCTTGGGTAACAGGTTGGTTCACAATCAGGAAAAGTTATCTTCTTTGCTCGCCAGTCTATTCTCGGATTATGTGTTTCTAACCAAGGGATACCAAGAAGTACTTGAAATTGTGGGGCCTTGATCACATCAAACACGATTGCTTCCCGATGTCCGTCCTGACCCACCAGAGTGATTTCAACTGTGGAATGCGTTACAGGCCCTGAGGCTATTTCGGTTCCATCAACTGTAGTAATTACATCTTGGGTTACTTTCGGGCGGAGACTAAGCTTAATCCTGGAAGCCAATTCACGGTCTATGTAATTTCCAATAGCTCCACTGTCTATGTATGCTATTATAGCATGCAACTGCTGAGGCTGTTTTGGGTTCACAAGCACCATTGGCATGACAAAATGCGAGGTCAAAGAGTTTGTTTTCAAGCTCGGCAAGCGGACTCCTAGGCTTGTCGGGCTAGGTCGTTTCCCGAACCAGATGTCAATAACTCCTTATCAGTGGCTCCAACCACCTTCTTGGGTGGTTTAACTGGACAACTTTGAAGAAAGTGACCGGAAGTTCCGCAATACAGACAAAGTTGCATTTGTCGCCTTCTCTCTCGTTCCTTCTGCGTTAATGGTCCTTTAACACTGCCAATTTGCATAGGTTCGGAAACGTCAGTACTCTTGGAGTTAACGTGGGTCTTGATAGGTACTCTGGTTTCATACTTGAGCCGATCTGCTTTTCTATTTTGAAGTCTGTGATCAAGTTGAACCACTAAGTCTATGTAGTCTGCGCAGGCCTGGGGTGGATCTACTAGCTGAGCTATAACATCTTTAAGCTCTCCGCGCAGGCCTCAATGAAACAATGCGATCCTTTTATTTTCAGGCCATCCGGTTTCCACAACTAGTCTATTAAAGGTGGCGATATAGGACAAAAGATCCTGATTACCTTGTCGTAAGGATAGCAGTTCGTTGTCAAGGGCCTGTCCCTGCGAGTGTCGAGCGAACAATCTTTCCATGCTGGCCTGGAAGCCCTCGAAATCCCGGAGAATGGGATCATCCTGATTTACCAATGGAATAGACCAATCGGCAGCACAGCCACTGAGGTAAGATAGTACAAAGGCTACTTTGGTCTGGTCGTTGGGGAAGGCCCCGGGCCTGCATAAAAAGTGTAAACGGCATTGGTTCATAAAAACGGCATATTTCTTGGGATCCCCGCAAAACGTTCCGGCGGAGCCAAAGGCATGTGTCCAGGTAGATTGATTTGTACCGGGTTATTCGAACCCATTGTTGTAGAAATATCTCCGGAAACAGGTAAAGGAGTGTGCTCTGCCTGGCCCTGCAATAACCTTTTGGCCAGATCATCAGTTCTTTCCTTGGATAGGATTAGTTCCCTTCTGAAAGCATTAGTCTCCTGGCGGGCTGAGTGCACTTCTGCCCGTAATTCCCCTAAAAGATGGGCCAGCTGATCTGTCTCGGAAGTCTCCATAGCGCCCAGGTGGGAAATTGTGGTAAGGCTTCGCGTTCTGTAACGCTCACCTGGTTCCCACGGAGGCGCGGCGTCGAAGGCGCAGAACTCTGAAGATGGACAGGAAGGGCCCCTCTATTCTGGCTTCCCTGGCTCGTTGGATACCTTCCTGTGCGTGAAAAGGGAGTATTACCAACTGTGGAACAATGCTCAAGCCTCCCACTCCCTTCCAACCCTCCACGATACCTCCTCCACGATTTCCCCGTGAAGCCTCACCTTAGGGTTTGGAAGGATGAGCTCTCCATCCTGCTTCTGATGCAGGGGCGCGTTGAAACCCAGTTACTTCACTGGATTGAGGATTGATGGGAGTTCAGGTAAGCTTGAATGTTCAGGTAAGGCGCTGTAAAAGTTCTGTTCAAAAGTTCAAGCTTAATAATAATGTTCGTTGTCTAATTGCAGCAAGCGCTAATGCTTATGTCTTTTTCCCCTTAGGGGCCGGGGTTCGGAGTGCCGGAGATATGGCGCCGACCCGAAGTGAAACAGTTCTGGATGAGCGCTCAGGTAATGTCTTTGCATTCGCTCATTCAATGTCTTTGTCTTTTTTCCCCATAGGGGCCGGGGTCCGGAGATGCCAGGAAGCGGCAGGACCCGAAATGCAGTGGGAATAATCCAACAGGTAAGACTTAAAAGGAAACTGAGCTTTCCTTATTCCTTTTCTCCCTCTCACCTTTGTTCTTGTCTTTTTTCCTCTAGGCGCCGGGGCGTAGCTGAATCCGGAAGATCGCTGCTGAAGATGGAAGCGCCTTGCAAAGGTGAGTAAAATGCAGCGCTGCAGCGATCGAAACAAAATGCCTTTAAAATGATAGGGCCGTTGGAGAAATGACTCCGGGATGCAGATTTAGCAGGTAAGGGCTTTTCTTCTCCTATTCTCTTCCTTTCTCCCCTTGCAGGTGTTCCAGGGTGCTGGCAGGCGTGGCTGAAGTCAGGATGCAGGAGCTGACATGGTGAGCGTCCAGCTGCTAGGTGCAGAACAAAGCGAAGCACGTGTGGCTGTTCGGGTGGGGTTTAAATAGCCTTGGAAGAAGTTCCTGGTATGTATCCTTCCACCAATCAGGTATGTATCCTTCCCCGACCACACCCGGGTGGTGAAGTAGTCCTACAGGTAAAGTAGTCCCATTCAGGCCTCAAGAGGGCCTGGATGAAGCAGCAAGGTCTGCATCAGGTAAGTGTGCACCCAAGCACTTAAACACATATCCTCTTCTATGAGCCTGGCGCCTAAGGCGCCAGGACTGGGGTCCGCTATGAGCCTGGCGCCTAAGGCGCCAGGACTGAGTCCAAAGGGCCCCGACTTGGGCCCGCTGAGACTTCCCTGGGGAAAATGATGTCTGCCTCTGGGGTTGCTGGGCCCGGCCTGGCTCCTTGGAGGTAGGCATCATGACAACATCTCCACCTTCTCCTCTAACTTCCAGTGTTATGCAGACGACACACAACTCTTCTTCAGACTCACTGGTGACCCTCTTGCGCCCTCCATCATCCTGACTGCCTATCTGCCATTCAGTCCTCGTGTGCCTCCAATGATCTTTGCCTCAATGCCTGTAAAACTGAGATCCTTCCCATTGGGACCCCTGCTCCCTCCTTCCTCTCACTCTGGCCTTCCGCCTTGGGCTCTCCCCCTGGACCTTCGACTGAAGCCAGAAACCTTGGACTCCTCTCTCTCTCTCCTTCCTCCCTCACACTCAGGACATTGCAAAGAAGTCGAAATATCGGCTCTTCCTTCTCAAAGGAATTTTACCTTTTCTCACTTTCCCTCAGAGGCTCAATGTGACTCGAGCACTGGTACTCTAGACTTGACTACTGTAACAGCCTCCTCCTGAATCTTTCTTCCTCCAACTCTGCGACCCCTCCAGTTTATCCAGAATAGGGTAGTGAGACTTATCATTTGACCGCATCTCTCCTGCACTAAAAAGTCTTCTCTGGTTCCCGGTTGCTGCATGGATTAAATTCAAATCCATCTGCATCATCCACAAAGCTGCCTGGGCCCGGAGACCACACTTTCTTCAACTTTATCTCACAAAATACTCTCCTTCTAGACCACTTCGCTCCTCTGGCATCAAATCTTTGTGTGTAAAGCGTTTTGCTAAACGGAGGGCATTGGTCGCTCACTTTCCCTTCCCCCTGAGCAGGATCTTCTCAAATTCAGGAAGCGCCTTAAGACTTTCCTCTTCTCTCCTCTGCTCATCCCATAGTTGCTGAATCAGTGTCTTTGGCCCTTATGCATCCTCAGGGCTTTGACCTCCCACACCAGTTCTTCCCAGCACTTAAAACTCTGGCTCACCCACGAGCTCGGACTCCCCAGCACTTACCCCCTCTTCCCCTCTCCTTTCTGCACTTGCACGTTCTGAATACTCACGAGGTATAGTAGGTTCGTCTGTCTCCCTCGCCCCCTTCTGCTCTTAATCATTGTGTTGTAAGGTATTTCTCACCCTCACTCCCTCCCTGCCCTGTGGGCGCTTTCAAACAGTATGTTCTTATTGTATAAGGGCCTAACTAGCAAACGGAGCTAAACATTTTTTATTTATTTTCTCACTGCTACCTTCCTCCTCTCTTCGTCACCCAATATCCCATTAAAGTAAAGAATTTGTTACAAAGCTCACTGTACGGTATTCACTACGCTTAGCATCTCTCAACAACTGTAATCATTCTTTACCCGTTTTCTACCAGGAAACACGTATAGTACACAGCTGGATAGGGGTGGTTGACTGGGAAGCAAAAGTGGTTTGAAGAGCAAACTGGAATTCTTTTATTTCATGCCTACTCTAGCAAGATGGTTTAAATGTGCAGCCCTGCGTTCATGTAAAAATCACAATTCATACATCACAAACAAACGATGTATAGCTTTCTGCCGAAATATCAAGCCGTTTAAAGGGTTTCCCAATATTATAGTACTGCATCAGTTAAATGTGACTTGTTGAAGTTGCAAATAACCATAAACTGCTTTGAATTAGTGCTGGTGGACTATTAACAGTTCAGTTTTCTGTAGTGTGCCATAAAAATCTCAAACGTAAGAACATATGGTTTGTAGTTGCTAAGTACACTTGACCACAAGATGTATTTGAATGTAGATTTCCATCCTCTTAATGATTTAAACAAATCACCAATATCCTTTCAACAAATGTATAGAATTTATATTAAAATAGCTAAAAACAGGTTGGTAATGAAGGCTCTTCTGCTGGTTCTATGCTCTTTTGCAGACAATTTTTTTCCAATGTTATTGTTTACGAAAGAATTACATAAAATCTCACCAACATTTATTTTTTTTACATATTGGGGGGGCGGACAGCAAACCCCTGCTTCCCTACTATTTTATCCCTATCCCACCCCCCCTTATATCTCCTTAAACCACAACCACTTTTTATTTTACAGTGTTTCTGTTACTGTGTACATTTTTCATTAAAAAATTACATTGAAAAAAACGTGGCGGGAAAACGACTGTACGCCCTTCTGCTCGTCTTCTCCCTAGAAGGTTGAATGATAGCATCCTACATCACTGAAGGAAAGAGAACCATCTGCTTAATGTGGTCCTCTCGTGCCATTACCTGTGAACTATTTGCGTTTCTTTAACCATGAGTCGTGGTTCTAGTAATTGGAGGGTGACCCGATTTAAAAAGTGAAAAACCGGGACAGGGCAACTATAAAAGTGGGACTAACTCTTGAAAGTGGCAGTCAAGGCACTACACTTCAGTAGTGGGTGGAGGAGAAGGGGGTTTAAGTTTTACTGTTCAAATAAACACATATTATAATTAATGTATCACTAACGTATCACAAGCTAATAGTATTAAGTTGTAAATGCAGCATTTCTTCTGTGCAAGCTGTGTCTGCAAGCAATGAAAACCTACTACCAAAAACCGGGACCACTGCAGTTTTCAATGGAAACATAGTCTTGACAAAGGGGGACAGAGCTCCAATTTCCAGGCCCGGCAAAACCGGAACAGCTGGTCAGCCTAAGTAATAGCCTAACTTGCAATGCATCAAAGCACCAGAATCTCACTCTACTTAACAACTTGCATAGATCACCAAGTGTGTTTCTTTGATAACGCACACTGCACCACCCTCCTGGGACTTTCTGTTCAGCCGAAAGGAGTGGCAACCTTTTGCCAGTTGTTAAGTGTTGGGCATTCTGAGTTCTTCTTACCCGCATTGCATGTCGCTTTTGTCTGTTCCTGGCTTATTCCCCAGCACAATGCAGCTTTCTGATGTTTCATTTCCCGTTGCCATCAAGTCACATTTACATGTCTTATTCTCCCCATGTTGCAAACGTTGCTTGTAAAATTGCTTGGTTTCTCTCAAGAGGCTGTGCCATCAGTGAGCGAGGTGTTGGCTTTCACGTGAAGCAACCCAGGGTCTCTATGCACTGTGCAGTGTTCACTTTGTCTGTGCTTTGGGGGAATATGTCTTTCCGGTGAGCATGCAGAGCTGTAAATTCTTTCCTGCAAACTGTGATTCGCTGGAAAGTTTTCCCTACATTGTTATGCTACTAAAAGTTGTTTATGAAGTGTACCTAGGGCAAGAGTCAGCCCACAAAAGTAATTAAAACCTCTGCTGCTCTGGGTGTACACCTAGATTTTTGACACAAGTTTTAAAGTGCTAGATTCATCGTGCACGGTTCGTTTGTATTTAGTGAGCCACAGTGTTACAAAAAAAAATACTGAGATCCATTCTGCAAGGCGAACCTTTCAAGTTGCAAGCTACGAGCCAGGCATGAAGTGAATCGACCTCTCAATTCTCCACATGCATACAGCACACAATTTCCTGCTAGCCAATGACTTGTGATGAGTGCACATTTTGTGATCTTCATGCTGTAACAGATCATTGCTATGTGCAGGTGTCTTTACAAGTCAAATTTTGTTCGGCGAACAAGAAGCCAGGCAATAGGTGAAGAGTAGAACGTGAGGTTGGAGCAGAGCAACAGTCCTGGAGGGGCTGTTGCAAACATACAGAGAAGGTTGTGGAGGATGGGCAGAGGTTTAAGTCGGGTGCAATAATCATGTGGGTGCCTCTTAAAAGAGTAACTGTTGACGTGTATGGGCTGACTTGAAACTGTGAATGATGGCTGGAGGGGCGAGGAAGGAGTGGAAACGAGAGGTTGCACAGGGTGGGCAAAGGACAGAAAGAGTGGGCAGGAGTGTGTCGGGAGATGGGCAGGGTGCTTGAACAGTAGCGGAATTTGTAAGACCTACAACATTTACATTTTTTTTTCTTTTTTTTTCAGGTTTATGAACAGTCTGGGCACCGTCTTTTCATTTATCTCAAAAGACGCAGTGACCAAAATCCAAATCGTTGAGGGTTACCGAAACAGTGCAGAGGGCGAAAAGTACAAGTCCTTGCGAACCATGGTGCTGTATGAGCTGGGAGCAAATTTGGTGGACCTTGACAAGCGAGGTGATCACCCCAACTCTGGCTGCCGCACCATCCTGCGCCTGCATAGAGCCCTGCGTTGGCTGCAGCTCTTCCTGGACAGCCTGCGGACCAGCACTCCGGAGAGCAAGACTTCCACAATGTGCTCAGATGCCTACAATGACTCCCTGTCCAACTACCACCCATGGATCATCCGCAAGACTGCCACTGTGGCCTTCTGTGCCCTACCGGCACGTGACACCTTCTTTGAAGTGATGAACGTTGGGACCCCCGAGGAGGTGGTGGCGATGCTCAATGAAGCTATGCCCTTTGTCGCCCAGGTGTACCTCATCACCCAAGATCTGTACCAACAGCACAACCTGCTGGATCTCCCTTAACAGATATAACTTTTGAGTTTGTAGTACCACAACAAGAAACACTGATATCTGGGGACATAGAAATACAGGATCTTATTTAAAGAGCTTGTCCCATCAGACCGTTGCACAAAGAGAAGACCCACTTGCTGATACCAGGTGTCTCTATATAATCCATTAATACACAATGCCAAAGATTTTGCTCTCCCAACATCCAGTAACAGGTCTTGTTATTTTCTTTTTCTACTGGTCTAAAACTCCTCCTGTAATGAGGTGCACCTTCTGCCCTTCTATCATGTCCCTGTCCTCCACACGTCCATCCTTACAGGGATGAGGCGGTCCAATACTTTAAAAGATGTATTATTAAATATTTTTTACCTCCTTTATTTCCCTACCCGTAAGGCCATTTTAAGTACTCTGTATTAAGAGGCATCTGGAGAAATCAATGAAAAAAGACTTGTTCAGAAGTAGGTTGCAAGTTTAAAGGCCAGCCTTCAATCTTTATGCAACGGTCATTAATTCTTAGTTGACAACACTGATTTTAACTGGTTTATAAAGGACATTGATGTCATATCTCTATAGCAGAGGTTGTCTAAAAGGCTTTCATGTGAAATAACATGACTGCATAATTATGCCAGCACACATCATTGTGCACTTTGCTCCGATCTGTTTGTAGCTATGGTTTTCTCAGGGATTTGGGAGTGAAACCAAAACAAGGTAAGGCTTTATTTCTAGTAGAATCAAAATGTAGCTAAGCTTCCTAAGCAGGAGTTAATGTAGGGGTGTAAAGGAATATCTTGCCCAGTGTGGTGTACCATTCTTTTTTGGGACAAATTGCTTGCAATGGGTAGGGCTGCGTTCTAAAGGTTAAGGTGGGCAAAGGCACTGCCCTACAGCGAGATCTAATGTCCAATCGTATACATTCAAAGTTTAATTGTGGTTTTGTTCTCTTGCTTAGGTGCACACTACTTTATCTCTTTGTGTTTTGGCACACAAAGGGAAATTGCAGTGGTTATAGAATGTCTTCATACCAAGGAAGATAAAACGCCTTCTTTCATTTTCTCAATTTCTTTCTCTCTTTGGAGAGAGAAAGGATTTCCCTCACTCGTTGTACACACTCTGTGTAAATGGTACGCAGTCTGCACTGCAGGAGGAGAACAGCCAAATGCAGATCAGCCTGCTGTGCAGCTTGTCAAAATACATGAAAATCCATTGCAACGTTTTATTTCGTAGTGCACTTTGATGGCTACCATATCTACATCGTTTTACTGTTGAATTTACTTAATGTGGCTGGCCTGGCCTTTATCGAAATTGGGGATATGTGCCAACATTTTGCATTGTATGGCCTTTAAAACCAATGGCATGTTGGGATTACTTTGTTAAAAGTAATGGATGTCTGTCTAGCCAGAATGTACCTGTCATATCACTCGCTTGATATTGATGCTAAGCATTGTAGACAGTGACAGGACATTTACATCAAATTTCGCTGGTAAGTAAGATGAAGTCATTTCCCCAAGATTACACAATGTTCTTTAAAGGGTAATGTGGGATAAGGACCGAATGCTCTTAAATACAGAGTGAGCACCACTTTGTCAGAGTGAGCTAGGACACCAGGCCATATGTACAAGCCTATGGAGATGTGGATGGTCACACGTTATGCGATTTTAGAGGACATTAAATTATCAGTTACTGCTACCTGCTCAGGGATACTTTTAAACATAGTTTCATAAATAGGACTACTAGTATACCGGATAATGCAGCCATTCTGCCTCACAATTGTTGGGCACATACATTGTATCGCAGTGACATGTTGCTAACAGGAAGACTGGTGTTTGTGCTGAACATGCATGTGTACCCAGTGTTTTGTCAGCTAAATAACTCTTACAGGTGCATCAATGCCTGCAGTGCAAGGAATGGTGTTGTGTAAAGCCAGGCCTGGCTCTGAACACTTTAGCAAGTAGACATGTAGATTATCTGTTGAAAGGTTCTAGATTATCGATTTAGCATGGTGGGCTAATTCTTTACACTTGTACTGCTCTGTCTAGCATTCATTGAAGTTACCAGCAATGGTTACCGCCGTGAGCAGCAAGAACCTTTATTGATTCTCCCCAAATGCGTAAAGCCAATGATTGTAAATGGGGTGTGGGGGGGGGGGAGGGATCTTCACGTAAAAAAAATTATCGGCCTGTCTCTCTCCAAACCTTCATGTCCTGTGCCTTCATTTTGCCCCCAGGCTCCTGGATAGAAGTGAAAGGTACACAAAAGAAGCCTTGCAATACTTAGGGGTTTGGGGGGGAGGGGGCAGGAGCCACCACCTGAAAAGGGCTGGACTTCTGATGGTGCAATCAGGCTAGCATAAATTATGCCCCGTCATGCCATCCAATGTCAAGTAGGTACTGGCTACCCCTCTTTTAGAATTCACAGCCACTTCAGGTATTGTTTTTGGAATCTATGTGATCACTGCGCTGCCCATAATGTGGACTATTAAATTGCTGACTCTCATTATGGTGCGGCACATTGATCACTTGGATCACTGTGCCATGCATCCCACATAACCCCCCCTCACTCACTTACCTTTTCGGCAGCACACAGTGAAGTGTGCCGCCGTCTCCCCGACCCTGCAGAGTCAGTTCTCGCCCCTAACGTGGGTTTGAATTTGCATCGCAGGGTCCTTTTTCTTTTTTTTTTTTCTTTCTGTTCCCGCTACCATCTAATGGGGGGGGGGGGGGCACCCGCCCAACCCCTGTTCCCATTAGTCAGTGTCAGAATTTCATTACCGCATAAAGGCGCGGTAATTAATTGGTTGCAATTTTCAGAGTGACATTTTAGTGTTATTCCTTGTTTTTGTAAGCAGAAATTCTGCTTTTGGGTACACAACATTGGTTACCAGAACAATGTCACCCCTTTCCAGGTGCTGGAAGAGTGTGTTGTCTTGTAAAGCAGACTGTATTCTAAATTTCCGATATACAAAACCAATGTAAGTTGTGACATGTGTGTTTTGGGTTCCATGTGATTATGTCGCTGCGAAAGGTAGGTGACTTTTTTCCCCTGCCCCCTAAAATTCTTTCCCCAAATATTCTAGGAAGCGGTATCATTATATTATTAATTCCAATCCTAGACTATTTGGGGAAAGTTTTTAATTGTCTGGGCGCTGCATTTTTAAGGACATGTCACTGAAAATGGCCGCCAGTTGGCGACTTTATCACTGGATACCGAGTTTTGCGGGTCAATCTCAGTGGATTTGCGGTGTAACTTTCCTGCAGATGACTAGCTGCCCTGGTTTCGCTTTTCAACCCTGTCTATGGTTAATGAGCACAATTCTAAGATTCTGAAACTAGTCTGCTTTTTACAAACTGGAACAGCCATAACGTATTAGGTTTCTTAATTCTGCCACAGTTCTGCATTCTGCTCTTTTATAGATGGGTAGTAAGTATAGTGCAGAAACCCTCGCAAAAGTTCCTTCACAATTCTTTGCAGAGTAGAACGTTCCAAGCTTTCTTCATTGCATATGTCCGTCCTAGAGGTTTGCTTGTGATTTCATTTGGTGTTTTCCTATTAAAAAGCAACCAATAGATTACAAGTGGGCAACAGATTTGGGCAACGGATTTGTTCAGTGGGCCGGCGCAACACAGTTTGGATTGTGAACTGTCATTATGCCTATTCCGCATGGGAGTCCCAATTCTGTTGAAGAAACTGAGGGAAGTATTATGTTTTCTTCTTTACTTAAACCATAAACCACAAGAAACATTACATGTTTTTGAATTCCTTGCATTTCCCAGAATCTCTGGGGTGGGGGGGAATTGTGCTTTTATGAATGGAACCTTATTTCAGAAGGTATCACAAAGAAAGATGAGACAAGAATGCTTTTCTTTAACGAGAAACGGAGTTGATGGAAATCGAGAAGTGCTGCATCCAGACTCCAAAGACATACCAAAAAATAGGGAATGATACTTTTCTCACTGTCGTTGCATTTCTGTCGCAATATGACGGCGATTATTATACTTGATCCAAGCTTACTCACAATTTACAGCGCCACTTATATTTATTTTTCATGTTTCAGTAAAACCTCTCCAAGGCAATATCTCTTCACAGATCTTTGGCCTTAAATGCGGTTGCTAGTTTGGAGAATATTCTAAATAATTTGGCGGGTGGCGGGGGAAGGGGGCAGCGGGGGGACATGGTACCTCTAGTTGAAATGTGTTTCAGAATTCAATCCTGGCACGCACCACAACCCACTTCAGCCACCAGCCATTGATGTTTGGCAATACAGCTCAAAATGGCTTATGGCGAGCAGCTGACTGCTGCCAGTCCTACAAGGAGTTGTCACATGCTCATAGTCTTTCAAATTCTGCACCACGAAGAGACTGGGATTATCTGGAAAGGCTGGGTATAATGCTAGTCTGGTGTTAGTTGTGTGCGTATAGATATGCTAAATGTAACCACCTCAGTGGAGAATGTCCTGTGAGAATTGTCTAGCGTGTTCCCTTGCTAACCCCCTCCCAGAAAGGGAAGCCAAGATATTCAGCAGCATTGCAGTAAATGGGGGAGAAAACCTGGCAGTTGACATTTAGGGTGAGAAGCAAACCATCACATTTGCAGAGGGCCCCACCTCTCCGAGAAGACTGATGCAGCCCTATGCAAGCTCCAGTCAGTGAGGCCCCCCCCAGGGTACCTGGAATTAGTCTGCCACAATGTTGGATGTTCCCAATACATGCTCTGACAACTAATCACTAATATAGTGAGAAGCTGGGCCTGATGCTCTACAAATGGTCGACCTACTGAGCAGCCGAAATATGATCAATATGAAAGACCCAACCATCCACGCCGGTAGAGTGGATGGTAAAGGGACCGGGTAGCTATTACATGCAGTTTATGTGCAAGGCTAGCTGCCCTTGAGAGCGAGTCCCCCAGTAGGGGGAGCCTGTGCTGCTGATGGGGTTGAGTTGAAGATGAACCATGCGTTCCAACCACTAGTGAATCTCTGTCAGTGTCCTGAGGGACGTGCAACCGCTGCATAGGAAAGCCCTTGGCACAGATATCGAGTATTCACCTGCTGCATGGTCCTATAATGTAGGACCCCAGGAAGATACATGGGTCGAAGAGTACAAGAGACCCATGTTCTTGCCAGTTCCTGAAGTGAAATCTGCCCTTGCAATGGCAGATCACAACTCTTTCTTGAGCAACTGCACCTTCGAGGGATTGTGCCTTTTAATGACCCAGGCATTCTGGCCTTTCAGGTCGATAACAGAATTATTCTTCTGCTGAAATCCCAGGGATATCAGATGGAAGTAAGAATAGCCGCTTCCTCTCTGAGACTTGCCACCTCCTTTAAAAGTCTGTTCATCTCTGGAGAATTTGACCAGAAACTGCACCCTTTGCTGAAGTGGGAAATTTGCATTCTAGAAGAAAATACTGGGCAAGTATTCTCTTGCCCACCACCTTTCTGTGAAGTATCTCTAAAATTCTTGATTTCAACTTCCCATATCAATCCTTCCCACCACCTGCCCACCACACCATCCGGAGCTCCACTTTCTCATCAGCCCTCTCTTTAAGGGACAGATTTGTTCCTGAGATTCTAGCAAATGTTTTTGAAGAAACGTTTTAATGTTTTTAAAAGAAGAAAACCCTATACTCGCCTGTGTCTTTCCATAGACCCTAGCCTACCAAAAAAAACTTGAAAACACATAGTTTTTATAACCTAAATAAGGTTTGTTGTGCACTGTAACCACCTAAAGATGTTTGGCGTTTGAAATGCAGTGTTTGTATGCGTCTTTTGGTTTTTGTGACCTACCACTCTTTCTTTGCAAAACATTCAGAATGTAGCTGCCAAAATGTACTGTATGTATGTTGTTTGCATCATTGGTCCATACGTTGTTAAATGGGCAAACGCCCCATCTTGTGTCTCAATGTATTTGTAAACATTCCAAAATCGCTCAGCATTTTCTCCTTGTATTTTACTATGTACACGAAAGGGACACATTCTTACACTTTTGATCAGCTCCTCTTCTGTGTGATGAGCTCACTGTAGAGCGGGAGATGTTTTAATTAAATATTGTTTATTGATCGTTTAAATAATTGACATTTTTTTCTATATGGGCGCTAATATCCGATTGCTGAAGGTCTACGTGCACGTTTGGGCTATACTTTAGCAACATTGTGAATTTGGTATTTGTAATAAGAATGTCAGGGGTGATAAAATGAAGGACCTTGTTAAGATTTTTCAGTGTTTTTCTCCAATAAAAGAATGTTTCTGTAAATATGTTTAATCCATGGGCTTGATGTTTCAGACTCTAAACTTGGTGCTGCATCTGCACTTCTTTTAATCTAATTTCAACTGCATTTAGTACAGGGACATGACTGCCATACCTGTCCTTAAGGTTTAAAAATGGTGGCAACATTGGGTCTCATTTGGTTATCCTCTCCCCTTTTCTGGTTTAAGTAGAGAGTGCTTGCTTTCTGCGAAAGCCCCTGTAGGTGTAGAGCAAGGGGCCTCCTGTCATTCAGCTGCTCAGTGATGCATAGTGTTTGGATCTTGACTAAGGCAGCAGTTCTACGGTTGCCTCCTAAAATGGTATGCCACTTCTGACCATGTTATAGTAAACTTATGTCATCCCTAATCACTCTGTATTTTACTTGTGATTATTTTGGAGCCAATGTATCTAGCAATACATTACCATAATAGACCGAATATAAAAATATAGAGCAGTCAGCTTCTAGGTGATACAGAATAGTGGTGTGCCTGGTACAGCACATTATAAAACACATAAACTTTGTCGCAAAAAGACGTGCCCCTAAAATGTGTATTTAATAGTAGATCACATGCAAATCTCTGATAAAAACTATTTATGAATGCACTCATTCTGCTCAGACTAAACGCACCTAAGATGGAATCGAATGATTACCACTATAAAACGTTTGCAGGTAGCCTTAATCAATTCCCTAACTGATGTAACTTACCTTACTCTAGAATGGCACCACACACATCCCACTCCAATATATGCACACCTCGTTTTTCTGCCCAGTCTTAAACCAAATCCTCTCTGAAATCTCAAACACACAGGCTACCTCAGGCTTATCGGTTTCAAAATCGACGTTAAGTGAGCTATGACTAAACTCATCTTCAGCTCTACCACATCCTACACATTAGCAGCTAAACAATCCTTAGTGCTATTTTTTTGGACTCCTCCCCTCTTGATAAACCTATTCCCAAGTGTCACCTCCAAACACACAAACTATCCCATTTTCTTGCAGGCACATTTTTTCGAGGCCAATTTTTTTGAAAACCACATTTTACTGCATATGTAGATATGTAAATGGGGGTTAGGTTTAGGTGTTTGCAAATGTGAGAAGCCGTTTTTGCGGTAAACTGTAGTTTAAAAAAAATCGACTAAATTGGCTTCTACCAAATTGTCGCGAGGAAACATGGAACCAGAGGGCCACTCAGCAATCTGGTACTTCAACATGCATCCACAAACACTATAGGTTTCCCATCTGTCTCCATCAACTCTCCTCCTGCCAAACCCGTTTTTTTTCCTTTTTTCTTCAGAGCCATGTGCAGCACGGCCGCCAAAATAGCAGAAGGGCGCAACACACAACCACTGTACATTACCTCAAGCAAACGCCGGTGGTAATGGTTGAACTTTATAAACTTACTCGTAACCAGTGGAATTCAGATGTTTCTTTGCTACGTGGGCTACGTGGGAGAGGTGTCATTCCATTGTGAGAGGCAAACTGTAGAAAGAATTGGCTTAATTAAAGCGTTTAATTCACTCAATGTGTGCTTGGCTGCAATGGTAGAACAGAAGCAACCCTGTTGATTAAAATGCAAGATAATGATAGGGCATACTTTAAGCATTTCTTTTGAACAATTGTTGCTTCTGGTGGTAAATACCTCTGATGCTTGTGAAAGCGTTTAGACTTGGATAATTTGCATAGGCCAGCATCTAGTGCTTGGCCTGCAGTATGCCTTTTTTTAGCAGGTATAAATTGAAGTTCAGAGCTACTAGCTAGCCATAAAAAAGTTACTTGACACCTCAATTCTATACATATGTACATTCACTGTGCACACATTTTTACACGCCAGGAGTCCAATATCACTAGCCAATGCAAATGTTGCCCTCTGGTCTACTTCCAAATGAGTGTCGACAAGGGTGTACCTGTCGCACTATCCCTACCCTTCCTTTACAGCACTCATGATGATCTACTTGTCCATGACCACAGAATTATTTTCCCTCCATTATATTGTCGTGTGAGAGACATGAGATCGAAAAATACTTGGATAATTCCTTGATGACAGGCTGCATCAAAGATCAGCAATGATCAATGAGTCGCGACTATGTGGAATTCAACGGCCACATTGCATTACAGTAGAGGCGGTACGAGGATGGCAGAACCACACCGAAGAATTCCTTGTCCTCTCCTAATGCATAATACACCTTTAAGTTTGCCTCCGGTGTGCAATCATTGCCCTCCAAGGGATCACACTGAAAATGAAGTGTTTGCCTGCAAAATGTTTAAGCCCAAAAGCTTTAAAGATTACAAGTTTGAAGTACTGCGTGGCCTATGCCATGGTGGCTGAAGCTTCTAAGTGTAGTGAGACTTGCACCTCTATGGAGCAAAACAATTAAGCAATGAGGGAAAGGAGGTATTTCTGACCCTCAGAAGGAGGGTACGATGGAGACCTCCTCGCAGTTGGACCCTAGGTCCAATTAAGCTTCCCAGAACCTGTGTAAGGAAACCGCTACTGGTGTTCATGAGATTGCAACACAATCACGGACTAAAAGTGAAGCACTTTCTGAGGCCGATGACTAGCAAGTCAACTGTGAAGACTCTGGATCGTTGCAGAAATATGGCGCCAATAAGTCAAAGATGCCCTCTAAGCATTGAGGTCCCCCAAAAAAGACAAAGAGCGAGCTCGACTTGTGTTGCATGTACTGTGAAGTCCTCCCACATGCCCAAGGAAATGTAGTTGTCAAGAGACGTAAGCACTGAGTGTTTGATTACCCCCCCTTCTTCGCTTAAAAGCCTTCTACACCTACTTATACATTCACCTCGTCAGACATTTACTTCTTCATGCATTTATTTCTTCATACCTTTCCTTCATCTTCACATTATCAAGCTGACCATGGATATGGTAAGTTTAGCTGCAATATTAGGGTAAAGGGACGAGGGGGAAGAATATGGGTGAGAAACGAAGAGGGGTTGGGGCGGGCTATGGAGTTTCTCCCTCCATCCCCGGTAAGGACGAAGAGAATGTTAGGAAGACGTGAACAATGGAAGAAGTAAAGATATGATGAGATAAATGTGACAATGTTAATATATGTAAACGTCAATACAGAAGAATTAAAGACTGAACATCCTGAGTGGTTGACCTGGAGGGGCTCTTTCCCAGGGGGGCATATATAATGAAACTTATATCTCCAGTGAAATTCTCAAATAGACACTCCAAGTCATGTAGCCTCACTTCGTCCATATTCTTACCTTCGGCCCTGCAACCCCACTGTAAAGGTGCTATTCTCACAGCCATACCAGCCACTTTCTGTGACCTGTTAGTCAATGGGGTTACTCAAAATCTCTTACTCAGAAGAGCAAGACAGAGAGTCACAGGAAGAAATGGGGGAAGAGGATGGCACTGAGCCCCCTTTAATAACTCGGATTACACCCTGGGGCAGGGCTCTGCAAGCTTTGGCTCTCCAGGTGTTGTGGGCTACCATTTCCATGAATAATCCTTTGCCATTAGCTAGGGATGATGGGGCTTGTCAAAAACATTTTGAGAACCAAAGTTTGCAGGCCCCTGCCGTGGGTTAATGCAGAGTTTGCAACAATTACCAAAATTGCAGAAGTCCTGCAGACCAGAGTAGATGGTTTTGAGAGCAAGTGCTAGCTTCCATCAGTGGGTCCCATGGAAACCCCTTTGAAAGTACCACACTAAGATTACAATAATTCTAATGATCATCGAGTGGAGGAGGAAGACTGAGGATTTGACCCCACCTAAAAACGATCTTGCTGATCCCTTAGATTATCACATGGGCCCCTAGAAGCTCCTTTAACAATTGATGACCAATATGGATACATAGCCCTGCTAGGTTTTCAATGAGAACGTAGGTGGCCAAGGTGAGGGATTTCGTTGAAGTTCCCCTCTCTTCAGAATCCAGTGAAGAAATACATTTCTACCTCCCTGCTAAACCAAGACAACACGGTCAGTTGGTGAGAATTGAGAATTAGTACAAATCTCTGCCACCTGATCCAGGGTGCAACTAGGGCCACCCCACTTCGGATCCCCTGATTGCACGACTGCAAGAAATAAGGGATCTGCTTTCTTCTGAATGGCCCCTGGAAAGGGAGAGCAAGAAAATCTATGCTTTAGAGCACAAAATGGCAATCACTGCTGCCTATGTGTAGCAAATGTTGCAGCTTTAATGGCCCATTACAACAGAGCACACTTGGATTGCTTAGTTTGCTTGTCAAGAATGTGCTAGCTTCTCTACGGGAAAGGATGCAAACTATAAATCATGAGGAATGGCTCTCGGTAAATGCGCTCAAGGCAGCAGACCGAGCAGGAAGCTATGTGGTTGGGCTGGTTTGGTAAAAAGGACAGCACTTGGTTGAGGGGAACAGTCTTTCACCAGGAACTCAAGTTACCCTCATTGATAAGCTACTATAAACTGCCTTGCCTTGGCAAGGCAGTCGATAATTCCTTGAGAAAATAAAAAAAGAACACTGACACTGGGGCACAGGTCATGATCCGTGTCATGACGCGAGCACAGAGCATCGTCCTTTTCTTGACCAGCAGTCCCTCTCGTATGGTATCCCATAATTCACACAGCCAACCTGTGGGGGGCAAGAGGCATGGTGCAACTGGAGAACTATCAGTCTCCTACAATTTTCAATACAGATTCCAGGGCTCTGGTAAGGAGAGAGGGAGGCACCCCCCCTACTAAAGGCACTACCTCTTCAACAAAGCAATAACTCTGGTTCAGGTCCCCTTCCATGTTACCCACTTATGGGCTGGGAGGGAGGATAACCTTGTTCACCCGAGCATGGCAGGAAATCACTACAGACAAGTGGATGTTAAGCACAGTCAAACAAGTTTACTCTGTTGAACTACTCAAAAACCTCACAACCTACCAGTGGGATTCTCAAATATGCAAGATCAAACGTTTGCTTGGATCTATACTAAACGCGAACAAAACCATGGGTTTAACTTTGCGAGAGTTCAAGCACTTCTGGAGCAAATTCCGTTTTATCAGTGCTAGAAGTCTAGTGGAGTTTGCACAGACAAACTGCAAGGAATGGTTGCATCCTGCATTCACCTCATTCTTTTTGCACATCTTCACATGTACCCTCTACAATAGAGTCGTGCAAGTCGTTGGTCTCTAGCAACAAGTAACGGGACAGGTACAAGCCCTAAATTGGTGGTCTCCCTCCTTTGTGGAATCTGACTGCCTACAGAGGCATCAGTGTTGTGATCAGGAGATTCTCTGCTAGTTGCTGACAGCAAATGACAGATAAATCTCGGCAAGCATCCTCCACATGTTCGGGAGTCGGTAGTTGTCTAGCAAGCTCAGCAGTTTCCAATCACTCCTCCACAAAAGCTTTCTAATAAACCGACAATACGCTCTTCAATATTGTCAATAGTCGCCCAGCAAATTTAGTGTTCGTTCATAAAAAGGAACATGTTCATGCAAGTTCAACATGTCTCGGGAGTCTAACACCCCAGGCAAAAAGTCTGAGCAGGATTGTGATTCAGAAGCAAGGGTGGGAACTCAACACAAGTGCACTCAAAAAAATCTTAAAAAAGATGGGGTCATCCAGATTTAGGAGGTCATTACGAGTTAGGGGGTAACCATGCTGCTATTTTTTATTATTATTTATTTATTTGGTTGGTTGGTAAAATCAACCTTTCAAATTTTACAAGTACAAAACAATATGTTTAGAAAATATAAAATCATCTTACATAGCAATATTTTGCATGAATATCGTAACCACACAACAGAGCAAGAAATGGCAACATAGAAATCCATTGCAAGTCATTTCACCTCCAAAATTACTTCATTCAAAAGCCAAATAGATTAATAAAGTATGATGATATTGGACGACAGAATACAGTATTACTGCAAGTCAGGAAAAATTGCATCCAGAAATTGTACAGTGGCTATCCTTACTGATAGAGAAGTGGTTGTAAAGATACATTGCCACGTGTTTTTCTGGGTGTACACATTCTGACTCTCAAATACATTTTTGAAACACTTCTTTCGGATAATAGATAATTGTGGGCAATGGATTAGACAATGTTCCAATGTTTCCCTAGGGACAGAATCTTTACAGAATCGACATTGGTTTTCAGCCTTTGGTATTTGCTTCCTACGTGCCAAAGCATCTAGAGTGGGCCAGAGATTCAGGTGGAAGCGAAGGAATTTTTGTCAAAGCTTTGAGCAAGGGGCTTTGGTCAAGTAGTCAGCCATGACTCTAAAGCGTTTATGACCAAATAGGCTGCGATCAAAGTCCTTATATTTTAAGCATTGGTTTTGTGTCAAACACCAGTCATATTGATGAATTTTCAATTTTGCTCAGGCTTCATTAGACAAAAGCAAATCTAGTTCAACAGAAGCATCAGATAGAGCATTTGTGGTAAAGTCACACCACTTCCGAGAGAATATTTGGTTTTTCATAAGTAAATGTGTTGCCACCTTACCCAGAATGTCTGAGCGCTCCAATGAAAGCAAACATTTATGAAAAAAAGCGCAATATTTCCAGGTGACAAAGGAAACCATTGATAAAGAACCTAATTCAAAACGAATTAAGGGTAAGGGTGTACACATGGGTAGGCGTAGAACTTGCTTCCAGAAGAAAGATTCAAGTTTGTCCCACCAAGCTGCAGGTTTAGGAGCAGTAGCTTCAGACCCATAGGTTAGAATTGGGAGAACCTTCTGGGAATAAAACGTTAGTACATGTTTGATTGTAAATTTTCCAAATTTGCCCATGAGTACTCTTGCTTGGGCAACTAAAGAACGCAATTTGCCAGTAAGTTCTGATTCAACCTCAGGGCTTGAGCGAGTGTCTACAACTAGTGTTCCCAGATATTTATAGCTGGACACCCGTGCAAGTGGAACGTTATGCAGACTCCATCTGAAGGGTTTAACTTTACAACCCAAGCGCCATTTGCATACCATTGTTTGAGTTTTGTTGATGTTAATCTTTTTAGATGATTTAAATCTACATAAGACTCAAGGGCATCTAAGAGTTTCTGTAGTCCAGTATGGGTTTTGGAGATGAGAATTAAATCATCTGCGTAAAAAAGGTATGGGATTTTGTGAGTGCCTAGGCTGGGGGGATCACTCAGGATTTTACTAAGGTTTATGCCCAGGTCATGTATAAACAAATTGAAAATTGATGAAGCTAAGATGCACCCTTGCTTCAACCCTCTATATGTGTGAAATTTGGAGGTCATGTTGCCCGCCAGGTCTAATCTAACCTGCATAGAAGGGTTAGTATGTAGCAATGTAATCAAAGCTAGCAGGGATGGTGGGCAATTAAATTTAACTAATTTGTGATAAAGAAGGGTGCGATCAATGGAGTCGAATGCGACCTTAAATTCGACTAAGGCTAGAAACAGCGTCTGTTTGCAGTCAGCATGGTTCGATAAGAGCATATGTAATGTTATGATGTTGGGAATTGTACCTAAACCAGCCACAAAACCTGACAGATAAGGGTCATTGAGTTTAGCCTGTGCAATCCACTGATGTAAGTCTCTCGGGATTAAACGAGAGAAGATCTTTCCTGGAGTGTCCAGTAACGCTATGGGTCTGTAACTGGATGGTGCGGTCCTGTCCCCTTTTTTAAAAATGGGGACAATTATGGAGTGAGTCCAAGTAGGTGGAAGTTTTTGAGTCATGATGATAAGACTAAAGATTTGAAATGGGGGGCGTGGCTTAGCAGCCATGAGCTAGGACGTCGTTCGAGTCGGCTCTCGCGGTTCCGACCATGATCCTGGCATTTACGGATGGTTAAACTGTAGCAATTGTCATTTGGAAGGCATACAAGTCTGTGGGAAACCAGGCAGTGCAACTTGTAAGCACTCCGGTGAAGAATGAGACCACATTAGAGAAACTGCTGCAGAATCCACCATACTGTAGCCCTGGAGAAGAATCAGGAAGAAAATGGCGGCCGCCCCTGATCCGGATCAAAGGAAAGCGCATCTCAGTAAAGAGGCGAAACCGCCGAGCAGAGGAGGAAAGGAGCCTGCATCCACTCGCAGACAGGACGTGCAACGAGAGTTCAACGTGGCAGCAAGCCCCAGGAGGAGCAGCTGACGGTGTCTGCCACCACCAAAGCAATCGGGACCCCCACGGAGCGCAAGACGTAGCAGTGCGGTGAGTCCCGCCAAGCACAATAGGACACCTGTCATTGACAGGCAGGAGAGAGTTTGTAACAAGGGCCCCCGAGGATCCTATGTGGGGGCGGGGGCTCGATGGAGGAAGACTGAGCCCCACCATACAGTTCAGAGCGAGCAAGGAGCTGCAAAATACACAGCAGGCTCTGCAAGACTCCAGATAACATTGTATCGTTCGGGCTGGGACACGGTTAAGGATCGCACGTCGAGACATCCAGTTTGGAGGATACACCGTGGAGGCAGCTATAACAGTGTGACAGTGGGATGCCTGACACATGTGCAGATAAAGTGTAATACCCATCATGATGGTTGCAGCCCTAAAGATACCTAGCACGGTGTGCCATACTGGCCTGATCAGGGCTGAATAATGAAGAGTTGGAGCACGCTATTTCAAAGTGCAACGCGTTGAACTGGGAGAAGAGGCATCCCATCTCCCATCATACAGGGTCGCAGGACAGGGGAAGCCGCATACAACCATTGTGCAACCTGCACACTGAGGGGACGATTGAGCCCAGCTGCAGCACAGACAACGGGCCCGTGTGACAGACTCGGCTGGACTCAGACACGGGCACTGAGGTGCCGAGGAGCGCTGGGGTAACGAAAGGCCGCAGTGCTGCCGGCACTGACGGAAGCTGGCAGCGCAGGAACTCAGTGACGGCAGCGCTGCGGGAGGGGGTCCCTGATGGGACGGCAACTTTGCACCACGAGAGCACAGGAGTGGGCGTGACACAACGCGCCGGCCCCCACGGTGGCCCGGAACACCAGCGGCGTATAGCTGGCCGCAGCGCATGCAGCAGAGCCCGCGGAGCGGAGAGGAGCAACCTGCTTAAACACGGGCTGCATGACGCGGGGCCCCCAGCCTGTTTGCAGCCCTAACCCGGGAGCGAACGGGAACGTAGTGTGGACCGCAGAGACACAGCATCGGGAGGCCCCTTCATCTGAGGGGTGCGAGGAGAACACTTGAAGCTAGACCAGGGGCTAGGAGGCCCCGAGGCTAACGGCGCACCGGAGTGGGAGAGAGCCGGGACAGTGGATGTGCGGGCACTAGCCACTGGAAAAAATACAGTGGGGGCCGGTGGAGCGATACGGTGAGAGCACAAATACGTGGGAGGACACAGCCCACTCCAGGTGCGGGGAGAGCACTAAGGACACACCTAAACGCCAGTGATACGGCCCCTGATACACCAAGAGTGGCCTGGCGCCACGTGGATCTCTGCACAAGGGGAGGCACTGCTGGCACACACCCGGACTGCATAACAGGATGTCTAACAGAATCGTCAGACCCAAGAACAAACAGCCCACGTTGGAGGCTTATGCCACATTGCCCCAGAGTGCAGATGGGGGCAAGAGCAAAGACACTACTACTGCTGCAGTAGCGGAGACACCGGGCACAATCCAGGAAGTGCTGGCAGCGATTGCAGACTTGAAAGTCGCATGGGAGACTAAACTGGGCTTGGCAATGGATGAACTGAAAGTGGGTATGGACCTCAAGATTGGAGCAGTCCACGAGGAAGTCAATTTGTTGGGACAGAATGTGCAGAAGCTGGCAGAGCGCACTGGAAACCTGGAAAAGGAGATAGCCCCGTACACGGCAGCATGCGCCGCCCATGGATCGGAGCTCCTTGCCCTCGTGCAGCGTGTGGGTAATCTGGAGAACAGGGCGGAGGAGGCGGAAGGGCACGCTAGATGCAACAACATTCGGATTGTTGGACTGCCAGAAGGAATGGAGGGGCCTAATCCAACAGAATATGTGGAATCCATGCTCTTGCAAGAAATAACTGGCGGATTTCTGACCCAGGGGTTCGCAGTTGAGAGGGCACATAGGGCCTTGACCAGAAGGCCTCCACCGGGTGCCCCCCTGCGGCTGATGATCGCAAAGATCTTGAATTATCGGGAGAGGATACTCAAATTCTTCCTGAAGGGAGGAACGATAGAAAGGGGGCCGGCGAAAATCACGGCGTACCCGGACTATACTTTGCACGTGCAGCGTAGCAGGATGAACTTCGGGGCTGTGAAGAGGAGGTTGAGAGAAGCCGGCCACCGATATATGTTGCTTTACCCAGCCAAACAAAGTGTTTTATAAGAATAAAACTTTGTTCTTCGAGACGCCGGAGGACGCCATGGACTGGCTGGACATGCAAGGTCGCCCTCAGGAACCGGATATCCAGTCGGGAGCAGCAGAAGTTAAGTAGCACGTAGCTGGGCTACCCCTGGCGACATAATATAACACAATGGGACTAGAATTTAGTATTATATAAAACTGATGGGGAATGTGTTGCAGCGACATAAGCTGGCAAGATCCGTTATAAACTACAATCCTAATTGGATGAAGACATTGGGACTTGAATATAGTGTTAAATAAAGTGCGGTGGGAATGGGTTGCAGCGAAACATGTGCTAGCAGGATCCGTGGGATGCAACCATCCTAATTAGTTGAATGAGAGCTCCAGAAGACAATCCTTAAACCCCTTAGTAGTACATTTAGTTAGGTCACTGTTAGATCGGTGACGCCCCGTGGGGTCCTAGTCTTTGGTTTCGGGACAGGACCAGACGTGGGTGGGCCTGAGATCCAGGGATGGAGCTGGGCATTTGTTGAGGCTGGGTAGGGTGGGGGGAGGTAATGGGTTGTGTGCGGTGGGGGGGAGTTTGGGAAAGGGTAGAAAGGGAGGTTTTGGGAAAGGGGGAATGTTGAGGGAGGGAGGGCTAAGAGCCGGACAATGGGTCATCAGGGTAGATTCTGGAGAGGAGGGGAAGATGGAGGGGGAGCACATCGAGTAGATGGCGTCGGGTAATCTCAGAGTGGTGACCTGGAATGTGTGGGGCCTCAATAGCTATTTGAAACACAACAAAGTGATGATGTACTTAAAGAGGATGTGCGTTGACATAGCCTTGCTGCAGGAGACCCACCTCACCAAGGAGAAGCTGGAGGTGGTTAGGAGGAAATGGAAAGGGAATGTCATAGGTGCCACATACTTAGCATTTGCAAGGGGGGTGATCACCTGGGTGGCACCGCATGTGCCGTTTCGGCTGCTTAGCTCGACAATAGATCCAGAGGGTAGGATGGTGGTGGTGGCAGGGATTCTGGAAAACAGGGAGGTGAACATTGTAAATTTGTATGCCCCTAACCACGATACAGCTGCATATTTTAGGTCCCTATATAGGAAAATTAGCCCCCTGGTGGGTGGCGCGATGGTCTGGGAGGGGATTTCAATTGCACCCTGAACCCCAGGATTGATAGGTCAGATGCCAAATCAGGGAAGCCAGCGCCAGCAGCTAAAGCACTGAGGACCCTATTGACAGACCTTGGTCTGGAGGACGTGTGGAGAAGGTTGCATCCAACGGATAGGCAGTATTCGCACTATGCAGCGCCGCACGACCTGCATACAAGGTTGGATTACATGTTTGCGGCAGCGGAGATAGCAGGAGAAATGGTGGGGGCCGAATACAAGGCTAGGGTATTATCCGACCACTCGCCTTTAGTTGTGGAGTGGCAGCACCAACCCCCCCACAGCGCGTATCCCGACATGGAGGCTCAGAACTGAGGCCCTACAGGATGCGGAATTTCGAGGGGACCTGAGGGTGGCTATCGAGGAATACTTTGAAATTAATACGGGCAGTGTACGTTCTGTGGGAACGGTATGGGAGGCATTTAAGGTGGTGGTGCGTGGGATAGCCATATCAAAATCTAAAGGGCTCCAAGGGGGTGTTGAGCGGGAATTGCTGGAAACGGAAAGAGAGCTGGAGGGCCTTACTCGCAGTGTGGGGACCTCCCGTGAGGACGGCGCTAAGATAAAAAACGTACAATTAGCGTGTATGGAACTCTGGGATAGATTATGTAAATTAAATTATAGGAAATATACGGAGAGGTTACATGCTGGGGGGGATAAGCCAGGTAGATTGCTGGCCTGGTTATACAAAAATGAGACCCCTCCCCGTTCAGTGATCAGAGAGGTTAGGGACATGGAGGGTCGAACTTATAACACTCAAGAAGGGGTTAATGGGGAGTTCCTCAAGTACTACAGATGTTTATATGAGGACACAGGAGAGGATATGAGCCAGGAAATACTGGAAACAATAGAGGATGTGGGGCTGCCCACCTTGGATGACCTAGAACGTGCAGATCTGGACGCCCCCATCACCGCAGACGAACTAGAGGAGGCGATCCAACACCTTCCCATGTGTAAGGAGCCTGGGTCGGATGGGTAACCCAGTGAATTTTATAAAGCATACAAGCAGGATCTACTCCAGCCGCTGCTGGCTATGTTTAATGAAGCCTATGAGCAGGGGGAACTGCCGGTGTCCCTCCGCGAGGCGGTGATCATCCCGCTCCTGAAACCAGGTAAGCCGGACACGGAATGTGGGTCGTATAGGCCCTTGTCCATGCTTAATCAGGATAGCAAAATACTCACGGCAGTGCTAGCTAACAGACTAAAGAGGGTTATCGGCAAGCTGATCCACTCAGACGTTTCTACCTGGGTTATGTCCCAGGTAGAAACATCACAGATAACCACAGGAGGCTGCACCACATTATTGATCAAACTAGAGAAGACTGGGGAGAGATGGCCATCGTGTCGCTGGGCGCGGTGAAAGCCTTTGATTCAGTGAGGTGGCTGTGGTTAAAGGCGACCCTGAGGGGGTATGGAATGGGACCTGTATATACTAGATGGGTCCAGCTGCTATACAGCTCCCCGATGGCAAGAGTTAAAACCGGTCCTACAATTTCAGACAAATGGCAACTCAGCAGGGGGACCAGACAGGGTTGCCCTGGTCACCTATGTTATACATCTTGGCACTAGAACCGCTCGCAATATGCCTGCGGCAACAATAAGGGGAGATTGGGATTCGCACGACGGGGGGCATGCACATGATATCATTGTATGCAGACGATATGCTTCTTTACCTGCGCTACCCGGAGGAAAACTTGCAATATGTGCTGGAGGTGATGGATCGTTATGCCACCCTCTCGGGTATATCGGTGAACCCCGGGAAGTCTAGCATGTTCCCCTTGGGAAGGTAGAGGGGCACCCCATTGGCGGGGCTACCTGTCCTGCGGATACCCTGGCAGACCATGACATTCAAGTATCTGGTTGTGAATATTTATCATGAGATAGAGATGGAACACAGACATAATACAGTGAAAGCGATTGAGGGTATTAAGAATAGCATGGTGTTCTGGTCTAGGTTACCCCTGGCCATGATGGGGAGAGCAGCCCTGCTCAAGATGGTTGTTTTGCCCAGACTCTTGCACTTTTTTGTGAATGTCCCATACCTCAGCCCCAGATGCTTCTTTTTGAGACTCCATGGCATGTGCAGGGGCTTCTAACTCCAGGAATAGGGTGGCCCTGTGGAAGCTGCAGAACACTTGCGATAGGGGGGGGCATAAACCTTCCAAACTTTGAATTGTATTATTTGGCGGGACAGTTGTTGTACGTGGCCAGGTGGCTGTCTGCAGAGGACTCGGCAGAAGCTAGGCTTTTGCGGGTTGACTTGGTCCCATACTTCCTTAGAGAGACAGTGTGGATGCATAAAACTAAGATGGTGGAGAGGGGGAGACTATTGGAGTTGGGCTGGGAAGTTTGGCGCAGAGCATGGAAAATGGTGGGTGACCCGGACCCGTTCTCTTTGCAGGTCCCGCTGGTGGCCCTATGTGGTGATGACCCCCAATTGTTCGAAGCAGTCCGCAGATACTGGGAACCGGTGGGTCTAGCCACCCTTGGAGATATATTGCAGGGGGGAGGTACTGGAATTTCAGAGGTTGCATGAGGAAACAGGGGTGCATAGCGGCCAATATATTACATACATCAGGCTCTTGAAATGGGTAAGGGGGAGGTGGCCTGAGACGGCGCTGGCGGAAGGACCTGATGCCACTCTGCAAATGATGTACGATGTCTCAGAGGGAGGACACAAAATATCTAGGATATATGCGCTCTTAAGAGCAAAGGTTGAGAGGGAGCTATTCCAGCTGAGGCATGATTGGGAGGAGGATATTGGAGAATCCATGACCAATGGACAATGGGACAGAGTACAGAGGTACCACAAAAAAGGTGTCTCGGAATGCAAGACTCCAGCAGATCCTGCTGTATGTCACCCACAGGGCTTACCTGACCCCTGGAAGAATAGCTAGGTTTGGAGGCTCAGCTATACAGAAATGCCCTAGGTGTGGAGAGGTGGAAGCAGGGTTGCTGCACATGTTCTGGGCTTGCCCAGAGGTGCATAGATTCTGGGAAGAAATAAAGACGAAAATGGCCAGTGGGGGTGTGGTGCTGGATGTGGGGTCTGCATGCTTGGGAATTTCCCCAGGCCACGTGACTCGAAGCATATTAACAAAATGAAGGACCTGGCATATGTCCTGGCCAAGCACAGGATTGCAATGAGTTGGAAGGCAGCCCATAGGCCTACAGTGGAGATATGGTGGGCGGACCTCTTGAGGTGGGCAGAAGCTGAAACTGTGGTTTGGTTTGAAGCTGCCACTAGAGGGGGAGAAGAGGAAGTGGGCCCCCTGATAGCCTGGAGGCAATTGGTGACCTCGTTGGCTACACCTCGCCAGGTCTGTCATGAAACAGAAGACTCGGATGAGTCAATAAGCACTGAGATTCCCGAAAATGCTCATGAAGATGACTCTGATGTTACGGCTCGAGTTTGGGGGGAGGGAAGGGTGAGGACGGGAAATGTATAACGTTTTGGTTTGTTATTGATTATGAACGTCCTCGAAGTTGTAATGTTTGACATGTCATAAAATAATAAAAACAAATTAAAAAAAAAAGATTTGAAACAGGATACGACACCAGATTTCTGGATGGGTTTTTAACATATTGTTAGAGAGTCCATCTGGACCATGAGCCCCGTAGCGACTGGCCTTTTTGATGGAAAAGAGAATGTCATCCATATCAAAATTCATATGGAATGTGGATGGGGGGCATAAGGACTCTAAGTATACCGCCATCAGGAACTTGATATAGGTTGGAGAAATGCCCAAGCCAGGCGGATTCAGAGACTTCATTTGCTTGCATAACAGCTTCAGGACCAACCGTAGCTTGATTAAGGAGAGCCCAGGTTTTGGCGATATTTTTGCGTTGTAATGCGGCCAGAAGTTGTTGACTATCAATATTATATAGGTGGGCACGCCTAGCTATTACCCAATTCTTGTACTTAGTTCTCAGATTTATAAGTTGTTTATGACGGCTATGTACTGGTCAATTTTGTGTTTGTCTTTTCTGCTGCCTAAATACACGTTTGCGCTCTTTGGTTTCGATATCAAAAGCATGTAATGTACGACAACTGTAAGCAGAACGTAACGGGGAGCTAGGTACTGAGGACCAAAAGGCTTCAATCATATCAGAATAACTAACGTTTGAAGAGTTGCAGGTTGTCGGAAGGCTTGCAATCCTCTGAGACAAACGATCATGGAAAGAATCCAAAGCCTTTTCCATCCATCAGAGTCTGTTACCTGCATTATTAACATTACACCAGCCTTGGGCAATTTTGTCTCTGTGCAAGTTGGGATCAATATAATACTGCCAATGGGCAATTAGTTGATTATGATCGCTCAGGATTGTTTTCACAATTTCAAAATCCAAAACATCTGAAAATAGACTTACATTTGTATACATAGAGTTGATGATGGATGAGGAAACACCTCTAGACCAGGTAGGGCCCGGGGGGATATCAGAACTGAATACTGCATTAAGCCTGATAAGATTATGATGTTTTGCAAATTGAGCCCATTTTTTTATGTGAGTCGATTTGTCCTTATTGTTAGAGGAAATACAGTCAAAGTTGAAATCGCCTGCAATTAATAACTTATGGACCTAACCGTCCAAAATAATTAAATTCAACATATCGTTTAGGGCATTAAGGAAGCATTCATCTAAAATCCCTACCGGATTCCAGTATACATTTATAATAGCATACGATGTTTGAACCAATTTCAACCGGATCATTTGGATAAAAGGATTGGTGAGGCCCAAGGGGTAATGTTAGAGTTAATGTCAGCTTGAATTGCGGTGAATAAACCGCCAAAGGGTCTACCACATAGACCTTTGCCTTTCACAATTGTGAGCACATCGTGAGCATCCCAAATAAGATCGGAGGTAAGCCAAGTTTCTTGGAGCAGTATTAACTTGTATTTGCCCAAAGAGCTATAATCATTGGTAACAAGCTTGGAGTAACCCCGAGAATTCCAACTAATGACAGAAAATTAGCTTACTTCCACTACTTGGACTAGTTAATGCTGAGAATAAGGCTGAGACAAAAATCTTGGTCCTCTCAACTCCTGAGAACGGCTTTCATAGTTAGAGGAGTGAGTGGTAATGGGAGGTTGTAGCTGCTTGAGGGATTGAGCACTGTCATTAGGATCCAGGGAAAGAACAAAACCCAAATCAGACAAATGTCTTCTAGCAGTCCATGTAGCTCCTTTAAAAGGTGCTTTGTTGCCAATACGGTAACGGTTTGAGACCGGAGTCGAGCACAAAGTGAGTGCAGGTTTCTTTTGGACATTAATTACAGAGTTAGCAGAGAATTTAGAGCTAACTGGTTGAATGGATAAAGGCATCCCCGTTTTTAGGGAGGGTAATCTTGACTGCATTTTCGCCCAAACTATTCAACAAGTAAATAAATAATAAAAATATTTTTTTTAAAGCACAACACACAAACACTTTTTAAATAGATAGAACTGATCACCCCTATACCGCCTCGGTATAGGCTAGAGCGCTAAACAACAAGACAGCAGACCAGTACGCTTTCTCAAAGCACTTAACTGAATATTAAAATATATACAACATTCAGCAAATATAAGAATCAATGTAAGATGAATTTAAAAATATATATATTACGTTAGTACTGCCTTGGGAACGCCCAATGGCTTGAGGAGCAGCCTTAGTCCGTCTCTCCTCCCCAATGTCCAACTAAACAAAGCAGTTACCCAAAAGTGGGCTCTCCTTTCGGAATGAAGTATAGCATGGGAAGTCCCAATTAGCAACTGTACAAGGTTGATACCTAAAATGCTAGTAATTGTAGGACAATATCTGGGATCAAGGAGAACTTCTCCACAGTCTCCCAGTGGCCTACCTTATTAGTTAATACACTAAATACAGTATTCTGCAAGATAGTTGTAATATATATATGGAAACTTGCCACTGCACCAGGAATGCATGCAGGGTCTCCTTTCGCCTCCCAGAGCCAAACAGCAGACAAACAGTACTATTGATGCTGTGCCCTTGTCTCCGCTGCAGGTTTAACGCCGCAAGTGTGGTTGGGCCGGCGCTTTGTGCTCCCCGATGGTCACGTGGTCAGTCACGTGAGAACAGCAATCTCTGCCTCCTCCAGGAAGCAATTTCACCTTCCCAACAGCAAGAGCTTGAGACCGCTCGCAGTGCTGTAGGAAGTAATGCAGCTGCCGGCAAAAGACATGTGGGTGAGGCAAAGCGTTCCTTTCGGGCACAACTTAATACGCCGCTCGGTCGGTTGGGCCGGCGCTTTGTGCTCCCTGATGGTCATGTAGTCAGTCACGTGACAACAGCAATCTCCGCCTCCTCCAGGAAGCAATTCCACCTTCCCAACAGCAAGAGCTTGAGACCGCTCGCAATGCTGTAGGAAGTAATGCAGCTGCCGGCAAAAGACACGTGGGTGAGGCAAAGCGTTCCTTTCAGTCACAATTCAATACCCCACAATTAGCGGCATGGTTACCCCATTACCGGATACCGGGTCCCTTGAATGAGGAATTACCGGGCCATTCCGACCTTGGAGGGCCCGGTAATTCCTCATTCAAGGAACCCATCCTCATTCCCATTCGAGCCCCCATAGGGCTCAATGGGAATGGGGAGGGCGCTAACAAGGGGCCTGTTAATAACGGGCCCATTGTTAGTACCCTGGTTGGCTTGCGGGACCCGCTAAGGGCACCTGGTAAAACCATGCCGTCCTTAGCGGGTTTCCGCGAGAACACTCGTAATGAGGCAGTAAGGGGTTGACGGCTCTGGCACCATTACCAGTGCTGTTAACACCTTACTGCCTCACTAGTAATGACCCCCTTATTTGGGTCAAATGCAAAAATGCTCAGCCTTTGCGTTAAGGTACTTAATACTAGGGTCCTTATGCAAACACTATGGATGAATTTGCGAGGGCTGTTTGCTTATGCTTTCCCCTCCCTGCCCCCACCCTCCCCCCGATTCCCACCCCCTGTGAAGTAGTCCACAATTTACAGTACCAAAACTCAATGATCAGACTTGAGCAAGACAAGTGGGCAGGGGTCGAAACTTAGACTTTATGATCATGAGCTAAAACTAGCTCCTGGGTATCGTCCATCACTTAGGAAGCAGAAGCTACTACTAGAAAACCCGGACCTAGTACATAGTGTGCCACAAATCTAACTTTTACGTGAGTTGCAAACAACTTTTTGTCCATTATGTACACATTTAATTGTGATTTAAATGTCTTCTAGATGTGTGTAATTGTTCTTTTGTTCTCAGATACGGAAAGATAATGCCACATACGTATTTTTGCATGGCCGCAGTTTGCCTCTAGAGGCAAAAGCTCGTAGTGGTTGGTGTGAAGCTAACCAGGCTCTCCTGGGAATGAGCAGGAGCTAAATGTCTCCTAGCAATTTCGAACCCTGAGTGGGGTACCCACATCTTCTACACATGAACCAGCCACCCAATTGCACTCTGTGCACAATTCTTTTTAACACCATAAAATCAAGAGATAATGCCCTCAAATAGACAAGTGTTGAACTTGCCAGCTTTGATCCCGATGATGTAGAATTCGGACACCTCAGTCTGCCTCAGTCTGCCTCAGCATTGTATACACATATTTATGAGGCCAGAAACGCTAACACCAGAAACAGCACTTCAAAAAGTGTAAGAGGTCCCTTTTGTACAAAATGGAAACCAGTTCATCTTCTTGAGTGGTCACAGCATACATGTTCACCTTTCTCATTTTATTTGTTAGACTCTTTGTCAGTTTACAATTCCCTCCAGGTCCACTTTGATGCACTTGCAGCATATACCACCTCCCAACATAAGGTTTCCTGATGGAAAGTACCTGTTGGTGGAAAGTACCTGTAGTTAAAGCCTTCATGTAGAGAGTAGAAATGCTTACACACAACTATGGTGCATCAAGCTACAGGACGAATCTCAATGCAGTATTGTACACACACGCCTCCCACCCAGTACCCACCATTTGAGCCCATAAGGCTTCCTTAAATTAAATTGCAAATTGGCCTTCGTAATAGCGATTGCTGTCTATTAGAAGAGCAACCGAATTGCAAGCCCTTTCAGTAGATGTGTTGTTGCTGTACGAAAGAATAAAGTGGTTTGTAGAATGCATTCAAGGTCTTCACTGAAAGTAATTTTGAAATGTCTTGTGAATTGGTCCACCTTTCTTCCCGGACCTGCATACTCTGGGTGAAGGAGAAATCCACTAACTTGATGTTGAAAGAATTGACATGTGTTATTTAGACAAAATAAAGCCACTGCGTAAATCAGTCCGTTCTTTGTGCCCTTTGCTGCACAGCGTCAGTGGTGTTCAGTCATTAAATCGCCATTGTACGCCGCATTCAAGACTGCTATAACCTAGCTCACAGATCCCTAACACTCATGCATAAAGCTTATTTCGCAAGCGGTATTGGAGCAACATTAGCATTCAATGAACACAATCTCTATACATACCTTGCAAAGAAGCTACATGGAGCTCAGGAAATACAGACACACAGTACTATTGTGTCAATACACATGCTTGGCCAGAGGTGAACAAGACAATACTGAAAACGTTTTATTTGCCATGTTTCTTCAGTTCACCCACCTTCATCTTCAGGTACTGCTCTCTAATCTATGCAAAGCATACACATCTAAATACTTTCACAATCCTGAGAAGGCAGACGTTATTTACCTAGTGAGTCTTTCTGTGGCTTGCATCTTCTTAGTCGCATGCACCTACCCCACCTCCCCACATGGGATCTGGAGTACTGAAACATATTCGATTTTGACTTTTGCTTATGCTGCTCCTGCCATGTCAGCAAATCAAACAATTTGGGGCGGTGGGCGCATAGTGCTTCAAGGGTGCCTGTACAGTTAAGCAGGGGCAGTTTGATGGAAACACCCAAGTTGACCCCTTTGTATGTTGGGAGTATGCAACTTGGTATACAAAACTATTACTGGGTAAGTAAAGTCTATCATCTATGTTCATATATGTAGTTCCCTTAATATTTTTGTGATCCATAAGATAGATCATGTACATTGTACTCACAGCACACTGTCCTCCCAAAATAATATGTCTTCCTTCGGTTTTATGGCCCAGGGTTGCTACTAAGGTTCATCTATGGATCAGGAAGGCTTTGTTTTCCAGTGCCTCCTGCTTCTGCATGTGCCACGTTTTGCTCTTTGTTGCAGACTCGTTTATGCTCGTGTGCAGCCTCATTTCTCTGATACTTGCAAACCTAGGTGTCACTGGAGAGGGGTGGTAGGAGAGGTTGCAATCTCACTGCCCCCATAGAGAGATTTACAGGTTTCGTTTTTGACTGCACAAACTAAAGTACACTGTGCACAGATGTTGGTTAAGATTAAACACCATTGACTTTTACATACGTTATTCACTGTAGTTAGTTCTATGCTCCTGGTCCATAGTTACCTTTCCTCCTTGCTCATGGGATGCACTCACCTGGGAATGGGACTGGAGCCTTTTTGTACAACAAAACCCATTTAATCTCAGAAAATCGCAGATTGCACGTGCAGAGCATAATTCTACCCAGGCTACGCTAGCCAGTGTGTTCGTACTGCCTAGCCTTGAAAATATTGCTGGTATGGTCGGAATGGTGGGGGGGGGGGGTGAGGAAGGGGCGTATGAATGAAAGGGGACTCTGGGCTACGAGTATTGACTGTGGACTGTGGAGAGTAACCTTTATATACTGGAACGTCCTATCCCCTTTCCAATAGCAATGCCATGAACGAGAGGGTTGGCTGTTACATAAATAGATGTTGTAAAACTGTTTGTCCGAACCTTGCACCTGCTCTGAAACTAAGGTCCATGGAGTAATGCCTGCAGAAAGAAGACCTAAAATCCCAAGTGGCAACTCAGTAGATCACCACGATAGGCATGTGCGACAGAAGCAGCTTTATCTCCTAATGAACAAGCAAGCTGCCCGTTGATGGGGCAGTTGTCCCTGGCCTTTGTTGGCATGGACTATACATGATACAATGCATCTAGCAATTGTGGCTTTCGCAGCCTACTTGCCCTGAGCTACTGGCACATATATGACACAGACCACTAAAAATTACTGAACTGAGAAATTCTATCAAAGTAAACTTTAATGCTCTCCTGATATCCAAGCAATGAAGTACCCGTTCAGCAGGTGTAAGAGGAATTTGAAAAGAATGTTGGCATGTTGGTCTAGATGAGTGTAAAAATTCGACACTGCCTTAGACCAGAGGCCTCAGTGAGTCCTAAAGACGTTGTCCTTGTGAAAAACTGGAAATGCCTCGTTGGATGGATGGGTGGGTCTTTGGTTCTGTAGCTCAATGATTCTTCTGGCTTACATTATTTTGCTAAGAAAGCTGCTTTCCAATCGACTAAATGAAACTCCACCAATGCCATAGCCCTAGGCATTGAGAACAATGTTGAAATCCCAGGAAAGATGAGGCACCCCTTTCAGTTGTCTCCTTATAATAGGATTAGAGGCAGTAGTGATGGATCGGAATCCAGTAACGCAGCAGACGAATGAGAGGGAGGAGAGGAGCTGGTGCTAGCTTTAAGAGTTGAGATCCAGTATTTAGTGGGCCAATGTGGGTCTAGGAGCATAATCTGTCAATTCTTGCCCCCCCTGAACATACTCAAGACCTTGCCCAAAAGAAAAACTGTAAGAAATGATATGCTCTCATGTTGCCACACGAGAGAATCATTGTAAACCCCTGAAGGTGAGGGCCCCACCTTCTCCAGGATAGTACTGTCAACATTTGGATCTGTCTCTGGTGATGACAATGGCTGAGCTTGGATACAGGTCTGCCATGGAAGACCATTTGCTTGGATGAATGTCCTGCGCTGAACGGCCCATTCCTAATGTGCTGTGGCCAGATAACGGAGTGACTCCTTGCTTGTTTATATAAAACATTACGGTGGTGTTGTTGGTTAGAATTGACACCTTTTGTAACTGATCAGGTTTATTTATTTTATTTTATTTATTTATTCAGATTTATTTAAAGCGCACATCAGCCCGGGGGCATCGTGGCGCTGTTACATGAATACATACATAGTCTGGTTACAATGGAAGGAAGATGGTTACAAAGCAATTTTCATTACAGGAAGCATTTCGTATCGAACACTTTTCGTATCAGATGTGTGCGAGCTGAGGTGGGTGAAGCGAAGGTGGAGTTAGTTGAATAGCGTGGTTTTGAGGGATTTGCGAAAGAGATACAGAGATGGTTCTGCTGGTTAAGAAGGTTAAGAAAGGTCTGCTGGGCCAGAAAGATGGCCCTCGCTTCCAGTATGTTTATATGCAGATTTAAACCCTGCACCCCCCCATTTGTCGTGGATGTGTACTTCCTTCACGGCTCTCCACCCAAAGGAGTCTGTAGTCTTTGTAAGCCCACCTAATGGGTCTTGGAAAGGGAGCCCCACCATTAGATTGGTGTACTAAGCCCAGCAAATCGGAATTTGTTTGATAGCTGCCGAAATTGGAAGAGGAGAGTACAGGATCTCTTAATTTTGTTTCCATGTGGAGGAAACCTGCGTTTGGATAGGTCTGATGTAAAGTCTACTATTTTGCAATTGCCCATTCGATTAGACCAAGAAGCCACTAGAACCACCAGGCCATTTTGTAATGTCTCTGTAGAAAGTGGGACACAGTAAGTTTGATATCCTTAATCATCTGCTGTGTAGGAAAAACACTGGCTTGTCTGGTCTCCCAGACATACACTGTAAGGGCATTATTTAGGTCTGAATGAGTTGGTATTTATTTGCATTGATCAAAAAACCTACGCCAGAGAGCAAATCAATAACTCTATTTATCCTGTTTTGTAGTCCATTAGCTTGAGGATGGTACAGAGCTGTTTTAAAATGTCTTAAAAAAATCCTGCATTTCATAAGACATGAATTGGACGCCATTGTCAATGACAAGCTGCTAAAGAAACCCCTTGCTAAAAAAAAATACGTCTTCTAAGAAGCCAACCACTTGTGAATTTGTGGTCACTTCTTTAAGTGCCTTCCACTCCACCCATTTGCACCCATTTCAAATGGTAATCCACAAGAGCAAAAATAAATGTGGTGACCCTTACTAGACCTTGTATAGCTCCCATCAAATCCACTGCTACTTGATTCTTAGTTTGATTCTGAACAAGAACAGGACAAAGTGGAACATTGCTGCAACATTTACTCTTGTCAGCCATCATATACTCTTGACACTCCCTGATCTTCGGGTCCATTATTCCATCTGTTTCCGGCCACCAAAACACTTCCGACAGTCTCCTTTCAGTTAGACTGTGACTTAAATGTCTCTTGTGTGCCAACTCCCTGATCAGCTCTCAGACCACCAGGTAGCACTATCTTTTCTCCACTCCCCAATTTTCCATCCATCACACAAAGTTCAGTTCTCACCTCATGCCAAACATCCATCCTCCCCTCCAACATATTTCGGTTGGGCCGTCTACTCACTGTCCACTCCTTCAAGCACTTCAACACCTTGTTGTCTGCTTGCTGGCAAATTTGTTCTTCAATAGCTGGAAATTCCATGGTGGCTGTTACCACTTCTTCACTTCTACTATCATATTCACACTTCTACATACTCTCCTGTAATTCCACTGGCAGTCTTGACAATCAGCCACTGCATTTATTTCTCCAGGTAAGACCTTAACACCAAAACTGTACCCTTGCAGACCCAACACCCATTTGGAGATATGCAACAATATTCTGGAAAGCCTTGTTGCATTAGTTTGACTACTCAAGCTGAAACCTTTTTTTTCAACAACGCACTCAGGGGATAGATTCCATTGCAATGTCCTTTACAAATCTGTGATAGTACTCCACTAGTCCTAGGAAAGAGCACACGTGTTCCTTGTCTCTTGATGTCGGTGCCAACGTGTTTTGTTAAGGTCCCTTAAATCTACACACATACATATCTTGCCATTTGACTTTGATACAATCACAATGGTTGTCAGCCATTCTGACACCTTTGTTTCTTGGATGGTGTAGTGATGACAGCAGTACTGACACAGAAGACTAGCTTAGGGCACCAGCCACTAGCCTATTACAGTGGGAAACTAGACCCAATAATGAGAACACTATCCATGCGAACAAGCATTGGCTGCAGCCACATTCGCAGTGGAGAAGTCAGCGAGTATTACCATGGGCTGAAGCACCACTCTCTACGTGGGGCATGCTCTCTTTGCAATACTGGAAAGGCCAAAGAAAACACTGACAACACAGAGAGCCTCAGGGTATGAGGTGTTACTATCCAATCCAGCTCTCAAAATAGTGAGATGCAGACTGGTCAACCTGGCGATATTTATCGCTGACGTTCTAGAAGAGAGAGACTACGCACATGACTGCACACTAAACTTAGAAGAATTCAGTGACACTCACAAGGTACAGGAGGACGGACTTGAGGGGGAGATGTGCTTCATATTGACGGGTCATCAACAATTGACCAGACAAATGGGGAAAGACATACTGGGACAGCAGTAGTAAGGTTGAGAAGAGGCTGGACCAGAAAGGTAATGGCAAGTGCATGACTGCCATCGCATTACTCAGCACAAGCAGCAGAATTAGTAGCCTTAATATTGGCATTGGAGTGAAGCAGGGGAAAGCAAGTGACGATTTATTCAGATTCAGTTTATGTGATATCCACAGTGCATTCTGAACTGTCGCAGTGGATGAGGAGGGGCTTCAGACATGCTGATGGATCACTGGTGCAGCACGCACTCCTATTGAACAGATTGGTAGATGTCATACATTTCCCAGAGCGACTAGCAAGAGTGAAATGCCAAGCACACACAAAAGGGGACGATGCTAACTCAAGGGGAAACTAATAAGCGGAAGCAGAAGCAAAATGGGTGCGTATTTTGGGGACCTTCTAGAAATGGAAGCTTTGTCACATGCATGTGATTATGCAAGAACAATGATACTCACAATGGGGTACAACATATTACCAGTGACACAAATTATGGAGCTGCAGGGAGCTGCACCCAGGGAGGAAAAGGAATTGTGGATTAGGAGGGGATGTACAGTATCTCCAACAGATGCCCTATGGTGGTAAAACAACACAGGGAAGGGGGTCATGCCACTCACATTATTGCACACATCACTGACACAATTACATTATACAACACATACAGGGGGGAGGCGCTTGCCGCACATATTGGAGAAACATGGTTCTGTCCTAATTTGGCGGAACATGTGGCTGAGTTCATGAGTAATTGTTTTACTTGCAAGCAGTTTACTGCAGGGCATGCATTGAGAGTTGTGAGAGAAGTCATACCTCACCCAGTTGGTCCATTCCACCATCTCCACATTGACTGTCGTCATGATCCAAGTCTGCCAAGGGTACGGCTACATGATAGTGGTTGTGTGTCTATTTTCCTGTTGGGTCGAGGCTGGTCTTGTTCTCATCCTGACACCCTTAGAGCAGTGAAATTCCTGCTCCAAGAAGTACTCCCACAATGGGGCGTGTGCGAGGTCCTGCGGTTTGACAATGGCCCTCAATTCGCCAATGAATTGTTTCAGCATGTTACAAATTCTCCTGTGCTTATCACCCACAAGCGATCGGGGTGTGTGAACGCTTCATTGGCCTGCTTAAAGAAGCCATAGCCAAGACTAAAAGGAGTCTCAACAAGAACTGGCTGCATTTCTGCCTTTGGCCCTGTTCGCATTGTACAACAAGCCTGGGTCCGACCACCATTTAACCCGACACGAGGTGGTAACAGGATGGTGCATGCAACTTCCCTGACTCCTCCCACTAGAGCAGTGAAGGACGCAGAAAATGCTGCAAATGTATTGGGTAAGGAAATGTATGAATATGTCACTTTCTTGATTGCTAGTGCCTCTTTTATCTCTCGCCAGATACGACATCAAGGGCGGGAGGCTAAATTTGGTGAGGAAGCGACAGCATCAACAGCCCAGAGGACTTACTGAAGCAGCCACCTGTATACCCAGGAGACCAGGCTCTCTTTTGCAATTTCTCTAGACATTGGGATGCACCCAGGTTCATGGGTCCTCATACGGTGGAGGCAGTGACTGAGCGAGCAATTAAACTGGTTAGAAAAAGTATCTGGAATCATATTGGCGACATCAAGCTCTACAAAGCTGTGGCCTTACCTGGCAATGATAATGACAGGGCCAATGATCCTCAGCAAGAAGAGCAAAGAGACAATTTGGAATTAGCACTGCTGAGCAGAGGACACCCAATGGTTACTCGCTCATGGGCAGCAGAGTTAGGGCAAGGAGTTCCTACACATCCAGAGTGAGGGTACATTGTCTGTTATTTTTCTTTCCACACACATTCATCGTGAAAGTGTGACAGTTTTTGTTACACCTCGGCAGGCCCGCAGGAAGGTTATTGCCCTCCGTAAGGGTATGCGTCATATTTCAAACCCATTCTACGCCCACTGGCAACTGCCCTGGAAAATAGTGGCTTCGGCTCACTCCGCAGCACTCTGCGGCAAGTTTGGACTACGATTCCCAGCTTTCCGCCTCCCGCTGTCAGCTGAGAGGCGATGATGCGTGAGCCTCGGTTTCGTCCAGTTCCGCCTTCTCCTTCCCGATTTAAACCTCGGAACCGGGTGAAACGCTGCTTCTGATTAAAGTTGCATCCCGGTATTTAGAAGTTCCGTCTTCAATCCTACTTTACTTACCTGTGTACCAGACCTGTTTCCTCCTTCACGGACTGCTTTTGCCTGCCGCTTTTTGGAAAACTACTTACCCGTGTACCAGACCTGTTTCCTCTTTCACGGATTGCTTTTGCCTGCTGCTTTTTGGAAAACTACTTACCCGTGTACCAGACCTGTATCCTCTTTCACGGATTGCTTTTGCCTGCCGCTTTTTGGAAAACTACTTACCCGTGTACCAGACCTGTTTCCTCTTTCACGGATTGCTTTTGCCTGCCGCTTTTTGGAAAACTACTTACCCGTGTACCAGACCTGTTTCCTCATTCATGGACTGCTTGTGCCTGCCGCTTTTGGAACCTTGTGATCATGGCATCGGTAAGACTCTTCTTTTCACCACTTGCTAACAAGCATATCTCCTGTACTCATTGTACCTTGCCGCTGAACTATATCACCTGCAATACTCCAACTCAATTGTGTCCTTTATTGTTGCTGTTACCATCCTTTCCACAATCAGACTTCCATTGGACATTCTTCAGTAGTGCACAGGGACGCTTTGCGGATAGTGCACCTACCCGACTCTAGTGCGGCCCTCGTTCCGCCCGGGTTCAGTTTCCCTAACTAACCTACCCATTTGTTATTTTGCACTTCCGTTTTTATGAACTCTTTGGGACAACACAGACTCAACAGCACATCAGTGGTAAGGGTTTTCTTTTGTATGATTATCCATTCTCCTTAGCTAATTGACAACTATAGTCAGGATAGGTTACATTCTCCTCTCTTACTTGTAGGTGGTTCCGGTTGCCTTGAAACAAGGGGAGGGCATAGCTCAGGTACTACTAGAAAGAAGTATCGAGGGAAAGGGATCTTTCTTAAATTTCCAATTGCTCACCTCTTGTTTTTCCTTTACAGCTGGGTTCTTGGCGGCGTGTCCTCCCCGCCCTTTTGAGCGATCAGTCCCTCTGCCTTGTCCTACCCAGCAGAGGGTCATATCGTTAAAAAGGTCTTGTGCCCTCACAGAGAGGAGGCTAGGTTGAAGGCCCCGACCTAGCTCTTGAATCAATAGTTCAGTCCTGTGCCTTACGGCCACCGATTTGGTATACTTCCCGTCCGGTGAGTAACAGTTTTACTGCATTTCTTCCATGCTGCTCACTGATTCACATCCTGACACCTTCCAAAGCCATTTTATCCAATTTATTCCAACATATTCTGAGCTCGACCTCCTAATGTGTATTATCTTGTTTTCATAGCATATTTGACCCAAGCTTGAGCCACAACTTGAACAAGGAAACCCATCTGTCATTGCAATACACAGAGACCCTAGAATTAGAACTGTGGGAGCAGCTATTCATTTTTGCTGTGACAGATCACATGATCAACAGGGCTTGAACTACTACGATATTAACCCATTAATGCACAGTTTTTGCTCATTTCAGGCAGGCAACTGACCTTTATCTCACGGACACTTCTAGAGTGTCTAACACTGGGGAGAGCTGCTATGTCTGCTCACTAATCCCCTACACCATGAGTGCCTCCAGAACATTTATAGCAACTGACATACCAGCAGCAAGAGCACAGTGCCTCGTGTACCTATCCATGATTACAACAAGAGGAAGATTCCAAGGGAAAACTGCAACCTTGAGATGAATGTCCCATACAACATTCCCCTATGATGACAGTTACACAAAGACGCTCGACATGATGAACAATTACTTGCAGTTAGACCAAGCTATACAATGCGTAACTGATGGCCTGCAGAATGGAGAGACAAAAACAATAATGCTGAAGAAATTACCACCCTGAAGAGGGGTTTCAAGGAAATAGGAGGAGGACAGGATGTTGGGAAAGACCATAGATGCTGGTGTATGACCAAGTATACACAGCAGAAGGATGGAAATAAGTAGTAGGAAGAAAAGCACACACTCTAGTAAAAAGTACCAGTGAACACAGTGCAAGGGGAAAATGATAAGTGCCTGAAGGAGTGGGATACAAGCACTAAGTCGTTCACTCGGGTAGTCCATGAAGCTGGATGAAATGCCCATAATACCACTGAAGAAAACAGCATTATGTTATCAGAATGAAGGTGCAGTAAAAGTTGGAGAGAACACAGAGTGCAGGAACACAGAGAATTATCCAGCAATAAAGGTTGGCACAGCAGTATTAATGGACCACTATTGGGTGTGTGGGTCCAAGGCATACGAGAAGCTGCCACACAACTGGGGAGGTGTTTGTTGGTACACATCAACATGCCAGCACTGGCAGTCCCACAGAAAGACATGACGATAAATGACTTTCCTAAAATGGACAATAACAAAAGAAAAAAGAGAGTTCAGTGCAAGTAAAAGAAAAAGGAAGAAAGAAATGGTCTGTGGAAGTGAGTAGTGTGAAGAGACAAAACTATTTCTCATCAGAATCAGAAGCATCACTAGACTATTTACCACCTGAACATCGGTTATTCAGCAGGACACAGGTGTTTTTCACGTCAGTGGTTCCAACTGTCCGGACATATACAAATGCGAAATGGTTGCAGATAACCAGATGGGAGCTGATGCAGACAATTGTTACGCTCACATGGTAACCCACAGGGACGCCACCCAGCCGGATTACTCGCTTGTATGCTTCTCAGCTTTGCCCTGATGTGGTCTGCGGGGAAGGTTCTGCCTGAAAATAGAGGATGACTGTGTTCAAGACTCACCGACTGGGGTAAGTATCCTCCCTCCACCCTGTATGATTTCAGTCCCTCTGGCGCCCTCTCCTCACCTTGTGGTAGAATTAGGCATGCTCTCCGTCCTGCCTTCTTTGCAGGGGCACGTTCTCTTTCATGGGCGTGTGCGTTCCAGTTACTTCACTGACGCCGGCCCGTTTGATATTGTTCAGGTAGGTCTTATTGCTGTTCTTTAGTTTTGTTGCTATCCTGCATGCCTTTCTTTGTTTAAAATGTCTCTTTTTTCTCCCTTAGGTATGCGGAGCTTCAGCGCGGCAAACTGGCTTGGTTGAGCCACGCTGGTAAATGGTGGCGCATTAAGAGCCCTATGATGTGGTAAGTAAGCGCTATGCAAAGCGCTGCTAAGTCTTGCCTTTGCTAACCTGTGTTTTCCTTCCTTGTAGGTCAGTGTTCTTCAGCGCGAGTGGAATGTCCAGAGTGGTGCCAGCCGAGAGGCGACCAGCCAGGGAAGCCTTTTGAACAGTTTGTAATTTGTAAATGTCTCTACTGCTTTCTTTAATGTTGCCTCTATCTTCCTCTTTCAGGTCGTTCTGTCCGGGAGGCGTGCAGATTCGAGGAAGCTGTTCTCAGTAGCTGCGAGTGTTTAAAGATGAAGACTGCAGGTAAAATGCTGCTGCTAATGATGTTCCTTTTGTCTCCTTGCAGGTTCTGCTGCTCCCAGGTTCGAGGGAATAGCTGGACACGGTGAGCATCACATTGCAAGCTGCAAAGTAACGCAAAGCGTGTTGTCTTGCTCGGGTGTGGTTTAAATAGCTCCAACAAAATAGTCCAGGTAAAGTAGTCCCTAGGCTACCACACCCAAATCACTGGACCGCATAGCTTGGTTCTTAGGTACTAAGTTATGTGGATGCCTCCATGTTGGCTGACAATACAATAAAGTAGTTCCCAAGCACATTGTTTTTCATGGGGTATGCGCCTGGCGCCATAGGCGCCAGGACTGGCCACATGAGGGCTTTTGAAGGGGATGCCAGGCTCTAGAGGCCCAATTCCTGACTCCACCTGGCCAATGGGTTTGCCAGAGGGGGTTTTGGGTGAGGGTGGTGACAGCACTCCTCCCTAAGGCCCCTCCCATGGTGTTCCTTCTGTCTGGTCCAGGTTTGGTTGGGAAGTTCCAATGGAATTTCCTGATTAGACGTGGTGCGTGGATATTCTCACTGGGCTCCCAGGATCTATCTTGTGGTCCAAATCCTTTCCAATTGACGAGATAATATAGCTTGGTCCTAGAGTATTTAGACTCCAAGATATCTTTGACTTCGAATTCTGGTTCTCCGTCAACAAGTATGGGCTTAGGTGGTGTCCCAGTCCGTGTGCCGGGTTGCATTGGTTTCAGGAGGGACACATGGAATACGGGTGGATGTGTAGATTAGGTGGTAAATCCAGTTTCACTGCTGCTGGGTTGATAATTGCCTTAATGGCATAGGGTCCTAAGAATCTGGGATGAACGGTCCGGGTTCCCTTGATGGGTATGAATTTAGCGGCTAACCAAACTTTGGGCCTCATTACACGGAAGGCGGTAAGGTTTTACCGGTACCGGTAAGGGTACCGGTACCGGTAAAACTTTACCGCCTTACTACAAGGTCCCTTTGCGGGTCCTCCCTTAACGCCTGGTTTTTCCAGGCATTAAGGACGGGACCCGCAAAGGGATCTCAGAGCTAATTACGGTACCGCAATTAGCGGTACCGTAATTAGCACCTACATCATTCCCATTGAGCCCTATGGGGCTGACTGGCTATGATGTAGGGGTAATGGAGGATGGCGGAATTAGCGCCATCACCCACCTTGGAATATGGCGCTAATTCCGCCATCCACCAAGGCACACCCGGTAAGGGACCGGCGGCAGCCATGGCGCTAATAGCGCCATGGCTTACCGCCTTCCGTGTAATGAGGCCCTTTGTCTCCTACTTGATAATCAGGGGCCTTTTTCCGGTGTTGGTCGGCGAATCTCTTTTGTTTTTCTTTGGCATGAATAAGGTGTTCCTTTGCCCTTTTGAAAGCCTGAGTAATGGTTGTGTGTAGAGTTTTTACCGCTGGCTGGAAGGTCTGGTTCAGAGGTACCTGGATGTCTGCCATAAAGGGTATAGAAGGGCGTTTGTCCCGTGCTTGAATGTAAAGAATTGTTATATGCATATTCGGCTATCCATAGTAGGTCTTTCCAATTCCTTTGTTCGTGGTGCAGCATGCACCGTAAATATTGCTTGAGTGTCTGGTTCTCTCGGTTTGGCCGTCCGTTTGGGGATGGTGACTGGTAAATAGCCGAACGTCGATCTGCGCCATTGCACAAATTTTTTTCCAGAAGTTGGAAACAAACTGGCTGCCTCGATCAGAGACCAGAACCGAAGGGAAGCCATGTAGCTTAACCACGCCCTCCAGGAACACTTTTGCTAAAGTGGCTGCGTCTGGGAGGCCTTTGAGAGGAATAAAATGGGCCATCTTCGTGAATAAGTCCACAACTACAAGGATGGTGTTGAACCCTTGGCTTGGAGGTAGATCAGTGATGAAGTCAAGGGAAAGAGTGTGTCATGGAACTGGAGGAATGTCTAATGGTTGTAGGAGACCAGATGGTTTTTGTTTCTGTGATTTATTTTGTGCGCAGACACCGCAGGACTGAATATACTGAATGATGTCCTTACGCCAGGTAGGCCACCAAAAGATCCCTTTCACCTTAGCTAGGGTTTTGGCGATCCCAGGATGCCCTTCGATCAGTGAATCGTGGTAGTTTGAAATAATATGCTGCTGTAATTCCTTCTTGGGTACATATAGACGATCCCTATAAAAGGGTAGATGGTCCTTGATGGTATATTGTTCTCCTTGAGTTTGCCATGCGAGGTAGGCATCAGGATTTATTGTCCGTTGGATTTCTTTTTGTAGTTCTGCTTGTGTTAAGGCTGTTGTGATACCCAAGAGTTTGTCTTCAGGTATAATAGGTACTAGGTCTGGAGTTGGATCTACTATTTAATCTATGCCCATGCAGGATAAGGCATCCGCCTTTCCGTTTCTGTCTTCTGGTCGAAATGTGATTACATAATCATATTTGGTGAAGAAAAGGGCCCACTGTAATTGGCGCGAGGACTGGGCCTTTGCTGTTTTGAGATATTGCAGGTTTCGGTGGTCTGGGATGACTGTAATGGTGTGTCTGGCCCCCAGAAGGTAGTGCACCAGGCTTTAAAGGCGGATTTGATAGCCAGGAGTTTCTTGTCTCTCATGGCATAATTAATCTCTGGAGGTGAGAACTTTTTCGAGCAGAAGGCCACAGGATGTAGCTGGCTGGTTTCCGGGTCTCTATGTGAAAGGACAGCCCCTTTGCGAGACTGGACGCATCAGTTTCAACGACATAAGGGAGGTCTGGATGAGGATGTTGCAGGATTGGAGCGGAGGTAAACCTTTGTTTAAGTTCCTGAAAGGCTTCTTCTGCTTCTTCGGTCCAAGCAAACTTTTTATTGTTTTTTCGTAATAGTACTGTGATTGGGTGCACAACCTGACAGATGTCTGGGATGAACCGGCGGTAGAAGTTCGCAAAGACCAGCATGCTTTGTACCCCTTTCAGAGACTTCGGTGAAGGACATTTCAGAATGGCATCTACCTTGTGCACGTCCATTCTGATGCCTCCTGGAGTAAGGATAAAACCAAGAAATTCTACTTCGGTGACATGAAAAAAGCATTTTTCAAGCTTTGCAAACAAGCAATGTTGACGGAGCTTGGTGAGGACTGAACGAACGTGCCTGACTTGATCTTGTTCCGAGGCTGAGTATACTAAGATGTCGTCTATGTACACTAAGGCGCACACATCAATTAACTCCCTTAAGACGTCATTCATGAAATACTGGAATGCCGCAGGAGCGTTGCATAACCCGAAGGGCATGACTTGATATTCAAACAAGCCGTACATGTTGTACGGAAGGCGGTTTTCCATTCATCTCCTTTTCTGACTGAGACCAGGTGGTTCGCTCCTCGAAGGTCCAATTTGGTATAAATCTGGGCATCTTTAACTTGGTCTAGCATCTTAGGGATAAGTGGCAAGGGGTAGCGGTTCTTCACGGTGATCTGGTTCAATGTGCGGTAGTCAATACAGGTTCTCAAGTCTCCTTCCTTTTTCGGTACGAAGAACAAAGGACTGGCTGCGTGGGACTTCGAAGGACGGATAAATCCGTTTGCAAGGTACTGGTCTAAATAGGATTTCAAATGAAGGTTTTTTGGTTCTGTGAGAGCGTAGATCCTGCTGCAAGGGATTTGTGCACCAGGAACAAGGTCGATCTGACAGTCATAGGGCCTGTGCAGCGGCAATGTATTGGCTTGGTCCTTTTGGAAAACATCCTGGAAATCATGGTATTCACTTGGCAAGGTATTAGTTGCTTCCAGGGTTGATACTGTCGCTCCGGAGTCATGGGGATACAGACGTCTGGTTTCTCCTCTTGGTAAGGCAGGGGAGCAGTCACCGGGGAAGGTTAATTTTCGTGCCCGCCAGTCTATCAAAGGTTTGTGAGCAACCAACCATGGCATCCCTAGTATTAGCCTGAACTGAGGTGCCCTGATGAGATTGAATGAAATAGACTCCCGATGTCCGTTCTGGCATATCATGGTTACCCTGGCTGTACACTGGGTTACTGGTCCGGAAGCAATTTTTGTCCCATCCACAGTGGTTACCTTGTCCATAGTTGGCTTAGAACACAAAGACAGCCCCATCTCTGCTGCCAGTTCTAGATCAATATAATTTCCAACTGCTCCGCTATCGATGTATGCTTCAACGGCATGCATTCTTGACGACTGTTGGTGGCTAATTAAGATCACTGGTATTGCAAAGTGCGAGGTCAGCAACTCTTTCTTCTCACTCGACAAACTGACCTCTACATTTGTCGAGCTTGGTAGTTTTCCGATTCCTTAGCTTCATCCTTCTCTGTGGCCTGACTGTTCTTCTTGGGCGTTTTACTGGGCAGTCCTTCAGGAAATGTCCTGGTTTCCCACAATACAAACAAAGTTGTTGTTGTCTTCTTTTGTCCCGCTCTTGTTTTGTTAATTGAGGCCGTATCCCTCCAAACTGCATGGGTTCTACAGCATTTTCATGTACACAGGGTGTGTTTTCCCTTGGTTGACCATACACAGTCTGAGGGTCCGTCTTAGACCGGTCTGCCTTTCGGTCCTGCAACCGGTGGTCTAGCTGCACGACCAGATTTATGAATTCTGCACAGTCTCTGGTTGGATCAACCACCTGGACTAAGACGTCCTTTAATTTGCCTCGTAAGCCTCGATGGAATAACGTGGTTCTTTTGTTTTCTGGCCACCTAGCTTCGGCAACCAGTATGTTGAAGGTAGCAATGTACGTTAACAAGTCCTGATTCCCCTGTTGGAGGGACAAGAGTTCATTGTCTACTGCTTGTTCCTGGGTATGGCGAGCAAAACGTTTTTCCATTTCTCTCTGGAACCCCCCCCAAAGTCATGTAATGGAGGATCATCATGGGTTACCAACAGCACCGACCAATCTGCTGCACTACCACTCAGGTATGATAAGACAAAAGCTACCCGAGCTTGGTCATTTGGAAATGCTCCAGTCCTACAAAGAAAATGAAGGCGGCACTGATTGATGAATACCGCATACCTCCGTGGGTCGCCTGAGGACCTTTCTGGTGGTGCCAGGGGCACTGTTCCAGGTAATGCGATCTGTACCGGAGTGGGTGGTGTGGTGGGGTTTTGCATTGTTGGATTGCTTCCAGGTAGAGGCGTCTGTCCTGCCTGTGATTGCAAGTATTGCCTGCTAATCTCTTCAGTGCCTTCTTTGGTCACTATTAGGTCTCTCCGGAGGGCATTAGTCTCTTGTCGGGCAGAATGAACCTCAGTACGAAGCTCTCCTAGTAATTGGGCCAATTGGTCCATTTCTGATGTCTCCATGGCGCCCAGGTGGATTTGTTATGGTAGGCTTCGCGTTCTGTTACGCTCACCTGGTATCCACAGGGACGCCACCCAGCCGGGTTACTCGATGCTATGCTTCTCAGCTTTGCCCTGATGTGGTCTGCGGGGAAGGTTCTGCCTGAAAATACAGGAGGACTGTGTTCAAGACTGACCGACTGGGGGAAGTATCCTCCCTCCACCCCTGTATGATTTCAGTCCCTCTGGTGCCCTCTCCTCACCTTGTGGTAGAATTAGGCGTGCTCTCCATCCTGCCTTCTTTGCAGGGAGCGTTGTCTTTCATGGGCGAGTGCAGTCCAGTTACTTCACTGACGCCGGCCCGTTTGATATTGTTCAGGTAGGTCTTATTGATGTTCTTTAGTTTTGTTGCTATCCTGCATGCCTTTCTTTTTTTAAAATGTCTCTTTTTTTCTCCCTTAGGTATGCGGAGCTTCAGCGCGGCGAACTGGCTTGGTTGAGCCCCGCTGGTAAATGATGGCACATTAAGAGCGCTATGATGCGGTAAGTAAGCGCTATGCGCAGCGCTGCAAAGTCTTGCCTTTGCTAACCTGTGTTTTCCTTCCTTGTAGGTTGCGGTGTTCTTCAGTGCAAGTGGAATGTCCGGAGTGGTGCCAGCCGAGAGGCAACCAGCCAGGTAAGCCTTTTGAGCAGTTCGTAATTTGTAAATGTCTCTACTGCTTTCTTTAATGTTGCCTCTATCTTCCTCTTTCAGGTCGTTCTGTCCGGGAGGCGTGCAGATTCGAGGAAGCTGTTCTCAATAGCTGCGAGTGTTTATAGATGAAGACTGCAGGTAAGATGCTGCTGCTAATGATGTTCATTTTGTCTCCTTGCAGGTTCTGCTTCTCCGAGGTTCGAGGGAATAGCTGGACACTGTGAGCGTCACGTTGCAAGCTGCAAAGTAACGCGAAGCGTGTTGTCTTGCTCGTGTGTGGTTTAAATAGCCCCAACAAAATAGTCCAGGTAAAGTAGTCCCTAGGCCACCACACTAAAAATACTAGACCGCATAGCTTGGTTCTTAGGAACCAAGCTATGTGGATGCCTCCATGTTGGCTGACAATACAATAAAGTAGTTCCCAAGCACATTGTTTTTTCATGGTGTATGAGCTTGGCACCATAGGCACCAGAACTGTCTCCATGAGGTCTTTTGAAGAGGATGCCAGGCTCTAGAGGCCCGAGTCATGATTCCACCTGGCCAATGGGTTTGCCAGAGGGAGTTTTGGGCGAGGGTCGTGACAACAATAAACTCTACAGTAAATGGCTTCAATGCAATAAAAGAAGAGCTCTGAGCAGTAAGGTTGATGGCACTTCAAAACAGATATGTTCTAGACCTTCTCAAAGCTATGGAAGGAGGAGTTTGCATCAAGAGTGGGAGTTCCTGTTGCACATTCGTGCCTGCCAATGATGGATAGAATGGCACACTGACAAAAGCAGTGACAAGACTGTCAAAGATGCATGCCAAGATGGAGGAAGACGCCAAGGGGACAGGAAAAGACCAGAGATGGTTATCATACTTATGGTCCTGGATGCCGTCATGGCTAGCAGATGGACTGAAAGTATTACTTGGAGTAGTAATATTAGTACTAGTGGGACTGTGTGTGGTGAAGATATGGATTACACAATGCTGTAAAACTACCGAGAAAACAATATGGATGAAGGTGATGATGGATGTGAACATGGGAGAATAAAAAGACAAGAAAGTAGAAGAAAGAAATAGCCTGAGAGCAAGGATAAAGGAATGTCCAATGTTCCCAACTCAGATGATAACATTTGACAACCCATACGACAATAACAGGTACTGGGGTAAATGGGTGTGGTGCAACCCACAAGGAGAAGGTACCTATAAGACCTGGAGTTTCGATGATCATGCACATTTCTATGGACATCTTGGAAGAGTAACAAAGATATGGCTACCAAAAGCAAAAGTGATGAAGTATGGATGATTGGTCGACAGGTCGACCAAAGGGGGAACTGAAGAGAGGGTCCCGGAATGCCTCCCCTCATCCCTATCAACATGATGGCCCGAAGAGTCAAGAACGCACCGAGTCACTCATTATTTGGGCAACCCCCAGGAACACCAATGACTGACAAGTATGCAGAGAGATATTCTCTCAGACGGCCATTCCAACCTTATCCAGTAAATGTTGTTATGGATACAGGTGCCTCATTAGTGATTATGGATCCAAATGCCATAATGGACAACGTTGACTAAGTGCAGAGAAAGCACTGTGCTGATGTCATTCGTGACACCATGAAATATCTGCGTTAGTCATGAAGCAAACCTGCAGCCATACACAGCTTTAAATGAACACACTCGTACACATGAAGAACACGCTTAAACAGTTCTGTAGATAGAGGACAGATACATATACATACTGTCACAACCTTTTTTATTTTCTCATTAGCCAAGTGCAGAAACGCTGAATGCAAAGCAATGCAGAGATGCTGAGGAAGCATTCAGATGCTTATAGCAACTAACCCTTTGGAACTACAGGAGTACATAAGGAGCCTAGTAGGACCACATTCGACTAACCTATGAGAAATAGAGCACACTATAAGTGTGCAGCAATCATATGAGAAAGTCTCTAATGAAAAATCACAGAAGGCCACAGGACAAGGGACGAAGAGGAGCAGAACAAGGCCTGCACAGAGCGGGAAGGTCAGAGCTCACAGCCAAGGTCAGAAATAAACAACACATTCCAGACTTCAAATGACAAGGGGCCAGCTGCAGAAAACCAGAATAAATTCTCATAATTGCACACCCGGAGAGCTTGATTTTGTGGTCCACAACCAAGTGATGCTGCTGAGCTAGACAATGGGTATACACCCACGGTGGGAAGACAAACAGTTTTCAGCGGCCCAGACGAGAAGTGAAACAAATGTTGCAATGTGGAGGCAAAAGTGGTGTTGCTACGAGCTACATTGGGAACACACAGTCATTTCACATCACCTTGAAGAGGTGCACACAGGGCTGAGAACTGAACTGGGTCCCAGGCCTGGGAGACCAGTTCCAGCCAATCTGGGGACAGAAATCCAGGGGTGGATGGCAGGGGGCAAGGGCCAATGGTAGGTCTGTGACCCAGCAACAATGTAATAGATAGTTTCTTGGGGACGAGGCAAGCCAGCCATCTGACATGGGAGGACCAGAAGAGTAAGATCTATACGGACCTTCAATAGGGCCTACCACTCCGAGTACCCAATCAAAGTGAGATAGGTTTTTGGGGGAGGGCCCAGGTGCTGACGCAATTGTACATCAAACCGGAGAGACACGTCTGTGGAATTGAAGAGTCTGGAGATCCGTGATTGTCCTGTATGATCCCTGTCAGTTTTTGTAATAAACGACAGTTCTAACTTGCCCTTGGCTGAGTTCTCCGTTTATTATGGGGAAAGGGTTGTTGGGCTCTTGGCAGCTGATTGGGTGAGCTCGTAGCAATCCCCAGACATCTGGTATACAGTGTCTCCTCCAACAACACAATATGAAGGAACTGTGCAGCTTGAAGGAATAAGCAATGGCAAGAGCCATGAGGATATAAAGGAATTGTGCAGCTTGAGAGAACAAGCATTGGCAAGAGCCATAAAGTAACTGTGTAACTTGAGGGAACAAGCATTGACAAGAGCCATGAGAGTATGTGAAAATGCAACAAGTGAATGGTGGTAAAACAAGCAATAGTAAAGCATCATGAGGATGTGAAATGACAATAAACCAAGCACCACTGTAGGAAGGACACAGTGGTAACGTGCAAATGAAGAAGGAGCAAATAATGTGTGTCGATTGAGTGACCTGTAATGGGTGGACTGTATGTGAAACTATTGTGCTTAGACCAAGCACACTCATTTATGGAAAAGGCACTTAACGCATTGCAAAGAAGCTTGTAATTGACTCTAAAGGAAATCTTGTGTGATTTGAAATTAAGGAATTGAACTCTAAGAAATTGCTGAAAGGTAACTAAGCCAGATGAGCTGGAAAGTATTCCAAGGAGTTGTGTTGACATTTTTGAAAGACTTGGAAAGCTTGGGGAAGAGAACCGTTGTGAACTATTTGAACCTCGGGGAAGGGAAGTCCTTTGAAAACCAAGAACTGGACGAATCCCTGAACTTTTATCTGAACACTTTCCATTTTGAGACTGACATCTCTACACATTGTATACAAATAGATGTCAGTGCAAGTATGGGTTTTGAACACAGACAGATATTTGATTTGGACTTCCTGACACAGACTATCCTTAGCTTTATTTAGGTACAGGATTCCCACCTTAGCATAGGGCAAATTAGGCCTTTTTTCAACCTTCTCTTCTTTTGTAACCCACATTTTAATGGTGTTGTCTGTGTCTAATTCATGATGCCTTCACAGTACGCAACATATATGTGTATGCCTTAAAACCAAACAAATTCAAGACAATAAAAATACAACACATCAGATAATTTTAATAATTGTAATTATTGACATGTGGTGTTCCTTTTGTATTGTCTGTAACTTAATATGTTTTGGAAACGCACTTTGTGCACTCAAAACAATACAATCTGAGCAAGTGAGATTAAAATCAGCATTTCATTCATTCTTATTGTTTCTCTTTATTTAATCCATTTCAGTATAAATCAAAGGTAACTTAACATGGCTGCCAAGGAACAACGTGTAAACAAGGTGGCTATATTTGTCCCCTCGTTATCTTAATACAAGTGCAAATAACTGAAGAGACATTTTGCAAGACCTACTAATTAATATAGCTGCCAAGTTTAACCAACAAAAAACAATTCCCTTCTCCTTGTTTTCTAATGTACAAACATGCAAAAAATAAATCCACTTTTAAGCACAGGAATTCCAATGTTCTGTTAGGTGTTCCTGAAGGCAATAACAAGATGCCTCTCAACCCCGTAATTTCAGGAAGGACTACGAAATTGTTTTTTCTAAAGTTACCCTTGTTATATGAGAAGCATATGCAAGTCCAGGAACATTTCTGTATTAAAGTGTTCCTCCTTGGTTTGTTTTTGTTATTCTCAGTATTAGAGCCCTTTACCAGGTACCCAGCAGGCATTAGAATCAATCTGTGGAGTATGAAAGACAAAGAAAGCATTGCCATTCCTTTCAATACATAACACTTGAAGTAAATGTTTTTAAATAACATTTAATAAATATAATGGTATTAGTAAGCAAAGTGAATCAGAAAATATGCTGATTTTTCTAATTAGATAAAGGGCCAGATCCATGAAAGGAATATTGAGCAGAAAAAATTCATAATACTTGATCCATCTTCATATTTGCAAAAATGCTTATTTTTACTCGGGTGCACGGTACCATCTTTGTAGGGACTTGGACATGTGTTACCATCCTTCTGGGGACTTAATTTATTATTCTTATTTGCGATGGATTTTACCATAAGCAAATGGAAAAATGCTTACTTTATAGTACTCACTATACATTATACAATTGTATTCATAAATGTGAGTACCTCCCTGCATTATAGATATCACAACAGATTCATTTTGATGGTTTGGCATTTCCCAAAAGATGTTTAATTTGAATGCAAAACTTAAAAAGGCACTTAGTTTCTGGCATTACACAGTATTTATTGTAAACACTCAAAATGTTCCAGAAAAGATAACTGCGACACAGGAGATGACTTGCTTGACACAGGCTGACACACTTTGGCCAAAAAAGAATACATAATTGAAATTCAGATTTAATTCTTTCACAGGCATCATCTTCCCTGCTAACTCATATCTGCTCTTTGGAAATGGTGTAATGGAAATGATGTTGCTTTCTTCTTTTGTAGTGTGTATAATAATAGCAGAGTTAACTTTCCTATAGGGGTCATGTTTGATTATGGAAAAGTTACATTTTCCACAGAGATCATAAGGGGGATAATCATGAAACAGTCTCCACAGAGATAGTTTAAAATTGCAATCATGTTGCGGTCCTCACAGAGATAATTTGTGATTACAATGATAAGGTCCCCATAGATATGGTGTGTAATTAGGATTATACTCCAGTCCCCACAGAGACAGTGTGTCATTATGGTGCTGTTAAGCGCTTGGGCATTAGCCGCTATATAAATCTAAATATAATATTATATGGCATGCGATTATGATAACACTAAAGTCCCCACAGAGATGTTGTGTCATTTCTCTGATGTTGATGTCCGCACAGAGATAGATGGTGTTTTATAGGAATATGTTTAAAGTCTGCCCAGGGGCCACACAAAGGTCAACAAAAAACTGGAACAGAAACATTGGAATCTAGCATTCAACTCCTCAATGATTGTCCTGATAAATCATCACCCCTTCACCATCTAAAATGATGTACCCCGCCTGCTCCTACCACCTTACACTAGACAAATGTATTCCACCCCACACATGACAGCCTTATGTCCATTAATACCAAATTAACCTGATGCAGACTTGCGAAAGCTCTGATCTCCATTTGTTTGACTCACCCCCATAAGGCAGTGGAACATCAAGTATCACAGTGCAGTCATTTAATAGATTTTAAGCTCTCCCATCTGGATAAAAGAGAAATCTAAGTGCCACTGTCACAAACCACAAAGACCCATACTGGCATTGAGGACTCAGGCACTGCCTCTGGCCTCCACACATCAGCAATGCTGGTTTTGCATATGATTCCCCCCTCTAACCCACTAAGACCCCTTCTGACCAGTTTTCTGGAAAAATTGCATGCAATAAAACCACCAAAATGCGAAAGGTTCGCTATGGAAGGCCACATTTCAGTTCACATATTGAGTGTGAAAATGATGTTAAAGTCCCATAGAGATGGCGTGCATTTAAAACGTCTTTAAGGTCCTCACAGCGATTGTGTGTGATGATGGTGATGATTAAGTCCCCACAGAGATGGTGTGTGATCATAATGCTGTTCATCTCCCCTTAGACATGGTGTGTGATAAAAATGAGGTTGGAGACCCCACAGAGATCGTGTTTGAAAATAGTGATGTTAAAGTCTCCACAGAGATGGTGTGTGATAAAAATTAGTTTGAAGACCCCACATAGATGGTGTTTGATTATATTGATGGTTTTGGTTGATAAGGGTGCTATTAAAGTCTTCATAGTGGTAGAGTGGGATAATCATAATGTTACCATCTGCATGGAGATGATGTGTGACAATGTTAAAGTCATAGATGGTATGTAACGATGTGTGGTAAATTAATCTTTTATGATGTGGCTTAAGCTATTTTGGTGGCTTCTTGGCATTACGTACTGAAATAGAGGAAGGTGAGGATTGGTGGGAGCAGAGCAAATGTGATCTGCAAATCCTGAAGTGTTAATTGGTACAGATGTGGGTGTACACACTTTGCTTTCTACGAGCTGCTAAGATACAGGGTGAGTTGGACATGCAGGGTTTGTGTTGACATATGGGACATAGGTGTCTTGTTCCATGAAATACTACCAGGATTCATCTTATGAACATGGGTAGGTGTGGCAATGCAACATGGGGGATCACAGAACATATTCCAGTGGTTTTCCCTTGTGGGTGTTATGACTGGCCATGACATTTTGAGGGGAGTTTTAGTTGTTTGATATACAGAATTTAAGATGAATGAGGGAGTGTGAAGGTCAATACCATTACAAACATGATTTTAAAGACCCCACAGAGATGTTGTGTGATGTTGATAAGGTTAACAGTTCTGCAGAGATAGTAGTCGATGAGGGGAACGTCAAAATCACTACAATTATGCTCTAAGATGGAAATGTTTAATGTTATATTTTTCCTTCATTGTTAGTGTGTGATGATGGTTGCCTTACACATCGCATAGAGAAATTGTTGAGAGATGATGGTGATTTTGTTGTTCCCAGAAAGGTGTTGTGTGATGATAGGAAACCGTGCAAGATAAATTAGAAGTCGGGTGTCAGTGTGCCATAGTCACTCAATTAGCATGTAGACCACATCTCCTCAAGGTAATAAATGCCTTTTCCACAGCAATTATTTGATGATATTGTTGTTTTCATCTGCATTGCTTTGGAGCGTTGAGCCCGAGTTTAATGCCTCCAAAGATAAAAGGCTTCATTATTTATGAGTTTAATGGAATTCTCTTTGATAATTCTGTCCAACTGATTTATTTTTGTTTTGTGGTAATAGAATTACCACCACAGATCTGGAGTTGGTGCTAATCCCCATTATTCTGTCCTGTTATACTAAAATGGGGTATGAAGGATTAGGAAAGGGGCATCATTTTTTAGGCAGTAAATCCTCCATTTATGTGGAAGTTAAACATCCAGTCAACTGCTAGAATTATTTTCCTCCAACTAATCTCCAAATGGCTGTGCGGTAAACATTGTTATAAATCCGTTACAGCAATTTTTTTTACTGCACTGCCATACTTGTAATGAGGCACAGGCATATTGTGATGAGTTTAAAGCCCCCACAATGATGGTCTGTGAAGACTATGCTTCTACCCTTTTAGGAAACTGTACTTTTAGTTACTGACTCTGACATGGAAAGTTTGTGATGATTGTGATGCCAAAGTTTGCATGAGTATAAACAGTAAATGATGGTAAAGAAGCAACATGCATGTTACATGACCTCTGCCCTTCACCCTCTATACCTCTGCCCCAGGAAGACTTATTTCATCATTGGCCTTTCACTATCACCTTTTTTGCTAATGACACTCAAAATATGTTCTCCTTTCTGCACTTCACACCAGCCATCTCAGAATGGATTACCAACTGTCTCACTGCAATTTGTTACTGGATGGCTCTCATCTGCCTCATGCTGAACTCCTCAAAAACTGAAATGATCTTTCTCACAGCTTCCAATGCCATCCCTATCTTCCACTTTCCTTTCCGCCTCTACTTCTTTCTCCTTCGAGCAAGTTTTGCAATCTTTGGGTCCTCTTTCATAGCGACCTCCAACTGCAACAATTCATCACTACCACTGCCACTACTGTTCATTTTAACCTCCTCAACATTTGTAAATGTCATCCTTTTCTTACTAACCACTCTACAAAAACACTATTCTCAACCCTTGTGCTCAGAAAATGTGACTACTGGTCAAGCTTACTCATTGGCCTTCCTCGCTATTCCTTCCTCCCCCTAGACAAAGTCTTCCACTTTTCTAACTGCACTCCCTACAACCTACGTAGATCCTCACCCACTTCTACCTACAGAAAAAAATGCTGGTTGTCTCTCTGTGCACAACCACTCCCTATTCAACTTCCTTCTCCTTGTCTACAAAGCTATCAATGGTCTTCCTCCTCAGTATCTGTCTAATTGTATATCTGCTACTCACAAACCCGTTCCCTCTGGTCCTCCTCCGCACTCAAACTCACTGTCCCATTTTACCGCTTTCCTTCTCTCACTTCCACTCTTTCTCCCTACTTGCTCCACTGGAATCCGCTGCCCATATCAATGAAAGTCAACTCAACTGTGAATCTCTTTGAGGATTGCCTTAAACTTCACTTACTTGCTAAAGAGAGAGATCCTTCTTCCCTGCCCCTCATTTTCTCTACCTCACCCGCCACTGCCTCCAGTGATGCCAATAATGTAATTTTAAATATTTATATAGCACTCTTTAGTTTGAAGAACATTCCCACCTAGATCAATGATACACTTATAAGTGTTTTCTTATATATATTTCTGTTTGTTTTGTTTTGTCCTTGGTAAGTCCAACTTGTTTATACCGCCATAAACTGGCACACCAATTGCCCTCATCTTTGTGCTATTGTACAGGCACCCCTGGTGGAAATGCCTCTGCCATCTGTAAATGTGTTGTTTTCAGTCATTTCTGATCAAAATTGGCATCTATGTTCTTCAAATAAATACAAACAAAAATAACACGTAAGTTAAGGTTGCAGCACAGATGATGTGCGATAATGGAGATGTTCAAGGCCCAATGTGATGTGTGTGATGATGTGGATGTGGAGACTCACGAAAAATATTCTGTGTGACGATTGCATTACAGTACAAATAAACAGAAGATTATGGTGATAGTGAAGTTATAGTCTGGCCCAGAGGCATTCTGATAGTGATGTTAAATTGTGAACAAAGAGGCATTCTGCTAGGAAAGATTTTTCTTTTTGCTTAATTTCCTCCATAAATATCAATGGAACACCCCATTTATTTGCAGTTGTGTTGAACATTTCCTGACTTTTGAAGGTGATGCCTTGCTGATACACTTACCTTGATAAACTCCATCTATTTTTGGGGGCACTGATCAGTCCCTTTGGCTATCAGTGCATGAGCACACTGTATTTTCAGCCTATTCTCAATATATTGATTGCTGACCTGGTTCTATTCACTTACTCTACTACACTTACAGTTAGATTTCTGAAGGTAGCCTGTCTATTGCACTTATAAAATGTATTAGGATAGCCTGTCTATTGCTCTTATCCTGGTATTCCACCTCGAAGATTCAAGATGTTAGCCAGTCTATTACACTTAGAATTGATGAGGATAGCCAATGAATTGCACATAGAAGACATATGTGGGTAGCTCTGAAATTGCGCTTAGACGATTTCTGAGGTAGCTGGTCTATTGTGTTTAGAAGAATTATTAGGATAGCCTGCCCATTGCACATACACTTGATATTGCACTAAGATTTATGAGCATAGCCTGCCTATTGTTCTTAGAAGATGTATTAGGATAGCTTGTCTATTGTGCTTATAGGATCTATGCAAGTAGCCTGTTTACTATACAGAAGATCTGAGCACACAGCTACATCAAACACAAAGCTTCATCTGAGCCTCAATGTACGTATTCATGCACCACTTTGATGGATATCTGCTGCAGGCACGGCTGCTCACCCTTATGCATCCGAATGCAGCAATGACCTACGCCGACAGAAATTCAGGTCTAGCTGGACACAATGTTTCGGCTTCATACACCAGAATAAAAACACAAAGCACAACACCTCTGCCATCAGAATGCAGCGACGACTTATGTCAAAATGTTGTCTAGCTGGACACATAATGAGTCTCCTGCACTCACACACTCTTCTGATCAGCTCAGTACCCATTCACATGCCTGCCCTTCACAGGTAGCTTACTTGAGCTCAGCCAGCCCACTTAACTCCTTATCATGGCCAAATGCACACACGCATTCTAATCATTCTGACAATGTTCACATACCTTGGACTTCGGTCTCCTGAGGGCGTTCCCACCATAAGTACGTTGAGGCCATACTAATGGGATAAAGGCGAGATATGAATTACAAACTACTACAGTATTATGAATACTGATTTGGAATTTATTTTAAAAGACAAGTGTTAGTGCTCTCAGCAGAGCGTCCCAAGGTGAATTTGTGTATAAAAGTAGAGACTGTTTTAATCTGCGACTTACTGTGGTTTTTCATTTCTATGAGTTTGTCTAAGTTTGTCTAAGGCCTAAATAAATAATATTTTTATACATTCTGTTTGATTTGCACAGGACGAATGCCCTTTGCCTTTCCCCAAATACAACACACAAAAAACCAAGAGAGGATATTTTCTTCTAATCGTGTTTTGAAAATGTTAAAAGGTGTGCATGGTTTAAACTCCAAGAATCAATAACAATGTTTTCCCTGAAAATACACAGTCCCGAAATGTGACATTTCACCTTTGGTTGTTTCTATTTTTCATCAGCTTATATGGTGCAGTGACATAGTGCATGGACTGCAAACTTGCCAACCGCAGGTCCAGTCCCGAGGACGGTGTAAATTCAGAAATTGATAAAAGACAGTCACTGTTTCTTATTGTATACATGGCCTCTAAAATAACAAGGGGGGCGGCGTTCAGCCCCTAAAAACAGTGGGTGGATGCCGTTCACCCTTGTGTACCCTTGACTTGAGCCCTGGTTCTTCCTCTATAATCCTCCCAACGGATACACTAGTGACTTTTCGTGGAAGGCCAAGTGGGCCCTGGTCAAACTGCATACTTGTGTCCGAAGCAAGAGTGTGTCGCAAGGTCAAAGTGTGCCACCTTGCCCCATGAAACAAAACGTGGGGAAGGGCGTTTGCTCAGCCATACTGACATTTCTTTTGAACACTGATTTACCTTTTTGCATTACACATTCCCTTTACACGTTCATTGTACTAGAAAGAGGGCAGGCATTAGGTTTATTAGTATAGGTCATTTTATTTTGACTAAAGACTGACTAGGACTGTATTTTCTTTTTGTTTGATGGTCAATAATACTCCCATCTTAGATATACGGTAAGATAGGGGTTTTACAACCCTTTTTAAACCATCAATAAAGGTTTTGAAACTTGCAGCTCTTGTGTCAGTGCCTACTTGTGATACCGTGCCTTCCTTAGATCCCCAACATTCTAAATACATGGGGTCTGCTTTTTGCCTGCTTCTGCAACACCTAGAGAACCTCCTTAGGTGTTAGAAAGGCCACCTACTCCAAGGCCTTCTCTAGGATCCCCTGCACCAATGGGTTCCCCTTCCATTACTCTAGCTATGTGTCCCCACATTCTTCAATGCCACTTCAACCTCTTCTCGATAGTCTGAATCTATGATGCCAGCTACAATGTCTAGAGAATGTTTCCAGGCTGGCCCAGACATTGAAGTGAACCAGAGCCAGATACCTGAGTGGAAGTAGTTTGCTGAGACCTGTAGGAATCAATCTCCTTGTACTACTGGGAATTTTGATCTCCTTTAAACTGAAGAGATTGAAACCAATTGAATGGGCTGTGGGCTGTTCCGGTAGTCTTTCTGTGGAGATAAGACATCTCACTAACATGGGTCCCAACCATGTATCTGGTTGTTCACATCCCACTTCTGACACCACACTGTGGTAAGCCAGACCCAAGAGGCAGACAAGAGGGAATTGTTACAACACGACTTTTATTTAAATTAAATGGAAACACTATTCTATCCCTACTTCTAAGATGGTTCTTGGCTCAATCTATAAAAAGAAAAGAAGAATGAATGGCACACGTCCATCAGTCTTACAAATCTTGTATAGTCCTCTGTCCCAAAAGTCTACCATATCCTTAGCATTTGCTCTACCACTAATAGTACAAACTAATATAAAGTTGACTCGAATAGGTCTCTAACACCCTTTATTCCTCAAGGCTGGACTGGTGGTTGGTTTCTGACCCCCACCCATTTACACCTTTACAGGCCTTGTGCCTCGCTGTATAGTTCAAAGCTCTGGCAAGTATGTATGTTGAGTCTCTTGTTTCTTAGAACAACCGTTTACTATGTTATCAATGAAATGAGGAGTCCTACACCCTGGAGTAAATTTCACTCATTCTTGGGTTTTTACAGCACTGTCAACCATTCAACTTTTCAATAAATAAAATGTTAGACAATTGATTAAATTATATAAATGTCTAGTTGTCAGCTGCACAGAATGTTTTGATGTTTACAAAGTTATAATTATAATATCTATTTATAAAGCCCTTAATACCAGAGAATATGTTTCTAAGCGCGAGCCCGGGGTTCGACCATGTGTTGCTCTGCATTTTCTTGCTTCCAAGACAAGTACATTGCCCTCTGAGCTATCCTCCCTTATTCATAAGGAAACTGAGGCACAGTGAAATAAACAGAAATAAATGCCAGACGTTGCACAGTTTTTTCCAAGTTGAAAAATGTGTATTCAACTCATAACTCCATGGCAATGTCGTAGAAACTTGAGATGAAGGAGGTGCACATTGCACTCACTTGTCTCACAGGAAAACGCACCATGGCTTCATTTCTGGGGGTAGTGGGTCTGCTAGGGCATCGGTAATATATCTATTGTTAGTGAGAAATGATAAATTGCCAATTCCACAAATGTATTACCCCTACAAGGAAAGGAAAGCACACATTAGCTCAAAGGCAGGTCTTGATTGGCTGCAACCCGTTATGCCATGATGCAGCCTGCAGAAGAGCTGCTATTGGATGGCAGGATTCTGGGGGCTGAGAATACCCCAAGCATTCAGCACAAATCTCTCTCAGTTAATTCATGGTGACTTGAACATTTTAAAAAAGTATCTCTAGAATGAAGTGCGCCGATTCTTAAAATAGGTCAAATATTTTGAAAGTGAGCCACATGCTAGAAGTACTGGGCTTCATTTCGAGTTTGGTAGTTGAGTAAAAACTGCTAGCAAGTCCTTTACTGCCACTTTTTTTCGTAGTAACAGAGTTTTACCACAAGGTGGAATATTTCCCTCCAGAATGTTACTGAAGGCAAATTCTCCACTTTACGGCAAACAATTGGCAGATTTACTGTGTAGAATTACCACTAACAGTAAATCCAACAAAAATTCTCATGCAGTCCTATGGACTCCATCAATGGGAATTTACACTACCATATTACCACTAATAATCCCATGGTAATGCCATGGAACAGAGTGGTGGTAATGGCAAATATACATTTTGCAGTAAATTTCAAGATTTACTGCCGATTTACTTCCAAACGTGCAATGTGGCCCATTATGTTTTTATTTCTATCGTATTAGAAATATATTTTTGACATTTCCATCCCAGGATGGCCCAACAATAGAAACACTAATTATTCTTTGAATAGCATGAGGTCAGCATGTTGCATAATTATGTATTTTTCTATTTCCATTGTGGACGTGCGATTTGCTAAAAGTAGTGTCCTATGTATTTTTATTGCATTGCTTGTCCGAGATAGAAATATTTTTAGCTACAGTGCATGCCTCACTCACTTGGCACAGTGACATGTTTAAGCCATGCAATAGATGTTCAGCTTTCCCCACCCCATAAACAATGCTAAAATCTTTGACAAATCACCAAACATATTTGGTGATTGTGACGATTCACGGGATCTCGTCACTTCTACCCACAGGGGATCCCTTTCCTGTGAGGCTAGGTAGGTGAGCCCACTATGCAACATTCCCCCTAGGGGTGGTGGTAAACAGGACCTCACAGGGAGAGGCTCCTCTCTTGGGGACAAGGACTCACGTTCTATGAAGGAACCCCCTAATCCTCTTTCTTATGAGACCTTTAGTGTTCCAAGACACCCAACCTGAACAAACTACTGCCTGTTATTGAAATGTCGCTTCTTTTACTCAACTAAGACCTGAAACCACTGAGAAGAGGAAGAGTAACAGAGGAATGAAGAACGACAAAAGGTTGGAGTTTAACAGTGCTTGGGAAGAAGATGAGTGAATGAGTAATAACAGACACCCCTTCAGTAAGGAGCAACAGTACAGTGAAGTTGGCCCCAAGGACGCATAAAGAATACATACTGGACACAAAGGAGGGACTATGGCCCTCCGCTGGGCAGGGCATAACAATCAGATATAAAAACTGAGGAAGGACCTGCCATAGCGAGAAGCCAGCATCAGGGCAGCACAGCACGGAAAGCTCAAACCTGGGGAAGCAGAAGTCATGGAAGAAGGTCCTTTCTTGAGAGGACGACGTAACGAGGTCGGAGAGGAACTCTGTAAATTGGTGGGGAACTGACTCCCCTGAAAATTGCAAGGCACCAGGCAGTGGTGTAACCTCTAGACGGTGGACCGTGTGGTCCATAAACTGCACTGGAACTTCTGCAATGAGGTCTCCTCAGAGCAGCACAAAGGTCAGAGAAGCTGAGGAGAGGCACGTGGGAAGCACATGTGGAAGAAAGGCAGACAAGAAAGCCCAGGAAAAACCAGTGACATGTCCCAGACACAGAAAAGGCAACAGAGTGGTGGGAGACTCGGTGGGATCCAGGAAAGAAGAAGGGTCACAAAAGAAGTAAGGAATCACTTGGGAGTAATCTGACTCTTTACAGTGAACAGGAAACCATTAAAAAAAGTGAAGAACCATTCTGGAGTAGTCTCCCTCATTTCAGTAACAGTGAAACCATTAAGACAAGTGAAGAACCACTCGAGAGTAATCTTCTGTGTCCCAGTGAAAGTAAAACTACCAAGACTTATTATAGACCACTCTTATTATTACCACTCTTATAGCAGAGAATTCCAAGCCCCACTCCCAAAATATTATTCTAGGAGACTTTAACCTAGGATTTAATGACCCTAACGACTCTCCAGCTGCCTCCCTGGCTAACGCCTTATCCGAGCACGACTTCACTCAAGTCGTTACACTACCTACCCACCAGAAAGGTAGAACCATTGACTGGGTCGCAGCCCACAACTGCAATATCACCTGCAAAGCCCCACAACCTCTTGTATGGACTGACCACTCCCTCATATTATTCGACATCAACCAAAATAATCCTAACCCCAAGCAGCGCCCCTATGCACCAGCCTGCCTGACTAGAAACAAGCGCAACATCACTGCGGAGACCCTCACACCTCTGATCCTCCCCCTTCTAAACACACTCCCAGCCACCGCCGAACTTAACCTTCTAGTCAACACCTACAATGATGCCCTAACCAGCGCCATTGATGCCGTTGCACCCCTAATGGAACGCAAAGTCAAACCCATAGCTCACTTGAACCCTTGGTACACACCGGAACTCAAAATTCTAAGAAAAAGAAAGCTAAGGTGGAAACCCTATGGGAAACCAACCCCTCTGCAGAAAATAAATCCAATCTCAAAACCATTTCCTCCTTCTATAAGAAAGAGATAATCTGCACAAAAAAGAAGCCTACAATACTAGAATAAATAATGCCCAATCTTCTGCTAAAGAACTCTTCACCATCCTGAAGGAATTAGAAAACCCGAACCTTCTTACCGATACCTGCGTGAAGGACAAGCCATGGTGCACCAGCATCCAAAATGCCTTGGCCAACAAAATGACTGGTCTCCACAACAAAATTGACGCCAAAAGATTACAACTCTCAAATAGCAACATTCTCATACCTAGTACACCCACCCCGACCAGCAACACCACCGGCTTCACATTCGAACCGGTCACTATACCCGAAATCCAAAAAATCATAGCATCCCTTAAACCTTCTAATTGTAAAGGGGACAGCTGCCCCGCCCAGATCATCAAAGAAGCTGCACGAGACCTAGCCCCATTCATCTCCAAACTAGTAAACCTATCTTTCTCGACCAATTCTGTACCCAACAACCTGAAACAGTCCTGGGTTCTACCCTTCCTAAAAAAACAATCTCTCGACCCGGCCATTCCCACCAACTACAGGCCTATCACCACGGTCCCCTTCCTGCTAAAAATCCTCGACAGAGTTGCCTATCTGCAAATCCAAGATTACTTGGAGACCAATCATCTGTTAGGCCTGTGTCAATCTGGCTTTCGTCCTCAACACGGAACAGAAACTGCCCTTGTTGACCTCAAAAGTCAGATTCATGACATCAAGGACAAAAACAAAGCAGCTATCCTACTCCTCCTAGACCTCTCAGCAGCCTTTGACCTGGTTGACCACAAAATACTCTGCAACCACCTCTCCTCTGCTGCCCACTTCTCACCCTCTGCTGTCACGTGGATACAATCCTTTCTAGCCAACAGAACCATGAGGGTTTTATCATTTGTGGCTGCAGCAGACCCCATCCCCATCACATGTGGTGTCCCACAAGGGTCCTGCGTCTCCCCTACCCTCTATAACATCTTTACAAAGCCTCTCTTTGACAAACTGGACCATCTGGGTGTCACCTTCACCAACTACGCAGATGACACCCAGATACTCCTCACCATCACTGGCAACTACAACACTGACGCCACCAGGATTAAAAAATTCTTCACCATCATTCAGGCATGGATGGCAACACACGGCCTCTGCTTGAATGATGAGAAGACCGAGCTCCTCCTGGTCGGGTCCCCCAATAACCTACAGAAACATAGCCCCGATTACTCCAACTTCATCATAGATGGCAACATCATTCCAGTTGTGAATAATGTGAAAACCCTGGGCTTCTACCTTGACTCCAATACCAACCTTTCCAAACAAGTTAATATGACCGCCTCAGCTACCGCCTACACGGGAAAATTAATCAGGGCTTGTAGACCCTTTCTATCCACAAAAAGCTGCCTCATTCTGGCGAGGGCCCTCATACAATTGAAGCTTTACTATTGCAACAGCCTCTACCTTGGTGCCAACCAAGCTATAATCAAGAAACTTCAGATCCTCCAGAATAATTTCGCTGAGAGCAGCATTAAATATTCCCTGCAGAGAGCACATCTCCCATATAAGAATATCTTGCAAATGGTTCTCTATTCAACAAAAAATCGACCTGAAAACCCTCTGCCTCACCTATAAAGCCTTAAACCACCTAGCCCCCCAGTACCTCACCAACAAACTCTCCCTTAAGCCAAACACAAGAATCACCAGATCATCCAACACTCTCTGCCTCACCGTGCCTAGATTCTCCGCCAAAAGAGTGGGGGGCACAAGCTTTACTGTCCTCGCCCCTCAACTCTGGAACACCCTGCCACTGAGTATTAAACTGACCAAATCCTTCCAATCGTTCAGAAGACTAGTCATTAGTTGGCTTCTGGAGAAGGCAATCCTCAGATAGATTAATATCAGTACCAACTGTATATATTGTACATACTCTGAAATGTTTCCTACTTCCTGCCTGTACATACTATATATGGCATATTAATGCCACAAATGTATAACTGATTATATACTGCAACTATGTAACCTGTCCTTAAGCACCCATTTACCCCTGGGTCTGGAGCGCTATACTAAATAAAACAAACAAACAAACAAACAAGCATCTAGCCTATTGTGCCTTACCTCTTGACTATTACATCTAGCCTATTGTGCCTTACCTTTGACTATTGCATTGAGCATACAGCTAAGTCTTAGCATGCTCACTACAGCCACCTACCAGATTGCCTGTATCTCACTTTTCATATTGAGTCTTACACTCTGCTTTATAGAACCCCATACACTAACCATTGGGGACCTATCAAGTATGTCATACATCGCTTTAACCAACAATACTATAATTAAACGTCCCCTAGCTATGAATGACGTTCAATGCCTAATCCTGAGCAACCCTTGCACAACAGAGGCCAGGAACTCGCATCTCAGAGCGAGACTAGCCAAAATATACGAGCCTCCCATTAGCTTGCTACCCACCCTTACAGGAAAGAGGACCCCAAAAATCCTGCCTGACCTAACCCCCAAAAAGTAGCATACAACGGCATTCCTAGAACAAAAAACTGCACACCCCAGCATTCCAAATGTAAAGACCATCTAACCTCCCCCCTAGCAACTACAACTCTCACGAGCCCACTTATTAAAGGAGCTCTAATAAACTCCAGATCTCTTGTAGCAGATGCCACAGAGATTGCTGATATGATCCTGAGCAATAATTTAGACTTCCTCACAATCACTGAGACATGGTTGCACGCTGTAGCAGGCCCTATGCTCATGCTAGCAGTTCCTAAGGGCTATACAATATTAAGACAAGATAGACAAGGAACCAGAAGCATAGCCATTATCTGCAAATGCACCCTCTCTATGAGATTAGCACCCCCTTACGACATCCACTTGTGCGAAGTTCTTTCTGTCAAATAACCTTTGATCAACTCCCAGACGCTCAATATCCACCTTATCTACCGCCCCCCCCCGGACCCAACCGGGACATTCGAGGAAGACATCCATACTATACTCTCTAGTAACCACAAAATCTCTACGCAAGTACTACTACTTGGGTACCCCAATCTGGGATTCAATGACCCCCTCGGATCAGTCTGCCTTACGAACGGCAAACATCCTATCAGAATATGGCCTTACCCAAAGAAGCAAAACCCTCACCCACAACAAAGGGAGAATACTAGATTGGGTAGCAGACTACAACTGCCATGCCAACATCCTCACCACTTCACCACTACCATGGACTGACCACTACCTACTCTCATTTACGCTCTCCACCAACAGACCCCCCACCATACCTGCCCCTAGGGCTCCACCCACCTTAACTAAAAATAAAAAGAGCATTACAGTGGAGAGGCTCATTCCCGCTATTCTCCCCACCCTTAACTCACTTCCTAACAATACCGACCCAGAAAGCATGGTCAACGAGTACAACAAAATTATGGCTTCCTCCCTAGATCAGATTGCCCCTCTCAAACTGAGACCAAGTAAGTCAAAAAACCACCTAAACAAATGGTTTACAACATTCCTAAAACATTTAAGGCAACAAAAAAGAAACTGCGAGGCTGCATAGAAACTACTACTATCGGAAGCCAACAAACTAAAGCTTACAAAACTTTCTTCACTCTACAAAAAATAAATTTGCATAGCTAAATGGGAATCCTACGACACCCGTATCTCCCAAGCTAATTGCAATATGAAAGAATTATTTACTATTCTTAAAGAACTAGAGTCTCCCATTGCAATAGCAGACACTTACACCAAAGATAAAAAATGGTGCTCAGATATCCAACACGCACTAGCTAATAAAGTATCTATATTACAAAATAAAATATCCCAAAAAAAAGCATCTCTAAATGATCCACCCACACCTAAACTGTCCGTGAACACCGCCGAAAACCACCCCATCCGATTTAACTTCTCTAAAGTATCTATCATCGAGGTGGAAAGAATTATTCTGTCTCTCAAACCAACCAATTGCCAGGGTTATCTTTGCCCGGCACAACTCATCAAGGATGTGGCTCGAGACCTCTCACCTTTCACATCCAAGCTCATCAACGCGTCCTTTGCCACCAGTACCATCCCTACTAACATCAAAGAATAGTGGGTACTCCCACTCCTAAAAAACCTACTCTTGACCCCTTAACTCTCACCAACTATAGGCCAATCACAACAGTCCCTCTCCTTCTAAAAATACTAAACAAAGTGGCCTACATGCAAATTCAAAAATACTTGAAATTACACCACCTGTTAGGAGCCAGACAGTCAGACTTCCGCCCACAACATGGAACTGAGACCGCCCTCATCGATCTCAAAACCTAAGTCGCCGAGCTCAGAGACAGTGGCAAATCAGCTTTGCTGCTACTCCTGGACCTCTCAGCTGCTTTCGATTTGGTAGATCATACAATCCTATGCAACCATCTCGACACAGCAGCACACTTCTCCAAAGATGCCATAACTTGGATTAGATCTTTCCTAAGCGGCAGAACGATGAGGGTCTTCTCGCCCTCAGCATCGGCAGATCCCATACCTATCACCTGGGGGTGCCACAGGGGTCCTGGGTCTCGCCGACACTGTAAATATCTTAACCAAGCCCCTTTTTGACAATCTGGGCCATCTTGGTATCACCTACACTAACTATGCAGATGATACTCAGCTCCTCCTCCCACTTACAGGGGATTACGACAAGGATTTGGCCTTGGTAAATAGAGTGTACCTCATAATCCAGGCATGGATAGCCATGCACGGTCTATGCCTGAATGATGATAAAACAGAACTCATCATCTTGGGTACCCCCACTAACCTATTAAAAAAATTAGTAACTGACTACACCTCCTTCATAATTGACGGCAACCTCATTAAGGTAGCACAGGAGGTAAAAACATTAGGTTTTTACCTCGACTCCACCTTATCCTTCTCTAAACAGGTCAACACGCTAGCATCCTCCACGGCGTACACGTGTAAACTCATGAGAACCGGTAAGCCATTTCTCTCGAATAATAGCTGTACCATCCTGGCCAGAGCCCTCATCCTGTCCCGTCTGGACTATTGTAACACCCTATGTATAGGCTCCAACAAATCCATCAATACTAGAATCCAAACCTTACAAAACAATGCCCTTAGAGCAGCCTTAGTTATCTCCAGAAGAGAGCACATCTCTGAGAGTAGACGACAGAACAACTGGCTGCGGACAAATTACAAAATCCTACTAAAAACTGCGTCACTCACTCATAAATCTCTGAACAACGCCACACCCATCTACCTCTCAGAGATTCCACAGACGGATATCCCCAAGACCAACTAGATCAGTAAACCTTGACTGCTTGTCCATCCCCAGATTCAAACGATACATGATTGGTGGCAACAGCTTCCCTGTTAAAGCGGCCAAACTATGGAACTCCCTGCCACCCTCCCTAAGAGTAGACCATTCCTACCAGAATTTCAGAACCAATACTATCTCAGGGTTAAAATCCACTGACCACTAACTACACGACTGTGTAACCGAAATGCAATTCGTAACTCCTACCTGCTAATCCCATGGCAGTAACTTCAATTCTATGTACAATACCTGTAATATCTGTCAATATCTGTATATCCTGCTTTGTATAATAATGTATAGAAATGTATTGCATTGTATGACTCACTGTAAGTAAGCTTCGCATATTCTTGTATCTGTTGCGCCCTGATACCTTTGGGTCTGGTGCGCATTACAAATAATAAAACAAACAAATAAACAAACAAACAAACAAACAAACAAACACGCTGTCTTGGAAGTTGGAATCCTTAACTGAGATCCACGCTGTCTTGTAAGTTGGAATCCTTACCTGAGCTCCGCGGTGTCTTGGAATTTAGAATCCTTACCCGAGTTCCATGCTGTTTTGGAAGTTGGAATCAGCTCACCTGAGATCTACGCTTATCCACTAAGCTTCTTTGGAGGTTTTTTAACGGCAGCTAATTTTTCCTCCACTCTCATACCTATCCTGTTGTTCACTTTGCCTGGAGTTTTCAGTTGTAACTCTAGCCGAGGTGGTGGCAAGGAAGGACAAGCCTTACCTCAACCAGCCACATTTCCTGCATAATGAATAGCTAAGACCCGTTGCTGACTGATTGAGACGCCAACAAACTCCATCTAAAATGGATCAATTACAGGATCTAGTCCCCCAGTCCAGGTATTCACGGCAGAGCTGTGGCACAAAAAGCCCTCCATCACCTGGAACCCACTCCACCTACTTTGGTCATCAGAGCCTTTGATGGGAATCCAAAAGGTTTGCAGCGATATTTGGATGCATGTGCCACTCAATTTACCTTTCGCACCACACCCTTTACTTCGGATCCCAGCAAGGTTGGTTTTCTTATCACAAATATGTCTAAGAGTGCCCTCTCTTGGACTACAACATTAATAAACACCAGGAGCCTGCTGTTCCCTGCCAGATCTGACTTACACTGCACAAGAAGCCTTGCTGGAGTGAAGACAGGGATCACAAGATGTACTGGCTTTGTAACCAGATTTCGACTACTCAATACTGAAGCGGCCTAGCCTGAAGAAATGCAGTATTCTCTCTTTCAAAAGGGTTTGTCGGAAGAACTCAAGGATGAGCTAGCTTGTGTTCCCAGACCACAAATCTTACATAATTTAATAACTCTTGTACTGCAGCTGGAATACTGACTGAATGAACGCCAAGCCGAAAGAAAAAAAGGTTGCCCAAGGTAGCATTCAAACTTTGGTATGGACAGCAAAGCCAAAGAAGATCCCATTCATGCCTCCCCAGATCCTATGCAAATAGGAACAGCACACGGCCCTTTGACTGAGTATGAACGACAGTGGCTCCCCATGCAGGGATTATGCATGAATTGTGCTTCCTGTGATCACATGACTGAGCTCTGGAATTACAATTTACAAAAGTATCACAATAATGAAATAAAGGACTTAGGGTAAGATTTGCCAAATGTTTTAAATTGTTGGCAATAAGTTGGTGTTTTAAGTGCTGGCTTTAAGCCGCAATCATTGGCTTGTGAAGTGAAAATAGGAAACAGATGGGATTTGAGTGGGGAGGGGGCAAAAATGCTGTGGGTATTGTTTGGATTTTTATCCACATATTGACCACCTATACCCATGCTAGTTCCTATCACCATTCTCAACTACCACATTACCCTCCCCATCTAAAACACTCTTCACACAGGATCTCTTTGAGCTAGCTTTGTGCTTTTAAGGGGAAGCCTGTGTTATTGTTTAGCCGACTTTTGTAAAGGCGTATTGGCAAATGAAAATCAGCTCCTGATGTCATAAAAAATAACCTAGTGTGCCTTCATAATCAATATGTGTGTCCTTGCATCTGTTCCTTACACTGAAGTCCTGTTAATGGCCAGCATTGGTGAAGCCAAACGTTTTGGCTCTTGTATGGGCATTAAATAGCCATTTACCAGGCACTGTCATAATATGTTAATGTTAAAGGATAGTTATGTTATAGGCACTTATATAGCACACCGTCACCAATGGAATTGGTCCCCAGGCGCTCTATTTATACCGCACACTATCACCACTGGAGTGGTCCCCTCGCACTCTGGCGGATCGAAAAGAAAAAGGGGGTAATTTTGGGGTACGTTAGTTGGACAAAGTTAGGAGAAAGAGCAGGGAGCTTTGATGTGCTGTTGGCAGCTTCAGTTCGGTTAACACTGTTTGCTGAGCTTTTTGGTGTGGTATCCGGTCGGTATCCGTTGTGTGATGTTGTGTATGGCTATGTGTAGTTTGTTTGTTGTTGCAGTGTAGTGAAGTGCATATGGGTTGCTTTTGTTTTAGAGGTATGGTTGTGTTTAGAGTTTGAGAGGTGTTTGCAGAGGGGTGACGTTTTAGTAGGGTTGATTATTAACATTGTTGTTTGAAAAGACACACACTCGTTTTGTGTGTCTTTCAAGGTTTAGATAAATAACTTCCTTGCAGTGATCTTGTTTCGGGATGACAGAAAGCTGTCCCTAACCTCTCTGTCCATATGTCATGCTAGTCTGTCTCTACAATTCTATCTCTGTTGTTACTCAGGCCAGCCCTCCCATACCAAACTGCCAACACCATTTGCCATCTGTTGTCATTTTATGGCCCGATAGCACCATTATGGCAGGGTCTGCAAAATGCCTTTTCCATGCCAACATTAATGTCAACACTGTTGGCTTTGCCAATACTTGTTTGTGAATGTTGTGCTGCTGCTAGAGGCAACACCTGCACAATATTCTGTGGCACCCTACCTAGCAGCAGCTAAATACTGAAGCTTAAAAGATTAAATAACATTTTCTGGCAGTGCGCCTCTGACCTACTCGACACCATTGTAAATCAGAAAGCCCGTTTTGCAGGAGGGATGTTTCTTAATATGCCCTTCTAGGTTGGTGGACAGAGTTATGCAAAGTTTCCCAAAATGCACATTTTTGTAGGGTGCAGAGGTTTAGGGTATAACGCACATGTCCACCAAGCTCACTGTGAAAAGTTGGCATCTATGGAAAAGTTCTGAGTTTTCACAGTGCAGCCACAAGGGCTAATCCCCCCCTACCAGGACTCGATGCTCTGGGCTTGTGTCACCTATCCTAGGTGAAACTATCTTCCCATCCGCACTCCTGCAGCAATGGGGCTATTTAATCACGGCACTGTTTTTATTTATTTATTGAGGACCCGTGGATTCAGAGCCCATACAGATTATTTAAAACATCAAGTGAAACAGCATGAAGTAGGTTTTTGGGTGATAAACAACAATCTGCTTTAAGAGGCCACATATTAATGTAGCTCTGCTGCAATATCAATGTCTTATCCTTAAAACAAGTTTAACAATACTTTTTCTATTGCAGTATGACTCTAAAATAAGGAAGCCCAGCTTTAAATAGAAAGTCAAATGACACACATCGAGTTTGCATGTGTGTTTGAAGACTGTAACAAATGTGTATCTGAGAACAAGATAATGGGCCTCATTATAACTCAGGCGGTCCAGAAATAACGGTGGCGGTAAACCCGCCGCCACTGTTTTTTCCGGACCGCCTGATCCTGACTCCTGCAGGCGGGAGGTGATGTTCCCGCCAGGTCTGACCTGGCGGGTTTAACACCGCCCGCCTGCAGGCGGACGAGGAAACACCGGCAGCATTACGAGATGCTGCTGGTGTTTCCATGATCCCCATTCCCATCGAGTCCCATAGGACTCGATGGGAATGGGGATTAACACCATTCCGCCTCCGTGATTCCCGAAAAACCAGGGTTGTAATGCCCCGGTAAATCCGGGAATCACGGAGGCGGAATGGTAATACGAGTCCGGCGGTAACCAGGCAGTTCTACCGCCGCGGTTACCGCTGGACTCGTAATGAGGCTTAATGTGTTTAACTTCCTAGTGCAGAGGCCTCTGTTGCATCTCCCCTCCTCCACCTATATCAACAGGGAAACAGGGCGCTGCCCATGGCAAGGTGTTGAACACTTCAGGGCAGAGGATGCATAATAAAAGCGTGACCTTGCTGGGATGTGAGCACAGAGCCCACGCCTTCAGCTACTTGCATGCACTGCATTACAAGCTGAACACTTGAAAAAGGGTAATCCTGAATGTAGAATGTTTTGAAATGTTAAGCAAGCACATCATTTCAGCTTCAAAATGCAAACGAGCACAGCATTAGGATGGAATTAAGAGGCGTGGTGATCATTTTTGTAAATTACAAATCTTTTCATTTTGTTTTATAAATATGTGTTATTTCCAGTGGACTAACAATTCTTTGGATTTCACTCTTACAGAGCGCAAAATACGCACATTTGTCAGCTTAAAAGAACTCTGTTTTCTGCTGACAATGTGTGTGCTTAGCAACCTTAGCAATTTTTAGAGAAAATGAAAGAGGAAAGTGTGTTTGCATCTTATTAGTGCAGGAGTATCCTTTTCACTGAACAGATCTGCTCAGACCAGGAGCGTGCTAAGGCAAACCTATTTCGAGCCAAACTAAGTCAAGTGAGAAGGAACAAGCAGTTGGCAAAGTAAAAGTCAGGGTTTATTTTCAAAGCGAAATCTAGACATCTGTTAGTGACATGATATTGGTTAAATGTAAGCAACTAAGAGGATAGCTTGCTCAACACAATCTCAAAATTCATACGGTCTGATTGAAAGTCAACCATATTCTGTCAGGTTATTTTGAAATCATTCTTTGTGTGCATATTGAATCACAGAACTGGGCGGGTTGCTTTGTGATTTTTACAATATTTGGCACTCCGCATTTGTAAGCGCCTGCTGAATGCCATATGATTGGTGTGATTATGTAGTAACAAAGGAAGTGAATCACACAAAATGGTAGATACATTCTATTTTACAGCAACTGAAAATAATTTAAATTATGGCGAGTCGCTGCTAGTGAATTTTTTATTTTGAGGGGTGTACATTTTTTCCACAAATATGCACGAGCGACTGAGCATAGGGAGGAAGCCCAAATCAAGCAATAGAGTTTGGGGGTGGTGGGAGGGGTCCTCCCCCAGAGAACCATTTTTGAATAATAGCTTAAAGTGGTGCATTAAACAGCACTTTCTGTGAAAAGCCAGACAGTTTGCAATCGATTTTTTTAGGGCAACACATGAAAAAATCCAATAGATGCAAGTCACGAACAGTAGACAAGAGCATTTTCCAATGCATTTTTATGATGCCTGTCCCCACAATATATGTCGCCACAAAAAGCATGTTAAGACTGGCTGCCCCCCATACATTTCCATGCTGGCTGCACCTATACATGACAATATTGCCATATAGGAATATACTCATGTTTGCTTGCTGCATAATGCCAGTAATGAAGGATAATAGAAGAAAACATGTCCAAGCTGGCTCTGCCAATGCGTGCCAGTACCTTCACATAAGAACATACTCCTGTTGGCTTTGCCATTAGAAAACATGTCTGGCACATAATAACAAATCATGTTTGCTTATAATAAATGCCCAGACAAGTCATGCCACAGTAAAACATGGCTAGACTGGCAGCAGGAAAATGCCAGGAAAATAACACTTATCATGCTTGCTTTATTATAAATGCTCAGCAAGATGCCAAGTCTGTCTAGCTATTTATTATTGTGGCTGCATCAAAATGCCACTATAGCCATTTATTAACACTAATCATACATGATCATTGTTGGTAGGTGGCTAGATTGAACTGTGTAGCTGCAGCCAGTCTGCTTTGATGCCCAATAAAAAAAGTGCGCCTCCCCATCCTCATAATCAGAGACCCGCTCTCAGTTTACTTCTGATTTGGGTGTCTGTAGGAGGGGGGTGCCAGCAAATCAGACTCCCATTCACCAGCGTGGTGCACCGCAGGCCGTGCTCGTGAGCGGGCCTTTGATTTGGGGAATGAATGGAGCAGAGGCCCACCCCTCAGCAGGGTTGATGGTCACCGTGGTTGTTAGCAGGCTGCTCTGATTCATCACAAAATCAAAAGCACGATCACCAACACAGTGAGTGGGCCTCTCTGGTTCATCAGAACTTATGTTGCTTGATCTCTCAGGAGCTTTTGATATTATTGATCATGGCCTGCTTCTTGAGAGATTAGAAAACATAGCTGATTGATCAAAACCTGCTCTCTGTTGGCTGGCTTCCATTTTAGGACCTAGATCAGCAAGAGTGGCTTTGATAAGTCCCTACTAAGACACTTCTTTTTGGAGTTCGGCAGGGAGCTTGCCTATCGCCTAGGCTTTTTAATCATCTATACACCCGCCTCTCTGTTTGAACTCCTGGATGGTCATAGCAATGTATGTACGAATTATGCCAATGCCACCCCGGTGGCCCTAGAACTGATGGGTGATTATGAAAGGGATTGTTGTGTTGTTGATCAGACCTACCATCTTATACAACAGTGGATGAATGCAAACTCCCTTGCCTTAAATGGGAACAAAACAGAGCTCATGTTGGTGGGCATTAGTACACGCCTAACTAAACTCGAGGCTAAATCCGACCAATTTATCATCTCAGACTGTGTCATTAAAACAAGCCTGTGGGTGAAAACTTTGGACGTCATCCTTGATTCCAACCTCAATATGAAAAAGCATACTTCTCACATTAAGGCTACTTGCCCATACACCACTAATCTCATAAAACACATCAACCCATATTTGTCTGATACTAATGTTGCCACACTGGCTACAGCTCTTATCAATTCTAAAATTCACTATTGTAATAGCCTATTTGTTGGTACCTCCAAAAACAACATTAAGACCCTGCAGGTTGTTCAAACCAGCGCAGTTAGAGCTGTTTGTGGTATTGTTAGAACAAAACATATATCCCAGGCTCCCAGATCGTTGCACAGGCTTCCGGTAAACAATTACCGACAAAATGTTATCTCAGATATACAAATGCCTGTCTAATCCAGTTCCCGGGTACTTTCCGAAAATAATTCAGAAGGCTTCTGTTACTCAGGCCCTTCAGCCTAATGTTCTGGAAAAGCTTTCTCAACTGCGTTATAAACTACAGAACTTTGGCGGTACTAGCTTTGTTCGCTGCTCATCTAGAACTTGATTCCACTTGGCCTTAGAAATGTTCATGACCTGTGTCACCTCCATTCATTCATTCATCATGAAATCAAAGGCAAGCTCACAAACACACGTGCTTGCTCACTGTTCTGGTGATGGCCATTTGATTTGCGCACTAGATGGAGCAGAGGCCTGCTCTGATCCTGCTTCATTAATTACCCAAATCGGTGCATTGTTCCCACACATACACATACATGCACTCACCCGCCCACACACATTGACTCTCACATCCACATGCGCACCTACAAAACAGACTCTTACATTCACGCACACCTTTTTCTTGCCTCCTCTACCCTGGTCCTCAATCCACTCTGCCAGGTCCCACGACGCTCTATGGCTCCAGTGGAGCATGAACAGGAACCAGGAACTGCTGAGCGCTTCATGGTTCCTGCGCATGTGCACAGAGGTCTGAGCATCCCTCTGAGGATGCCATGACATCTCTGAATGCACGGGGATGCGCAGCAGCATATTCAGAGCTGCACTACCCAGCGGTCACCCCCAATTTGACATGCAAGTCTGGGGAAGAAAAATGCCTCTGGCCTTGCATAGTTCATTTGGCATGCATGTGGGAATATGACCTGTCAAAGGGAAACCATGTTTCCATTTGACAGTGCCATCCAGCCTCGGAAGTGCTCCCTCCCTGTGAAAAAGCAGCTGAAGGAGTGCTTAGTGGCAGCTCATTCACTATGGGTGTTTTGACGCCCCGTTTTCCATTATGGACGAGTCGTAACCGATTATGGTCACGTTCAGGGCGGAGAAGGGGCTGAAGCGGGCTGTTTCTGATGCTTGCGAACTCTACCTTCACTGAGTCAGTGCAGCCCACTTGGCAGAGGGGGAGCACATAATGTAACATGCAGAGAGGACACCAATTTTATCCCTGCTGCTCACGCTAGTGGATTGGGGTGGATCCTTTTTATGGATGAGTGTTATACTTATATGATTGGAGACAATGTCTATCGGTGCTGAGTGAAGCTATTATCGAGGATTGTGTAGGATTCCCCATCAGCAAGACTATGGCTGGCAGCTCTTCCTCAAATCTTGCTGTCTCATCATTTTACCAGGCATTTCTCCGGTACCAGATATTTTAACAGCCAATCTATTAGAACCTGTTTCTACTTGGGAATAATCTTTTATGGCAACCCTCCATTTGTAATCTTCTGCAACGCCAGTACTTGCTCCCGTGCTTGCTGTGAACTTGGAGATCTTTCCTTTTTTTTTCACCTGTTTTTAGGCATTTTATTTCGTTAAATCAGATTTTATATTTTTATTGTGAACAGGAAATAATGATGCATGTCGGTTCTTTGCCTTTGATCTGTTCTCCTCTTTTTTGCGGTTTTCTGCATTGCTAAGCCTGCTTTTTTCTTTTGGATGTCCCTGCAACTGAGGTTGGTGGCTCTTGGCTGCGTCCTTTGAACCACTCCTATAGAAAAGTTTAGCCTTGGGTCATCTATTCATCCTGGCTTCTTTGCAGCTCCTCTATTTCAGATAAACTGATTTTTCTTTTAAACCACTAGGAGCATAATGGGAAAATGAAAAGCACAACCTTCCCCAAATAGCTTGTTGGGCAGAAAACAGAGAACATCTAATAAAGTACCCGCTCTGAAACATCAGAGGGGCTCCCTGGACGCATATTTGAAAGATATTTCTGGAAGAATAGAGGTGAAAATCACAATAGCTGAAGAACTTGAACAAGATCTTTATACTGTGAGATTGACTCTGCCTAATGGCACTCCAAGTGCCACTGACAGTTTCGTGCCTACAAAGGCCTCTACTCTGCTTTCTAGCTCTCAGTTTGTTCAAAATTAATGTAATACTGTTGGACCATCTCCAGCGACAAGTGGTAATGCCTAGGAATTTTTGGCTCGTCCTCCTCACCCTGATGCCCAACCAGCTATTACCAACCAAGCGGACTCTCAATATGGTGCACATCCCTAGACATAGGTGGAAAGCATGTGTCGGGCCCAGTGTGGACGAAGAATTAGACTTTTCCAATGTCTCTTATGTGTCTGAAATGTATAACAACGTTTCTGGGTTGATGGTGAAAATTTATCATTTAGCCTCGAACATTAAGGAGGTTTTTTCCTTTCTAAAGGCATTTACAGAAAGGATATTGGAGACATTGGGCCTCATTCCAATTATGGCATTTCAGAAATAATGTTGCCAGTAGAAAGGTTGCTATCAGCACCCTTTCCGGACCGCCATACTACAGGAATGCCGGTAAGGGCAAGGATCCCCTGGCAAGCCTGACCTGCTGGGTTTTCTGGCCCCTACCGGCATGTCTCTCACTGAAGTACTGGCATTGTTATCAGCGGTGCCAGTGCTTCAGTGTCCATATTCCCATGGAGTCCAATTGGACTCCATGTGAATTGGGATTAACGTTACCGCTGCCACTCATGATATCCCGGTGGCACCAGGATATCAGGTGGCGGTACCAGTGTTACGGGGTTGGTGGCAACCCGCCGGTGAAACTGGTGGGTTACCGGCAACTTCGTAATGTGGCACATTGGCCCTCATTACAAGTCAGGCGTTAAGGGTTTAACGGCGCCGTCGGCGCCGTTAACCCTTAACGCCTGATTCACACTTTAATGCCTGCTTTTTGCAGGCGTTAAAGTCCAAGGCGCTAAGCGACCTTGGTGCTAATTACGGCACCGTAATTTATGGTGCCGTAATTAGCGCCTTCCCCATCCCCATTATGCCCCATGGGGCAAAAATGGGAATGGGGAAGGGCAAATGGGGAATTACCGCCCCACTCACCTTGGAATGGGGCGGTAATTTTGCCATCCACCATGGCGGAATCCGCCATGGACCATGGTGCTAATAGCACCATGGTCCACCGCCTGACTTGTAATGAGGGCCATTGTCTATAATTGATGACGCTTTAAGAAAGTATGGCCAGGGACAATGAAAGGCAGGCGATTCGCCTCCTGAGGCTTTGGTTGTCATTCAGAACTCTGGGTCTAAGAAAGCTTTGCTTCTTGCCGAAATTAATTGAATAAGGCACCATCCACATTGAGTGATGTCAACAACAAGGGATAGTGATGGTCCCCCATATTCTGACATGACATGCAACCCTGTTTTTAAAACTTTGTATTCGTATTCTGAACTTTCCACCTGCTGCGGTTCCTTTGTTTGGAGTCCTTGTCAACATTACTCACTTTAATCACACCTATTCCAATTCCACAGTCTCACTCATACATAACACTGCTCATTGGTTTGATGATAAAATCACAGGACCAACTATTAACCATCAAAAAATGGAAATGGCTAGATGTGTTTCTTGAATAGGCCCAACCACTAAGTCAACTCAGGGTGATTGTATTGTAGTAACTTTCTCAGACCTTATCCTCGTGACCTATCTATTAAATTCAAATTTGAGCAAGTTCACTGATTTCCGGAAAAGCAGCCAGTACCTTTGTCCTTTTTTGCCCAAAACAAACCTATGTTTCAGATCCCTGAGAAATAAGTTTAAATATCTTATCAAAAGTGACATCAGCTGATCTATAACCGATGTCTGGCATGGGTTACTACGTTTTCCTCTTCAAATTGGGAGATGTCCTTTCTGTAATCCCTGCTCCCCTGACTAGACTGTAAGTAGTGAGAGGGAGGCAGCCACCAGCACTAATGCCAGTAAGCAGTGTTCTTAACACAACATGTATCTTTTGATTAAAGAATACCAATATAGGGTAGTCATTGTTTGCTAGTATGTTCCTTATAGGCTTTCATGAAGAAATAATTAGCCTTTGGGTCAAGGAAGGGCTAGCAATTTCCATCTGGGTTTGGTGGAGCTTTCTTCGCAACTAGACTACTCAAGTGAATAAATTATTAATTTGCCAAACTGGATAGTTACTGCTGTGATTCAGATGTCCAACATGCCCGGCCCGATATTCTCACTCTATGGGCCATGTCTGACAAGTATGATATATGTTTTTGAGAAGTTTAGTTTCACCCATTCAGCTATCATGCAGTGATTCATGGTTTGGAGGCTGCAGACGAGAGGAGGTTTATTTGCATACATACAGTAAGTGAATCCAAAGATGTGGCTGATGTTGTTCTGTGAATGGATGCAGTCATTAAAGATTGTGGTGATAAGGTGGAGCTTTGTGGGTGGTGTGAGAAACCCAGGGAATTCGTCGCCTCTCCCCAAGTGGAAGCCACCCCCTTTGGGACTAGGGGGGTGAGCAGTTAACACCCCAAAGGGATCAGATGAACTGGGATCTCACTAGGAGTGACCCCTTCTCCTAGAGGAAAGGCATTCTCAAGATAGGGATATTTGTTATCCTCCTTTATACCAAAAATATAATGCTTTTGTGTGTTATATGAGAATTGAACGGTGCACTGACTCACATCTTCATACACAAGTGGTTGGCTTATCTTCTGACTCCTTACAGACACCGTCCGTACCTGAATCGAGATTGCAGAGAAGAAACATGTAATTTTTGTGACTGGAACAAAAAGATAGAATCTGCACTGAGGAGAAGAGTGCGAGTCACCTGCAGAGAGGCAGACACAGACAGACCTCCTCATGGGAGGTGTGTCCCGAAGAGACAGACTGATGCTTGACATGGCGTTCAATTTCACAGAGATGTGCATGGAATGCAGAGATGGTGACAGAAGCAGAGGCTGGGGACACTCAGAGGGTTTCGACTGCAGAGACCAAGGGTGGGCGGAGGAAATAGAACAACCAAATACCAAGGGGGCCCACAAGAGAAAAACCCCAACACTAACAGCGCTTGAGATGAGAAAAGCCTCTGAGGAGCCGACGATGCCAATCCTGAAGTTCCCTGTCTGATCAAGGAAAGGTATGCAATGGCTCTGGGAGACATGCGAGGGGGAGAAGGCCAACTATAATCCAAGAAGGGGGGTCAGCAAACATATGCCATGGTCAGGCAAGCGAAGTCATAGTCCCAGGCAGGTTGCAAGAACCAATACCCCACGCTGGGGTGGCAATAAACATACCCTAGTGTGGGGTGAGCACAAGTATACCCCAAGGCAGGGCAACAGAAGCAATAGACCAAAGCGGGCTACCGGAAACCATACCACAGGACAGGGTGCCAGAAAACAAACCCCAGGGGGGGAGTGAGCACAGATTAACACAACGGTGGGACAATATAAGGCATAGCCCAAGGCGCGCTACCAGACACCATACCCCAATGTGAAGTGCCAGAAAGAATACCCCATGGTGGGGTGATAATGAGGATACCCCATGGTGGGGTAAGATAAACTAAACCCCCAGGCGGGGTACGTGTGAACAAACAAGACAGGGTGAGCGCAACCCAATCGCAAGAGGTGACATAAGAAACCAAAGTCTCAAGGTGAGCTAAGAAACTCGGACTGCCCGGAAGAGGGTAACAATTACTAAAGAGAGTGGAACAAGACTACTATGTGGGGACCCTAGCGAAAGTACTTGGTGTTGACTAGTGAATCAGAAAAAAAACCAGACTAGTTCATCAACCAGAGACTTTCATAAACTATCTGTGCATAAGCTATCTGATGAAGTGGAATATAGACTAATATGAGAATATGATACAAACTTAAGAGGGAGAGAAGGAAAAATACTTGTTGGTGTGAATGAACCTCTGAAAGGTGCCAGGAGCCCATGCTAGCTGTTACTAGCAGAAATTATGAGGAAGGCAGAAGTCAGTCACGATTCCTGGGTTGGGGAAGAAACCTTCCGGTGTTGGTTAAGAAATGTATTCTGTTTAAAGTGATAGGGACTGAATCCACATTAGAGTTGTTGTTGTGGACGACAGACTTAATTTTCTTTGTTGGACATCCTGACCTGCAGCCCTTCTTTTCTCTAGGGTAGGGATCCACACATCAAGGACAGGATAAGATTTGAAACAATTAACAATATACAATCCTTAAGAAAATGACAGTATTAGTCTCTTGATTCTGACTTACCACAGCGGCCTCAAGTTATATCGACTGGATCAAAGAATACATGAGAGGGGACGATGATTTGCTTTAAGTGGCTTAGAGAATGGCCAGCCCAATGTGATTTAGTCCCTTGAAGACTGGTGACTGAATGGCTAATGACATGATTGGATACCAGGCATCCTTCCTTCTTTATGCCTCCCATGCAAAAGGAAAGCTGCCAAGTATTGTATTGCTTACACCAAAATCTACCAAACTGACATAAGAGAGCCATGGCTGACCACACTTAAGATCAAGGCAGTCACAAAACAAGCGTTTGCTGGAAAAGCCTTTGATGTTGATGAGGCTGTGCCAAAACCACCTCTGAGTCTGGCAGTACGCACATCTTTAGAAATAGAGAGCCCTGTAGCTTTTCTCATGCCTCTTTGAATGCCTTTATGAGGATGGTCTATGTTGTATGCTCAGGAAGCACAGAAAAGTGGACTAAGTGGTTCCTTTTATTGTATGATTTTCAAACTGACACAGAAGAGATAATGTTAACCCTTGGAGCTGATTTTCTTAAGGTCTCTGTGAAGATCAGGATGCCTTTTGGTTAAGAGACTTCAGATGGTATAGAGTTTGAAGAGTGTGGCATCTTTATGATATGATATGGCATTTATAACGCACCTATACACAAGTGTTTCAAGGCGTGACGAGGAAAGAGAGGGGGAACAGAGGGGAGACAGAGCCAACGATCCTACCAGGCCAGGTGTCATTCAGATCGCGCAAGTGCATGGGTGGGTGGGGGTAGTGCAATACATGGGAAAAAGAATAAATAACAACAAGTAGAAAACGTCCCGTTGGTGGCAAGTGCAAGGATACGTGCAGACATCAGGTGTTGGTGGGACTGTTAGGGATGCAGAAAACAGTCCCAAGTGCGGGGATTGCCAGGAAGGCAGTGCAGAGGTGTGACTGGCGAGGGGAGAGTACCTGGGCCCGAGATCAGAGGGCGGCCAGGTAACCAGTGCAGAATCAGTTTCAGCCAGGAAGTCAGCAGGGGAGGAGGAGAATAAGCAGAAGCAAAGAGAAAGGTTTTGAGGTGTTTCTGGAACCGGAAATGGTTCTCCTCAAGTTTCAGGGAGGCAGGGAGGCTGTTCCAGAGGGAGGCCCCAGCCGAAGAAAGAGATCTACCACCAACTCGTTGCTTGGAGAAGGGACTAACCCTGAGGGAGTTGGAGGCGGATGAGCGAATAGTTCGAGAAGGAAGATATTTAGGCAGTTTGTTCATCACTTCGATCTCCACTTGCACACCACCGTGCATATTTTGTGCTTTAAATTGCCCTGATGCATATGAGGAGCGACCATTCAAAGATGGCCGACTTCTAGGGCTCTTGCTCCTTTGCCCAACCTGATCGCTGATTGGCTGTCAACAGCCTATCCCTCACCCCGACACACCGGCAAGCACAAGCTGGCATCCGCACTAAGGTGGAGAATGAAGGCTCCTGTCCTGAGCCTGTCACACGCCAAACAGAGCCCAGGGCCAGACACCCTGCCCGATTTCAGCCAGTGTGGGAACCACACCATACCATTTTAATCGCCCAGCCAGTGACCTGGAAAGACAGAAAGAATCCTGCATTCTGAACATTTAGTGCCAACACACCATGCTATTGTACTTTCTATCGTTAGCTTGCTTACACCATATTTGTATTGCTTACCTTGCATTCTGTGACTACTAACCAGGCTCAAGCATCGCCCTGCACACCTCCATTTTTATGTTAATGTGTAATCATTCCCAAAATGTGCTATATATACTAAATGTATGAAAGCAGACTATTGTTATACATATGCTACACTGCAACCAATCTTGTCTATGTCTATTCCTCATGCTACTGCCTATGATGCATGTACCCCTGTCTGTGTAACCAAACCGTATCACACTATTACTATAATCGCACATTAGCCAGATATCCGCAACCCGCGCCACAAACCCTATCGACTGCACCAGCGTTGCATTATATAACCTGCGCCCAATTACAACTAGTAGCTGAATCTCAATGCAGTGCCCACCCCAATAGATCCACCACCACAGACGCCTGTGCCCACTCACTTGCCCCCGCAACATACCAAAGCACCTGCCCCAATGCATCACCTCAAACATCAAGTCATTGCTGCACACAGGTCCTAGAATATTAAGCACTGCAACAACAGAATTTAAACTCAACTTCCTGGTCCTCACTGAAACATGGATGCACACTGCCCCAGGCCCACAAATCACATTAGCTTTGCCAGAGGAGTATACTCTCCTTCGAGCTGATCGATTAAATGCCATAGGTGGAGGAGTAGCCATAATCCACAAAACCTAACTCCAGTTCAGGGAGTGCAAAATGGAATCACTGTGGGATACGAAACCCTCGCTCTCAAACTAGCCACCAGCCCGAAGTGAACAGTTAACTTCCTTATAGTATACAGCTCACCAATAACTCACACCAATCCAGATATAGACTTACGTTATTAATTACATCTGCGCTTAAACCTTAAACAAAATACATACTCCTAGGAGACCTTAACCTAGGTTTTAATGACCCGCGAGACAATAAAGCAACAGACTGCCACAAGGCCTTCTGTGAGAAGCAATTCACCCAAATAGTAAACGCCCCCACACACTCCAAAGGTAGAATCCTCGACTGGATACTGACCCATAACACCACTGTATCTATAGTAGACATCCATAAAATGCAATGGACTGGCCACCACTTAATCCACTTCAGCATAAACCTAAATTCAGAACTATCAACTAAACCCCTAATCAAGCACCTATTCAGGTTAGAAACACACATAAACTTCCCCCTGAAAATCTTAACTCCTTACAGAGTAACCTACTCAACGCCAAACCGCTAGACTTCTCTAATATCGAAAACATCTCAGACCACTACCACCAATGTCTAAATTCCGCAATAGACGAAGTAGCCCCTCTCAAAACCAAAATACCCAAACCCATACATAGATCACCCTGGTTCAATGAAGAGCTTAAAAAACTCACAAGGGAAAAAAGAGCATTAGAACACTTAATCAGGAAAAAACACTCCCAAAACTCCAAATCAAACTGCAACAATTATCCAAAACCTATAAAAGCAGCATACTCGCCCACAAAGCAGAATCGCTAAACAATCGGATAATCAATGCTGCCTCTAATACAAAAGAATTATTCACCATTATTAAAAAACTTGAATCCCCTATCCAACCCACCAGCCCTGTGACCATCAGCAAAGCGTGGTGTACCACTATACAGGATGCTCTATCCTCCAAAGTGAACACACTCCAAAACAAAATTTCTTCTCAAAAAACGCTCCTCAAACCCATCAAAACTCCATCCCTTCTACCTGATGCATGCCTTAAACCTGATGTACCTGAATTCCATTTTAAACAAGTCACCAACGACCAAATCCTTAAAACGATAGCCTTCCTTAAGACATCAAATTGTAAAGGTTACAACTTCCCTGCTAAAATAGTCAAAGACTGCGCTGTCACATTAGCACCCACCATCACTAACTTTGTCAATTAATCCTTCAAATCAAGCACCATACCAGCATCCATTAAATGAGCCTGGGTCACAGCCCTACTAAAAAAAAACACACTTAACCCCACCAGTCCAACCAACTGTAGGCCCATTACAACAGTACCCTTCCTCCTTAAAATCATTGATAAAATAGCCTACTCCCAAGTGCAAACCCACTTAGAACAGCATCATCTATTAGGGGACAGACAATCAGGATTCCGGCCAAGCCACAGCACTGAGACGGCTCTCCTTGATTAAAAAAACCAGATGGACTCTATCAGGACCTCTGGTAAACTGGGCATTCTATTACTACTAGATCTCTCCGCTGCGTTTGATTTAGTCGACCATGACCAATTGTGCAGCACCCTCTCCACTAACTTCCACTTCTCAAAGAAAGCTACAACTTGGATAAAATCCTTCCTTTCAGACCGTACCTCAAGAATTGCCCTAGGAGAAGAAGCAGCCGATCCCATCCCGGTACCTTTGGAAGTACCACAAGGATCCTGCCTCTCCCCAAAGCTATACAATGCAAATACAAAGTTACTCTTTGCAGCACTAGATGCCATGGGAGTAATCTACACAAATTTTGCTGACGATACGCACATACTTATCCCCATCTCAGGTAATCTAGAACAGGACACTGCCTGTATCAATAAAATCTACTCCCTCATCCAAAATTGGATGGCGAATAACAGTCTCTGCCTAAACTGAGAAAAAACGGAAAGCCTCATAGTCGGCTCCCCAGCCAAACTCAGTAAACTCTCGCCTGACTACACCTCCATACTGATAGACGGCACCCTATCATCATATCACACAAAGTCAAAACTCTAGGAGTTCACCTTAACTCCAATCTCTTTATGAAAAACCATATTAGCGCTCTCGCCTCGTCCACTGCATACACAGCCAAATTCATTCCATTAAGCAAACCCTTCCTCTCTACCGAAAACTGCCTGACACTCACCAGAGCCCTAATCCTCACAAAACTAGACTATTGCAATATCCTACTGCTAGGCACTTTTTAAAAAACCTAGCCAAACTACAACTTCTGCAAAATAAAGCCGTTAGAGCTGCCCTTGGTATAAAAAAAAGAGAACATATCTCCCAACACCGAAGAGATGCACACTGGCTATCAATACAAGCGAGAATTCTCCACAAAACACTCACCGTTACCCACAAATGCATTTCTGATACAGCCCCCACCTACCCTAGTCAAAGCATATCCCGCGAAACCACAATGAGACCACTCAGATCTAGCAACAATACACACCTCCACATCCCACGCTTTACCACCTCCAGAGCAGGCAACTCCAGCTTCCCCATAGGAGCCCCGCCCATCTGGAACTTGCTCCCCCCGCCCCACCTCACAAATGAGACCTCCCTACAAAAGTTCAAAAATCACCTAAAAACATGGCTGTTTAACAAATACTAGCCACCCAAGCTAACTCTAACACAACCACGAAACCATGCTGCTTGTATCAAGACAATGTAATTCCTAATTGTGATTATAATGTAAAATAACTTTGTTGCTGCAACCAAAGCTTGTACCTCTATGACAACTAAGATGTAAGATTAAGATTAAGGGTTTCGGTGTGTAATCAAATCCAATAAATAAATAAATAAATAAATAAATAAATAAATAAATAAATAAGAGAGTTGAAGGTATTGAGGCACCAGTCCCCAGAAGGCCTTGTGGACAATACAGAGGGTTTTGAACTTAATCCTTGCAGCCACTTGGAGCCAGTGCAGAGTTTTCAGTCCCGGAGAGATATGATCCCTGGGCTTGAGGCCAAGGAAAAGTCTTGCAGTCCTGTTCTCGATGAGTTGCAGAGGGCAGAGAGTAGAAGCAGGCAGATTTAGATCTTTGCACTACAATCGGGTTCAGAGGTGTAATGCCTTGTCACAGTGATAGCCCTTGGTGAAGAAGTGAGTCCTACAGGCCTTGGTCATATAGAGGACGTTATGGTCTGTGTTTTCCTGAACTGATGTTTTAAGTCATGCAAATGGTCATTTTGTAGTGTCTCAATGACCTTTGATATTCTTGGAGTAGGCTTTGGTCTCTTCATCGATGTGGAGTTAATCGATTTTTATTTCTCTCACAAATATTGTATCGCCATGAATGTTCTTGATGTCAGATGTCACCTCACTATTAGAGATTCCTTTGACACTGAACATGTGACTAATGTTTAATAAAGACATTCTGAGCAACCCTCTGGGATATCAAAGCTGGCTACAGATTGTGCCCTTGAGGAGTATGAATTACTTCTTGATATTTTCAATGGGATTTTGGGCCCCAAGAAAAAAGGTCAAATAGCATTCAGAGAAGACCCCATGCCTGGCTTTTAGACCAGTGACTTTGCTATCCTTCATCCTCATGTAAAGTAACTTTTAGACAGATACGGCCATCTTCGATGGTGTGAGACGTGTGAGACAATAATGCTGGCTGCAAGTCTGTCTTTCGTTGGCCTTTTGTCACAGCATAACAAACATTTATCAAAACATTGGGGATTGATGCTAAGGAAAAGGTAGTGGGACTAGAACGTTAGTGGTAAATAATGGCAAAAAGACCCTTAGCTCTACTTAAAGGATACTTTAGCTCTGAAATATGTAGGACTGCTGAGTACATGTTCAAATGAATGTTGAATAGAGTCCCAACTGTAACTGCATTGCACTATGGGTTATTGAAGCTTAAAGTGACAGGTCTGTTTGCTTCTAGTTGTTAGAGAGCCTTTATATTTTCTTTCTGATGGGCATGACGATTTAATGCCTAGTGAAAGGCAGAACAGATATTATTTTTAGAGGAATATACAATATATAAAAAAGAAAAGAGAGGCTGTTTTTGTCACTTTTCAAAAAAGGTTTTACATTTACTTTAAGAAATGTATCATGAAATATATTTGATAAGCAGAGATGTTCTATGTTTATGAATGGTAATCAAAATATCATGATGAAGAACTTCAACATCATCAGCTATCGAACATTACTATATGTGACAGTGTCAGTAGTCGGACCATGTCAAGAGGAGATGCGAACCCCCCTCAGCCTTGAGTGGGAGACCTACAAGGTTGGAGGCCACAGTCAGTCATACCCCAGAGGTGGAGGAGGCAGTTGGGAGAATCCCAGTTCTTGCCTCTCTTTGTTTGTAATACCTCCCGGGGTGGGAAGAGCGGGCAAGATTGGCCAGGGGAAGCAGAATATGAAAGCCAATAGGAGCAGAACAGAGAGGATAAAAGAAAGACAGGAAACAGGAAGGTGCTGAATGTTAGGGTGAGGACAGAAAAGGGGGAGATGGCAGACAAAGAGACCAAAAAGATAAAAGGTGGTGGAACAGAATGTGGAGGTGATTTGCAGAGAGGGTGAGGTATTGGTTGGTGAGAGAAAGTGGCACAATATTGTGATTGTGTGAGTAAGTTGTGTGAGTGAAAAGGATAGTGGAAGAGTATGGAGGGAAACTGAGGCTACCTGTGTAGAGGGGAATGTAGTATTTGTGGTGTGGAGAGAATAGGGGTAGTGGGGAGAGTATCAGCAGGAGTGGTGGGAGGGGTAACAGAATAGGAGTAGTGTGGAGAGGGGAGAGTAGTACTAGTAGCGGTGCCCTATGGGGTAGGAGGGAGAATAAAAAGAAGTACGATCGGAGGGTGGAAATAGTGAACGAAAGACATCTCAGATGGACAGCGGAGGAGGTAGCAGAGAGAGAGAGAGAAAGAGAGAGAGAGAGAGAGAGAGAGAGAGAGAAAAGAAGGTGGGTCTAGTTGGAGGGAGGAGAGCAGGAGAATGGGAGAGGGACAGAAATATATAGGGATAGGAATACCAGGGTTTGAGAAGAAAACTAAGTGTGGCTTGAGTCTGTGTAAGGCACCCCCACAATCCTTATAAGTAACCTGGGAAGTAGGGTAGGCCACACAAAGAAAGGCTCTGAGGGAAATTAGTAGAAAATGCATTTGCCTTTAGGACATCACCTCGGGAGAGGAAGAACAGAGACAGTAGGGTTGACTGGCCGGTAAACATTAATCTGGGAAGCAGGGACCACAAGGGTTAGGGAGTGACTTGCCATCTCTACGTTGAGAGGGAGATGGACAGCTCTTAGAGCCATTTCATCATATCAATAAAAATCCCTGAATGGTATCTGGGTGCCGGTGTGCTATTGAGGCCATCTGGGACATATAATTGGAAAACATCCCAACATGGACACCAATATTATTAAAAAAAAAACTCCATGTCAGAAGTTTATTAACATCACAGAACATCCTATGGGAGTGTCGGTATCAATGGACCCCAGTCATTTGTCATCTTTACAATCATTCCACACATGTCCTGTGGGGGTTTCAGTACAGTCTATATCATCACATACCATTATTTAGGGAATTCAGTTCAACCATGAACAATAAAGATTGCCCATGCGACTAGCGCAGGAAGTCTTGATTCTATTAAAGACACGGAGGCAAGCATTATGCTTAACTTCTTTATCTACTGCTAACCACAGCTTTTTAAATCTTTCTTTTGTTTGAATGTATTTTTTTTTTATAACTCGTATAAACAGAAAAAATGAAACATCTTAGCCTTAACTCGGCTAAACTACATCCCCCATGAGGCTCTTAAAATGGTAGTCCAATAGCCTCTCTCTCACTGTCCAATCAGGCAATCCCTTCTACTATAAGTCACTGCCTCTCTGGGTCCCTTCCTCTTCTTTTGCAGCTCGCTTTTACTGAACAAATGTCTAAAATCCAACTGCCTCTCGTATAATCCAACTGAGTCTGTCCTTTCTATTCTTTGTAGGATCTCCGTACTCTAACTCCGCAGCTCTGCTGCTTTCGTACACTCTAATCTCAGTGATTCTTTTGCTCCTCTCCTATGCAAAAAGAGATATGTGCACGTTAGGGAGGGGAATACGATTTATCACATGTTATAATCAAGCATTTACATAGATTTTGCTGCCATATGTCTTACAGTTCATACCATGCCCCTTACAGCTGTATTCCCTTAGGGTGGGATAATGCTCGCCTCTGTGTCTCAAGACTTCCTGCGCTAGTCGCATGGGCAATCTTTATTCTATGACAAGACCGGAGGCGAGCATTATGCTTGTTCAAAGCTTTCAACAACAGCAGCTGCTATATTAGATACTGGTTTGAAGTAAAATGTCTTAAATACTGAATCGCTCGACCAGTCTGCTGCTTTCATGATCTCTTGCAGCGGAACTCCGACTGCAAAAGCCTGTGAAGCCATGGCACCCCTGGTAGAGTGCGCTCCAAATTTAGACGTGTCTATACCTGCTAACTCCATCACTTCCTTCACCCATCTAGCAATAGTAGCTGACGTAACTGCTTTGTAAGGTTTAATACGCGCTATAAGCGACTGAGTAACCCCCTTCGGTCTAACCGCTGCTGTCGCTGCTTCATAACACTTTATACAATTCGCCACACACCATTTCTCGTTATTCGGCCAGTATGGGTATGTGATCAGTTTACAATTGGTCTTTGTACGCTGCGCTATAGTAAAGGCTATCCCTTCCGGGTAGTACATCTTCCTGTCTATATCCAGGGCTTTAACGTCTGAAACTCTTCTACAGGATACTAAGCAAAGGAGTGTAGCTAGCTTGCCTGAAAGCTGTTTATCTGACAGAGAGTTGTTACTCGGCCACTGCTCGAACAGATGTATGACTTTTTGGACATCCCATAACGATGAGTACTTGGGCGTAGGAGGTTTGCTCATCTTTACACCTTTTAGCAAACGGGACACCGCTCAGTGTTCCCCTTCTGGTGCTCCGTTCACTAGCTCGTGTCCAGCAGAGATCGCTGACCTATATACTCCTACAGTTCTGAACGCCCTCCCTGTAGACGGGAGGCTGGCTAGAGAATTCACCACTTGGACTACAGGTGCTGAAATGGGAGATATACTCCTCCCCCTGCACCATAAGTCCCAGGCTTGCCACGCCGAATTATAGCTCCTGATCGTAGATGGAGCCCATGATAGATTGATAAGTCTTGTAGCGTCTTCTGAAAGGTCTGGCAAGCGCCATCTATGCCTGAAATTCTGCACGCTATCAGTGTTAAGGATTGATCCACTATCAGAGGGTGAGGGGCTCCTGCTGGATCGGTCAGCAGGTCTTGTCTGTATGCAATCTTCTGTGGAAAATCCGTAGAAAGTTCCATCAGAACTGGAAACCAGGCTTACGACTTCCACTCTGGCGTCACTATCACTATCTGAGCTTCGTCTCTGCGCACTTTTGCTAGTACCCTCGCCAGCATCGCAAAGGGGGGAAAGGCATAGTGTCTCTGCGACCCCCAATGATGCATGAATGCATCCGTCCCCTGGGCTTCCGGGTCCAGCTTCCAGCTGAAGTAATCCGGCAGCTGTGTGTTTAGCCTCGAGGCGAACAGGTCCATGTGCAATGGCCCCCATCTTGCCTGTAACCTCTTGAATATGTCTCTGTGTAGTTTCCAGTCGCTGTAATCTACTAGGTGTCGGGAGTTCCAGTCCGCCACTGAGTTCAGGGCCCCTGGGAGATACTCTGCTTTGACCATAATCTTCTTCTGTAGGCAGTCGTGCCAGAAATCCTTTGCCAATTCTGCTAACATCCTGGACCTGGTACCTCCCAGCTTGTTGTGACTTGAACGGTACCCTTGGCTGAGTCTCCCCTGTGCACACGCTTTCCTCACCTGAGCTTTCCGAGTCGATGGTATCTTGCAGGCCTCGACATGCCAGGTAATCTCTCTCCTTTTTCTGGTGCGTGGGCTTGTCATGGAGAGAAGCCACTGTGGCCGCTGGGTAAGAACAGCGGCACAGTGACCTCCTTTCCGGAATCAAGCCAGAAAATACAGGGAAAAACACGCAAGGGAAAAAAACCCTGATAAGAGGTGTCAAGACTTGTCTCAGAAGGCCAGTTGTTCACAGATGAAGAAGGAAGCGGAGGATCTCCAACACTGAGGTAGTGGCCCTCAAAACATCCAAGTCCAATGGTAGCACTAGGCCATAAGAGCAGGCGGAGAAGGCAGCAACTGACGGCTGAGGTGGAGGTAGCAAATCTTCCAAGAAAGCACTGGGGGGAAGCACGGGAGAAAACCCCACGCTGTCTGGACCCAAAAGAGCAAGGGAAAGAAAGAGGGAGAGAGAGAGAGAGAGAGAGAGAGAGAAAGAGAGAGAAAGAGAGAGAGAGAGAGAGAGAGAGAGAGAGAGAGAGAGAGAGAGAGAGAGAGAGAGAGAGACCGACCGCCGGAGAAAAAGGCACAGCTAGCGCTGCCCAGGGAAGGCGGCGGAGAGAAACGGAAAACAAAAGTGCGGTGTTCCGGGGACAGGAACACCGGAGTAAGTAACCACGGAGAAAACTCCTCAGTAATTCCAAAGCGGGGTGCAGAGGAAAAGCGAAGGACCCAGAGTCGAAAGGTAAACAACAGAGGGGGTTGCAACGCAACGACCTGCCGGGAGGCGGGGATTTAAATACTCCCGGCAGCGTTGCATCCCGCGTTTGGAGCGGCGGCTGCAAACACAGAAAAGGGACTAAAGTACCCTTCCTCTGCGTCTCCTCAAACTCCAACGCGGAAGAAATCGCCAGTCAAGGCGATGGCCGCAACTGCGAGTGACACTTGTTTACATACCTTACTGCAGATATATTGTCCATCTTGAGAAGGATGCTGCAGTGCGCTTTGTCTCTGGTAATCGCTTTTACTGCGAAAGACCCCGCTAGTAATTCTAGGCAATTGATATGTAGTTCCAATTCTTCTTTCGACCATTTCCCGCCTGTTTCCATGTCGCGGCATCGCGCTCCCCAGCCGGACCTGCTGGCGTCTGACTCTATATCTAACCCTGGTATGTCTCCGAAGATGGCGCGGCCGTTCCAGGCTTCCATATTGTGGAGCCACCAGGTGAGTTCTGATCTGCTTTCTTCGTCTAGGCGAACTAGTCGATGGTATCTCCAGCTTTCCTTAGGTGCTTGATCTTCAGCCTCTGAAGAGCTCGATAAAGTAACGGGCTGGGAAATATTGCTTGTATGGATGCTGCTAAAAGACCTACTATCCTGGCTAGATAACGAAGAGAGATCAGCGGTTTCTTGAGTGCTGTTCTCAGATCTTTCTTGATAGCTCTCATTTTGTGAGTTGGTAACTCCAAGGTAGCTTTCTTTGTATCTATAGTGAAACCCAAGAACTCTAGCCGCTTGGTCGGCGTAAACTCTGATTTGTCTTTGTTCACTAGGAATCCTAGGCTGGAAATTAGCTCTATAGCCCATTGAATCTGCTTCTGTAAGCGATCTTTGTTTTCGGCCATAAATAGGATGTCGTCCAGGTAGACAATCATCCGACACCCTTGTTCCCGAAGTGCTGTCGCGATGGGCCTCATAAGCTTGGTGAACGCCCATGGTGCTGACGCTAGACCGAACGCTAGACCGAACGGTAGGCATCTGAACTGTCAGAATTCGTCTCTCCACGTGAATCTTAGAAAGGGTCGACAGTGGGGAGCTATCGGAACTGTGAGGTAAGCGTCTTTCAGATCTAGCCATGCATGCCAGTCCCCCTTTCTGAGTAAGTCCCCTAGCAGATGGATTCCCTCCATCTTGAAGTGCTTGTACACTAACCAGCTGTTGAGTTCTTTCAGATTGATTACTGGACGAACTTTGTCCTTGCGACGGACTAGGAACACATTGCTCAGGAAGGATTGGCCGCTCCCTGTAGCCCTCTCTATCGTGTTTTTGCACGCAAGATCCTGGATCTCTGCGTCTAGTAAATCTTCTTCGGCCTGTGTCATCTGAATTCTGTGAGGGGGGTGATCTTGCACTGGATGACCTAGGAACTCTAGAATGAAGCCTTGTACGGTCTGAATAATCCATGTATCTGACGATAGATCGCGTCAGTTGTGCAAAAAAAGCAATGTCCTGTCCCCCACAGGGGGATAGGTCACTGCGCGTTCTCTCACCTGAGTTATTGTTCTGGTGTCGGTAATATCCACGTCCCCGACGTCCCCGAGAACCTTGTCCTCTGTTCGGGAAAAAGGCGTCTTGTTGTCGGGTCTCTGGGGCCTTGTGCTCTTCTGTTATTGAATCGGCCGGTCGAGCGGCCTCTATATCGACCAGCCCCTGCCCGGGAATACCTGTTACGCTCACCTGACTCCCACGGAGGTGCTGGCCTGGTTCGCGCTGCTGACCTCTTCTAAGGTGATGCGCAGGGTTCGGAAGACGGACTGGACCGGGCCCCCAAATCTGGCTTGTCTGGCTCGCAGAAGTATCCTTCTGTAGGTGAAAATAGGGGATTAACTGTCTGCGGGGTAATGCAATCGGCCTCCCACTTTCCCCTCTCACCCTCCTCGAAACCCTTCTGTGATTCCTCGTAGCGTCTCACCTTAGGGTCTGGAAGGACGAGCTCTCCATCCTGCTTCTGATGCAGGAGCGCGTTGGTATCAAGTTACTTCACTGGATTTTCGGATTGGTGAGAACCAAACTTACTTGGCTTCCAGGTAAGTTTTTTGATAAGAGGTTCCCCTTGTGTCCATGCATTAATGTACTAATGCTAGTGTCTTTTTCCCCATAGGGGCCGGGGTACGGAATGCCGGGGAACAGGCACCGACCCGAGATGAGAGGTGAAATCCTTGTAGAAATCTGTTAAGTCTTTAATGAGCGTTTTTTGGTAATGTCTTTTCATTCGCTCATTAACGCTGATGTCTCTTTTTCCCCTTAGGGGCCGGGGTCCGGAAATGCCAGGATGCGGCGGGGACCCGAAATGAAGAGGGAATGAATCAACAGGTAAGTCTTAACATGGAGATTTAGCTTTCCTTATTCCCTTCTCTCTCTCACCTTTTGTTCTGGTCTTTTTCTCCCTAGGCGCTGGGGCGTGACTGCGAATCCGGATGATCGCTGCTGAACATGGAGGCGCCCTGTAAAGGTGAGTGGAATGCGGCGCTGCAGTGATCGACGCGATGAGCTTTTAAATAAAAGTTTTCTTTTTCAGGATTGTCGGCGAGATGTCTCCGGGATGCGGGTTTAGCAGGTAAGGACTTTTCCTTCTTCTGTTCTCTTCTTCTCTTCCTTTGCAGGTGATCCAGGATGCTGGCAGGCGTGGCAGAAGTCAGGATGCAGGAGCAGACACGGTCAGCGTCCAGCATCTAGATGCAGAACAACGCGAAGCACGTGTGGCTGTTCGGGTGGAGTTTAAATAGCCTTGGAAGAAGTTCCAGGTATGTATCCTTCCTCCAATCAGGTATGTATCCTTCCCCGACCACGCCCGGATGGTAAATTAGTCCCACAGGTAAAGTAGTTCCTTTCAGGCCTCAAGGAGGCCTGGATCCTGCAGCATGGTCTGCATCAGGTAAATGCACCCAAGCACTCCCATAATGAGCCTGGCGCCATAGGCGCCAGGACACTGTCCAAAGGGCCCCTATATGGGGTTGCTGGGTCCTTCCTTGGGGACTAGACGTCCGCTTTCGGGGACGCAGGGCTTGAACCGGCTCCCCGGGAGCGGGCATCATGACAGCACTCCCCCCCAAGGCCCCTCCCAAGGTTGTTCCCTCCGGGGGTTTTGGTTTGTCTGGGAAGAGTCGGTGGAATTTCCTGACTAATCGAGGTGCATGCACATGGTCGCTGGGTTCCCATGACCTCTCCTGAGGTCCGTACCCCTTCCAATCAATTAGGTAGAACAGTTTTGACCTAAACATTTTTGAGTCTAAAATGTTCTTCACTTCGAATTCGGGCTCCCCATCTATTAGAATAGGTTCTGGAGGTTTGAGTAGTCGGGTTCCGGGTACCACTGGTTTCAGAAGTGACACATGAAAAACAGGGTGAATTCGCATACTAGCTGGTAAATCAAGTTTAACAGCCACTGGGTTAATTATTGCCGTAATAGAACAAGGTCCCAGATATTTTGGGTTAAAAGTTTGAGGCCCTTTGAGTGGTAAATGTCTGGTAGCTAACCACACTTGATCCCCAATCTGATACGGAGGTGCTTCACTCCGATGTAGATCAGCATTCTCCTTGTATTTTCTCTTGGCTTGTTGTAAATGCATAGTTGCCTCTTTGAAGGCTTGGGTAATTGTAGAATGCAGATGTTCTACTGCAGGCATTCCGAGGTTCTGAGGTGAGTCAAGGTTAGAGGTTCGAGGGTGATGCCCAAACAAAGTATAAAAAGGACTGTGGCCAGTTCCAGAGTGTACCGAATTATTAGATGCGTATTCGGCTATCCAAAGAATGTCTTTCCAGTTGCTTTCAGATTGCTGTAACATACACCGTAAGTACGGCTCAAGGGTCTGATTTGTCCTCTCGGTCTGACCATCGGTCTGAGGGTGGTGACTGGTCGATAATGTTACGTCGATCTGCGTCAATTGACAATATTTGCGCCAAAAGTGGGAAATGAATTGGCTTCCCCGGTCAGAGATTAGTATAGATGGGAATCCATGTAGCCGAACAATATTTTCGAGGAATTCTTTGGCTAGGACAGAAGCTGAAGGTAAACCTTTCAAAGGAATAAAGTGGGCCATTTTGGAAAACAAATCCACAATTACCAGAATAGTATTGTACCCCGAACAAGGAGGCAGGTCCGTAATAAAATCCATTGATAGGGTGTGCCAGGGTGCTGGCGGTATGTCTAGAGGTTGAAGGAGACCGGCTGGTCTTTTCTTTTGACTTTTATTTTGGGCGCAAACACCACAGGACATCACAAAAGATTTAACATCTTTTAGCCAAGAGGGCCACCAGAATTGTCGTTTCACCTTTTCCTCTGTCTTGGCAATACCGGGGTGTCCCTCTATTAATGTATCATGATAACCGGAAATAACTAGTTCGTGTAATTCCTTATGTGGCAGGAATAAGTGTCCTTGGAAATAAGGTAAACCATTATCTATGGTAAAGTCTGATCCCTTTTGTATCCATTCCTGTAAGGTTGTAGGGTCCAGGAGTTGTTTCACTCTGGCTTGAATGTCTTTAAGCGTCTGTAATGAAGTCATGCCTAGAATCCTCTGTTCGGGAATTATTGGTACTGGTTCTGAGTTTGTATCAGATTCTCCCATTCCAATTCGGGATAAGGCGTCTGCTTTGCCATTCTTGCAGCCAGGTCGATATGTAATCACGAAATCAAATTCAGCGAAAAACAAAGCCCATCGGAGCTGCTTTGATGACTGAGCCTTGGCAGTTTTCAAATACTGTAAATTCCTGTGATCAGTGATCACTGTGATGGTATGTCGAGCACCAAGCAGATAATGCCGCCAGGCTTTAAAAGCGGACTTAATGGCTAACAATTCTTTGTCCGTGATTGCATAATTAACCTCGGGTGCCGAGAATTTTCTGGACCAAAATGCTACGGGATGCAGTTGGTTGGTTTCGGGATCTCTTTGGGACAGGACAGCTCCCATGGCTAGGCTGGATGCGTCAGTCTCGACGACATAAGGGAGATCTGGACGTGGGTGTTTCAATATAGGTGCGGAGGTAAACTTAGCTTTTAAATCCTGAAAGGCCTGCTCGGCTTCTTCAGACCATTCAAAACGTTTATTTTTCCTCAAGAGTGCAGTAATGGGTTGTACCACGCGTGAATATTCCGGGATAAACCTGCGATAGAAATTGGCAAAGCCGAGCATGCTTTGAACCCCTTTTACAGAGCTAGGTGATGGCCATTTGAGGATGGCATCCACTTTTCTTGAGTCCATTCGGACTCCTTTGGGTGTCAGGATGAAACCTAGAAACTCGACTTCTGTGGTATGGAAAACACATTTCTCCAATTTAGCAAATAGTTTGTGTTGGCGCAGTTTTTCAAGTACTGCCCTGACGTGTTTTCTGTGATCAGATTCCAAAGAGGAGTACACCAGAATGTCATCAATATATACGACAACACAAACATCGATGAGTTCCCGAAGGACATCATTCATGAAGTATTGGAAGGCAGCCGGCGCGTTACACAATCCGAAAGGCATCACCTGGTACTCGAATAATCCGTATTTAGTACGGAAGGCAGTTTTCCATTTGTCGCCTTCTTTAACTCGTACCAGATGATAAGCCCCCCGGAGATCTAACTTGGTGTATATGCAAGCGTCTTTCACCTGGTCAAGGAGTTCAGGGATCAGAGGCAGAGGATAACGGTTTTTAACCGTTATCTGGTTCAATGCGCGGTAATCGATACATGTTCTAAGGTCGCCTTCTTTTTTGGGCACGAAGAACAAAGCCGAGGATGCCGGGGACTTTGACGGGCGAATAAAACCATTAGCTAGGTATTGATCCAAATATTGTCTCAAATGCAGATTCTCAGGTTCGGTAAGTGCATAAATCCTGCTACAAGGGGGTTGTGCACCGGGCACCAGATCGATTTGGCAATCGTACGATCTGTGAGGAGGTAACGTGTTGGCCTGTTCCTTTTGGAAGACGTCCTGAAAGTCTTGGTATTCCGGAGGTAGTTGCATGGAGGCAGAGGTTACAGATGCTAGATTAATCTTCAGGTTTTCTGGATAGCAGGTTTGTGTACAATCCGGGAAGGTTATTCTCTTAGCTCGCCAATCAATTCGAGGATTATGTGTCTCTAACCAAGGGATTCCAAGAATAACCTGAAACTGTGGAGCCTTGATTACATCAAACACAACACCCTCCCGATGGCCGTCGGGACCAATAAGAGTCACCTCAGTAGTGGAATGTGTTACCGGTCCAGAGGCAATTTCAGTTCCATCGACTGTGGTGATGACATCTTTGCTGGTTTTAGGACGGAGAGGGAGGTTAATCCTAGAGACCAATTCACGATCCACATAGTTTCCAATAGCCCCACTATCGATGTATGCCTTTATTGCATGCAACCGCTTAGGCTGTTCTGGATCTACGAGAACCATTGGCACAATGAAATGCGAGGTCTGAGAGTTAGTTTTCAAGCTCGGCAAGCGGACCCCTATACTTGTCGGGCGGAGTCGTTTCCCGAAACAGAGTCTTCATGGTTTTTATCAGCGGCTCCTACTGCCTTTCGGGGCGGTTTTGCAGGGCAATCTCGTAGAAAGTGTCCAGAATTCCCACAATAAAGACATAATTTTAACTGCCACCTCCTTTCACGTTCCTTTTGAGTTAAGGGTCCTTTAACCCCTCCAATTTGCATAGGCTCAGAGACATCAACTCCCTTTGGATTAGCATGGGTCTTGACCAACACCCGGGTCTCAAACCTGGACCGATCTGCTTTTCTGTTTTGAAGTCTGTGATCCAATTGGACCACTAAGTCTATATACTCTGTGCATTCTTGGGGCGGATTTACAACTTGGGCCAAGACATCTTTAAGTTCTCTGCGTAGGCCTCGATAAAACAATGTGACTCTTTATCCTCTGGCCATCCCGTTTCCACAATTAGTCTATTAAAGGTTGCAATATAGGATAGGAGGTCCTGATTGCCCTGTCGCAGGGATAGAAGTTCGTCATCCAGAGCCTGCCCCTGAGAGTGTCGAGCAAATAACCTTTCCATGCTTGCTTGAAACCTTTGAAAATCACGGAGAATCGGGTCATCTTGAGTAACCAGTGGAACTGACCAATCGGCAGCGCAGCCGCTGAGATATGACAATACAAAGGCTACCTTGGTCTGATCATTAGGGAAGGCCCCAGGTCTGCATAGGAAGTGCAAACGACACTGATTCATGAATACGGCGAATCGTTTGGGGTCCCCAGCAAAGCGTTCGGGTGGGGCCAGCGGCATGTTTCCAGGTAGATTAATCTGCACAGGGTTACTGGAAACCACAGGAGCGGGATTCCCTCCGGAACCGGGTAGAGGAGTTTGCCCAGTTTGACCTTGCAAAAGCTGTCTGGCCAGGTCATCAGTTCTTTCCTTTGATATTATTAATTCCCTCCTGAGGGCATTAGTCTCTTGACGAGCGGCATGTACTTCGGCCCGTAATTCCCCCAATAATTGGGCCAACTGATCAGTCTCAGAACTTTCCATAGCACCTGGGTGGGAATTTGTAGGAAGGCTTCGCGTTCTGTTACGCTCACCTGACTCCCACGGAGGCGCTGGCCTGGTTTGCGCTGCTGACCTCTTCTAAGGTGATGCGCAGGGTTCGGAAGACGGACTGGACCGGGCCCCCAAATCTGGCTTGTCTGGCTCGCAGAAGTATCCTTCTGTAGGTTAAAATAGGGGATTAACTGTCTGCGGGGTAATGCAATCGGCCTCCCACTTTCCCCTCTCACCCTCCTCAAAACCCTTCTGTGATTCCTCGTAGCGTCTTACCTTAGGGTCTGGAAGGACGAGCTCTCCATCCTGCTTCTGACGCAGGGGCGCGTTGGTATCCAGTTACTTCACTGGATTTTCGGATTGGTGAGAACCAAACTTGCTTGGCTTCCAGGTAAGTTTTTTGATAAGAGGTTCCCCTTGTGTCCATGCATTAATGTACTAATGCTAGTGTCTTTTTCCCCATAGGGGCCGGGGTACGGAATGCCGGGGAACAGGCACCGACCCGAGATGAGAGGTGAAATCCTTGTAGAAATCAGGTAAGTCTTTAATTAGCGTTTTTCGGTAATATCTTTTCATTCGCTCATTAACGCTGATGTCTCTTTTTCCCCTTAGGGGCCGGGGTCCGGAAATGCCAGGATTCGGCGCGGACCCGAAATGAAGAGGGAATGAATCAACAGGTAAGTCTTAACATGGAGATTTAGCTTTCCTTATTCCCTTCTCTCTCTCACCTTTTGTTCTGGTCTTTTTCTCCCTAGGCGCTGGGACGTGACTGCGAATCCGGATGATCGCTGCTGAACATGGATGCGCCCTGTAAAGGTGAGTGGAATGCGGCGCTGCAGCGATCGACGCGATGAGCTTTTAAATAAAAGTTTTCTTTTTCAGGATTGTCGGCGAGATGTCTCCGGGATGCGGATTTAGCAGGTAAGGACTTTTCCTTCTTCTGTTCTCTTCTTCTCTTTCTTTGCAGGTGATCCAGGATGCTGGCAGGCATGGCAGAAGTCAGGATGCAGGAGCAGACACGGTGAGCGTCCAGCTGCTAGATGCAGAACAACGCGAAGCACGTGTGGCTGTTCGGGTGGGGTTTAAATAGCCTTGGAAGAAGTTCCAGGTATGTATCCTTCCTCCAATCAGGTATGTATCCTTCCCCGACCACGCCCGGATGGTAAATTAGTCCCACAGGTAAAGTAGTTCCTTTCAGGCCTCAAGGAGGCCGGGATCCTGCAGCATAGTCTGCATCAGGTAAGTGCACCCAAGCACTCCCATAATGAGCCTGGCGCCTATGGCGCCAGGACTGATGTCTTTTATGAGCCTGGCGCCATAGGCACCAGGACACTGTCCAAAGGGCCCCTATATGGGGTTGCTGGGTCCTTCCTTGGGGACTGGATGTCTGCTTTCGGGGACGCAGGGCTTGAACCGGCTCCCCGGGAGCGGGCATCATGACAATACCTTCCTAATGGGGGCCTGCGCTTTCTCCAGCGCTGTGTATGTTCCGACGAATCTGTTCATTTCTTTCACAAAAGTGTCACCGAACAGGAGCCCTTGGGCGCTTTCCCCGGCTTCGTAAGACGCCAGGTCTCCTAGTTTGTTATCAATCTTCAGTAAAGCCGATCTGCGTCGCTCTGAAGATATTGCGCAGTTTGCGTTGCCCAGCATGCAGACTGCTCTTTGCGCCCATCCTGCCAATGTAAGAGGGTCGACTGGCTCCCCAGTGTCTTTAGCTCTCTCGGCTAAATCCATTTTCTCACCTTGAAACACTTGTGTATAGGCGCGTTACAAATGCCATATCATATCATATCATCTTCGCTATGGGACCGGCTAGGTCTAGCAGTTTATCCTGGCACGTCTTGCATGCCCTATCCATGCCTTTTCTGGTGTCCTTTCCTGCCTTCGTCATGAAGGTTAGCATTTTTGCGTCGAGTTTGGGAGTCTATGCTACTTTCCCTGTCAGCTCTGGTCTCGGACACTCGGCTTTAAGTCTGAATCTAATGTCTTCCTCCATAGGTTTTCTCATTTTCTGGGACATATACAGGGCTACTCTTGGTGATGGGGTCCAGTCCGTTGATCTGGGGTGCCTTATTGTGTCAGGTTCAAACATGTCTGACATGTCTTCTTCATCCAGAGGGGCCTCCACACCACTGGCTATAGGCCTGCTTGTATTTTTCTGCGAGACTACGCTCACTTTGCTTATGCTCTGATCATCATCCTCTCCCCTTTTCTGGTCCGAATGCTCTGAGGATGATGAGGTATCCCCTATATTTGTCGCCCCTGGGGTAGGGGATACGAGGTTGGGCACGGCTGTCTTAGTAAGAAAGGTGCTTTTCAGCCTATTGAAAGCATCAGCCACCTCTAGGGACTTATCCTTCCCTGTATGTGCTCATGGGGGAGTAGAAGAGTGTTTCCTCTTCCGGGCCACTTTCTTCCCCTTCTCAACTTGTCTCAGAGGCTCTTGTGTGGAGGTTCCCTCACCGGGGTCGTCGAGCGTGCCAGCTTTCTTGCCCAGTATTTCTTCCAGGACTAATAACCTGTCTTGTAGAGGCTTGACTCCTAGTGCTACGGCTTGAACCAATGAGTCGCCTAGCACTTTCTTGAAGCTGTAGGAGAGGTCTATATCTTCTCCTATGTATTCCACCTCTTGCTCTGGTTCTCTGTCACTCCCTTCACTCCAAGCCTCGTTATCCATGCTGTACGCCATGGTAGTGTGTGTGCCTCACAGAGGATGGCTATCAGGTTGAGAACTGTAGCTCCTCTTTTGTTGCTGGCAACAAAAAATATATTTTCGTTTTCTTTTTTTTAAAAAATGTTTCTCTTTGCCTTGAATGCCTCTGATGTGCGCAGGCGACCCGCTAACAAAATAACGAGTTTTGCGCGTTCGGGAGCGAAGAACAAGAGCGTAGAATTGCCGTTGGCTTTCTCCGTGTGAGAACAAAACTCTGTGAGAGGAATACAGTAATGCGCATGCACGCGCTTCCCTTGTTTCTAAAGGGAGTGGGGTTTATCACGTACTACGCGTTGCCCGCAATACTTTTTATTTCCATCTGTGTTCGTTCGTGGCTGACTGGCCGAGCCCTAGAGCAAGTGAGATGACTCACGGGCTCGGCAGTCAGCCGTCCTGAAAGTCTAACTTGTCCGCAAAATGAACGCGTGCGTTTCGAACTCGAATGCTATGTTCGCGCTAATGGTATGCGCGCACTTTACAAATATATAAACTTAATGTTTCCACGATTAAGTATCATAAAAACACAGCATAGCAAGGTAATGTTAAAATAGATGTCACTTATCTGTGGTGCAGCAAAAAAGAAGAGGAAGGGACCCAGAGAGGCAGTAACTTATAGTAGAAGGGATTGCCTAATTGGACAATGAGAGAGAGAGGCTATTGGACTGCCATTTGAAGAGCCTCATGGGGGATGTAGTTTAGCCGAGTTAAGGCTAAGATGTTTCATTTTTTTCTGTTGTTTATACGAGTTATAAAAAAAAAAAATACATTGAAACAAAAGAAAGATTTAAAAAGCTGTGGTTAGCAGTAATTAAAGAAGTTAAGCATAATGCTCGCCTCCGGTCTTGTCATAGAATTGGTATTAACTTCATTATCATCACATAATATGGATCTGATCTCCACTCTACTTTTTCACACTATACGTGTATCCCTTTGAGGATGTCAAATCATTACTCACAATCCCTGTAGAGACATAGTTATCATATACACTGCCTTTAAGGGATTGCATATCATCCCGCACTACTGCTGTAGATATTTCAATGCCACCTCAATGACAGCTTTAATATCAATGAACGTCAACCTTACTATAAACCCACATAAGCACTGATAGGATGTTAATACATTTAAACATAGCCCATAATTGAGCACTGGGCCCCAATGCTATGCCATCAGATCTCTTTAAGGATCATTTGGAACTTTGGGCTCCTTTGAAAACTAGGGTGTTTAACGCTTGTATGGACATGGGCATGTACCCACCTTCGTGGAAGTTGGCTATATATTTCTTCATTTTCAAGAAGGGGAATCCATCAAGCCCTATGTCCTATAGACCGATCTCACTATTGGACCGCTCGTTTAAAATCTTTGGAAGGGTTCTGCTGGGGCATATTGAGTCCTGGCTGATGGAGAGGTTTGTCCTCTTGGACATTCAGTTTGGATTTCGGCCTTGGGTGGGTACCATGGAACAGAGCCTTAATCTTTATTTACTTGTCTCCAATTCAGTGTTCTGTAGGGGAGAGGGAGTGTACCTCGCCTTCATGGATCTGAACATGGCATTTGACAAGGTTGACAGATCAAGGTTGTGGACCGTGCTTGGCTGCATGGGGTGTCCGGAGAATATCTTGGTGGTATTGCAAGCACTGTATAGAGATACTGATGTGTGTGTGCACACTGGTGTGGGGGGACACTGCATCACATGTTTCTTGGTTAGATGTGGTGTAAGCCAATGGTATGTCCCAGCTCTACTCCTTTTCACCCTCTCTATATAAATGGCCTTTAAAAGACTTTGGTGGACACAAGATTGGATTTTCCGTATCTGGGGGCAGGGCATTTCCGATTCTGTGATACGCGGATGACACTGTGCTAGTTGCGAGAACCCCAATGGCCATCCAGGTGCTGATCGCCACCTATGCAGCCTTTATGGAAGATCTAGGGCTTAAAATCAACACCAAGAAATACGCTGTAATGGGATGTGCAGGGCGTAGGAGGTCAGTGAAGATACATCCAGTGCTCTGTAATGAATAAATTATTCCCAGAGTGAAGAAATTCGATTACTGCATATTATGAGACAATCCACCAAGTTTAGTCAACAAGTGGGAGGGGTTTTTTGATTTATTGTCCCGCTGTAAGGGACAACCTTTGGATGCTGTCATAAAAGTCTATTCTGCCCAGTCGAAAGCAGACACTTTGTATGGAGCACCATTTTGGGGGTTTCAGAAAGCCCCTGAGATTTAGGTGAAAGAGAATGTTTTTCTGAGAAGGCTATTGGGACTTCCAGGGTCTGCTCCTTGTGTCTCTATTCACAGGGAACTGGGTGTAGAATTTTGGGGGGACCAGTGGGATTTGGCTCCAATAACGTTTGGTTTAGGCTTTGCGCGAATGAGTATGCATCAGTATGCCATTTGGTTATTAAATCACTAATGGTTAGCGACAATGGGAGGAAGATCCCGTGGCTCTCCTATATTGATGGTGCATTGTACAGTGGAAATATTCTGGCACTTTCATCCCCAGGGAATCTGTTGTCTAAAAGTCAAATGAGATCCTAGAAAAGCAGCATGCGAGAAGAGTTTAAAGGAAAAGAGATGTTTGATGAGGCGGACTGCCCAGCATGTGGTGTTGTTGGAGAGAACTTGGTCCATTTTCTATTGTTCTGTCCTGCTAATACCAACATCAGATGGTCTACTATACGGCCTGTGCTCAGGCCTGATAATATCCGCACCTATAACCCAGCAGCGATTTATCTCTTGACAACAGATTCTGTTCTGACTGCATGGTCACTACTTGTTTTTCAAAGAAAGGGGATGCTCATGCAACAGCACTGAAAATCAGGGAAACTCTAGAATAACTTCAACGAGTATTGTCCCAAGTGCAATGTGGGCTTTGCCTTTTATTAACTATTTTTCGATGTTAAATGTGATGACTTGCTAAGTATGCATTTTCTTGGTTCAAATTTTCTTTTACGCCCTTTGTGCACCCTATTTGATTTTATCAACTTTTACAGACTGGTGCAAATGATTTGCCTCCTTTTCTGGAAAACAGGTTTTTTATATGTACTGTGAGCAGCAATTTTAGGTTATCGTGTACTGTGTTGTTGTATTTTGTATGTGCTTGATGGATCATTTTGATTCGAATAAAAATAATATCATCATCATTTAAACACCTCTGGGGCAATCTGATACCTTTGCATTTTAAGGTAATGTAGTATCATTAATAGCGCCAAAGATGCCAGGTGTTGCACATGGCTTTCGTTGACTTTCGCATGGCGTTTGACGCAATTCTGCGTGGGCAATTATATAAAAAACTTATGGACAAAGGTTGTCCTTGGTTTATCCTGAAGTGGATTATCCAGGTGCACACGGGCACCTCTATACAGGTTAGATTGAATGATGAAGGTTTATTGTCGGACCCAATAGAGACTGCTCGAGGCCTCAAACAAGGCTGTATCTTGGCGTCAGCGATATTTAATTTCTTTATTTCTGATGTAACACAAGTCTTTGCCTCATTCACTACAGATTCACCAAAACTTAATGACATCCAAATTAGGCACTTGCTGCATGCCGATGATATGGTCTTACTGTCGAAGACTGCGAATGGCCTCTGTGTCTTATTGAGTGCATTGGATCGCTATAGTATAGAGAACCACATAACTGTTAACATAGCGAAAACCAACGTTATCCAATTCGGCACGAGGAAATAACGATGTGTTAATCATCAATGGCCCTTACAATGTACAACATTGGAAACTGTATCATCCTACATATATTTAGGCACATTTATTACAAACAACATGAATCTTACTGCTCATGATTATCATGTAAAACAAAAGATCATAACAGCAGTATCCCAAGCCCGCCTGATCAAAGCTAAATATTGCAAGTTCTCCTTGGTTCCGACAGTTGTTTATTATAAACAAAAGTTTGTTCCAGTAATAAGTTATGGAATTGAGGCTTCATTGAAAAAACCTACATTTACTGGACTGCCATAGAGGGACGTTATTGGAAACGAATCATGCCATTACCACCTTCCTATCCTATGTGTATCGTAAGACACGAATTAGGCCTGGTGTCCCTGTATGCCATTTGTAAATGTAAAATTTGTTCACTTTACAGGAAATGGGTCATGGCAAACAAGAAATCGGGTTTAATCAAAGTCATTGCAAAGTATCTCTTACATTCAATGGATGCTTTTCCCCTCAGTTGGAGGCAAAAAGCACAAGAGATCATTAGTGAAACCGGGTTTACAACAACACTATTAATAGAGAATCCGAACCGAGCAAAAATAAGATTATGGGAGTATGATTGGATACAGACGTGAAGCGCGTGTACCCAATATCAAGTCTTTGTAGACACTCCATTTAATCTGAAACGCTACGGCACAGTTGAAAGTTACCTAGCCCTTTTTCCCAGTCCACGCCTGCGGGATGACTTTTTACGCTATCGATTGAATCTTTGGCAGACAAATGAATTACTCTATAAACGTAAATTAATATCTTAGAATGAGCGTATCTGTCGCTTTTGTAAGGTATCCTCAGAAACTTTGAAACATCTATGCTCAGTCTGTCCTCCGTTACTTATGCAAAGAATCAAGTATATAAAACCTTTGTTGATGGATCACGTGATACTTACTAGTGACAGATTATGGGACTTGTTGTTTCATACCAACAGCCAATCGTTGAGATATGCTATATTGAATTTCTTGTACAGTCTAAAACTAACAGATAAAAGATCGACCCAGAGCAAATTATGATCATATGTCTCTCTTGTTAGTGGCCGCCCTCTGAACAAGGCCAGATATCTCATTGCTTCTTGTTGTTGTTTTCTAAAAGTAGAGTTGCTGCTGTTTTATGCTGCTGGTTTGTCTTGATTAAATTGAATTGTCAAAAATACCTTATTGCTCGTCATTTTAGGATTGTATAAATCATATCAATTAATTTTTAACATGCTATGTAATTGTATTTGTTGAAAAATCAAGTTTACTTGATTAAAACAACTTTCTAATAAAAAAAATTAAAAATAGTATAATTAATACAGTTCATGCCTAGACTTCAATATCATCTATCAACATGCTTCTGGAGTCTTCAATATTATGAAACACCATGCTTACAGAGATTTGATCATCACACATCTAATATCATAATACAATATCACAGAGAAATATCAACATCAACACCCACTGTCTCCTAGGGACATCATAATCATTGAACACAATAAATGTGATGATTGCAACATTATCAGACATCCTAATGTGGACAGTTGCATCACCACAGACCATACTTGTGGGAACTTCAAAATATCTTCACACACTATCACAGTGGGGACGTCAATATGCTCTCACACCATTCCTGTAGAGGCATCAATGTCAATAAATATTTAATTCCTGTGGAAACTTGAATAACTTCATACACCATCCGTGAGATGACAAGGAAATCAAGCAGGGCACCAGGGAAATATACTATTCTTTTGTGGAGTTCTTTATATGCACACACCACCCCTGTGGGGACATCAACATCATCAACACCCACCATCCATGTGGGGACTTCAGTATGTTCATACACCATCCTTGTAAGGACATCAACAGCATATGACATTCATGTGGGGACTTCAATATGCTCACACACCATTGCTGTAGGGACATCAACTTCTTCACTGCAAGCCACCCCGAGGGGGACTTCAATATATTTACACACCATACTTATGGGGACATTAACATGTACACATACCATCCACATGGGGCTTCCATATGCTTGCACACCATTCTTGTGGGGACATCAACATTCTCACTGCACACATCTATTGGGTATTTCAATATGCTCAAACACAATCTTTGTTGGGACATACATATCATCAATGCAAGCCAGCCCTTTAGGGACTTCAATATGTTCACACACCATCCTTCTGAGTACATCAACATATTTAACACATACCATCCATATGGGGACCTCACCATGTTCACACACCATCGTTGTGGGGATAACACCCCCATCAGTTCAAGCCATCCTTATGGGGAATTCAATATTTTCACACACCCTCCCTGTTGGAACAACACTTTCATAACCACACACCACCCCATGGAGGCTGCAATATTTGTACACACTATCACTGAGAAGCTATCAATATAACCACATACTACCACTGTTGGGTACTTCATTATCCTCCCATACCGTTCTTTGAGGATCTTGATATCATCCTACACCATCCCTTTGGTAGAAGAAATATCATACGCCATTTCTGCATGGACTTCATGCACCTTTATAATGGGACCTTCAATATCATGACACACCAACCAATGCAGGGTCTTAATTATGATTATGCATCTTTTTGTGGGCACTTTAATATGACCCCCTGCTGATCCTGTAGGTAATTTAGGACAAATAATGCATGCGGGCCATTAATATCACGATACACAATATCGGGTGAGACTTTAAAATCACCCTCAAACATTGCTGTGGAAACTTTGATATTAACTGGCAACACCCCTGTGGAGACTTCTGCGTTACTGCACAACATTTGTATGGGCACTTACACATCACAGTACACTATTTATGGGACGTCAATTTCATTCTGATTTATTTTATAATACTTTTGTACACTAGTGCAAGTGGGCTACCCACAAATGAAAGAGCAACCTGATTCTGAAACAGGATGCTCTTTGCTATTTGAGGAAAAGCCACAAAGCTCAGTACATGCTTTGAAAGGTGCAGGTGCATGTGTGCAAATAATATCAGGGTCAGTTCGGCTCTTCTGTGTATTTTATTTTATTTGAAGCAATGTGTACTTGTATTTCTATCCCTCACACATGAATTGAAACTTTTGTGTGCCTTTCCCCATGGCATGTCATTTAATGTCCGTCACAGTGAAATGCACTGCCAGCACCCATATTGATGCTCATATATTGTGCTTATATTCATTTTAGACTCTTGCATGTCAACATTAAAGTATGTCAGGGGTACGCTAGAGCATCATTTGTAATGATGCACAGTCCATAAGAAATGTGCAGTTCACTTTCTTGAAAAAGGTATCTACAAATAATGCCTTTTCTGCACCGTTCGGGACTCATTACGAGTACGGCGGTACAGGAAAAAACAGTGTTAAAGTAGCGGTAACTCTGTCAAGGGATTCAGTAAGCCAGAGCAAATTCAGTGAGGCAGAGCTCCAGGTCCGTGTGGATGAGGTACTCAGACATGGAGAGGTGCTATTTGGGGCACAACAACAAAACTCCTCTGTCCATAGGAAGGACACCATCTGGAGCTATGTGTGAAGACGTTAGCGGTTGTCACTGTATCATGCATCAATGAGGACTGTCGCAAAAAAGTGAAATAGCCTGAAGACAAGGCTATGGACCCCACTCTCTATCCACCAGCAGGAGACAGCTGCCTCATGAGGTGGCACAGTCAAGCCACTCACCCTCACAACCTTTGAGGAAAAGGTAGCAGCATCCCCCACGCCTCGCATCGAGGGAATTGGAGGATTAGAGGTTGGAGCAGCCAGTCAACCCGAGCCTGATGAGTAGAAATGCCACCTCTGTAATGTGAATTCATGACCTGACTCTCTGGCATAGCCATGTGCCATGTTCGGGGATAATATGGCCACAGTAGCAAGGTAAAGGCCATGCTCGAAACTCTATGGGACCAATGCTAGCGCAACAACATGAATGTGCCATCCACTGAGGGAAACCATGTCCACATGACTTAGAATATTACCATTATATCTATGGACAAGTGACCTCATGCAATCTAGAGATGCACCGATCATGGCATCTCATGGGCATGCAGCCAAATCAAGGCCCTTACGCCCACATACACCCGAAAACAAATAAACCAAACTCCCAGTGAATATACATTAAAACATTGAAAACACCTGTGCTAATAACTGGCCTTACCCATGTAAATGTCATATATGCAATGCATCTACCTATGAGGGCTCCCATGAATGGTAGTACAAGTCGCCATGTCTCCTTACCATAGTCCAGTGATGTGTGTGGGCTCTGACAAAATACTGTGTCCATGATTGCACAGTACAATGATGGTACAGCACCATGCTAACACACAATTCAGCCCTCACATCCTGCACGGTGTGTACACCAAAGAGGTGTACACCGCAGAGGTCGTATGTGTCAATAGTTCATTAGTCATTCTCCTGTATGTAAACCCACCCTACCCCCATTAGCCTTTGGTCAGCATCCTCCTAAATGCATAAGTTGCTTGCTTTGCCATGTAGCAGTCCACATGATCAGTGACTGTAGATCATTCATCACCCAACCAGTTCACATGCAACTGAGGTGAGGAAGCTAGGCCTAGTACATCAGTGTCAACGAGACATGTGACTGAGAGAACCAAGGTGCTGAAACTAATCACAAGCACCTCAGCCCCAGAGGAATCAGTGGCAAAGGCAATGGGGATAGGTGTCGGTTGCAAAACAGCCAGCAAATGTAACAAGTAGTCATAGCATGATGGTAAATATGTCAGGTAATGTACGAATTGTATAATTGATTGTTACACCATTTCTCTCTCTCCCTAATTCATTTTGGGCCCCATGGAATGAGGGGGGAAATGGTTAATGTCATTAGTTGAATTCCCCATTTCCAACATCACTTACTAACCATTGGATACAGACATATTTTGTAACTGCCTTGCCAACCGACATGTTATCTTTGGATCGTCAGTACTGTGCACTCATATGCATGTGTTCTGATATGCTTTCTGATAATCATGTACACTTTGTGATAGTGATCCTGCTTTTGGGAAATGGTATTCATATAGCGCAGCCTTTGAGCCATCGCTGGCTGTCAGCATTGCACTGTCATCTTGCACCCGAAAACTTTGGTGTGTCAACTCTAGGCATGGTATTCCGAAACACTGTGGGACCTGTACTTCAGTATTTTAACATTTTGGTTTTTGCATTTTTTTTGTGCCCTGATGTTGTGCTACAGGGCTTTCTCCAGTGGGGTAGTGATTCTTCTGTATTGGGTCAGATGACAGGTCCTTCCAGCACAGAGCTGTGATAGGGCATGCATTACATTACAATCATGTAGAACCCTACCCCATCATCGGTCATAGCCTTTGTACTTGTGAACCCTGCATGTGTGTTGGATGTTGATTGTTTCTACCCAGGGTCCAGGTCTGTTGCCCTTGTTGGGTCACTATACACGCTGGTAGTGTGCTGTTGCACAAGATCATGGCATCATGGGTGGAACCTTGGAAAACTGGCATAGCAATGGGTCACATTGAGATCTGTTACGGTACACCTCTTCCAATGCCTTCAGCACCACCAATGTAACCAGTGCTGCACTGATGTCAGGGAAGTGGGAAGTAACATAGATGTGTGCCTTTGTTGCATTTACCTGTGCAGAGGCGGCGGACAGGGATATGTGCTGGGCTGCATGCTACATGAACGCGCCCAGCACCAGTGCAATCAAAATTGAAAACATGGGCTATGACATGCCATGCTGCATGCCCACAATACGCTGGCACCTGCAGCGAACAAGTGCAGCACTGACAAAAGCTTCTGCAGTAGTGGGATGGCTGTTCGTATGTTGATCATGATTGGTAGATTTGCCTGTATCAGGGAGAGTAGCTCAGCTATGGTCTCTCTATTAAGGCACTAGATTATCAGCTGCACTTTGGAAGTGCCCAGGGAGATGGCCTGAGCCCGGGAATGGGTGCTCTCCCTTCCTTGCAAAGTGTAACCTGCAACTTTGTGTTGGCTGTACTCTGTGATGCATCTGTGCATGCCTCTGCAGCTCAATGTACATCAGGAATTCTTGTAGTGTGATGTTTGCTACTGTTAGTGGCAGACAATAGTGGCTTCATAGTGTTCGAAAGTGTGCTTGAGGAAGGTGTGAGACTCACATACCCTTTCAGGGCCACTTGGGTGCACACGTGGCTTCACTTCCATCACCTGAATGCATATACCTCTACCTTTTGGGTGGAGGCAACTGCACTATGTTTTTGGTTGAATTACTACTGTTTACTTTAGCAGTTTTTCATCTGGTATCTCAACTTGTAATACAATGGAATTAGCATTTTTGTTTGCAGCGCTAATTCCTTTGGTGGATTTACCGCTAGTTTTCATCATTAATTCACCAGCACTAATTTCTCGAGGGTTAATTCCACTGGAGCAATTAGCGTGCATTTTCAATAACCCTTATTTCTGTGGAGTGGTAAAAGTGGCAGCATTTCAGTTACTGCCACTCCTTCCCCTTACTGCTAAACCTGTAATGATACCCCATTAGAATCAATTAAACATCAATCCTGTGAGCATTTCTGTATAATCAGACATTTCAGGCCAACATTCAATTAATTCACATATCAGACTATAGGCAAGGCAGCATCAGTGCAGATATGTGTAATATCTTGTGTGTGGACTTCAATATTATTACACACCACCTCAGTGCAGACTTCAACATAATGCCAGAAACATAAGAAAGCAAAGTAGGTCACATTTTGAATGGTTTGTAACAAAAATAGCCAGTGTTTAAACTGAATATGGAAGTGTGGTGTGCAATAAGGGAACACTTCTGTAAAGTATTGATTATATAAAATCTGTAAACATACAGAATGCAGATAAAACTGCTTAATTTCATTTATTTTTCATTTAAATGCAATAAGGAAAGGGTTCAGGTCATTAGCAACACAATTTTATATGGGTATAAAAGGTTCCCATGAATCTGCTGTCTGCTGCGTAAGCATGTAAGGCCTCACATTTATGAAGTGTCCTTAAATTCCGGTCTATGTGTTGTGTTGATGACTGCAATACTGCAATACTGCATCCAGCCTGCAGGGGGGAGAGCTCAGAAAAAAATCAACACACCAAAATCAACACAGGTCCCCACAAGACACATTTTTCAAAAGTTGTTAAAATTGTCACAGATGTTTTTTAAGTTGTTTCAAGTCATTTGGAAGACGTTACCAAACAGTGACATCAAGGATGTCAGAGTCATACGAGTAGGCTAACAAAGTGTCTGTGTCTAAAGTGAGTGGGAATGGACTCCATCAAGGATGTCAGGGTCATACAAGTAGGCTAACAAAGTGTCTGTGTCTAAAGTGAGTGGGAATGGACTCCATCAAGGATGTCAGGGTCATACAAGTAGGCTAACAAAGTGTCTATGTCTAAAGTGAGTGGGCATGGACTCCAACAAAGGGTCCAAAGGAACAGGAACAGCCCTCACTGTAAAAGTGAGGAGATCCTCAGTAAATGTGTTCAAATTCCAAAGTTCACAGCAACTTAACATCCATATCAATAGAATCCAAAGCGCTTCCAGTATTCAAAACAAAAGTATTCACAAAAGGTTGAACTGGAGGTTTCCAGCCCTTTAAGGTGAGTAGCAATGCCCTTGAGATGGATGGGGATGCAGATTTCACTCATACATCAATAATCAAGACGACACAAATAGTTTGGCAAACGTTTGTCTGTTTTAATGCAAGTCTTTAAAACAGGGAGTACAACGAACATCAGCAATCACTCGATACTCTGACTCTAACTATTTCATAAAAAAGTTGGGTTCTTACACCCATAATTGGTCATAGCTGGCATGTTGACCTGTGTCATTACCAACGTCATCATATGTGGCAAACTACAGAAACTTATCGGGAAGCGGGATTGGTTCTAACTGAATAACTAAGCATAGGTACTATATCTGTATGGAGTTTTGGAGAGAGGTAATAGGATATTTAACATCAGGTGGGGCAACTAAGCCCTCCCTTCAAAATGGCCACTATGAACGTCACTAAATGTACGACATCCCATTGGCTACACAAACTATAGGACCCTCAACTACATGGTCCCCTACGATTGGTTGACTACTAACCCCCGTCAGTAATTTCCACCTACGTGAGCAGCACGCAGACCGAACAACCAGGTGTGGGTGAGCTTGTCTTGATACCAGCTTCCCACCAATTAAAAAATGTGATCCATCATCACCTCGATGGTCCATTGTCAATTAGTCCTTTGAAATTGGCCTTGAGTCTGTCTGAGAATTTTTAAGGAGTATGGGTACTATCCAGCTTCCGTGCGTAGGTGTGATCTTCTCGTTCATCCAACTTTCTTCCAACACGTGACTGGATACCATGAATTGAGCCTTTTCATGTATTTGATTTTATTCTCCAATAGTCCTCTGACGTCTTTTGTTTTTGCTTGACCTTCCTAAACAGGAGCTTATGTTCTTTCACGTTAATTGTACCTAATGTTAGCCAACTCCTAGTTTGAGAAGACCTTGGCTTTCTTGGCTCAGTGAACGCCTTAGCTGAAATGGATTCTGTTTAATTCAATTGCTTTTTATAACTGCAACACTGAACTGAGGCCTTCTTGCGTTGTTCAGTACTGCTTTATACATAGTAGAAACCTTCATTCTTCACTTATTCCATATGTATCTATGAGGTATATAGGTATATGTTGGCGCTTGCCGTGGTCTAATCTATTTAAGCATGTGGCTAGCTTCATGATTGCTTTGCTGTTTGCATTTCATTGCATCTGTACACGTTTAAACTAATTATTTTCATCAAGTTTGTGGCATACATTTCTTCATCCTGATCCCAAGATGTCATTTGTCCTTGGTACTTCTTTGTTCTTTATAAATCGTCTGCCTCTCTGGTCTGGTTATCTTTCTACCTGGGTGTCGATTCAACTTTGTATGATGTTACCATTCATCCTGGTCATTAAGTTTCTTTGTTTCATCAGGAATCTCGTTCAAATGGCCATCATATTGTCTTGGATGTAAAAATGGTTTCCTCAATTGGTACTTTACCTCCCATATTCTCTTAGGTATAGGTATTCTTATGGGTACTCTACAGAGCCCTCGCTCTTCTCTTTGCTGTTTTAACTGTTCAGTATATGTCACATATTTTGGTTCATACCATTTAGGTAATGTAGGCGAGGCAGGTGGAGTGGGGGTACTCGACTCCTCCTCTACACTCCCCCATATGGGCGATTATCTTCCACATCCAGAAATCCTGGTCTGAAGAAATGATTCTTAGGGATCCATATCTGTATGACCCCCTTTAAGCATCTAGCTGATTTCACATGCTCATCCTTGTTCCATGTCATGAGCATGCACTGTCCACTTGGACTGCAGTAGATCCATCTCCCCACATATTTCTTATGGTCCTTTGGATACAGGAACTTTGGTCCCTCAGGTGCATGGATACTGGCCTTCACGATGTCTCTGATTTCTTCATCAGTCAGATCTCTAGGCTTCCATCCTGGTTCAACATCAATCATAAACTTCATCGCTATGGATTTCTTTTCTGTCTTCTTGCATTGTGAGATTATTACCTTGATCACACAGAATCCAAGCATTACTAATAATAATAAAGCTCCTACAAACTTGAACATATCTGCCATCCATTGTGGAACCCATGAGACGAGTGATCCAAACTAGCTGTCATCAGCAATGTCTTCGACCTCTTCTATCATCTGGCCATGGAGCTTCGTTAGCATATCTATGTCCTCTGTCAATGTTCCATTCTCGTCATCATGAGAAGTTATAAATGTGCAATATGATTCTCCAATTTTGGCAAAGATATTGTCATCCATAGCTGTGATCATATCTAGGACATATCTGTTCTGGGGGGTCATCAATCTTACAGCTCTCAGCTCTTCTCTGATTGCATTGAATCCCTTTATGGTACTATTAATCGTCTGTAGCAGTTCCCATCTGGTGATCTGAAGCCACTTGGTATTTGTTCCAACCTGGATTCTTGGCATAAAGATCAACGTGAACACTGAAGAAGTCTGGCTGAAGAGTCTATGTTCATATGGTATAGCATCAAAGGCGTCTATTGATTTAGCTGAAAAGTTGTTCTCTCTCTTCATTCGATTTATTAGTTCCACAGATCTCTTCTTTCTTAGATGAGCATCTGCTTTCGGGAAACTATCAAGGTTCAGGTCACCTTTAGGAATCCTCAATGCAGGAACATGGACATTCACCAATGTGCAGATTCCTCCCCAATCCTTTGGTAGTCTGATGTAGGCCTTGGATCCACACACCCAATAATGATCCATAATTCCTGCTGTTCCGATATTCATTCCGGGTGCATCGAAGTTCGACCACAGTTCTGATTTTCTCCAGTTTTTCTTGTACAATTATTCCTGAAGCATAATTGAGAACTGTCCAATGGTACTATTTGCAAGGGTCCTCCTCTGTCTTTTACCCATGTCAGGAGTTTCGCCAAGTTTTGGGCATAGTGGCTTGCAGCTATTCTGTACTATGTCAACAGTAGGTTGATAACAGCCAATAATTACCCATGCTCTGCAGATCACTACTCCTTTCTCCATTCGACTGGTGATAGTACTGTTCCCCAGATTTGCATTTGACCTCTGTTCTTCCATCTGCAAGCTTCTTCTGAAGTTTTTCCTGTAACCTCCAATTTCTTGTTCACCTCCCATCTGATTCCAGACTTCTCATATCTGATCACATGATTTCTCGTATGGGCTCTGTTTCTTTTCTTTATATCTTGTATATGGTCATCTTCGTCTGGATCTGTCTTTTCAGTTGCCCATTTGAGAGAAGCATCACTTCCCATAAATTGACCTCTTGTTTTGCAAAGTGCTATGTGTGAAAGACAATGGGCCTCATTACGAGGTGGGCGCAAAGGGATACCGGGCACCGTTAAGGACATTGGTGCCGGTAATCCCTTTGCGCCCTATTCCGAGGTCCTTAGCGGGTCCCTTCCTTAACGGCTGATTTTACCAGGCATTATGGATGGGGCCTGTTAAGGGACTTCAGAGCTAATAACGGTACCACAATTTGCGGTACCGTTATTAGCGCCTTCCCCCTTCCCATTGAGCCCTATGGGGGCTAAAATGGGAATGGGGAATGGCTTTTTCAATGGGGATTTAACGGTCCCGCAAAGGACGGAATAGACCGGTAAGTCCCCATTGAACGAGGGCGGACTCAGTACCAGTAATGGAGGTAGTCATGGCGCTAATAGCGCCATGACTATCTCCAACTTCGGAATGAGGCCCAATGTGCTGTTTGGACATCAATTTCAATAGCTATGAATATTTTCGACTACCCTATGCTGAATGGCAGGAGTACACATACAAAGCATTGTTCATCTGATGTCCTTCTTCCAACTTCTTTCATGTGTTGGTACCATATGTTATTTCCCAAGTGTGCTGTGCTGTCTAGATAATCATTCAGTTCATAATTATCTTCTTGAGTGCTTCTTTTGATTCTCAAAGTCGTCATGTAGTTACCTATAACTACATCTTTGAATGCCTCAGTATAGCTTCTTCTGACTGGTCGATTTGCAGGATCATCCATCCGGGTTCCCTGCGTAGAAGAAAGTTCAGCAAGTCTTTCTTTATCCATCTGTCTTTTTCTGGCAATAGCTGAAAACGGCCATAGAGATTCTGCTATAATCTCTGCACGTGATCTTTCTGTGGGACTTGTGCTTGGACCTTACTGTTACTGTTAATTTGTTATCGTTAAATGTACCCTGTTGTTAAAATATGCAGCGCTTTGGCGTAAAGCGCTATATAAACTTAAGAAATACAAATACAAAATACCTTTCGTTGTTGGACTAGGTGTGTCTTCATGCATTATCTTTGTAGGCCCAACCTTTGTCAACCCCTTACTATGCCTGATCCGCCGACCCTGTCTCTGGCGTTTAAAGGCAGTGTTTTAAGCAAGTGCTGTGTGTGATTTATTACAGATAACATCCATTTCAAGCTCAGGTATCTTTCCATTTTTTTCTTGGGACAGGAATGACTATGTAGGGCCTAGGCTGCCTTGTAGTTGCCATGCTCACTGTTTCCTTCTGCTCAGAAACATAGACAGGAATCTTTGCATCATGTGCTCCTATATAGAAATCAGTTCTTACTGTCAGTGAAAGCAATATGACGATGAATATAATGCATGTGTAAATAATACAGTGATAAGTAATGCGACAGCATCTACTTCTGGGACAATTTGTATGTCTTTCCTCATGGGGCAACACAATATTGCTGTTTTGGTTCCCCATCTCGAACATTTGATGCTAAGGAAGGAAAAACAATTTTAATGGCTCTGCATTTTTAGATTGTTTCTGGAAGCTGTTGTCTTCATTCAGGATTCGCCCTTCATCAATTGTCTGCTTTCTGGATGCCTCAAGAAGTCACTTTATCTTTCTCTCTTGAACCAGTTTTTTCACCAACCAGGATGCAAATGTTGCTTTATCGTGAAGAAAAATGTCCTCGGTCAGCATCTATGAAATCTGCTTCATTTATTAGTTCCCAATCAATGCCTCGAATCTGCTTCAGTCCAGATGACATGTTGCTTCCCTGTCAGCATGAACAAAAGAGTTATGTCCTTCATTCAATTCCTCGATCTGTCCCTCGGAGGAAAGTTTCTACACAGCTCTGTGATTTCTTTCAGAATAGATTGCCACCTGGATGATGATTCCTTCCAGGATCACATTCAAGTTTGCAGTATTTCTTGGATCTCTTAGGAAAGTTACTATGTCTGTGTGTCTTCCAACGAGATGCGGTTATTATTCTATTAGACAAAAAAACACCACACTGACCAGTCTATGTGCTGCGTCGGTTGATAAGGGCATTTGTGTTTTCCTCACTGAACTCGGCAGCTTCAAAAACACTTCAGTGATGATTATGAGCAATCTTCTAATACGTTTTTCATTGTCAGGATTTTGGATATATGCTGCAATTCGGCAAGTTCTCCCCACCAACGTAGGATAAGAACGTAACACCCACTCAAGATATGTATGTACCTAGAAAGGTCATCACTGGGTAACACCATGAGTAGAGCCAAACAAGAACTCAGTGTAAAAAGAAGTGGGGTATTGTACCCTTTTCCAATTGCTGTGTCCACGATAAAAATGTGGTGTGCACAAACAAAATCAACAATATGAGTGAGCACCAATCGTCGCAAGCTCCAATCCCGTTTTTTCACAAAACATTTTACTTTTACTTTTTCAAACAACAACCATCAATCCATGCCATAGAACATTTTGTCTATTCAATCACACAATTTTCATGCTATTTCCCCCAAAATTGTCTTACCTCGTGACGTTTGAGAAAAAAAAAAACACAAGAAGGCCTAGACTGACTCCGGCCGGCTACATAAATCTCATGCCTTCTGATTCCTAGTTATTCCGACATGGAATTTAAGCCCACTTCTTTCAGATCTCCTTTAATTGATTCTGGTTTTCTATATCGTCCTATTAATTCAAGACTTTAAATGCAGGCTTCTTCTAGTGCTATATTAAAACCTAGGTATCTGGGCATATACTCCTTTCACTGCTATCCTCACGATATCTCTCTCTATTGCTCGGCCACCCTCAAGTCAATTTTTTCCCCTTATATATACATTAAACTCTTACTCTGTCGCTATTTTTGTCCCTCCTCCCTCCGTTACCCTCCCTTACTTGTTTTAAGGCATGCACATTTTTGCCAAAGCATTCAGTCTTTTCACTCACTGTTCGCATTTTTTTCCTCTCCAGACGCTCAGGATCACCGCCTTCTTTAGCTCCTCTCTGTGCCGTTCGTCCGATCAGCTGCTCCTAGAAGTGGGAAGGGGTTTATGGGAGAAAGCAAAGGTTTCTTCAGACCTAACCTGCAGGGTTTTTACCTATACTAACCACTATCTATGGGGAGCTTCTCGTTCTACTCAGCCGGATGGCAAAGGACTCGTGATATTGCTGAGGACCCAGAGTTACTTATGTCGACGGCCAATGGGTGTCTTATTTAATCGATTCTAATCGAACCATCCTCTGCTACCAAGTGTGCACGATGGACCCCAGCCGGCCAATAAACTGGGGGTTTCCAAATAGCACTTTAAGATGAGCAGCAGCACCCTAGAGATGGATGGGGATGCAGATTCGTACTCTTGCACCAAATCAATAATGACAACTCAATAGTTTGGCAAAGGGAGTCCGTTTAATGACAAGTACAAAAAACGGGGAGTTCAATGAATGACAGCAATCGCTCGATCTTCCTTCTCGCTTCAACTCCAATTAATTTCAGAAAAAACATAACATTTATACCAAAAACACGTCATCACTGATGTGTAACTCTTTAAACTTAGCATGCAACCTGATTGGTTCTAGGAAGGTAACTTTAATATAGGTACTATATCTATATGTGGTAACAGAGAGAGGGGATTGGATAAACAATGTCAGGTGGGTAAACTAAGCCCTTCCTTCATAATGGCTACTGTAAACGTCACTAAAAGTACGACGTCTCATTGGTTCTACTAACTATAGGACCCTAGATTACACAGTCCACTATGATTGGGTTGGCATTAACCCCACTCATACTTTTCCACTTGCACTTAGCAGCGTGCAGAATAGCCGGCCAGGTGCAGGGAGCTCGACTGCACCCCAGCTTCCCTCCAATTATTGTTACAATCAATCATCACTTCAGTGGTCATGTTTCAATTATTTCTTTGTAGTTGGCCTCGAGTCTGCTTCTTGGTCTGGGAAAGTTAAGGTGTCTGTGTATGGCAAATGTCTATGCATAGGTGTGAAAGTTTCATCCCTTCCTGCTTGCCTGGTCACATGCATTGTCCTTTCCTTCATGCAATTTTGTGTATTTGATTCAATTCTGCGAGTCGTCTGCCATCTGTGGCTTATCTTGACCTTTCCTGGACAGGATACTCTGTTCTTCTTCTCTTTAATTGTATCCACTGTTGGCCTATTCCAGCTGATGTGACCTTGGCTTGTTGGCATGTTTACCTTCGTCTGAGTTTCTCTCTGTCTTTAATTCTCGATTTGTTTGCTGCAAAACTCTCCTCTTGAGACCTTTAGTAACCCTTGGTTGATGCTGCTCTTGTGCGTAGTGGAAGTATACTTAAATAAAGTGCTTTCTTGAGGTAGCTATATGAATGGGTGGTGCTTGCCGCAATCTATTTTACAATTAAGTATAAGCAAGCCTCACGATTTTTTGGCGTCTTGCGGTTTCTTGCATCTGTACACGTTTCAACTAACTGAATATCTTCACCGTGCATATGGCATATGATTCTGACATCTTGGCTTCAATTATTCCACTTTAGGCTTAGGATGTCACTTATCCATGGTGTTTCGTCTCTTTTGTCATCATTCTCAGGTCGTTATATCTTCTATATGTGAGTCAGTCTAGGTTCTTATGACATCACCATTCGTCTTCCTTCAGTATCTTCCTTAGCTTCTTCGGGTATTCCATTCTGACAATCGTCATTCTGTCTCACTTGTCGATATGGTTTTCTCAATGGGTACCTTACTGTCCAGGTTTTCTTAGGTGTCGGTACTTCAACAGGTGCTGTTATTCTGATAGGTACTGGACAGAGCCCAACTGCGGCTCTCTGCTGGTTTATTTGCTCATCATACGTCACATATTTCAGCGTGAACATTCCTGGTACTTTAAAAGGGGTGGGTGGAGTGGGAATCATGCTTGGCACCTCCTCTACAATGCATTCAAGGTTTTCACTGAAAGTAATTTTGAAATATCTTGTGGATTGGTCCACCTTTCTTCTCAGACCTGCATACTTTGGGTGAAAGAGAAATCCATAAACTTAATGTTCAAAGAATTGTCATGTATAATTTAGACAAAATAAAGCCACTGCGTAAAATCAGTCTGTTCTTTGTGACCTTTGCTGCAGAGCGTCAGTGTTGTTCAGTCATTAAATCGCCATTGTACTCATTAAATCGCCATTGTACGCTGCATTCAAGACTGCTATAACATAGCTCACAAATCCCTACCATTCATGCATAAAGCTTATTTTACAAGCAGTATTGGAGCAACATTAGCATTCAATGAGAACATTCTCTAGACATACCTTGCAAAGAAGCTACGTGGAGCTCAGTAAATACAGACACACAGTACTATTGTGTAAATACACATGCTTGGCTTCAGAGGTGAACAAAATACTGAAAACATTTTATTTGTCATGTGTCTTCAGTTCACCTACCTTCATCTTCAGGTGCTGCTCTCTAATCTATACAAAGCATACACATCTGAATACTTTTATAAGCCTGAGAAGGCAGACGTTATTTACCTAGTAAGTCTTTCTGTGGCTTGCATCTTTTTACAGTCGCATGCACCTACCCCACCTCCCACATGGGATCTGGAGTACTGAAACGTATTCAATTTTGACTTTTGCTTATGCTGCTCCTGCCATGTCAGCAAATCAAACAATTTGGGGCGGTGGGTGCATAGCGCTTCAAGGGTGCCTGTACAGTTAAGCAGGGGCAGTGTGATGGAAACACCCAAGTTGACCCCTTTGTATGTTGGGAGTATGCAACTTGGTATACAAAACTATTACTGGATAAGTTAAGTCTATCATCTATGTTCATATATGTAGTTCTCTTAACATTTTTGTGAAGATAGATCATGTAGATTGTACTCACAGCACACTGTCCTCCCAAAACAATATGTCTTCCTTCTGTTTTATGGCCCAGGGTTGCTACCAAGGTTCATCTATGGGTCAGGAAGGCTTTGTTTTCCAGTGCCTCCTGCTTCTGCATGTGCCACGTTTTGCTCTTTGTTGCAGGCTCTTTTCTGCTGGTGTGCAGCCTTATTTCTCTGATACTTGCAAACCTAGGTGTCCCTGGAGAGGGGTGGTAGGAGAGATAACAATCTGACAGCCCAACTAGAGAGATTTACAGGTTTGGTTTTTGACTGCACAAACTAAAGTACACTGTGCACAGATGTTGGTTAAGATTAAACACCATTGACTTTTACATAAGTTATTCACGGTAATTAGTTCTATGCTCCTGGTCCATAGTTACCTTTCCTCCTTGCTCAGGGGATGCACTCACCTGGGAACGGGATTGGAGCCTTTTTGTACAACAACACTCCTTTAATCTAGAAAAAAAACGCAGATTGCATGTGCAGAGCATAATTCTACCCAGGCTACGCTCGCCAGTCTGTTCGGACTGCCTAGCCTTGAAAATATTGCTGGTGTGTTGGAATGGTGGGGGGGGGGCATTTGAATGAAAGGGGACTCTGGGCTAGGAGTATAGACGTCACTGTGGAGAGTAACCTTTATATACTGGAACGTCCTATCCCCTTTCCAATAGCAATGCCACCAATGAGAGGGTTGGCTGTTACATAAAGAGATGTTGTAATACTGTTTGTCCGAACCTTGCATCTGCTCTGGAACTAAGGTCCATGGAGTAATACCTGCAGAAAGAAGACTTGAAATCCCAAGTGGCAGCTCAGTAGATCACCACGATAGGCATGTGCGACAGAAGCAGCTTTATCTCCTAATGAACAAGCAAGCTGCCCCTTGATGGGGCAGATTTCCCTGGCCTTTGTTGGTGTCGACTATACATGATACAATGCATCTAGCAATTGTTGCTTTCACAGCCTACTTGCCCTGAGCTACTGGCACATATATGACACAGGCCACTCAGAATTACTGAACTGAGAAATTCTATCAAAGTGAAACTTTAATGCTCTCCTGATGTCCAAGCAATGAAGTACCATTTCAGCAGTGTAAGAGGAATTTGAAAAGAATGTTGGCAAGCAAATGTCTAGATTAGTGTGAAAATTGGACACTGCCTTAGACCAGACGCTTAAGTGAGTCCTAAGGACTTTGTCCTTGTGAAAAACTGTAAATGGCTCTTTGGATGGGTGGGTGTGTCTGTAGCTCAATGATTCTTCTGGCTTACATTATTTTGCTAAGAAATCTGCTTTCTAATCGACTAAATGAAACTCCACCGATGCCATAGCCCTAAAAGGCATTGAGAACAATGTTGAAATCCCAGGAAAGATGAGGTACCCCTTTCAGTTGTCTCCTTATAATAGGATTAGAGGCAGACAGTGATGGGTTATCGGAATCCAGTAACACCCCAGACGCATGTCAGGGAGGAGGGGTGCTGGTGCTGGCTTTAGGAGTTGAGATCCAGTATTTAGTTGGCCAATGTGGGTCTAGGAGAATAATCTGTCAATTCCTGGCCCACCTGAACATCCTCAAGCCTTTGCCCAAAAGGAAAACTGGAAGAAATGATATGCTCTCATGTTGCCACACAAGAGAATAATTGCAAACTCCTGAAGGTGAGGGCCCCACCTTCTCCAGGATACGTACTGTCAACATTTGGAATTCTATTGTGTTGTGAGTAGGTCTACGTGTGGGGTACCCCATAATTGGAAGACTGGGTGACTATCTCTGGTGATGACAATGACTGAGCTTGGATACAGGTCTGCCATGGAAGACTATTTGCTCGGATGAATGTCCTGTGCTGAATGGCCCATTCCCAATGTGCTGTGGCCAGATAACAGAGGGACTCCTAGCTTGTTTATATAAAACATTACAGAGGTGTTGTCGGTCAGAATCGACACCTTTTGTACCTGATCAGGTTAAGAAAGGTCTGCTAAGTCAGAAAGAAAGATGGCCTTCAGTTCCAGTAGGTTTATATGCAGAATCAAACCCTGTACCCCCCATCCCCACCCTCCCCCCGAGCTCCCCATTTGTCGTGGATGTGTACCTCCTTCACGGCTCTCCACCCAAAGGAGTCTGTAGTCTTTGTGAGCTCACCTAATGGGTTCTGGAAAGGGAGACCCCACCATTAGATTGTTGTCCAAAGCTGTCGCGATCCTGCTCGCCTGACACCCAGCACTGATATATGCGCCTCTTCCTTTATTTCCTTGTTTTACCGCTGCAGTTTTGGACTAATCTAATTGCATATTCCATTCCGGCTTTTGGGTTAAACCAGCAGATGCATTCTGGGACATATATGCTGTCCAAAAGGCAAAGGGCTGGAGGAGGCATACTAAATACATTTGTTTGCAGCAAGCTACTAAGAGCTGCAGAGGGCCTGATTGCATTCACCTGTTCCAAGCTACTGCAGACTAGGCTGCAGAGAGCTGGAGAGCACTTGATTAGAATCCACTGCTGCTATTGCTGCAGGCAACTGAAGCCAGGGCTGGACTTAATTGAACACAGCTGCTAGAGTCTGCAATCGACTCCACCCTGCTGGCCTGCTGGCTGGGAGGGCCTTTATAAGCTCACTCTGAACACTCTGAACAGAAGCAGTTGTCAGTCAATTGCTTTCTCTGGGAGTTTGTGCTGGTGCTCCTGTTACCAGTTTTTGACTTTTCCTGGATATCCTCTTTTGGCCTTTTGATTCCTGTTTCTGTTGCTGTTGATGCTTTCAGCTCCCTCTCCATTCTGCTGCAGCCTTTTGCCCTGTTCCTTTGGCTTCACCTTCCGCCCTGCTCCTCTGGGCTCCCACCTGATGGCTCTGCCGCACTCCGCTGCCTTCTGCCCTGCTCCTGTGGGCTCCCACCTGACAGCTCTGCCGCACTCCGCTGCCTTCCGCCCTGCTCCTCTGGGCTCCCACCTGACGGCTATGCCGCACTCCGCTGCCTTCTGCCCTGCTCCTCTGGGCTCCCACCTGACAGCTCTGCCGCAATCCGCTGCCTTCCGCCCTGCTCCTCTGGGCTCCCACCTGGCGGCTCTGCCGCACTCCACTGCCTTCCGCCCTGCTCCTCTGGGCTCCCACCTGATGGCTCTGCCGCACTCCGCTGCCTTCCGTCCTTCTCCTCTGGGATCCCACCTGGCAGCCTTGCCACACTCCTCTGCCTTCTGCCCTGATCCTCTGGGCTCCTTGCCTTGCTTCCTGCCTATTCCAACTTCTGATATACTATCCTGTCCTGTACCTGGTTATTTCTTTCAAAACTGCTTTCTACTTGTATACATCTTGGTCCACTGTGGTGTCTCCACTTGAATCCGTTTTACAGTGTGACCCTGGGTTGGTCTCCGTTCATATCAGATAAGGGAAGACTTCTGTTGCCTTCACGTAGTCCGTTGACGTCGTACCTGCCTCAGTATATGGTCTTTCAGTTTTACCCTTGCACTGAGTACAACAGTTTCCTCGGCACACCCAAGTCATGACGTTGCTGTGTGACTGTTGTTAAGAGTAATCTGATGGTACCTATCCCAAGGGCTTTCCTTAATCCCTGGAGACCCCTTATCATATTCCAGTACACCCTTATTTCTGATCAATCCGTGTTGCCCAGTGTACTTGCTTGTCTTTGCCTTTTCTCTGTCTCTTTGTTTACAGCCTGCTCCTGCAGTTGCTGTGAATTCCTGTTTCAACTAACAGCTTGGTATGTACCTTTAATCTGATATTTGCTAGCATTGTCTCCGGAATCTCCCTTAAATCTACTTGCATACAGGGAGAGATAGCCTCTGCACTGTGCTCTCCGCGTAGACTTCTGAGAGATTGACTGACCAAAAAGAAAATTTTGATTCTTGGGCCAATGCTTGTTCGATCCAAGATGCCTCTGACGAAAAACAAAAACCCCTGGAGAACCCCTACATTCTCCAAGCAAACCGCCAGCACCCATTTACTTGAGACTTTTACCCATAATGAAGCTACCATCCTCAGAGAGAATGGGAATCTCCGTGGCAATTTTTTTTCACATTTTTCTGCCAAACCAAGTACTCCGGGATGGGACTCTGTGTTTTTTGCTAATCCCGACTTGATGACCGCAGAACAGTTACAGGAAGAAAATAGTTATTTGACTCAGTCCTTGGCATGCCCCTCCAAGACAAGGGCTGGTTGGGAGGCTTCAACGTATACTTCTGTGAAAAATCTTCCTACTGTGTACTGTTCCAGTGAACCTGTAAAATATTGCCCTGTCACTATTCAGTGTGTTAGGGCTGACATCATGAAGCAAGATTCCAAGACGCTTTATGTTGATGCTATACATTATCCTGACAAACAAGCCTGTAGTCGCAACAATGCCTCTAGACTTGGTTCTGTTCCACAGATCTACTCTGAAACCTCAGAGTCTTGTGCTATGATAACAGCAGATCCTGAGCCTTCTACCAATAAACATTATGTTAAAGAAAGACCAGCTAAGTCCCCTAATGACGTCTTTGAGTTGGAAAGATCCAGAAACAGCTATTTGCTCTAAACAGGCAATCTATGGATTTAAATGACAACTATGCCATACTGTATGAGCTGAATGTAAGAGAGGGCTACATTTCATCTTCAGATAACCCATGTCACCCTGAACCAGACATTCTCTCTCTAATTATTGATGACATTTGGGTTCCTAATGAGTTGCATAAGCTAAAGGAAAGAACGTTGGAGCAAATAGAAAGATTGAAGCAGGAATATGCTTACCAGTTGCAGGTTAACTTGGAGTGCTCTTCTCTTTCTGTCCAAGATGCCAGCCAGGTTTTCCCAAACTACGATCTATTTGGTGAAGACCGGTCCTCCTGTACCTCACTGGGTGACTCCTTTGAAAGGCCTCTTCTGTCTCCGGGTGAGCCTACCTCTGCTTTCTTCTCTGACACTTCTGCAGACTCGATACAAGACCTTTTCCAGGAGCCTAACCCTAGTCTAACTCCATTGCGGTCCTCTGCCCAAACTCCTTCCTTGGTTCCAACACCAGTATCCAGCACTGCCTTGCACACAGACAGCAATGCAATTGACCTTTCTAGGGTTTACAACCCCACAATTACTGCAGTATCCGAAACAATTGCCAGTCCAACATCCCTCTTTTTCAAAGACTGTGTTTCAACGCTTGCTCATGCCTGTGACCTGAATCAAGACTGTGCATACATTCTTATCCCGGTGTCCACTTTATCACCCGAAGGAATCCAAATGCCCATAACTGAAATGAAACCACAAGAAATGAATGAGGATTACCTTGAATGAAAAAGCATATCCTTCAGTGAAAAGGAAGATTCAGCAATGGATTTAGTGTTTCAAGACCTTATGATCAGTACCATTGTTAGTGTTATGCTGTTTGAACATTTAAACCAGTGGAAGGAGATACATGCACTCCTTGTCAGTGAAAGGATTTTGATCAAGCCTCCGCTAGCCTTGCACTCAGAAGTATCTCCTTCCCAAGTACTTGAACACTCCGAGCCTGTAGCCAATTACATGAGTGTGGTATCCACGGCTCAATGCCAAAGTCTACCTATTGGAATAGTAATGCCATCAGAATACCAGCTCTCTGTGACAAAGAATAAATACCCTTTCTGAAAGTCACCAAGATAGTTCAGTTATGCCACAGCCATCTGAAGGTAAAACATTTTCTTTGCATTCTGAGTCACATTCACAACCGTTGCATCCAAAGAACAACCTGAAACCAGCAATTCCTGTTTCTGTGCCAGCCTCTAATGCTGTATCCTCTAAAGAGCTTCAGCCTACAATTCTGTTTTCCTGCACACCCACCTTACGTACTGATGTACCTTGCGAGTCATTTGGTAGGGTTGTGAAGAACAATCATCCCTTTGCATTTTTTGATCGAAGTACTACACTGAAGGAGTATAAAACCTTTACCGGCGCATTGATTTCGACTTTAGTGCTTCAACCCTTACTCTTTCTACTGCTTGAAAAACACAATGGACTATGCCTTCTTTTGGGGCACCAGGAGGGGTCCTGTGAGGGGGGCATACTGTCAGGATCATGCTCGCCTGCCACGCAGCACCGCTAAATGCGGCTCTTCCTTTATTTCCTTGTTTTACCGCTGCAGTTTTGGACTAATCTAATTGCATATTCCATTCTGGCTTTGGGATTAAACCAGCAGATGCATTCTGGGACATGTATGCTGTCCAAAAGGCAAAGGGCTGGAGGAGGCATACTAAATACATTTGTTTGCAGCAAGCTACTAAGAGCTGCTGAGGGCCTGATTGCATTCACCTGTTCCAAGCTACTGCAGACTAGGCTTCAGAGAGCTAGAGAGCACTTGATTAGAATCCACTGCTGCTACTGCTGCAGGCTACTGAAGCCACGGCTGGACTTAATTGAACACAGCTGCCAGAGTCTGCAACCAGCTCCACCCTGCTGGCCTGCTGGCCACTCTGAACAGAAGCAGTTGTCAGTCAACTGCTTTCTCTTGGAGTTCGTGCTGGTGCTCCTGTTACCAGTTTTTGACCTTTCCTGGATATCCTCTTTTGGCCTTTTGATTCCTGTTGCTGTTGATGCTTGCAGCTCCTTCTCCATTCTGCTGCAGCCTTTTGCCCTGTTCCTCTGGGCTCCCACCTGGTGGCTCTGCCACACTCCACTGCCTTCCGCCCTGCTCCTCTGGGCTCCCACCTGACGGCTCTGTCGCACTCTGCTGCCTTCCGCCCTGCTCCTCTGTGCTCCCACCTGACGGCTCTGCCGCACTCCGCTGTCTTCCGCCCTGCTCCTCCGGGCTCCCACAGGACGGCTCTGCCGCACTCCGCTGCCTTCCGCCCTGCTCCTGCCTTCCGCCCTGCTCCTCTGGGCTCTCACCTGACGGCTCTGCCGCACTCCGCTGCCTTCCATTCTGCTCCTCTGGGCTCCCACCTGACGGCTCTGCTGCACTCCGCTGCCTTCCGCCCTGCTCCTCTGGGCTCCCACCTGGCAGCTCTGCCGCACTCTGCTGCCTTCCGCCCTGCTCCTCTGGGCTCCCACCTGACAGCTCTGCCGCACTCCGCTGCCTTCTGCCCTTCTCCTCTGGGCTTCCCTGCCTGGCAGCCTTGCCACACTCCTCTGCCTTCTGCCCTGGTCCTCTGGGCTCCTTGCCTTGCTTCCTGCCTGTTCCAACTTCTGATATACTATCCTGTCCTGTACCTGGTTATTTCTTTCAACAGTGCTTTCTACTTGTATACATCTTGGTCCACTGTGGTGTCTCCACTTGAATCCATTTTACAGTGTGACCCTGGGTTGGTCTCCGTTCAGATCAGATAAGGGAAGACTTCTGTTGCCTTCACGTAGTCCGTTGAAGTCGTACCTGCCTCAGTATATGGTCTTTCAGTTTTACCCTTGCACTGAGTACAACAGTTTCCTCGGCACGCCCAAGTCATGACGTTGCTGTGTGACTGTTGTTAAGAGTAATCTGCTGGTACCTATCCCAAGGCCTTTCCTTAATCCCTGGAGAACCCTTATCATATTCCAGTACACCCTTATTTCTGATCAATCCGTGTTGCCCAGTGTACTTGCTTGTCTTTGCCTTTTCTCTGTCTCTTTGTTTACAACCTGCCCCTGCAGTTCCTGTGAATTTCTGTTTCAACTAACAGCTTGGTATGTACCTTTAATGTGATATTTGCTAGCATTGTCCCCGGAATCTCCCTTAAATCTACTTGCATACAGGGAGAGATAGCCTCTGCCCTGTGCTCTCCGCCAAGACTTCTGAGAAAAGCCCAGCAAATCTGAGTTTGTTTAATAGCTGCAGAAAACTGAAGAGCAGAGGACAGGCTCTCTTCATTTTGTTTCCAATTGGAGGAAACCTGCATTTGGATAGTTCTAATGTGAAGTCTACTATTTTGCAATAGCCCATTCGATTAAACCAAGAAGCCACTGGCATCACCAGTCCATTTTGTAATCTCACTGAAGAAAGCAGGACACAGTAACCTTGATATTCGTAATCATCTTCTGTGTAGGAAAAACCCTGGCTTGTCTGGTCTCCCAGACATACACTTTTAGGGCATTGTTTAGGTCTGAATGAGTTGGAATTTCTTTGCATTGATCAAAAAACCTACGCCGGAGAGCAAATCCACCACTGCCTGGACGTTCGGTTTCTGTACTGAAAACAATCTATAAAAAAATAGCCTGAGCTCTCTGGGGGAACTGTTTTCATTGCCTCCATAGTAAGAATCTGGTTTACCTTCAGAAGGATATTTGCTCCCCACCTGGGCGAGGAGCGGTGCGACTAGGAAGCCAAAAACTCCTGGAAAAAGACTGAAAGAACAAAAGTCCTTGAAGAAAAGACTCCAAGCACGCACATGCTCTGACAAAGGGCCGCCCACTGGTGACGTGTGCTCTCTGATCCTCACGCCTTTGCTTTCCTTTGAAATCTGAAGCCAATAGGTTAGTGGAATATCAATGGTTTGGGGCCTCGGTTGCTTTTGATGTTGAGGGGGTGAGGGAGGGCCTATCTTGAAGCCTGAGGGTTCTATGTGATATTTCCGCACTTTGAAGGCCGAACCAAAAAAGACCGATTTATGTCAACTGATTTGTTTGCGACCTCCAAAAGGCTGAAATATCACCTATTGTTCAACCCCCATCCTCTCTCGCCATTTCTAGTATATCCCCCCAACTCATTTCATCCCTCGCCACCCCTTTCCCTGCCCAACACAACACATTCCCCCTCATTCTCCAGCACTTGCGCAAACACGTTTTTCCATCCCTTCCCCACCACAAACCTTCCCACACCTCTCCCTCAGACACTGATGCACCCCCCCCACAAAAAAAAGACACTTACCCAACTCGTGCGACTTCCTTCACCTGTCAGCCACTGTGTGCAGTTGTGTGGGTTGCAGAGAGTAGGTGTGGTCCACAGATGGTGGGCACAAAGTCTCGATGGCACTAGTGTAAGTGAAAGAGGGTGGGGGTCTAGTTATGGGTTTGGGGTGGGTGAGGGTTGTTTCTCGTGATGGGGTTAGAAAGATCAAAAAACTACTTTTATGTTGTCTTTCTAAAGCGATCATGAATGCACTCGGAATAAATGATCTTTTTTAACTTAGCACCACCCTGAGTCCTATCCTGATGGTCTGCCTCAACAGCCTGCTGAAGATCTTGGTCTATCTGGTTTGGACTGGCCTTAAAAGGAATTTGGTGGTGGTTGGGTTAAAAAAAAAAAAAGTAGCTCGTTTGAGTTGATATCTTTTTCTTGGTTTACGTTTTCTGGGCTATCTATTTTTCTGGGCTGGAGTAGAGGAACTGCAGACCATCCAGTGGTAGATTCAAGATCTTGTCCTGTACATCAGAAGAATTTGTCAGCTCCCTTCCAGGCCTGCCTTCTGACCCCAGGCGCATGCCTCTTGCTGCAGTTTCTATGCCATGGACTGATGCCTTAATCAGATTGGAAGATATGTATTGGGTTTAAGATGAGTGAACCTATTTGGGACGCAATGTGATCTAGTAAATAGGGGGTGCTCTGGTGGGATGTTGGCAGGGGGGTTTAAAGTTTGGGTGCATGGGGTGGCAGTGAAGCTCGGATGATATGGGGAGAGTGAGGGGAATAATTAGGGTTGAGTAGAACAATGTGCTATCGGCCGGTGTGATAGCACAGCGAGTAGAGTGCTCGCCTTGACATCTGTGCAGAGCCTGCAGGTTCGAATCCCGGCAGGGCCAAACTCAGCCCTTCATCCTTCCAAGGTCGATAAATGAGCACCACACACTGTGGATAATAATAAGCAACGCTCAGATACCTGAGGGTTTGTAGCGCTATATAAATGCAAACGTATTATTTATTATTAAAGTTTTTTTTGAAAGAGTCTTTAGGTCCTTCAGTGTAGGATGAAGGGTGCTAGTCTTATCTACCTACCTGACCTCCACCAGTCCTGACCACAAGGCCCCTTAATGTACCACAGTTGGGAAAACCTCAAAATCGGAGTGTAGTTCCTGATTACTAGCTGCCTTAGTAGCGCCTGTGTTGCTTTGCAAAAGGTGAATGGCTACATTTTGGTATACTTTCCTCCCAAATCATTCCAAGAACTTGTCTTCCTTATTCAAAGGGCTGGTAGCAGAGCACTGTGCTGAAGACTTGGTACATAATGTTGAACTAGCTACTACCAAGGATTACCCCTGAGGTATGGAAGCCAGGAAGAGTTTCTCTGTGGGTACAGTAGTTCTAGCTTGTGGTTCACCGGTTGGACAGAGGGGTTTCATATAGATCTTCTTATCTTCAGCTAGTGCATACTTATGAAAATGGATGCCAGATTTGAAAGAATCACTCCATGCGGGAAATGTAGACCATGCTCCTATAGCTATAGTTGGGGGAACTTCCATGAGCCCATGCAACCTCTCGTGGAGAGACCTTGCAAAGGTAAACCTTTATTCCCTGCATAATGCAGTGTATCATTTGTGCAGTCTGTTTCATCCGCTTGGTCTACAGGCTGGGAAGGCACTGGCGGTTTTGGAGCTGGGAGCCTTCGGGTAGGTGTTTGTGGGGCCTTACGAATACCTGCACATCCTGAGGGGGAAAAGGCCTGAATGAAAGAGGTTCTTTGGATTTTGGTGGAGTAATCTCTGCTAGAGGTACTGGGTGGACTGGCATGGTGGCATGTACATCTTAATTAGCTCCTCATTGCATGTGATGCCATGGAATTTGGAGGAAAACAAATCCTCATTGGACGGTACTGAGTGGACCTCTGTGTAACAGCAGGGACTTGATGTGGATGGCTCTTGATTCCAGTGGTCGGTGTTAATCGGTGACAAGGCTGGCCCAAAAGGGTTAACTCTGGATGCAGCTAAAGGAGTCAATTCTAGTCTGGTGGTAATGGCTGGACAGTCGCCAGTTCCAAGTGATCTTGTTAGTGAAAAAAACAGAATTCTCCATTGATGCCACTTTTCAGCTTGCTATGGTGAATGAGGATTGTTCCAGATCCTGAGATAGGTTTTGGGGATCAGAGAAATTGTCACAGATGGGGCATATTAATGGTCCGTTGGTATCCCTCGCCCTGGAGGGGGCTGGCCATATCTTGCAAACCACTCGCATCTGTATAACAGGCAAAACATTTTTGGAGGAATCGGCATCTAAGGCTGGAATCTGGGTGTAGAGGAGGTCCCAAATATGGCCTGCACTCCAGGCGCCCATTTTGAAGTACCAGGAACATTCACACAGAGATATGTGACGTACGACGAGCAAATAAACCAGCAGAGAGCCGCACTAGGGCTCTGTCCAGTGCCAATCAATACCTATTGAAGCGCCAATAACCAGACAACCATGGGCAGTAAGGTATCCATTGAGACAACCATACCGGCAAATGACAAGAAATGAAAATTGTTTAAACACTGTCCCAGAAGAAACTCAAAAGGCCTTAATGGAAGACGAATGATGACGTCACAAGGGCCCAGACAGACCTACAGATGAAGAACGACAACCAAAAGAAGATGACACACAAAGACGAAACACCATGGGGAAGGATATCACAGACATAGAAGAAGAGACGATGTTGAAATATAAAGAAACGTAACTGTAAAGCAGGATGAAAGCATTGAACCAGCTAACACCTGTACATAGGCTTGTAACACAAGAAGCTAAGAAAACAGTGTGGCTTGCTATGCTTAGTAGAAGAATAGAGCAGCAAGCGCCAACTATATATCTACCTCAACGAAGCACATTATATAAGTGCAGTCCACTTTATACAAAAGCAGAATTAACCCAGGTTACTAAGGGTCAAACAGGCCAGGGTTCTTATTCCAGCTAAAACAAGAAGAGGGACGGCGGAATCGAAACTCAACAAGGAGCAGACCATGCCTGGGAAATCGAGGTCAAACCAAGAGAGAGAGGCGGACAGTAACTTTGGAGAATCGAAACTTAAGAGCAGAGCAGCATTCCTCGTGAAGGTCAAGATAAGGGGGCCCAGGCAGGTGGCGGCCGAAAAAGAGAATTAAATGCACAAATAGAAGGAAAACAAAGCCGATTCACGGTGTGCAACACGTGACCAGCCAAGCACGAAGAGGTACCAACGTCTGATGTCACCCAAAGCAGGAGATACCATAACTTTTCCTGACAAGAATTTACAGTTTTGAGGCCAACCTCAGCCAACTAATTGACACATAGCCCTAAAGTACTGATTGATGGAAGGGAGGCAGGGTGAATCTTGGGGCATGCCGCATCTGGTTGACCATTCTGCATGCTGCTAATTAAAGTGGAGATTTATGCATAGGGTTGTAGCCAGCCCAATCACAGTGGGCCAAATAATCGAAGGTTCTAGAGATAGTAGAACCAATGAGATGTCGTACTTTTAGTGATGTTTGCATGAATAATGTTAGAAGGAAGGGCGTAGACGCCCACCCGATAAGAGTTATCCAATCCTCACACTTTGTTGCCATATACAGATATAGCACCTATACTTTTTTTAAATTTCTTTATTGGTTTTGAACAACAACAAGACAACAAAAACAAAACATACAATCTGTCATGACACAGCATCACTGGCGCGTTGGCATGTTTCTCGGAGCCTGCTGTACTTCTGCAGCTTCGGGGTACTCGGGCGACCGTACCATTCATGTCCATCACCTTTGTTGGGTCTACCGCAGAGTTCTTTACAGAGGTGTCTCGCCATGGAGCTTATGCCGGGTTACCTCATTCTTACTCGTTAGTCTGCCGTCCCCATGGGGTCATCACTGTCTCCCTCTTCTCTTGTGTCGAATAGGTCCTGCATCAAAGAGTTCCATGCGGTTAATTTGTGTACCGTTTCCCCTTCCCCTCTTTTCACCGCTCTTATCCACACCGCAGTCTCTGTCTGTGCCCACTTTTGGAGATCTGACCACCATGCATCTATGTTCGGGCTCTCCCTTGACTTCCATGACATTGCTATTCTTCTTTTAGCCAATATGCATATTAAGTCCTTCATTTTTGCTTGGTGCGATTCATGTCTGCTTCCTCTTGGGAAGAGGCCTAGAAGGTATCTCTCGGGATGCTCTGCTTGTAGTTGCAGTCCACCTTGTGCTATCTTGATTCTGATCCTGTCCCAGAAGGTCTGTATCATTGGGCATGTCCAGAACATGTGGAGCACATCAGCGTCCTCTGCCAGGCAGCGAGGGCACCTGTTTTGATTTTCCGTCCGCATCTTGTGCATCCTCTTGGGCAGGAGGTATGCTCGATGTGTGATGTATAGCTGTGCCTGCCTGAACCGTGCATTCCTTGAGACCTTTTTTGGGTATCTTAATGCCCTGGCCCATTCCTGATCACTAAATGGCCTCTGGAGTTCCTCCTCCCAACGTTGCCTTGTGTTTGATCCTTGCGGGCCTACTGTTTTTAACAGTTGTTCATATAACCTGGAGGTTGTGTGGGTTTCCTCTGAAATGTCATACCATGCGTCTAGCTTCGTCATCTCCTCCTCCTCCGGGTCTATCCACTCTGGCCATCTTTTTTTGATATTTCCTTTTATGCAATTGTAAAGGATGAATTGGCCTTCATGTATCTCGTGGGCATCTACTATTTCTTGAAAGTCTGCCCACCTTTCCCCTCTCCTCAGGTCTCCAATTTGTGCTACACCTTTGGCCTCCCAGTGCACTCGGTACGTTGCTAGCATGTTCGTGTTCCCCCCCAGGAGGCCCGCCAGAGGAATCTGTGTCGAGCACGGGTCTTTCATACCCTGGAGTTTCCATGCCCTTTTCCATAGCCCCACTGCGATCTTAAGCATGTTCGGCAGGGTCTTGAGCTGGGGTGTGTCAAGCCACAAGATCTCCCTCAAATAGTATTGTTTTAGTGCTGGCTGAAAGACAATTGTGTCTATTGTTTCATCTTCTCCCAGCCACTTGACTGCAAACTGCAGCTGTCCTGCTAGGTAGTATTTTTCAAAGTCCGGTAGTCTGATACTGCCGTCTTCGTAGTCTTTCTGGAGAGTCTCCATAGACATTTTGTTCCTCCCTCCCCCCCATAGGAAATTCTGTTTTATCATATTTAATCTGTTGAAGAAGGCTCTGGGAATGGCGTATGGGATGTTTGTGAAGTAATATAGCAGGCGCGGCAGCACCACCATTTTCAGGAGGGCCGCCCTCCCCATCATCCCCAGCGGGAGTGTTCCCCAGAAGATCATTGATTTCTGTGTTTTTTCCAGTGCCGCCAGTGTATTAGTTCTATGGGTGTCAGCAGTGTCGTAGTGTATTTCTATTCCGAGGTATTTGAAGGAGTTCTGTGCCCATGTCAGGCCCAGGTCCGGGAGGCTGCCCAAGGGGACCCGCCTTAGCCCCGCCAGAGGGAGTACCAGGGATTTGTCTTTATTAATTGCTATGCCCGATAATCTGGTATATGCCCCGATCGCCTCTAGGAGGCATGGTAGATTGGCGGCTGGATTCTCTACGAATAACAGCATGTCATCCGCGTATAGCGAGATTTGATGGAGCACCCCGTCTATGTCTATCCCGGTGTCCCCATATTCCGCTCTAAGAAAGGCCGCGAGCGGCTCTAAGGCCAGGATGTATAATATTGGCGACAGTGGGCATCCCTGCTTGGTTCCCCTATGTATCCTCCACTCCTTTGAGATGAATCGCCCTGTCTTCACCCTTGCTCTAGGATCGTTGTATAGCAGTTTGATCCACCGGAGGAATCCCTCACCAATGCCAAAGTGGGCGAGTACGCTCACCAGCCACTCCCAACGCACCGAATGAAACGCTTTGACAGCGTCCAGGGACACTATTGCGCTCTCGCCTTGTCTTTGATTTGTCTCATCTATTACATGGTGCAATCTGCGAAGATTCCACAACGTGTTCCTCCCCGGGACGTAACCCGTTTGGTCCGAATGGATCAAGGTGGGCACAACTTGTTTTTGGCGGTTGGCTAACACCGCCGTCAGAATTTTAGCGTCCTGATTAATAAGGGAGATTGGCCTATAGTAGGCACACTGCATGGGCGACTTCCCGGGTTTTAGGATCGGGACTATCGTCGATTCGGACATGCTGGGTGGCAGCCGATTGCTCTCGTATGCGCCTTGATACGTATCAAGTAGCTTCTGGGAGATGGTACTCTTAAATGTTTTATAAAACTCCCCCAGGATTCCATCCGGGCCCGGGGTTTTTCCAGTGGGGAGCCCCATAATCACACCTTCTATTTCCTCTACCGTGATGGGTGCGTCCAACGACTGAGCCTGTTCTGCTAATTTTGGTAATCTAATTTCTGCCAGTGCATCCGCTATGTCCTCTGAATCTATCTCCGGGTTTGGGGCATATAGTTGCTCGTAGAATTGGGCAAATAGGTCGTTAATATGTTCCTGGTTTCTGATCTCTTTTCCTGTGTGATCTTCTAACACTGTTATGGGGTCTCTTTTGTTTTCCTGTCTAGTAAGCCACGCTAAAAGTCTACTGGGTTTATCCCCTTCTGCGTGTAGGTGTTGTAGATACCTCCCGTAATTCAGCCTTCCCAGTTTTTCCCAAAGTACCATACAATCTGACCTCAGTTCCACTAGCTCTCGGGGCTCACTCCCTCCCATTCCTGCTCATCGCTCTTTCGTTTCTATCACCTTCTCGAGTTCACTGAGCTCTTTCATAGCTGCCCCCGTTAGTCCCCCTGTCCTGCCTATTGCCGCCCCCCCTTATCACCACTTTGAACGCGTCCCATAGTGTGGCACTACTTTCCACGCTACCCTCATTCTGCTCAAAGCAATCCTCTATGGACTCCTGGAGGTGTTCCTCCAGCTCTCCCTTTCTTAGGGCATCTGCTCGTAGCCGCCATGTTGGTATCGGGGCTTTCCTGTGGGTATGTGCCCATGTTGCCAATACTGGGGCATGATCGGAGAGTGTGCGTGCTTTGATAGTGATTTCTGTAAAATCATGTAATGATTCCCTGCCCGTAAATATGTAGTCTAATCGTGTAAATGTCCCATGCGGTGCACTGTAGTGTGTGTACCCCCTCCCCATGTACCTGTCTCCAGATGTCGACTAGTTGTAATCCCTCGAGGGTCCTGTGCAGCACCTTGGCCGGGGGCGCTGACTTCCTGTGCCTGTCGTCCGACCTGTCCAGCAACGGGTTCAAGGTGCAGTTGAAGTCGCCGGCCCAGATAAACGTTGCCTCCCTGTACTGGGCCAGCCTGGGCTCCAACCTTTTAAAGAAGTCCGCTGCGTTACAATTCGGGGCATAGGTGTTAATCAGGCACACTTCCCTATGTTCCAGCATGCCATGTACCAGCACCAGCCTTCCCTCCGGGTCTGACTCCTGCCGGAGCATTTGAAACGGGACAACCGGGGCAATCCATAGATATAGCACCTATACTTAAGTTACCTTTTCCAACCAATAGAATTGCATGGCAAACTTTTGAATGTTACACATCAATGATGACGAATTTGAATGAAGATTGTTGGGAGTTGAAGCGAGACGGGCCATCGCATCATTGTTGATCTCCATGTTTCCCCGTTTCTTGTACTTGTCATTAAACGGACTCACCTTTGCCAAAGCATTGAGTTGCCCTTATTGATTGGTGTTGGAGTAAGAGAATCCCGCACCCCATCCACCTCAAGGTGCAGCTATCTTGTCTTAAAGTACTTGAGGGCGAGCTCTGATTCTATGGGCCAGTCAGAGGTCACTCCCCCCTCCTGTACATGGGAACAAAGGGGAACCTCGAGGCATACCCTGGTGCCAGGCCAATAACCCTCAGGACAAGATGTTCTCATGTTGGCCTCGGACAGCCCTGGAACAGCAGAGCACTACCTTGGATGATACCCCGGTACAAATCTCTGAAGAGCCCAAAGGCTGCTGTTAGCCCTTCAAAGGAAGCGGTGGCTAGAAACAATATGCCTTGTAGGAACCCTCTTGGAACCAGAGGCACGGGTAACATGTCACTCCGCAAAAGTGTTCAGGAAAAGAGGGATGTACTCTGCTTCAGAGACCTCTCTGACCTGTTCCTGAGTAACTGTTTTATGCTGAGGGGAGGATTCTTAAAAAAAAGCCTCCCACTGTGTGAGACGACCCTGAAGCAACAGTACTCACAGAGTAAGAAAACTAGCACAGCTCTCATGTTTTGTCCAGGCAGAGGCACTTGAAACACAACTTAGACTGACGTGGCATAGGCCAGCGGTGCAGACCGGCAGGAGTACAAGGCGAAATAAAAGTCATACATTGAAAATACAAAATGTGTGATGTTACAGGAAAAATACCTGAGCGCTGCAAAGCCGTCCTTGCCTACCGAGTGCGATCAGAAGGACTCGAGGGCAGAGCATGGATGGGTGCAGCTGTGCTCTGCATTTGTATCTAATTAAGTGCTTTTTGTTCTTAAAAACATGCTGTAGTCCTCTCCCTATAAAAGGACTTCACATGAGTAGGTGGTGGGGGACAGAAAGTGTAAGTAAGTAGTTTGCAATGAGAGTGGGGTGATGGGTGGGGCTCCCTTGCTTGGCCTAGATGCATGCTTATATTCAGGGTAGAAGAGCGGGACATTTCTACCCTGTAGAGAAAATCAAAAGTTGGCACCCACGCCCTGCAAGTGTTAAAACATTGCCTCAAGCTCATTCTGAAGGAGCCCTGAAAGTGGCCACCAGAGTTGATCCCCCGAAGAGGGGGAAATGCCTCTTAACTCGCCCATCAGCCTCTGAAGTTACTACCTTTGTCCCTGTCACATAACACGAGAATTGGCAAAACCATTAGGTCTAGCTTTGCAAATGTGTAGATCCCCTTCTGTCCAATGCAGCAGTACAAAAAACATCTACGTTAACAAAGCCATAGAGATGGGCTTTGCCAATGCTTGTTTTTGTTTTGCACCTCGTTTGATCCTAGTTAGGCAGGTTTCCGCTATATTAACCCCTCACAGGCATTTAATATTTAATATTAGCCCTCCAAAAGGCAATCCACTTTTATGGGATGCAGACATTACCTATCCTGCGTTGTCCGCATTTTCCAAGGATGCTGATTGCTATTTGCTCAAGCCATGCAGTCGCCAGCGGTCGCCCCTGTTCTCTAGTCTTGCATTGTGCTCCTTTTCATTAAAGCACATTCATTGTTCCCAGTGCTCTCTTTCCTGAATAAACAGAAGTCCATGGTAAACTCAAGTACTGATTAAGGCCACAGATACTGGCAGTATTATGTGATGATTACTCATGCTCCTTACAAAGGTAATTGCTGTAAATATCCAATATATGCTCCTCGAACCCCCCTGTGGTTCTAGAGTAACACCGGGGCTGTGACAGCACATAATACATGGCCCGTGCATAACACATGTAACTTTAAATAGAATACAATCTTCCACCTAATAACTTTCTAAGAGTACAGCCTATATAATCATGACAAAGAATACTTAAATTAAAAATCTTTAAAATAATAACTCGTATAAACATGACTAAAAATACAAAGCAAACACCCTTTGCCTTAACAACAATACAGGAAACTAAACATGCTTCCCCTTAAAGTCAATATAGGAGACTATAACCCAAATCTCTTTTTCCGTAATGACAAAATCATGAAATCTGTCAGGCATTCTCCTGTTCTGTTTCATTCTACTCCTTCACTCTCCTAGAACCTCCTAATTAGTAACCCTTGGATCCCGGCTCCCCACCTCCCTCCCGGTAATTTGCTCTTCACCCTTGTTAACTACACTCGCATTGCCCAGGGGTGTGGGCAACTGTAAGGAACTCATGGTGGCAACAGTAAAGACAGACACATGTGATCACAGTTCAAGGGTGTTTATTGAGCTATAAATGCAGGGTGGAAAAATGGCTAACCTAAACTAAGATGGAAGCAAGCGTTGACCATCAAATGAAAAATAAAGCAGTCCTAGTGGCGTTGTGTAAAAATAAAAGGGCCTATACTAAGAAAAAAACCTAATACCAATTCCTTACAACTAATCACAGAAAGAGTGTTGGATAGGGTATAAAAAATAAAGGAAACCGTGTTCAAATAATAAGTCAGGATGTGATTGCTGTGAGGTCTTCCTTCCCCACGTTTTTAGCATGGGACAAGGTGGGACTTTGTAGCACAGCACACGCTCAAGCCTTCCCAGCACAAGCTGACAGTTCCGTTCTAGCTGGCAAAGCACACGCTCAAGCTTTCTCGGCACGAGCCGACAATTCAGTTCCATCTAGCAGGTTTTTCAATGGTAAAGTCTCTTTTCTATAAAAAAAGTCTCTTGCTCTCGAGGGCCTGATGCATTACACAACAAACCAATACCAAGTTCTGCTTCACATATGCTTTGGGCGACGGATTCACCGATGGGTCCCCCCTCTTCTGTGCGCAAATCCCTCAGGAATTGTATTCAGCACATTCATAAGACAGTTCCCTTCTCAGTGAACCTTGGGTGACAGCTTTCCACCCATGGGTCTCCCTCGGCCGGGCTCGGATCCCAAATGACAAGGGGCACACTTTCCTTCCCCTTGGCTTGCAATACTTCTTGCTTTCACTAATCTTAATGTCCTTTTAAACAATTCTTCTAATCAGCTTTTGGTTTGTGAATTTCCACCCCAGGATCTCCCTCCTTCGGGCTCGGACCCCTTTCAGATGCCAGCCTTCCACTTCCGGGTTCACTATGGCTTTTCTTACTTTCACAAAACAGTTTATTGTGGACAACCTTCTGTTGGGTTCACTCCTGTCAACACTCTGTTTATAGGGACTTCAGGCATTGCCCCTTTTCGTCAGCATCCCTCTGCCGGGTTCACTCTTGCCAAATTTTACAAAATACAATTCTTCATGTAATAATCATCACCATGTGGGATTAATTTCCCTCAGCTTCGCAGTCATCTGTCGGTCAAAGACTTTCAACGGTACAGAGGATTTTACAAGACCCCTGTATGACCACTTTGACCTCTTCTCGCCTCTTCGCAAGGGCTGCTGGTTATGGTAATCTTTCTACTATCGGGTAATCGCCCAGAGTAATCCTGCCTGAGCACCCACATGGTGCCAGCCTCCTCTGTTGCTGGATTTCCCCCTCGTTAGCTTCTCAAAGTTCAAATTAGCCGTTGGCTACTTTTCGTTCAACACAGTTCGGTTTCTTATCGATTCTCCCCTCGACTCACCAGCTGTGATGAACTGCCTGCCTTTCTTTATCGTTGGAGTCAAGGTTGGTACCACTGAGACCGATGTCCTTCCCCTGCTTGTTTATCAGCAGCGGAGGGTCTCATGTACCATAGACATCTGCTGCAACACACACTGGCCTTTGTGGTCTTATGTTTCTGTTTGCAGAGGTTTCACGGACATGGCTTGGAAAGGGCAAGGTCGCTTCTCTCCTTGTCACCCCCTCAGTGTTCGCCGTGTTTCACCTCCTCTTGAACTGCCATGCTGTCACTCACCACCGTGCAGGGAGTCCGGGGCGTTGCTCAGAATTCTATGCGAGTAAGCTTCTCAAGACTCAATACTTCGTCCACTGCTGGGAAGATCTCTCTTGAGGGATAACCCAGACTGGACCTCCTCTAACTGAGGAAACTCTTCTTGGCAATAGACCTTCCTGCTGTGTATGGAATACACCTAGGACAGTAGATTAACCTAAAGAGCGGGGAACACCCACACGGCTACACCATGCTGAAAAGAAAGTGCAAACAATTAATACCAGATAACAACAAAGCACAAGTATGAATCTACTGGTAGAACAACTACCTGGAAGATGCTGGTGGGTACACTAAGGGATGAGCCTAAGGAAAAGATAAGAAACTATTAGCTCTATTTCTCATATTGAGGGCTAAGGATGTTTAACTAGATGTGTAGTATGTCTTACCCTCTAAGGTGAAAAGGAGGTCCTTGGATGATGAGACAACGACAGGAAAAAACAACAAACAGGAAGATTAGTATGGGATAACTCCCCGGGCAGAACGAGGGTCACAACTAGATCCGGGGTGATGCATTTAGGCAGCAAAGTGTTCACAGAATGCCCTGGTACCATTCCAAAGTAAAGCACTCAGTGCATGCACAGACAATATTCCAGAAACAAGTGCCCAAAGTACTCACTTCCGAGGGCGTAAAGGAGAAAGGTGTCAGGTTCCCAAAAACCTGTAATAAGCCACCAGGATTTTGGCTTACCGTGTAGCTGGAGCGGTGATATGTGGCGAAGTCCCAGATGAGCGAAGCTGTTGCAGATAGAAGCAAACAGCAGAAAGTCAGCCGGGTCCGCTGAATCGGGGAAAAAAGGCTCTGTGTTCGATCGACAACCGGCAAAGGCATGTAACGGAATACACAAGCTCTGAGAATGCCAGTAGTCGGATCCACGGTACCAAAGGACGGCAGGAAGTAGAAGGTTGCATTAGTGTTCCAAGTCGGCAAGAGCAGTTCAGGACAAATCCACAGGGTGAGACGAAGACAGGTCGGTTTGGAAGTCCGAGGTAAAAAAAAACAAAGGAAACAACGCAGCAAGTAAGTTGAGATGGAACAAATTAACGCTTATTAGAAGCGACGCTACAAGGGCTTTGGGTTCTTTCATTAAGGAAGTGGTGTGGCTTAGGAGTCCATGTCGGCTTGGAGGACCGTGTTGCGGTCAGCTGCTGAATCACGTGATGCTTGAACAACCTCCTCTGTTTCCCTAGTAAACTCCAGCGTTGCCAGAACGTAGAAGCCCGATGTAAGCACTGTTCCTTAACCTGAGGATACCGCAAGCGGGGAGGAGTGGAATGGACACTGGATGTAACACATGTTGAGTTAGTCCTCACGTTGTGCGGTCTGTCTTGCTCGTCCTGTGCTCTCGTGCTCACCTTTTATCCCTGTGGGGAAGGGAAAGGGCTGTCAGGTTTGTGTAATTCTACTCAATTGCCTGACTTTGCCTGACCCTTGTTTTGGGACATGTCAGGTAAATGGCTCTGGTGTTAGTCCGTTGTCTTTCGTGTTGTACGAAAGTGTTTGTGTCAAAAATGGGTTGGGGCAGTGTTTTGGAATATCCTACATGGTAGGATGGGGAAAAGGTGTTGAAAGAAAGGGGATACCGCATCTCACCCATCAGTGTCACACTCCTACTCCCCAAATACCCCCCCCCCATCCAGGTGATCCTCCCTCACTGGTCCACCCCCAGGAACTGGATCCAATAGTGATGGCCGTGTCCTGGCCCCCTGGATGACAGATCCCCGGGGACTAGCCAGGCAGACACCTTCAGGCTTCTCACATATCCTTCCCCTATGCAAGGTGGATAAACCTTTTTTTTGGTACGATTTCCTGTCATTAAGACTGGCCAAAGAACAGGAGTGAGAGATGTCCAGGCACTCTCGCATATTCCACTGATCGGTTTTAACAGGTAGAGATGAAGTGATCTTATCTGACTCTCTACAGTATCCTACAAATCAGGTTTCAAAATCTGTCTTGGGCTTCATGGGTTTTGAGTTTTCCCAATACCATACTCAAGAGTTTTGGGAGCTGTAACATTCCTGCCAGGACCTTTGCGGCAGAAAGTCTCCAAATGGAGGTGGAGATTCCTGGAGGAGAGTAGAGAAGATGGGGGAAGTCTCGTCGCAGAATAACCTCTTCAGGCTAGGATTATGGCTGAGGGTATTTTACAGGTCTTGCCCCGGATTTCTATGTGTATTGGTATCTTAGGATAGATTTAATTGTCCCCATGTACACAAGTTACTAGGACTACGGTTGTATGGTTTAGGTCTTGTGGTGTAATTAGATAGTCCCGTATAGTGGTCTGTTTACTACCTGAGTCGATAAAGGCTTTTACCTGTTTCCCATTTACCCAAGCCTTTTCATAGGTGAACTCGGTAGGGGTTTGACATAAGCAGATGATAAAGGTCTCTGTCTGTTCCTTGCTTTCTTCCCACTCTTTACCCTTCAAGCAGCCTATTTCCAGAGTTCATATTTTACATTTTTAGGACACTGTCTAGCTAGACGTCCGATTTCTCTACAGGAAAACAAACCAGAGTAGATGGTTTGCTTCCTTTTGCTTTTTCCCTTCTACTCTCATCTTTAGGTCTTGGATCTGGTTTCTTTTACCTCGACTCTTTCTCGAGGCACCCCTTCCTTGACTCTATATGACCCACCCTGGTTTATCTATTCCCTGAGATGTGGGGCGATGGATGGGTTTATGTTCTCTTCGATCGTCTCATCGATGAGCTGTCTGGAAGTATTTAGCCACATCCACGTGGTTGTGCGCAGTCTCAAAGGCCATAGCTAGGGTAGGTTGATTTAATTGAAGGATGGATCTTTGCAAAAAAGGGGGTAAGGAATTTGTAAATTGTTCTACGGTAATCATCTCAGTCAGTTCTTCTAGAGTTTTATTATTAGTCCATAGCGTTACCATGTTTTTGATCCATTTTCCCATCTCTAAAGGAGTTTCTCCCGGGTTCAACCTAATGGATCGTAATTTCTCCCGATAAAAATTGCAGCTTTGCCCTACTCTTTTCAACAAGCCTTCCTTGATGGATAGGACGGAGGCTCCCTGTGCAAGGTTGAGTAGTTGATGAGATTGGAGTTCCCCTTTTAGCAAGGGTCCCAAATAGCATTTCTTAAGGTTTTCTCCCACCCAAGTTGTTCGGCCAGGCGTTCGAAGTTTAGGAAAATATTTCCCAAATCCTCACCTTCGAGATAGGGTTAAAGTACGCCTTGTGGCAGTAATGGCTTCTCTTGAAATTCAGTTAGTCTAGTTAGATTTTCCTTGAGTCTGTTTTGGCTTGTCTTTGATGGACTGCCAACTGGGTGACGATATTGGTTAGATTGGCCATTTCATCCAGGGGTTTAAGGGTTCCCCCTGTGGTGACTGAATCAGGAAAAAAAAATTCGACCCCCTTTAGATAAGGTTTCAAAATCTTTGGAGTCGTCTGATTCTGAGTCTGTCAAAGGAGTGGACTGGGACAGATTAGATTTTAACCCTGACGGTCCCACCACCGATGGAGACTGAATATCAAAAAGAAAAGGCTCTGAAAGAGGAGGATTTAGAGCACTAGGCCTGATGAAAGAAAAGACCGGTTGGATTTTTAGATTTATTCGGTCCCACGGTTGTATGTTATGATGAGAGAGTAGGAGAGAGTAGGAGGGTATCTAGTAACATTTGAGTCTTAAAGAACAGATCCTGTTGACTTGATTGAATATGTAACTAAGAGGATAGTACCTCTTTTAAGGTGGATGCACGATCAGCGTCTAGGAGATTAACTATTTTATTTTCCCCTTCTGGTGATACTAACATTATTACCATGGGTTTCAATTTTTATCAGTTGAATCATATCCCAGTCCTGGCACCATATGTAAGGAACTCATGGTGGCAACAGTAACGACAGACACAAGTGATCAAAGTTCAAGGGTGTTTATTGAACTATAAATGCAGGGTGGAAAAACACCTAACCTAAATCTAAGATGGGAGCGTCGACTATCAAATGAACAATAAAGAAGTCCTAGTGGCGTCATGTAAAAATAAAAGAGCCTATACTAAGAAGAAAACCTATTGCCAATTCCTTACAACTAATCCCAGAAAGAGTGTGCGATAGGGTACCAAAAACTAAGGAACCAGTGTTCAAATAATAAGTCAGGATGTGATTGCCGTGAGGTCTCCCTTCGCCACGTTTTTAGCACGGGACAAGGTGGGACTTTGGAGCACAGCACATGCTCGAGCCTTCCCAGCACGAGCTGACAGTTCTGTTCTAGCGTGGCACAGAGCTTTCTCAGCATGAGCCGACAATTCCGTTCCAAATAACTGGTTCTTCAATGGTAAAGTCGCTTTTCTATAAAAAAAAGTCTCTTGTCCTCTAGGGCCTCATGCATTCCACAACATACAAACACAAAGTTCTGCTTCACGTACGTTTTGGGTGATGGCTTCACCCCTGGGTTCCCCTCTTTTGGGCGAAAACCCCTCAGTAATTCTTTTCAACAAATTCATATGACAGTTCCCTTCTTAGTGAACTTTGGGTGACAGCTTTCCACCCATGGATTTCCCTCGAGTGGGCTCGGATCCCAAATGACAAGGAGGAAACTTTCCTTCCCCTTGTCGTGCAATACTTCTTGCTTTCACAATTCTTAATGTCCTTTTAAACAATTAAACTTTTGGGTGGTGACTTTCCACCCCCCAGATGTCAGCCTCCCTCTTCCGGGTTCACTCTGGATTTTCTTACTTTCACAAAACATTTTATTGTGGACAACCTTCTACCGGGTTCACTCCTGTCAACCCTCTGTTCATAGGGACTTCAGGCTTTGCCCCTTTTCGTCAGCATGCCTCCACGGGTTCACTCTTGCCAACTTTTACAAAATACAGTTAATGTATTAATCTTCACCATGTAGGATTAATTTCCCTCAGCTTTGCAATCATCTTCTGGTCAAAGACTTTTGACGGTACACAGAATTTTACAAGACCCCTGTATGACCACTTTAGCTCTTCCCAAGGGCTTCTGGTTACGGTAGCCTTTCTACTGTCGGGTAATCGTCCAGAGAAATCTTGCCTGAGCACCCACGTGGTGCCGGCCTCCTCTGTTGCTGGTTTTCCCCCTCTTTAGCTTCTCACTCAAAGTTCAAATTAGCTGTTGGTTACTTTTCGTTCAACACAGTTTGGTTTCTTATCGATTCTCCCCTCAACTCACCGGCTGTGATAAACCGCCTGTCTTACTTTATCCTTCGAGTCAAGGTTGGTACCACCGAGACCGACATCCTTCCCCGGCTTGGTTATCAGCGGAGGAGGGTCTTGCGTACCGTAGACATCTGCTGCAAGACACGCTGGCCTTTGTTTGTAGTCTTATGTTTCCGTTTGCAGAGGTTTCACAGGCTTGGCTCGGAAAGGGCAAGGTCCCTTCTCTCCTTGTCACCCCTTTGGTATTCGTTGTCTTTTGCCTCCTCCTAAACTGCTGTGCTGAGTTAGTGCTCACGTCGTGTGGTCTGCCTTGCTCGTCCTGTGCTCTTGTGCTCCACCTTTTATGCCTGTGGGTAAGGGAAAGGGCCGTCAGCTGTGTGTAATACTGCTCATTTGCCTGACTTTGCCTGACCCTAGTATTGTGACATGCCAGGTAAACGGCTCTGGTGTTAGTCCGTTGTATTTCGTGTTGTGTGAAAGTGTTTGTGTCAAAAAAGGGGTGGGCCAGTATTTTGGAATATCCTACGTGGTAGGATGGGGAAAAGGTGTTGAAAGAAGGGGGATACCGCATCTCATTCGACTGTGTCCCACTCCTACCCCACAAGGACTCCCCATCCAGGTGATCCTCCCTCACTGGTACATCCCAAGAAACTGGATCCAATAGCTATGGCTGTGTCCTGGCCACCTGGATGAAAGATCCCTGGGGACTAGCCACGGAGACACCTTCAGGTTTCTCACAGAACTGCATTGTTGCATGTAAATATGGAAAGTCAGATAGTCGGCCGATACAGCCGGTCAGATAGCACAGTGAGTAGAGTGCTCGCTTTGACATCCGTGCAGAGCCTGATGACGCAGGTTTGAATCCTGGCAGGGCCAAACTCAGCCTTTCATTCTTCTGAGGTCGATAAATGAGCACCACACACCGTGGGTAATAATTAGCACCGCTCAGATCCCTGTGGGTTCGTAGCGCTATATAAATGCTAAATTATTATTATTATTATCATTATTAATTATTATTAAGTATGGCTTAAACATTTGCGCTAGCAGATGTTTGGAGCTTCCATGTCTTCTTGGATTTTCCTGACCATTTCACTGTTCCTCCACATGACTCCAGGTGCCCTGAATGTATAGATTTATGCTCGAACATTGTGTTTTTAGCTAAGATTCTTCTGGGATCACCAGGCACCATGTTACCCCACAACTGACATTTGCAGCTTTCTATAGAGTACAGAACCTACATAAACATTACATTTAAATCTGAATCAAGTACCCAAGCACTGGAGCAAACATTCAGACTTGACCTGGCGTATCTTTACTCTAGCATATGCCATGGCGTACAACCATACATTAACTGCTGTACCATCTCTCAAGTGCACACCATTTCTTCCCTTTATGATACAAAAGTAAACCCTAATACTGAAACTGGCATGCAGTGTGCAGGTAAGTCACTGAAGCGTTGGAACCTGCACCAGATGGCTGTGTTCTGAGGTAGGTGATCCCCATGCAAGTAAGTGGTCTAGAGCCCAAGGCAAGGGCCTCTAATGGGAAGGTCAACGGACACAAAATAGAGCCCAAAGGTGAGGGCTCTAACACTATTAGAACTTGTGCAGGGGGAAAAGGGGCAGTTTAACTTTGGTCTTCTGTGACACAGCATGCCCATGTCTCCTTGATCATGGTCCAGTGTGTACACCTCGCAAAAGGAAGCTTTGAATGCAGCCTTCACCAGCGGTTGGAGCCTCCATTCCAACTTTGCTAATTGGCTGCATAGATGGGAGGCTTCTACTGTGGTTAGAGCCTGGATTCCACACTTTGTTTTATCAGAATACTTGCTCTAATTTTTCAGAACATAGCCTGACATCTAGATATTGGGAGATCTTTTCTCTCTTGGTTATGTCTTAGTAGTAATACAATTATTATTTATTAAGCGCTCACTTATTACCAGTTCAAAACCAAATTCAAAGTGCTTATACTATTGTCTTCTAGTTGGACTGGAAATATTTCCTCTGGGATATCACCAACACTATATTTCTCCATAATGAGAGAAGCGATACAAATGCAGATTCCATATCTGGGCTGTTAGATGACCAAGCAAAGTAAGCTTGGCATACTTCTGAAATCCAGCAGTTTGATACAAATTAATCTTTTGTGCCGAGCAAGGGATAAGCGAAGGTAACTCCAAGCACACATCTTCCTTCAATATCTTACACTTGTGAAGTCTGAATGAAACATCTATGAGCCAATGGCAGATATACCCTTTTCTGTTGTGATGTGTGCCAACAATGCCTACACAACATGAGTGTGGGAAGGATGGGGGACTGGCCAAAGTGCTTGTGTCGTCCCTCCATAAACACCAATTACCTCCATTCAAACTCTATCACTTTTGTTTTGACTCCAGTGTCGCGCTAAATCGCAACCCTATGTGTCAAAACTAAATATATGACCATTATATTGTGCCTGGAAGTCTGTAGGGGTAGTAGGCTGTTTTGAGGTATGCTCCCTTGATTAGTTGCCTCATTTTTTTGAACGTCTTTGCAGTTTGTTCCTTTTTTGGATACGTGTCTTTCTTGTGTTCTTTAAGTTGAGCCTTGCAGGTCTTTTTGTAGAGATGGGTAGGAAAAGGCAGACAAGCCATTGTTAATAGCAAAATTACAAAATGTTGCATACAGATGTGTACAGTTGTTGACATTTTCATTCCACGGTGGGCGTGTGGGGGAACATATTTTCACCCTGAGCTCTATCTAGGCAAAGGCCGACCCTGCTAGAATGTATACTCTTAAAACAGAGCAGAGCGTTTAACCCCTGAGCTATCCACCGAATGGTTGATGCAGTGGTTGCATGGTTATTATATTTTTGAGGGTAACAGAAAAAAGGGAAAGCAGGCGTCAACGAACACGCTTAGCGCACATTCTCAACAGTGGCAAATGATGACAACCTCCCACACTTTACTGTAAAGTTGAGCTGTGTTGGTTCCCCTTCTCCTGTTTCGTTGAACCTTTCATTCTTTGTGCTGTTCAGCTGCAGGCGTGTTCTAAGCATCTTGTAATGTTTAAAACAGCGGCTAGAGTATTAGTGTACATTTTGAAAGGTGAAATGTCAAATCCATCATTTAATTTGCACCCATTAACATGAATGACTAGATTCAAAGAAGTATAGATTACAATATGTTCGAGTTAAAATGTAGTTTACTTTCACAACCACCCAAACAATACCCTGGGAAAACCTACTCTAAAAAAAAAAAAATGTTCTTCTCCCAATTTAAAAAAATGATTACAATTCCCTGTCTTGAACATTTTATATGAGCCCCTGGCTCGCCTGCTGAGGGGTGCCTTTATGACTCCCATAAATAATTTATTTACGAGCCGGGTGGCAGCAATGGTGCTCAGGGTCCACCAACCCAAGAAATTATCCATTAGTTAGCAGTAATCTTCATTACTCTGATTTAACCTCTTTCTCGCCACCTCTTTACTCTGTGAGGTGCCTGCACCCCGAGACAGGGAAGTATACTGGCATACTAAAAAGTACTCTACCTCCAGTACAGGGTCCTTAAATAATTAACACACCTTCCACACCACATGTGCTGTTTCAAGCCAAGTATGTGCACATCAAAACCCCATCTTTGTAAGCATGGGAGGGTGGGAATCTAAACTGTGACAAGGGAGGGCTGATTTGAGGTCATGAAGATTACTGGTAAGTAGGGCTGTACCGAATAGCATATTTAGTATTCGGCCGAAGCCGAATATGAAGCCGAATAGTTGCTTTATTTAATAAATCATGTTCCAAACTTCAAAAAACACACTTATTAAATAAACAAATAAAGCACCATTTGAAATGTATTCTATATTTTTATTTCTCTTCATTGTAATTAATGTAGCATCTTTATTTAGAGCATAAAAGCCAGAAATGAAGGAAATTTACCCAAAATGAAGGGACCAAATGTACCTGATGATTGTTGCATATTCAGTGCCAGTCAAAGTAGGAGGCTTCACAAATGCAATAGGACTGCCTTTGTGAATCACATGCATTGCATTCTCTACCCAGTTGCAAAGTCGATGTGGTCGAGTTTCGAAACTTCTTTGCAGCTCACATAGAAATGTATAAAATGGTTCATATCGGCTCATGCAGGACACAAGTCAAGAGGACATCTGAAAAGCGTGCACTCCATCTCACAACTATTCACCCTACCCAAATAAATGCTGCTCACTTTTCACTTATTTTAGCCACTCCTTCTCACCTATAAACAAACATATGCAATTTATCATTCCTGATAAAATATCAGATAATGTTAAACTAAGCACTCAAGTCCTTAAAAAAAAGAATAGGGGGACTATGACGTACGCAATGGGAAGTGAGATGATAGGAACTGAAAGTATCTATGCACATTTCTTTCAGTTTGTCTTTTCCAACTGAAAAAAGTGCACATTGCATATAAACATTCGCCACAAGAAAAGATTTTCCTGTATTGTTGCAGGTTAAGTATAAAAGATGAGCACCTTTTATGTCTAAGAATCTGTAACAAACATGCCCTAAAGACCAGATTACAATATAAGATATGTTTCACCTGTGTGATAGCTATTTGTCTGGTCTAATTCTATTCAGTTTTGCAAACTGAAGTCTATATTTGCCTTTCTGAGTTCAAGTTGCATTGTATTCAAATGAGAATGTCAAAGTATTCGGCAAGAGCCGAATAGCCAGAAACTATTCGGCCGGAGCCGAATAGCTTTTTTTCAGCCGGAATTCGGCCGAATACTTACTCGAAGCCGAAGTTCGGTACACCCCTACTGGTAAGTAATCTGGTAATTACCCTCCCCGCCCCCCTTCATCCCTTCGGACTCATTTGACTTGATTGTTCGAGGCAGCAACAAGTAATTGTAGTTTAAATGTGCCCAATCTCCCATAAAATAAATACAGCAAGAACCCATGTATGCAAACGCTGTGCATTTCAATGGAGTGGGTAATATTTGGTCCTAACTAAAATTGTCAAAACAGAGTGGATATGAAAGCAAACACATACATGATATCACTAGAAGGACTGATTATTCTTCAAATTGGAGAGCTCTGCAATATAGCTGAACCAAAAAGGGCATTCATTGGCAGTGTGACAATGGTAGTGTCAATTGAATGTAGTTGGGAAGGCTCATGTGAAAACAAAGAGGTGATGGCTGGAAGGTTTAGAATGAATCTTAACCACTGGCATTGCTCTGGGCAACCCTCCAGACCATCGTTCTTCACCTGCCAAGCCATTACAGAAGGGGAAAGACCATATGCAAATCAGGCTTGGCCCCACCACAAAAGGGGTAGTGCAACCCGAACTGCTAGGTCACATCCCTTCTGCACGAGACCACAAGCATCCCCAAACATGTTTTGGCCTTGTTGGGCCTCATCAGTGAGGAGTAGCTTGGGTCTCTAGGCCCAGCAGGCACGGGACCCACGTCTGGGCATACCCGTCCCACTCGGGGTGACAAAGCAAAAACAAAGAGGTGATGGCTGGAAGGTTTAGAATGAATCTTAACCACTGGCATTGCTCTGGGCAACCCTCCAGACCATCGTTCTTCGCCTGCCAAGCCATTACAGAAGGGGAAAGACCATATGCAAATCAGGCTTGGCCCCCCCCGAAAGGGGTAGTCCAGCCCGAACTGCTAGGTCACATCCCTTCTGCACGAGACCACAAGCATACCCACACATGTTTTGGCCTTGTTGGGCCTCATCAGTGAAGAGTAGCTTGGATCTCTAGGCCCAGCAAGCACGGGACCCACGTCTAGGCATACCCGTCCCACTCGGGGTGACAAAGCAAAAACAAAGAGGTGATGGCTGGAAGGTTTAGAATTAATCTTAACCACTGGCATTGCTCTCGGCAACCCTCCAGACCCTCCAGACATCGTTCTTCGCCTGCCAAGCCAATACATTCCACAACACCATCGCTGGAAGTTCACCTCCAGTTCTGAGCCACAACAGCAAGGCATTGTGGGTATGCAAATTAGTAAAAATGCAAATATGGGATACATTACTCACCGTAATCGTATTTCTGATGCTTGTATCTGCTTAGATTCACATGCTGTGCATAGGCCGACATCTAGTGGAAGCTGCGGAGTATTACAGTTTGTTTTTCGAAACTCGAAAATGGGCGTCGACACAGGCGTGCCAGTAATCCTATCCCTAGTGTGACGTCCACTGTACCCAAGATCCCTCACGCGTCTAGGATCCTCAGATTGTATTTTTTCTGACATGAGGAAGCATGAGGAGTAGCGTGAGTACAGATAATCCAAGCAGATAGACAGAAAGGTAAGACTACAAGCAATCATGCGCCTTCTCTCGGAGGGGAGGAAGGGTGGGTCGCATGTGAATCTAAGCAGATACAAGCATCAGAAATACGATTACGGTGAGTAATGTATCCCTTCTGAGGCTTGTGGAATCTGCTTAGATCACATGCTGTGCATAGATTAGCGAGCAGTACCCGAAGAAGGAGGTGGGATGTGAGAAGGGTCATGAGCAAACAGGTGTCTTAGAACCGCTTGTCCCACTTGTGTATCTGTCTTGGAATGAGTGTCAATGCAGTAATGCTGAGTAAAAGTGTGAATAGAGCTCCAAGTAGCTGCTTTGCAAATGGTGTCGAGGGGAACATTTGCAATGAAAGCCAGAGTGGCCCCAATGCCTCTAGTAGAATGGGCCCTTGGCGTAAAAGGCAGAGTTTTTTCAGAAAGAGAGTAACACAGCTGTATACAGTTGATAATCCACTTCGCGATCGCGCCCTTAGAGACGCGATCCCCCTCTCTGCCTGTAGCTACGGAGACAAACAGTTGATCTGTTTTCCTTAGCGGTCTGGTTTTATTCACATAGTAGAGGACCGCCCTACGCACATCAAGGGTGTGTAGTTTCACCTCAGCTGAGCTTTGCGGGTTCTGGAAGAAAGCCGGAAGCTCGATGGACTGGTTTACATGGAATTTAGATATAAATTTAGGTGAGAACCTAGGGTGTGTGCGTAAAACCAGTTTGTCTTTGTGGATAGTAAAGAAAGGATCCTGCACTGACAGAGCCTGAATTTCACTGACCCTTCTTATAGAGGTAATGGCTACTAAGAAGGCCGTTTTATAAGTCAGGTGTTTGAGACTACTTTTATGCATGGGTTCGAAAGGGGGGCCCATGAGCTTAGCTAGCACCACATTGAGGTCCCATCCTGGCGGTGGGTTCGAAATAGGAGGGTGAAGTCTCTTTACTCCTTCCATGAAGGCTTTAACTACTGGTACTTTCCACCACGATACTTTGTTATGGGATGTGGTGTAAGCCGAGAGGGCTGCCAGGTGTACTTTCAGAGAGTTAAAAACCAAACCTGCGTCCAGCAGGTGGAGCATGTATGTTACAACGTTGGAAGGAGTGCAATCAACTGGGTTGATTTGTTTATTCTGGCACCAAATAACGAATCTCTTCCACTTGTCAAAATAACAGTGCCTTGTGTTTGGTTTCCTGGATTGTTTTAGGATGTCCATACACCTCTGTGGTAAATTGAGATGCCCAAACTCTATGACCTCAGGAGCCATGCTGCCAGGTTCATTGAGTTGGGTTCCTGGTGCACTGTTTGACCTTGTTGCTGGGACAGTAGGTTGTACCAGGCTGGGAGTTTGATGGGCTCGCACACCGCCATCCTGCGTAGGTGTGGAAACCATGGTTGTCTCGCCCACATGGGAGCAACTAGGATGAGCGTCATTGATTCCTTGTTCATCTTGTACACCACCTTCCTGATGAGAGGAGTTGGTGGAAAAGCGTACGCAAACATCCCTGACCAGTTCATCCACAGGGCGTTCCCTTGGGAGTCTGGCTGGGGGAACCTGGATGCAAATCCTGGGCATTGTTTGTTTTCGCTTGTGGCGAATAGGTCTATAGTGGGGAAACCCCACTGAGAGAAGAGATCTTCTACGATATCTCTGTGAAGGACCCATTCGTGTTCCTCTGGGAGGGAGTCTCTGCTTAGGGCATCCGCTAGGGAATTGAGCTCCCCTGGAACATGTTGTGATGACAGGAAGATGTTCCGTCTGAGTGCCCATATCCAGATTTTCTGGGCAAGCTTGGACAGATTTGGCGAACGAGTCCCTCCTTGTTTGTTCAGATAGAACATGGCTGTCGTGCTGTCCGTCCGGATCTGCACTGACAAGTTTAGCAGATGGGGCTCGAACGCCCGAAGCGCTCGGAATACTGCCAGAAGCTCTAGCAGGTTGATGTGGTTCTTGGCTACTGAGTGAGACCAGAGACCCTGAGCTGTGTGGTGGAGATGGTGAGCTCCCCACCCAGTCAGGCATGCATCTGTAGTCACCACTGCCTGTACTTCGGGATCGTAAAAGGGTTTTCCCCTTGCAAGATTCTCTCTTGTCCACCAGTGTAAGCTCTGTACGAGTGTTGGCGAAACGACCACTAGATCGTCCCACTGACCACTTGCCTGAGACCACTGTTTCGCCAACCATTCCTGCATGGGACGCATGCGCAGACGCGCGTGGGGGACCAGGTAAATGCATGACGCCATCATGCCCAGTAACCGCATTGCTTTGCGTACCGTTATTTGTTGACCTGACTGATAATGTGGAATTTGCAGTAGTATATTCCGAATTCTCTCTTCCGAAGGGAAGGTCAACCCTTTCTGAGAATCTAGGATTGCTCCTAGGAACTGTTTTGAGGTGCTTGGCACCAGACTTGACTTCTTCTCGTTGATAGAGAAGCCTAATTCGTGGAGGAGGTCGATAGTCCTCTGAATGTTTGACCTGCAAATTCCTGGGGTTTCCCCCGTTATGAGCCAGTCGTCCAGATAAGGGTACACTGGGATTGCCTCCCTGCGTAGGTGTGCAGCTGCCACCGCCAGTACCTTGGTGAATACCCTTGGTGCTGAAGCTATCCCGAAGGGCAGTACCTTGAATCGGTAGTGGCGACTGTCCACCTTGAAGCGCAAGTATTTTCTGTGGGCTGGGAGCATGGAAATATGAAAATAAGCATCTTTCATATCCAAGGTTGCCATGTAATCCCCCTTTTTTAGGAGGGGGATTACCTCTTGTAGCGTGGTCATACGGAATTTTTGGGGCTTGACATACTTGTTGGCAGGCCGTAAGTCCAATACTGGGCGCATTGTTAAATCTTTCTTTGGCACAAGGAAGTAAGTCGAATAGATACCCTTGTTTACCTGGTGTCCTGGGACGAGTTCTATCGCGTCCTTTTCTAGCAGAATGGCGATCTCCTCGAGAAGGATCTTCTGATGTTCTAAGGAGTGTACTCTTTGTCGTGGTGGGTGGTTCCGGGGACGCTGCAGTAATTCTATACAATATCCTGTGGACACTGTTGACAGCACCCATCTGTCTGAGGTGATCCCTTCCCAAGCCTGGGTGAAGTTGGAAATGCGTCCCCCTACTGGGGTTGCGTGAGAAGGGACCCTGAACTGAGCGTCACTGCTTTGGTGG